>NC_142009.1:25121889-26476889 GCF_049901735.1 Notechis scutatus | reverse complement strand
TTCCAAATGGCTGGTAAGCGGGAGGTGTCATCTCTTTTATTCATGCTGTGTGGGCGTTTTTCTATCTCTATGGCTTCTCTGATTATTCTGCTGCTGTGGTGTTCAGTTTTGGCGATAGTTCTGGTATTTTTAAGGTCAATCTCATGTCCTGTGGCTTTGAGGTGTTGGACCAGGGAAGAGGTTGGTTCTTCTTTTTTGATTGAGTTCTTATGTTCTTCAACGCGTGCACTTATTCTTCTGTTAGTTTGTCCAATGTATGTGGTGAGGCAGGCAGTGCAGGGGATTTCATATACTCCTTGGTTTTCTAACTCGATTTTGTCTTTAGGGTTTCTTAGGATGGTGGATATTTTTCTGTTTGTGCAGAATGCTGTTTTAATGTTGTGTTTTTGGAGGATCTTGCTGATTTTGTCTGTAGTGCCTTTTATATATGGGAGGAGGGCTTTGCCGTTCTCTTGTTCTCTGTCTTGGATTTTGGTTGGGGTTTCTTTTTGGATTAGGTGGGTGATCTTCTTTCTTTGAAATCCATTGGCTGTTAGTACGTTGGTGAGAGTGTTTAGTTCGGTTTTTAGGTGTTGTTCATCAGCTAAGCATTTTGTTCTGGAGATGAGTGTCTCAGCTACGGAATTGATCTGTGCTGGGTGGTGGTGTGAGAGTGCGTGTAGATAGCGGTTTGTATGTGTTTTCTTTTGGTAGATGGTGTGTCCTAGGGAGCCATTGGGTTTTTTGTATACCAAGACATCTAGAAAGGGAAGTTGATTGTTAGCTTCTGTTTCCATGGTGAATTGTATTTTGGGGTGTAGGCTGTTGAGGTGTGTGAGGAAGTTGTTCAGTTTTTCTTTCCCGTGTGGCCAGATTATGAAGGTGTCATCTACGTATCTGAGCCAGAGTTTGGGTTTGTGATCATATTTTTCTAGAGCTTGTGTTTCAAAGTGTTCCATGTAGAGGTTTGCGATGACAGGTGAGAGGGGTGATCCCATGGGTGCTCCTTCTATTTGTTTGTATTTTTGTCCATTGTAGGTGAAGTATGTATTGGATAGACAGTGGTTGGTCAGATCTAGGATGTGCTTGGGGGGTTGTATTTGTTTTGGATGGCTGTCAAGGCTTCTTTTATTGGCACTTGGGTGAAGAGGGATATGACATCGAAGCTAACTAGTAGGTCGCTGGGTTGTAGGTTTTGTTTCTTTATGATCTCGATGAACTGGAATGAGTTTCTTACATGTGAGTTGATGGATTCTGCATAGGGCTGTAGTTGTTTGGCGAGAAATTTGGCTAGGTTTTGTAGAGGTGAGCCTATGGAGCTGACTATTGGTCTAAGTGGAGTTCCTTCTTTGTGTATCTTGGGGAGACCATAAAGCTTAGGGCATCTGGATGATTTCTCTCTGGGTATGATTCTTTGCTGGATTTCTTCACTGATGGGGGAGGCTTTTATTTTGGATCTGGTGGTTTTTTCCAGGTAGGTGGTGGGGTCTGTCTTTAGGGGTTTGTATGTGGGGTCTAGGAGTAGGTTGGTTAACTTGGTTTGGTAGTCAGATGTGTTCATAACCACTGTTGCGTTGCCCTTGTCTGCTGGTAGGATTATTATGCTGGTGTCTTCTTTCAGGTTACGTAGTGCAGTTTGTTCTTCTTTGGATAAGTTGCTTTTGGGTGGTTTGCTAGTGCAGAGGATGTTGGTGATTTCGAGTCTGATTCTATGCTTGCACTGGCACTATGCTTACATTCTATGCTTACATTCTATGCTTATATTCTATGCTTACACTGCTTGCACTGGCACTAAGCCGAAAGCACCAGCCTGAAGATGGCGAGTGGGACCTCGCCGAAACGTTGCCTAGATACTTTGAATCTTACGCGGGATAGAACCCGAATAACCAAAGATCCACATACAAATACCCGCGAGAACCTCAGAAAACAAATATTGCACCTCTACGGGGAGGAAACCCACCATCTGACCAGGACTTATGAAAAACTTGAAGTCCAAAGAGCTTCCATTTTATGTGACCTCGCATTCCTATGCAACTGCCGAGATCAAAATTTAATTCCCACAAGCTTCCAATTGAAATTCCACACCAACACAGCAGCCACCAAACGCATCCTAAAAAGAACAGAATTGGCCCTAATTAGAAATGAACTTCACACAAAAAGATTTCTCCTAGACCAAATCAACAAAGATCTTCTTACACTTCACCTCAGACTCAGCAACAAGATTCACCCCTTACTTTGGGACAAATCCAAACAACTCGCTGTCTGGAGAGCCGAAACACAGACCACCCTCAAGACAGACACACACACCAACAAACTCAGAAAACTACAACAATGCCAGAAACCAACTCCCCCCCCTCACAGCCACACATGAAACAAACAGTGCACAACATCTCAGACAAGATCCTCACCGAGCCGAAACCAAGGTCCTTTCAAAAGGATTCAACTTTGCTGTTGCTCCCAAACACATCCCCACAGAAACCATCATATGCGGAGTTGAAACCAGCCTGACCAAAACCAACCCTGATGAGGCTAATAGAATCAGACTCGAAATCACCAACATCCTCTGCACTAGCAAACCACCCAAAAAGCAACTTATCCAAAGAAGAACAAACTGCACTACGTAACCTGAAAGAAGACACCAGCATAATAATCCTACCAGCAGACAAGGGCAACGCAACAGTGGTTATGAACACATCTGACTACCAAACCAAGTTAACCAACCTACTCCTAGACCCCACATACAAACCCCTAAAGACAGACCCCACCACCTACCTGGAAAAAACCACCAGATCCAAAATAAAAGCCTCCCCCATCAGTGAAGAAATCCAGCAAAGAATCATACCCAGAGAGAAATCATCCAGATGCCCTAAGCTTTATGGTCTCCCCAAGATACACAAAGAAGGAACTCCACTTAGACCAATAGTCAGCTCCATAGGCTCACCTCTACAAAACCTAGCCAAATTTCTCGCCAAACAACTACAGCCCTATGCAGAATCCATCAACTCACATGTAAGAAACTCATTCCAGTTCATCGAGATCATAAAGAAACAAAACCTACAACCCAGCGACCTACTAGTTAGCTTCGATGTCATATCCCTCTTCACCCAAGTGCCAATAAAAGAAGCCTTGACAGCCATCCAAAACAAATACAACCCCCAAGCACATCCTAGATCTGACCAACCACTGTCTATCCAATACATACTTCACCTACAATGGACAAAAATACAAACAAATAGAAGGAGCACCCATGGGATCACCCTCTCACCTGTCATCGCAAACCTCTACATGGAACACTTTGAAACACAAGCTCTAGAAAAATATGATCACAAACCCAAACTCTGGCTCAGATACGTAGATGACACCTTCATAATCTGGCCACACGGGAAAGAAAAACTGAACAACTTCCTCACACACCTCAACAGCCTACACCCCAAAATACAATTCACCATGGAAACAGAAGCTAACAATCAACTTCCCTTTCTAGATGTCTTGGTATACAAAAACCCAATGGCTCCCTAGGACACACCATCTACCAAAAGAAAACACATACAAACCGCTATCTACACGCACTCTCACACCACCACCCAGCACAGATCAATTCCGTAGCTGAGACACTCATCTCCAGAACAAAATGCTTAGCTGATGAACAACACCTAAAAACCGAACTAAACACTCTCACCAACGTACTAACAGCCAATGGATTTCAAAGAAAGAAGATCACCCACCTAATCCAAAAAGAAACCCCAACCAAAATCCAAGACAGAGAACAAGAGAACGGCAAAGCCCTCCTCCCATATATAAAAGGCACTACAGACAAAATCAGCAAGATCCTCCAAAAACACAACATTAAAACAGCATTCTGCACAAACAGAAAAATATCCACCATCCTAAGAAACCCTAAAGACAAAATCGAGTTAGAAAACCAAGGAGTATATGAAATCCCCTGCACTGCCTGCCTCACCACATACATTGGACAAACTAACAGAAGAATAAGTGCACGCGTTGAAGAACATAAGAACTCAATCAAAAAGAAGAACCAACCTCTTCCCTGGTCCAACACCTCAAAGCCACAGGACATGAGATTGACCTTAAAAATACCAGAACTATCGCCAAAACTGAACACCACAGCAGCAGAATAATCAGAGAAGCCATAGAGATAGAAAAACGCCCACACAGCATGAATAAAAGAGATGACACCTCCCGCTTACCAGCCATTTGGAAACCCGCCCTCATGAACAGACGAGTACCCAACATGATAAATGACACCAGACCCACACCCATGAGGGCCACACAAGATGCCACCACCACACTTCCACGTAAAAATCAGACTCACACCCACACAGAAGATGAGACACGACCACAGACCAGAAGCCGCACTGCAGCTGCATCACTACCCACTTCAAACTCCTCTGAACCATACATGAAGCGAACTGACCCCCACCATGAAGATGTGGCACGACCACGAACTCGAAGCCAAACGAACACAGACCCAGACCCCAAACTCAAAGCCATATTAAAAACCCAAAATGCTACATCACAGCCACCTGCTCAGGACATCACATCAGAAAACTCAAGAAATTACACCTCAAGAACTCAAGAAGTCACAACACAGCAAATGACCCAGGATATCACAGCACAAGACCAAGGATACCACAGCAATAAATCTCACAAGGTCATCACACAACCCATTACCCAAGCTGTTACTACACAGGAGGCTAATGGAAAAGAGATCAAAACACAAACGACCCAGGAGATTACAACGCAAGACCCAGGATACCACAACAAAAGAACTCACAAGCCCATCACACAACCCATTACCCAAGCCGTTAAAACACAAGAGGCTAACGACCCAGGAGATGACAGCACAAGATCCAGGATATCTCCACAACAAAAGGCCATTACACAGCCCATTATACCAACATCAACTCCATCAACCAATCAAGAGGCTGCAGCACAGCCAACCAGCCCAGCACACCATCCCCCACCACTTGTATATAGAGAGAGAGATGGCAGCTCCGGTCACACACTGCTTGCACTGGCACTAAGCCGAAAGCACCAGCCTGAAGATGGCGAGTGGGACCTCGCCGAAACGTTGCCTAGATACTTTGAATCTTACGCGGGATAGAACCCGAATAACCAAAGATCCACATACAAATACCCGCGAGAACCTCAGAAAACATATATATATATATATATATATATATATAAACTTAAGATATATATATATATATATATATATATATATATATATATATATATATATATATATATATATATATATATATATATATTTGTTTTCTTAAGTTTTCGCGGTATGTATGGTGTTCGGCTTGGTTGGGTATTTTCCCACGTCATTGTAGTTCTTTTAAAGTTGTAGCAGCGTTTCAGCAGAATCTCATCTGCCATCATCAGGCTTCTGTATTGTCACACACACACACACACAATACAGAAGCCTGATGATGGCAGATGAGATTCTGCTGAAACGTTGCTACAACTTTAAAAGAACTACAATGACGTGGAAAATACCCGAACCAAGCCGAACACCATATATATATATATATATATTTCTCTTAAGTTTTTTCTTAAGGATGAAGAAAAAACCATTCTGGCACAGCAATAGGCTGCCCCAAATTCAAATCTGAAACCACTGTAAAAGCCTGACTCACAAATGAACACTATACAGAAGCCTGATGATGGCAGATGAGATTCTGCCGAAACGTCGCTACAACTTTAAAAGCACAACTACTATGACGTGGGAAAATACCCGAACAAAGCTGAATGCCATACACACACATACATACATACATACATACACACACACACACACACACACACACACACACACATATATATATATATATATATATATATATATATATATATATATATATATATATATGTGTGTGTGTGTGTGTGTGTGTGTGTTTTCTTAAGTTTTCGCGGGTACTTACATGTATGGCCTTCGGCTTTCTCATTTACTCTGAGAAGCACAGAGCCGAAGACACAAGCCTGAAGATGATGAATGAGACTTCATCAAAACGTTGCCTAGATACTTCCAATTTTACGCGGGAGAAAACCCGAATAACCAATGATCCATATATATATATATATACAGTATATAATAAGCAATAGCTCGGCAGTTTATTATTTCATTAATTACATTTAATCTAATCTAATGACTTGGTGGCTTAAGTGATGTAGAAAACTATTAAAACATCTACAATGCATTTAAAATAGCATTTATAACAACAATAAAGAAAAAATAAGTAAAAAATAAAAAGTGTGTGTGAGAGTATTTTGACTGTTGCACTTATTTGTTATATTTCTTTATTCCACTAGAAGGGAGGCAAGCTTAGTACAGACATTAAACTTGGGAGAACTGCAGAAATATTCTTCTGCTTGAGCTGAAAATCACTGTATTGTCTTAATTATACTCTTTTGGGTTTGTATCACACCTGTTATTTAGGTTTGCATGTGTGAATAGAGAATATAAAAGAATTTATCTCTGCCTCAAAACTTCCAGATTTTTACAATTTGACATTAGCCTACTTTTGGGTTAGTGCTTTGATAATCCTGATGCCATCACTTATCTTCTGGTGGGCACCTTATCTGGTATACTTCTTTGATCCTGATGCATGAGAGAGCCAAGGCTCCCAAAATCTGTGCTGCTTTGGTGATTATTAAAAACAAAAAAAATGAAATAATTTCTACAGTGTAACCTCCTGATCACTTCATGTATACCTAAGTGACTAGAAGTTCAGGTGTTCCTTAGAAAGTAGAACAATTTCATTAAAAACAAAAAAAATTTACTTTAAAAGATCAAATGTAAAATTCCTTATTAAATTTGTGATTTACAAAAGTATATCCAATGTTTCAGGTGGACCACAAGATGGCAGTGGTCTGCTACAAATGGTGCAATTTCCTTTGGGAAACAGGAGAGATGCTTTCTTTAATAATACAGATTACAAAAATATTCAAAATAAAATTAATATGCAATGTTAATATGCACAGGATGAACAAAGCTAAAATTAAGTATACAACTTCCTGGAGTAGTCCATACAAACAGAAACACTTACTCATCCTTAGCTGGGGATTCAAAGAATCTTAGCACATTCTCTGGCTGGAAATTCACTTAGGTCTATAAAAGTAGAAAACTCTTAAAATGTGTCCCTTCTCTGGTTTACCAATGAATGTCTTTCCCCTGAAAAGTATACTTTGATCAAAGTTTAATTATTTTTTAGCTCTAGCATGCACCTTTATCTCGAATAGTCCTTAGATACCTGCCTTTGTTTTTAAATCACTCAAAGTGTCAGAATAGATTATACAATATAGGAGATGCCAGATATTTTTGTTTATTCTGCATAGTTCAAATGATATAATCTTATGTTTATATTCATAACTTCTAAACTATGTTAGTATAGCTTTGATTTATTTCTAGAAAAAACTTTATATGACCTGCATACACACTCCCAGCCAAGGGAGGAATTGAGATTATCTCTCGGGAGGGAGGGGGAGAGAGAGAGGGAGAGGGAGAGAGAGAGGGAGAACTCCCTTATGAAGATAATGATTCTGTGTCAGAAGGCTAACCGAATGTCTGATTCTGTTTGGGGTGCTTAGTTGACATTCACAATAGCGGCTTAATTCTAAATTTCTGGTTGATCCTGAAACAATGGGAGCTGGGGATAATCTTGTGCACTGTTAATCTTTATTAGCTATAGGATCTATTTATTCTCTAAACTGGGAACCCAGTTTACTTAGTTTATCATTCATTATATTAACCCAGAAAAATTGATTCAGAATTGCTAAGTGCGTTGCTTACCAAATTCAAATCTCTATAATCAGCTATCATTAGATAATCTTTACTAAGTTATCAAAAGTCATTCATTCACAACTGAATCCACTCCAGTATTGAATTACAAGAAAAAAGAATCAGCGTACAGATAATGTAATAAGTAAGCAAAGTAGTAAACAGCCAACCAAAAAGAATGGATGAACAGCTGTCTGGGAGAGGCATGATGCCTTACAAAAGAAGACCAGAAGAAAGCAGCCCAAGTTTTTAAGTGGTGGAGCATTCTGCATCCTTGGTGCCATGCTGGAATAAGCTGGAGTACACCAATAGGGAATCTTAGTTGCAAGGCCTTTAGAAAATAGCCATGCTGAAACATTTCTATTTCTGTATTTGAGTCTCAGTTATGGACTATGGACTCAGCTATTAAATGTCTATCCATCAATAATTATTAACTTATGTGTTTGAGGAACAAACTACCAATGGAACAGGTTCTTTGGGTGTGCACAATCGTTCACATTATTTGTTCCAAAACCATTATTTTTCCATGTCAAATGATTGATGGAATTTCTTGCATATGAATGTTTGTGTTCCAAGATAAAGTTAATCCTTCAGGTATCAAATGATTCATAAAATGAAGTTTTAATAGCTGTGGCTCCAAACAGTGAATTAGGACCTTGGTTGAGGGAGATTGTATGATCTGTTGTGAAGCCCCTGCTCCCTTTCTTCTCAAGAGGGAATTATTCATATTTACCCATCTCTTGCATGTAAGTCTTACAGGAGAAAAATCTGCCTCTGTGGCAACAAGAAGTAGAGGTACTATGTGTGGTACACAAAAACCAAGTTAAGGAATGATGGTGTTTAAGAATGGCAGTAACACAGCAGCTTACATTAAATATCTTATTCTACTTCCATAAGGCACAAGCATTCTTTCTTTGATCATCTTCTAGTAACAATGCATTACCTGTAGAGATTTTGCATTGGCAAGTCACATGCAAACCTGATTAGATACCTAATTAATTAATTATCTGCATCTCACCCATTGTTAGACTCTTGTAAAAGGCCTTGCTCAATGTGAAACAGCTGCTGGCAGTTGCTATTGTGTGAGAGAGTAATGTAATAGTATGTATTCTTCCAGTAGTATGTATTCCAGTAGTAGTATGTATAGTATGTATTCTGCCAATTTGAGAAGGGGAGGAAGCAGTTGGGCCCCCACTTCCTTGGTAAAGGAAGGCAAACTAAATGGTTTGAAATCTGTGCACTTATTAGAGTTGGCACTTTTATACTCATTTTGTGATACATTGGTACTGGTATCAGCAACACCCCATGAATGGAAAGCAATTATTCTCCGTTGAGCTGCTGCGAGCATCCAGATAATGGGAGGTGCTCTAGTCTTCGCTCTGATAGGCTGAGCTATAAATTGAAGGAACGCTCCTCCTCTTCCACGTGACATCTCCACGCGTTCCCCCAGTTTTTAGCTCAGCCTCGCAGAACAGGCAGCTTTAGCTTTTCGCTCCTTGGCCGAATTGGGATTTATCTCTAAAACTATTCAGGTTTGAATTTCTTCTTATTTTTCCTCCGGTCCCTGCGCAGTTGAACTGTCCTTAATAGAAGGGGTCGTTTGTTTTTCGCCCCTCAGGGGGAGATTGGGGGGTTTTAGGGCCATTTCGCCCCCTCCACCCCCCTCCTCTGGTGCCTGCCCTTCTAGCCGCATCGCAGCGGCTTGTGTTAGCGCACTGCATAGCACGTCGTAGCGTCTTTCCCCCCACGAATGCAGGAGAGAGAGAGAGAGCTCTCTCTCAGGCCCCTCGTCCTGCCGCGTTTCTTTCGGCAGTTTCTTTCCTTTTAGAGGGGTTTTTCCTCCTCCCTGAGTGAGTGCTGGTTCCGGCGGCCATTTTGGGTGCGCCTCGTGGCCGGCCGCCATTTTTGTTGTGGCATTTTTTTTTCACTTTCGTTTTTGGCTGCGATGAACTCCTAGGCGTGCCAACCGCCTTTGTATTAATATTACCTTATTCAGGTTTTATTATGGCAGAAGGAAATCCCAGAGGTCCTTCTTTGAAGGCTAAAGCAAAGACACATCACCTGCGCAAGCGGACCGAGGAAGCTTCCAAAGCCTCTCAAAGGGACGCACTTAGGCGTCACAAGGCTTTGGAGAAGGAGTTTGATAGGCGTTCTAGGGAATCTCAATCTGTACCACCAGCCCCCCCTACCCCCTCTACTTCTACTCACCCTCTTCCTTTGCCAGAACAACCTTCTGTTTCTAGGCGCAGTTCTCCCGCTAGAAGCCTCCAGACTACCCGGCCTGAAGCAACCTTCACGCCAACCGCTGCAGGTTTGCGTCCAGAAAACCCGGCCTCATCCATTATCCCAGACAGCATTAGAGAATGGATGCAGATGGCTATCAAACAAGGAATAGCAGAGGGCATGCAACAGTTGTCCAGAACTGGATCCCAAACGATGGCACCTGAGGTTGAGTCGATGTCCGGAAGATCTCTCTCCAGGCCGCCGTCACATCACGGTCAGGTACCTTCCCATGTGGAAGCCCCATTCCTGGAAGAGGGGGGTGAGCCAGGAAGAGGAAGAAATGGGGTTTGAACCCTTCAGGGAAGAGGAAGGTTCAGACAGGGGGTTGATCCAGTATTCAGAGCCATTCTCTGAGGTAGACCCCATGGAAGGGGAAATGTCCGAGGACGAGGGCATTTCCCCTGACCAGCCAGTACACGTAGGCTTATTTAAGCCACACTTGTTTAAGTCCTTGTTATTCAAGGCAAAGAATGTTTCGGGCCTGATTCCCCAGACCTCTTCTGAACCATCACCGGCGATCCCGGGGGGACCAGAAGACTTAGTTTTCAGTCAGCCGGTCATCGAAACCGAGGTCGTTCCAACTCCCCCGATTTTTTCCGATTTGGTCGCTAGACAATGGGCCTCTGCCGGCCCCCCTCCCGCTCCCTCCAGTCAAGACAAGAGGTTGTTCAATCTCATGAAAGAGGCCGAGCGCATTTGTCGATGGGCAGAAAGACATCTCTTATCCATCAGGGCAGAGCACATCTCGGGGGTCTTGAACGTCCAAGCAGACTGGCTGAGCAGGGCCACGCTGGACCAATCAGAATGGCGTCTACACCCCTCCTTATTCAGGGAGGCGGCAGCGAGGTTTGGTCAGCCTGTGGTGGACCTGTTCGCATCTCCCCTCAACGCCCAGACACCGAGGTTCTTCTCTCGTTATCCTGCCGACGGCGCGGAGAATCACGATGCCCTGCGCTGCCCTTGGCCCACCGGGCTTCTATACGCCTTTCCACCCCTCCCGCTAATACCCAGGGTGATTCAGAAATTGATCATCGAACAGGCGGAGGTCCTCCTAATAGCCCTGTTTTGGCCCAGGAGGCCGTGGTTTGCGGATCTGCGCAATCTGTCAGTGGCACCACCGTGGAGGATTCCCCTCAACAGGATCTCTCTGTCCCAGGGCCCTCTTCAGCACCCGGACCCGCAGTGGCTTCAGCTAGCCGTCTGGAGGTTGAGCGGGAAAGATTAAAGGATGAGGGTTTGTCAGCTCAGGTCATCACTACCATCTTGGCAGCAAGGCGGCCTTCGACTACTCGTATTTATGACGCCACCTGGAAGATTTTTTGTCAGTGGTGCCGTAAGTCATGCGTGAATCCGCTCTCACCTTCGATCGCCCAGCTCCTCGCTTTCCTACAAGCCGGGCTGGATAGGGGTCTCTCCCCCAACACTCTGAGAAGGCAGGTCGCAGCCCTGGCAACGGTGATTTCTAGCAGTTCTTCTGGTTCACTCTCGCACCACCCTCGCATAAGGTCTTTCCTTAGAGGGGCTTCCAATATTCGTCCTCCAGTGATTCACAGGTACCCTACCTGGGACCTTAATAAAGTTCTGATGGCTTTAACTAAACCTCCTTTCGAACCCCTCATGGAGGCATCTCTTCAGTTCCTCACACTCAAAGTAGTGTTCTTGGTGGCAATAACATCAGCAAGAAGGATATCTGAAATAGCAGCTCTATCCGTAAGAAAGGATTTATGCGTCTTCCACGCTGATCGGGTGGTTCTGAGGCCAGACCCCGCTTTTATGCCTAAAATCAACTCGGCCTTCCACAGATCTCAGGAATTAATCCTACCTAATTTTTGCCCCAAGCCTTCTCGAGAAAGGGAAAGGCAGTGGCACACTCTTGATGTGCGAAGGGCTCTTCGTATTTGCATCTACCGTACTCAATCAATCAGAAAATCTGAATCCTTATTCCTGTCCTTTCAGCCAAAGACGCTGGGTTGCAAGGTTTCCCCGTCTACTGTTGGTCGTTGGATTAGGGCCACTATATCCAAGGCCTATATAGCACAGGCTCTTCCTGTCCCTAGTGGCATTACCGCTCACTCTACAAGGAGTGCGGCAACCTCGGCTGCCTGGGCTACCCAGGCGTCAATTCAGGACATATGTCGAGCGGCTACCTGGGCCTCTCCATCTCCATTCATACGCCACTATAAAATCGATGTTTTCTCCTCAGCTGAGGCTTCCTTTGGCAGGCGAGTCCTTCAACAGGTGGCAAAGGAGCCAGAGGTGATTCCGGACCAGATGGACTCCCTCCCGTAGGACAAGCCAGGCTTTGGTATGTCCCATTATCTGGATGCTGCAGCAGCTCAACGGAGAATGGGCGTTGGTACCTACCTGATAAGCCCGTTCTCGTCGAGCTGCGTAGAGCATCCAGCCCCACCCTATTTGGTCCGTCTGGGGGGGGGGAATCCCGTTTCGGCCAATGATGTTTATAGTTCAGAGTTGAGTCTTTTAATATAGTTGACACGAGAGGATAGTTGTTGTCTTCTCGTCTTCGTAAAACTGGGGGAACGCGTGGAGATGTCACGTGGAGGAGGAGGAGCGTTCCTTCAATTTATAGCTCAGCCTATCAGAGCGAAGACTAGAGCACCTCCCATTATCTGGATGCTCTACGCAGCTCGACGAGAACGGGCGTATCAGGTAGGTACCAACGCCCATTCTATTTCCTCTTCCTGAAAAGAAGGAAATATTCATCAATATTCATAGTATGAGATGAAGGAATAACCAGTGCGTAAGTTTATACTACCATTTCACTGGTTGTATAGTGACATAGAAGTAGCTTTAGCTTTCATCACCTTGGAGCACAGCCTGGCCAAAACCCAGTTTCAAATGCTAGAGTTCCTACTTTATAAAATAGAGTATCTGAGAGATAGTTTTTTATTATTAAACACACACACACACACACACACATCTCACAAGCAAGCAACTTTTGGCAGAAATGCCTCTTTTTTTAAATAGCTTGAAGCTCATCTGCTTGCTGCTGCTATCACCTCTTGAGGTTGGCAGGAGCTGTCCAGACTCTTGGTGCTGAAGGAAATTGAATCCATCTGTACTCACTAGACAACAGCAAGATGTAACATGACTTTGGATAGATGCTGTTGCTATGAAGCTTAGTAATGGAATGGGGCTTTATGTCCTTTTCCTTAGCTTTTTACAGTCTTAGTATGAAACCTGAATTCTGATTAACTATAGATTAAACTTCAAATCAGTTTGTATATATATTTAGAGGATAAGAGATTGTGAATGTGTGACTTCCATTATCAGAATTATCCAGTCAGAATGGTAATTACTGAGATTTGTAGGAATTGAAATCCACATGCTTGGAGGGTGCACAGACTGTAAAAAGCTGCTTAATAATATTCCCAAACCTTTTGCTATGGACAGAACTAAGATCCGTGGTGACGCAGTGCTTAGAATGCAGTGCTGCAGGCTAACTCACTGCTCACTTCAGCAGTTCGATTCTGAACTGCTCAAGGTTGACTTCAGCCTTCCATTCTTCCTAGTAAAATGCGGGCCCAGATTTGGGGGACAATATGCTGATTCTGTAAACTGTTTACAGAGGGCTGTAAAGCACTATGAAGCAGTATAAGTCTAAGTGCTATGGCTATTGCTAACTTTACAGATGAGTTTCCCTCAATTGTATCTTCCACAAGAAAGATTTATTTCAGGTCTTTCACTAACAACTAACTTTCTTAATTGACAAAGGCATGTGGAACATATTTAATTTCTATCAACTGTTACTCAGTTGAAAAGACTCTCAAAAATGCTTTATGTATTATTAATGTAACTTGGTCTATGTCTATAAGGTCATTATTATAAGCTTTTTAGTTAGTCTTAATAAAAATTTGAAAATACTAGTTTCACTTTCTATCTCATATTACATATACACTCAACTATTGCCTATCTGGCTACTTTTCATAAGGCATGTGTAAATTAGTATCTGGTTACTTCATGTTTCAAGAAGCTTAATATGGATCTGCAGTTGCTCTTCCTTGGATACATGCCCAAACCTCCCAACAGATTCAATGTTGGGAGTTATTGATTCTGTTACTGGAAACTAGCTGTGAACATGTGAAGAGGTACAATTCCTTTAATTAGCTTTGGGGAATAATTCTCAGATGGGAGGTGGTAGTTGAGAGGCAGCAAATTATTGGATTTGAACAAGATTGTTGTGACCACTGAATTATTCGTCTGATTATCAATTTAAAAAGATCCCTTATGTTCTACAGGTATTTGTTAGGAGTAAAAATGCCATTTACTGCAAATGAAAGCTTTTATTAATACAGAACACTTACTAGATCTCCTTTTTTTAAAATTAAAAAATCTGTATCTTTTCTCACTCAACTTCACATGAATGCCAATTTACTGATTCCTCTACTATTACTTGCACAACAACAATACCAAATAAATGCATCATTACATTAGTTGCTGCTTTCTATATACTAACTCCATTTACAAACTCAGAAAAAATATATGTATTATATTGTTGAGCATGATTACAGATAGATAAGCTACAACTCCAGCTCATAATCTGGGACTGCTACACTACAGCCCATAATTTGGTCCAAATACCATATTTTTACTCCGCTTTCTCCTTTCCCAGTATTTGCTGAAATTTCTCCTTCACCTCACTTCTGGCCTGATAAGTGAGGGAAATTCATTTCACCCATCATATTCAATCGGCTTCAGCCTTGTATTCAAAATAATTCTTATCTAAAATTAATTTGTTGGCAACTTTGTCCCAGTATTTATGCTGGTTTCTGCTTCAATTTCTAAGAGTTTCTCCATGTGCTTGGAAAACTGAAGATCAGTCCCATTTTCCCTTGAATGGAAATGGAGAGTAATGGAGTTACCTGGATATATTCCAGAAGAAATATACAGTAAAGGTTGCTAGTAGTTAGATTTTTGAAGTTAAGCAGTAATAAACAGCCCTATCTGATACATTGCTTGCCAATAGAAATCAGACATAATGAACCATCTCCTGTCAAAAACTGAGATTGTCCTAAAAAAAACCTTTCTTGCCTACAGATTTTAGATAAGTAGCTGTCAACACCCTGTCCTCATATATCAGTCTACTCATGATGTAAGTGGAGGACAGGCATCCCTAAAAGCTATAATAAGGAGGTCCTTGTGCCGATGCCTTAATTATTACCTGGTCTTGAACTTGTATTCTTCTGGTCTGGGATAATGTAGAAGCCTGTATGCAACTGCTTTTGTGCACATACCCATACTGTATATGCTGATGCCTGTCCTGAAACTTCATCACACAATATCATTGGGTTTGGGGTTGTCACCATTCCACTCCAGTGTATCTGGGGTTGCAGTTAAAGCAGAGCCAAAACCGAAAAACAGAATGAGGTACATGTAGCTTTTTTTTTTTTCTGAGCAAAGCAATAATGCAAATGATGAGGTTAGACTGGCAAGAAACCAGAAGTGGTTGTTGTGACAGAAATCATTCTGCTCAAGACAGTCCTCATGAGACAATGTGGGCAATTGCCTGCTATGTCGGGTCAGATTGATGGTGGTTTAGCCCAGAATGCCGCCTAGTAGAAGCACTTCTTCTGAGTCTCAGGCAGAGTGGGATTCATAAAAATCCAGGCAGTGAAACATGGATTATTCAGTATTCAAAGCAGATCCTTTTGTATGAGTAAGTTATTGTATATCTACTTAACATACATTATATTAACATTCTGATTATTTGAGATAGGTTATTGGCATATTTAATTTGTAATAGTGGAGCCAATAAAATATCTGCCTTGTCGGAAGAAGTAGCCCCTGTCAGAATATCCATTTTTTCCAGTGATGATATGTATTATAATTCATTAGCATCTCAAATCCCATGAGTTCCCTACTTCTGATCTTAACTTTAGATCCTATTTCTTCTAGAAACTAGCCAGATGTTCCTAGCTGTCAGGCTGTATTCTTTGGAGCTAGCAGTAAATCATGGATACTCCCTGCTGTAGCGCAGCTCTTTATCTAGACACGTGAAAGGCTCAGATAAGATTTATTTGCTGCAGACAAAAACAAAGGCATTTAAAATGGTTGATTGCCACACTGCAGTGGTGCAAATGATTATTATAACCCTGCAGTGGTTCAAATTAACGGATTCCAATTGGCATGGTGTTTCGTGGCCTTGAAGCTGGGCAGTTTTATTTTACCAAACAGCTCTGCTAACTCCTGCCTAGCTCTCCTATCAGGAAGTTCCAAAGGAAAGCATATGGGCAGTAGCTTTCTCCTTTTGATTCCCTGCCAAAATTTTGTTTTGCTGAACATGGAGCTCTTGTTCAGCTAATATCCTGGCTATTGCAAGGAGGGGTTGAATAAGTGACTGCCTGTATTCATGAGGTTAATTATCCCTTTGCTTGTGGGGGGAGCTGTCCCTGAAAGAAGCTGTCCGCAGCCCCCTTTTGAAGAGACCATCTCTGGATCCTACTTTCCTAGAAGACTACTGGCCAGGCTTAAACCTTCCTTTTGTGAGGACTATTGTTCAGACAATTGTGGCAGATCAACCCTCAGAATCCTAGAAATCTTGACCTTTTTCAATCAGACTTCAGCTCAGGTACAGAAGGTTTGGTTGTTCTTCCAGATTATCTTTATTGGAATTGGATGGGAGGGAACATATTGAAATTGAATAAAAGCAAAATGGAGTTGCTATTTGTATATCAGGTTCTCCAACAACACTCGTATTGGAGAATCCTGATATACAAACAGCAACTCCATTTTGTTTTAGTTCAATTTCGATCTGTTCTCTCCCTCTTAGGCCTTTCTATACACTCTAGGCATCCCCTACAGTGAAATTATACCATGCCTCAAACTGTTGCATGACCTCCCACAATGGTTTCATATCAACAGTATCAAAAGCCACCAAGAAATCTAAAAGCAACAGAAGAGGCACATCACCCTCACCCAGTCCCAATAAAAATAATCTGGAAGAGCAACCAATGCCACCTCACGGGCAGGTACGACCTGGAAAGAAGCAGATTTGCAATTTGAGGGTTGTTTTGAACTCTCAGTTCTTGCTTAATCACTGAAGGAAGAACCACCAGCTCCAGCTGGTGTGCTAATTGCAGTCTTACCTGGTGCAGGAGGACCTGGCATCGTTAACTTGTACCTTTCTTACCACCCATACAGATTATAATAAGATGCTTCGCATGAGGCTGTCTGTAAAGACTACATAAAAATTACAAAATATAGCAGCCTAATTGTTAATAGTTTCCAGTCTTGGGAACATGTAACATTAATGCCATAGTTACTGTGCTGGTTACCAATTCAGTTTAGGTAAATTTAAAGTGCTGGTTTTAACCCATAAAACTCTATAGATTGGCACTTGGGTACTTGTAGGATAACAGATAACAGATAATCAGAGTTGGAAGGGACCTTGTAGGTCATCTAGTCCAACCTCCCGCCCAAGCGGGAGACCCTACACCATTTCTGACAAATGGCAGTCCAATCTCTTCTTGAAAGTCTCAACTGATGGCGCTCCCACAACTTCCGAGGGCAAGCTGTTCCATTGATTGATTGTTCTCACTGTCAGAAAGTTTCTCCTTGTTTCCAGGTTAAATCTCTCCTTGTTCAGTTTCCATTCATTATTCCTTGTCTGGCCTACAGGCGCTTTAGAAAATAGCTTGACCCCTTCCTCCCTGTGGCAGCCCCTCAAATATTGGAAGACTACTATCATGTCTCCCCTGGTCCTTCTCTTTACTAGACTAGCCAAGCCCAGTTCCTGCAACCGTTCGTTGTATGTTTTAGCCTCCAGTCCCCTAATCATCCTGATTGCTCTTCTCTGTCCTTTTGCTAGAGTCTCAACATCTTTTTTATAATGTGGTAAAGAAAACTGGATGCAGTACTCTAGGTGTGGTCTTACTAAGGCTTTATAGAGTAGTATTAGTACTTCCCTTGATCTTGATTGTATCCCTCTGTTAATACAATTTAGGATTGCATTAGCTTTTTTGGCTGCTGCTGCACACTGCTGGCTCATATTTAGCTGGTTGTCCACTAAGACTCCAAGATCCCTCTCACAGTTACTGCTATTGAGCCTGGTTTCACCCAGTCTATATGTGTACCTCTGGTTTTTCTTGCCTAAGTGTAGGACTTTACTTTTCTCTATATTCAATTTCATTTTATTAGATATGGCCCAGTGTTCTAGTCTGTCAAGATCCATCTGGATCTTGAGCCTATCTTCTTGGGTGTTAGCTATTCCTGCCACCTTAGTATCATCTGCAAATTTAATAAGTTCCCCTTCTATTCTCTCATCTAAGTCGTTAATGAAGATATTGAAGAGTACTGGGCCTAAGACGGAACCTTGTGGCACCCATTGCTTACTTCCCTCCATGTAGACTTAGATCCATTAGGGACTACTTGTTGAGTATGGTTTGCCAGCCAGTTGCAAGTCCATCTAGTGGTGGTGCTATCTATTCCACTTTTTTCTAGCTTACTAAGAAGTAAGTTGTGGTCTACTTTGTCAAATGCCTTGCTGAAATCTAAATATATTATGTCCACAGTATTTTGCTGGTCTACTAATTTAGTCACTAATTTAGTCACAGATCATCCCTTCCATTCTATATTTCACGACCTGTTAGAACAGAGGTCTCCAAAATTGGCAACTTTAAGACTTGTGGACTTCACCTCCCAGAATTCTCCAGCCAGCTGTGTCCACAAGTCTTAAAGTTGCCAACTTTGGAGACCCCAGGGTTAGAACATCCTTGTAGCCTTTGGGGACATAGGGGGAAATGAGGCTAGAAGCCATTATTTTTTGAATTGATTAGGCTTGGTTTAAACAGGGATTTCCCGTTATCTATTTCTGGGTTGTTAAGTAGAACTGCCTACCTCTGGCCTATTAAAAGAGTATTTCTGAGCATATGTTGAGTGCTTTATCTCATCATTCTATCATTGAGTGCCTATCTCATCACTTCTAAAGTTGGAGGATGAAGAGTTAATGGTTTCTTGGAATTAGTAAAAAACATTTCATATAAACAATATTGTCCCATTAGAGACATGCCTGGACCAGAGAGATTCTAATACATTTAATAAAAATTATTTCGGAGGCCATCTAGTCTAGCTCCACGAACCCCAAATCTAAGGCATGACACAACTCTTAACATTCCTGATAGATACTAACCGTAAGATACTAACCATACAAACTCTGCTTACCTCCAGCAACAAGAAATAAAAATAAACATGTTTTGCTTTTCTGTATAGCACTTCCTGACCTGCAGAAATTTGTTAAGACTTCTTTGAATATATAGTTTGTTCTTAAGAAATGAAGAAAAATCAACAGAAAAGCAGAACAAATGAGCCTAACCATTCTACTTCTAAAATCTCATGCAAAATTCTCTTTGGCTTTCTAAGTCAGCTGACTGCTAGAAAATAAAAAATAGCTAAAGATTTAGCTATTAACATCTTAATAGCTAAATATTTTTTCCTGTACTTTTGAACTTTTTGCACGAAGCAGAAAAAAATGAAACTATGACATGGATCTGATGATTAGAAAAAAAGTTAGATAATAGAAAAAAAAATGACAGTTATGTAGTAAACTTAGAATAAGAGTTTAATAGCTGCAAATTTATACTTTGCAATAAAAGCCATTTCTTTATATTTCTTTTTCTTTTTTCTGCACTTTCAGCTTTGCTTCTATTTCCATTCTTCTACATCAATTATTAGTTTTTGTTAGTTTTTATTTTTGTATCTGAAAATTTTTAAAAGTTATCTAAAAACTTTTTTTGCATTACTATTGGAGGCAAGATGGGTTGTGATTATTCTCTACTGAATGTAGTCTTTATCTGGTATCAGCTGGCTATACTTTCAATATAAATTGAATGGCCTTCTTTTATTTGATTGGATATTTAAAAAATTGTGATTCTTGGGTGGGAGGATTTTTAAATATTTTAATATCCTGTTGTTGCTAACACCTGTAATATATTACTTTTGCTAATATGAGATGGTTACTATGATTTATATTTAGCTCCCTGAAAGCTGTAAAAATGATGCAAGAAAGGAGTAGAAATAATTTCAGATATATAAATATAAGTGTCTAAAGGATTGTTTTCTTCCTCTATATGTAGGCAGCCCTGGTTGGGGGAACCACCATGGTTATTGGACACATACTTCCAGATAAAGAAACTTCCCTGCTAGATGCTTATGAGAAATGTCGCAACTTGGCTGATCCAAAGGTGTGCTGTGATTATGCCCTGCATATGGGCATCACCTGGTGGGCACCTAAGGTAAGAGGGGTGAACCTGGTAGGGAATATGAAGCAATTTTTAAAAATTGTCTAGTTTAGTATCCTCTGTACTACTAGTCTTCCAGATGACTTCTAGTCGTCTTTTTAGGTTCAAGATCCTCTTTAGCAAGCATAATATTTAGGCAGTGATTTTAATTCCACCTTAGGAACAAAGCCAATTGGGCAATCTTGGATTGCTTTCCCTGTCTCAGCCCCAGAAAAAAGGCAATGGAAAATCTTGCTAAAAAATTGCAGCAACTAATCCAGATAGTTTTCAAGAATTAACATTGCTTTAAAAGCACACAATTTCTTCCATGTAGCGGTTGTGCTGCTGATGCAATCCACATTTGGCTTGACTGCAGACCAGAAGATATTCCTATCCCATCAGTTAATGTCTGTGTATTTAAGAACCAGTAAGACCCAATACTGGATTCCTATGTATGTACAATATTTGAATGCAAGTATATAAGATTTCTATTGTAATGTCACCATATGTGTTCCAGCATTAGCCTTCAGTGTGGTTTTTCATGCTGGGACACCCATAATTGAGCATGCTGGTTGAAGATTTTAGGAATTTAAATAATACTTAGTACTATAAAATTGAAAACTGTTCTAAATTGACAAGAAATGACCCTCTAAAGTAGCTGGCAGTACCCTGTCAAATCCTACCAAAAATTGAGCTTGAACTGTGGCCCTGCCCTGTTCATCCAAGATAATGATCATCAAAGCCCAACAGCCCAGCCTTCTGCCAGTGTTGCGTACAGGTTTTTATCCATTGTCCTGTCCTTATGTTGTCATCTGCTGCGGTCTACTTCAACTCAGCCCTTGTGCAGTTCCTCTTACATAGTATGTATTTAGCCTCAAACATCTGGAGCTTGTTCAGGAACTAAAGACCCTGCTTACTGGATTATATACATCCATCCTCTGGCCAACTTGTCTAGGTTGGGTGATTGAGGATACAGTGTTTTTTTATTTGGGTTCTGCAGCTGAGTCGTTTTTTTCTCCAACCTTCTACCATCCTCAGTTTCTGACAACACTCTGCTTGAATTGCTTTTCTTTCACTCTGTTCACTCTGCTCTGAATTTGCTTCTCTGGAAGTTTTATCCTCTATGTCTGGTCCCAGAAGCTTTAAGAAGAAACATGCTTTGGAAGAGCTTTTTCCAAGTTGAGCCCAGGGCTACAACTCCCAGAATCATGAACTCTGATGGATTTGTAGTGTAGTATACTTGGAAAGAGATGGATGGAGAAACACTAGTTTGGAATAGTGAAGGAGCAAACAGAAAAATTGGAAACACTTTATTCACTTCATACTTCAATGTGTAACTCCAAAATGGCTTTTTAGTGACTGTAATTATATAGCACACTTTACATTGTTACTCAATTTATCCATGGGGGGGGGGGGTTTCATTCATTACTGTACTGCTTTTAATTCTGCAGGCAGTAGGTTGTGCCATGGTTTTCCCTTGCATTTCACTAAGTTGGTTTAAAAATATTGTCAGTATCAGGACTCTTGTTTTAAAAACCTTGTGAGCATCCTAAGGAAAGCTTTTCCTTATGGAGGGCCCGGCTCAGCCCTCTTGTACCACTTTCTGGGCTGTCCTTTTTCTGACGGGGAGTGAGAAGGAAGAAGCATGCTGTAGCTAGCTGCTTTAGGGCTTGTGATTATAGAATATCATGTAATATTTTTCCTTTAGGCATTTGGGCCGCACGTGAACCATTGATAACCATATTATACATATATACGATTACATGTAACTTGGTTTATATGTTTTGTTTTATATTCTAACTTTCGTGTTTCATAAACGTCCTATGAAAAATTCAAGCAGAGCAGATGAAGCTGTGAAAGGACATTCTTGAAAAACTCAGATTGTGACTCAGGGCCCCTAAATAAGAATTATAATGGCTTTCCTTTATCTCAGAGCTTGTCTAGCTAGTATGCAAATACTTAGCACTGCAAGCTAAGGCTTAAAATTGTATCCTTGAAACAAAAGTTTGGGTGATTTTTAACACAATTACTATGCACCAATATGCTATGAAATTTCTTGCTCAGAGCAAGCAATGAGTTAGTTAGGGTACAACATGGGGTGGCAAGAAGGCACATTTTAAAACGCAGGTTCTGACTTCTGTAAAGCCTTTGATTCAGTGGTACACAACAAACTACTCCTAAAACTAAAATCTTACGGTATCTCTGGACACCTGCATAGAAGCATTCCTGTCAAAAAGACAACAAATGGTTAAAATTGGGGGCGCCCTATCAAATTCTGTACCTGTCAATAGTGGTGTCCCCCAAGGCAGTGTTCTAGGACCAACTCTCTTCATACTCTACATAAATGACCCCTGTGATCATATCAACAGCAACTGCGTTCTATTCGCTAACGATGTAAAGCTATTCAACACCACAGACAATACTGCTACCCCTCAAAAAGACCTTCACTATGTATCAGAATGGTCAAACAAATGGCAACTTCAAATCTCAACAAATAAATGCTCTGTCTTACATATTGGCAAAAAGAATCAGGAAATAAAATACAGGCTGAATAGTCAAGACCTTGTTGATGATCCAAACTCTGTCAAGGATCTTGGAGTACTCATTTCTAATGATCTAAGTGCTAGAGCCACTGTAACTACATAGCCAAAAAGGCATTAAGAGTTGTTAACCTAATCCTACATAGCTTTTTCTCTGGTAATATCACACTACTAACTAGAGCATACAAAACATTTGCTAGACCAATACTCGAATACAGCTCATCAGTCTGGAACCCACATTACGTATCTGATATTAACACAGTTGAGAAAGTCCAGAAATATTTCACAAGAAGAGTTCTCCACTCCTCTACTCGTTGCAGAATACCTTGTGCCACCAGACTTGAAATTCTAGAACTAGAAAACCTAGGACTACACCACCTTCGGTCCGATCTAAGTATAGTATATAAAATCATACATTGCAATGTCCTACCTGTCAATGAATACTTCAGCTTCAACCATAACAATACAAGAGCACACAATAGATACAAACTCAAGATTAATCGCACCAAACTTGATTGCAGGAAATATGACTTCAGCAACAGAGTGGTCAATGTCTGGAATACTCTACCTGACTGTGTGGTTTCTTCCCCAAACCCCAAAAACTTTAACCTAAGACTGTCTACTATTGATCTCACCCCTTTCCTAGGAGGTCTGTAGGGGGCGTGCATAAGCGCACTAAGATGCCTACCGTCCCTGTCCTATTGTTTCTTTTTATTTTTCTTATATGTATCCATTTCATTTATTCATAACTATACTTATACCTGTTATCTTATAATCGCTTGACAAAAATAAATAAATAAATAAAACAAACAAATGTAGGTTCTGGCCTCTGGTCATGGATCTTTCACCTTTTTATTTGGCAGTTCTGGGGACCTTGAATTCTGAGTGTCAGACAAGCAGTATTCTCCTATCTCCTTTCTGTCTATGACTGGATGGACAGGATATTTTTATTTGCAAGACTTCTTTAAAATTACAGTGACTAATGTACTCTTTCTTAACCCCATCCCTCCTGGTATCTTAGGTAAAATCAGAAATGGAAACTTTGGTTCGAGAGAAGGGTGTCAACTCGTTCCAGATGTTCATGACATACAAAGACTTGTACATGCTCCGAGACAGTGAGCTCTATCAGGTGTTCCGTGCTTGCAAAGATATTGGAGCTATCGCACGTGTTCATGCTGAGAATGGCGAGCTAGTGGCTGAGGTAAGCTGCTTTGGAGGATTGTAGGGTGGGTCCAACAATGCCACCTTAGCATTGAGTCTGAGCGTCGCTGTTTTCATGAATCTGGAAAGTCTCAAAATGTTGTTGCTGTTTGCCCAGGATGCAAGTTGTATGGATGGGCACACCATTTTCTCCATCATTCTTTTCTGAATGTTGCAAAGCCTGGCCTCATCCCATACATAACTCTCATTCTTATCATTAGTGTCTTCTGAACAATTGGATGTGTTTCCACAAGCCATTTACACTACATATGCAGTCATGTTTTCATTAATCCAGAATCCTCATTGTTCTTATATTTTCTCATTGTTCTTATATTTTCACATACAGTAAGAATTATGGATTGGACTCATGATCTCAGCCACTACACACACTGAAAATGTGAAGTGGGAGACACTTCACACAATCTTTAGATCGTGCATTGGCATTCCAGATTATGAAGTTGGTTTCAAAATGTGTAATTAAAAGCATCAAGAAGGAAAAAAAGGGTACCACTGTCTCAATCCTGAACTTTTTGTTCTGATTCTCTGTACAGGGGGCTAGGGAAGCTCTGGATTTGGGCATCACTGGTCCAGAGGGAATTGAGATCAGCCGACCAGAAGAGGTAAAAATACCATGTGTTTATATGTACACATGCTCATGCATCCTCCAGTCAGAAATTGCTCCTTCCTTTCTTGTCCCATGAACCTGTGTGATTGGATATGGGGACAGGTGGACAGGTCAGGAGATGATTATCTCTGCTCACTGACTTAATTGCTATTTGTAGCACAATATGGGTCTTATTATTGGCATCTTGTGGTGAGAACACCTTACCGTGAAGCTGTCAATTGTTCAAGCTGACTTTAAAATAGTTGAACATTGCTTGAGTGATGGGGCTATGGTAGAGTTTTTAAGCACACATGGGCTACTAATAGCAGAGAAGTAGCATGCATTGTATTTTGCACTGTCTCATGTCCTTTTCTCATTGCAGCTAGAGGCAGAAGCTACACATCGTGTCATCACCATTGCTAATCGGGTAAGAACCAGCTCTCCCCTTCTTCCTTGGGGAACCAAATTTACCCACCTTACTGCTAATGGCTGAGCCCTTATATCCACTACAAGCTTATTCTTTTCAAGGAAGTTTCTTGGGTGGATTCCTTGATATTACACTACATCAGGCCACTTGATCCCTAATTTCCCATAGGCTACTTTCATTATCCAATTCCTTGCGAAAAGGTAGCATGTTTTGTACCCTTCTGTATACATTCTACTGTGAAACCCAGTTTACAGCTCAATCTGATGCTTTCCTCCTTTTTCCTCTTTTGGCAGACTCACTGCCCTGTCTACCTGGTCAATGTTTCTAGCATGTCAGCCGGGGATGTTATAGCTACAGCCAAAATGCAAGGTGAGAGCCAACTTCCAATTCTGAGTGCAAAGACCACCACTTAATGCAAAATGCATAGTGTTTATTATTATTTTAGAACAGCTGGAAAGAAGACTTTGAATCCTGTCTTTCAATTTACCCCATCCTGGTTCCAAAGACTTTTCCTACATTTTAATAGCTATATATCTAAACGTGGCACTACAAAGAGTGCTATTTTCCTCTTCCAATCTCCTACCCACAGTTTCCTCAAAGTCTTTTCCAGGGGTTTACTCACCCTATGCAGATAATTCAATATCAGATAAAGACTGATGAGTTGCCTCATCTATTTATCACTCTATAATGTATTGAACTCTATAAAAAGATTGAATCTAACTCTTTGCGGGGGGGTCAATGGTTTCTCCCCTTTCTTACCTGCAGGCAAGGTTGTGTATGCAGAGACCACCACAGCACATACTACGTTAACAGGCTTACATTACTATCACCAGGACTGGTCCCATGCAGCAGCCTACGTCACGGTGCCACCCTTGCGGCTAGATACAAACACCTCCACCTACCTCATGAGTTTGCTTGCCAAGTAAGAAGCTTTGGATTACTTAACTCTAGATAATACCTGAAGAATCAATTACAACGTAATCTAAAAGGGATAGAAAAGAGCAGATTTGAAAAGGAAAGTCTGTGACCGTTCATTCATTCAGTCATGAAATTTTTAGACCACTCAACCCTACGACTCATGTGAAATCTGGGGTGAAATACCAGCACAACGAACTGTACTTAGGATTTACCCTATGTCTTCCTTTATCTTTCCCCTCAGTGACACTGTGAATGTTGTGGCCTCTGATCACCGACCTTTCACCACTAAACAGAAGGCAATGGGGAAGGAAGACTTCACTAAGATCCCCCATGGAGTCAGTGGGGTGCAGGACCGTATGGCTGTCATCTGGGAACGTGGAGTGGTAAGTAATGGTTTCAGAGGAAATTTGGCTGTTAAGAAAGGAGCAGGAAAGTATACTAAGCTGGTAGAAAAAAATTAAAAACTTGTTTGGATCCAGAAGCAGAGTTTACTGATCTCAGAAATAAGATTCCTGCAGGAGTAAATCATGGGCTTATCATTTTATGTGTCTGTAGATGATCCAGTTTTTAATATTGTGGAAAAAAATTGCTATCCACATTTTCCATGAAAAACCCAATTTCATATATCTTTACCACATTCATCTCTTACAACTAGGAGCGCGGTAGCTCATGCTGTTAGGGCACAGGGCTGACGATTGACAGGCTCACAATTCAAGTCCCGGTTGCTGCCGCATGGCGGGGTGAGCTCTCTCACTCATTCCAATCTTCTGCCGACCCAGCAGTTTGAAAGTGGGCAACCATGAGTAGATAGATGGGTATCACTTCGGTGGGCAACTTAATGGGGACATGAAAGGAGCCCTCAACTGGGCATCTCCTGTGATGTCAAAAAACTAGGCGTCCCCCCCATCAAAAGTGATGTCACCAGCTGACGCTTTTACCACAGAAGCACTTCAATGCTTCCAACATTCCATTTGTGCTGGCACGCGAGCCACAGGCAAACTTACCTCACTGTGCATGCGTGTGCCTCACAGTTGATTTCTTTGGGTTGGTTTGAGGCCTTTTTCAGCCTCCCAGAGGCTTGGAAAAAGCCTCTGCAAGGCTTTTCAGGCCAAATTATAATACTGGAAGTGTAATACTGTAATACTGGAAGTGACGAAACGGGCCTATAATTTGGCCTGAAAAGCCTTGCAGAGGCTTTCTGGGAGGCCGAAAAAGGCCTCAAACCAGCAGAAAAATCAGCTGTGAGGTGCAGTGCAGGTAAGGGGATGAGGTGGGGATTGTGCATGCATGCGCAGAGGGCGTGGGGAGAGGGACATGCATTGCATTCTGGGTGGTGGCACACGAGTGCGTGCGCGCTGGTGTGTGCTCAATTTTTGGCACAGGACCCCAAAAAGGTTAGCCACCATTGCTCTATGATTATTTTTTTCTTATTAAATAAATTTTATTGATTTTACAATTAAAACAGACCAACAACACATACACAAATGTAAGAGAGAAAAAGAAAAGAAGAAAGGAAGAAGAAAATAGAAAGAAAAAGACAGAAAACAATTAAAAACATTTTCATCTTCAACAGTTTGTGAGACCTCCTTTTTATCCTTATTTTATGCCATATACACACTTAATCCTTACATATATCTATATATCACTACTATGGTTCTATCCTATCCTCTTTTGCCTTTTAGTGTGAAATCTATCTTTGGTCTATCCATTTGTACCAGCAGTTCCAGCTGTTGTAGTATATTGAAGTGTCTTTGTTTTTTAGTGCCAAGGTTAATTTGTCCATTTCTGCACAACTTGAAATTTTTTGAATGATCATCTCCTCTGATGGAACATGAGGCTGTTTCCAACATTGTGCAAAAGCCAATCTGGCGCTGTCAAAATATGTATTATTATATATTTCACTTTTTTTGGTATTTGTTTATCAAAGATCCCTAATAGAAAGGACTCTGGTTTGAATTCAATCTGTTCTCTTGTTATTTTCTCCAGCCAATTTCTAATTTTCTGCCAATATTTTTGAGCTTCTATACAGGACCACCACATATGGAAGAAGGTTCCTTCTTTTTTTTTTGCATTTCTAGCAATTCGGACTCATATTGGAGTGCATCTTTGCTAATCTCGAGGGGGGAAAGTGCCATCTGTAAAACATTTTATAGGCATTTTCTTTGTATGCTACCAATTTTGTAATTTTATTATTTCTACTCCAGACCTTTTCCCATTCTGTTATGGTGATACTGCGTCCTATATTCCTGCTCCAGGCTAGCATATTCCCGTTTACAATTTCTTCTTCTAATTCTACTTCTAATAAATAATTATAAACTTTTGTTATATTTTTTTTTGCTTGATCCTAATAAAATTTTGTCTAATTGCTGGAGTTTATTGTTAATTCCAAATTCTTTCTTGTCCTGTTTATATCTACTTTGAATTTGAAGATATGCCCACTGATCAATTTTTAGTCCCCGATCTTGAAGTTCTTGCCGCGATTTCAGATTTTCTTGCATATCCAATAGGTCCTTATATTTAATCATTTTAGTAAGATCCAAATTATTTGGGTGAATCATGGCCTCCATTGTTGAAATCCAAATTGGTATTTTTAAAGTGTTTTTTCCATATTTTCTTCCAATTAGTCAATAATGAATCTCTGATTAGGTGTCTGTGAAAGTATTTCTGGCTAGTTTTCCCAACATCCCATAAAAAAGCATGCCACGCCCTGTGCAAGTCATGGCCTTCTAAGAATAATATTCTCTTATTGGTTAAATTCACCCATTCCTTCAACCATACTAAAGAGGCTGCACTATAATACAACTCCCAATTTGGAAGTGCCAGCCCTCCCCTGCTCTTCATATCCTGCATTGCCTTTAAGTTTATTCTAGGTTTTTTCCCTTGCCAGATGAATTTTACCGTTATTTTATTAGGTTCTTTAAAAAAATTGTGTACTTTGATTGGGATCGTCTGAAATTTTGGAAGAATATTCATTTTAATAGCAGCGATCCTGCCGAATAATGAAAGATGCTCTATGATGATTTTTAAGATCTATGACAGTTAACTTGCAATAACCTTCTTCCTTATAGAATTGGAAGTGAAAAATGTTCTGGAGACCAAGAGTCCTAAAGGAGAAAAAGTGAACTATTTGTTAGAAATCTGATAAATTTGTTAAGATTTTTGCACATTGGTTCTCTTAGGTTCTATATGACTTTGGTAAAGATTGATTTCATTCCTTTTCTGGAAATTCTCCAGATCTGATTTGTGATGCTCAAATGACTCTCCTTCTCTTCTATGCTTCCTGAAATTGTTTCTTATTCCATCCTCACTCTCTGGAGTGTTTTTTCTGGGTCTTAGATGCAGCTACAACACATAAATTTAATGCCCACGCTCCATTTTTATCTTGATAATAATGGCTCTCAGTTGGCAAGCTCCCGTTGCTTCACACTTAGAGCAGATAAGTTGCTTTGTAAATAGAGTAGGCAATGACTAAATTCCTGTTCTCTAATTTAAGAAAAAAAATACACTGAGTTGTGAATGGGAGCTACTCCAGGAAATGAAGAATAATCAGGTGCTGTTATCTTGTGCTTCAGTTTCCCAAGGAAATTCTCTGTTTTCAAAAGAAGCCTGTACAGGATAATTACATTGCTTTCTTTTTTTTTTTCTGTTAGTTGAGAAGGCAGCCAAGGTATCTTCTATGTATCTGAGGTGCTTTCATACATTACTGAAAGTTGATAAAAATAATTTTAAGTATGAATACATGCTAACACCTATTAAGAATGATAGTGCTATTTTGAGTGTTTATTATTGGATTTTTTTGCTACTAGATTTGTTTGTTACTGCTTTTGTTTATATTTTCATTCATTCATTCACTGATATTCTGCCTTTTCTCTGACAGCTTAAGTGGCATATAAGTTCTTTTCAATTTTTTCAGTACAAACCTGAGAAGTAGTCAGGCTGAAAAAGTGATTAGTTCAAAAATTAGAAGGGAGCTCTGTGGTCCAAGTTGTACATTGCAACCACTATACTCTTTGCATTTTATTATTAAAGAATTATTTTCTTTGATTGGCAATCACCCAAGAGTATTTTGCTGATTCATTCAATAAATAATTGCTATTTTTCATCTTATAGTATAGCAGAATCCTGCCTAGTGTTTCTATGCCATTCTTCTATAGCTTCCTGCTTTCCATCACAAGCACAGTCTTCAAAGCCATTTGTCCTCAATGGGCATAAGAACAATGGCTGTCAGGTTGATATTTTCAAATCTGTCCTTTGGTCACAATATTCATGAAAAAGGCAGTTCTCTGTAACTATTATTGCTATTATTAAATTTATTTGCCATCCATCTCACAGTCTGAGGCAACTGAGTGGCTTCTGTAGCCCTATACTTGTACACTTGCATATCATTTTATCATCCAAATTAAAAGCTGGGCCTTAGGGAGAGAAAAAAAAGAACACAGCATTTGAGGAAAAACTAAACTTCAAATGAACAGTTGATCAAGAAGCGGTGGTTCATATAAGGGAATAAGCAGGAAATAGCAAACATTTGTTGTTCTTATATGGCTTCTGACTCTGCTACTTTGCAGGTAGGAGGCAAGATGGATGAGAACCGCTTTGTTGCAATCACCAGCTCTAATGCTGCCAAGATCTACAACCTCTACCCTCGCAAGGGCCGCATCATTCCTGGAGCCGATGCAGACGTAGTTGTGTGGGACCCTGAGGCCACCAAGTAGGCACTGGGGAAAATGGGAGCGGGAGGAGAGGAAAAGCCAGAGTCCTAACAAGAAACTTCTGTGCAAATTTCAGATGCAGAACATCCCAACTTAGAGAAGCCACTGGGTTTATTCTGATGCTAAGACTTATACACGAAAATCATTTTCAGGGAGGAATGGCAGCAATGAAGGCTCGGGGCCCACTCTTACCAATGGATCGCACCAGCAAGTTTAGGGCTGCCAGATCAAGAGTCTGTATGACTGTTAGATGGGGGGAAAGAGAGGTTTGGTGGCTATTTGCTGTCCCTCTAATTCAGTGTTTCTCAACTTTGACAGTTTTTAGATGTGTGGAAGATGGCTAGGGAATTCAGGTTGTCTGCCACGCTTACCCTGTTTCCTATCTCACCAGCCATCCACTGTGCAGGATAAGATGTTTAGATTGTTATATGAGGAGATGTTGCCTTACAGCAGGCCATAGTCAGATTTTGATTTTTTTAAAAACACTAAAGATTCAGATGGAGCTCTTTGTGCCAGGGATTCCAAGGTGGCTGCAAATCCTGACTTAACTCTATTTATACCACTGGAAATATCTGAGGGTATGAATGGATAGGTAGTTGGGAACATGCGCTAGTCCTTCTAACTGCCATGTAAGGTATTGGGAGAAAGGATATTAACCACAGTATCTAAATATTCATTGAATGATCAACCTGTCCATAATTTCATTAACCAATATATATCCTACTTTTCATTCAAGAATTCAAAATCACATACATAATGTTCTATCCTCTTGATTTCCCCCCCACAACAACAATCTTGTGAGGTAGGTTTAGCTGGGGAAAAAAGTGACTGGTCTGAAGTCAGCCAATGAGTTTCTGTCATTGAGAATGGACTGAAACCTGGATCTAACCGGTACCAATCCAACACTTTAATTACCACATCACATTGTCATTGTGAGCACAGGATCTTAGTACCCTATGCTAGATAACAAAACCATAAAGCCCCAGAAAAAAATTGCTACCTGATCCCCTCAAAGGCAGAGCCTGTGGGCAGAATATTTGCTCCCAAGGCAACCTTATAACTTGGCATTAGGTATGACTGGATGCCATAAATATTTGAGTTAGTGTTTCTATGGGGAATACAAAAACCAATACTATGTTAATTTAATCACTAGACAAGAGGACTTCCCAATCAATAGGAGAGAGGACTGGCACAGCAAAAGGCTATCGACTATGTAGCATAAATTTAAAAGTATTTTACTGAAAACTTTTGTATAGCATTTCTTATTCTAAAACAATCCCTAAACAGTTTAATCCATTTAATGTTTCCAGGACCTAGTTGCAGATAGAATGGAATTTTAATCCATATTCCAGTAACAGTCAAAATAAAGCCAGAAAACTGTGATTCTTCCACATGAATTAGTCCAGTGTCAAGGATGATGTTTCAATAGGTTAGACCAGGCTGCTTATTTGCAAAAAGCAGAAAACTGTCAGGCTAGATTAATGATGATGCTAGATTATGGAGCCATTAAATGAAGTTTCTTCTTTGAGGTTCTCCATTTGACAGAATTGCTGACTATTTTTTCCAGCAAGATACTGCATTTATTTATCTATTTATTTATTATACCTTTCCTTAAATTAAGATGTATACAATGGCTTTCATGGGAATAACATGTAAAACCAATAAATATTATTAAAGATATTAAAAACAAAACAAATATAAATAAAATAATAGGATTAAGCTGCAAGTGTCATATTTACTTAGACTTAAGTCCTGTTATATCATCTGATGGAGCTTTATTCCAAATTTGCAGCGGTCAGTATAATCTAAATTTAAGGACCGTGAATAAAAAAAATATTCAGTGCAATCATACTGGAAGTAAATTCTATATAGAAAATACAGTTAATTAAGGAATTAAAGCAAAATAATAATATCTAGATATTGTTATATAAAATCATAATAAGAATATCCTGATCCTAGTGTCTTTTAAAGATCGAGTAAGTCATGTTAAAAAGCTAGCTAATCCATCTAAGTTTTCAACTGCGCTGATTAAACATGTTGTATAGGCATAGCCACTTCCTGATTTATAAGTTCTCAGGATAAATGGTGTTAAAGGTTGACCCCTTGAAATTCACCTGATGTTTAAGTCAACAGAAAGGAAGCTCTGATTTGGTTCCCTGAATTTCCTGAAACCAGCAAGCTTATATTAAGATATTAAGAATCTTCTCAGATTTTTCCGTGGTTTTTAAGAAATGAAGCAAGGCTTCTACTTCTTTGACAAAAAAAAAAATAGTTCTATTTATTTATCTGTAGTTTCATCCTGCACCTTTCTCCAATACATAGTAGATGTTGCAAAGATGTCACCTCTGTCAGAAAGAACATGCTTAAGAGATACATTAGTAAGGTCTTAAGCAGAATGTTACACTTAGACTATCTTTGTTCAGAGAGTCTGTCAAATATGTCCTGCTTCACAATTCTCCTTTCCATAAAGCACAATAAAAATATGATATATAGATTTTATAAATAAACTCTTTTTTACCAAGCTTTCCTGCCTTCACTCTCTGATTAAGAATTTGAGACAGGAGAGGAAGGTTGACTTGGGCCCCCGCAATGCTAAGGTGACCCTATTTTTTTTTAATGTTCCTCCTGATATTGAAGATGATGGGAGAAGTGTTCCATCTTTTAACAACTCAGATTATGTGAGTTTTGGAAAATTAGAAAAGAAAAAAGAAGTTTCCAGAAAATTACTGGGATCAGTTGTTGCCTTTTATTTGAATTCCCTTTGGTCTCATTTTGACTTTGTTCATTGTTTTTTAATTGTTAAGCAGTGGAGTGGTTCTACCTTAACGCTTTGAAAACAACTAAGGTTGATTGACAGCCTTCTCTTTCTTTTGAGTTAGGATGAGTTAGGATATTCTAGAAATGCTGTCAGAGTTAAGATAGTGGAGCCAGTTCCCTGCAGATCTCACTTCTCTTTGCTCTTTCCTAGGACCATCTCAGCCAGTACCCAGGTCCAAGGTGGTGATGTGAACCTGTATGAGAATATGCGCTGCCATGGGGTACCACTGGTTACTATAAGCCACGGGCGTGTCGTCTATGAGAATGGAGTCTTTATGTGTGCTGAAGGCACTGGGAAGTTCTGCCCTCTCCGCTCCTTTCCAGACTCTGTGTACAAGAAACTGGTGCAGCGAGAAAAGGTACCAAAAGGGACAAGCAAAAAGGCAGGCGGGAGACATGGGACTAAGTGAGGTTGGGAGTGATTTCCCTGTACTGCTTATCCCTTTTCCATAAGTTCACATTGTCTGATAACAAATCAGTTCTCAGCATGACAGAAGAGCAACAATATGGAAAGTTGGTGCAGAAAAGTGCCTGGTGAATAAAGACGTCATTACGAAAATGATCTGAGGACAGTTTTCCCCTTAGCATAGTGAACAATTGTAATAGAAAGTGATGTAAGGGTTGCAAAACAAAGTCATATGTGTACTGTAAAGACATAGCTTTGGAGCAATATGATTGCTAATAAAAATGCATTTTTATTATACTGAAAGGATCAGTGGCCAAAGACCAGTAAGTACACACGGATTAGGCCAAAAGCTTATATGGCCAACATCCAGTTTCCCACAGCAGCCAATTAGATAACTTCAAGGGAGCCACTGTTGTGTACTGTTGTACATGACTGCAGTTACATCTACCGGATCATGTTCTGCAACACATGCTTTTCAGAGGCATGTTGCCCCTAACGCTGGTATTAATCCATGACAGATAAACATTACACATTACAATCCATAACACATTAGTGGCTACATCATCTGTAAATTATTCCACAGAACTCAAAGCACTTCCTGCTGCTAAGGAAAGTGGGAATGGTTTTGGGGGAAGTGGAGGTGCTTGAATAGAGCAGATTCTTCACAATGAGGAGGGTTCTGTTTAAAGAAGTACTATTCTGGAACAGTAATTGATTTCAGGAAAATGGGGGTGGAAGCAACCATTTGGAGGGACAAGTTTGTGTGCTTCCCACTGGAGTTTCTTGTTTTCTGAACAGCTGCATAAAGTGACCTCAAGGGATATTTAAAAACAAAATTATAGTCTTCTTCCTACAAAAAGAAATTTGGCCATGCCCAGTTTTTAATGTTTACTGTTAAAGTTTAATGTTAGTGAGACTTGACAAAAATAGAGGGAAAGAGAGAAGAGGAATTCACTAGGTGCTTGTTAAGCAGAAGGAGGACTCAAGAGGAGGAAGAGATTTCACTGGTAGATGGGCATGATTGGTGTGGTGCCCCTTGGTTCCAATATGAGTATTTAGTCAAATAAGATGCAAGCTTCTAAGCATGATTAGATTTTCTGAAACCTCTCTGACTACACAGGTGAGGGGGCACAGTTCCACACCCTGTGGTTCTACTCAACACAGAGTTAAAAGCCACTGCCTTTCCATAATTTGGGTGCTGTGAAATACAATGAAGAGATCCAAAAGATGAGGCTGTGCAATGCAAAACAAACTTAGTATGATCATAGGGAGGGAAAAGAGAGGGAACTCTCAGTCTTCTTCTTCCTAGTCACCCCTTTTTCTTTTTCCACCACATAAAATTAGCTTTAATTTTATAAGGAAAAATCAAGTGTTGCATATGGGAAGAGGGAAGCAGGAAGAAAGAGAAATACAGATATGGAAACAGGTTCAGCTAGGGAACAATGTCAAGGGAAGAGGAAGTGAGGAGAGATATATTGGGAATAAGAGATGTTTATTTGGAGAATAATTACTGTCAATTGATTGTTATCGCCAGAGGGATGGGCTTTAATTAATTTTCTACTCCTATAAGCTGCCTGAAGTCACTGTGAATTGGGCGGCCATATAAATTTTCTTCATAAATAAAAATAAGATAAAACCCAGGTAAAAGTGATCTTAGAGAAAAAATATGTACAGAGGAAGCTAGCAATAGATCCTGCCATGATGGTAGTGCTTGTTTCTTGCAACTCTGCAGAATTTCCTCTCCAAATGTAACCCATCCCAAAACTATCGGGCCTGTGCAAGATCCAGCTGACTAAGTCAGATTCTGGTCAAAGGCAACTGGCTTCTAACCTTCATCCAGCTAAGAGAGCCTGGCTGGACCATTTGCTCATACTTGTCTTAACCCCATCATCCACTCCAAAAGACTAATCTGGATTTCTCACACTAGGCGGTCTTAACTCCTTAAGGCCTGGCTCTCCAAAGAGTTTCCACAGATAGTATTTTGGGGAGGGCCAAAGCTGACCTTTATTTTGTGTATTTTTTTTTTAATTAGAGCTTAAAGCTTAAAGGCGTGGACCGCACCCCATATCTGGGGGACGTAGCCATGGTTGTGCACGCTGGGAAAAAAGAGACGGGGACACCACTTGCAGACACCCCCACTCGGCCGGTCACAAGACATGGGGGCATGAGGGACCTCCACGAATCCAGCTTCAGCCTTTCCGGTAAGGAGGGGGCTGGAGCAAGTCTTCTTTGGGGTGGATAGCAAAATGGCACACCCTGCCCACCCTTCATGCTCCTTTTGACTCAGGTTGCCAGCATTACTCTCTTCCTCCTCTATGTCTTTGCCTTATGTATTATTTGCTTCCTCCTCGCTCCCCATCTTCACAGGACTACTTTCTAAGTCCTTCCTTAGAAGAATTGGCTGATTTTATACAGCCTACCTATGGGACCAGACTTCCCTGTTAGGACTGGGATCTGGTCCTGAGCCGCCCATCCCCCCACCCCTTCATCCTCCCATGCCTTTGCTTCTAAACAGCTACTTCCCATTCTGATTTGCTTTGATGCCTGCACTGCCTGTTCCTAGCCCTGTCTTGACTTTTTTAGAGAATGCCTGATGCTTTTCATGGGCGGGGATGGTGGTGGACTTCTATATTGGCTGAAAGAGACAAGAAGGAGGATTGGAAGACCAGGCAGAAGATGATATGTGTCAAAAAGGAAAGGGCAGAAATAAAATTAGTTGACTACAACTGTCCGTAGGGAGATTGAATCAAGAGCTTGAGAAAGAATAGTCTATTGGAGTATTTTGGCTGCATTAAAATAGCAAGTTGGTTTGTATGGGTTTTTTTTTTTTTTTGCATTTAGCATTTTTTTAGCAACCTTCCAAGGCCAGAGGCTATGTTCACATAGTCCACTAACAGCAGCTAAAATGGGGTTGAAGAGTTTGTGGTTCCACCAGTCAACAAATCCAGCTACTGTCTGAACAGGTTGTGTGAACCAGCTATAAATGTATTTTGTTGCAGAGTAGTACCTTACATGAAGATACCAATTTTACTAATTTAGGATTGATGTGTTATGTGAACCCAGCCAAAAATTTCAGGAAAATATATGCCAATGCTATAGGGAGCCATGGTGGTGCAATGGTTAGAATGCAGTATTGCAGGCTAACTGCTCACTGCTAGGAGTTCGATCCTGAGTGGCTCAAGGTTGACTCAGCATTCCATCCTTCCGAGGTCAGTAAAATGAGGAACCAGATTGTTGAGGGGCAATATATCTACCCTTAGAGAGGGCTGTAAAGCACTATGGAGCAATATATAAGTCTTAAGTGCTATTGGCTATAGCTCTGTAAAATGATGGTTGTCCGAGAGCCAACTTCAGCTTTCCCCTTCTGGTATGCGCAGAACAACCAAAGTGGAACTGACATTTCTTGCTGGATCATCTGCGCCTACCAGCTCTGAAGGAAAAAGGTAGCTGAAGTGAAGTCAGCACAACCACCAACTGTGGACACTGAAGGGCAGAATAGCATCAGCTTTGGGAAAAGCCCTTTCTTTCAATCCTCCTTGGAAGCCAGATGGTCCAGTCTGACAAGTCTGGATTTATAATCTGTAATGGAAAGCAAAGATTTAGTTTGTGTTCATTATAAAGGGATCTTCCCAAACATTATGGCTGCAGTCTTATTTTAGCCATGTCTCCGAAAGCCTAATAACTGAGTACATCACACGATACTAATTACACACATGGAAGAAACTGCTTTTGCATCACCTTTTGCTAAAAGACTAAAGATTCCCTCAATTCAAACTCAGTTCTTTGCTGATTTCATGGACACATCTATGTACTTTCTTTGCTAACTATGTAAAAAATATTATTTTTTTCCAAGATGTTTTCAGTTGGGATTTTTAATGGAGTCCTATCCAAGCTCTTAATAGATCTGACCTTATTTGGGTTTTTTTTTCATAACAATCAATATTGTTTAGATGTTTCTACCTCATTTCTTGTTATATTCCAACAAAAAACTCCTCTCTAAAGCTGCTATTTTCATTACATAAAAACTTCCCATTAATATTTAATTGAAATGTAAATTGCTTCCAAGATGTAGTCCCTAGGTAGGCCAGAAACGAGAAACACATTTATCCTTCACCATTACTTAGACTATGGCCACTGTTCAGGATTCCCTCTGGCTCTTTATACAAAATAAAATGTTCAGGTTAACTACTTGCAATATGCTGCTTTTGGTGACTTTTAGATTTCAGCGCATCTTTTTCTCTTCCAGATTATACATTTATTTATTTGTCAAATTTATATGGCTTCCCATCTCATGTGAAATGACTCTGCGTGGTATACAATAAAACCAATAATTAAAACTGTTCTGCAAACCAGTTAAAACAAGAACAATTAAAGCAACCAAAACAATAAACACAGATAAAACAAGACCATAGGTGGAAAAATGTAAACAATAAGATGTAGACAGTATGCAGGATCACTATACCAGGGATCCCCTGCTTGCTGTGGGGGAAAAAACTGTTTTGAGGGATTTCTATAAGGCCAGAAGAGTTGGGCTAATCTAACCTCAGGAGAGATGATCTTCCAGAAGGCAGGTACTGCAACAGAAAAGGCTCTAGGACCCATCTGATGGAGTTCTTTCGCAGATGGGACCAGGAGCCCCCTCTGCTGTACCTGATGGGATGGGTGGATGGGAGGGGCAGGTGCAGCAGGAGGGAGCAGGTGGCTGACCTTGCAGTTAAGGGGTCTTCTTCCACAGGCCCAACCAATTTTTATTCCCAGAATAAGGAAAAACTGCCCTAGGCATCTCCATCTGCACCAAGGCTGGTATCTAACTGGAAATGAATCAGCCATTTTGTTAGACAGAGGCTCTGAAAATTACTTTGCCCGACCTTGCAGATTAATCTCTAGGTTCTCCTTTTCCAGAAGGGTTCAGGTCCCTCTACAGCAATCTGCAAACACAATAAGGGCAAACCACCACAAGATAGGCCTTAAAAGAGGCTTTTATCCCTGTTTGGTCGAATTAATCCTTCAATGTCCAGCAGTGATTCTTTAGCCTTGTCTTCTCCCATTTCATTTCCTTCAGCTCCCTCATAAACCATAGAGAGCAATGGGATCCATGGGAAGGAGAGGTCACATGGGTACAATCCAATCCATGGCCAAAACCGCCTTCTCATTCCAAGTGGCGCTAAGGTTTAAGTTGGATAGTGCAGAAGACTGCTAGGACAACCTCTGGCTCTCTCTGGAACCTTTCTGGGTCCATCAGTCAGCAAGGAAGAACTGTTCTAATGGCTCCTATCTCTCCACAGAAGGGGAAAAGTGCCAGAAAATCCCATGGTTACCAGGGCATGACCTGACCATGACAAGAGAATCACAGAGAGCTCCTCTCAATTCCAGATCACTCCATATATATAAAAACTTACAATACCTTTTTTATGAAAATGGAGGAGGGGGAAATCTATGGGTTCCACTCTACAGAGCTGGGTGCTGGAAATTCCACAATCAAGAATTGTGGACTTTCACAAAACTTTATTAATGACAAGGTTAAGGATCTCTTTGAAATCTCTCTTCACGGATTACAGGAGGGAGTATCTGCTGTGTAAAGCTAATCTGAAAGACTGCCAACCCATCTCTACTCTTTCATTCACACATGTCCTATTTTGCTTTCTACTGAAGATGACTTCAAATAAATTATTTTATAAAAATTAAATTATAAATGCAGGCGATATTTCTCCTGGTCTTTGTAGTGACCCTGTAAGGACAGGGTGAATGGGATGTGGTTTCTCCTTGCCAGTTTGCTTTTGACCCTGCACCTTCTCTGTTTCCTTTTTTTTGCCACAGGTTCTCAAATCGATGACCATGTTCCAAAGCGAGCTTCGGCCCGGATTCTCGCTCCCCCCGGAGGCAGGTCTAGTGGCATTTGGTAGCTGCCCTCCAGACTTGTCCCCCAACTAAGGACACCATCTCCACCCCCACTTGCCTGGCTGCCACCAACACCCTGCAAGCTTATGGCAGCCACACTTTTCACCGGAGCCACTGACATGGGCAAGCGCTCTGTTGCCTGCACCCAATGCCATGCCCTGCGAAGCCACCTGCTCCCCTCTGGGAATGAGATGACAGGGCCCTATCCCTCTCCTCACCCCACAGCTGCACTATGTGCCGGGTGATGCACTGAGGGAGGACCTGCCATTGTTCCTAGAGAAGGTGGGAGCTCCCCCAAGTACTGTGGGGGAAGAGGGGGCAGCCCTGGGGAGGGGACAGGGCCAAGGGGGCCTGTCTGTGCCGGTTCCTTTCTGTTTTGCACGTTGGGTTTTTGGATAAGTGACATTTTGACTTGTTTGTGCATCACGTGGAAAAAAAAATACTGAAATAAAGGTGCTTTGTGTGCTAGCTGTAGGATAGAAGGGGGAGGTGTGTGGGCCAGGCTAGGGTGGGGCTTAGCTGGGTTGGAGGACAGAGGTCCCCATTCAGGCATTGTACTTACTGTGCAAGGGGAAAGGGTCAGCCAAGAATTACCCAAGGGTAGACGAACCCCCTTTATCTCTGTTGTCTCATAGGACAATGTCACCAACAGTTGTGAGCTTTTACCCTTTTGTTTGGGTTTGCTACATATTCTTAACTGAAAGCTCTTGAGAGGACTATATAAAAGATGGCCAAGTTCAGATGATATCCCTTTCTTCTGTATCCCAAGTAAAAAAATGAGTGTTGGGCACACTCAATTATAGGAGAAAGAGCTGTCCTCCCGGCTCCTGTAAGATAATACAATCTACGGTTAGAGTGGGAGGAGAATATGGTAGTAGCCAAGAAGTTTTGTCTTGCTCTTCCCATTGGCCTATATCAAACAGTAACTGTCTTCATGGCTCATTCTTTGTAGCTTTTTTTCTCTTTTAACGTACTGGAATATCCTGAAGCTTTCTATTCCCAATCTCTTAAGACGTCTCTGTCCAAGGAGAGGCCTTGTCCTGTCCAAGTGTATCAGCCTCTTGACCATAATCCTAGCCCCTCCTGCCTGGAGGTAGGGTAAAAGAGCAGCAGAACCTAGTTGCCCTGTCCCTTTAGTGCCTCTTCTCCTCATCTTGTAAAGGAGGAGCTACCAGAGCAGAAGTTGATTCCCATCAGCGCTGACAACAGAAAGGGATTGGTGTGGGTTGGCTGAACCAGCTTCTCCATCCACTCACACCCGCCACCTTCTTTACTCTGAGCTTGGGGGTAAAAGATTCCTTTAATACTCAATGCGACAGAGTATTTCTCCTCTCCATGTTGAGGGATGGAAGAATTTCCTATCTGAGCTATTCACTGGCCTTTCAAGCCAGAGGATAACTTGAGAGAAGCATGTGTGCTCTGAAACCTCCCTCCAATCCTCTCCCAACCTGATGGTGCTAACCCGCCCACCTGGCTGACTGTTGGGGCTCATGAAGCCTCCGTTTCCTCACCCTCGGCCCATTAATGCCTCCCTCCGAAATAGCGTGAAATGTGAACTGTTCCTTGTGCACTTTCCCCTCAATAGTTGGTACCCATAGGTATATGAAGCTGGGTGGCCAGGCGTGACGGAGTCCTCAGCTCCCAGGACCGCAATGGAGGACTCGGCTTGTGAGCGCAGCCAGCCCTGCCCTGTTACATGTTGGAATAGTCTTGTAATGACTGTTTTAGCACCTGCAGTGCATATGTTTCCTCATTAAAGATTGTTCTCATGATACAAAGCTTTTGGGTCTGTGCTTCAGAACCAGTCTTTCGGCATCGCAGGGAAGGAGAAGATGAACCTCAACATGGAAAACATGCACCTGACATTTAGTAACTGTAGTTGGAAAGAGCCTTAAAAAAGAAAAATATGTTTAATGACTACAGAAATGGTTCACCCCTGCCTTCTTCTGTCCAAATGTTCTTCCCAAAGTAGCCTAGGTTCCTAGGATTTCCTGCTGGTGGCTTCCCATCCAAGTAATAACCAGGTCTGAGCTTCCTTAACGCTTGGGGGTGAATTGGTAAGTGCTGCAAGTTCTCGTGCCTTAATATCGATGTAGCTTAAACATTAGATAATTACCAAAGCATCAGCTATGGCAACCTGCTAAAATCTTGGAGTTGTTTAAAACTGCCTCCATTTCACACCAAAATTAAAACAGGTACCTTTTCTAAGAACGACGGATCACCACTAACACAGTACCACAATCTAGACCACTTTCTGTAGACGTGCATTTCAGACAGTAGTGAATCAAGAGAAAAATGTCTTGATACTAAGTTAAAATTGGGCAGGCACATATGGTAAATGGTAATATTTCAAATAATATTTCATGCCATTTAGAATTTTATAAATGTATTTGCATTTTAATTTCTTTTATTCTCTCATACACATATAGAGGCAGTCTAATATGGCCAGTTTCTCAGCTTCTCATCAATTAAATCCAGAATAACTTGTCAATACTAGATCTGGGAAATGATTCTTAAACCAGATTCTCTACACATCCATACTCCAACACTATTTACAATCCCATGTAGACATTTGTTCCAGCCCTCTGCCCAAGTATATCTTAATGTGGAAAATTCATTAGGATGTGGAAACTTTGACCGCTTGAGTCATAATTATCAATTCCTAGGATAGACAATGTATTCCTTGATTGCTTGGCATTTTTCAAGCATTCCCCTCAGAAAATAACTAAAGTTTGCATCTGGGGTTGCCATGTAGTGATGGCCTTGGAAGGGGACTAGACCCCCCCAGGTAAATAATACGATGAAAATTGATGATGGGTTTACAACTAATCCTCAGTCCTCTCAAACAGAAGAGAAGATAGTTTCTTCTCAAGGAGGAAAGCCTATAGCACAGCACATAAGTTTCTGCCTCAATGCAGTCCCAGAAAAAGCCTTCATATCTTACAGCAGTGCTTTTTAGAGTCTCATGGAGCCCCAGATACTTGGGGACAAAGAATTGCATTCCACACCTTGAGCCAAATTGTGCAAGTGTCTTTGAAATGGAGTGATTTGAAGCAGAGAAGAGAAGCTGATCACCTTTATACTCAGAAAAATACACACAGAGTATATGTAGCTTGTCCTGTAGAAAGGTTGCTGCTCCTTTCACTGGTTCTGCTTTGGTTTGATGAATTCAATGGAACGTACTTTTCTACGGTTCATTTCCTAGAGAGAAAACACAGCATTTATAACTCTGCTCATCTTTCTATCTTTCCTGCCCTTAGAAGATCATGCATAGAGTGTCTCCTTCCATGATATGAACTCTTCAAAGGAACGGAAGACCTCAGTGTAAAAATGAGGCAGCAGCATAATCTTAAAATATGATCGGAATAGCATAATTAAGAGGGAGTTGTTCTGAAAGACAACTACAAAAGAAAATACGTATGAAGAAAACATCAAAAAGTCCTCTAAGCAGATCCAAGTGATAAAGAGTAGCTAAACCATTCATTAATAGTTGGAAGTTAAGAATCTGTTTCCATGACTAAAATACCTTTGGGTTTATCGGGCATAGCAGTCTCACTGCCTCTGACAGTGAAAGGCATGAAATTTTTCACTTTTTCTTCTTTTCTCTTAGGTCTATGTTTCACTGGTTCTGCTATTTTGATGAAATATTCTGGAATCCAAAGGGCAAACCAAGGCAGTAAAACTCTTTGAACTACCTATGTTGGGCTACACCAGGGGTGTCAAATTCGCGTTGTCATGGCATCCTCACGTGACATATCGGGACTTTTTCCCCTTCGCTAAACTGGATGGGGTGGGGCCAGCACGTGACTCATTTGGCCATGAGTTTGACACCCCTGTGCTACACTACAGGGATGGGATTCAATTTTTTTTACTACTGGTTCTCTGGGCATGGCTTGGTGGGCATGGCAGGGGAAGGATACTGTAAATCTCCAGTCAGAGGTGGTATTTGCGGGTTCTCCAAACTACTCAAAATTTCTGCTACGGTTCTCCAGAACTGGTCAGAAACTGCTGAATACCACCTCTGGTACACTAAGCATAAGATTTCTATACAATCAGTCTATATGAAACTCTTTCACCATACAGTAAACAGCCCCCCATCTCCAATTTTAAATGTGCTTATTTCCCCACCATAAAATGACAATACGGCTGTAGTCACATAAAATATTTAACCTACATTACTGAATTAATTGATTTGCTGAGAGCATACAACACATTAAACCATAATCTAATCAAATAATAGATGTATACACTAAGGCAGACAAAAATGCAAAGTTAATACTAACCAAACTGCATATTTTTATTAAATTTTATTAAATTTATGCTCTGCCTATTCACCATCGAGTAACATACTGTGTGAATGTGCCCACCACTTTATATATTCAGGTTTTATACTATGCAAAGACTGCCAAATGGAAAATTCAAAGAAGCAGAAAACAAAAGAATTCAGAAGTATTCTCATCCATTCATATAGTCTACCCTGATTAGTGCTCTCTGTGTTTGGACAGCTAAAGCTTGCAGGTCTGGGTAGGTTTTATCAATGAAATCTTTCTACCCTTTCTATGTATTCAGCCAACCAGCTGAATACATAGATGCTCAACACCGGTGTTTTCAGTTTCCCATAAAACGCCTGATGTAGCATTACTCTATCTCATTCTATGAATTCTGCCACTATAGAGAATAGAGAAATGGCCTTGAGAAACAGGCAGAAGATGTGCCCCCATCTTATCAAATACGTAGGAGGCAGAGGCTTGGCAACACAAAAAAACAACAGCCAAGAACTTAATAGCTGCCCATGAACTCCCCAATCTATATCTAAAAAGCTATACACAACAGGCACCATATAAATACCACACACAGAACAGCCCAGAGAAGTTCCCTGAAAATGGGCTCCAGCATGAGAGGAGACAAAACCTCTGGTCCCAGTGACTGACCCAGCCCGGATCCTGCAACATCATCCTGGGACACGTATATTTGCCTTCATTCGTTACAGTAGAAATAGCTGCTACTAAGACAAAGGCGAGATAAAAGGAATCTAAGTTTGGGGTAAAACTGTAGCATACATAAACAACTCAGGCAAGTCCTTCCTTAGTTCACATGAAGATAAAAGGTGGGACTGTTCTGGCACATTCAGACTTGCAAGCTTCTGTTAGTGTAACTGTACGATAAAAGTAACATTGGTACACATGGCTTTGGTTTCCTAGTTTACCTTTAAAGGCCATCTAGAAAAGTGCTGCTGCCCCCGTTGCCAGATAAGTTCACCAACACTGAACTTTGACGGAGTGTCTCAAACGGGGCTCTATACCAAGTTTGACCTTTCCCTTTCCCTCCAACTTGAGTTCAGAGAAGTAAAAGTCTAGTAGCTTAGTTGTATATGCTTGTTATGTTGTAACTGGAAACATTTGTGTTAGCCTGTCATTCGGGAAATACTTATTTTAAACTCACCCTCACCATCTTCATGAGAAGTCACTAGATAACAGCACTTTTCTTCTGCCCACTGTTTCTCTTTCAATAAAGTGGGTGAACATACCTCTCAGAAACCATATTGCTTCAGGAGCTTCTTCCTAAACATGAGAAGAAATAGATGTGTTCAGCAGGGGATCAAGGGTAATCCTACTCCATTATCCGCCCTGGCATTTCTTCAAAATTCTTAGTAAAATAGCAATAGCAATAAGACATATATACTGCTTCACAGTCCTCTCTAGGCAGTTTACAAAGTCAACATATTGCCCCCAATATTCTGAGTCCTCATTTTACCAAACTCAGAAGGTTGGAAGGCTGAGTCAACCTTGAGCCTGGTGAGATTCGAACTGCCAAATTGCAGGCAGCTGGCAGTCAGCAGAAGTAGCCTGCAGTATTGCATTCTAACCAGTGCGCCCCCACAGCTCTCATGTGCAATATTAGGATTTTGTTATCAGGATATTATCAGGATTAGCCTATCTGGTCAGCAAATTCCCAATGACCATCAATGATAGCAAAGAAGTGAATAAAATTTTGGATGTGTTGGTCCCATCTGCTTGGTAATCTAGATAGCAATTTAGGGATGGCCTAATAAAATGTCACAGTGACTCCATGCAAACTTGAAAAGTCCATCAGCTTTCGGTGTAGCTGACATATTTGCCTTCAAACTTAAATAGTCAGGTTAACTTGATCTCCATGAAGCAAGCATATTTCTCAGCATTCTGTCTCACTGATCCATCAAATGACATCAATGTAATTTTGCCACTCATTTACGAACATCAAGCAACCTCCTTCATTTTTGTTGCTGCTGTAACTTTTTCTCTAATGATGGAGTTCACCTCTGTTTTGAATGCTGTGGCCATGCTATGCACTCTCTGTAATTTACAAGCTTTGGGCTGCAAACATGTTTCCTATCTGCAACACCTTAAAGTAGCTTCATGTTTTCCCAGGATCCTGCAGCAGGATAGAGAGAAGTTGCTTGAGCTCAGACGCATCTGTGCATATGTTTTAGACCAGGGTTGGTCTAAAAAAGCTGGCTGAGGAACTCTGGGAGTTGAAGTCCACAAGTCTTAAAGTTGCCCAGGTTGGAGACCCCCTGTTTTAGACAGTGTAGTGTTTGTATTTCTCCATACTCTGAAGCACCATTTGGAGATTGAATCCAAAAAATTCCACAGTGTTGGTAAGTTATTCTCAGATCTGTTGTTCAAGAAAGAGAGAAACAGGCGGATATACACCACTTCTGAGTATTCTTTCAAATGGAGATGTTTAAGGTTAAATGTTTTCCTGGTATCTCAAAATATTGTTGGGAAACCATGCCCAAGGACATGCAAGATTGTAGAGAAAACACACACACTTCCTGTTCTATTTGTGTAGATAGGCAAAAAGAGAGGATTACATTTGCCTTCCAGGTCTTAATGAAGAGAATGCTTTAAACTTCTACTTAATGGGTTAGATAAGAAAGAGGGCTTGATTTTTAGCACTGCCCTTCTATTCAATTTTGTTTTGCCATGCTTATTGATGATAAAAGGGATAGGAAGAGGTGGCATAAGGGATGAATATTCTGCTTTTTCTAAGACTTTCCCTAAGACTTCTATAGAAATATGGAACATGTATTTTTAAAATATTTGTAAATTCTCTTAAATTATGCAGGAGTCTGTGGGTATGCCCATACAATATTTTTATTCTGCTTGTTTCCTTTTTTTGCTGCCTTTTCTTTAATTTTTATTGTCTTTCTAGTTATTTCTTACAGTGTATTATCTCAGTGTTGTTGTTTTTTAAAGCAAAACATAAAAGATAACATTGGATTTTAGGAAGTAGAAATAAATGGAGACACTCAACTTATGGAGGGATCCTGGGATGCATTATTTGAATGAAGAGGATGGGCCTGGCTTGTTAGCCCAATTTTGTCAACTAGCTTTTTGGTTTCTGCCTGAGTTTTGCATTCATTTGTGGAATTAAGGGATAAAAGACAGGGAGACCCTGAGGAAGTCCACAGCTTCCAACTCTTTCTCCTCTTAGTAACATTGGAAACAACACAATTCCTTCTTAAAGAAGAACTGAGTATGGTCATTTCTATTCTCTTGTAATTTGAGCTCTGAGATATAGATGCAGCTGGACAAGCAGGGTGAGTTGATACACAACTATTAGAACTAAAGACCTAGTTGCCCTGCTCACTTGAAACACAGCCACCAACACTCCTGATGCAGAGACCGTAGAGCCATGGGATCTCTGAATAAGAGTGGAGGAGACAGTCAAATGATCTAAACTTCTGGGACAGAAATTATGAGAACTATGTAACATAAGGTAAGGGGACCAAACTTTCCTGTAATCTTGCAATGTAGTACGGCGATCTTTTCGTAGCAGTTTTGAAGAAAAGAAAGCTTAAGGTGGATTTCATCCCTTCTTTAGCTGCAGTGTAAGTTTTTATTGTTATATACTTTAATATCATTGCCAATTATTTATGTGTGTGTTGTAGGAAGTTAGCACCCACCCCTCTCCTAGAAAAATGAAATATCCTAGGAAATATTAAAAAGGCAGAATATTTCTCTAAAAAGAGTAGAAACTCAGAAGCAGAAACTCACCTCAGAAGCAGAAGCTCACCCCCACCTTTGTTAATGGGTGGGCCATTAACGGCTGGGCCAGAATACTTTACATAACAAAGATCTCCAGGTAAAGCTATAGCAATTGCTCAAAAGCCCCTTCAGTGCATCATCATCCAGCAAGGCTCAACCAAGCCTGGAACTCAGGACAGCCTACAGAGTTGCCCCTGCATGGCCTCATGGGAGTCTGACAACCAATTAGAAACAAGCTTCAATTCAAATCCCAACAAAGGTTATAAAACCCAGGCACTCAGCACCTCAGCTCTTTCTTGATCTCTTCCTTCACCTTCCTTTTCACTCTGGAGCTCCAGGCCATGTGGTCCTCCTGTCCACCATTAAACCTTCCAAACAGCCTCCATGTTTCCAGTGTCTTTTTCCCCACTTGGAACTGAACCCAGAAGGATATTTCTACCAACAATGTGAGAGAGAGAGAGGGAGGAGGGGAGGGAGGAGATGACTCCTGGAAACTGACCACACAAGTCCTTACAGTTTTATTGGTCAGATTTCAGAAGTCGTTTGCATTGCCTTCTTTCTAAGGTTAAGAGAGAGTGGACTGGACCAAGGTCACCCAGCTGGCTTTGTGCTTAAAGTGGATCATGAAATCACAGTCTCCCAATTTCTAGGCTGTTGCCTTGATAATTATACCAAACTGGCTCTCTGTCATTGCCTTCAGTCCAAAGGGTCTTGCAGTTCCTTCCAATATGTCTCAACCACTAATGTCACAAGCATTTTTCCTCTTCAGCTGACATCATTCTAAAAAAGCTGCACTGTATTGAACTCCAGATTGCCCTTCCTCATATTCTGCTGGCTTTATTACCTTTGTTTATAGCTTTCTAATCACTGTGAATTCGCCTATGCATCACTTAATTAGAAAAGGTTCAACTTTGTTCCAGATTTCAGACTTGGCACTGGAGCTTATAATGGCAAATAATGTCAACACGCAAACATGTCTTTGTGCAGTGTTAAAGCTCTTTGCCTTCCCCACACAAATAGCCACATCCCATCTTTGATCTGGAAACAGTTTACAGTTGGTCCTCAACTTACAACCATATATTTCGTGACCAAAATCAAGTTATGATGGCACTGAAAAAAGAGACTTACGACTGGTTCTCACACAGCCATTGGAGCACCCCTGTGGTCATATGATCAAAATTCAAGCACTTGGCAACTGGATGTAGTTATGATTCTTGCAGCATCCCCTGGGTCACCTGATCTCCATTTGTGATCTTCCCAGCTGGCTCCGTCTAGCAAAGTCAATGGGGAAAATAAGATTAATGTAATGATAGTGTGATTCACTTAACAGTCAAAGGTAATTCACTTAACAACCAAGGCAAAAAAGATTGTAAAACTGGGTGTGACTTACTTAATAATCACCTCAATTAGAAATGGAATTATATCCCAATTGTGGTGGTAAATCGAGGACTACCTCTACCACTTTTCATTATTCCCTTTTGTATTTCTGAATATGAAATTGTTGGTCCTTTCAGCATTGGCTTTCAGTGAAGAGTTTAATATAAAATCCTTTGTTGTCGTTCTCAACCAAGATAGCTCTCCTGTCCAAAAAAAGAGGGTAACAGGATTAGATTAGCATGACTTCACAAATATCTGAATAATTTATAAAAACGTTTCTAATTTTATCAAGGTTTATGATGTAATACATCAGCCTTCTTCAACAAGATACATTCTAGATATTTTAGGAGAAAGTTCCCAGAATTCCTAAGGCAATCAAGGTGGGAGTTATTCTATCTTGGCATAGGTATGCAACGTAGGTTTCTACAATTGTTCTTTTAAAAGGCAGAAAATGTGAGCTGTCTTGTCAAAAGGCTTTTAACAGAGGGGAATGTCATGAAACATTATCATCATAATCATCCAATGGCTTTTATGAAGATCTACCTTTTTGCCACACTCTAAGGTGTCTGAGAGTCAGCTAGCTTGTTTTCCTCTTGTTTCTAACTTCAGCCATGCATAGGTCTTGTTTTGTTCTCACCAAGTTTGAAATGACATGTCCTAATTCCACTTTTTCCATTTTTAGGGAGGGAACATTAGCTGACATTCTTCTAGACTGCTGGTAACATTTCTTTAATGTTTGTAGGTCAGTGGCTGGTGCTTCCAAAAGAGGTCCCTTTGGGCAGCCAAGAAAGATACTGCAGTTGTCAGGATGTACTAAGCCTAAATCAAGACATGTCTTTGGACAGCATTTCATAACTTATAGGATGAACTGAACATGATTTCAATAGAATTTACATATGTACAGAAGCATACAGTATACAGAAGTATTTTGTTCATTGCATTACAATATCCATTGCAGTACAGTGAACTAAAATATCTCAAACTGAGGATTTACAATTTACAAGAAGGCATTGTTGAATTGACAAAGAGCACGTATCTTCCAAATAAGACATTTTTTTTCAGGGTTACAAAGTCTGGAAATATTTTTTTAAATAGACAGTGTCAGGAGTACGAAACTCCCAAGTTATCTGTGTTTTATTTTTTTAAAATCGGTGGAAAAACTGCTAAAACGCAAGGGAAGAGGAGCCGCGGATCACGGTAAAGTGATTTACCGAAAAGAAGTGGATACAAAGACAAGAAGTGGGTTCGCCAGAACCGGATCCTGTGTGCAAGAGCTCAATTGATAGAGCTCACTACCTCCGGGATGGCGATCTCTCTCGATCTGTCAGAGACCCTGCGCGAAGAGGTTGCCACTATGAGGCAGCGTGTAGGCGGGACTTCTCTCGCCTCGGTTGTCATGGGAGCAGCAGCAAATCACTCGCCCTTGTGGTTGCTATGACAGCGGGAAGGGCGGGATTGAAGATGAGGCCTAGCCATCCTGTGCTTGTTTAGGGGGCGGCGCATGCGTGGGAGCCTCCTCCCCCTCCCCGCAAAGCCGACCCAGTCGGTGCGGACTCGGAGGAGGAGCCGCCGCCGCCTCTGCTACCGTAAGAAGTCAGGCCGGTCGGCGGGAGGGCAAGGACGGAGCCAGCCAGCCGCCGTTGCCGCGCCGGCACCGCCGTGAGTGAAGGGAAGGCGGTTGGGGAGGGCAGAACAACAAGAGGGAGCCCCTTCCCGCCGCCTGCGGGCATTGGGGAGGCGGAAAGTGCCCTGTCATGGCCCTTCCTCGCTTGGTCGGGGGACCCTTTTCGGTCCGCTTGCCCGAAAGGGCCGCCGCTCGGGGTCTTCCCTAGAGCGGAGACAGATCGGGGCAAGGGGTCCTATTCGAGGCTGCGGTTGCCGTCGTCGCCGCCGCTCGCCTTTCTTAAGGGGCCGGCGGGCAGTGGCTTTCCCTTAGTGAGGGGCCGCGCTGCCTCATCCCGCTTCCGCTCCTCGGAGGCGGCGGCGAGAGCTCTCTGTCCGCTGGAGCAAACGTCCCGGCCGCGTCCTGCTCCTGCCTCGCCAGGTGGGACCTGCCAGCGCGCTACAGGCCGCCGTGACTCGGCAGAGCGTCCTCGGGGGATGGGGATGGTGCTTGATAGCTGAGAGAGAAGGTGGCAAGGCGCGACCTTCCCCGGGAAGCAGTGGAAGAAGCCTCTGCTGCCAGGGAGTGGGGAAAAAAAAATACCTTTCTTTGCTGCGCCACGGATGTCGCCGCAGAAGGGGCGCTCGGACTTCTTGCCGTGGAAGCCGGGAAATTGAGTCCTCGCGTGTCTCCCGGTCTCAGCCTCTGCAGGCAGTTTCTAAATTTGGGGTGTGCACCATGCGGGAATTTGAGGCTCGGGAGTTTCTTTGAGTCTTGTCTGCCTCCCTGCCATTGACTTCTTCACCAATGTCTGGGCTGGCTGGCCTAAAGGGGAGAATTTAAAAAGGTTGAAGTGAGGGGAACAAAAAGTCTGTGAGGAAAAATATTAAGTCCCAAGCCTGGCATTCTGCAAAACTGGGTGCAAATTAACTGGAGTAGGTTCTGAACATCCCAATGACTTGGTTTTTTGCAAGGCCGTTTGCGATTTATTTTTTTTAACCAGCAAGTCATTGATCGCCTGCTGTGGGATAGGATTATATTCCTAGCCTTTAATTAGAGATATGTGAATATACACTTTGTGTATTAACCAGTCCGCTCAGTAAGGACTTGTGCATAGAGCACATAGAAACTCATACATGAACTAGCCCATAGGTACAGAAGTGACTGAGTAACTCTGTAGACCTTTGGAATGCAGAATGGTTGGTCCACTGGGTTGGATGGCCTAGAAAATGACTTTTTACTTTTGTGACTATCAGGAAAGTGCTACACAGATACAAACAGACAATTCATATATTTTAGGAGCTGCTGGTTCAATTTCATCTGTGAATGCATCCATCCTAAAGTAAAAAAAAAAAGATTCAATTTTCCCAAATCCAAGTTAATACATTCCATCATCCCCTTGGAAAATAAGTGCTTATATTAAATTGTTATAGGCATGATAATTTTATTTAAAATACAAATTTACACACACACATACACATATCAATAAAATTTTCAGAGCAATGCAACATCTGGAAATTGAGATATTTTATGAGATATTCTGGGTACATATAAGTACTGTATAGCCTGGTTATGGAATGAATACATTTTCTGGATTCTCGTTTGAATCAGTCATTGCAGGTTGGGTTGTAAAGCATCTACAAACCAAGCAGTTGTTTTTGGGCCCTGCATATTTATTGTATTTTTGTTTTTACATGAACACAGCCTCTGGGAATTGAGGAAAACCAAGTAATCTGTTGACAAATGTATCCAATACTGTTTACTGTTTTCTACTTTTTAATGAAGTATCATTGCATGTGTATGTGTATTTGTGTGCTCGAACCCACCTCCTTTCAAATCAGTATTGACTCCTGGCGATTGCATGGACAAGTCCCTGTAAAATTTCAGTTATTTGCAATTGCCTTCTTCCTAGGTCTGAGAGAATCTGGCCCAGAATCACCCAGCTGGCTTTTGGGGCGGGTGGGGTATATCTAACCTGTATTTGGTATATTATGGCAGATTGTGAGCTGGAGCAGGGGTCTCCAACCTTGGCACCTTTAAGACTGGTGTACTTCAACTCCCAGAATTCCTCAGCCAGCTTTGCTGGCAGACCCCTGGTCTGCTGGGGCACAATTACAAGCTGGCAATTGGTCACTTCTGGACTGTATTTGCTTACAATACAGGTAGTCTTTATGATCACAATTTGGAGTGGAACTTCCATCACTAAATGATGTAGTTGTTAAATGAGTCATGCCTGACTTTACAACCTTTTTGCCATGATTGTTAATCAGATGTTCTTAAGTGAGCCTGGTTTCTCCCATTGACTTTGCTTGTTGGAAGCTTCCAGGGAAGGTAGCAAATACAACTGCATGAAGCTGGGATGCTGCAACTGTTGTAAATACTTGCTGGTTGCCAAGTAGCCAAATTTTGATCATATGACCACAGGGACTCTATGACAGTCATAAGTGCAAGGACTGGTCATAAGTAACTTTTTTTTCAGTGGCATCATAACTTCAAACAGGTGTTAAACAAATGATCATAAACAAATGCTACATATGCCGTTCAGCTTGGCAGTGTACCTGATCTCTGTGGTAAGTAGATGAGGTTTCATGACAAGAACATTTTAGAATTCCAGCATGTCTTCTCTGTACCTGCTGCAGAAAGCAAGAGAAAGCGTGGTCATGATTACCTGTCAGATCCCATTTGATGTAGCTCTAGCCTTCCTTCAGATTTCTTTTAATTATATTTTTCATTATCTCTCTCTCAGTTGTTGTGCCTGGTACTCTTTCTAGTACTTTCTAGCACAGCACTTTTTCTTTGTGCTGTGTCATAAGAAACACCAGGTTCTCCTGATAAAACTGATTTAGGCTACCCATTTCCCTGCTGGACAGGGGGATGGAGGTCAAGAGGTCTTGTAATCCTCCTTGGGTGGGGGACGTAAACTTATCTTACAAATAAAGTATTTGAGTAGTCAAGTAAATCTCCTCTGTCAGTGTCTCTGGTGTGACTGTATGAACTGTATGAATACACTTCTGAAAAACTGGAGTGATGTGAGAGGTCTGCAATGGTTTCATTTATATGTGTGGCTGTTATATTTCTCCTTTGACTTCTTGCTGTCCTTTGATAATTGGTTCTTGCTTCAATTATGTTTAAATGGTGAAAGGGAAAAGCTTTTTACCCTGCTGTGAAATGTCCCAACTATTCTGTATGACCTGTCTAAAACTCAGTCTTGATCACCCTAGTATTGAGCTGCCATAAATATTTATGAGACTGGTTGATGGAATAATTGGCATTTAAAACTGAGGTGTTTCCTAAATGAGCCTTCCTGGATTTTTCTGACTGCATGGCACTTAGTGTTTTGGAGATAAATAGCTCTGTGTATATTTGGGTGGTTATTTTCTCTTGGATCCAAAGATGCACCCTCTTAACCAGTTTTTGAGACCAGGCTCCATTCGATGATGTCTCTTTAAGAATTCCCATTAACTTGCTATAGCCTAATAAGAGGCAATGAAAGGGGAAAAAGTGGAGAATGGGGTAGGTTTTTAAAATGTGAGTATCAGAGATATAGTTGCTTGAAAAACTAGTGTTTGTTGCACTTTATTAAACTTACAAAAGAAAGAGGAAACTGGAGAAAGGAACAGAAAATTTTGAAACAATTTAAAATACAGCTTGGAAGATGCACTATGCTTCTTGCTGAAGTATATATCTTTTCAAGGAAGTAACATAAGAGTTGTATGCTCTATCTTTGTACAGGCCTTTGTAATTTCAGATTTCAGGGCAGCTGTAGATTTTTAAGCTCAGACTTTAAACAGCTGCTAATAAATATCTGTCTGATCTTCTTTTGAAAATGTTCAAGAAATGTCTCAACCTCCCTAGGCAGCTGCTTCAGCCAATCCTTGCCTCATCCTCAGTTTCTGCCTCTTTTTCAGCAATGTTTTCAAAACTTGGGATAGGCAAAATTAAGGGCATCTTGTACTAAATAATTTGAATTTTGGATATAGTAATTAAGTAAAACTTAAGGGAAAGGCACTGAGAGATGAACAACTCCTAAGGAATGTGATTCATTTCTACTCTGTGCTGACCTCAAGAGAGAAATGCTGACAGTATAAATTGGGCTAAGCTGTCTACATGATTTACTGGTGCTGGACTTCTTTTCATCTTTCTTCAAGCTGGTTGCAAGTCAGTTCTGACACCGGGGCAGTGATGTCATTGTGAAGGGCATATTCTGGACTGTACGGTTGTAGAATCTATTAAGGAATGATCTGAAAACTTTCCTTATTTCCCACTGGGGCTGCAATGTGGGCCTTCTATTTTGAGAAATATTTTCTCAAGTTATCATACAAGACTGGAGAAGAGGCAGAGGACAGAAGATCCCCAATGGTACTAATAGTGAACATTAGCCATTTTTTGTAAGCAGTAAAAAAGGTTTGGATGCATGAGGCCATTGTCACTATGGGAAAATGCTCAATGCCTTTTCTACTTGTGCATATCACATCTAATAATCCTTTTCAATGTCACTTCACTTGAGTTCTGTTCCAAAGTGTTACATTCTAAATTTCTACTTGATAGCCTGCCATAGATTATTACCTGGGCAATTCACTTGTTGATTGTAATAAGATAATGTGGAGAGATGGCTGGAGATCTACTTGAAAATGTTAATGTAATTTTGGAATCAGTGGTTACAATTTGTTTAAAGTCGCAGTGATGGCACTTTGATTAATTCTAATTCAAAGCAGGACAATCAATGATCAATCCCAAAAGTGCTTTATCAAGAGGCATCTGGACTTTCTGGTTTTTTTCTTTGAAGACATCTTGCTTCTCATCCAAGAAGCTTCTTTAGCTTCTTCAGCTGAAGAAGCTTCTTGGATGAGAAGAAAAATGTCTTCAAAGAAAAACCCAGAAAGTCCAGTTGCCTCTTGAAAAAGCACTTGTGAGACAACCATGACCTGCATGACTGAAAATCTCCATAGACAATCAACTACCAGTGTTTCTACACATTTGTGACAAGAGCTGTTGTTTCAGGTTGCATTTTAAGATCTGGCTGCTCACCTGTAGTTCCATATGAAAAGAACTATAACCTTTGTCTGAAGGTTGGTAATTCAGCATTTTTTTAACAAAACCATTTAATAGTTTGCAGACACCATTTTGGCCATGGCAGTTGCTTAGTTAAGCTTGAAGTTCTGTGGCCTTATACAAAATTCTAAAGACAGCTGCATGGGTTGGGAAAATTCCTGTTCCTCACTGTTACAACTACAGTTAAGTTATTTATATAGTCTCTTAATTACATCATGCTTGGTTTTACCCCACGGTCCTGTTTGAAAACATTTTTCCTCTCCCAGCACTTGAAGAGAGTCTGATAAATTGCATGATAAATCACTATTTACATGATAAATAGGCAGAATTACACTCTGGATTAGGTCAATTTGCCTTTGTTCTTAGGTCAATTTAATTAAACTATCAATTGTGACCCCAGTATCTGTTTCCAAGATAGCTTCCATCAGCTCAGATTCAGAGTATAGGCAATATCTCTGTTATAATAACCGACTCTATTTCTGTAACTAATTTCTCATTAAAGAGACCTGTTTGCTCAGGAGTCAAAATGTTTTAGAATGGGGGTCATTAACCTTTTGGACCTAAGGGACCACCAAACTCATAATTTTAAATTCTGCGGACCACTAATATGAATTGTAACTGATGGTGGCTTGCTGACATTGGTGGGAAAATTGGTCCCATATTCCAGAGCCGCAGTAGTCACAAGACTAGGCTCTTGGTCATCCCGGAGCAGCTCCTCCAGTCCATGGTGCAGGCGGAGGAGCAGCTGCTCCGGGATGACCAAAGGGCCAGTCCTGTGACTCCTGCAACTCTGGAATATGGGACCGACTTTCCCACCAACGTCAGCAAGCCCCCCTCCCCCGCCGTTGGTCCTACCTTCCAGTTCCAGCTTGCGTGGCTCTACTCAAGGTAAGGTTTGCGCTTGACCGAAAGGTGGGGGCCAGCGGATGGGCGGGCGGGCCATGTGGGTGGCGCAGCCTTGTGTTTCCGCGCAGCATGGATTAATTGCTTTGGGGGGACATTTCTCTGCGGACCACCAAAATTTTCTTATGGCCCACCAGTGGTCCCTGGCCCACCATTGTTTTAGAAGAGCAAATAAATAACCTGTGCTATATAATTCCACTATACGTACTTTTGCCGCTAGTGATACTTGCGTGGAATCTCAAACCTAAGCTAATTCATTGCTTCTTTATGTATCAAAAAATAGGTCCCTTCAAAGAGATGTAATTTTTCTCATTTTTAAAAGCCATGTCCTTCAGTTTCTATCACTCTTTATGGTGTGTGTATATATAAAGTTGGGATACATATAGAGATTTTATGTGCGTGTGTGTGTGTGTTTTTCCCAAATATAAGACCTAGCTTAATTTTTTTACATGTGCGCCTAATATAAGCCCTACACCAAAAATAAGCCCTGGTTAAGACCCCACCCACTCCATCTCACAGTCTGGTTGTACGAGGTCGGGCAAGGTGCATGCGTAAAAAACAAACTAGGGTGGAGGGTGGAGCTTCCCTATGCACTCCACACCCACTTACCTTTGGACCACTGCAGCAGGGCCTCCCATGCCCCGAGACATATTGTGCCACTGCTTGACTTCTGCAGCTGCTTGCGGTCGGACGCCATGTGGCGCATCACGCCAGTGCCACCACTGATGGATGGCTGTTATGTGGTGCATTGGACTGGTGCCGCCACTAGGATGCCACATGGCACATGAGCAGTGGCACCAGCATGACAAGCCATGTGTCGTCTGGCTGCGAGCAGCCACAGAAGTTGGGCAGCGGTGTGACAGTTGTCGGGGCATGTGAAGCCTGGCTGTCGTGGTCCTAAGGTAAGCGGGTAAGACATCCCCCGAAAATAAGACTTGGTGCTTATTTTGGGGCCCAAAAGAAAATAAAACTGGGTCTTATTTTCAGGGAAACATGGTATATGTCTGTGTGTATGTATAAAGTCTCCCAACTTTATTATTTTTATAAATAATTCAAGGTGGCGAACATATCTAATAATCCTTCCCCTTCCTATTTTCTATGTTTCTTACATTTTGAAAATGAATTACATTTTTCAAAAATTAAGGGAAAGTTTACATTGGGAAAAGACAAGAGAGCTATAATAGTTATTCTGAAATATCTTAAGGATGTTAAACATTCAGAGGATATATTAAAATGAAAGCTGGGCAACCATCTGTCAGGGATGCCTAACTGAATTCCTGTACTGAATGATTTGGACTCGATGTCCCTAAATGTCTCTTTCTGATTTTAGATATCAAATATAACATTTACAGTTCCAGTATAAAATGTTTTTGTGGTATATATCTATCCCTTCATAATATTCTAATTATTATTTGTTATCCATTCTTATCATTTCTAAGTTATTGCTTATAGTTGCCAGACAAATGGAAATAATGATGTAGTATGGATGGAGAATGAAGAGGATGAAAAATTATGTATTACCTTTTCAATCTCTGTTCATTTTGTGTCCATACTCTCTTACCACTGCTTTTTAAAGTTTTTTTCCACAGGTCACTTGTCATATTTTAAGTGGTTTAAGCTTTGGAGCAAAACCAAGCCACCTTTTTATAAAACCTTGCATATATTGTGTTATTGGTCTTCCCCCAACCTCCTTTTCTTTCGATGCCTTCAACTTGCCAAGATGTCTGTTTATATCAGGCTTCACTAGTGCCACATGTATGTTTGAAATTATTTTGTGATAATCTTGTGACAATAAAATTTGCTATTCATTTATTGATTTGATTTTTATAGCTGTCCATCTCAACAAGTGACTCTTGGTGGTGTATATCATAAAACATAAAAAGAGTACAATATAAATGACCTCAAGTAAAACTGTTGCTACCCTAATACAGCCAGGAAATGAGGCCCTTAATACACTTGGGGGCCCAGGCCAGGGCCCACAACCAATTCTTCACGCTTTACAAAAGATTAACAGATATTTGAAGGGAGAATATTCGAGTAGGGAATACAGAAGAGAAGGCACGTCTCATGGTTCCTGCCAGCCAGCATTCCTTGGCTAACAGGACCTGCAACATGCCTCACCTGCCTAATGGCATATAGGTGTGACACATTATTTCCCAGCCATATGTTTTCTCTTTGTTCAGATTGCTGCAACATGCCTCCTCCTCCTCCAACAAATAAACAATTTTCTTTGGTTGCTTTATAACATCACGTTTGTCTTACAGTCTGCAGTTTGTCATGTCTTAGTCTTCTTTAATTTATCATAAATGGCATGTTGTCTACTCTGGGCTGGTAGCTATCTTGGTTAAACAGCCATTGGTACTCCAAGAGAACACGGATGGGCAAGATTAGAGAGCACTTTCTGCATTGTTATTCCCCTGCCATTTTATAGGTTCCAAAGCCTTTGGGCATGGGCAGAGTACAGAATAAATAAGTAAATAATAAGCAAATGAGATTAATTAGGAATATAAATGATTTCAAGAGACTCAGCCTTTACCCATTCTATGTATCTGCTCCTGATTGGGCCTCATGTTTTTTCAATCGTTTTTATATAAAAAATGAACATACTGAAAGTATTTGTTGGCCAGTTAACCAACTGGTTAAGATATTGAAAATAATACAAAAGACTGACAATTGACGATATACAAAAATATGTCTGTTTTATACCATAGGCAATCCTAATAATTGTTTGAGATAGATAGATAGATAGATAGATAGATAGATAGATAGTGTTTGCACATATTAATTATTCTTAGTATAGTTGTGTGCTTTTTGCAAAGTGTTGTTGAGTAGAATTTGTTCATTTATTAATCAAATTCATTTATTAATCAAATTTATATGGCTGACCTTCTTATGGAAAGTGATTCTGGATGATATACAACAAGCACAAATCATTGTGAGGTAGGAATACTACTTCGAATAGATCATATTCTGTATGCCATGCCAATCGATATGTGTAGTGAGGATGGCTGCAGTGCTTGGAGTAGAATGTACTTTGATCTGAGGCCCTGTTGGCATCCAGTCAGCGTGCAGGTCCGAGTGGTCACGTTGGACAGTATTCTGACCTGAGATCTGCAGAGGTTGCTTTTCTGAGCGTAATGTTAGACTTTTCCAGACATTTCATGAACGACACTGATTAGAAATACGGTAGGTCATTATTTTCCAACTGCCTGACCTGAAAAATGACTGAGAAAATCTATAGAGAAAGTGATTGAAGGTTACAGTCTTTCTTCTAACGCTGCTATTGTCTTGTCCTGCTCCCCTTTGTAAGCCTTTTATTGGAATATCTCTGCAGTAGTGCTTGGTCTCCCCCATGAGATTGATTTCTGGCATACTGCCAAATTCTGTTTGGTTTCCTTTGTTAGAATGCATTTCTTGCTTTGTGCCACCCATTTGAATGTTTCTGTCTTGGGAGTTGCATAAGCAGGACTGAGCAAATTATGTGACTGCTGACCAGTAAGAAAAACTTCACCACTGTTGAGTTGGAATGAACATAGGAACTGTGTGAATGGTTTGGAACATGCTAACTGAAAAGCCTTTGCTGTGTGGCACCTAGCATTCTCTTGCTTTTGTAATCTATTACTATATACTGGGTTAGCAGTGGGAGACAAAGGGAGGGGAAAGCCATGCTAAAAGATGCCATTCAGTAGCCCCTGGCTCCAAACCAATGGGTGCCTGGGATCTAAACTGATGTTATGTCTTTTTCCAAGTTGTTTCCACAAAAACAAAATTCTACAGACAAATTTATTACAAAACTTTTAGGGAATAGAATCTACTCTATAATTGGGCAAATGTGTAAATAAATAAAGAGACCTAAATTCCTATTAAATGAAATACATGAAAATTCTATGAACTGTTGCAGGATTTATCCCTGGTCTTGTTAAATGCCAAATCCAACTTCTATTTCTGTCCTCATAATAATTAAATAGGCAGCATTACCATTGTCAGGAATTAACAGTTGTTTCTCCTTAGAGCTGCTCGGATCTTCCAGAGAGTGGGTGGAGCTTCAGTCTCTGCTGTCGTAGGCTGAGCTTAATTTCTGAGGAACGCTCCTCCTTCCATCACGTGGCTCGCCACCACGTTCCCCAGTTTATGCTCAGCCTTCGTGCAGAGTAGGCAGTTTTTGGATGTGCTCTTGGCCGTCTCAGGAAAGCCCTATTTGATTCGTATTCTTTCTTCTCCAGGTTGTTTTTAATTCATTTAATTGTTTTCTTCGCTTAGCCCTGCGCAGTTGGTCCCCTTTTCATTTCTAGAGTCCCCTGGGAGGCTCTCCCGGCCCCAGGGGGTGCCAGGGGGAAGGCTAGCAAACCTTACAAGCTGCCCCCCCACCCCTTCCCATTGCCTTACTGCTGTTTTTTTCCGCTTTCTTTAAAACGCTCCGTTTCGCTTCGTTCCCCCCCACCCAACTCAGTTTTTCTGCCGTTTGAACTCCTTTTGGTTCCTTTCTCTCTGTCCTTCCCCTGGGGACCTTGGATTGCCCCTGGGGAGTCTCCTGGTCGCTGCAGAAGGGCCCCTGCAAGTCCACGTAGCAGGCGGCTGCCATTTTAAGCGCCACCTCGTGGCCGGGCGCCATTTTGTTTTCTCCTTATCGCTGCAGCGTGCCTAATTAAAGCAGCAGGACCGGCAGGCCTGCTCAGAAGAGACTAAAATCCCGATTTTGATTTGTTTCTGTTGGAGGCTTGTTTCCTACCTCCGTTTGTTGGCTTCCCCCACAGCCAGCCGTAGCGGCCGCGGTTTACTACTCACCACTTCCGCCCGGTTCCGCCTGGGAAGGCAGTCTGGTATAGGCTTGGCTTCGCCCTTAAGGCCTCTGTCGTTGCCTTGATCAACTTGATCAGTCTTTCTGATTCAAAAAAAAAAAAAAAAGATCTTCAACAATTACAAGATCAGAGGAAAATTAAGAGACAGAGAAAGGCGGCTTAATTGAATAAGTTTACAAAATTATGTATATATACACACACACACACACACACACACACACACACACACACACACACACACACACACACACACACACAAAGAAATAAGAACAAATAAAATAAACAGATTAATTATAAACGAATAAGAAACGGGGCGTAAAAGAATTTCCCAGGGCTCCCGGCCTTTGTTGTAGGTCGACCCCTAGGCGCGCCAACCGCCTCATATTTGATCCTTATCTTCCTCAATTATCTAAAAATGGCAGAAGGCAATCCTTCAAGAGGCCCTTCTTTAAAGGCCAAATCAAAAATCCACCATCTGCGCAGGCAGGCTAAGGAGTCCTCCAAAGCCTCCCAAAGGGACGCCCTAAGACGCCACAAGGCGCTAGAAAAAGAAATAGACAAATGCACCAGACAGGCAGGCTCAGTGCCTCCCGCACCAGCCACTCCTTCTACCTCTGCTCTACCCCCCCCACCTCCTTTAGTCCTTTCCTCCCTATCCAGGCACAGCTCGCCCTCTCAAGGTCTCCAGGCCCCTGGAACACCAGCCAGACGAACACCAGAGGCTACCTTCACACCCACAGCCGCCGGCCTGCGTCAGGAGGAACCTCTCATTCAGGAGGTTCCGGAGCAGCTGAGAGCCTGGATGGAGTTGGCTATCCGCCAAGGAATTGCAGAAGGACTCCCAACAGATGGCTAGGCCTGGTCTGCCTCCGCCGGCCACCGAATCCGTAAGATCATTCCCACTCATGCCGGAACCGTCTCAGGATCAGGTACCTCTTCAAGGGGAGGTTTCCCCCTCAGTCAGGGAGGACGAGGAGGAGGCGGAAGGGGACTCAGAATTGTGCAGGGAGGAGGAGGAGGAACAATTTGATTTGGGGTCCTTACAATACAACGAACCCCTTTCTGACTCAGAACCATCAGAGGCAGAGATGTCCGAGGATGAAGGTCTCACTCCCAACCAACCCGCCTTTGTAGGGCTTTTCAAGCCCCAGCTATTCAAATCCCTCCTCTTCAAAGCCAGGAATATCTCGGGTCTAACCACTCAGAACCCCTCTGATCCCGCTCCTCTTGTTCCGGAAGGGCCAGAGGACTCCATTTTTAAACGGCCTGTGGTGGAAGCCGAGGTCATCTCCAACCCCCCCCATCTTCCTGGACCTGGTGTCCAAGCAACTTGCCTCCTCAGCTGCCCCCTGGCCCCTTCGGCCCATGATAAAAAGTTCTTCAACCTAGACCCAGAGCTTTCCAACCTACTGGGCACCCCGGAGGTTGATGAGCCCGTTGTGGGCCTGGCCTCTTCCTCCACCCTCAGCGACCCCTTAGAGGCCCTGAAGCCGGAGGAGAAACGGTCGGAACTGGCCTTACGACGAGCTCACCAGTCGGACGCATGGGCGATCAGATCGGCCACGGCCGCTTCCTTCTTCATCAGGTCGTCCATTCGCTGGCTTCGCCAGCTTAAGCAACATGTCCCGGCCTCCAATATCCGCGCCCATCAGGACATAGCCAAGATCACGGCCGCGGCCGAGTTCTCAGCAGACGCCACCTTTCACTTGGTAAAATTCTCCTCCTGCGCCATTTCCTCACACGTCTCTGCCCGCCGTCTGCTCTGGCTAAGGCACTGGCAGGCAGACCTCAAGAATAAGGTGAAATTAGCCTCTGCCCCCCTCGTGGGAAATAAACTGTTCGGACCATCCCTGGATCCTCTCCTAGTCGAAGGAAGTAAGTCAGAACCCAGTAAGTAAGTCTGACCCGTAAGTCAGAACCCAGATCCCTGCAGCCCTTTCGGAGGGCCCCCTTTCGTCCCTATTTCCAATCTCCCTTCCCTCCCAGGTACCAAAGCCCCCCCTTTGGCTCGGGACAGCCCCAGGACAGTCCGACTCCTCTGATAGGCACAGGAGAGGCGGTAACTTCAAGAGGCCCTTTTGTGGCTCTGGCAGCAGGCCCTTCCGGCGCTCCAGATAAGCCACCTGACTTAATTCCCATTGGCGGGCGACTTAAAACCTTCGCCAACCAGTGGGACTCCTCCATTTCGGACGCCTGGGTTAGGGACACCATCAGGTTTGGCCTTGCCCTCGAGTTCCTCTCTACCCCCCCTGGTTTCTACATGGCATGTCCCCTCTCCAAGAACCACACCAAACGCAACCTCATGGATTCAGCAATTCAGCACCTACTTGACATACAGGCCATCCAGCCCGTTCCTCCGTCCCAAAGGGGACAGGGATTCTATTCCCACTTATTTGTGGTGCCCAAACACTCGGGGGGATGGAGGGCGATTTTGGACTTAAAGCGGCTAAACCGCCATCTTGTATACCGCAAATTCAAAATGAACACGCTGCAATCCATCCTCCTGGGAGTTAGACAGGAAGACTGGTTGTCATACATTGACCTCTCTGAGGCATACCTTCACATCCCAATCCGACCCTCCCACTCCAAATTTCTGCGCTTCAGCTACAATAACCTCCACTTTCAATATGTGGCCCTCCCATTTGGGTTGGCCTCTGCGCCCAGAACCTTTACCAAGGTCCTGGCCGCTCTGGCTGCCCACCTCAGAACCATCCCGGTGCGACTCCACTGTTACCTGGATGATATCCTCATCCTATCCTCTTCCAGGGAACAAGCCGTCAAAGACACCCAAATTACCCTCACCTCTCTCCAGGAACACGGGTTCCTCATCAATTGGAAGAAAAGCCAATTGGCCCCTTCCACCAGGATAACCCACCTGGGGACGGTTATAGACACGGTCAAAGGGACCCTTCATCTCTCCGGAGAGAATACTCAGCATCCAACAATCAGTCAAACTCATCAGACGACTTAAGAGGGTCCCCCTCCTCGATCTAACCAAGGTAACTAGGTAAAATGATATCTTGTATTTCTGTTATTCCCTGGGCCCGTCTCCACTCCAGATCCCTCCAGTGGTTCCTGCTCCCATACCAAAGAGCCGGCTCAAGCAACTCAAAGCGCAAGGTCAAGGTCTCACCAAAGGTTCTCACCTCCCTCCTTTGGTGGAGCAAGGCGTCGATCAACAAGGGCTGCCTCCTCAAGGAGCCCCCAAGACTCACCGTTACCACAGACGCCAGTCTGTCCAGATGGGGCGCCCACCTACAGTCCCTTACAGCTCAGGGCAGATGGTCAGCGACAGAAAAACTGTGCAACATAAACTGGCTGGAGCTTCGCGCCGTCCACCTGGCCCTCCGCAGTTTCCTCCCCCAGGTACAAGGCTGCCACGTTCTCATTCTCACCGACAACATCACAGCCAAAGCTCATATCAACAAGCAGGCGGGCACTCAGTCATCACGCCTAATGAGGGAGACCGAGCGCCTCTGTCGGTGGGCGGAGTCTCACCTCCTTTCCCTCAGGGCGGACCACATTTCGGGTATCGACAACACCCGAGCAGACTGGTTGAGCAGGACCACCATAGACCAGTCGGAGTGGCGCCTCCACCCATCCCTGTTCAGGGAGGCGACAGCAATATTCGGTCTGCCAGTAGTAGACCTGTTTGCCTCCCCCCTCAATACCCAACTTCCAAGGTTCGTTTCGAGATTCCCAGCCCTAGGGGCGGAGGACCACAGCGCCCTTCGATGCCCGTGGCCCTTGGGCCGCCTTCCCTCCTCTGGCGCTGGTGCCCAGAGTCCTTCAAAAGGTACTCCACGAGAGGGCGGAACTGCTTCTTGTAGCTCCTTATTGGCCCCGTCGCTCTTGGTTCACGGACCTCCGCAGCCTATCTGTAGCCCCTCCCTGGAGGATCCCAGCAGACAGAGTCTCCCTGTCTCAAGGTCCCCTTCTTCAACCGGACCCCCAATGGCTCCAACTAGCCGTCTGGAGGTTGAGCGGGAACGTCTGAAGAGGGAAAATTTCTCTAACAAAGTCATTGCTACCATTTTAGCAGCCAGGCGTCCCTCCACCAGAAGGATTTACGACGCCACCTGGGCCACTTTCCGCAAATGGTGTGCCAACCTTCTCATTGACCCAACTGACCCCTCTATTGCCCAAATTCTCGACTTCCTCCAAGAGGGTCTCAGCAAGGGACTGTCCCCCAACACACTAAGGCGTCAGGTGGCAGCCTTATCCACCGTCATTTCCTGTGAGGGAGTCAGTTCCCTCTCTCACCATCCCCGCATCCGAGCCTTTCTGAAAGGGGCCACAAACTTACGTCCACCGTCCCTTCATCGGTATCCAACCTGGGACCTCAACAGAGTCCTGACTTCTCTTACAAAGCCACCCTTCGAACCCCTAAGAGAGGTCTCTCTCCAGTTCCTATCCTACAAAGTAGTGTTCCTGGTAGCAATCACATCAGCCCGTAGGATTTCAGAGATCGCAGCTCTGTCTATTAGGAAAGACCTTTGCGTCTTCCATCCCGACCGGGTGGTCCTCCGACTTGACCCTTCCTTTGTACCCAAGATCAATTCGGTTTTCCACAGGGCTCAAGAACTTATCCTCTCCAATTTTTGCCCCAGGCCAACTCATGAAAAGGAGAGACTGTGGCACACTCTAGACATCAGACGTGCCTTGCGGATTTACATTAAACATACTGAGACCTTCCGTAAATCCGAGGCCCTGTTTATATCCTTCCAACCAAAGTCACAAGGGCTCAAGGTCCCTTCAACCACCATAGGCCGTTGGATAAGGGCGGCCATCTCCAAGGCATACCAGGCTCAGGCCCTCCAAGTGCCCAGGGGTATCACGGCTCACTCCACCAGGAGTGCGGCAACTTCAGCCTCCTGGGCTACCCAGGCCAATAATCGACATTTGCCGGGCAGCAACGTGGGCCTCCCCGTCGCCCTTCATTAGGCATTACAGAATTGACAGGTATGCCTCAGCGGAGGCTTCTTTCGGTAGAAGGGTCCTTCAGAGGGTACTCAGGGAACCCGAGGAGTCTACAGACCAGACGGTGCCCCTCCCGTAGGACAGGCCCCAGCTTTGGTATGTCCCACTCTCTGGACGATCCGAGCAGCTCTAAGGACAATGGGCGTTGGTTCTTACCTGACACGCCATTTCTCTTCGTGCTGCGAGGATCTTCCAGCCCCTCCCTTTTCTTTCACCGTCTGGTGGGGTCTTGTTTCGGCCAATGCACCCGTAAGTCTAGTAAGATGAGAGCACGAATTCCTGTTTCCTCTCGTCTTCGCATAAACTGGGGAACACGGTGGCGAGCCACGTGATGGAAGGAGGAGCGTTCCTCAGGAATTAAGCTCAGCCTACGACAGCAGAGACTGAAGCTCCACCCACTCTCTGGACGATCCTCGCAGCTCGAAGAGAAATGGCGTGTCAGGTAAGAACCAACGCCCATTTTCACAAGCAAGGATTCGTTTTCCTGCTTGCCTTCCAATGCATTACAGTACATGTTATCAACAGTCATCAAAGCTCTTCTAATTTCAACATACAAATCTTCTCTATCAGTTTAAACTTGAATATAAACAAGACTAGATTTCAGGACAGATTATGGTCTAGGAGCAGCAAATCACAAAACAAGCATTTTTTAAATGTAGTTAAGAGAATATTTCCCATTGTTTTGAACATTTATGGTGAGACATATTCAAGGCACTTGGTCATCCTTCTCAACTGTTGAAGATCTTGTTAAGGTGGGCAGATGTTGTCCACTATAATTAAAAAGGACATTCATTTGTTTGCCACTCACATTAATCCTTAGATGCACCTTTATCATCTAAATCAATTACTATATAGAGAAGTAGTAGTAGACTTACAACCACAGTTGAGCCCATAATTTATGTGACTGAGAGAAATTTGTTAAGTGAGTTTTGCTCCATTTTATGACCTTGTAACAGTTGCTAAGTGAATCATAGCAGTTGTTAAATTAGTAACACAGTTGTTAAATAAATCTGATTTCCCCATTGACTTTGCTTGTCAGATGGTCAGAAAGATGATCACATGACTCCGGGACACTGCAACCACCATAAATAACAACTGGTATGAGCCAGTTGTCAACCATCCAAATGTAAATAACGTGACCATGGGGATACTGCAGTGGTTATAAGTAAAAAATGGTCATAAGTCACTTTTTTCAGTGCTGTTGTAATCTTGAACAGTCACTAAATGAACTGTTGTAAGTCAAGGACTGTCTGTACTTCCCAATTATGTATAGAATTACATATTGAGATGGGTGGCTAGAGAAATAAAATTAAATAGGTAGTTTTGCTGTAAGATACAGTTTTGTAAATTTGTAGGTGTGTTTGAAGGGGAAGATACGGTAGCTGGCTTGGGTATCTTTTAGTGGGTATGATATCTCCATAAGTAAAATAACCTGAGAAGCTGTTTAGGAACAAAGCACTAATCCTTCTGTATCTCAGAAAGACTTTGTAGAAGCTTTCCCCTGGAAATGTTCACATCTTTGCCAGGTGAAAGCAGGCCTCTCCTATTCCCCCAGAAAGAAGTAATACTTCACCTTTTCTCTTGCTTGGTTTTCACAAAGGAAATTGGTGTGATGAACTAGGTCTCCCCTTTGCTTTTAATAGGAAGGAGAGAGGGAATGGGAACAACAGCTATTCTGATGTGAGTCCACAGCTGGGAATAATAGTGGCAAAATTCCAGCTATGGCAACGCCTGCAGCTGTCCAGTACAAACAAGCACCAAGCTCATCTTCAACCCATTATGCTCTATAGCAGCATGACTGGACAAGGTGGATTCAATCACTAATTAGACTTCTGAGTTAAAAAATAAATAAAGGATTGATGTATACTACTGTGCCTTTCATGGATTTAAGATGTCATATGTAACAATCCCTCCTCCAATTTTCCCTCATAATATAGGTAGGTAGTCCTCAGCTTACAGAAGTTCATTTAATGAATGTTCAAAGTTACAATGGCACTGGAAAAAGTGACTTATGACCATTTTTTACACTTGGGACATTGCAGCATCCTCATGGTCACATGATCAAAATTCAGATGCTTGGCAACTCGTTCATATTTATGACAGTTGCAGTGTTCTGGGATCATGTGAACCCCTTTTGTGACCTTGTGACAAGCAATGTCAATGGGAAAACCAGATTAATAATCATGTTATTAATTTAACAACTGCAGTGATTCACTTAATAACTATGGCAAGAAAGGTCGTAAAATGGGGCAAAATTCACTTAACAAATATCTCACTTAGCAACAGAAATTTTGGACTTAATTGTGGTCATAAGTCGACCTGTAATCATACCGTGAAGTCGCATAGGCTAGGGGTGAAGTAACTGGTCCAGAATCACCCAGTGAGCTCCTGGGGCTGAGAGGATTTGCATTTGGACCTCCAAAGTCCTAGTCAGACATGCTAACGTTTCCACTGCAGTATCTAGTAGATTAATGGGCTTTAATTTAATTTAAGGTTTAAAATTTCCATAATCTATCACAGGTGTTAGTGTCTATTTTCTCCTAAAGTGTTGACTAGAATCAGTTTTAAATAGTGTCAGATTTTGCTTCTTATAGTCTGGATTCTTTTATGAAAGAAGAATGGTATAAATGTGTTGGTCGTTTTGATAACTGCTAATTCTTTTATCAGTGTAAAAAATAATTATTACAAAGAGTCCCTTGACAGCATTTTTGTCTGGTCTATGATTTTCATAAGATGGCACTGTTTTGGCACCGATCCTGGTTTTAGAGTACTTATAAAAATTAGTAGTCTAACTTGTTAGTAAGTAGTCTGTGGTAATTTTTAAATGGTTCATAATAGTGGGAAGGGGCATCTAAAATATTGATTTTGTAACAATGAAAACATGCTATAATAAACATTTAATTTGTATGTTATTTTGAAGGTTGCATATATTTGTCTTTATGTAAAAACTTTCGGTAAAAATTCTATATTTTAAAGGATGCATTCTAATGTTCTTTCTATTTTTTATTATTTTAAGAAAATTGTTTTTATCTGTTCTTAAATTCCATATCATATGGGTCAATGAAACCCCAAATTTTTACATCTCCAACAAAGAAAATTTGATCTCTATCTCCTGAAGTTCGTTTTTGAAGGTATCCAATATCTTTTGAATACATTTTAGATAAACCAACTTTAACCTTAGGTCCGTTGATACCATTAAAACATTTTAAAAAAGATGAAGTTATTGTTGGGGCATTACTGAAAATTTTCAAAATGTCCACTTTAAAAATCCTCTTAAGCTTTTGATAGAGATATGTTACAGGTTTTATTTATTTCATGAATACCATCAAATAAGAGGGTATTTTGGGATTACTTATTTATCTTGGATTGCTTGGATTTTGGTTGCATAGCTCCAAGCAGGCATGGATAGGTAAGAGGTCTTTCTGCCAACCACCAGAGATAAGACGGAGGGAGTACGCTTGGCAGGTTCTCTTGCAACCCTGCTGGCTTTCCCATTGACTTTCTGGGGAGGCTGGCAGAGAAAGTTAAGGGATGATCACATGACTGCAGGACTATGCGGGCAATATCATGTTTCCGAGACCATAACTTCAAATAGTTATTATGCAACCAGCCATTAAGCAAAGACTAATTGTATCATTGTTATTCATTATCATTCATTTCCTTTTGCCAACTTATGTAATTGATTCTAAACAATATAATGCACTTCATCCACAATTTCCAACTTCTCTTCAATGCAGTCCTTGTATAGTAACATCTCTAAAAGTTCATGTCAAAATCTACTTTTGTTAAGTGTATAGCATTCCCATGTGTTTGTCTGCTTGTATATATATGTGTACATAGACACACAGAACAAACATTGGAAAGCGTTTTCCTTTCTTCCTTCTGTTTTGAAAGATTGTGCTATTATCCTAAAGGGCAGCCAACTATGCCTGAATATTTTGCTCAGGTTCCAAAATAGTCTCATCTGTAACAGATTCCAGAGTAAGCCACCTCCTTTCAAATGAAAAAAACTCAGGCAAACAGCTATGTCAATTTGTAGTACTTCTCCTTGGAACCTAAGACTGTGCGCAAGTGCCTACAATACTTGTAATGTTCTTAAACTTCTATGCTATGGCTCGTTCAGTGCAACTTGTAACTATTTAAACTGTTAAAATTGCTCAAGAAAATGCTATTCATGATTTGATTTTTTTCCACCCCTTAGTACAATAAGCCAAGGTTCCATGGTAGACTTTCACTGCCAAGTCTTACATAGCAGAAGACAAAATTGAAAGGAAGTTTCTTACTCATGCAACAGTTGATAAAGAACCTCTGAAAAAGTTATTCTCCATAGAGCTGCTGCGAGCATCCAGAGTGGGAGGTGCTCCAGTCTTCACTCTTACAGGCTGAGCTATAATTGAGGAACGCTCCTCCTCCTCCACGTGACTCCTCCGTAGCGTTCCCCAGTTTTAGCTCAGCCTCGCAAGAGACAGGCAGCACTAGCAGTTCTTCCTTGGCCGATTTAGGATTCTTTATCTAAAAATCTCAGGTTTGATCTTCCTTTATTTCCTCCTTAGTCCCTGCGCATTTGGGTCGTCTTGAATTAGCGAAAGGAGCGATTTTTCGCCCCTCAGGGGGGAGATACGGGGTTTTTAAGAGCTTTTTGCCCCCCCCTTCTGTTCTCTGCCGCTATTAAGCCGTCCTGCCCTTAAGCAGCGGCTTGTATTTGCGCTTTCCATTGCGCTCCGTTGTGCCTTCCCCCCACGAACGCATTTGAGAGAAGCCAAGCTTTCTTCTCTGCAGTCCCTCTTTTCGCCTGCATTCAGGCTAGTTTTTGTTGTTGTTGAGGGGCTTTTTTCGTCTCTGAGTCTTCGCGCCGGAGCCGGCAGCCATTTTGGGTGCACCTCGTGGCCGGCCGCCATTTTGTTTTTCGTGATCTTGCTGCAATGATTCTGAAGGCCCATAGCGGGACCGGCAGGCCGTGTGGAGCCTAGCTATCAGAGGGTATTGTGGCTCTGTGCCCTGTTGCCCCGTTACTAGTATTCGTTGGCTAATTTCCGCAGCCCACTCAGAGGCGAAGGCACCAACTTCCCATTTTGTTTGGGAGGCTGCCTCAGGAGGCCTTTCGATTTTTTGCTTTTCTTGTTGTTTTTCTTACCTCAGCGTTCATTTGTTCTATTGGCTAATTAGAAATATTCCTTAGTTTTTCTTACTTATTTCTAAAAAAATAAAAATAGAATAAAATAATAATATTTTTTTCTTTCAATTGTCATACTCCCAGCACCTCAGTTCGGTTAGGCCCTTTTTTGGTCTCCTCCCTGTCCAAAATAATAATAATAATAATAATAATAATAATAATAATAATAATAATAATAATAATAATAATAATAATAATAATAATAATAATAATAATAATAATAATAATAATATATAAAATAAAATTATAAATAAATTACAATACAACCAAAAAATTTTTTTTCCAAAAGGGGGACGCGGCTCAACTATAGGACATCTGGCCTGCGTTGTAGGTCGAACTTCCAGGCGTGCCAACCGCCTTTTTGTTTAATATCACTCTGTATCCGGTTTTTTTATTATGGCAGAGGACAATCCCAGCGGACCTTCTTTGAAGGCTAAGTCAAAGATGCACCATTTGCGCAAACGGGACAAGGACTCATCCAAAGCTTCTCAGAGGGACACCTTAAGGCGCCACAAGGCTTTGGAGAAGGAGTTTGACAGACGTTCCAGGGACTCTCATTCTGCAACCCCAGCTTTTCCCACCCCCTCTACCTCTACTCAACCTCCCCCTCTGCCAGAACAGCCTTCTCTCTCCAGGCACAGTTCACCCGTCCGGAGCCTCCAGGCCACTCGAGCACCTGAAGCGACATTCACACCGACCGCTGCAGGCCTACACCCAGAGGGTCCATCCACAGACATCATCCCAGACAGTATTAGAGAATGGATGCAGCTGGCCATCCGCCAAGGGATCGCGGAAAGTATCCAACAGTTGTCCAGACCAGGTTCTCAAACAATGGCACCCGAGGTCGAATCTGTTTCCGGAAGATCCCTCTCCAGACCGGAATCTCACCATGGTCAGGTACCTTCCCAAATGGAGCCCCCCTTCCCAGAAGGGGAGGAAGAACAGGAGGAAGAGGAAATGGGCTTTGAACCCTTCAGGGAAGAGGAAGGGTCAGATAGGGGGTCCCTACAATACTCTGAACCCTTTTTCGAGGTAGAACCAATGGAAGGAGAGATGTCAGAGGACGAGGGCATATCTCCTGACCAACCCGCCCTTGTAGGCCTGTTTAAGCCTCATTTGTTTAAATCCTTGCTATTTAAGGCAAAAAAATATTTCGGGTCTGATTTCCCAGTCACCTTCTGATCCATCTCCAGCGGCCTCGGGGCCCCCAGAAGATTCTATATTCAAGCAACCGGTCGTAGAGACCGAAGTCATTCCTACTCCACCAATTTTCTCCGACTTAGTAGCGAGACAATTGGCCTCATCGCCCCCCCCACTCCTTCCAGTCAGGACAAGAGATTTTTTAATCTCGATACGGATTTCTCTGTCATGTTAGACACTCCCGAGGTGGACGACCCCATAGTGAGGCTAGCATCATCCTCTAACCCCACTGATGCTCTGGAAGCGCTGAAGCCAGAGGACAAGCGAGCCGAGATGGCGCTATGGCGGGCGCACCAATCTGATGCTTGGGCCATTCGATCTGCCACGGCCGCATCCTTTTTCACTCGATCTTCCATCAGATGGCTCAGACAGTTGAAACAGCATGTCCCCCCATCGAACACCAGGGCACATCAGGACATTGCCAAGCTCATGGCCGCAGCGGAATTTGCGGCCAACGCTACTTTTCACTCTGTGAAATTTTCTTCTTGGGCTATCTCCTCGCATGTTACAGCCCGACGGCTGCTTTGGCTTAAACACTGGCAGGCCGACATTAAGAATAAAGCTAATTTGGCTTCTGCTCCCATCTCGGGAGGCAAATTGTTTGGCCCGGCCCTGGAACCATTGTTGATGGAGAGCCGGAATAAAAAGAAATTCCTCCCGTCTCTTTTTCGCAGGCAAGAGTCCAGAGGGTCCCAACCCTTTCGAAGGGGCTCCTTTCGTGCCTCCTTTCAGACACCCTTCACCCCCAGATATCAGAGTTACCCGCCATTTCGGCCGGCCTATCAGGACCGGGGCGACACGGGGGACAGGAACAGGAGGGGGGTCAGCTACAGGAGGCCCTTCTGGGGCGCAGGAAGCGTCCCAGCGTCCCAGATAGGCCTCCAGCCACTTATCCCATTGGCGGTCGTCTCAAATACTTTGCCGACCAATGGGAATCATCCACTTCTGATTGCTGGGTTAGGGACACTGTCAAATTTGGCCTCTCCCTTCAGTTTCGGTTCCCCCCTCCAGAGCACTTCATGGTTTCTCCTCTTTCCAGAGACCGTACTAAGCGTGCTCTCATAGAAGCCGCTATCAAACACCTCTCTGAAATCAAGGCCATATAGCCCATGCCACCTTCGCAGTGAGGAGAGGGGTTCTACTCCCTCCTCTTCCTAGTTCCTAAACACTCCGGGGGTTGGAGGCCCATTTTAGACTTGAAGAGGCTCAATTGCTACATTGTCCGTCATAAGTTCAAAATGCATACACTTCAGTCCATTTTGCAGAGCACCAAGAAGGGAGACTGGCTCACCTCTATTGACCTCTCAGAAGCATACCTTCACATTCCCATTCATCCTTCATTTTTCAAATATTTGAGATTTTGCTACAACGGCCAACATTTTCAATACGTGGCCCTTCCCTTTGGTTTAGCCTCGGCTCCGAGGACCTTCACCAAGGTATTGGCAGCTCTAGCGGCTCACCTCAGACACTTCCCTATCCACATTCACTGTTACCTAGACGACATCCTCATTCTATCCCCCACCCAGCATCAAGCCGAGAGGGACACTAAAACCACCCTCTCGGTGCTTCAGGCTCATGGTCTCCTCGTAAACTGGGAGAAGAGTCAGCTTAACCCTTCCACCCGAATAGCTCACTTAGGGGCAGTGATTGACTCAGTTGAAGGGAGGGTTTTCCTTTCTCCTGAAAGGTTCAGCAGTATCCAGAAATCGATCAGGGACATTAGACGGGCAAGAAAAGCCTCATTGCTGGACTTATCCATATTGGCAAATTGGTCTCATGCATATCTATTGTTCCCTGGGCCCGGCTACATTCCAGATCCCTCCAGTGGTTCCTCCTGCCTTATCAGCATTCCAGAAGGAGCAATTCAAGAGCTGTGGTGAAGGTTCCTCCAAAGGTTCTTGCCTCGCTCCTTTGGTGGACCAGACCCGCTACCAACAAGGGACATCTTTTCAAGGAGCCCCAAAGGGTCACTCTCACAACAGACGCCAGCCTATCTGGATGGGGGGCCCACATTCAGTCACTTTCAGCTCAGGGAACCTGGTCAGCAACCGAGCGACGCTGCAGCATCAACTGGCTGGAGCTTCACACAGTATACCTGGCCTTACGCACCTTCCTCCCTCAAGTGCGAAGGCGCCATGTACTGGTCCTGACGGACAACACTACAACCAAGGCCCACATCAACCGTCAAGGGGGCACTCATTCCATCCGCCTCATGAGGGAGGCCGAGCGGCTCTGTTGGTGGGCAGAGGTCAACCTCTTATCCATCAGGGCAGAACACATCTCGGGGTCTCAAATGTTCAAGCAGACTGGTTGAGCAGGGCCACCTTAGATCAGTCGGAATGGCGCCTGCACCCCTCCCTGTTCAAGGAGGCCTCAGAGATATACGGTCAACCACTGGTGGACCTGTTCACGTCACCGCTCAACGCCCAGACACCGAGATTCTTCTCACGATACCCCGTCAAGGGGGCAGAGAACCACAACGCCCTATGTTGCCCCTGGCCCACAGGGCTTCTATATGCATTCCCCCCCTCCCGTTGATTCCCAAGGTGATCCAAAGGTTGATCCTCGAGAGGGCGGAAGTTCTTCTGGTGGCCCCATATTGGCCCAGGAGACCGTGGTTTGTGGATCTTCGCAACCTGTCAGTGGCCCCTCCTTGGAGGATTCCGCCAGACAGGGTCTCGCTGTCCCAAGGACCTCTTCAGCACCCAAATCCGCAGTGGCTTCCGTTAGCCGTCTGGAGGTTGAGCGGGAGCGTCTAAGAAATGAGGGCCTGTCCATTCAGGTCATCAATACCATCCTGGCAGCAAGACGACCTTCGACCACCCGCATATATAACGCAACCTAGAACATTTTTTCTAAATGGTGCCACAAGTCCTTCATCAATCCGCTCTCCCCATCAATTGCACAAATCCTGGCCTTCCTACAAGACGGGCTGGACAGGGGCCTCTCCCCCAATACCCTGAGAAGGCAAGTAGCAGCTTTATCAACTGTTATCTCTGGCAGCTCTTCTGGCTCGCTTTCACACCACCCTCGTATCCGAGCATTCCTTAGGGGTGCCACCAATCTGCACCCTCCAGTAATTCACAGATACCCGACCTGGGATCTTAATAAGGTTCTTATGGCATTAACTAAACCTCCCCTTGAGCCTCTCAGGGAGGCGCCGCTTCAGTTTCTCACGTTCAAAGTGGTGTTTCTCGTAGCAGTCACGTCTGCTCGGCGGATATCTGAAATAGCAGCTCTGTCCGTTAGAAAGGATCTATGCGTTTTCCACACTGATAGAGTGGTTCTGCGACCGGATCCTTCTTTTCTGCCCAAGATCAACTCGGCCTTTCACAGATCACAGGAACTTATTCTGCCGAATTTTTGCCCCAGACCTTCTCGAGAAAGGGAAAGGCAGTGGCATACTCTCGATGTCCGACGGGCACTTCGTATCTATATCAATCGCACTCATCCTATCAGGAAGTCAGAGTCATTGTTCCTGTCATTTCAACCAAAGACGCTGGGTTTCAAAGTATCCCCGTCTACTGTTGGCCGTTGGATCAGAGCTACAATATCCAAGGCCTATTCATCCCAGGCGCTTCCGGTTCCTAGTGGAATAACCGCTTATTCTACAAGGAGTGCGGCTACCTCAGCAGCCTGGGCTACTCAGGCATCGATACATGATATCTGTCGAGCGGCTACCTGGGCATCTCCATCTCCCTTTATCCGCCATTACAAAATCGATGTCTATGCTTCAGCAGAAGCGTCCTTTGGCAGACGAGTCCTTCAACAAGTGGCGAGAGACTCAGAGGAGATTCCGGACCAGACGGAGTCCCTCCCGTAGGACAGGCCATGCTTTGGTATGTCCTACTCTGGATGCTCGCAGCAGCTCTATGGAGAATGGGCGTTGGTACCTACCTGACATGCCCTTTCTCATCGAGCTGCGTAGAGCATCCAGCCCCACCCTAATTGGTCCGTCTGGTGGGGAATCCTGTTTCGGCCAATGATTCTAACAGTTTATAGTTGAGAAATGTATAATAGTTAAGATGAGAGGATAGTTGTTTGTCTTCTCGTCTTCGTAAAACTGGGGAACGCTACGGAGGAGTCACGTGGAGGAGGAGGAGCGTTCCTCAATTATAGCTCAGCCTGTAAGAGTGAAGACTGGAGCACCTCCCACTCTGGATGCTCTACGCAGCTCGACGAGAAAGGGCGTGTCAGGTAGGTACCAACGCCCATTTCCTGAGTTGCCTCTATCCCATGTTAGTGGGGTCATGCACAAGTGAAAATCCTGGATTGTATCTAGTATAATTTAGGTTTAGGACATATGTGAACATACACGGATACTTTTGTATATTATTTATTTATATGTATCCTGCCTTTATTGTTTTTACAAATAACTCTAGGCAGTGAACATACTTTACTAATAAAGGAGAATATTTGTAGCTCAGGTTGAAATGCGGTATCCTTGGTACTCTCTGAGCTCAGTTATTTTCTTGCAAATGTTACATTACCCAAACTAGGTATCATCAGTACTATACTAGTTTGGGTAATGAAACATCTACAAGAAAAAAACTAAGCTCACAGAACCTCCAGGACCCCTTATTCTTAATATTGCTTCCTCCTCCTATTTTTTTTTTATAATAGTTTGTATTTTACCAGACTTAGGATGTTTTGTACTGAATCTATTTAACTAAGAAATAATAGTGAGGCTGTGTGAAAGCGATACTGTGCTTCCTTTTGCATAATGGCATTCTGTGGAAGTACAGTAAGCCTTTTGCAGGCTAGAGAATGGCTCCCAGGGAATTGTTTATATTGTAGTAGTTATCCCTTAGTGATTTCCTCTGGCTTTATTCTCCTGCTGTGGAAAAGCTTGGGTTGGATTCTCTCTTACTGCTGTTTTTCTCCTAGAATCACTTGCATGAAACAGACGGGCTTGGATTATGAATCATTGTAGTTTGTTTCACCTGATATATTATTCCGCTGATGCCGCCAAATTCCAGTTGCAGAAAAATACTGTCAGAAAGAGATATCTCTGCTGTTTTTAAGCATAGAAGAACCTGACTGATCAATGAAACCATCTTAAATGCACACCTGATTGCCACCTCATTTATTTATTCAGTTTACTCCACCCTCACCCCAAGATTGTCATAGGGCTCACCCATCCTTTTCAGCAAGGAAACTATTGCCTGGGATGGGTCAATATTGATGCAGTGTGTTCACTAACATTAAGGTATTGTAATTGTTAGGTATAGTTTAATCAGAATCTGTCAATGTACTGATAGGATGCAGAGGAAGTTCAGATCACGCTGTATATTACAGTACTGCAGGATTACAAGTAGTTTTAAAGTATTCATAAAATTATTTTCATCACAGCAGCTGTTCTTAAGATTCTTTTGCCTCTGTTCTGCTTTCATTTCCATCCCTTCATCTATGTCAACCATCAGATGTGTGAAAATGATTGTCTTATGTTATGCAACATCCTTTCTAGAGTGAGCTCTTAAAGCAGGGGTGTGAAACTGGCAGCCTATGGGCTGGATTCGTCACACACAGGCCACGCCCACCTCAGTTCCGCAAATGGGAAAAACTTCACATGACGGCAATGTGATGTGGTGAGTTTGACACCTGTATAAAAGCATGAGGATGGTAGGTGTTATGGACGTAGCCAGTGGTTTTCTTTCATTGCAAGCCAGCTTGTGTTTGGAGTTTGCCCTTACAAGAAACACTAATTTATATACGGGTACGTCTTCACTTAATTATGGTAATTGAGATGATATTTCCATTGCTAAGCAAGGCAGTGGATAAAGGATGATGTAATGTGACCACACTGCTTAGCAATGGAAATTCCAGCACTTCCAGTCACCATCATTAAGCAAATCACCATGGGTTGTTAAGTGAGGACATCACATGGTTGCCATTTATGATCATCTGCCACTTCCCTATTGATTTTGTTTGTAAAAATCCATATAGCAATCACATGACCATGGAACTCTGCGACCTCTTACTTATGAGCCAGGCACTGAGTGTAAAAAGACTTACATAGGGTAAAAAACCCCAATCCACATTTAATCAAAACATAATCTCAGGGCCCGCTACTATCATAGGGTAGTTCTACCTGCAATGTGATTTAAAAAAATAAAGCATAGGGTTCATCATATCTTTATATTTAGATACTGTACACCTGTAAGCAGGGTATTTAGAATATTGTGTGCAACTCTGTGCAACCTCTCTCCTAATTTATGAGGAATATTTGTGGTGGTGTTAGGGAATGTTGGTGGGGAATGTAAGTATATATGTTCTTTTTTGCACTGACAATATCATTTTGCTGGCTGAAAACCTGAATGATTTCGAATGAATTAGATTGATTGAATGATGCAACAGTGAATATGGATCTGAGAAGCATTGTAACAACAACAACCAGGATAGTTGTGTTTTATGGGAATAATTTATTGCAATTTATAAACGACAAAGAAGTGCAGCAAGTAGATACATTTATATAACTTGGTAGAACACTTTTAAGAAATAGAAACATTGACTGAAAAGTGGTGGATAGAAAAGTTAATATCTGCTCTGAGACTATAAACGACTATAAATGAAAATAGCAATGTATACAAATTTGCTTTTGCAAACTCTTTAATGTAAAGTGAGAGTGGGTATGCCACTTGTGATTGGATGAAATTGATGAGATCATTAAAAAGGAAAGGGAAAATTTTAAAGAAAAAATAATGTATGAATCAATGTAAGCATAGAGAAGGTCTGTTTATATGGTTGACATCGATGGCACAAAATCAGTCAATCAATTAGTGTAGGTATATAGAAGCAATAAAGGTTTTAAGAAATTTGTTGGTATATTAAAAAGAATCAGGTTTTCGTACTTTATGAGGTTGCTTAAAGTCTTGGCTAGAAGATCAAGTATACCTTATTGATTGCCACTGGTTCATGTTGGACAGAGATGTTCTGCCTGTGCCTAAAGTAATTGATTATAGATTTCAAGTGCAGTCAGTGCCTTACACTCATACCTTTTGATGCCTTTCCTGACACCACACGGAGTTTGCAGCAGATATTTTTTCTTTGTGCCCTACGAGAGAAGCATCTGCTGCTACCTAGGATTGAACTCTCACAACCTTCTGAGTGGGAAGTGAGTTTCTTCACCACTATGCCACCGAGGAACGAGAATACTGTTTGTGCAGTATTGCTCCATCACACTTGGTGTTTGACCATATGCAAAACCAGCAATTGTACTTCTTTTGAGACATGACGATACGGTTTCAGTTTTCCCACGTTTCAGACTTCTTTTGGAAGCTGTTTTGGATGTTTATCCTAATACCATTAATACTCCGATGACAATGGTCTCTCTCTTATGTTCCCCATAACAAACACACTGAGGTCAATTTCTCTTGCTGCATGACAGTGTGAGAATATTTGTTGAACTATTTCCAAAACATCAACTTTTCATTACATCATGTTCTTGCTTTTTTATTATGTAAAAAATAAAGTGTATTATCATTCTAATAAATCCCCTCCTTCCTTCAAGGTTTGGTGACAGATATCTGTCCAAGAATGGTTATAGAAACAGTTGTGTTCTGGAAAGGACTTAGGCTAAAAAAATTACACTTTGATACAAAAGAGCTGCTAGAAAATGTGATGAGCTGTTATCCAGGAAAGAAGTTGCTGTTTTTCTGCTGCTATAAGCTATTTGTGGGGGACCAAACCATTGCTTGTTACTGCTAATGATGGTGGAAAGCCAGCAGCCTACAGTTGACCTGTGAAGATAGGGAGGGGGTTAGAATGAAGGACATAGTATAATGAGATTCTGCCCTGGGGCATTTGGGTAAGTTTTTGGCTAAGCATTCTCTGCAAATCCTAGGCTTAAACTTGTAACCCATGGCTGAAATTCAGATCCCATGCTCTCAAGATGTAAGGACCGATCCCCCCCCTTTTTTTTTGCATGCGATGGGGTGTTTTTGCCAATTTTGCCAACATGGGTGGAACAGAAATGGTGCCTCTATAGAAACTTGGAATGGGATCAAGCAGCATTTATTTATCCTGCTTGACTTGTGGAGTAGTTGCAAAGAGACAGCTGTTTCTACTGGGGCATAGCCAAGATACCAGTAATGTTTAGTCTGCTGTAAGTTTCGAGAAAAGCTTCCATTTATTCTTGGAAATTGGGAATCTGAAATGGTAAGAGAGAGAATTCCACCTTACTGTCAGATTTAGAAGTCTTTCCTGGTTAATGAAATGGACATCCATTCCTAGGATTTTATTTAGTTATTTAGCTATTCATTCATTCATTCATTCATTCATTTATGCTATTCCAGAAGGAAGAGAAACTTATTTGCTATTTTTGAGTGTTTAGTAATGAGGTGTCAGTTCTGCCATTTGATTGGCTAAGCAGGTAGAAGGCTTTATGACACACCCAGGAATTTTCTATCACTTTCCTAGACTAGTCTTGCTCGAACTACATGGTGGTTGGAAATAGGTCTGGTAAGAACCTCTATATAGGTGAACAAATAGGTTTACCTGAACCAATTTCAAGACGGATAAGTGGGCAGAGGGTGGTCTTTCACCTGCAATAAGAGCCCTCTGTGTTTTTCTAGCCACTAAACATTAACTGCTATTACTACTTCACTCTACAGGACATCCTAAGCATGCCTTATATTTGATCTCAAAGAACAACTGTGCACTCTTCAGCCTCATTGTATTCATACCCTGTGATCAGCAGAACAGCATAGTACACACTAGTGCCTTCTGGTGGCACAATTAATGTGTGCCAACGAAAACTGGGCAATGCTGGCCCAGGGTGTGTGACTCCGTGGGATGCATCTGCAGTTGTTTTCAAATCTACAGAAGCAGCTTCCTTTATGAAAAGCAGAAGAGTAGAAGCCTTCTCATGTTGAATGGTCAAGTGTAAGTCTGATTAACGGAACTTGCACTGAATCAGAGATGTTAGTGGTGATTGCTACAGTTTTTGAAGACACAAACTCTCCTTTAGTGGTTATGTGTTCTGATTTCCCTATGGTATGTTTGGGATCCATTGCTGTGATCTTTCTGTTTTATTTTATCTGGGTTTTACATGTAGTAAAAAAAAAAACCTGGCCTGTCTCTACAGCACTTAAAATGATGCTTCTGAATCTTGATGTGATCCTTTTCACGCTAATCTCCATCTGACTATCTCTTTCTTTGGTTGATTGTTAAATGTTACTGCCAGGAAATAAGGCTGTGAAATGACATGCAAGTAAATTCTTGCAACTTTCCCTTAGGATCAATATATTAGTGACATAGCATGGGAAGACTTCTGGCCGCTTATTTTTCCTTGCCTTGCTTCTTTGTTTGCTTATGGAAAAAGCTCCGCGACTAGTGCAGAAACACCATGGCCATAATGTGTTTGCAAAATCTCAATTTTTTCTATGACATTTCAAATTAAGGTATTTGACGGACTAGGTCCTTGTCTTTCTGGCAAAGCTTAGGTTTTAGTTTCTTGCTCCCTGGTAACCTTGTAATGAATTAACTCCTGTTTTCTCTTCTTTTTATAGTTGGGGCATGGCCGTCAATGTGCATTCCACATCTGTGACTAGTGAGAACCTGAGTCGTCATGACATGCTAGCATGGGTCAATGACTCTCTACAGCTCAGCTACACCAAGGTTGAGCAGCTTTGCTCAGGTACTGTGACAGCAAAGAAACTCTCTAGTGAAACATTTTATTGGAAAACTCTTTCACTAGAACCACGTTCATAATAATTAAATGTTCCCTGGTAGGGAAGAGCAGGATTTATTTATTTATTGAGCTTATAGCTTGTTGCAATACCTCTTGTATATTTTTGCAGATCTGGGGTGCAAAAAATCTGGATGATCTACAAATGGTAGCAAAGAAGTAATTAAAATAATGGAGGGGGGGGGTTGCCACCTTCTAGTGTTAATCTGGATTTTTGCAGCAGGATCTATTAGCATTAAGCCTATTAGCCTTAAAATACTTGGGGGGGGGGAGAAATCTGCTGTCCAATATTTAGGGAAAAATGACAATGCACGGGTGTCAAACTCAAGGCGTCACCTTGCTGTCACATGATGAGCTGGGGTGGATGTGGCTGCCAGTTTGACACCCCTGACATAAGGTCTTAAAACTACACTACTTAAACGCATACTGTATACATTTAACAATCTGCCTGTAAAGTTCAGTGAAAAGAGTAACACAGCTGTTCAGTTGCACAACTTGAAAGTTCAGTTGCAGAACAAAATATTTAATATATATGCACAATGCATATGCATTTGGAAACCTTCCTGAGAACGAAAGTCCACACCAGAGAATATACAAATACACATTATATGACATACAGCAATCATCTGCTAACAAGAAAATTTAAAAATAGCTACAAACTTTGTTGTCAGCTCAGTGTTATATCAAGAGCTCCATTATGTGGGTCCAGGCTGCTATTTCTTTGAAGGTTGAGGGAATAAACTAATATAGGTACCTGCCATTACTAAGTTAGAAAAATCCAGCATAAATATTCAGGTTGATACTTCATACTGAATCCCATTCCTGGTTAACAAAATACTATTGCTATATAACATGCTATAACCAGACAAATCATAATAATGCTTAATTGGATAGTTTTATTTATACAAAATGTTAAGAATAGATGGGGTCCCATAACACTGAAATGCAAACTACATAAACTCATTTTAGCTTAGGTTAGCATATTGTATAAATCTAGTCAGCATGTTAGTATGTGCATGAAGCCGAGAATGATGTACTTCACATAACTACCCTGTTTCTCCAACAATATGGCCTCCCCCAATAGGAAGTCCCAGCATGTTTTATAGGCATGAAATGAAATTAAGCCCCTCTCCCCAAATTAAGGCCTATATTAAAACATGCGAAATGGGGGGGAATGGTGGTGGTGGTGGGGCTTGCCGTTAGGAAGTACTTTTGTTGCACACCCGGATATGGTGCTGCCTGCATTGACCCTGATACTAAGTGCCCCACCAACGCCGAGGTCAACATCCAAGCCATCACTGCCTGCCCACCCGAAGATGCAAGGGGGGGGGGAATTAAGTCACCCCCGAAAAGATGGCCTAGCCATTTTTTCGGGGCTCAAAAAAAAAATAAGACCCGGCCTTATTATATGAGAAACACGGTACACTCTCAAATCTAATTGATGTAAATCAATTCCCCCTCCCCCAATAAAACATGTGGATTTTGATTGGGGTAGTGATGATGTTTTGTTGAGAGAGAGTGCAGAGAGAGAGAGAGAGAGATTGCTTTTAAGGGGATGAAAAGTTGAAGTACCCTTTCCCTGTTTCTCCTTTCAATTAATCCCAATACTGCATAACTAAAAATATACAGTATTATTAAATTCAGGCAATACTTGTAATCTGTATGTCTGTCATCTCCAAAGTACATGAGGAAGCAGTTCAAAATTATTATTTCCATCTCTCAGCCTGAGCTTAGCTAACTCTTTTTAGACTGTATTATCTCCTCAATTAACTCCAGCCCATAGGAAAAGTGGTAGAATCTTTACCTATCACTGGATAACGCAGTCATTTTTTCTCCACAGCTTAAAAAATTGTAAGATTTTTTTTTTAAATGTGGGATGTAACTACCCATTTTATTCTGAACCTGGATACACTAAACACAGAATAGTCTTTGTGAGCTCATACTATTTGATGCCTGGAACATTTTCTCTAATTGTATTTTCTGGGATTTTTGCTGGTCAGGCAATTCTCTGGCCCCCCAATAAATTGACTAGGGCTTAAAAAGCCTGGGTTGTGCTTATTAGAATTAAGAGGACGGGAGTTGAAAATCTAATTGTTGTAGATGAAAGGATTCTGATCTAGTTGTAAGAGGCGGCAGGTGTGGGTGGAAACTAGTTTTGTGTGTGTCTTTCTGTCCTTGACAGGGGCTGCCTATTGCCAGTTCATGGACATGCTATTCCCTGGCTGCATTCACTTGAGGAAGGTGAAGTTTCAGGCCAAATTGGAGCATGAATATATACACAACTTCAAGGTGTTACAGGCTGCATTCAAGAAGATGGGTGTGGACAAGGTGGGTTTCTGCTAGACAGCAGGCAGATAAAGAGTTTTCTTTTTGTATCATCAGTGTGTGGCTGAGGCTCCCCGACATAGGATAAAACAGACCATAGTTAGATAGACTAAACCACTAGAGTAGATGGCTTCTGTAGTTGCTCTTTCTTTCTCTTGCTTCAAATTTTGGCTGGGCTGGCTTGTGCAGTAACTAATGTACTGTGTCTTTTTGCATTTCCATGTAGAAATAGATAGTTGTGTTCCATAGTTTTCTAGAAATCAATTTCCAAAATAGGAATTGCCAGTGTGATGCATTCCAGAGAAAATGAATGTTCTGTCTCCAGAATGGAAACTTTTATACATTCCTGGAGTCAGAGTAGAATCTCAAGTGCTGTGGGCCAGCTTGTTGCTTGAGAGCACATGGTATATAAATGTACAAAATAATAAATAGGCATCTTGGCCTTGTCTCTTAAAATACTTGCACAAGGAAATAAATGACTGCACCATTAGTATTGTTAGAGAAATTTTCTTTAAGCTTCAACTGATCCAGAAATGTAATGATGGGAGAATTGATGGGCATGCCTTGGTATGCTCACATGACACCTCTACTTTGTGAGCTGTGCTGGTTGCCAGTTTGTTTTTAGGTGTTCTGGTTGTTAAATACAGTATGAGGCCCCATAAGGCATAAGGCCTGGCTTCTTGGTAGACTGCCTCTCTACCATAGTATCTACTTAGCCAATTCAATCTTGCAAGGTTGGTGTGCACTGGTTTTCTTCAATTAAACCCCAGAACCCCAGAAGCAGACCTTCTTTGTAGCAGTGCCTGCCTTCTGGAATGAGGGCCTCACTCCCCAAGATCTGGATGGCCCTCACTTTTGTTGAGAAGAGCTATGAAGATTTGGCACTCAGGCTTTTGGTGAGGAACTGTTTGTTTTATTCCCTCTGGTCGGTTGCACTTCCCATCTTTTCTTTTATTAGGCTGGCAGTTTTTTCATACATGCTCACCCATACACATTCTACCAACTTCAAATTGTGGTTTACAAACATTGATATAAAACAAAAAGATGCTACCCTGCTAAAAATCTCTTTAAACTATCTTTCTCTAATCTTTATACAGTAATTTATTACATTTGGATTCCATTTTGCATTAACCTTCTTTCTTACTCTCATGTGCTTCCGGATTCACCTCCCATCTTTCCTCAAATTGTTCCTCTTAAAAAGAAGTACTAAGGGTTCTCTACTCTGTTTGTAGAAGGGAGCTTCTACTGATTATAAGAAATAATCTCTGTCATCTTTGTTTGGAAGAAAGTCACCTTCTGGAATTCGGAAACCATCATCAGTACTTTTTGTAGTCAACATGCCAGAATTTATAGGATGGTTTGAAAACATGCTTTATTAGCAGCAGATGTTGAGCCAAATCTGTTTTTATTCTTGCCCCTTTTGATCTTCATTCCACCTCTACAAATGTGAGATTGATATGTGCTCCAGTAAATATTTTATTTACCCTCCTTCTGTAGCAACTCTTTTCAGTCAAATTAAATATCGTACTGCAGATAATACAGGGCTTTTTCCATCTTTTGGAATATAGGCATCAACAAGGAATTCCAGAGCTTTGATGCACTATTTGAATCTGTTGCACTGTTACAATCCCCTTTTTGTTTGGCTGGCAGAAGAGTTTCTTCTAGGGACACTTATTTTAGTAAGTTAGCTAGTTATTGTTCCTTATGTGGCACAACATGCCATACCGGGGGAGGGAGGGGAGCAGGTTGCTTGACAGTCACTATGGTTCTTGAAGTGTCATATAAACAGGCACATAACCTACTACTTTTCTGCTGCAAATATTGGTATATCTAATTCTCATCAGAACTTCTAAATGGAAAAATGGGTCTAAAATGAACTATCTGAAGACGATGGTAGGTATTGATGAAAAGTCTTGCTGTAGAAAGTTTCAAGATAAGATGGTGAGCATATGTAGAATGCATATGTGGTAATACAGATTACCACCAAATCTAGCCAATTTTGATTGATATAGTTGCCCAGGATATTAAATTAACCTTTGCTTATAATTCCCACAAACTAATTAAGCCTGTTACCCTAGTAGTAAGCAAAATTTTGGTTCAGATGGGCCACTTGTCTAATTAAATGGGCATGAGACTCAGGATCCCAACCTGGCATATTAAGCTTTTAGGAATATCAATCCCTTTGTTTGGATCATACCTAAAACTCATGTAATCATATATCCTGTTCCCCATGGTAGCCAGTTCCTAGGAAGGAGTTGCCCTGTTTTAATTTTGAGGATTAACAACCTGAGTTGTAGCTAAGGTTCATGGTTTTTGCTAAGTCTTTGGAGAAATGTGCAGCTCATGAAAGGTAGCCAAGGCATCTTAAATTCACATCTTTTTCAATGACACAATGATTCAATTCTGGGCTGTAAAGATTTCTCTATCACTCAGTGATTACCTGGATTTTTGCATCCTAGAACTGTTCATCCTAATACAGCCATTTAATATAAGTGCGTGAAAGATCATGTAAAATCTTTGGAAAGGCACCATAAATTAAACAGAGATGTTTAGCAGCTTTTTACAAATTGAAGCTTTTTATTGATCAGTTTGTTTACTAAATATAACATTTTTTATTCAAATGAAACATTAAGTCTGCTTATAGTGTAAAATATACACTATATTATAGAATAAATAAATAAAAATAGATAGCTAAAACAAATCCTATAATTGCTGACTGTTGAATGATCCGAAGTCTGTATACTGAGAAGTTTGAAGAAAGTATGGTATTAATATTCCAAAGAAATTGTGATTAATCTGTTTGAAAATTACAGCCACTCTAGCAATAGACAAAAAGAAAAAGTAACTTACTTTACTGGAGTTTCAGTGTATGCATGGTGTTCCTGTATAACTGGAGGCTTTCAGTTTGTTGCATGGGAAGTCAAGAAATAAGAGTTTTTAAATGTAGGAACTACACATGTACAAAGCATTCTACTCTTAAGTAGAACAGTTTGTTAGGCAACAAATAGGACTTGCATATTTTGAATATGCTTTGTATTATGTAAATTCCATTATGATACCCACTCAGATTTATAAATTATAATAACTAGCAACTTCCCATTTTAAAGTTATGTTAAAATAAATCACCTGTATTAGCAATATTGGATTTCTTACAATTGTCATTCTTCAAGTATGCCTGTGCTCTGGCCCCTGTGTATCTGTTATGTTATACTGTATAAATATCGAAAAGCGAAGAAAATACGAATTTTACAAAGAATGTTACTTTTCATGGACTTTTGCTGTTACAGATCATCCCAGTGGAGAGGTTGGTAAAAGGAAAGTTCCAAGATAACTTTGAGTTCATTCAGTGGTTTAAGAAATTCTTTGATGCCAACTATGACGGAAAGGAGTATAATCCATTATTGGCGAGGCAAGGCCAGGAAGTGGCACCCGCTCCAAACCCAGGTGATCAGATGTTCAACAAACACAAGAAACCCATTGGCACTGCAGGTAATGTTGCTAGAGACAGTTGGGACCCCAGGATCCTGCCTCTAGCATGACCTCAGCTTCATGGCATCCAGCTTGGCAACTCCTGGGTAGCAATGGGAGGGAAGGAGAGAAGAGACAAACCCTTACTGATCTGAGAGACAGCTATATGCTTAGTGGGAAATACATGGATTTTGGAATGGCAGTAAGTAAAAGTAGAAATGAGCAAGGATCAAACCAATTGACAAGACACTGCATTCTTGTTCCCATGAAAGTTACATATTCCAGCGTACAGATGTGATTTTGGTGCGGGACTGGCTGCCTTACACTGTAGAACCTTTTATTTCAGCAAATGCTATAACTAGACAAACCAATGGAGCATAGATGCTTTTTTCAAAAGAAAATTGCTGCTAGGACTTTGCCTTCATAGGAGAAAGCTATGCAAATCTGACCAAAAGGTTCATTCTGCTTAGAATTCCCTTTGCTCACTCCTGTTCTACTAATTAAATAGGGTCCTGGGATCAGTAATATAAATCCATATCCCCCATATACAAGGTCATCTGATCGTCAAGAGAACCTTGGAATCACATCACATCCTACATCAAAAAATTAATTTGATACTCTATTTGAGGCGGCCTTCCCATTTTTGGCCAGTTAGCCAATCTTGTTTCTGTCTCCCTAGCAGTCTGGAAGAGGATAGTTTGTTCATAGGAGTTTTATTGCATGGATAGGGAAACTTGTATTGCAAGGATTACAGAACTGTACAAGTCGTCCTTGACTTACAATAGTTTGTTTAATTGAAAAAAGTGACCTATGACCATTTTTCACACTTACAACCGTTGCAGTATCTCCATGGTCATGTGATCAAAATAGAATTCTTTATTGGCCAAGTGTGATTGGACACACAAGGAATTTGTCTTGGTGCAAATACTCTCAGTATACATTAAAGAAAAGATACATTCGTCAAGAGTCAAGAATTATAAGGTACAACAGTTAATGATAGTCATAGGGTACAATAAGCCATCAAATCATACTAGGAAACAGTCAATATAAATCGTAAGGATACAAGTGACAAAGTTACAGTCATACAGTCACAAGTGGGAGGGGATGGGCGATAAGAAGATTAACAGTAATAGTAGTGCACACTTTGTAATAGTTGAACAGTGTTGAGGGAATTATTTGCTTAGCAGAGTGATGGCTTTTGGGGAAAAAACTGTTCTTATTTAGATGCCTGGCAACTGACTCCTAGTTATGACTGTTGCAGTGTCCCAAGGTCATGGGATCGCCTTTTGCAACCTTTTGACAAGCCAAATCCTTGCAGAAGCCAGGTTCACTTAACAACTGCAGTGATTCACTTAACTGTCTTACTTGGCAACAGAAATGTTGGGCTCAATTGTGGTTGTAAGTCAAGGACTACCTGTAATTCTAGCATGCCCCATTTTTGGCCATATTGGGGCACCTGGAAATTATAGTTTATTAGCATCTGAAGGACATTTCCCATTTTTATACCAAAAAAAAGTTCTGAACCCGGATATTTGGATTCAAGCTTTCCTCTTATTGTCTTCAAAATGCTTGGGTAGAGCTATTTCGGAAACATTATCTTTCCGGATTTTTAATAAGAGTCTATGGTTTCAGCAGATGTGAAAAAAAACTCTAATTTCACATTGGTATTAAAACTCCTGCTGGGTTTCAAGAGGAGCTATTCATCTTGATGTCTTAACTGAAGCCAATTCTGATGTATCAGCAATCAGCTAAAGAAAAAATGAATAGAGTTTTAGAAAGTATTTAGCAGAACAATGAGGAATGAAGGCAAATATACATGTCCCAGAATAATAATGCAGGTTCAAATCTGGGTCGGTCACCAGGACCAGAGTTTTAGTCTTCAGAGCTTTTGGTCTCGTGCTGAAGCCCATCCTTAGAAAGCGTCTCTCAACCAGAATGTGTGCTTTGGCTATTCTATGCATAGTATTTATGCGGTGCCTGGTTGCGTGTGGCTTTTTAGTTGTTGGTTGGGGTATTGATGGCTGGCTATTAAGTGATTTTAATAGCCAGTCATCAACTCCCCAACCAACAATTTAATATCAGCCACCAACCCTCCAATAAACAATTCAAAAGCCACACACAATCAGGCACCACATAAGTACTACACAGAGAATAGCCCAAAGCACACATTCTGGTAGAGAGAAGTTTCTTGGGAATGGGCTCCAGCACAAGTCCGACTAAACCTCTCGTCCTGTTGACCAACCCAGATTGGATGCTAGAACAATGAGGATTCCAATAGTTAATTTTCTTCTAACTGAATCTCCTGCTCATGAGGGAGATGAGTAATCTGCTTATTGGTGTAAGCTATATACAGCGGAAAGTTCCACAGAAAAAAAACTAGAACAGTGTTTCTCGGCCTGGGAAACTTTCAGAGGTATGGACTTCAACTCTCAGAATTTCATGGCTGGCTGAGGAATTCTGAGAATTGAAGTCCACACAAGTTGCCAAGGCTGAGGAACCTTGAACTAGAGGCGCCAGATAGAATGATAAAGATGCCCACATTGACTGACTGAGAAGGGTGTGGGGTCCAAGGGCTACCTCCTGGTTCTGCATGTCTCTCACCAGCTGGGCTTGCTTGCTTTGCTGTAGAGGGGCAGCAGCACATGCTGGGATGGCTTTGCAACCGGCTGAGGGAAAGCTGCATGTAGCTTTATGCTGCTGCCACGTTTGTTTGAATTGTGTTCATAAGTAGGAAGGTTTAATGTCTGGCTTTTCCAGTGTCTGTCTTTCTCTGGAATTATTAAGCACAAGAACTCTGATCTTGAGCGGTCATTTCTGTGTCCAGGAAGTCTCAGCAGACAGCACTGGGACTCTTGCTGTGCATATAAGCTCATTCATTATGTCTTAGGCTTTCATTTGGCCTGGCTCAGCAATGGTGGGTGGGTCCCTTGATGAGAGGACATAAGACTAAAGCTTTTTTTTTTTACTTCATAAAGTTCCACAGAGAACCTCCCCAACTGGCCCCAAGAACATACAGAATGCAACCCGAATGAACATCACTCCCAGCAATATTGTAAGGAAAAATCCTCCTTTGGCCCGGAATGGGGGCAGTGAAGCTGATGCACAGATCCTGGAGCTTAACCAACAGGTGGGGCAAGAAGAAGAAAAAAAAAATAGAATTTCTTCCTTTGGCAACCCCAATATTTACAAATATCTTTCCTGCATTCGTTATTATCTTGCTCATGTCAGAAGCTGGAAGGGTTCTACCTCTTGCTCTGCTGTGGTGTTGGGTGTTGTGGAAGTAGATTTGCTTTTTCCTTAGAAAATTCATCCTGGCTCACTCTCTGAAGAAGGATCTATTACTCTGAAGCAAAGTTGAAGTTTTCACCTTCTGGAGTAGCATCCCTCCCCCACCAGCCAAGACCTGGACGGCACTCTCTCTCCTAGGGTTCTCTAAAGCTTTGAAAATGTGACTTTGGTCCCAGTACTGGGGTTGATATTCATGATTTGTTTAAGGCCCTCTGTTGTTTTGCTGATTTTGTTTACCAGATTGTTTTATTGTGGACTACCTGTCTGATTTTATGTTTTTAACTTTTTCGTGGTTTTCTAGTTTTGTACACTGCCCAAGGTCTACTGGAGTTTGGTGGCCAATTTATTTAAATAAAAAAATGCATACACCTCTAGAGCAGGGGTTGTCAACCTTTTGGACCTCAGGGACCACTAAACTCATAATTTTAGATCCCAGGGACCATTAACCGGTTCTGTGGGCATGGCCTAATTTGTGGGTGTGGCTTGGTGGTCATGTGACTGGCTGGACATGGCTTGTATGTAAATATTATATTTATATAAATATTGAATTTTTTATAAAAAAAGAGCAACTTTTACCCAAAATCAGGCAAAGCAGGCAGGCAGATTGAGTTGCTTACAGAATCACAGATTCATTCAGAGATCTATCTATCTGCCATTGGCTAGCTCAGTCTGTCACATAAAATTTGCTTGCAAGCAAACTCATAAAATTAACTCACAACACACCATGCATGTAAATATTGAATTTTTTATAAAAAAAGAGCAACTTTTACCCAAAATCAGGCAAAGCAGGCAGATTGAGTTGCTCACAGAATCATTCAGTGATCTATCTATCTGCCATCGGCTAGCTCAGTCTCTCAAATTTGCTTGCCATGAGCCTGCACTGAATTTGTTTGCAAGCAAACCTTCAGTCCTAAGGGAGGTTCAGCTGTGCTGAGCTGAAGATCTAAAGACTAGCTAGAAAGCAAGAAATCCAACCATTTCCTGCTTCCTAGCTATCTAAATCTCTTGGCATAGCAGAACAGATGATGGTTGAAAAAAGGAAAAATAGCAATTTAGCAGGCAAGTTTACCAGTAAGGAGTGAGTGGGCAGGGAGTGTTCCCGCGGGCCATGTGGGCGGTGCAGCCTTGTGTTTCTGCGCAGTCTGGATTAATTGCTTTGTGGGGGTTATCTGGGGGTGAGATTTCTCTGCGGCCCACCAAAATTTTCTCACGGCCCACCAGTTGGCGACCTCTACTCTAGAGGACACCAAGTTGATAGAGTCTAGGCTTGATGATAAATTGAAGGTTCTCCAGCTCATTCTGCACTCTTTCCATTCTCTCAACAGCTTTATGCCATACATTAGATGGAGGAAAGTACAAAGATCTGGCAGAAACCCACTATTTTGGTATCTTGCTGCCTAACTGGTGTCTAGGAAGACATAAATCTGCAGCCTTTTCTTTCTGTCCATCTGAGACTTTCCCACTGGCTGCCATTTTATAATTCAAAATTCCAATCTATCCAGTAGCTTGAAATGACTGTACTATTAAATAGCCATGATACAGATAGTAACCGGCACACAGTAAATTTTGGCTGAGCTCACACAATGTGCAAATGTGAATTAATGAAATATGTTTGTTCACATAGCATGCTGTGTCCAAACAAATCAGTCATATTATGATGTAATATTTTTAGCTGTTTTTATGTTTGCTCTAGTTTTGTATGCTGCCCAGCTGGACAGCCAATACATTTAATTATAATAATTAATATTATGCCCAGATTCATGTTACAGAAAAAATTGGTTGTGTTCTCACAATGATGAACTGCCCAACCTGTTCTAGTCAGTCTAGTGATTGCCTCAATCTAGCACAGGGATTCCCAACCAGGTGCGAAATGATATACCAGGAGGTGCAAAAACATGGGTTTAGAATTTTCAAAATTATAGTGTATATGCATAATTATATGCACATAATTATTTACTTTTATAAGGGGTGCAAGAATATATCAGAAGCATTCTAGAGATGCGGGATATAGAAAAGGTTGGGAACCCCTGATCTAGCATTTGTGTCTGACAGTGATCCAAATCCAGATTCTCCTTGCTTATATGGTAATCGGGACATTTCACCACATTTCCTCCATGCAAACATTTATAGTATATGAGATTATTCTTCCAGGAAAATCCCTAATCTTTTCAGTCAGAAACCAAATGCATCATTCAAGCTGTCTTAAATTTTATTTGGCTACTTCTCTTTGGCTATTCTCTACTATCTCTTTCATTCTAGACGAAAGGAACTTTTCTTTTCCACATTACAATAGGAGTCATTAAAGCAGTGTAAGTGCTGTTTTGAAGTCCAGTTGCTTTTTAGAATCAATGAACAAATATGTTTTATTAGTTAGCTTTAGTTTTCCAGTTGCTTTCGTGAAGGAATGTGGCAGAAACTGAATTGTTAAATAGAAAGAATCTTCTTGTGTTTTGAGCTATATTTAAAAGGGGAGTAGTTAATACCATACAGTTAAGTGACCATAGAAAAAAAGGCAGCTACAACTTGGATTTCTTTCCAATCTCAGATATGTTTTTAAATATATATTTATACATTTAAAACCTGTAACATTCTGATGAGTTTGGGAGGCTTGATGTTTTATTAAAGCAGTTGTGCAACCTAGTATATGACACTATTTCCCATGCCCCATACCTAAGAACTTCAGGAGAAAAAATAGTTGTCTATAAAATGAGTATAATGTTTTTCTCTTTCAGAATAGAAAACTCCTCTCCCAATGAACTGCAATTGCTTCCAAAGGCTCTTGCTGCTTCTACATACTACTTAACAAGTGCTTTAGCCCAGACATTAGTGCTACAATGGTTGGGTACCTCTCAGTTGCAGTTTGCTTGCCTGGTGTGCTGGATATGAGTTGATGAATGACACATATCAGGGCTGTCATTACGATGCTCATTCTTGTGTTCAATTTTTGTTGATTGTCTTCATTTTGATAGTTGATGGATTTGAAACTGACAGTGGATGGGCTGGAGAAAGAGCGTGACTTCTACTTTAGCAAACTGCGGGACATCGAGCTGATCTGCCAGGAGCACGAGAGTGAGAACAGCCCCATCATTTCAGGCATCATAAGCATCCTATATGCTACAGAGGTCAGTACAGTATGGGACCAGCCTTGATCACGATTTCCAGGGAATTGGAGTTTGGGGCTTGCCTATTAATGTCTGAAGCATGAGCCATGTGGTTTTCATGCATGGATAGACAGAGAACACACTATATAGTTACGACTATCTCAATGTTTCTTACTATGTTCTTACAGGAAGGCTTTGCCCCTCCAGAGGACGATGAACAGGAAGAGCAGCATCCAGAAGACCAGGATGAATATTAGCTGTGTGTGAAAGCACACTTGGTTTCTCGCTGTCTGGCCATGACAGATCACCCCATGCTCCTCACTTACCATGGACATTTAAGGTTTTGCATTGTACAGCCTCATCCTCTACAGTCACACATTATAACAGGTTTTTTACCGACAAGAGGCACCCAGTGGTTTCTGTATGTTGTGCAGAGCCCACAGGAAGCCCAGAGCTACATGGTAAAAATAGGCCTCAGTCCGTGGCGAAGATCAGCACTGTAAATACCTTGTAGTGGGGCAAAATTCCTAGATTGGTGGCCTGGCTCCTTTTCCTCCTCCTCCTGGTCCATCCCATATACCTCTTATTTATTGATTTCAGTTGTCTTGGGTGTGAGTGCTGCAATCCCTTGTATTATATTGAGAGACAAATTCTTTGTATATTTTTCCGTACTGGATTTCACTAGCACTTTGCCTGTCATATTCATGCGGAGTCAAGCTCTGGCACCCCTCCTGGCTTCAGAAAATTTGGGAGCATGTGAGCCTAAAGGCCAAGCTCAGTACTGGAAGCTTGCTCAGTGGGTGGGTGCAGGGGGAGGGGGAAGAGAATGGACTGGAATATTTATTTGGGGGAAGGGGGGATTTTAATAATGCTGCTGAGAATATGAGTTTTCCAGCCATTCTACTTGATGTATCAGGTAGACCCAAGAAGAAGAGAATTTACCTGATGGTGGCTTTTTCTTTTGGGGGTTTTATGGGAGATAATTTTGGAACATGGCAGTGCTGTTGTTTGGAAAAGGAAGCATGAAGGGAAACCTCCCCAACAATGTTCTGTTTTCCACAAATACCACAGGTTACAGTTGAGCCTGCTATTGGGAAGGGCTCAGACGTTTGTTCTTCACTTATCATTCTGACCCTACCAAGGTTTAGTTCATGCTGTTTGGATAAGTTTACCACACAGACTCTGCCTTGACCCACTCCCTGTTTGCATTGCCTGTTCAATCAGACACTGGTGTGCAAAGCCTGCATCTGTGTTGCATTTTATTTAAAATAAATTTGTGTGGTTAAAATCTATCTGTCCTGATGTGTGTGCCATAACCCCATCTCCACCTGAATGGATAGATACGGTTTCTGCCAAAAGATCAGTGCACCAAGTCCTGAAGCACCAAACCAATGATGAATCAGATGAACATGTCAATTCTGAGCAGACCCACAGCCCCTGACTTTGACAGACCCTTTTCTAGTTTCTTATGTAGGAAGATTTCCCTATTTAGCAGCCAAGAAACTGAGGACTGCTAGGGAGGGAGGAAATGGAGGAAGGAACAAAAGAAAAAAGGAGGGGTGGGAAGGAAGGAAATTAGAAGAGACATCAATCTCTTTCCCAGGTGAGGTGATCTGTTATATCTCACCAAGTATTTTCATCTGAATAAATACTTCCCATTTTCCCAGGCACAGCAGGTATTTTTATAACTATACTGTACTAGTTTTTCTAGATTTAAAACAGAATTTAAAAGGTCTGTTTTAAAATATTGAGTTAAAAAGGTGGACACCAGCAATCCCCAATGTTGCATATCAGTCTTTGACTCCCATGTCAACTGGCAGAACTAGGTCTTAAAACTCTTTGTGAAGGCTAGAAGAATTGGCACCTGCCTTATTTCTGTGGGTCAAGAGTTCCAAAGAGATGGACACACACACACACACACACACACACAAACAAACACACAGGATATAGACAGAAGGCTGTATTCATTATGGGATCTTTTTGTGTGCAAAGTCTTTCCAAACCCACTCTGGATCAAGTCACCCTTTTCTTTAGGACTCACTGTGCCTAAATATTTTTGAACAGTATTCTAAGCTTACACATGCCAATTTATCTATTGCTTGTAAGCTCTGACAGCTGCAACATCATGAAATTAAAACTGTGGCCACAGCTTGAAGACTGATGATCATAACATAAGCAAAAGCCATATCAAGAGATGTGTTTAATACTCAAGTAAAGGTGAGTCATAAGAATAAGCCAGATACAGGTAGTCCTCGACCTAGTTTATTTAGTGATTGTTCAAAGTTACAACAGCACTGAAAAAAGTGACATTACCATTTTTCACACTTATGACCGTAGCAGCATCCCCTTGGTCACATATCAATATTCGGATGATGACAACTGATTCATATTAATGACAGTTACAGTGTCCCATGATCATCTTTTGAGACCTTCTGACAAGCAAAGTCAATGGGGAAGCCAGATTCATTTAACAACCATGTTACTAATTTAACAACTGCTGTGATTCACTTAACAAATATGGCAAGAAGTCATAAAATGGAGCAAAACTAATTTAATAAATGTCTCAGCAACATAAATTCTGGGCTCAATTTTGGTTGTAAGTCAAGGACTACCTGTAATGCACTCAGGAGCCTAGAGAAATTCCTGTATAGGGACATTTGAGTGAAATAGAACAGAAAAAAGACACGATAAGAGATGCAGAGGAAAAATTATACACACACACTGTCATAGCGAATGACATTTCCATTTCATAAACCCTTAAATGTAGGATGATTGAATGAAACTCAGTGGTGGGAGTTAGGACAAAGAAAATATTTTATACAAAGCTCAACTGAGCTGGAATTTGCTACTAGAAGCTGGAGCAATGGCTGCCCTAACGGCTTGCTTTAAAAATAATTTAAATCAATTCTGGGAGAGTAAGGACAAAAGAGTTGTCATTCATGACATCCGCATATTACTAAGCTCAGATGTAGAGATATCTTGGGTAACTTGCAAATACACTGTTGCACATACATTGCTTTGAGACTTCCAATACATTTCTGGAGGGTTCCCTTTCCCCAATTAGGGCTATCTCTTGACTAATTAACCACAAGTCTCACCATAGTTTTGCTGAACCAAATTGCAATTCTACAAGTTGAAGTCTACTATAGAAGAAAGTGCTTAAGCTGCAAAGTTTCTAGAGTAAAGCCAAATAGTATCACCCATACAAACTTTTTAATGCACCTTTCTTCCTCGCTAGTCCACCTCTACTTGTTTATGCACAGTGCTCAAGGAATTCAACCCTGACTGTTCTTTGGAAGGACAGATACCGAAGCTGAAGCTCAAATACTTTGGTCACCCAATGAGAAGAGAGGACTCATTGGAAAAGACCCTGATGTTGGGAAAAATGGAAGGCAAAAGGGAGAAGGAGCCTACAGAGAAGGAGACGGTTATATAGTGTCAATGCCACGAAAGTGAATTTGGGCAAACTGGGAGGCTGGAGGACAGGGAGGCCTGGAGAGCCATGGTCCATCATCGCGAAGTCGGACATGCCTTAGCGACTGCACAACAAATGACACGGGAGAATGGACCAAGGAGCAAGTTTTGCTTTCACATCCAGCTTTTCAGAGAAAAAGAATAGAACTTAGAATAACTGTATACTTAGAAGAACTTTATTGACAATAAAGTTATTGTCAATAACTTTAGTGACACTTTGAATGTACACTAATCTGCATACATTAAAATGAAATGTCTTTGCCTACAGCTCTCAAAGGGTCCCTCCCTTCAATATACACTACGTAAACATGACAATGAATGTCCCAAAGGTGCTTTTTTTTCCAAAAGGCAACTGGGCTTTCTGGTTTTTCTTTGAAGATGTTTTGCTTCTCATCCAAGAAGCTTCTTCAGCTCTGACAGGATGGTGGGGAATGGAAGTCAGAGCTGAAGAAGCTTCTCGGATAAGAAGCGAAACATCTTCAAAGAAAAAAACCCAGAAAGTCCAGTTGCCTCTTGGAAAAAAAGCACCTTTGGGACAACCATGACCTGGATAACTGAGAATCTGTCCAGACATGACAATGAATGATGTAACGGGGCGCCAAATAAATGAACGGACCAAGAGCTGTTTGGCATTAAAATCAAGGCGAAGCTTCCTTGTTCAGAGGCGATGTACTTCTGTGACACAGGCCAATGAGCAAGAACGGCTCGGTTGTTTCTTGGGTCGTCTTCCGCAGGGATCCAGGCAGAACCGTGCTGATCCGAGTCCAAATCCGTCTTTTCCGACGCCTCCCAAAGCGACTTTTCTCCAGCTGAATTCTATCGACGGCCGAGACGACGCTCAGCCGACTTCTTTGCTCCATCAAAGCGACCCCTCCTTCCCCCGTTGGGCGCGTTCCGGGAAGGCGGGCGCTCACGTACGGGCGTGTCACGTACCGTAGAGGCAGGCGAGCTTTAGGACGTGGCAGAAGCAACGTTCGCCGCGGAAGGGGCGTCTCGCCCAATGAGCGCGGCCTGGAGGCCGAAAGTGGGCGGGTCCGTACTGCGCGAGCGAGGGAAGGCGCGCGGTCCGTCTTTTTCTTCGCGCGGGCGCGCGTCGATGGTCGTAGAAGGCGAAGGCGTAGGAAGCGGGTCGGGAAGGCTGATGGCTGCGACGGCACGTTGGGAGGTGGTGCGGAAGCCTTCCCGCAAGGGAGCGGCCGGTGGCGGCGGCTCTATGGGGCGAAAGGCGCTTGGAGACGCCAACGGAGGACGCGGTCTGGCCTCGCCCAGTGAGTGAGGAAAACAGACCCACAGTCGAGCCTCCATATGCAGCGGTAGCCTAGCGTGCAAGTGGAAGAAGGCAGGCGACTCGCCTGCCAGCTCCGCTTTACATAGACCTCCGCTTTAGGGGATTTTGTTTTCTCCCAAAGGGAAGGACTTGTCAGTTGGCAGAAAGGAGTCTGGCCACGTGCTGGAACACACGTTGTGCTCTTCCCGTGGCTCTGCTTTGGGCTTTTATTTATTTATTGATTTGATTTGATTTGTCAATTGCTTACGAAATAATAGGTATAAGTATAAACATGAGTAAGAATACAGAAAATAGGTACGATTAAATGGGGACAATAGGACAGGGACGGTAGGCACGATGGTGCACTTATGCATGCCCCCCTCTTAGGAATGGGGTGAGGTCAATAGTAGATAGTTTGAGGTTAAAGAAGTTGGGGTTTGAGGATGTAACTACAGAGTCAGATAGTGCATTCCAGGCACTCTGTTGCTGAAGTCGTGCTTTCTGCAATCAAGTTTAGAGCGGTTAACATTGAGTTTGTATCAGTTGTGTGCTCTTGTATTGTTGCGGTTGAAGCTGAAGTAGTCATTGACTGGTAGGACATTGTAGCAGATAATTTTGTGTACTACGCTTAAGTCCACCCGTAGGCGGCGTAGTTCAAGATTGTCCAAGCCCAAAATTTCAAGTCTAGTGATATAGGGTATTCTGTTGCGAGCAGAGGAGTTTAAGGTCAGCCCTGGAACAAATTCCCTGCCACTGAACGGACGGGAGGCCTGGAAAGGCAGGGAAGAGATCTAGAGACCTTTCCAGTTACCAAGTGAACGTTTACACCAGGGTGTCCAACCTTGGCAACTTTAAGACTTGTGGACTTCAACTCCCAGAATTCCTCAGCCAGCAAAGCTGGCTGAGGAATTCTGGGAGTTGAAGTCCACAAGTCTTAAAGTTGCCAAGGTTGGACACCCTGGTTTACACTGTCTTCCCCTCTAATCATAGGGCTTGATGGCACATGACTCCGAAACATCGGATCTTTAGAAGCATTTCCCCTCTGTTTAAAATTGGCTACATTTTTTATAGATTTGTTCTTTCTACGTTGAGGGCAATGATGAGATAGATATTCTGGGACCTGTAGGAGCATGTACCGGTAATACGCAAGAAGAAACATTGCTCTGTAACAAAATACTTGAATATGACTTTTCAAAAACTCTTGAGTCTTTTAATGATACCAAATTTATTTTATGCAATGTTTTTTTAGACATGTACATACTGCATTTAACAAATTAGTCACTTGAGAAAAGTATTTAGATTACATACAAAATTAACATTAGATCCCACTTTGTGGCTTAGTTTATGGCTAGTTCATTTTTTTAAAATGTATTGTGCGTAAATCTAGAAAGTGGGTTAATTCTGTAACTGTTAAATGTGTTGTATTGACACAGGACATTTCAGTAGTCAGGCTTCACATGTTTCTCTTTTATTTTCCTAGTTCCTCTTGCCACTTCAGAAACTCTCTTTGAACTTGGCTTTGAGAAATCAACAAAGAAACAGAATAAAGAACAGGTGCCTCTACCACCTGGACGCCAGCAGCAGAAAAAGCAAAACCTTGGAAAAAGTGCTAAGAAAGCGACAGCTGGAGATAGTGGACAGAACAAGCAAATCAAAAACCGGACTCTGGAGGATGCATTGAAAACAGTCAGTATCGTTTTTCCAAAAAGTGTCTCTTTTGTATATTTGTATTATACTGCAAATTAGAGGCTACCTCTGAAATAGAGAAGGCAATGTATAGAATGTTAATTCTTCATCTAGTATTGTTACTATCTACATGTCTTTAATTGCAACTATTAGAAACAACTGTAGCTGACCCAAGAATTATTGAATTCAATTAGATGTTGTGCAATTTAAGTTGAACTCAACATCCCTCTTGTTCTGCAGAGGGGAGGTAAATTGTTATCTGAAGTTACTGTATGGTTACCAGTACTGTATTCCAGCTCAAGGTAGCAAGAATTGCAAAAGGACTTTGTAGTGACTTTTCTTTCTCAGACAAATGTTATTTATTTAGAAAAGCTTTAACATTGTGTGTATTTTATTTTATTTGTTTTCAGAAGAATCCATCCTCAAACTCACTCACTCTTTAGACTCCCCTTGTTTCCCCATGGAGTAGGTTACATACTTAAGAGTTGTATAGCTTGCATGACCCACCAGCTGTTTGAAAAGTTGGTACCAAACTATTGTATATAATTAGGACCAAAGAATATTATTACTAATCACATGAAAGGAAATAATAACTAATCTTGTTTTAATAATATATAAATTGTTCTTTGCCCATTTTTTAGCTTTATGCTTGTTATAATTCAGACATTTTAATAATAGTGTAAATATTCATAGGGCTTTTTTAGCTTTATTGTACTCTACTCAGAGTCAGTTGTTTGTGAGATGGACTGCAGTATGAATATGACAAATATAGTTAAGTTTAGTTTTTTGCCCTGACTTTTTAAAATTATCACCTCCTGATAATATTCAAAGGTCACATACAGTTCTCATTCAATAAAGCAGTTCTAGTTGCTGCCCAGTTTGCATTATAATTTTAGCTCCCCCCCCCATCTGCAAATGAGACAGATTAGGTTGACAGTTCTCACCTTTCCAGTTCTTCACTGTACTGTGTTTTTTTTTTAAATTCCAGCTGGATTTATCAGAACTCCAGAGAGAGCTTGATAAAAGCTTGAACTTGTTCCCAGAGAACCCTTCTGTATGGGTCAAAGATCTAGCTGGATATTTGAACTACAAGTTGCAGGCCATGAAGAGTGAGCCCACCCTCAGTCAGCACCCTCATGGTTGGTAACACCAAAGGAATAATGTTGTTGTCATTCAAGAATGGGAATACCGTTATTAGAATAAGCATGCATGTACGAGAGGTAGCCATTGAAATTGTTCTTGGGATTGCCCTTTCTGGGAAACAGTAGTTATTCCTTTATTCAGTCAGATCACTTTAGGCCATATAGAATTACCTTTCATCAGCTTTGTTTGGCTCTCCAGTTCTTAAAATGACAGCCTGGCCAAAATTGTCAATGCCTTAGTGTTGTGGCTCCGGACTTGAATTTAGCTCCTGTGGCTGATATGAGCTCAAGTGAGGAAGACATGGCAGAGAAATATGAGCCAGCAGGGCTCAGTGATTGGAATGATAATCAGGAAGAGGAGATGGACGTGACAAGAGAGGACAGACCTGATTTAGTAGAAGGGTCAGGACCTTCGACCTCCTCTGGTTCAGTATCTGATCATCAGCCGGGAATGGCTGACAGAGAAGTTTTAAGAGAGTCTTCAAGTGGAGACGAGAACTTGGAGAATTGTTGGTTAGATGTTAGGAATAGACGCCGCTTTAAGAGGCAAGGCCAGCTGGAACGCAGGAGAAGGTCAAAGGAGTAATTAAGGAAATTAACTGTTGCCTAATAACTATAAAAGGATCCGCCTGAGTTTGAAAATTTGTCAGGAACAAAGCGTTTAATTTACCTGGAGAAGCAACGGTCAAAGCTCGGAGATTTTTGTGGATTTAAGCCAGGATTAATGTGCTGTAGACTGTGAATAATAGCAGCTGTTATCTTCTGAAACTCCTCTTCGTTTGTTTTGCTTTTGAGGACGACTGCTTTCGGCGTTACTTATTTGCTTTTGAAGGTGGGACATAACACCTTAGTATGCTTGCAATTGAATTATTTTGCCTAGAGGTATACAGAGGAAAGTGGAACACATTTTCAAATGGCAGAGGAAAGGGGAGTTGGGTGGGGGAACACCACTTGGTTCACTCTGCCTAGATATGTGTTGTTTATGATGAGCTCCTGGGGCTGAGGTATCTGAGAGCGAAACCCTGGGAAATGTTAGTGGTCTTTGCATTTGCAGCAACAGCTCATGCAATGGCCTTAACCTGCCTTTGAATGCTATGCAAGGTGACTTGGCCAGGATCATGGCATTCTTGCCTGGTTTTACCTTCTTTCAAGAGCAGCTGTTCCTGGGGCTGTTTCATGTGGTTCTGATGATAAATCTGCATGCCCACTCTGGGCAGCCTGAGTGCCAGCCTTACCCCCCAAAAAACCCAGGAGGAGCTACCCTTCAAAGAGGAAAAGACAGGTTAAATGGAAGCACTTTCTGAGTGCATACTGGCAGTTTTAATTTGGAAGAAGCCCCACAGATATATTATTTTAGGGGTAAGGACACATGCTGTAATTGAACCTCTTTTGTCATTGAAGTGAAAATACTGCACAACTTTTGTTTTGGCCTCTTTCCTCAACTTGTGGCATGATCCTGCTGAGGTAGCAACTATGCTCACAGGTTCTATTGTAATAATCTGTATAACATCCTATCATGCTCAGGGATGTGCTGTTCTTTTTTCAGAAGTGGCCTCCTGATCATACCCCACCTCGGAGGCTTGTTTTAAGCAGATGTGTGGAAATGTTGTGGTAACAGTGTTCTGACCAAATGGATGCTGACTAAAATCTTGATCTTGCTATTATTTATGTTTTCGGCTTCAGACTATCCCTACTGTCTGGTGAATAAAGAACTAAGGAGCATTATCAAATCTCTACTGTTGAAAGCTGGGGGTGTCCTGGAGCTTTTCTTTGACCATTGTATTTACACAATGTTGCAAGAGTTGGACAAAACTTCTGGTAAGATAAGAGTAAAATATAGATCAGCTAATATATCTTGGAATCAAAGCTTCTGTCATATAAGCAGAAGATACCTAAGCACGATTAAGAACAGGATGATGATTTCTTTTACAGGTAGCTAATGGCAGGCAATGATTTCTTCAAGAACTTTGCATTTTGAAAATCAGTTGTAAAAGAAATGGAAGCATAAAGTTAGCTTCCTAATAAAGAATGTAACAGAGGAGGAAAGGGCTCAGTGAACCCTTAATTTAAAGGATGCTCATTTAATGAATGGAGTGGATCAAATTTCTGTCTGCACACCTCACCAAATGATAAGCATATGCTACATTTGAAGAAGTCCAGACAAGATGATTGCACCTTGATTTTATGAAATCTGCAGCCATTTATATCATTTCTGTAATGACATCATTTTGCAAATGATGTAATTTCTTTCAGTTTACATCACTGATTAATGGTATGATAACACAATAAATGTATAATTTTGTCATTTGGTTAATGATATTATGGAAATGGAAATTTGTCTGCTAAAATAATTGTGCAAATAACACCTTTTGCCTAATGATGCCATTACAAAAATAATGCAAATTTCCACCATGACGTGTATGGCAGTCTTTCAGATTTGAAGAAGACATGCTGTCATGCAGTTCATTTGTGGACAAGGGGGTGGTTCTGCAGTCCCAATCTGGAAGTTTTAGCTCTAGCCCAATAGCAGCACTGGAAGTCCATTTTTGTAGTAACTGTGGGTGTTATTCCATAATGATGATCATGGTTTCCTGTCACTTTTTGGCAACACCTGTCTTCAAAGCTGGTGAAGCACATGGCTTGCTGGCAGGTTCTGTCAGCAGCTGCAATGTTTAGTTCCCTTGGCTGGATGTCACAGTACCATAGAGTTTCTTTCACAGCGCCTTGCAGTACTTGTGTGGTCAACCTCAAGATTGGGGGAAACTCAACAAATTTGCAGACAACACCAAACGGGGGAACAGCCAACAATCTAGAAAAAGGCTCAAGATCCAGAAGGACCTTGACAGTTTTAAATCCTGGGCGTTATCCAACAAAATAAAATTCAGTGGTGAGAAAAATAAGTTTTTATATTTAGGTAAGAACAACCAATATTCTATATTATGGTATAGAATAGGTGGTACTTAGTGGACAACCACTTAAATATCAGTCAGCAGTGTGTTGCAGCTGCCAAAAAAGCTATCACAGTCATAGGCTGCATTAATAGAGGGATAGAATCAAGATCATGTGAAGTATTAGTACCATTTTATAATGCCTTAGTACCACACTCACTCACTGGGCGAGGCCAGACCGCGTCCTCCGTTGGCGTCTCCAAGCGCCTTTCGCCCCATAGAGCCGCCGCCACCAGCTGCTCCCCTGCGGGAAGACCACACTTAAAATACTGCATCCAGTTTTGATTGCCATGATACATAGAAGATGTTGAGACTCTAGAAAAAGTGCAGAAAATAGCAACAAAGATTATTAGGGGATTGGAGGCTAAAACATATGAAGAACAATTGCAGGAATTGGATATGTCTGGTTTAATGAAAAGAAGGACTAGAGGTGACATGATAGCAACGTTCCAGTATTGGAGGTGCTGCCACAAAGAAGAGGGAGTCAAACTATTCTTCAAAGCATCTGAAGGTAGGACAAGAAGCAAGGGATGGAAACTAATCAAGGAGAGAACTAAACTAGAAATGAGAAATTTTCTAACAGTAAGAACAATTAATCAGTGGAACAGTTTGCCTCTAGAAGTTGCCATTGCTCCATCACTGGAGGTTTTTGAGATTGGACAATCATGGTCTGGAATGGTATAGGTTTTCTGGTTGAGCAGAAGGTTGGACTAAACGACCTCCAAGATCCCTTCCAACACTGTTAGTCTGTTAAATAAGATTTCACTTTATTTTTATAGTTATGACAAATTAATGAAGGAAGAGTGATGGCAGAAATAGCACATTTCACATATTAGGAAAGCAAGATTCACATCCCAAATTCAGACAGATTTTTTTCTGCAAGGCTTGGCATGGGTTGTAAGGACTTGATGTCCAAGTTAATACATCCCATGTGGCAGTGATCTAATTGCCTTATCTTTCAGGGGAGTCACTGCACAGCTATAGGATCTGCATACAGGCTATATTACTGGACAAACCTAAAGTTGCTACAGCAAACTTGAGCAAGGTAAGTTGACGGGGGGTCTACTCTTCTAAAAAAAGTTGTGAGTAACATATTCAAGATCATCTCTGTAAAACTGAATATTGGGAGACTAATTGCATTGTGGTCCATGGAATGCCAAATGGATTGACCGTTTTATGTCTGAGGATGCCATGTTGGATGAGACCAGTTAGCAAGGAGCCCTGTGAGGCAGAATGCTTTGCATGTTTTCTTGCTACAAAGGTTGCATTAAACTGTCTTTGCCTTTTCTGTTACAGTATCTTGAGCTGTTGAGATCCCACCAGAATCGACCAGCCAAATGTCTGACCATTATGTGGGCCTTGGGGCAAGCTGGTTTTGCTGACCTTACAGAAGGGCTTAAAGGTGAGAACAGCAGGATCTTTATGTTCATCGAGAACGTTTGCTTTTTAATGCCCTGTAATTTATGGCAGCCTTTAAAGTTTTAATATTTTTCATATGCCATTATTTTACCACTTACATTTTTATATTATGAAAATCCTGCTTGCCTATGCATTCTTAAAAATACCTAATGTCAACCGAAATAATAAAAAGCAAAACTGACCATTCAAAGAGAGTCTGGGAATGAAACTTGAAGAATTTTGCTTAATTTAGAGTAAAGAAAAAAAGATTTTCAAACTAGCTAAATTTGTTTTGTAAGTAACATCCAAAGAGCAGTATCTGATAAGGAATCTAATAAATAGCTGAATTGATATTTCTCCAAAGAAGTATTCTTCATATTCATAAACATCTTCCCACACATTGAGTGGGACAATCCTATTAAAGTTTATCATATGTTAGAATAAATGTGGGAAAGTTTTGAGTGTGCCCTAACTTTGGCTGGCTGTGCTAACTCCTTCAAAAATAGGTACTTCAAGTGCCTACACTGAAATAGCGCTATGCTCCACTTTCAGCTTTCACAGTGAAAAAGCAGGAAAAAAGTGGATACCTCAATAACAGCTGTTTAAAGGCAGGTCAAGCAGCTTAAATCTGTGTAACTTTTAGAATTATACTTGCCTATGTTCTTAGGGGAGCCTTACGCCCAGCAGGAGAAGTGGGAAGAGCAAAGTTGTTCCCGGCAAGTGATAAGACCCTGAGAGTGGAAGTTCGTTCTCTGAGCTTGTAGGTTGGTTTCCGGACATTTCTTTACCAGGCTAGGTAACATCTTCAGTGGAATTTAGAGAATATCAGTGTTGGTGATAAGACCCTCTTATGTTCAGCCTCTTTCTTTGGCAAGTAACCTGCCGAATGTGGGTTAAGCAGCTGTATTTGGAAACAGATATTAGCTTATGCCTGGGAGGGAAATTGCTTAGGCACATCCCACTGTTTTTCAGTGGACAGTGCTGAGCTCCCTCATGGAGGAATGGAAAGTTATGAGTGCAGCATGTCTCCCCCCCTATAAAGTACTGTTATGTCCTTTCTCTTCCTAGTGTGGCTTGGCATTATGCTTCCGGTTCTGGGCATCAAATCTCTCTCTCCATATGCCATCAGTTACTTGGATCGGCTGCTGATGTGAGTTGATGTACAATGGGGAGTGCTGTTATTGGAAACATTTGTGCATGTTGACTTTGCTATCAGGTTTATTAATCCTTCCGTTTACCATCGGTACACTAAAGGGGTAGACTATAATTCATAAATCAGTTTTACTTTCCAAGAGGTTTCACTAGCAGCAAAATAACTGAAGAACTGTTAGTCCATGTTTCTTTTCCTTTTTTTAATTTCAAATACAGATTTAAAATAGTGTGTGTTTGAGCTTTTATCAGTTCCAGTCAACTTGTTTCTTTTTCCGCCATGTTTTGTCTGTATTGTCATAGCTTAAATGGTTGTCATCTCTTGCTCTAGGGAGCTAGAGCTGTACTAGGAGGGCTGGGACAGATTTCATAGATAGAAGTGAATCTTGGTGATGCAGTAGGAGGGGAGACCAGAATACTAAAAGCTAGGATAATTCATCTACAGCTTACTAAAGCCTTTCTGCATATATGTTGTTGGGAATAATTCTGACCATGAGAGAATTTAGATGTGGAAGAAGTAATGAGATTTACTTGATGCTGATAGCCAGGAATCTGAGGACAGACTAACTATGCTTTCTCTTTGACAGGATGCATCCTAATTTGTCAAAAGGGTTTGGGATAATAGGGCCCAAGGACTTCTTCCCTCTTTTGGATTTTGCATTCATGCCCAACAACTCCTTATCCTCCAGGTATGTCAGCTAAAAGGAGAATCATATGCAATCAATCCACCTCTCCTGTCTCAGAAAATATTGCTGTGGGAATGCCTCATCTATAGATGGAGGAACTTTGCGATACCAGTGGGGCAGAAAAAAAATTGATACTGGGGCAGATAATTACTGGGTCAGGACAACATTTATCTTATACAGGAGCAGGCATGTATTGCAACAACCAGCCAGATATGTTATATTATTTATTTAATTAAAGTTTTTCTCTTGGTAAATAAAAAGCCAAAGGAGATGGTAAATGTAAGGTAGAAGTCCAAGCAAAAAGGACAGTATTTGCACAAATGCAACAATAATTAGTAATTAATAAAAGTAACAAAAAGTAAAAAGAACACAAGCCCATTATTTTCTGCAGCCATGTGTATCTGTTTTTCTCCCTTTTTGATAGTTTTTCCATAGCAAGATGAATTATCCCCACTTCAGTTTTTGACATACAGAAATTTTACGTAATATTCTTCAGGGTTTTTTTTAAATTGCAAAATATATTACAAGCAGGTGCCAAATAACTTACAATATATTACTGGTGATTTTATAATCCACCAATCCAGTACTTTTAACAGTCATTTGTTTCTTCTTGCATTATTCCTACATGAACTTAAAAAATTGGGGTGCAAAAGGAAGCAACCGTCACTCAATTTGTTCTTTAGCACCTGCCCATTTTCTTCTCTCTTTATCCTCCCCTTGTTTCTCTTGCACCGGTTTGTTGACAGGTATTTCTATGGCTTAGACATTGGAACACAGTGCCACAGCACTTGCTCTGAAACACCATTTCTGTAGCCTTAAAAGAGTATTTCTGGAATTCCCCAGCTAACATGGCGGCTGACGAAGGGAATACTGGGAGTTGAAGTCCACTCCTGTTAAAGTTGCCAAGTTTGAGAAACACTCCCTTAGAACATTGGAGGCCATGGCAATTTTCCAACATTCCTTCATGTGAGAGAATGATTGTAGTATTGTTGAGCACAAAATACCTTTTGGCAGGGCTGATGAACGAGAGAAGGTGCAACAAATGAAGAGTCATTATAACATCCTTAAGCCCCTGTTATCTGGTTTTTCTTCCTGGTATCCTTGGAAGATGTTTGTAGCAGAAATGCACCTTTTTCATTTTGGGACATGGTTAGACTGATATAATTTGGTTTTTTATTCAGTCTGCAGGAGCAGCTCCGGCAATTGTATCCCCGCCTGAAAGTGTTGGCCTTTGGCGCTAATCCTGAAACTTCCCTGCATACTTATTTCCCTTCCTTCCTCTCCAGGACCATGCCCAGCTGTCCCAGTGACATGAAGAAAGAGGTGAGGCTGGGAGGGGGACAGGATCAAAAGGAACAAACATAATTCTTAAGCAGTCAGATGGGCTACAACATTTAGCCAACACATAATCTGCATTAAAAAGTGGCACCCAATTAATTAGCGCACAATACCATGTTAACCTGAAACCCTTCAGTGTTAGGTCTCTTCATCCAAGAGGCAATCTGACAGAGTGAGCCTTATAATGAGGAAGTCTGCTGTTTCTGCAGAACCAATCCAATCAGAATATTCTCTAGGAAGTTCAGAATTGTTGACTTGATCATTTAGATCAGGGGTGTCCAACCTTGGCAACTTTAAGACTTGTGGACTTCAACTCCCAGAATTCCTCAGCCAGCTGGCTGAGGAATTCTGGGAGTTGAAGTCCACAAGTCTTAAAGTTGCCAAGGTTGGACACCCCTGATTTAGATAATCAATTATGTTAGTTCTACTTATGTAAGTATTTTATTAACATTTTATAATCTCCCCGCTTTCCTATCAACTGTATCTGAGTAACCAGTCCTAATTGTTTATAGAACCTAGTTCTGCTGATGTATCTGGCAAATCAGGAAGGAACAAAACTAAAATTGTTTGTGATTTGGCAATAGATGAAATAACTTACGCGGCTTGAATGGAGGGAGCTTCTTTTGGCATGCTATCCAGCAGTGTAAAAGAGCAGGGAGACAATCTAATTGTAGACCATATAAATGACATCTGTTCCAGAAATTTTGTCAGAGCTCAGCCTTATGCAATTTGTGACCTTGAAAATAGGAACAAGGAATATACTAAGGGTGTAACTTCTACACTAGCTACTTCCCTGTCTTGCAAATTCCCTGACTGAGCTGACTAAACCAAGCTATTAAGGCAAGATGATTTCAGTATTCCACTTTGAGCTTGGTTTGTCTGGTGCAGCTCATACATGCTGTTTGTTAGACTTAGAATAGCCATTATTCTAAACACAGTTGATCTTCGCTCTCATGCATGTTGCTGGTTACATACTCTTGTTCTTTAGCTGTATCTGGAATAATACTCTGCTGTTGAAACCCTATGGAGTAATTATTACCTTGGACCACTGCTTGGTGAAGGTTGCACTTGTAATAGCCCTCTTTACCTGAGTAATAGTTCTTATGTATTGACCCATTGAAATAAACTCAAGGTGGTTCAGAGCAATAAAATAACAAAAACAACAAAATACAAAAAAGTAACCAAAACAACTTCAAAATGATCCCAAGATAGCAATCCAACAGCAAAGCAAACATCACTCGCTTGTTGTCGGCCTCTCTACGTAAGGCCAGACCAAGAAATCAATTCCACAAGATGGCTAAAACTATTTTTCTTGAGATTGGCTACAATAACAGAATCTTGCAAGTCTGGTTGGGCTGTACCTTCTCCATCTTCTCATACTTCAGTGAATTAGGGAAATGTTCTGCCTGAACTTCTTATGAACTCTTCATCTGTTTTGTTGTGACTTAAAATATAGCCCTTTCAAGAAGTAACATTAAGATACCCATGTCTTTTTCAGTGTCCCAAAGGTAGGGAAGAATTTTTCCGTTGAATGGGGAACACATGGAGAAACTTGATAAATCTGCTGTCTTAAAACCTGTAATATTTTGACTTGCACTATCACTGCTGTTTGGAAATGCTCAGTGTCTAATCTTTAGTCCTCTAAGAATTATTCTGACTTGCCCTGTGCAGCTCCTGAACTGTTTGACCGAGTGCCTCAATCTTGATCCTCTCAGTTTCAGTGTGTGGAGGCAATTATACATCAGACACCTTTCACAGTCAAGGTAAGAATGGAAAAAGGTGCTACTTGATCACATGAACAATTTAGCCATGTTGTATTTTGCATGATATAAAGCTAAGTTGTCCTAATAAACAATGGATCATCATTCACATATTCCCGGGGGGAGGCAGGGAGATAGGAAAATCCAGTAATTATATTCACATAGTACAATTAGATCTGCTTGCTGAATCAACATTTTTTCTGGATTAGGATAATACACTGCAATGTAAACTAATAAGGTGGGTTGGTTTAACATTGTGCCACAAAATCAAAGTTAATCAAGATAAAGCCAATCAAACTGTATGGTAAACAACTGCCAGCTGTTAGCTGACTTAAATCATTCATTAAGATGCATAGCTATTGTTTTTCATTTTCATATACTGTTGTGAATGGGCCTTCCCTGTTTGCACACTTTTTCTGTTCCAATATCTGAGTTTAGGAGACAGAGTTCTTTAAAACACCTCATTGTTAATATTTTGCTTTGTTTTTTTCAGCTTGCTCCTGAATCACTTCTTGGAGACTTGGGGCAACACTACCAAAAAGGTTTGTGTCACTTTCCCCCCCAAGGAATAGATTTTTCATGAGGAGAATTGAATAAGCAAAATCAGAGACAGGTAATAAATATCATACTAGGAAGAGTAGAGTAGAGTAGAGTAGAGTAGAGTAGAGATAGAATAGAATAGAATAGAATAGAATAGAATAGAATAGAATAGAATAGAATAGAATAGAATAGAATAGCTTTATTGGCCAAGTATGATTGGACACACAAGGAATTTGTCTTAGTGTAAATACTCTCAATATACATAAAAGAAAAGATACATTCATCAAGAGTCGAGAATCATAAGGCATGACAGCATTTGTTGATATACCAAAATTTAGTGTGGTGTTTTACATATGGCTAAAACAGATTAGAAAATGAGAAGATATATTCTCTGTAGTTTGTGACTGAACTGAAGGAGTTCTGTTTGTGCTTACTTGTGAATGTGACTCAGAAGCACTAAGATCAAATGAGGTGATGAATCTTGAAAGCTTTATGCAGAAGAGCTGGTAATGGCCCTTTGAATGAAAATACATGGTTGTTTGTTTGTTTGTTTTCTATCCAATTTATATAGCCTCCCGTCTCATCAAAAGCAGGGGTGGGATTCCACCGGTATAACAACCGGTTCAATGATTGTGCGCTTTGCTCCCCATGTGTGCTCCGCATTTTAAAAAGGCAAGCCCATACTTACCTTCAACTGCAGCCTCTGTGAAGAAAACAGCTGAGGCGCAGCAAACCACTCTGCCGTACAAATCAGCTGTGCTGTAAGCCAGGGGTGTCCAACCTTGGCAACTTTAAGACTTGTGGACTTCAACTCCCAGAATTCCTCAGCCAGCCCTGCTCTAAGCAAAGGCATAAAGCACAGGAAAGGGCAGGGGCTGGCGGGCGGGCCCATTTCCTCATCGCAGCGAACCAATTCGGAGCGAGCTGAACAAGGGGTTCGCCCGATCTGGTCTGAACCGGTAGAATCCCACCCTGATCAAAGGTGACTCAGAGTGGTGCACAAAAGTCAAAAGACAGCAACAGATATAAAAACAACAGATATAAAAAATATATTTTAAAAAATATTACAAAAAGCAAATAAACCCTAGGCAAAGGCTGATCGCTTCTGTACCTCACTGGACTTTTTCCTAGGTGCGAAAATCTTTACAGGAAACAGTTCATTCATTCAGTGTCACAAATGAAGAGCTGGCTGTGAAAGGACCAAACAATGTTCAGGATGTGGCAGCTTGTACAGCTGCATGCAAGGTAATTTATTTGCTTATGAAATGGCGCACAACTTGGCAAACTTATATGGATGCTTATTTGCTTCATTCTGCTTTACAGCACTGCTTCTTTGGTTCTGTTCTTTAGAACCTGCTGCTCAAGATGAAAGCCAGTGGGTTTCGTTGGCCATGGCTGATTGTAGTCCTCCTTATAGTTACTGCTGGATTTCTGACGTATGATATCAAGACTCATGGCTCATTCCAAGGTTAGGATTTGTTTCTGGAGGCATGTGAGATAGTGCTTCTTTTCTCCCTATAATAAGGCTGAAAAACGCATGGGCTTTACAGTAATGGAAACCTTTTGTCCACTGTTTTGTTTTGCAGCTTCTGCCTCTGCACATGTCCTTCGTTCTTCTGGCATCCTGTCTGCATCTGAGCAAGTCTGGGACAAAGTTTCCCATTTCTCTATAAAAGGATACAGGTCGGTAATATGTTTTAGCTGTTTTAGCAAAGGGAGCACTTTAAAAGAGCATTCAGAAAAGAGCTGTATTGTATTCAAAACCACAGACAATGGAAAGATTATTCCATCTGGCTGGATGATGACTTTGAGGGCAATTTCTTTTTCAAGGCAAAATCTCATTCCATCCCCTCTCTCTCCCTGCAGCTGGTTAGAAGCAAATATACCAGTCTACTACTCCCAAGTGGCAACGGTGCTTGGACCTAATTTGGAGCTGGCCTGGACCAAGACAAATGAAACTGCTATCTATATCTCTGGGAAGTGCTCTGCTCATTTAGCCTGGCTCAGCAACAACCTCCTTAGGCTCAGTGAGTGGGTAAGAATGCTGCTGCTTTTGGCTGGACAGCCAAACTTTATTAGGTAGAAGTTGGAAATTAGGAGTTGAGAACAGGGGAGAAATGTAGAGTTGTTAATGTCCAGAAACACAGGATTTCAGAAATTAAGAAGGAAAAGTTGTAGAGACCAAACAGTAGAAGCCACATAGAAAACAAGAGCAGCAATGCCTATTCCTAACAGGAGTTACAACCTTTCATGCTTCTATTCCTTTTACAAAGGAATGTCTTGAAGGGAATGTTGGTGTCCTTGCCCCCCACCCCCCTCCCTCTGGATGGATAATTTACATGATATGTTATATATTTCTCTGTTTGATGTCCCCAGAGCAGGGGTATCAAACTCGATTTTATTGAGGGCCGCATCAGGGTTGTGTTTGACCTCAGAGGGCTGGGGTGTGTGTGACCAGCTCGAAGGCTCACCTGTTGGGGGCTCCTGTAGTGGCCCCCATGCTCTTCCAGCAAAAACAGGCCCCCGAACTCCATTTTTGGCTGCGATGGCCTCCTGCAACAGTGAAAACGGAGTTCAGGAAAGCCACATGCGGCCCTCCCAAGCTCGTTTTTGCTGGCAGAGGCACCACTGGCCGGTCCCTCGCTGTTTCCAGGGCAGCCCTGCAGGCCAGATCTAAGCACCTTGCAGGCTGGATCCGGTCCCAGGGCCTTGCATTTGACACCCCTGCCCCAGAATGTTGGCTGCTGGTAATAGTGACTGAAATTGATGGAATTTATAGTATATCACTTCTTGTGGACGTTAGGTTGTGGCTGATTTGCTTTTTGTTACACTGCTGAGGAATATTGGACACAATAACCATTGTTGGTTACACAATAACTGTTGTTGGTCCCTCTATGCTGTATATAAATCTAAACAATAGCATTTGAGCAGCCTGTTGAATAATAGGAATCTGGCACATGGCCATTTTCAAACTTATCTAATGATGGGTATTTAAGTAGGATGTTAAGCCAGTGAGGAGCTGGTTGATTAGTAGCCAATCCTGTAAACTGTTCAACTGAGCATCCCATCTTTATTTTCTCCGTAGCTTCAGACACAGCTGCCAGATTCTGTGCTGCATGCTGTTGAGTACCTCAGAGAATTACTGCTATTCCTCATGCGAAACTGCTTTCTCCCTGTTGTGGACTATATTGCTGTGTCATTGGACGGAGCTTGGAAAATGTGGTTAGCTTTCTGCAAGTATGTATTGTCTATGTGTCTTTGGGCCCTGGGCAGAACTGAATTTAATTCCCTTTGGCATGGTTATATTTTCTTTTTATGTACACTGAGAGCATATGCACCAAGACTAATTCTTTGTGTGTCTAATCACACTTGGCCAATAAAGAGTTTATTCATCATTCATTCGTTAGTGATATGTTTGCTAAAGTTAAATAGGAATACAAGAATATTAAAGTCTGTATGCATAGGCTAAAAGAGAACTATCTGAGGATCCCCAGTTAGAGGACTATCTGCTTAGGGATGCACGACAGACCCTCAATATATCCCAAAAGAAGCACTGAAAAAAAGGCAGTTGAGGAGAAACAGCAGACTGATTATAGCTATGTCAATGACTAATGAACATTGAATGCACTTAATGTGCGCAGGTTCATGAGTTTCTTGTTACAGAACTTGAACACCAAGTGTGAATTTAGTAAAATAATCTGGTACCCTGTGTATTCCTATGTTTAATTATTTAAAGTATCCTAGCTTCTAAGGCTAGGAGTTTGCGGGGCAGGTCTGAAGCTGATTTTAATTCTCTGGAAATGCAATTATTAGAAGTGGTCTTCAGTTTTTCTTTGCATTATTTCCTTGTCATGAGAGGAATAAATGGTGCAAAATGAACATAAATGTATTAGCATTGTTTTCTGCCTCTGTGTCACCAATCTGTTCAGCCATATGGATTAGTAAAATTGAGCTTCTGGCTTGCTAATTTATCAGGATGATACACAGACATTTCATACTGGCTTGTGGGCACATGATCTCACTTTGTTTAGCAGAAGAAGTCAATGTAATAGTCCTCCAAATATTAAATTCTCAATTCTTATTAGTCCTAACCATCATTGCCCATGGTAAAAGAAGTTGGGAGATAGAATCCAATTTCATCTAAAAGTCTGCAGATTACCTACCCCCAGTTAAGGTAACAATATGTTTTTTAAATTATAGTACAGAATGCCTCTTAGAAATGAAGGATTTTCTGATTTTAGGTTTAATCAGCATTAGGGCCAGTTAAAAGGGAATTACTTTTAACCATCTTTTTGCCACCTTGAATTATTTATGAAATAATAAAGATGTGATTTTTAAAAAATCTTAAAAAATGACTTCAGAAAAACTAGAGCTATTTTATCCTTTCCTCTGATCTGTATGAACCAAAACTGTAAAGTATAACTGAAGAGTCAGCTGCTTATACTAAAAAAAGTTACCAAAAACAGTCATTAACTGAAATGCGAGGCCCAGGTTTACTCTATAATCTAAGGAAGGAACAAGCCATGTTTGTTGCATTCCAGGCAGATTATGGCAGGAAGAATATTGAACCCAGTTTTCTTTCAGGCAGAGGTGGAAGCATTGTTCCAATTATTAAAAAAATACAGATTATGTCAGAAGTTAAAGAAAGAACATGGTAGAAACAGAATTTAATTGCAACTATTCCAATAGGAAATGGTAATTCTTGATTATTTTGGCTGAGTCATGCCTTCTTTTAGGAGGGGTTGTGGAACAAAATCTGGCTATTGAGAAGATGACTGGACCAAGGTGTACATTTATGAGGGAAGCTCCCCATCTCTACCTTAAAATTATAGGTTTTTTTTATATGCTTGCAGCAATCTAACATACAGGTTATAGAATTAATGGAGCATCTAAATTTCACCTTACTTTCAGTTAAGTCAATATCAGCAGTTATCTCAGTTCTTTGAATGGCTTATACTATGTCTCTGTAGCCTCCAATCATTTTTGTTTCTTCTTTTAGTGGTGAAGGCTCCTGGATCTGCTTGAAAATTCATCTGACCAACCTCATCCAATCTTCTTGGACATACCTGCAGGACACAACTGTGGCCATTAAGGAATGGGCTGTTTCTATCATCTCTAGGCACTAGCAGTGATCCTAGGCTCAGAAACTGAAAATGAAGTTTAGGCTACTGCTCTCTGGATGGCTAAAACAGGATGTACCAATTTACTTATTCTTTAGTCTGACCATCAACACAAAGAACAGCACAACTTTGACTTGTTGCAGAAGCCCAGAGCTTCTCAGACCAGATGTCTCCAAGCTCCCAATTTGCTGTGCTGTTAGGCTTGTTCTCAGCTGAGCTCCCAGGAAGCTGTTGGCAGGCTGATTCCTTGATACGACTGCCCCAGGCTACAGTGGTAATAACAGCCTTTAAGAGAGCAAGGTGTATCCCAGCAATGATTTTGGAAAAGCACTTCCTCTTTCAGTAATACCTCAAATAAATTGGTTGCTGGGTCAGTGACTTCCTACCACTTTATGCATGGAGCTCTTCCTTTAATTCTTAGCTTTTATCATAAATGTGCCCCTGAAGTTTTGAGCCAGTCCTACAGTCTGGTTCTCATACTGAACACTATCTTATTGGTTTACTTCCCATGTTTACTAGATCTGAGATATTTCTGGTACATTTCCCAAGGTTATTCTACTACCGCTCCTCAAAGCAATTAATACGTTAATTTCTTTATACCAGAAGCAGATTGTCTTGGCCTTTCCCCCAAAATGTGTTTTCCTTACTGTGTTGTGGAACAGATAATGCAAACTGGGTGGGTACTTCACTTTGGAATGCACATCTGCTGAGTGGAAGGAGTGGGACCTTTCTTGTCTTGGGAACCCCATTCCTCTGAGAATAATGTGTAGCAGTCTGAAATGGAACGAAACTTTAGTAGTAGACCTAGAGATGAACATGGATGGGCCACTTGTTATCTTCTGACAACACTTAACTTCTGGCTTTGTGTGTCTATCCCCACTCCCAAGCAAGACAGATTATTCTTGCAAGAAATCTGGATGAGGTATAGTAAATCATTCAACTGAGATCTGAATTCTGAGGTGTATGTAGGCTGAGGGCCAGATATTCCTCACCTCTTGGTCTTAGTTGAAACTAAAAAAAAGAAAGGATGGATAAGCTAGGTCAGTCTCCCAACCAGTCTATGAGAGTGGCATTTTGTTATGCTCGCTCCTTCCCCAATGCTCTGTTTTGCTGTAGTCTCTTCAAGTGAATCAGTGGCTTGGAAATGCCAGTTTAGCTTTGAGGTAGGACCTATCCTATACACCAGAGGTCTCCAAACTTGGCAACTTTAAGACTTGTGGACTTCAACTCCCAGAATTCTCCAGCCAGCTGGCTGGAGAATTCTGGGAGTTGAAGTCCACAAGTCTTAAAGTTGCCAAGTTTGGAGACCTCTGCTATACACCCCTCTCTGACCTAAATTTCCGGACAATCCATTGGCTCTCTTTCAGCTGAGACCTTTGATATGTCTGTATATGTGAAATTATGCAATGGGAAAATAATAGGTTAGAGGTTGTTGGGTTGGGTTGGTTTTTTTTTGTTTTTTGTTTTGCCTGCTGCTCCTACCTATCAGTTGGTATCTCAGCCTTTCCTGAACTAGTTATCCTCTGAATGTACTGATATACACTTCCCGTTGTCCAGAACAGAGGAGCACATCTTTTGGATAAAGGGCCAAAGCCTTTGAGCCCTGAGTGGTGTTCCAAAAAATATTCCAGACTAGAACAAAGAAGTGATGCCACCAAGGCAAAGACACTGTTTGGTTTTATTTAGCTATACTTAATATGTCTGCTTGTATATTTAATAACTTCATTGTTTTTAATGTGTTTTAGGGACTACAATCCCCAAAGTTTCTGAGACCCATGAATCAATTGGATATATATTTCTAGTCTAAATATGTTGACTGGAGCTGTAATCAAATACCGTATATCTGGGATGCACAAAGAAAAGCTGGCTGTGCGTTCATAATTCAGTTGTAAAAGTGAGTCAGCTGTAAAAGTGCAGCACATACCTCCCTTTAGTTCAGCAAGCTTATAATGGTGGACCTGGTTATGACAATTGTGTGAGGCTCTTGTCATGTACAATAAAGGACAGTGTATTTGGCTACATTACTTGCTCTCATGTCTGTCTATGCCATCTACCCCTTTCAAAATGTCTTATAAGTCTATATTAAGATTTCTCACTGCCTTGACATTCTTATGAGGAAACGGTAAATTTTGGTATAAGGCCAGATAAAAGCTACAGTGTAAAGCACATTTCATTTTATTTCTTCCATTCATAAGGCACAAGCAGCTAGTTATAGGAATTTTTGTTGTACTGGCTATGCATCAGCTCCAGAAGAAAGGGCATTGCAGCATGTCCTTGCTAAGGTCCATCCATTTTCAAGGGGTAAAGAAAAAAGTAGACATGCATAAGGATAATTACAAGGATTCTGATAAATATAGATGGGCTCCCATAGAAACTGGATAATTAATCTATACATGTCTAACCAGGAGGCGTTATGTGATAGGTTCTTTGGCCTGGTCCTTAGATAAATTAACTGGGAGTTGGCAAAATGCTAGGGAGCCTCCTCCTTGCTGGATTGAAAATGATTGCTCAGAGTGAGGTGGGGCAACCTAAAAAAGTTAGGTTTAATTGAAATTAATTGCTGGTATCCATGCTGTAGTTTCTATTGTGATAAGAATGAATTCTAACCTAACAACAAATTTAGGAGTGCCAGATGTAACTGAACAACCAGGATTGTATGATCTCTACTGGGTCTGAAGTTACTATTTGGCCCAAAGCTGGTCTAAATAGAAGTTGGGCTAGAGCTTTTGCCTGGAAAAGTTTGATGACAGCAGGCAACAGAACTATTGAGCATCTGATGAAATCACAAAATGGCTGAGTTACTCCTTGTATAAGATGGTCAATTTAAGTTGCATGAGTGACTCTCCTTGCTTTAAATGCAACCCCAAGATATTTGAAGAAGCTCAATTGTGTAGTTGTTGATAGTTCACCTATGGGCTGTGGGTCTTTTAGAAAAAAATAATTTTCTTGTTTTTTTTAAATAATTGATCAACTGTTCCTCTTGACAATGTTGAACCAAAGCAGTGAATGCCCTCTTCAGACATGCCTTAAGAATAGACTAAGAGCTTCATCTCCACATGACAAAATTGGGAGATCTCTTTTTGCCAATTTAGGGCCATAAATGTACATAGTCTTGAATCAAAAATATAGAAGTTGAACAGAGTTGGAACTAGTATACAGTATTTTAAGTGGAGAACTGTCCTGCTCGTGCAGCAATGAGCAGTAGAAAACATTTAGTAACTGTTGAGTTATTCAACTTCCAATTGCATTTTGGGGTGTGTGCACGCACATGTGCTTTAGGCACTTGGTGCCGAAAAGGTTAGCCTTCACTGCTTTAGGATGTTCTCTTGGATAATCCAGTCCTTCAACATTGTAGTTGGAGCATGACATCATTTTACTAATGACGACATGGATGCCCTTTGGCCATTATTTACTTCTCCCTTTTCTGCAGAGCCATGTCAATTTACAGGGGGGGAAATCTCAGTGCTGTTCTTGCTGGAGGAAGAGAGACCTGCAGTAGCATCCATGTGCATGAGAACCCAAATACTGTTGTGGATTTTTAGATCCTTTAACACACGGGTGTCAAACTCACAGTGTGACGTTGCTGTCACGTAACGTATCATGATGCTTTTTCCCTTCATGGAGCTGGGGTGGGTGTGGCCTGCACGTGGAGCAGACTGCCAGTTTGACACCCCTGCTTTAACAGAATAACACCATTGGAAGGTACCTTAGATGCCTTCCAGTCCAAGCCCCTATATAATTCAGAACAAATGGCTGTCCAATCTCTTCTTTAAAATCTCCAGAGATGGATCACCCACTTGTGGAGGCAAGCTGTTCCACTGATTCACATCTATTCACACTGACAGGAAATTTCCTCTTAGTTCTGGGTCTCCCTGATAAGTCTCCATCCATTACTTCTTCTCTTGCCCTCAGATACTTTGGAGGAGTAAGTTGACCCCTCTTCCCAGTGACAGTCCTTCAAATATTGGAAGACTGCTATTGTTGCTCCTTGTCCTCTTTGTTAGACTAGACAAACCCTCTTCCTACAATGATTCATATATTTTAGCCTCCAGCCCCTAAATTGTATTTGTTGCTCTTCTCTGGACTCTTTCCAGAGTCTCAACATCTTGTTTGTATTGCGGGGACCGAACTGGATGTACTATTCCAAGTGTGGTACCAAAGCAATATAAAGTGGTATTCACACTATATTGATACTATCCCCCTTTGGATGCAGCCTAGGGCTGCATTGGCTTTTTTGGCTGCTGCAGCACACTGCTGGCTCCTACTTAAAAAGGTTGTCCACTAGGACTTTTAGAACCCTCTCAGAGTTTGCTATTAAATCAGGTACCACCTTTTCTATACCCGTGCATTTGATTTTTCTTGCCTCAAAGCTTACTTTTCTCACGACTGAATTGCATTTCTTGGATAGAGCCAAGTGTCCAAGAAGGATCTTGAGCCTATCTTTTAAAGTTTGTTTGTTGTCTACAAATTTGATGAGTTCCCCTCAGTGGTGGGATTCAAATTTTTTTACTACTGGTTCTGCGAGCGTGACTTGGTGGACATGGCAGTGGAAGGATACTGCAAAATTCCCACTCCCCACTCCTGCTTTCCAGCTCCGTTCTGTGCAGGGCAACAAAAGAAGACCCAGCCAATCAGCTGGGACTCGGGAGGCAGAGAATAGACAGGGGCGGGGCCAGTCAGAGGTGGTATTTGCCGGTTTTCCGAACTACTCAAAATTTCCACTACCGGTTCTCCAGAACTGGTCAGAACCTGCTGATACTACCTCTGGTTCCCCTTCTATCACCTCATCTAAATCATTTGGGCTAAGACTTTGTAGAATGCGACTGCATACATCCCTCCAGGTAGATGTAGTTCCTTTGAGGATTACAAAGGGGTCTGGTTGATTAGCCAATTACAAATCTATCTGGTGGTGATGCTGTCTATCCCATATTTTATCTTACCAAGAAATAGACTATAGTCTATGCTGTCAAGTATCTTACTGAAGTCCAAGTATACAATGTCCATAGCATTTCACTGGTTCAATAATTTAGTCCAAGGGTGTCAAACTCAAGGTCCGTGGGCCGGATCTGGCCCTCAGGGTGTTTAAATCTGGCCTGCAGGACTGGCCTGAAAATAGCAAAAGACCAGTCCTCAGTGCTACTGAAAATGGAGCGCAGGGCAAGAGCCCTGTTTTCGGGCTGAATGGCTTCCTGCAGCACCCTGCCGGCCAAAACAGGGCTCAGGGAGGCATTTTGAATGGCAGGATGTTGGCAGGAGGCGTCTGTCCCATTTTAACTCCCTCCTGCCCCCTGGCCAGCTCGTGGAGAACTACAATGCTGATCCGGCCCTTGAAGAAATCCAGTTTGACACCCCTGATTTAGTCATTTTGTCAAAGAATGCAGTGAGGTTTATCTGGCTGGTCTGTTTTTGACTAACCCATGTTGGCTTCCACTTACAGCTTTGCTTGTTTCTAGGTGTTTACAGATCTGTTGCTTGGTTATCTTTTCCAAGTATTGATGTCAGACTGATTTAGTCTGTAGTTTCTTTTTTTCCCTTTTTGGAAATGGGAACCACATCAAGCTCTTTTCCAGTCCTTTGGTAGTTTCCTAGTGCTCCGGAATCTTTGACAGATATGGTTCAGTGGTTCCGAGATCACATCTGCCAGCTCCTTCAGCACTCTGGAATGTAATCCGTCTGGTTACACTGATTTGTACTCCTCTAGAATGGATAGGTGTTGCCTTTCCACTTTCCTGCCTATTTTAACTTGGGTTTCTATCCTAATCTGTCTTTTACAATACTGCTTTTGATAAATTAGAGTATTTTTTCCCTTTAGAATAGAATAGAATTCTTTATTGGCCAAGTGTGATTGGACACACAAGGAATTTGTCTTGGTGCATATGCACTCAGTGTACATAAAAGAAAAGACATTCGCCAAGAGTCAAGAATCATAAGATACAACACTTAATAATAGTCATATGGTACAATAAGCAATCAAAACATACTAGGAAACAGTCAATAAAAATCGTTAGGATACAAGCAACAAGGTTACAGTCATATAGTCACAAGTGTGAGGAGATGGGTGAAAAGAAGGGAGGATTAATAGTAATAGTAATGCAGACTTAGTAAATAGTTTGACAGTGTTGAGGGAATTATTTGTTTAGCAGAGTGATGACATTTGGAAAAAAACTGTTCTTGTGTCTAGTTCTGGTGTGCAGTGCTCTATAGCGTCGTTTTGAGGAGTTGAAGAGTTGAAACAGTTTATGTCCAGGATGTGAGGGGTCTGTAAATATTTTCACAGCCCTCCTTTTGACTAGTCTAAAGCCTTCTGGAATTCATCCCATCCATCTCCCAATTCTAGCAAACAACAGCTACTCTGCCATGTATAAGCTGCAGGAATCTGCATGATGGACGGCATCAGTTTTCTATATTGTTTTGCTGCCATCTAGTAATTATTCAGCTATTTGCAGGTCAGCTACTGTAGCCTCAGTGCACAAAGTGCAATCTTTTCATCACAGATCATTACTTTTGTTGTTTTCTGGATGCAAGTAGTCTTGCAGTTTGAGTTCTTGCAGTTTCCTTACTTGAGTATCGCAATGTGCAGTCTTGTAGAGCTCTTCCTAAATGTACAGTTTTGGCTCATCTATGTGAGAAATATTTGTGCTACTTGCCTCCAGACTCCAAATATTGGCAATACCTTCCTTTTCTGCTACTTGAAGTAGCTTAATTATAGATCTCCAAAAAGAAACAAAACTCTCTCCAGCTAAATCGTAATTCTGAATTCTATATAAAAAAAGAATCTTACAATGAAAGTTTCATGATTATAGTTTCTTAGCAAGAGAAAAAAAAAAGGACATTATAACAGGGGGATTAGCTCAAATGGTAGAGCGCTCGCTTAGCATGCGAGAGGTAGCGGGATCGATGCCCGCATCCTCCACTTCCAATTTTGATACTGTTTAAAAGGAAGCCCCTATTCCCCCCCAAAAAAAATCGCCTCAAGGTCTGGTGTTTTAAGGCAACGGCTTCCGCTTATTAATGGTGTAAAATCTTTTTTTAGCTTTTTACGGTCCTTCAATCCAGTTCCCAAAGGGACAACGCTTTTCGAGGACGAGGCTATGGAAAAATCAGCTCTAAGGCACACATCCGGCGCACAGAACGGGAAGGACCAGCGACTTTTCAGAAGGCAAAGCGAAGGAGGATTGCAGCCTGAGGCAACTTTTAAAATTTTTAAACCCTTGACATCTTCCTTGAGTGACCCAGGAGGTAAATCCCTCGGGGCTTGTTTCTGCTGAAGCAAAAAAAAAAAAAACCTCGCTCTGCCTTTAGGACTCTCCGAGTGGAGCGGAAGACGCTCCGTTGCGTTCCTACTGCATCACACTGCGCACCTCCCAAGGAAGTGAGGTGCAACTGAGCCGCTGAGGGGAACAACCGAACGGCTTTGCTGAGGCCGCGACAGGGACGCTTTTCAACGGCCGACTGATTTGATCTGTTTGGCCTGTCGCCCCGGCCGCTGAAATATTTTTCACTTCATTGGCATCATCTCTCACTCTGCACACCGCGGTCCCTGCGGGCTGGGAGCAGCAGAAATTCCCTTCCGACTCCGTTCCCGGCAAAGCCCCGCTATTTAAGCCTTCCTTGAAAAAGCGCCTCACAAAGCAGAGAGAAGTAAGAAGACGTACCCGTAGCCACGCCCACTCGTGAGATTGGCCAATGGCCTCGGGTCACCCACTTTACAAAGAAAACTAATTGGCGGCGCTCCCGTCCCGTCGGCTACCATAGCAACCATGTCACCATGGAAGGGACGCGGCTAGCCAATGGTGCATCGTGTTGCTATGGAGAGGTACAGCGGACCAATAGGGAGCTGGATTGCACCAGCTAAAGAAACATAGCCTATGATAAAAAGTGTTGTTGTTGCCTGGGCAACCGAAGGTAGGGCTGGCCTAGGCCGGTGCCCCTGGCGGTGGCGACGGGAGCAGGTTGGTGGATTTGAGGGGAGAAGGGAGGAGAGTGGGGTGCGCTGGGGCGATAGTTGCATCCGTTTTACTCTCTTGTTCTCACCTGTGTGTGTCCAATATATAAAATTTAAAAAAATAGGAGTGTATGGACCTTCCCTCCGTTGCCTCTCCATCGAAGCTTCGGTTCCGGAAAGGGGGACGGATAAAGGGGACAGTAAAATAATGGCCCTTCTGTGTCTACTTGGCTGACTTCTGACTCCATGTGGCAGGCGGCCCCTACGAACGGGAAGGAAATGGAGGGGGCGTGACGCTCAGGTATCCACTGAGCCATTAGGCAAAAGATAGTAATAGCCCTACGAATTAATCTGTCTCCTCCCATTCTGATTAAAAACATGCTCAGACTTTGTTATTTTTACAGCCTTTTACTCTGCGATATCCGTTGTGTAGTTTGTTTTTTTACTATAGAAACATTCTTCAGGAATGGCGTGTCCCGATATGAGCACAGCAACAGAGTGGTCAGTGCCTGGAATGCACTACCGGATTCTGTTGTTACATCCTCAAACCCCCACTTCTTTAACCTCAAACTATCTACTACTGACCTCACCCCATTCCTAAGAGGTCTGTAAGGGGCGTGCATAAGTGCACCATCGTGCCTACCGTCCCTGTCCTATTGTCCCCATTTATTCCTACGTATTTCCTGTATTCTTATTCGTGTTTATACTTATATCTATTATCTTGTAAGCGATTGACAAATCAAATAAAATAAAATAAAATAAAATAAATAAACAATAGTAGCCTCTCATATCTCCCAATCAAGAGTATCCAGAGTAATATTGTGCCTGGTCCACACAATTAACACTATGGCTTGATGCAAGGAGTGAACTGAGCTTTGATATTACTCAAAACTACAGGATAATGTATTGCATACTATGTTGTATGAAATCAAGTTAAACATACTTCAGCAGGTGTGACTTAGTCTGGCTGGGGTACTGGATCAGCAATTATTGTACTTTTAATTTTGTGCATTTGAATAGGATAGGATAGGATAGGATAGGATTCTTTATTGGCCAAGTGTGATTGGACACACAAGGAATTTATCAGTTTTTTAATAAAATTGTTGCTTAATTTTATACCTGCATTTCATTTGAAAGCTTAAGGTGTACATGTAGCATTTCCCCCTTTTAATTTCAACACTACCACCACCCCCAGCAACCTAGTGAGATTGCGCTCAAAAATTGTGATTGTCCCAAATGTGTCTTCCCAAGTGCCAGTCCAACATTTTCATCACTACATTCTACTGGCTCTCTGTGAAAGAGTGAGAAAAATGTCTTAAGAACATTTTCTTAAACTACCACATTCCCCTTATTTGCTTTTTTTGTAAAGTAAAAAACCGCAAATATTGCAAACTTCTCTAAATATACTTACTTCAGTTTGATAGGTTTGTGTTGCCCTTTACTCCAAATGTGCCAAATATCAATCTAGGCATGATATTTCTGTAGTTATTATAATTTAGGTATTTCTTGAATTCTCCAGACCAAAGCCCTCTTCACAAATAACGTTGAATTTAAAGCTAGCACTGTATAAAGGGATCTGGAACCTGACAGCCAGTTAAATCAAGTAGTATAACTTGCATCAATTTGATCCGTGCTGCTTGTGGACAGCTATGTCTCAAGTAGGATATCCTCTTTGACTGCAGACATTTCGATGATATTCAAGCTGCTGAAATCCGGCAGATTTGGGGCCAACTTTCAGTACTGGGCTTGGCAAAAATGATGTTGGTAGTCTGAATTGAATGAGAAATTGTTAAATGTTTCCACATGAAGGAATTTGAATTATATTCTTATAGGAAGTTCAGAATATAGGTTTGGTGATCCAGTAGTTTGTTTTTATAAACTTGGGCTCAGTTGGTATTGACTGAAAAGTTTTTGCATGTGTGTGCTTATCAGTGTGATATGATTAGGTAAAGGTAAAGAGGAATTTTAAGTAAAAATGTGGTCATTCCATTTTGTTCTTTAGGAAGTACTTCAGACATCATATTGTAGGAGAATGAAACCACTCTGGTCACCGGGATTACGATGGAAATACGCTGTGGTGGCCTATTGTTCAGCTCCAAATTTGACTCTGGCAATTTGGCTAATGTTGAGAAGGTGGAACACCAGGAAGGTGATGGTGACAACAGCTTAAATGGCAGTGGCAGCATCAATACTTCTTCTGCCTCAATGGTGTTTGGCAACTCCCTCCCCTCTGCAGACTATGAATTCAATGTGTGGACCAAGCCAGATTGTGGTGACACAGAATATGAAAATGGGAACAGGTAAAAGGAGCATTGAAACCACATCCATTTTTCTATTATATCTACTGATTATAGGAATGGATCTGTCGAGGAAGCCATTCCTAACCCTTTTTATCGCACAAGCTTTCTGTCCTTTTCCATTTAGTAATAGCAGAGTTGTACCTATTATCTAAGATCATTACTTTAGAAGCCTATTCTGAACAGAAACCAGAAGTTATAACTTTTAATTTGATTTATATATTAATAAATATAGTTATGCACAGAGACACACATATGTACATGTATATATTATACGTATATACATACAGTATAACAAAATCTTACTTCAAGGGTGTCATAATTTAAAATAGGCATAGAAAAATACCAGAGAAAAGGAAAATACAGGTTGTTATGACTTTCAGTTGGATATACTGTACTTTATTCTTTAAACAGAAAAGGAATGGAGGTCATCTGTGAAAAGGACAGTTCCCAATTCCAAGTGTGCCTGATCTTTCTGGGCAGAAATGCAATTTCTGGGATCTGAAATGTAAATGATGGGTGCTGTTATCTAACTCTTCTTTGTCTTTCCCCTGTCTTCTTCCCCAGATCCTGGTTTTATTTTAGTGTGAGGGGAGGAATGCCTGGCAAGTTAATCAAGATTCATATTGTGAATATGAATAAGCAGACCAAACTTTATTCCCAGGGAATGACACCTTTAGTCAAGACAGTACCTGCCAAACCCCGTTGGGAACGCATTCGTGAGCGACCTGCCTATGAGGTATCTGCATAACATGTATTTTGAGGAAAGATGTGCTGAGGTTGGGCTTATATGTACTATTGTATCCTGATAGCCTCCAGAAACAACATATGACATGAACCTGACTTACTTAAATATGGGAGTGGATGAAAAAGTGAATTTATTTGAACCAACTTTGGGCTTCATAAAAGAGGAATAGCAAAGGCAGTATCTAATCATCAGAAAGGGGAGCCTTGAGTGCTGATTAAGAGGTCCTGATATTATCTGCTTTGTGTTTCTATTGGACTGTTTCTTCCATGTTTCGAAAAGTTGGAATATACTAAATTTATTCTCTCCTCTTCTATCTCCAGGATCCAATATCAGCTTGGTTTAATTTCAGGCTGTTTGGCTGAGTCACAGATGCATGCATATATGATTCTTCTTACTACTTAACAATATAAGAAAATGCATGTGTGCTTACACTGCAGGATCCAATCTGGGTCAGTCACTGGGAGCAGAGGTTTAGTCTTCTGAGCTTTCAGACTCATGCTGGACCCCATCCTCAGGGAACTTCTCCTTCATCAGAATGTGTGCTTTGGACTTTCCTATGCATAGAATTTATGTGGTACCTAGTTGTGTGTAGCCAGCAATAGCAGAGTTGAATCTATCATCTGAGATCCTTTAGTTTAGAAGCCTATTCTGATCATTACTTTAGAAGCCACACATAATCAGGCACTACATAAATACTATACATAGAATAGCCCAAAGCACATATTCTGATGAGAGAGACGTTCCCTGAGGATGGACTCCAGCATGAATCCAAAAGCTCAAAAAACTAAATCTCTGGTCCCAGTGATCAACTCAGATTGGATCCTGCAACATTATGCTGGGACATGAACATTTGCCTTCATTCATGTGCTCACACTGCCCAAAAGAATAAATAATTTAGTCTACATATCACAGTTTTTCTAGATTCTTATTTTAACATCATGGGGCAAACAATATTTTAGGCTTATTTGCCTAACATATCATAACAGGTGGGTTGCGTTGTGACAGTAAAGATGATAAAGGCAGTGATATATCTGGCAGAGCTGAACATCTGATCCAGGCAATACTAAAAAACGAAGGATCTTGTGCAAACAAGAATTGCAGCAGGCTGGGAAGAACATTGTGTCTATTTGTGTCCTAAGTTGTCTGTAATGTTTCAACCTATGTTGGAAATCACTCTTGGGCATTTTAACTCTTGCAGATGGCGGAGACTCAGTTTGTCCTATCTTTTGTACATCGATTCCTGGATTGTCGAGGAGCCACCACATACTTTGCCTTCTGCTATCCCTTCTCATACACAGAATGCCAGGACATGCTGACACAGTTGGATGCCCACTTTGCAGAGTGCAGACATCTCTCTCCTAGCAGGTAATTCTAGTTTTGATACACTGCTACCATTCCCTTCCTATCCTGTAGAATCAGCTAGGAGAAATACTTTGTATATTAAGCATATATACAAATGGTTGTTTACCTGGAGTTACCTGTGTAAACAACAAGGAGGAAGGAACCATTTGGGAACAGAAGGGGTAACATTGTTCTGTTCATACTGGGTCTTGGTGACGTTCAAATCTTCCTCTGTAATAGTGCTAGAGCTTGATCACCAAGCTTAGGTTTGAGGATGGTGGAGCAAACTTTTCCACCTCATATTTATTTACTGTTGTGGGTTTCTAGTATGCATAAAAATGGATCCCCAAGCAAAAGAGCCAAGAGTTGTTATAGACTCTATTTTAGGTGTTACATCAATTATTCATATCTCTTAGATTGTGTGTGTGAAGGCAGTTCTAATGATGTTTATCAATTGAATAAACAACTAGATACCGAATGTTAAGCTTTTTTCTATTTCCCTTCCATTAGAACAAAATAAGTCTATTACAGTAATTCTTCTTAAACCCAGAACCTAAACTCAAATATGCAGGGATATCAAAAAGAAATAATTAATACAAAATATCAGAAATGGACATCACCTTATAATCGGGTGGGATCCGACAGGGTTAACTACTGGTTCGATGATTTACAAGGTTCGGTGATTCACGATGTGCTTCCCTGCACGCTGTGCGTGTGCCTGTAAATCGCCTGTAAATCGTCATCAGCCTGGTGCCTGGACAGCTGAGCAGCGCTGCATTTGGAGAAGCAGCCTTTGAAAAAGCCCTTTTTTCCTGCTTTTTTAACTGCAGCTGTGCCTCACTTGGCAGCTGAAGTTGAAAAAGCAGGAAATAAAGGTCAGGTAAGAGCCCGGGCGGGCGGGTGAGCAAAAACGTCAGCAGACATAGAACCGGTTCTATGTCTGCTGTTCTTCAGAGCTACCGGTTCTACAGAAGTGGACAGAACCGGTAGAAACCCACCGCTGCTTATAATACAGGAAACCACAGTGTTGCTTGGTTTGGAATATCCTTGCTCTCATTTAGCTCTCAAAAAAAGCCATCAAGAGCCACCTGGAAAGTACTTTTGTGAATATGCTTCTAGTTAATCTAGTAGTAGTTTGTAAATTAAGAGTATTTTTCTGCTCACATGAATATCAAAAAGTGCCTCTCTTGAATCTAACCAAAGGTGTCTCCAGTTTGGTGTTAGATACAGTGAGTGGGAATGTTCCAAATGGTTTGAGACTGATTTTTCCAGTCCTATTGGAGTTGCTAAGGGTCTAATGTGGCATCTTATTTATGCAAAAGCATCTCATGGCTTGGATCATCAGTATTAAAAGTCCTAGTTATTATAAAAGCCAGTTATAGAAGCAGGGCCATCTCTTCTCTACGTAGAGTGTGTGTCCCATAGAGTGTGGCAGTAGTGTTATTATTTATTCCTTTTATTATTCTCTACTTCCCCCTTTTATTGTTGTTGTTATTATTATTGTTTTTATTGTCTCTTTTCATTAAACATGAAATTCAGTCAACTGAACATTTAAAAATGTATCACAAATATCAGTGACTGGTGCTAATGGTTGATACGGGTTGTTACCAGCGTCCTAGGTATCAACCAAGCATCTAACCATTATTATTATTATTATTATTATTATTATTATTATTATTATCTGTTGCCTTGTAAGTACACAAAGTGCATCTGTATCAGAGACAACTTCCTTGTGTGTCTGATCACACTTGGCCAATAAAGCATTCAATTCAAATTAAATACAATACAGATTCTAGTCAGAAATGAAGCTTTATTACAGAAAAGGTATGGAGATCAGATTCATATGTAATTATCAGCTGTATACAAAGAACAATACCTCCAGCCAGATCATTTAAAAAGCTAGTGGTTGAATTTGTACATGCTAAACTTATTTCATTTTAATCTGTTTATTGCTATTGTAGTCCATTTAGTTCAGTGTGTCAGTTTATCCCGGAAATCCCAAAAATGGGTTAACTTAGTGACCAAATAAAATGTGTTGTGAGAGCCCAGCCCCAAAATATTCATGCCCTTGGTGGAAGAAGCCCCTTCTTAGAACACCCTCTTTCTTATTGGACAGAATGGGTGTTCTGCTGTTCATTGGGTTTTCTCCCATCTTTGTACCAAGGAATGTTTTACAAATTTACAACTTTTTCTCAAAGAGTTCCATTTGGTCCCTTCTCTTTTTCTTGGCATTAAAACATATTCGTTTCAAAACATTTTGCTGGAGAAGAGTTTTACTCTTCTGTGTTTTATCTGCATTACTTTCTACTGTGATCATTTCCCCCTCTGTTGCCTGTTACATTAAAATAGTTTTATTATAATTTACTGCTTTGTTTTTTGTAGGATAATGTGGATACTATTAAGTAAAGAATAGGTATAAATGTTTTAAAGTAAATACATGACAATCAGGAATTCCTCTGGAGCATGATGAGATTGTGTTCTTACTGGTTACTTAATCATTATTGTCTCCTATTGTTGAATGTACCTGCAGCTATGGCAATGATAAAAAAGCAAAAATAGCTCTTTCAGAGTCCAATTAAAAATCTCTGTGATCCTACACTGGTTCTCTAACAAGGGGGATAAAGAAAATGAAATATCTAAATGGAAAGAAATTCCTCACCATATTAACCTTATTCTTTCCAACACATTTTCATAAAAGTCTTGCTTTTTACTTGGTTTTTCTTATTTCTCTGTCTCTTTGGAAACAAATGGGCTTGTTTATTCAAAGAAGCTGGGATGATGAAATTGAATTAATAAAGAGGACTTGGCTGGGGGAATGGTCTGGAGAAGTGGAAAAGAAAAACTTAGCTAGACCCTTCTTTGCCCATCTAAACTAGTGTCCAACATTATGGCACAATTAGTCGGAGGGCAGGCGCAGACTCTAGAAAAGCTGAGGGGAAGCCGCGCTCCACCACCCACAGAGCAAGAAAGTACTCTAGAGGAGGACGTGGAAAAGGGAAAAAGGAGGCGGCCCCACCCAGGGATACACCGTAAGTGACTGCTTTGATTCCCTTGCCAGGCCTAGGTGATCTCAAGTGGGAGGTAGCTGATGGGCAAGGTTTTTCATCGGGCCCCCAGGAAGCTTTTGTGAAAAAAAATTGATATGCTTTGGGATAATTTTTCAAGATCTAAATGGCCAGTTTCCCCCTCTCTCATCTCTTCTAGAAATAAGCTTATCTCAAAATGAGGGCCCATCGAAAGGCTGAGGCTACCAGAAAGTTCCTCTGGCCTTCTACTTCATGTCAGTTTTCAGGACACCCAGTAGAAGAGTGCGGGAATGGCTCTTTATTGCAAAAGGATAATAAGTTGGCCCAGATAGCTAAAATAGTTCCACTTGAGTGTTGGAATGATTCTTGGATCAAAGTCCAACAGAAAAACGGACAAAGATGAGGAATGAAAATTGGCAATAGAGAGAATTCTCAAGAAGTCCCTTCCTCTCTCTTCCAATGTAAAATCCTTAAAAGAAGATTATTGGGGGGGGGGGGACTTTTGTGAAGTTCTTTTTGGGGAGGAGGCAGAAGCCAGTATGAGGATCCTTTGACAGAACAAAAGGGTGGTGCTCTTGGAGTAAATTAGAAACCACACTACACTGAAACGGCCTTCCTATTCTTTTAATCTCCAGCTATCTGGATGCCATCTATTATCATCGGGAATTGTTGTGCTATTCCCTGGATAAGCTACGTGTGGACTTGCTCACTATCACATCATGTCACGGCATGCAGGAGACGCGGGAGGCTCGACTGGAGAAGTTATTCCCAGACAAGAACACACCCCGACCACACTGTTTTGTGGGAAAGAGAGTAAGTTAGTTGATGCATGTGAGATGTAGAATATGCTGCTATAGAAGATGCTGAACTGGCTGTAATGTAATAGGTTATTCAGAAAGAGCTGTAGGTCTACAATTGCTATGGATGAGATAGGAAGGCAATTGTGACTGCCCATCCCTCATTTCAATGGGGAATAAACCATCAAGAGTCTTCTGATATTAACAGCTTCATCCACATCAATCAAGATAATGTAACCCTTCCCCTTAGTTTGCTTCCTCATGTTGTTGCTCTTCCTCTATGATTTCATCTGATTTTTTTTTCTGATTTTTCATATTTCACATTGCTTTTTTCTGCTCTAATTGCCTCTTATTGAAAAAATCTTAGTAATTATTTCTCTTTTGTTTCTCTTTCATATTCTTTGTTCTTCTGGTGGTCTGAGAGTTTCTATTTGTTTTTAGCAATGCCTGTTTTTGAAAACTTCATCCTTCTCAAATGATTTTCCCAATATCTTTAGGGTTCAAATATTTCCTTTTGCTTCTCTCTTCTATTTGTATTTTAGGGTGATCCTGAAGATAGGAGTTCTCTCTTTTTATTTTCTGTGCTGTGACACTTAACACTAAAGCAGTACTGTATACTGCTATAATAAGTATGATGTCAAATAAATGGGAAACAAAAATATTTGCAGGGCTTGTGGTCTCTAAGGAAAGCTAGAAAGCTTTTAGTTTTGAAAAAATCACTAATACTTTTGCATTTCTCCTCTTCCTGACCCTCTCACCCTGTGTTAGGTATTCTTTCTGAGCAGCAGAGTACATCCTGGGGAAACACCCTCTAGCTTTGTGTTCAATGGATTCCTGGAATTCATACTGAGAGAGGAGGATCCTCGGGCCCAAATGCTGCGTCGTATGTTTGTCTTTAAGCTCATCCCTATGCTAAATCCAGATGGAGTGATGCGAGGACACTATCGGTAAATATCCTGCAGACATTTAGGCTTTGGAGAATGGCTCTGGGACAGGAAAAAGCTCTGGTTCCTTGTGGCTGATTGTAATCTATCCACATTTAGCTTCTACAGCAGATTACTATTGCTTGGAGGTTGAGAAACAGCAACAGGCTTAGGCCAATAGGTATGGAGGGAGAGTAGATCATTGTTTTTCCTCCTTGCCCTCCTCCAGTTATAAGGGAATTGTAGTAGATTAAGATCTAAGACTTCTAAATGTTCATATGAGATCATTGAGTTTATCAACCTGTTCTGCTCTCAAAACAACACCCAGTCCAAATCTCTTGAGTCTGTGAGGCTGCCTAGCCACTGTTCATTAGAACAGAAAACATTGACTAGGATAGTTTGATGGTCAGCAATGTCTGTTCTGTTTCACAAATACATTATAATTGCCTGCTAGCTCCATATGTGGAGGGGACAAGGGCTGCTTAATCTAGGATAAAAATTTAAGTGAGCAGTCTATAAAAAATGTGAGACCTGGCAACATTGGCTGTATATTATGCACAAGACAATAGTTGCATTTTCCCTTCCTTCACAAGTGGAGGAATGTCTCAATTTGTTTGCCACCTTGAGTTATTTGTAAAAATAATAAAAGAAGGAAATACATACATACATACATACATACATACATACATACATACATACACACACACACACACACATACATACATACATACATTTGTGTAGCTGTGTTAAAGATTCAGTCCCATTCATCATGATTTATTTTGCTTTCCACAGGACAGACGCTCGAGGAGTTAATTTGAATCGTCAGTATTTGAACCCTGATGCAGAGCTGCATCCTCCTGTGTATGGGGCCAAGGCTGTCATGCTCTATCACCATGTTCACAGCCGGATGCAGCCTGGTTCTCCTGATTGGCGAACCTATGTCCCTCCCCTCAACACAAAAGTAGCCAATCATCGTTGTACCCGCAAATGTTCTCATGGCGAAGATATCCCTCTTTCTGAGCTGGAGAAAACAAACAACATTCGCAACTGTTCCAGAGATTCCTGCATCACCTCATCTCAGGACCTTGAGGCTTCAGAGGTACCAGGAAGCAATGATGTCTGGATCCTTTCAAAAGGACTCTTATCTGAACACTGTGAGAATGATGTTGAGAATCCTCCACCACCAGCCCCAGAAACCATCCCACCTCAACAGAGTGGTCTGGCTTACTATGTTGATCTGCACGGACATGCCTCTAAGCGTGGCTGTTTCATGTATGGGAACAACATTTCTGATGAGACCTGCCAGGTGAGACTTACTTGGCCCCTCTAGCAATGCCCTGGACAACACAGGCAAAATTGGGCTTGTATAATCCCAAAGGCCAGGGCAGAAGGGATTAGAGGCAGATAAAAATAGTCCCATATTTGCTCCTCTGAGATGAGTTTAAACTTACTTAAGGATGTTACAGATAGAGATGAAGTGGCTTCAGGGACAAAACAAAGGGGATGTTTTTATGTACGCTTCTTGCTTTTCTCTCTGCTTAACTTATTTGTAGGACTGGGTTTGGAAGGTTATGAAAGACTCAACTGAGATTCTCTGACTAAAGTGCTAAATATTTTGTTCAGGTGCCTTTCAGACCAAAAGATGATGTCAAGTTTCTATGTGTGTTGTTTTCTTTTATAACTTCCATGCTGATGATGTTGTTTGACCATGGTAGACAGTCTCCTCAGCATTTCATGTACTGTGTTTGTTCTGTTTAATTGTTAAACCTAATCACCAAGAATTGCTTTCTCTAGTAGGCTGAATCTCTTTATTACTGTTTTCAATTAGTTTGGCTAGATCGTTGCTTCCCGGCCAGTGTCTCTGACAAGAAGCAAAACTGCCTGTTTCTATAGCATGTCGAAATAGGAAGAGCTTTTGAGTCTCCAGTTTCTTAATTGCTTTTACAGGTTGAAAATATGCTGTTTCCTAAGCTCATCTCCTTGAACTCTGCTCATTTTGATTTCACGGGGTGCAACTTTTCAGAGAAGAATATGTATGCTAAAGACAAGCGGGATGGACAATCAAAAGAGGGTAGTGGACGTGTGGCCATTTACAAGGCCTCAGGCATCATTCACAGGTATGTGCTTCAATGAGATACTGCTTCATGATCACAGCCGTTGGTTCTGTAGGTCTGTTCCTTTTCTCCCACCTCCAATATCTACAAAGTTCCTGCCACCTTAAGAATCTGGTAGATCAAATTGAAGCCAGAGAGAAGAAATTCCCACAAGTGGAGTAACTGTTGAGAGGAAGCTTATTAGGGAATCCTGCCAGGATTCCATGGAGTGAATTTCCCAGTGCTAAATAGTTGGCCTTCAGAGGAAAGCTACGAGTTGTATGAACACTTGGCTTTGTATAAAACATAAGTTCTGACTAATAAAATATGACAGGAATCCATATTTGAGCAGAGGCATATGTTATTGTTTAGGATGATACAAGTTGATCCTTTTGGTGCTACCAACATATCTCTTTTTCATCTAGGAATAACATGGGTCTTTTCATTAGCATTTTGGTTGTTACAATGATTTCAAACTTGGCAACTTTAATACTTCCACTCTCAGAATTCTCAGCCAGGCTCCTTAAAAGTTTCCTGTAAAAGAGTGTTATATAATAGGTTGCTACCAGTTAAATTGACTTTTCCAATATATTCTGATTTGTCTATCTGGGGTGTTCTTAGTTTTTCCACCTAGGACCTCTCTTAGGCCCAACTTTGAGAAAGCCAGAAGACAGAGAATTTAACAAATCAGTGCTACGTGCAAGTGGTAGCTATACAGCATTGTGATCTGCAGATGAGAAAGGTTAAAGAAAATTTATGGTTTTTTTTTAAAGTTAGTGAAGCCAAATATTTACCGTAGTTATAAAAAAGAAGCTTACTGGGAAGAGGAATACAGAAAAAGAAGGTTAAGCAACAACCATGGGAACGCTCAGTCTAGCTCAGGGGTGTCAAACTTGCATCATCATATCATCATCATGTGATGTGACTTTTTTCCCCTTTGGGGATGGGCGTGGCCTGCGCGTAACGCATCCGGATTGTGGGCCACAAGTTTGACACCCCTGATCTAGCTGAATTAACCACTAATAATTACCTACCCAAATCAGAGCTTGGATTTCAGCAATGATTAAAATTCACTGCAAAGAGAACAGTTGAAGAAAAACCACTGGGGCCCCTTAAAGGTCTTTGCCTTTTCCTCCTATTGCTTGAATGCTATTTCAAGTGTATGGAAGAGACAATACAGAGAATAAAACAAAGTTGGCTTCTTTGGGGAATCACAAAATTGGAAGATATTGCAAAGATCATCCAGTTCAATCCATTGTTCTATGCAGAGAAAAGGATGCTTTAGCTAATTAGAGCAAGCAGAATGTTCCATTTCTGATGTCAAGAGTCTTTAACAGTAAACCATAATATTATTTGGTGCCTGAATCTATCTTTTTACCAATGCATAGTTGAATAAAAACACCAGCTATATTTTTTGCCAATCATGCTATTGATGAAAAGGTCTCTATGGGAACATCTTTTGGGAGAAAAAAATTATGAATTCAGTGTATTAAAACCTTTCATCATGAAGTTACCTATCAGAGGTTAACAGAATGTGTCATATTAGTTCATAATTTGCATTAACATTGGTAACCTTTTCATTTGTTTCCCAGTTACACATTGGAATGCAATTACAACACAGGAAGATCAGTCAATACTGTTCCAGCAGCATGTCACGATAATGGGCGGGCAACGCCTCCTCCTCTCCCAACATTCCCATCCAAATACACTGTGGAGCTGTTTGAGCAGGTATCTCAGGCGATCCCAACCCCCACCCCAGATTCAGTGTCAGATTAAGTCACCATGTTCCAGGACGTGTGGAAGAGTAGTCTACACTCCTATACTAGGAAACATCCTCTTATCCAGGGAGAAGTAGAATTAGTATTTGCAAAGAGCCTTCAGGACTATTTATTTAGTCTATATGCAAGGGGGTGTGATGTCCTCACTCTTATCTTGCTCAAACCCTAAACAAATGGACAACTCCTCATACCATGATTAATTCAGAAGAAAGCATCTGTAGCCTTTGGATTATGGGGCTCTAAAGTTGGCCAAATGGCAAATTCTTATATGGCAAAAGCGTTAGAAGTTTCCCAGCATTTCAGGGAGCTGTGCCAAGGATGTGTTTTTTAGACTTTCTTGTTCTGGCCCTTCAGATTCAGGAATAAGTTTACTAAATGCCTACTTAGATACTGTTCTTTCTTGGATGCCAACAAATTGCACATCACAGACTGAAAAGTAGCGCCACATGAAAAATCATTTATCTGGCAGGCATTGATCATCCTAAACTCATTGTGAGATCTCCTTGAATGCTGGCAGGTGATGGAACATTGCTCAGATGCAAATGATTTATTTTGATTTACTGCTGCTGCAAAATGTAAAGTGATTTACTTTGGTGTTATCCATTCTCAGGCAAGCATAACAATGGCTCAGCAGTTAAAGACACTGATCTTGTCAGCTGGAAACCTGACAGTCCAGGTTCGAGACCTAAGTGCCACGTGACATTACTTGCCCCAGTTCCTGCCCACCTTGTAGTTCAAAAGCATGCAGATGCAAATAGATAAATAAGTACCACTTTGGTGAGAAGATAACAGCATTCCAGGCATCTCCCCGTATAGTCATGCTGGCCACATGGCTATGGAAATGTCTTCAGACAATGCTAGCTACTTCAGCTGAGAGATGAGCATTGCCCTCTAGAGTCGGACATGACTGGAAAGGGGAAACCCTTACCTTTACCTTAAATTTGGGGAAATTGAGCAATGGCATGCCTTTATCAAGTGGCAAGCTGAGTTACAGTGGACAGCACAGGGATCATGCTGTATCTGTTAAAATGTTCTACCCAACATTCTGGGTCTTTTCTCCCAAGTTTCTGCTTTTGTGTATTCTCTGAAACATATAAGCCAAACATGCAGTACACAAAAAGAAATTTGGAATCATGGAATTGGGACACAAAGAACCTGCTAAGTTGGAGATTGGCTGGCCTTATTTTCAGCTTAATTGATGCCAGCGACAGGAAGCCTCAGTATTGTTTTCTCTTCTTAGCTCGTTGATCAACATGATATAAGTATAGGAAGCACATCTGATTATACCATGTTTGAGGCCTTTGATAAAGCTCATCACCCTTTATTTATAGGGGTATACTTAACAATTGTTTACAGTGGGGGGCTTTCTGGTTTATTTTTGTTGAATCCTGCGCTAGATTTAAAAAGAAGCAGAAAAACATGAATAAGGCATGAATTTTAACAATCTACTGCCATCCTCCATATACAGGTTGGAAGGGCTTTAGCAATCGCAGCACTGGATATGGCAGAATGCAACCCCTGGCCTCGGATTGTCCTCTCTGAACACAGTTGCCTTAGCAATCTGCGTGCCTGGATGCTGAAACACGTGCGCAGCATGAGAGGAGTGACAGGCTACTCCAAGAGGAAGGGTGCCAAAACCCCACCCAAGGGGGGCAAGTACGTGACCAGATGGGGATGTAGGTTCAGTGAAAAAAGTAAAGCTCATAGGAAATTCAGCTGGGACAGACAAAGGACTTTCTGTGGGAATTCAGGATTGTTTTCCACAAATCTTTCCCTGACTTTTGTCCTGACTGCCGCAGTCTCTTCATTTGCAGCTTTGCTGCATAGAAAGTATATCTGCCTGCATAAAATACCTGCGTTCTGGAGGGTTATTATACCCTTCCCTAATAATAGTCCCTATTATTAGGACTAATAATAGCATCTTTTTACCTGTAGATTATTTTGTCACAAAAGTTTTTTTTTAAATAATCTTTGAGAGAAGAGGTGTTTGTGGTTTTTGAAATTGCACATATTACCTTGAAGTCCTGATACTTATGGCTGAAAGAGAATAGAAGAAAGGCTAACATTCTAAAAAGGGGACCTGAAAAAGTTAAATGATAAACCTAAAATCGTCACTGTTTGATATTCTATTTGGAAGAATGCCTCCTCCTCTAACTTAAGAATAATTCCATTCAGGTTTCAGAGAAAAGGGCCTAAGAACAAAGAAATGGCATTTTGTTCTAGTACTATTTTCTCTTATATTGTTTTAGGAAAGGATTATATGTGATCTTTGTTATTTTCTTCTAATACGTACACTGGAGAGAACACTGCAATACAGTTTTTAGCAATGGAACCACATTTAAGAAACACAGCAAATTTATCCTATGTTAACAGATATGCTGCTTTGAATTTTGTATCTGATTCCTTTTGACTCCTGGTGATGGCCTGGACAAGTCCCTGAACTTTATTGGCAATACTTTTTGGAAGTGGTTTGCCCTCACCTTCTTAGGACTGAAATTGAGTGACCACCCCAATTGTATAGCTAGCTTTGGACCTAAGGGGGACTAGAATCCAGTCTCCCAGTTTCTAGCCTGGTATCTATAACCACACATCAAACTAGCTAGTATTGTATGTTTATTTTATGTTTAGCTCTTTTTGGTCCCATTCAGTCGCTCTGACTCTACCCTGAATTAAGAGATTACAGAATTGGGGGTGCGGGGGGAAGCAAGGTGATGAGCATATTTAATATTCCTTCTGCTTCCTATTTTCCCCACAACCTATGAGATGAATTGGGCTGAGAGAATTTATGTTAATTTTGTTTAGGTTTATATGTCTGGTCATCTTACAACAGCTCTAGGCAGCTCATAATAAAACCATAGGAATATATAAAAACTAAAAATCAACCTCCCAGGGTGGCCCTAACAACTGCCCTTAAGCTCTTATCCCAGTGCCTGGGTTAAGAGGCAGGTTTAAAGTCCTTTCAGAAGGAAAGAAAAGAGAAAGGAGGTGAGCAGGAGAGCAATAGTTACCAGTTACAGTTGTATATGGGAACTAAGATATTGTGCTTAAGCACCATGCAAAAGGTTTCAGAAGGACTACTTTAGAATAAGGTCTATCTCAGATGCAAAAAAAATAACTTGCAGGGGCATTGTGGAAAGACCTGCTCTGTCTCTGATTCTTTTCTGTTATATTTTCTCCCAGTGGGATTTCTGCTTCCAGCTCAGAGAATTCTCTCTGCCGAGCCAGAAGCTTCAGTAATGGTAGCGTCAATCAACAAGCTACCTCTCAGGTCAAGATCTCACCCAGCTTCACCTTCAGCTCCTCTCACACCCCTGCCTCCTCAGGGGGGTTGGGGCAGAGCCCTCGGAAAGGTGCCTCAAGGGTGCTGGCCCTTGTGCGAGGTAAGCTGCCTAACGAATCTGTGCTGGGAGCATTCAGATGGATCTGGGAATGGATGTGCTGTGGAAAGAGGCAGCCTTAAAAGAACGTTATTTCTTCTTAATTTTTGAAATAAACACGTACGAGAATCTTGCACCAGTTTCCCCTGTGTCAGTCCAAGCCCCCTTTCACCTTTCACAGACTTCAGATGGCCTCTGTGATACTTGCATATAGCACTGGACAGAGATGTCACTTGATGAGTTGTGAACTGCTGCCTCATGAAACAGCTGCAGGACAATGGTGTTCTCTAGCAATATGTTGGGTACTTCAAAAAAGATTCTGGAGCCTCCTCTTTTCAACCTCTCATGAGATATATTCTGTTCCAACCCTTCAGGCTGCTGTTGTGTATTGATTGATTTCACTCTACTGAGAAGCTTTAGGGTAGTGTCTATGCCAATTAATTTTGTCCCTAGTACAACTTATTAAACTAAGTTCATCAAGAGTATTTATTCATAAAGCAAGGACCTGAGTCTGAATTCTTCAGCTCTAAATCCCCACCTAATATATATAGTAAGGGGTAGCAAGCTGTATCATACTAGATGTTTACAAATAGCCCCATTAATATGAAATCAGGTAAGATCCAATGTGACCTAGTCAGTGGATGAATACCACACTCATGATTGTTGTTTTTCTTGGGTGAAAACAAATATTTGAGTATATAAATATTATTCTACCTGGCATTGACAATATAGCCATAGATAATTTGCAGTTTAGTGTATGAAGTGAATCCAGAGGATGGGTTACTTTGGTAACAGTGTTGAGCATGTTGTGTGAATTCATCATTGTGTCAGTTAAATTCTGTGTTGGTAAAGCTTAGACAGAGAGGACAAATACTCAGCAATTCTACTTTCTTGGCATCTTTACTTGCTACTGCTGCATAAGAAAAATGTCAACATTTGACAGGTCTTAAGGAGGAAGGAATCAGTGAATATATATAAACTTACATTTTGTGTCTCTCAGCAAATATGTCTGTACCTTCTATAACTGACTCCCTTCCCCAAGCAACACCCTGCTGACTTTATAATGTAGGGTGAAGATGGTCCACAGACTCCCCAGACTCTGCAGTACAATATAAGCACCAATCTCCGCATGTGGCGGAGGGCAGAAGAAATTGATATCCTTGCAAGGATGAAATGTCAGCTTTTCTGAAACTTGACTTTTCCAGCAATACCTTGGGTTATTCTGTCTTGTTCCTGAAAATATCAGGACAGCCTGTCCTAATCTTGTACATTAGTCTGGGCATGTGCCCATGCACATACACACATTGCAGCTATATTTTCCATGGGTTGCAGTAGCACTAAGTATGCAATACAGTTCTCCTTTTTGTCATAGTGTCTATAATAGGGATCCCCAATCCCAGGACTGCGGACCAGTACCGGTCTGTGGCCTGTTAGGAATTGGTCCACGCAAGCAACAGGTAAGCAAAGCTTCACCTGCGCATGCACGAGATCTAAGTTGCATGCAAAATCATTTGCATGGAAAATTTGTCTTCCATGAAACCGGTTCCTGGTTCCACAAAGGTTGAGGACAGCTGGTCCATAGTACAACACACTCTGAAACAATGGAATTGGCCTTAGTTGAAAAGAAAGTAACAGAGTCCTCTCATCTTCCTGTGCTACTGTAGATAAGCTTCTTTCACTGAGGGACAATGCGTAGGTAATGTCTGTAAAGGAATAAGTAGAACCTAAGGGATGGTGATACCAAGACCTTTCAGAGCTGGCATTTTGCTTGTCCCTCATCCTACTTAGAACCTCGAGTTCAGGAGAAGAGACGCCATCAGCACCAGACTTTGCTACGAGCTGCTGTGAGCAGCATCCAGGCACCCTCTCTCCCTTGTTCCACCAGAAACACCTCTCATCTCCAGCTGGCTCCCAGCCTAGGCTCCTGCTCCCTTCCAACTACTATCAGCATACCAGGTTTGTATGCCCCTTTGCCAGAGTGCCTCTACAGCAGAAATTAAATTGACTATTGGAGTATGCCAGCAGAAGAGATGTAAGTAATGTAACAGGTCACATACTGTTGACCTGTTCCTTCTAGATGTTAGTTGCACCTAATTACCTGAGTAATTAAAGTGTAAGCATTATTTTTTGTTGAAAGGTTGGTTGGGAAAAAAAGTTTACTGACACTAAGTAATTTGATGATGAGAGATATTTGACACTGGAGTTGGAGCAGTGCAAACCATTCCATTTACAGAGGCCTATTCGCCTTCTTCCCACTCAAGTTGTTCCAATCAAAGAAAAACATTCAGATAGAGAAGGGTGTTATTCTTGAGCAGAAGTTGCTGAATGCTGTTTTCAAATGGTTTTTCTACTTGCAATTAAACTGGAACAAACATCCCTGTGATTTTAATGGTGGGTAAAAGCAACATTGATTTTAAAAAGTTCACTATATGCTGCCAGGACAGTTTTATTTATTCAACTTACACTGTGTCATTTGGAAGAAATGTAAGGCTTTCCCAAATAGGTTTTTGCTTATAGAACACAACTCAGAATGAGTAATATATGTATTTAACCTCAAACAATTAAAAGTCTTGGAAGGGAAGGAAAAAGTGGAGGGGGAAAAGATTTGTTTGAGCCAAATCTGCATCAGTTCACATGGTAGCAGTAATATATAGACAAACCAAATTAGATCCAATCAGTGATGGAGGTGTGATAAGCTATATCAAAGACTCAAGAATTTGAGAAAAAGAAACAAGCAAATCATCCATGAGCCTCTGCTTTTTAAAATACAATACTGAACTTCTGGATTTATTCTGGTTTAACTGAAAATAAGATTTATTCAAATCTGCTTCTATCTTCAACCTTTCTAAGGATTCTATCCAGAAATTGATTTTTTTTACTGCTAAGAAAGATACAGCATCTCTCCCAATTTCTTGACTCCATATGTATAGGCATTAATCATTACATTTAAAAAATATTGATAGTACTTTATTTGCAGATAAATATAAAATCATCAAATCTGACACCTGAATAGGAAGGATTAAACATGAGAAATCCAATATCCAGCCAAAAATTTTATATATTTTTCTTTGTAATATTCATTGGCCGTGTTTGTATATTTTCCGACAACTTAAACTAATTTATTCAATTTACTCATTTTTGTTGTTCAACACATCAAATTATAAACTAATTATATAAGCAAAAATTACATAAAATGCCAGGTCAAATAGCATCTGACTAGTTTGCAGTTCCATGGTGAACTAATGTGTCAGAAGTGAGCAGCTGTCCTGATTTCAGCAGTCTCTGTGAAAACTCATCACAGTCTCTTTGGATCTTGACTGAAGTCTCTGCCTCAAACAATAACAGCCAAGCCAATATTATCCTGGGGGATCTGATATAACAAATCTCCAAGTTTCCGATAGGGATATCATTCCATCATTGTTAAATATGATGGATCTCAATGCTCCAAACACGCCGAACAGAAGCAAAATCTGCTGGAGTTTTGGTATTAGTATTGCTTTTTCTGCAACTGATTGCCAGTCAAATCACAACTAAGAAGTAGTCTGGGGAGTTCAGTGTAAGCTTGTATTACCTCCCTCATTTACCTTTTCTCATTGATCATGCAGGACCCAGCTGCAACAGCCTACATAAAACTGCCAAGGCTAGCACTGAGCATGTCCCCGAGAAGCTGAAGCCTCCACCTTGTGGCCTAGCTTTGCTACAGGTAAAGGGCAGTGATTACATTGATACACAAAGCTTGACTGTCATGGGTAAATACCATCGCCCTGGGCTGCTAGTCTAGGGCTTTCCTTACATTAGAGATCAATCACTGGGCTGTTATTTGTCTGACTTTACCAAACTTTAAAAACACCCCTCTAGCACAGTGATTTCGTATCAATATCAGCTGTACCAATACTATGGTAGCATTGGACATACACGGGCTTTACATACAATCCTTGTCTTGCCGATAATATCCCAACTGGATTTTCTTTCTCCATGCAGAACTTTTCAAGACGGTTGAACAATCAAAAACTATCAGAAACTACTAGGTAATAGCAACTTAGAAGGTAACAAGTAGTAGTTTTATAAACTGGGGTGGAAAGATCTGCATGATTTCCCCCTTTTGTGCCTACCAACATGGAAGGACCAGGTTTGGAAGAGTTTCATATTAGTCATCTGTAAACAAGAAAGGTAACACCATTCTAGAAATTGTGCATATTCTTAAGTGCTGTCCAGCATTCTCTTAGGATTCCCAAGGTTCTCTATTACTGGCTGACTATGATGCACAACTTCCAAACCAAGTATTTTCCTTGCAGTCTAGATATACTGATGCCTCGGCCGAGCCGGATCCCCATACGCAGGAGACCAGTAGGACAAACCCAGCACTTACTCAGATTTCATAGCTGCAGTGATGACTCTTCTCTCAAGGTATGGAAATATGCAGCCCCAGAGATACCAGCACAAAGTTCCTTGCCAGGTAGGTTCTTGCAGGGCATTCTGTATGGTTACCAAGGCTGCTGTTTGTCCTTTTTTGGACAGTCCCTCCGATTTTCCATACTAGATAGTGGCAACAGATACAACCTTGTTTCTCTTCCTACAGAATTTCAACTGGAAATGCCAGTAATGAGTCCGAGGGAAGAATCACTTTTTCTGTGCCCTCCCAAAGTTTTGCTGGACGAGGTATGGGGAGGAGGGAGCTCTGCAAAGCCAGCTGCTGCTGCATCCCTTACCTGCAGCCGCTGCCATCCCCTTGAACCCTTGTCTTGTAGACAGAAGAAGAAGAAGCAACGCCTTTACCGTTGTATAGGCAGTAGCCACCCTCCTTATTGAAACTTTGGGGCAGCATAGCTGCAGTTGACATCATTAGTCCTCTGAGCCAGCTCTCTCTGTTGCAGCATCTCCCTGGGCGACCAGATTCCCCCCAACTCACCTACCGCAAGATCCTGTCTTTCTGCACCGAGGCCTGACTTGCCAGTGGGGGCACAACAGCTGCAGCCAATGTGCTCTAGCTCCTCAAGTGCCGCCACCCCACAGCATGCCAGCTGACTCCAACTCATCCCTTGGTGTGGAAGAAATCTCTTGAGACCCTTCTTGTTGGCACTTGATGAGTTCCAGATCCAATCACCCCCCCCCACTTCCTCTCCTCTCTCCTCTTTTAAACCAAAGCTGCTTTTTAGGACAGCAGCCAGTAGTTCTGATTTTGAGACTCTGCCAGGAATAAGGGCCTCACATCACATCCTTTTTTTTTGTAGCCAGCTACACAAGACATTGAAGGCTTAAGGGGAAGGCTAAAGGTTTCCCAGCAATCCTCATCTAAATCTGGAAATCCATCTGTTTTTTTTGTGAAGGAGGTGCCTTTCAAAAAAGAAGCAAACCAGGCTAATTGCAAGAAGCTGGGTAGGTGCATGTATGACACATGGAAACCTTAACATGACCAGCTCCTCTTGGTCTGACTACAGCCCACAGCAGTAGCCAAGACCCTTCCTCCAATGTTATTTCCACCACTGTACATAATTGGTTACTGGGTTGGAAGCTATTTTTGAAACAAGTTTGTCTTATAACATGTTTCTATTAATAAATTTCATTTGTCAGAAAAACAAAAGAAAACTGCTTTTTGAAGTGTGCGTATGTGTGTTGTGTGTGTAAGAGAGACTGATGGTTGGAATCTGCTTTGGGAAGTGATGCAAACTTAACAAGTCTCTGATACAGAAAATGAAGTGTATTCTCTAATCATTTATTATCTCCAGGTTTTCAACAAAACCAAGTACAGCTTTAACATCTGGGCCTTCATGTGCTGATGGCTCTGCATTCTGTCAAAAGAAAAGGAGGGGTGGGTGTGAGATAATCACTGCATCTGGATCCATGGAGGGGGGCAGAAAAGAAGGGGAGCCGAATTACCTTTTGGGGTAGGGGTCAGGAGAGGGCGGTCCAGTCATTCGCTCACTCCTGCTTCTTCGGGTTGTTGACGGCCACGTAGTGATAAAGGACGACCAGGAGGAACAGCGAGACTCCAAGCATATTGGCAAAGATGGCCAGTTGCACGTCCGTCACCATCCTGCGGGAGAAAAGCAGAGAGGTTAGTCCGTCACGGCCAGCGCTTTGGCCGCGGGAAGGCTCGAAGGGCCAGAAGAGACAACGGTCCCCGGGAGTCTCTCCGCGGCGGTCGCAAGTGAGCCGAGAAGAAAGCGACGTGGCAAGGCCGGTTCGCCTGGGAGCCAAGTCCACCCACCTCTCGGTTTGGGCAGCGACCCCACCGTCGTCCTCCTCCTAGCTGTCTGTGGTTCCGAAGACTTCCAGCCAGCGACGTCAAGGCGCGCCGCTCTCGCCTTCCGCTCTCTAGAAAAACTGCGGCGGGAGGGGATGGAGGAACGGAACCAACCGAGTTCCGGAAGTACTGAAGAGGCGCTGCTTTCTTTCGTGTCGTCGCGCATCGCCCTCGGCGCAGGGAGTCGAATTGCTCCGGGACCACGCGTGATCGGGCGCCCCCCGGCGGTTGAAAGGGAAAGCGTGGCCCCTCACGGCCATCCTGTAGGGCCAGGGGTCTCCAACCTTGGCAACTTTAAGATTTGTGGACTTCAACTCCCAGAATTCCTCAGACAGCTTTGCTGTCTGAGGAATTCTGGGAGTTGAAGTCCACAAGTCTTAAAGTTGCCAAGGTTGGAGACCCCTGCAGTGTAGGCGAGTCCGGCTGGTGTCTGCTCCGCCTCTCTTTGACGCCCCCTCTCTGCGATCCTTCAAATGCGTCCAATGAAAACGCAACACGCGCGCTTAAATTTACCTTCAAAAGGCGTGTCATTTAGCTAAGATATTTACATACTCCGGGCGGCTTACAGAAGCCAGCCAATTAAAAATAAAAGCAAACTCTTAATATAGGCAGTAAGGATAGTAGTATCCTCAAGGCCGAGACAACGCAGGCGCCTCAGTGCAGGAGGAAAGAGTTTAATGAAACAATTTAATGCTTTTTAAAGACCAGCAAGGTTGTCCTTCAAGAGGTCCCCGCGGATGGCAGGGTTTCAAAGAAGGGAGCAGACACTTGTCTGCCATGTGAAAATGAGCGATGCCATTGGGGATATCCGTGACCCGTTTCTATTGCACCCATAGAAGACAACATTGTCATTCTGCTTTTGGGAACTATACAATGCAGTGTTTTTTAATCATGACAACTTTAAAATGTGTGGACTTCAACTCCTAGAATTTCTCAACCAACATCTTTTCACGTATGCCAAATGGTGAGAAATCACCCGCCAATCATTGCAGAAATGAGGTTTACTACTCTTTAAAATTCTCTACAGATGGTCCTTGACTTACAACAGTTTGTTTAGTGACTATTCAGAGTTACACCAAAAAAAGTGACTTATGACCAGTTTTCACACAACCATTGCAGCATCCCTATGGTCACGTGATCAAAATCCAGACACTTGGCAACTGACTCATACTTATGATGGTTTGCAGTGTCTCAGGGTGCCGTGGACCCCTTTTGCTCTGACTAGCAAAGTCAATGGGGAAGCCAGATTTACTTAACAGTTTGACTAATTTAACAACAGCAGTGATTCACTTAACTGTGGCAAGAAAGGTGTTAACAAATGTTTCACTTAGCAAAAAAAAAATGGGCTCAATTGCAGTAAGTCAAGAATAGCTGTACATTCCTGAAGGAAACTGAAATGAGCTGAATTGAATTTGGGATGTACAGAGTTTCGAAGAAGCAGGCACTCAAGTACGAGCTCCACAAACCTGATGATCAGCTTTTCACATGTGTGGGTGTTGGGGCTTTAAAAGAGCCAGAATCTCCTCTTTAAGACCACAGATATTTCAACTTTCTGCAGGGTTGGGAGGGAGGAAAAAAATGGATAGTGGAAGAGCTGGATTGAGAAGGAGAGGACATGCTCATATAACAGACTAAAATTGCCAATAGATGCCAAGCTGATCCTGCCTCCTGTGGGACATTTGATTAGCCTCCAACAGCATGTTCGGTGAAGTGTGTCAGATTTGATATTATTTATTTATTGTATTTTATTTATTTATTTATTTATTTAATTTATATTGCCACCTATTCGCCCATGGTGATTTGAGGTGGCTTACACAATGCAAAACCATATTTAAAACAAAAAATAAAAATAAAAAACAATAAAAACTAACAAAAATAATCAAATTAGTAAAGTACAATAAAACAAAATTTCGGGGGAAAAAAAATCCAACTCCCACCCCCCAGGACAGCAGATCTACTGTAGAATTGATGCTGATTACTATCAGCCTAAGGGAAAAACACACATTTTCACGTGTATTCTCTCCCCTCCTCTTTAATCCTGTTTTTATAACTAAACATAGAAAGTCATGTTTATCTATTTTGCACTGTCTTGTTGGTTTTATTGTGGTTTCAGCCTCATATCATTTAAATGTATGGTTTGCCAATTGCACAGTGGCAGATAGGAAAGCACACTCCAGAGGGTTAATGTCATTGCCCAGAGGATCATTGGTTGCCCTCTCCCCTCTTTGGAAGAGCTTTATAGCTCCCGCTGCCTTAAGAAAGTTCAAAACATTCTCAAAGATCCATCTCATCTGGGCACCCTTTTTTTTGAACTATTACCATCTGGCAGACGGTACAGGATAATAAAAACAAGGACAGATAGGCTTCAAAACAGCTTCTATCCCAGGGCAGTAGCTCTTTTGAATTCTGCTGTATAGTGCAGTATTGGTGCGATGTCAGGGGTTTTCGGTTCAATGTGTGGAGTGTGTAGGATGTGTGTTTGTGTTTATTTTCATGGTCATGGTCATGCACTGAAGATGGTGTTTGATTTCATTGTACGAGGTGCAATGACAATAAAGTAAACTAGACTAAACTAAAGTCCTAATTCATTCTTCTATACCAAACTATCAGAATTCTCAGCAATGGTGCTGCTGGACAGGGAATTCTGGAATTTGGTCCACACATTTAAAAGTATGCCCAGGTCCCCCTTCTACCATATAATATTGGTTGTCTATCCCAGCTTGAGAAAGAAAATTAAAATGGGCAACTATGGGGGAAAAAAGACTCACAGACTGAAGTGCTTGTGGCTGCAACTACTTCGTTTATTGGAAGATCATTTGTGATCCTGAAGAAGCTAAAGTTGCATTGGACCTTCATAAGTAATTGGATTAACACTGAGGTTCTGCAGAATGTTTATTATATTGTTTATATTCATATATTATATCATACATTCCCCAGTAGCCAAGAAACTTCACAACTTGCCCTATTCAGCAATGTTTTTATGATAATGGTGTTGTATTTGTGCATTTTGCTGTTTTTATTGCTTCACATTCAGCATAATTGGGGATGAGTTGCCCCAAATTTCCCCAGCTTTTGTGCCTTGCAGGAGACAATGCTTTAATTCCTACTGTCTTTCCATATTTTTCTCGCCCTCTTTTCTAAAGAGCAAAATAACTGATTGAGAACACAAGAGAAATTAATCACTTTTTCTGCCAAATGGAAGAGAAAGCAGTGATTTGATCACCATGTCATCTGGATTTTCAGTTTAAAAACAAAAAATAAATTATGGCAACTGTAGAGAAAATGGTTAGCCTGGAAGCAATTCTTTTTTCATTGGAAGTGTTTAGAGCTTTCATTCCATGTTTATTCCACATTGCTTGGAAGCCTCAATCATGATTCGTGGTGTGAGAATTACACGCTATAATGTGGTTTGTTTCTGCTTTGACCCATCTAGAAAAATGAGTGATCTTTTGAAGTTGTGGTAATTGGTGATCTCTCATTCCAATTTTATCTGCAGCAGCATTGTAAAAAGTAGCAAGCCAAAGGATTTGGGATATCTTTCACTAGCTTAGAAAAGCTAGGTGATTCCAATTTTCAACAGGTGATAGAAACTGCTTTTGCTACTAATGAGTTAATTGTTCTTTTCCTGGGCTCCCCTTGCAGGATGCTAGGTGTAGGCTGCTAGGTACAACTCTCGGATTATATTCCAGCATCCCAGCACAGTTTTGGGGAACAAAGATTAGGGTTAGAATTACAACATTCTTTGGAACTATCATAGAAAAAAAATAGCTTGAAGGCTTTCTTTCAAATTCACATCAGAAAAGTGGGGAATACAATACGTTCTGATTTATGAGAAATTAAGATACCATACGCTATGAGAGGGAAAAACAAGACTGTTGTTTTCCAGACAGGAAAAAGAGAACCTACAATATTGAACCACAAGATGGGGCTGCCATTACACACAAGGATTTCAGAATAGGCTATACGTTTATTTTGCTGAATTTTACTAGGAAAAAATTGAAACAAACTCCATTAAAGTACTCGGTAACAAGTTATTCCACGTAATAATACACGGTGATATGATAACAGTGTTCCAATATTTGAGGGCTGCCACAAAGCAGTGGGGGTCAGCCTATTTTCCAAGCCACCTGCAGGAAGACAAGGCGCAATGGATGGTAACTAATCAAGGAGGGAACCAACCTAGAACTAAGGAGAAATTTCCTGATAGCAAAAACAATTTATCAGTGCAATGACTTACCTCCAGAAGTTGTGGATGCTTCAACATTGGAGGCTTCTAAGAAGAGATTGGACAATCATTTGTATGAAATCGTATAGGTTTCCTGCTGAGCAGGGGATTGGTCTACAAGATCTCCAAGGTCCCTTCCAACCATTATGTCCATAGGAACACTGCAACAGTCACCACTTTTTGAATAAAATTGCTCTAAACAACACTGAAATTTCAATTCCACAGGAGTTATGGGTCCAGGATTTTTTTACACATTCTTTAAGTTAACAGATTTTAGGTACCTTGATTCTAAAATTGTTGCAGTATAATGCATCGTTTTGGCTTCCTTGACAGTACCAATAGATAAACACAGTGAGAACTTTAGTAGTATGTAAGTGTTTAGTAGAGCTGGCAAAAGAAGTTGTGTGCACTTGTTTTAAGATAACAAAAAAAAAAAAAAAACATAATAGCCTTGAAATTATTCTAAGCTATTTGTAAATAACCATTCAAGCCCACATTTCTAAAATTTCACTCAGATTAGGAAACATTTAAACTTGAAGAATGGAGGTTAATTTAATTAATGCTTAATTAATGCTGGTTAATATCCAGTTTAGAACAAGCACACATGTCACTCAGAGAAGCTAGTAAAAAAAAGTGTTATGTTTATTTACTAAACTTCAACAAAGAGCAAAATAGTTGACTAGCAAAGATGCAATAAAAGATAGGGAGGAGGAAAAATATCAGGAAAAAAAGGGAGGAGGGAAACAAACAGGCAACAGTTTGCATCAATGTTTCTCAAACTTTGTTTGTTTGTTTATATCCCATCTTTATATTTTTTTACAAATAACTCGGGGTGAAGAACATAACCCACATAACCTTCCTCTTCCTATTTTCCTCACAACAGCTACCCTTTGAGTTGAGATGAGTTGGGCTGAGAGAATGACTGGCCCTAGTTCACCCAGCTGGCTTTCATGGCTAAGGTGAGGCTCTTAAGATGCTAAATTAATCAATTCACAACACTGAATTTATTTTTTTTCCTCTCAAAAAAGAACATAAGCAATATAAAAACAAATACAAATTCTGCTGAAACCATAAAAACCAACAAAAATGATATTAAAACAGATATTAAAGTAAACAAGTAAAGTCCCTTCCAGAATGAAGGGTCAGTTTAAGGCAGCCACAGCTAAATAGTGAAATCCAGATGATCACTGGATGGTACCAAAAAGAACTTTCTAAATTTCTAGATGTCTTTACTATCATTTTCCTTACTATCATAACAACACCAAGAACATTTTTGTCAATTTCTGAATACTTCAAATGGTCCTTCTTCTAGTTTGTTCTGGAAGATAGAAATATGGTTTCCAATGTTTTTATGGAGTTGGTAGAAATTTAGGTTTTATCAAGGATAGGACGAGGCTGGGTTTCTGGAGCTCCAGCCACAGGGAGGAATAAACCGTGGAATATTTTCTTATGCTGCTCTGTTCTTCTGTCAGTGGACTCTGAGCCTTCCTGCCTTTTGGAAACTGAGCATAGAAAAACTCTGCTATGCCTCTGAATTTTGCTCTCACTTCTTTCTGTGGACTATGGGGCCTCTTCTCCATATACACTTGTCAAAAGTAAGCAAGCTGCAGCTGTCAGCACAGGCTCCAGTTGTGGATTATTTTCTTGTGATTGTTTCAGACACAAGCACAGTAATGAATGCACTGTATATATTTGTGTGCATCATCCAGATTTATCCATGGATTTCAACCTTCAAGAGGTATTGTGCAATCTAAAGGTTGAAGTCCATGGATACATTTGGATTTTGGGCACTAATGAACAGCATATAGTTCAACTGTTCTAATTGTCACACAATGTTTCTAAGTAAAAGATGTTAATTTGAAGATCAGCATACTTAGTACCATAGTTAATTGAAAGTGTTAATGTTGACCTTTAAAGCCCTAAATAGTTTTTAGGATGAAGTTACCTAATGAGTGCCGCATCCTGAATGTACCTACCCAGACATTATGACAAGGGTCTTCAAACTTGGCAAGTTTAAGATTTGTGGATTTCAACTCCCAGAATTCCTGAGCTAACATGACTGGAGGAGGAATTCTGGGAGTTGAAGTCCACAAGTCTTAAAGCTGTCAAGTATGAAGACTCCTGCCTTAGGATCTTATAATCCTCCAGGTCCCCCTCCCCCCCCAGCAAAGGAAATAAAGAGGGTCTTTACAAGGGTGAGAGCTTCTGTGCGTGCAATTCTTTTATGGAATCCACCAACAACAACATAAAGAGGCTCCATTTACACCCACATTAGTATAATTTTAACCCTAGGTGAAGGCCTTTCTGTTTTCCTATGCGTTAACTGGCTTGAAATTGTGTTGTAATTTGTATTGTTTTAGGTTTTAAATAACTGCCTTGCTGCCATTTACTTTGTATGGTGTTTTTATTTTGTATTTTATTTACAAAATACAGAATAACAGAGTTGGGAGGGAACCTGGAGGTCTTCTAATCCCATCCCTACCCAAGCAGAAGACCCCATATACCGTTCTGGATAAATGGCTGTCCAGTCTCTTCTTAAAACCCTCCAGTGTTGGAGCACCCACAACTTCTTAAGGCAAGATGTCTCACTGATTAATTGTTCTCACTGTCTGGACATTTCTCCTTAATTCTACATTGTATCTCTTTTTAATATGTCTCCATCCATTACTTTTTGTCTTGCCCTCGGGTGCTTTAGAGCAGGGGTCCCCAACCACCGGTCCGCGGACCGGTCCCGGTCCGTGGAACAAGTCCTACCAGGGCGCTGGTTTGCTGGGCGCTGCCATCTTGTTTTGATGAAAAAGTGCTTCCGGTGAGCTTTTCCGGGTAGAAAGCTCACCGGAAGCACTTTTTCATCAAAACAAGATGGCGGCGCCCAGCTGATGCCGGTACCGGGCCGCGGCATAAAAAAGGTTGGGGATACCGGGCCGCGGCATAAAAAAGGTTGGGGATCACTGCTTTAGAGAATAGATTGTCCCCCTCTTCTTTTTTCTTCAATACTAGAAGAATCTGTTTTAACTGAGGCAACCAGCATCTCTGCCGTTGCTCAGATAAGACCAAGAAAAATACTTTAAAACTCAGATGCGGCCAAGTTACGGAAATACTTTTTTTGCTGGATACCTTTAGGATTAATATTTGGAGATAGACCATCTCTGACTATGAAGGTTTCATGTAGATATCATGGGACAGTAATTGCTGATAGGCTGAATTCTCACAATATATTTAAGTCTTTTATTGAATTAGCATGTTTTCTGGGCTTGGATAATACATTCATTGAACCATAACTAACCAATTAACACAATTGCTAAGTCATTATAAAAATTAGTCAAGCTTATCATCAACATACACTCCTAAAACTTTTATTGACCTAAGTACAGTGTAGGAACATGGGTGCTGACTTCCTTTTCTACCAATCTGTATAAATTTTTTTAAAAAAACATCAGAGTTGATCTTTAGCATTCTCACATTTATCTATGTCACAGTAGGCAAAGCAGTAAAGCTAACAAAGGTTTGTTTGCTATACATTAAGATGCCTTAATTCTCCTAAACAAAGAATTCTGCTGCCATCTAATTCATTTCCAATATTCCAGCAGGAAAAATGAATGGATATTCGTAGCACAGATAATGCCACTATACTCCTGTAAAATGAACCTCCAGGTTGGAAGGTATCCATTGAGCTACTGGGAATGAGCAGAGGACAAGACTGTTTATGATGTGGCTGGATTGAAGTCAAAAAAGGATGTCTAGCTGCTGATGTGGAAATTGGCAAAAGGAAAATCCTGTGTTGCAGTACAGTATATATAAATAAATATGTCAGCATGTGTGCACCCACACACACACACAATTGGTTTGTGGAATGTCAGAACTATCCAGGCAACTTTGATGTGGTCAGAGAAAAAAAAATGACAAGAATGAAAATTGACATTCTGAGAATAGATAAGCTGAATTTACTGGACTAAATCACTTCACATCAGAAGAGCATCAATTCCTCCACTTTGATCAAGAAAATAAGAGAAAATGGGAAAACCATAACCAAGCCTGGGAGCCTTCTTATTTTCCAAGGATAGTATGAAAGATAATTGTACAAAAGGCTTTATTGTAGCACACACCTTTTCTGGGTTAACTCCACCCTCCTAGGCTTTGCAAGTTGATGTAGCCACATAAAAAAAGTCTTTAATGATTAGTCTTTAAATAAAAGTCTTAAAGTTCTTGTGCTTGTTGAGATTAGGTGCTGCCTCCTCATGATTGCTCCTCTCATGGTTGCTCCAAGCTACTTCTAAGCCAAGCTCCAGGCAGGAATCACATCATAATAAGTTGCTTACTATAGCTTGTGCTCTTGGCAGTTGAACTGCTTGCCTGTAATAGTTATACATTCCCAGATGTCATTTCCCACTTCCTTGGCTGCTTGTTGTGTTCTCTTTTACACACCCAGACTTTTGTAGGCTATAGGCCTGAGTGGAGTGAAGTTACCTCTAGATATCAGCAATGCGAGTAAACTGTGAGTGATGAAATGAATGAATGAATGAATGAATGAACTAACAAAGCCATCTTCTTTCAAGTTTCTGTGGCTGTAAACTTTTATTGTCCTTTGGGAAAAAGGATGAATACCATCTTCTAACAACCATGTGGAGAGTCATTTTTGACTCTCTACATGGATATCACTGAATGGAAAACACCAACATTAACTAGATTTTCTGAAAACAAATAAACTCTGGTCAGTTAATAAAAGCAAGATCTGCTTCAGGCTGCAGCTCAGATTGTGAGTTCCTTCTTGCAAAATTGCAACTTAAACCAAAGAAAATAAAACCATCAGATACACAATATAAGATTATAAGATTATCTGGGGGAGAGAAATATAGATGTGATAAAAAGAGAACCTGAAGAACTCTTGCCTGAAATTGCTAGAAAATGCTCTAGCTACCAAGCAGTTGCACTTATCTTTTATGCAAGTAAAGTAAAACTCAAGATTTTGAAATTCAGACTTTTAACGCTATACACATTGGAGTAGAAGAAGTAACAGAGTTTAAATTGCTGGAAGGAGCATCAACAATCATAGGTATACTGGCAAAATAGTGCCTCTGCTATATCAGACTCAGTTATTTCACAGAATAATTGTATATTGAGTTGTAGAGATGGAAGAGAACCAGTGGTAATGGTGGTGGTACCTTTGAGTCAATGTTGAATCCTGGTGACTTCCTGGACAAGTTGCTGCAATTATATTTGGAAAGCTTTTCAGAAGTAATTTGCCACTGCCTCCTTCGTAGGGCTGAGAGGGAGTGACAGGCCAAGGTTACCCAGCTTCCTCCATTCTTAAAGTGGGATTAGAAAGCACCAGAAACTAGTAGTAGGAGACCTAGTAATAGGGGATGGAGGAGGGGTTGAAAACTTAAAATTGCCATTTCTGAAATCATGGGAAAATAGCAGTGATTGTGAGGGTTAATTGAAAGGTCACCTCTCAACAAGTGATTGCTCCATTTTGATGCTGGGATGTTGAGATGAGAATGGCTCCGAAGAAGGAGAAAATTTGTGTGGCTGAAGAGAGGCAATAGCAATAGCAATAGCACTTAGATTTATATATCGCTTAACAGTGCTTTACAGCCCTCTCTAAATGGTTTTACAGAGTCAGCATATTGCCCCCAACAATCTGGGTCCTCATTTTACCAATCTTGGAAGGTTGAGTCAACCTTGAGCCGGTGAGACTCGAACCTTGAGCCAGTGAGACTCGAACTGCCAACCACTTCACCACCACAGACAAAATACGCTTCGGAGGGAAATAATGAGTGATAGATTCCTGAAATTGTCTACAGCAGGGGTGTCAAACTCACGTTGTCGCATTGTCACGTGACGTATCATGACTCCCACCCCCTTCGCTAAAATGGGATGAGCGTGGCCAGTGTGTGATGCATCTGGCCCATGAGTTTGACACCCCTGGTCTACAGTATTGTTCAAGAATGATGTCCTTTGAATCTAAGTTTAAAATTAATATTAAGCCCATTTTTGGAATGGGAAACATTCATCTGCTTTTGTATGCACATTTTACTGAGAAATCAGCTCCATCAGGTTTTATGAGACAGTCTTATGTGGGTTGTGAGGCTGTTGGCTAATTAAACAGATGGTTGTATTATCTGCAAAGAGGGGGAGGCAGGCATAGGAGGTTCTAGAAAACGTGTCTGTATATTTGTGTACATGGGAGTTAATGTTGATTTCTAGTGATTGTCTGGACTAATCTCTGCAGTTTTCTTGGCATTGGTTTTTGAATTAATTTTCCAATATCTTGATCAATGGCTAAAACAAAGTGACTAACCCAAGGTCACCCAGCTGGGTTTGGAGCTAAGGTAGGACCAGAACTCATGGTCTCCTGGTTTCTAGCCTGATGCATTAACCACTAGAACAGGCTGCCTTTCTGAGAAGAAATAGTTGTGGGAGGGAGCGGGGAGAAAGGGAAGAGAGATGGAGAGAGAAGAATAAATAAATAAATAAATTCCGGAATGGACAAAATCCTTCATAATGATGTTGAACTTTGTCAGAAATTTGATTTTTGCTTGGAAAAGTGGAGAAAATAGGAGGGAGTTTTTGCAGGAAGAACTGCAGATGTTCCCCTGCTTTTCCCTTAATCTTTTCTAAAGATCAGTGCTAGTATCCTCACCCCACACCTTGTTGTACATTTGATGTTGAATGAAATGTGTGTGGGTGTGTATGTGTTTGTATAGAAGGTGTTGGATGGGGGGGGAGTGTAGGGGGGGACCAAAAGTATGGAGACGTAACTAAACATCTGGATAAATTGAGGGCAGCTTCCTTTCCTTCTGGTTGCTTGCAGCTAAGTGGTGGGATATGTTAAAGTTGCTCTTTCTGAGTCATTAAGGATTCACTTCTCCCCATCCCTCCCATTCTCCTGCGTTTCCCAGGAAATAGACAGGTTAGCTTCTTGCACAGAAAGAATTCCGTAATGCTCTATGACTTCAGATTTCTTGGATTAGAATCTGTATGTTCAGATAACCAGAATGGCCACACACACACAAAATCAGGAGTCCGCTAGCACCTTTTCTGACTAACACATTTTACTAAAAGGCATAAGCTTTCATTGACAAGCACATAAGCTGTGTTTAAAAACGCATTTAATTTGGTTACAAAATGAATCCATTTTTTCATGTTTGCACAATATACAGAACCATAAACATTCCTAGCCAATTGTGTTCGTATAACATGCTAAGTCACAAAACAAAGCCAACTTAGCATATAGAATAAATAGAACTAGGCCTTTGTCTGAGCTGCTTAAGCTTCACTTTAGCCTCTGTTTGAATCAGGTCCTGCATTAAGCTTTAGTTTATGAGATATCAGTAAAACAAAACAATTGTATTTGTCAATCTGGGTTTATAGGACATTATATTAATCCATTATATTAATCCAATCATAGTGTGCCAAAACCATGTAATTTCTTTCCAAAGTGGAAATGCAAATAAATAAATAACTAATATTTAAATAAATACAATTTTATTTGTTAAATTTATATACCACCCATCTTGCTATCTAAAACTTTCCTAATCAATCATAGCCTAGTAACTTTGCCCTGCAATTTTCCTTTGAGAAGAAGATACCGTACTTAATTTAAATTCACAGAGTAACAGAGTATACTGAAAAGTCAGTTTCTTAGTCCTTTGTGAAGTAAGCTTTGTGTGTGGTCATCTTTTATGAAAAAGCTGTGCTGTGGCCTATATAGAGTGCGGGAGGGCAAGGTTGATGGATGATGAGTTGTGTCACGGTGGAAACAGAGCAGGGAATAATAGAGCCCAACTATATTGTAGATGACATGATTGGTCCTGCTTGAATAGATACAGGAACAAAGGTTAACAATACTGGTAATTCCAAGAAGAAGTCATGCGAAAATGTATTTTCTACTTTTTCGGAAATTGCTGTGCTACAAAATGCAGTTAATCACATCTACTGTATTCATTTCGAATCTGAAAAATAGGCATTGTGCTGATTTGACTCTGAGCTTTTCTCTGAGAGAATATAAGGTTAAATAAAAATTGCAGCAAAAGGGACCTGTTGAAAGCAGGGTATGCATGGCAACATTTCCTTCAGGCAACTGCTATGTTCCTCCTCTCTCTCTGAGAGGAGCATAGCAGTTGCCTGAAGGAAATGTTCAGCAGGTCCCTTCTCTACCAGAAGGAGAGAGACTAATGGGGTGTTCAATAATGGAGGTGTTCAGAAGTTTTACAAGTAAGACATGTCCAGGTGTTTGTAGGATCATCTCTCCCTGAGATTATCTGCCTATCCTACCAGATTGGATAGGACAGGCACACTTCAAATCCTTTTCCTGAAATCTTGCCTTTTCAGGAGGTCTTGGAAGTGTGCCTTTTCCATGGCTGCCCCCACCTAATGGAATGCAAGCATGCACAACACACACACACACACACACACCAATAATTCTGTGGCCCTCAACTTTGTCAGAAAGCCATCAAGACCTGGCTTTTTACCTAGGCACTGGGGTAGAATGAGGGTGTCTGGAATTGGTTGTGGGACATCCCAAGGAGATGATTGAGGTGCCAGGTTTTGTTTTGGCTTGATGGTTTTATTTTTTATTATTTTTGTAGTTTTGGATTTTCCTGTGTTGTGAGCCTCCCAGAGTTGTTTGTTTAGATGTTCCGGCCATACAAATCCTTTAAATAAATAAAATCAATATTGGTGACATTGTAGATTGACCTTGGGATATGATCAGAAAATCTGAGTGGCTCAGCAAGTGATCAATATATTAAGATGAACATGCAGCAATAAAACAGATCAGTTCATAAACTGTCCTCTTGAGTTCTTTTCTGAAAAAAACCAGCTTCTGCTGTCACCTATCATCCCATGAAATTGTGCTATTTCACAATAGAGGAATGACAATGTTTAAATAGCAATAGCACTTAGACTTATATACCGCTTCATAGTGCTTTACAGCCCTCTCTAAGCAGTTTACAGAGTCAGCCTATTGCTCCCAACAATCTGAGTCCTCATTTTACTCACCTTGGGAGGATGGAAGGCTGAGTCAACCTTGAGCCTGGTGAGATTTGATCTGCCAAATTGCAGGCAGCTGGCTGCAACAAAAGTAGCCTGCAGTACTGCACTCTAACCACCACGCCACCAAGGCTCTTAATATTTTTCTGATGGCAAGCACAATACCTGTATGATCATTGCCGGATTCTAAATCATGTCTGCTCCAGTGGTGGGATTCAATTTTTTAAATACTGGTTCTGTGGGCATGGCTTGGTGGGCGTGGCAGGGGAAGGATACTGTAAAATCTCCAGTCAGAGGTGGTATTTGCCGGTTCTCCAAACTACTCAAAATTTCCGCTACCGGTTCTCCAGAACTGGTCAGAACCTGCTGAATGTCACCTCTGGTCTGCTCCAGCTTCAGAATGGTCTCCTGTGTTTGGTATGTAGATATTTGTCAATGGCTATTCTCTGCTCTTTATGGAAAAGACACACATCTTTATGACAGTCCAGCCTGGCTTCTTATTTGCCAACCATCCGCAGCTGCACTGGGAGGGCCTGTTTCATGTTCTGGCTCAGCCATCTGCCCACAAGTGACCACTGGCTCCATTTTTGGCTTTCATCAGAAATCTTGTGTGTTCTGTTGCTTCTGTAAATGCTCCCCTAAGATTGTTTTTTTTCTGGGTTCAGGTAGTGATGAAAATGTTATGCCTTGTTGCAATGCTGGGAATCTTCTCTGACAGGGATAGCATCAGTTGGTCTCTGCACCAGAAGTTCAGCCATAGAGGAGGAAGCATCTGGAGTAACACCCTGCTATATTGTGTGCATGAGGACCTACCGTCTTCTGCTTTCTGCCCTTTATCCTCAGCTTCCTTCCCTAGAAAGAAGTGAGAGCGAGGAGAAACCAACCAGACGATATACCAGCTAATAAATAAACAGAGAGAATGACAGGGTGACGGGGTTTGAAAAAGATGGAGACTTTCTCTAAAACCCAGGAATTAAGCATCTTGAAGCCATCAATAAGACACCCTGCTTTTCTTTCAAGAAGATAGAAGAAAGCAGCAGAACTTTGTAAGTATAGGAAGAGCTGAGTTGGATTAGACCAACCAGAGTCCTCATTAACTTCCAAGCTATGCAAGTCCATAAACTTCCTGGAATTTGGCTCTTAAACATGGGGAGGGCAGATGGCAGCCCATTCATAGAGGGTGTGAAGGTTATAGCACAGCCTCAGGCTCTTCCTTTCCTCATCCATTGGTATTCCTGTACTGCCTCTGATCCTGGAAGGAAGTTAGCCATAACAATCAATTGCAATCCACCACACATTTCTCTTTATTATCTATGCACCAATTTCAAAAGATTAACATATGCGAAGATCATGATTGTTCCCTCTGGCTGCCCTATATCTTTGTCACTCTGCCAGTGCAGTTGTGCTGTTTGTTATCCAAGACTCCGTGTTCAGTGTCTGAGACTGTGCATGGATAGTTGAGTCAATCCTCATATTACTTGAACATTAATTTTCTTCAGATATTTAGGGTCACTTACTTCAGAGTCTTCCAAAACAGCTGATAAATCAATACATGTCAGATTAATACAATCAGATTAATGTCAGATGAATACAATCCATTAAAAACAATACATTGATAAAAATGCTATACACAAAGACAGTAAATGTACAGCAATCAAAAGTACAACAGTTGACACCCCCAAAACAGAGCATTCACCAGGAAAATAAAATGGCTGGAAAGGGTAAATAGGGGAAATTAGAATAAAACATTGCACTTAATCTTTAAAACTGCATTGACCAGGAAAAGGGGCTTGAGGTTGTGATGCTGAAGTTGCTAAGAATCTCTGTGTCAGTGTGCTGCTGCTGCTAGGAAACCCATCACCGTCACCAGATTTCATTTTTGGAAACAAAGAAAGTCATCAAAAATGAGACTTCTCCTTTTGTATCAACTGAACACAGAATATATTTATAGCAAAACCATGATTAAAAGTTTATTATTTGTTATTTGAATCTATTGATTTATTTAACAAAATAATATTGTATATTGTTCTGATTGCCATACTTTGAAAATGGCATTGATAATTTGAAAGTGTGCAGATATGGAAACCCCAAATGATCCAGGGGCTGAGCAGAAACAGAAGGTTACAAAGAGGTTTTTTTTTTAGTTCAAACGTGAACAAGAGAGGTCATCATGTTTGCAGAGAGATCTAAAGTGAGACTGTATATGGGAGAAAGAAGTACAACTGGGTAGATAGATTTTTGCCCCCTCTTTTCTAATAACAAAAAAGCTGCAGGGAGTTATGTTGTTTTTTAAACTTTATGTTTGTTAAAAAATAAATAAAAGGAGGGTTTGTTTCACACAGCATTCTGTTTGAATGTGGAATTTCAAATGTGGAATTCATGAGAAGTGAGAGGTACACTTTGCCTGGCTTAAACAGAATTTAAACGATAGAAATTTAGACTCTCTTCACACAACAGGGGTCACATTTGTTGCGATTGTGTAACATGTACTTGGAGGGAGATTGATGACAGTTGTGTGTGCGGTGAACTCAGTCAGAGGGGAGAGATGCACTTAGGCTGTGGGGTTGAATTCCCCTCCTCTGAATTCAAGTATCCTCAAAAGATGACTATCCAGCCTCTCCTTGAACATCTCTCGGAGCAACTAGTTCCACTGTTAAATAATCACATTCCTGATGGATGAGTTTTCACTGTCTGCTAGACAAGACGCAGGGCTTCTCGGGATTAGCCAATGGGTGCCTATAGAACTGAGGTTCTGCCTGCAGTCTTCTTGCAGGCATCCGGTTCGAGCTTTGGGAAGGGACTTTTAGAGTGGTTAGCAACCACAATTGAGACTGGCACCTCAGTCATTAAATGAAAGAGTCGCTAAGTGAAACTGCTTGCAATCGTATTTCAGCTTTCCTTTGCTTTAAAGTCCTGAGAAGGTCGTAAACACGAGGATTGGTCATAGAGTTACTTTTTCACCACCATCATAATTTCAAATGGTTGCTAAATGAGGCAGTTGCTAAATATGGACCGAGGGGTCATCATCAAAGCACTGTTGCTGTTACCCAGTTTGGGTAATGAAACATTTGCAAGAAAAAAACCAAGCTCAGAGACCACCAAAGGACCCCTCGTTTTAACCCTACATATTCTCCTTTATTAAATGAGGACTATTGTTTCAAGACTTTCTTTTTTGGATGGTTCTGAATGAAATCACCTATGTGGGTGTCAGAATGGTACGCCTAAGTGTGATCATGATTTTCTGGAACCATCAGGCCCTTTTGGAGATGGTCAGTTTACCATCTGTAACAAAATGGCAATCTTCATCTAGTATGCTTTTGCTAGTCCTTGCCAAGTTGGTCACTAGGCTATATCTGCGTGGCATTCACACTTCACAAGACTTCTGTCCACTTCTGTGTTCCTCATAAAATCAGTGTTTTCGTCTTTCCAGTTCTGCCTTAAAACCTTGGCTGATTTTTAAATAATAAGTAAGATTGGATCTAGTCAACCCTTGGATGGGAGACCACCAGGAAATCCTATAATATTATCCTGAGAAGCAGAAGCATCCTGGAAGAAAGCAATGGCAAATCACCAGTACTATGCCAAGAACACACAGGGACATATCCAGGGGTGGGATTCCACCGGTATAACAACTGGTTCGGTGATCGCGCTCTGTGTGCGCGCTCCACATTTAAGAAAGCTCTAATACTTAACCTTCTACAGCAGTCCCTGTGAATAAAACAGCTGAGGCACGGCAAATTAGCTGTGCTCTAAAAAAGGAAATAGAGCACAGGAAAGAGCAGGTGGACGCACATGCTCCTCGCAGTAAACCAGTTTGCTGCCAGCTGATCTTTGGAGTAAGGGGTTCGCCCAAACCAGTCCGAACCGGTAGAATCCCACCCCTGGACATATCAATTAATTTATCAAGAATGGAGCTCCGTTTGAAGGAGATGTGATGCTGAGAGTGTGGCTAGGAAATCAGCGGTGGTCTTTATCTGTTGAGCAAAGTAGACCATCGCATTAAGTCATAACACAGTTTTATTTGTTTCAGTAAAGCGTACGATATGAACACAGGCATTACAATTGGTTAATGTGGTTTTATGTTGCCTGAATGTAGTCAGGGTGTGATAAACATCTAAAGCAAGGGTGTCCAACCTTGGCAACTTTAAGCCTGGAGGACTTCAACTCCCAGAATGCCCCAGCCAGCAAAGCTGGCTGGGGCATTCTGGGAGTTGAAGTCATCCAGGCTTAAAGTTGCCAAGGTTGGACACCCCTGATCTAAAGGCTACTTCAAGCCCCAGCCACTGCTTCCAAGAGGCATGAGGAGGGGGGGCTGCTTTCTAGAGATTTAGCACGTTCCGGGGAAGACGAAACGCCTGGCCCTCTCAGCTTTGCTGAGAAGCTTTTGCGGCAGACAGAACTCTTAACTGGAAGGGCTTGGCATTCCGTTCACTCTGAATTCTTTTGAATGCTTCTAATTCTGTTCAATGGTGAGCAACAATCTGTGAAACAGACCCAGAAGAAGTCGGGGACAGCGGCACCCTCTTGCGGAAAAAGTGCCCTGTCCCACCCCCAAGCCAGCCCGTTCTCACTGAGATGTTGCAGGCTGTTCTCCAGGTTCTGCCAAGCGAGTACCATTGGACTGTTGAACTGGGAGTGGCTGCTCCCCCCCCCCCCACCAATTCCTCCCCTCCATCACTTTCCAGATGCTTTTGCCATAAAAGGAAAAGTGTCTTTACTGGGAAGGAGCTGCTAGAACTAATGGGAGCCAGTGTAGTGCTGACTTCTTTTGGGGGAGGGGTGCAGGGAAGAGGGAGACGAAACAGATGCCTATGCTTGCAAGTGACAGGAGGGCAGCCATCTCTATGCCCACAGAAAATAAATCATACATTCAGAGAGTTAGCAGAGCAGCCACTCCGGCCCCATAATTGGCCCACTTTCTTTGCATTGCACAGTCATAACCACAACCACAATGCACACAACATAGAGGCATATCATTTGAGTTTGCATTTTGAGAGCGTATTTAAGAGATGGAGGCCTAGACCAGGAAAGGATGTTCAGAACTGGCTAAAGGCATATGCAGGGAGTTAGCCTAGAGCAGGGGTGTCCAACCTTGGCAACTTTAAGCCTGGAGGACTTCAACTCCCAGAATTCCCCAGCCAGCTTTGCTGGCTGGGGAATTCTGGGAGTTGAAGTCCTCCAGGCTTAAAGTTGCCAAGGTTGGACACCCCTGGCCTAGAGCTACTCTGCATTTTAGGGCAGTGGAATATGGCTGGGTATGTGGCTTTGCAAGCATGAGATGGCCCCCCCAGCAGTGGCTTGGCCCAAGTAAGCTGTGTTTTTATTTATTTATTTTTATTTATTTATTTTATTTATTTATTTGATTTGCCAATTGTTTACAAGATAATAAGTATAAGTGTATACATAGATGTGAATACATGAAATGGGTACATATAAGAAAAATAAAAGAAGAATAAGAGAAACAATAGGACAGGGACAGTAGGCACGTTGGTGCGCTTATGCACGCCCCTTACAGACCTCTTAGGAAAGGGGTGAGGTCAATAGTAGACAGTCTAAGGTTAAAGTTTTTGGGGTTTGGGGAAGAAACTACAGAGTCGGGTAGAGTATTCCAGACATTGACCACTCTATTGCTGAAGTCATATTTCCTGCAATCAAGTTTGGTGCGGTTAACATTGAGTTTGTATCTATTGTGTGCTCTTGTGTTGTTATGGTTGAAGCTGAAGTATTCATTGACAGGTAGGACATTGCAATGTATGATTTTATATACCATGCTTAAATCAGACCGAAGACGGCGTAATTCAAGGTTTTCTAGTTCTAGAATTTCAAGCGCTTCATATTTGCGAATTCACATGCTGATTTGCACCACAAGGCCCGATCCTGCTTGATAAGAATAAACCCACTAGATGACCAGAGACATCTATCTGACTCAGCTACTGATTTAGCATAGAAACATTCTGTCCCAATCTCTGGAAAGCTCTTCCTTCTTTCCCCTTTTATTGGAAAAAAATCTTCCATATCCCGTCGCGCACTGTAACAATCAGTGACAAAGGAGGGATGGGAGCAGATATTGCATTTGCTTATTTAAGATACCCATACCCCACTTAAGTTGGCAAAACCACATGGTTTTCAAAGATTGATAATTACACAGCCTCTGTCCTCAAGCCTAGTGCCGAAAAATTGGCACCACCCCATTCTCTATCTCCGGGTGGGGTGTCTCTTTCCATTTCTAGGACAAAAACAAGTTATTTGGAGGCAGCTAAAAATAGCAAGGGAGAAAGACAGAGCCAGGAGTGCAGCCAGAGCATATTTTCAATCTGTGGCTGAGCTACCTGGCAATGTCCCCAGCCCCGGGACTGGAGGCGGGAGTATGCGTGTGTTTGAGCGGGACGTTCCATAGTTCTGCTGGGACATCACCTTTGCCTTTAGAAAAGTGGTTTGGGAAGGCTTGGAGGGTAATCCCTATATCATCAATTAATCCTCCATTGTAAGGAAGCTATACTGAATCCCAAACGTGAACAGTGAGCTTCGAGGTTTTTCCTGGCATAAGGGCATTGGGCGTGCATAAGCGCACCAACGTGCCTACCGTCCCTGTCCTATTGTTTCTTTTATTTTTTTTTATTTTTCTTATATGTATCCATGTATTCGTAACTATGTTTTTACTTATACCTATTATCTTGTAAGCAATTGACAAACCAAATAAATAAATAAAAATAAATAAATCTGAAAATGAAGATGAAAGGAGCAAGGGAAATCCTGCCTTGGCCATCATCAACCGTCCTGGCTGACAAAGCTTTCCACGACTCCCCCCACCTCTGAGTACGCCCAGTACTCCTTACAAATCACATCCAGTTGGGAATTATGCTACTACATCTCAGGCACCTGCAAAATCAATCCCTCCCCTCCCCTCCCCTCCTCTCCTGGGTCTGTCAAGAGACACAAGATATGATGCAGACTGTTAAGTTCGGTCAGTGGGTCCCAAGAATAGGTGAGGCATGAGTAGTGAACAACAGCTCTTTATTAAGTAGCTAGATTCTGAGATTCTCTTTTTATAGAGCTGGCCGCGGCTAGGCAGCCAATGACAACTGTTTGAGTTTGCCGCGCTTGGTTGCAGCCAATCGCGGCAAACCCTGTAAGAGCCAATCAGGAGTGTGCAAGCCGTCCAATCATGATCCGGCTTGTCTGGACCAATAGGAACACAGGGTTTCAAGCCTGCTAATATGGAACACAGACCACAACCATAACTGTGCTGTCCAGCCAGTGTATGGGAATTGGATAGTTAGGTAACAATTGTGAGCTGTCCCCTTAAGGGAATGCATCGAAGACCTCTTGGAAGTCTCGTACGAGCGTCGCCTCCCAATCTTCTTCGTCTGTGTGATTGATGCCTGCCATCTCGATCCCCAGCGGTGAGAACCAATGTAATCCAAGTAAGCTGGGGCGGTCTTTTCCCACAATTGTAAGTGGTAGGATGTTGGTGCGGTTTTTGAAGGTGATCTTGAAATGCCCGATGTCAGCCACTGGGATACGGTTCCCTTGGTAGTCTTTCAAGATCAATTTCTGGTCACTTAGTTCCTGGTGGCGTATGCTGGGCATTAGGCACTTTATGGTGCGCCAGGAGACCATGGAGAGGTAGGAGCCAGAATCTACCTCCATGGTGCATGGTTGGTTTTCGATACCGACCTCGATGCGTACCTTTCGTGCATCTATTGGTGAAGAATGGGCAATGATGACTGTTTGGTGTGTTTCTTCTCTGCGCGGTGCCTCGTTGAATCTTTTGTTTCTGCTGTCCCGGCTCCATCTGTGGTCAGTCTGGCGGTCCTGGTTTCTGGTGGGGGTGCCATCTAGTCTCCTCGGGCTGTTGCCTCGACGCCGGGGGCTGAAATTTCTTTTATTGTGGCATACTTTAGCAATATGCCCCCGCTTCTCGCAATGTCGGCAAACAGCATCCAGGAACTTGCATTTGGAATGCGGGTGATTTCCTCCGCAGCCGGCACACTGGTACCCCGACTTGCGACCGCGCCGGTCTCGCCGCTCGCATTCTGACTGAAGCCGGTGAATTTCTTCTTCTTCACTGTCAGAGGGGGATTCGGCATCACCATGGTGGGTGGTGGCTGAGAGTTTTTCAGGTGTGGTAGTTGCCTCGCTAGTCGATTGACGATCGGTTCCGTTTGAATGCCGCATTCGGGCTGCTGACTTGCGGGTGGCTTCGGCTGCAGTCGCTTCGGCTATGGCGTCGGTGAGGGAGATGTCACCCTTGGCCATTAGTCTGCTTTGGAGTGCTGGATCTTTCAGGCCGAGAACGACCTGGTCTCGCATGGCCTCATCCAGGTTGGCGAATCCGCACAACCCTCCAAGGTCCCTCAGGTCGGCCATGAATTCACCGATGCTTTTGCCCTCACGCTGGTAAAAATCATGCCTCCGGATGAGAGTTGGTACGGCCGGAGCATAGTGGTTTCGGAGGATGGGAGCTAGGTTGTCCCAATCCATTGTCTTGATGTCGGCGGGCTTTGCTAGTGCCTTGGCCATTTTGAAAACGGAGGGCCCGCAGTGCATTAGAAATACCGCCCGTTTCTTGCTGCCTGTGGCATCTTTCAAGTTGTTGGATTCCAAAAACATTTTGAAACAATCAATGTAGGACTCCCAGTCCTCGCTGGCAGGGTTAAATAGTGCGGGCGGTGTGGTGCTGCTGGCCATTTCGCTGGTCGTCTTGGCGCCGTTTGCCGCGTGCTGGTTAGCCTCGTTGTCTCAGGATCCCACCCTCGTCGCCAGTGTTAAGTTCGGTCGGTGGGTCCCAAGAATAGGTGAGGCATGAGTAGTGAACAACAGCTCTTTATTAAGTAGCTAGATTCTGAGACAAAAGCCTAGCGCACGGCAGCTCTTTTTATAGGCAGCCAATGACAACTGTTTGAGTTTGCCGCGCTTGGTTGCAGCCAATCGCGGCAAACCCTGTAAGAGCCAATCAGGAGCGTGCAAGCCATCCAATCATGATCCGGCTTGTCTGGACCAATAGGAACGCAGGGTTTCAAGCCTGCTAATATGGAACACAGACCACAGCCATAACTGTGCTGTCCAGCCAGTGTATGGGAATTGGATAGTTAGGTAACAATTGTGAGCTGTCCCCTTAAGGGAATGCATCATGGTAAATCTAGTTAAGGTGTCCTGGGAAACGTAGTCCATATCACGTGACCACATCTGTAATCCTGATTGGTCACTAAATGGATCCTCGAGGGGTTGGGGGAGGTTTTCCTCACTCTTGGCTGAACTCATGGACTCGTGTTAACTCTTCTACTTCTATCGCTACAACATGGGGGGAAAAGGATAGAAGATAAATCATCTTTTTACCTACAAGACAGATATGCAAAGGATTGGTCATTAAAGAAGAACTTCGTCACAAATGTGAGTTATGAGGATACCTGATGAACCAATAAAATTACTTTGTTATGGATGTTTTGTTATCTATCTGCATCTGTTTACATATCCACCTGTACAGGATACAGAACAATAACCACGAAGTCCAGGCTGGATGGGAAGAGTTACAGGGATGTTGGTAAAGAGGCAGCTTGGAAGCGTGTCAGCAGAAGCAGCCTGGAACTTTATGTTAAAGAGCATTTCTTGCTTCTTGGCAAAGCAGATACTTTGCAAAGAGAAGTCATAAAAGCTCAGACCAATCCCATTAAAAGGAAAATAAAAAAGATTAGGCAATCAGAATTGTTTCTGGCTGGACTTCTGGTTTGAAGGGCTTCAGCGACAGACAGGAATCCGCGATTGTGCATGGTCTCTGTCTGGGCTCGCCGCTGGAGCGCCCCGAGCCCGCTGGTTTTGGGGCTAAGCCACCCCGTAGAGGTGGAGAAGAGGGGGGAGACTGCCAGCAGGGTCGAGGAGAGCCGCATCTCTCCTCCTCAGCTGGCCATTACTCCCTTTCCTGAAGGCGGTAGGAGCGGTGGTCAGAAATGGCCACCTCAAAGAAGAACTCAACTGGAAAAGAACGTGCAGGAGGAAGATAAGAAGTAAAAGTTTTGGCTGACCGGGTTAAGTTGAAAAAGCAACAACTAAGGTACCCTGGAATTAAAATTTTACAAAAAATAACATCGCTCCCAAAGATGAGTCGGAAGCAGCGAAAGAAAGTGAAAAGGGAAAGGTTTGACTTTTTTTTCCTTCCCTCTCCTTCCCTATATTGACAACTAAGAGACTTAAATAAGAAATTGGAAAAATCCGCTTTGGCATCAATAGGCAATTAAGCTGAAAATGAAACAAAATGCCAAAGGGACAATAAAGATTTCTGGACATTAAAAACTTTTTCTTCTATAAGCAGGAAGGGAGAGAAAAAGAATAAGGGCAGGATCTGGAAGAGGGAGGAGACTGCCTGGACTTTAAAAGAATCTAAAGTAAAACTTCAATAAGACTTCTAAAAGATACATTTTAACTGAAACTTTGCAACTAAATAGTAACCCCAGGAAGAGAAAGTGAAAAAAGAAAGAAAGAGCAAAAAAGAAACAGCTTGTGTGTATTTGGATTATTTGGTGACTTTTGGATTTTTGGTTATTATATTTGAATGACTAAAATCAATCGGGTGGTTGTTTAAAAATTTATACAATGGCATCACTTTTGGATGAATTGAAAATGGAACTTAAAAAGTACAAAGAAGATGCACAAGAAGGGAAGGGTTCTTTTGGCTTCGTTTTTCAATTCTTAGAAATGGAGATCTGGAACTATGAGAAACAACAAGAAAAGACTGCAAAACAAGAAGACTGGGACAAAGAAGAAGCCATCTTTAATGAACAAGTAACTCTATGTGGGGAAGAAAAAGGAAAGGGGGGAAAGAGAATGGAGAATTTAAGACTTAAAAAAACAACCAAAGAAAAGAAAAATAATTCAAAAAATAAGTATAATACTGGAAAGCAACAGAAAAGGGGAATACAGAAGAGGGAAATAGAGGTAGAGAGACAAAGGGGTAAAAAGGGGAGAGAGAAGAAGAGAGGGAAGAAGGAAAGGAAAAGAAGTTACAAAGGACCGGAGCAAGATATAAAGAAACAGGACCTATTTAGAGATAATGGGTGAAAATCTAACTGAAAAAGGGATTCTGTAAAGGTACATAAGATTGTATTGTTATATTTGTAATAGAAATAATTTTAGAAAATTGGAAACAACATATGATTAGAATAAGGGATAAAATAGTTAGTGTAATTTAGTGAAATGTTTGTGAATAAAATAAATGAAATAAAATAAATGAGAAAATTGAATTAGGAAGGAATGGGAACATTTTAATTAGTCAATGTTTTATAAAATATAAGTGAAGACGGGGGGGAATTAACCATGGAAAGTTTATAATTGTTCCCATAGAAGTATGATATTTAATTGAAAAGTACCGTGAAAAATGTTAAGACTTTAATGAATATTAATATTAATGATAGAATTGAATTGGAATGGAATGGAACGTTGTTTTAATTATATACATTTATATTTTTTTTTCTTTTTCCTTCAAGAATACAGTGTGTAGTTTAAGAATGTACCAAGCAGAATCCGAATGGAAGTTATGTATTATATTGAGTGTTATAATTTTAGGGGAAAGATATAAAGGCGTCATACTCCAATCAGTAACTACAGGAGAAATTTTGTTTAATGAGAAAAGATAATAGACAATTGAAACAGGACAGACAGAAAATATAAATATAATGATTTGAATTGAGATGAAATAAATAAAATAAAATTGAGGAAATTAAAAGAGGGGAGAAGCTATGTAGAAAATGTAAAATAGTAACAAGATATGGAATAGAATATAAAAATGAGCATCAACCTGAATTTGTATCTGTACAAAGAAATGTAACCCGGGATTATACCGCTTTCAAAAAAGATGTTTTATTTGTATTTCTTTTCTTTTCGTGAAAACCCAAATAAAATTTACAAAAAAAAAAAAAAGAATTGTTTCTGGCTGCTTCTCATTTGCATCAAACCAAATATACCAGGAAACACTTTTTCCTGCTGTGTCTTCTGCTTTAATCTTATTCCCCAGTCTGGAACCAGAAAGCTTAAGGACTGGTGTTAAAATAGTGTATTAATCTCCCCACCTAACCTCCACATTCTGTCAACAACAACCAGCAGCCTGTGTAGAATCTGCTTACTCCCCGCCGTGCTTCTTGGTCCATGGCATGTTGATACAGTGAAGGGAAGTTTGTCCTGTTGCACTTCAAAGAGGTCGAAAAATGCGGGTCTGGCCAGGGTGCAGGTGCTTTGAGTGTCTATCTGCACATACATTTTCACGGCATCTTCAGGGTGTCCTTCAGGGTACACTTTAGCTAAGCAGATGGGAAGACATGAACGAGAGTGTGGTGAGTCGGCGCACAGTGCTGTGCAGTTGACGCTCAGCCTTGGTTTTGGTGGCGGTTTAGCAGTCTGTCGAGGAGCCCTGCATGCTTCTGTATTACGTTGAGGCTCCTTGTCTGAAGGAGGGTTACGGGATATCTGCAGTGGCGGCTTGGAGTCTGGATGCAGCGCGGTCAGGTGTTGGTCACTATTGCAAAAGTCGCATTGCATCTTGGCTGTGCAGTACTTGGATGGGTGTTTGGATTTGCAACACCTGTAGCAGTTTTGGTACTCCCTTAGCAATTCTTTTCGTTGGGTCAGTGATTTCACTGCAAATCCAGTGCAGCTGTTCAGCGAGTGACGAGTGTTGTGCATAGGACAAAACTGTATTCTCCTTGTGTTTGGAGATCTAAATTGGGTTGTATCTGAGGAGTTCTCTCCCCAACTGTCTGTGGATGAGGAGCAGGCATGATATTCCCCTCTGAAAAAAAAATCGGGGCCGGCCAAAAGAGACCCCCCACCGCACGCCAAGAAATCACCCGCCCGCCGCTCGCACCGCCCACCCGCCTGCCACTCGCACCGCCCGCCCGCCCGCCGCTCGCACCGCCCGGGCGATTCTCAATTCTGATTTCTCTCTTTAGGGGGGTGAGCCTCGTGGCTATGAAGTTTGCTGATTGCCCAAAGGAATTTATTGCCTACTTCAGATGGTGCTGTAAGCTAATAGTTGAGTGTCAGCCGATTTCGCTGGAAGGGAAAAATTCATTAGGAAACATACTTCAGTAAGTTTCATGCACTGTGGCCGTGATATGCTTTTAATTTTTTAATAAAGAGAGGAGGAAATGAAGAAATGTTAGGCTTTTTAAACAAAAGAAATTGCTCCTTGAATTATTTTGTTCAAATAGCTTGCTTGAATCAGCCTTGTGACTTGGAGGGAGGAATGTGCTCCGTTGCTTTGAAGACGGTCCTTAACTAATGATTTATGACCCCCAATAAACCGGCCAGAGTGGTGGTAAAATAGCTGGAGAGGCCTCCTTCATTGCCTCTTTGAAGCAGCGGAGAGCATAAGAAATGCAAAGCCTTTCCTTTTAGCAATATATGCAAGATTTATCAAACTTTCCATTGCGTTTGGAAAGGATTTGTAACTGGAGAGAGACATAAATGGGGAATACCTGGCCCCTTCCTTCAATTCTAAACAGGCTGTAAGGTTACTTTGGCCAATAATGGGAAGACGCAGATTAAGCCAGAGAATAGGATGTTTGAAAGTCTCTTGCTGCATTTGTAGAAGGTTTAAAGACAGAGGTTTGGTTTTCCTTTGAGAGCTGGGAAATATCTCACTCTCCTTGTTATGCAAATGGAGTCTTTGAGATAGCAGGAAGACAAATTGAGCAGAGACAAGGGTAGGTGGGTGGGTTACTGGTTTTCCACTCTGCAGTTAGAAAGATCTCTTTGTAGCATGTGGGGAACTCAAGCCCCTCCCACCATGCAAACACCATGTAAAAAGTTCCGTTGCTCAGAGAGAGAGAGAGAGAGAGAGAGAGAGAAAATAAGAAAATGTAGGCTTAAATTAACATTGCATTTTCACTCCTGGCTTCAATATTACTTTGCTTTATCACAAATCCAAATTAACAATCTTTATATATTGATGGGTTAGGAATACATCTTTTACTTTTCTGCCTTCTGCACAAAGGTGCATTTGAAGCTGTACAGATGCAGATAGATAACTCAACAAGACGTCCATAACAAATTACATTTATTGGTTTATCGGGTATCCTCATAACTCACATTTGTGACAAAGTTCTTGTTTAATGACCAATCCTTTGTATATCTGCCTTGTAGTAAAAAATGGTTATCCCCTAACTCATCTCGTAGCGATAGAAAGAAGCTGCCATGAGTTAGAGAGTTCAGACAAAGAATGAGGAAAACCTCCCCCACCCTTCAAGGGTCAATTTAGTGACATCAGGTTTACAGATGTAGCCACGTGACATGAACTACATTTCCCAGGATACCTTTAATTACATTTACCATGATGTATTTCTTTAAGGGGACAGCTCATAATTCCTAAGTAACTATCCAATTCCCATAGACTAGCTGGGACAGCACAGGTGTTAAAATAGTGTATTAATCTCCCCACCTAACCCCACATTCTGTCAACAACAACCAGCAGCCTGTGTAGAATCTGCTAAGCTTTGATACCCATTACAACGGAGTGGAAATCAGATGACCTCTACCAAATGGGATGAGAAAGGCCTTCCTGACAGTTTCAGGCCTATGGAGACACACCTGCTCTGTTCCCTGGTCAGTCTTGTCTGCTGCCAATCTGCTGTTGTTTCCCCTGAAGATCTGGATGTAGCAGTGCAGTGCTGATGACACTTTAAACTGGGGAAATAGTTTGAGAGCTCTATTTGTTTAACACAGGAATTCCTTTTTTTTTTTTTTTTTGTAAATTTATTTGAGTTTTCACAAAGAGAAAAAAAAATACAAATAAAACATCTTTTTTGAAAGTAGTGTAATCCCGGGTTACATTTCTTCATACAGACACAAATTCAGGTTCATGCTCATTTTTATATTCTATTCCATATCTTATTACTATTTTACATTTTTGGCATAGCTTCTCCTCTCTTTTAATTTTCTCAATTTTATTTTAATTATCTCATCTCAATTCAAAACATTGTATTTATATTTTTTTGTCTGTCCTGTTTCAATTATCTATTATCTTTTCTCATTAAACAAAATTTCTCCTGTAGCTACTGATTGGAGTATGACGCCTTTATATCTTTTCCCTAAAGTTGTAACATTCAATATAATACATAACTTCCATTCGGATTCTGCTTGGTACATTCTTAAAATACACACTGTATTCTTTAAAAAATATATATAAATGTATATAATTAAAACAACATTCCATTCCAATTCAATTCTATCATTAATATTAATATTCATTAAAGTCTTAACATCTTTAACATTACTTTTCAATTAAATATCATACTTCTATGGGAACAATTATAAGCTTTCCATAGTTAATTCCCCCCCCCCTCTTCACTTATATTTTATACAACATTAACTAATTAAAATGTTCCCATTCCTTCCTAATTCAATTTTCTCATTTATTTTATTTCACTTATTTTATTCACAAACTTTTCACTAAATTACACTAGCTATTTTATCCCTCATTTTAATCATACGTTGTTTCCAATTTTCTAAAGTTATTTCTATTACTAATATAACGATACAATCTTATGTACCTTTACAGAATCCCTTTTTCAGTTAGATTTTCACCCATTATCTGTAAATAGGTCATGTTTCTCTATATCTTGCTCCGGTCCTTTGTAACTTCTTTTCCTTTCCTTCTTCCCTCTCTTCTTCTCTCTCCCCTTTTTACCCCCTTGTCTCTCTACCTCTATTTCTCTCTTCTGTATTCCCCTCTTCTGTTGCTTTCCAGTATTATACTTATTTTTTGAATTATTTTTCTTTTTTCTTTTGTTGTTTTTTAAGTCTTAAATTCTCCATTCCCTTTCCCCCCTTTCCTTTTTCTTCCCCACATAAAATTGCTTGTTCATTAAAGATGGCTTCTTCTTTGTCCCAGTCTACTTGTTTTGCAGTCTTTTCTTGTTGTTTCTCATAGTTCCAAATCTCCATTTCTAAGAATTGAAAAACGAAGCCAAAAGAACCCTTCCCTTCTTGTGCATCTTCTTTGTACATTTTAAGTTCCATTTTCAATTCATCCAAAAGTGGTGCCATTGTATAAATTTTTAAACAATCACCCGATTGATTTTAGTCATTCAAATATAATAACCAAGAATCCAAAGATCACCAAATAATCCAAATACCACGCAAGCTGTTTCTTTTTTGCTCTTTTTTTTCACTTTCTCTTCCTGGGGTTACTATTTAGTTGCAAAGTTTCAGTTAAAATGTATCTTTTAGAAGTCTTGTTGAAGTTTTACTGTAGATTCTTTTTAATTCCAGGCAGTATCCTCCCTCTTCCAGATCCTGCCCTTATTCTTTTTCTCTCCCTTCCTGCTTATGAAAAAGAAAAATTTTAATGTCCAGAAATCTTTATTATCCCTTTGGCATTTTGTTTTATTTTCAGCTTAATTGCCTATTGATGTCAAAGCGGATTTTTCCGATTTCTTATTTAAGTCTCTTAGTTGTCAGTATAGGGAAGGAGAGAGAAGAAGAAAAAAGCCAAACCTTTCCCTTTTCACTTTCCTTCGCTGCTTCCGACTCTTCTTTGGGAGCGATGTTATTTTTTTGTAAGTTTAAATTCCAGGGTACCTTAGTTGTTGCTTTTACAATTTAACCCGCTCAGCCAAAACTTTCACTTCTTATCTTCCTCCTGCACATTCTTTTCCGGTCGAGTTCTTCTTTGAGGTGGCCATTTCTGACCACTGCTGCAACCGCCTTCGGGAAAGGGAGTAATGGCCAGCTGAGGAGGAGAGATGTGGCTCTCCTCCACCCTGCTGGCGGTCTCCCCCCTCTTCACCACCTCTACGGGGTGGCTTAGCCCCGAAACCAGCCGGCTCAGGGCGCTCCAGCGGCGAGCCCAGACCGAAACCACGCACGATCATGGATTTCTGTCTGTCGCCAAAGCCCTTCAAACCGAAAGTTCAACACAGGGATTCCTTGAGCTGCTTGTAAACACATCCCTGCCTCAAGCAACCAACTTCCCACGTAGCACAAAATAACACAGGTTTTGTCACACTGACGCAAACTATCACCATTGTACAACCTCCAAAGAATGGAGGAAACAGCTGGTAATTTTAAATAGCAGTCAATCCAAATTGTGCAACAAGTCTAAGCTACCCAGCTAACCAGATTGTGAAGATTCTAACTGCATGGAATGTAGGCTGGAAAAAAAATGTAATCGTGGAATGGGGAGAACAAGTCACTTCCATGCTTTCCTGTTCAGGGGTGCAAGTCCCCCTAGGCCACATTGACAGGTGGCACTACCTCTTTCCCATGCAAGAATTTGTATTTTCAGAATGTTTCAGAAGAAGGAGTGGGCATTGGCACCCCCTAAGCTTTGATGCCCTAGGCCAATGCCTGCTTGGTCTTAACCTGAAGCCAGCCTGCTTCCCAAATAATCCACATAAGGAATTAAATCATAAATAAAAGCACTGGGGATTTAGCTTTCTTTGCGATGCTGATTGTTTAAGGGGGAAAAAACCCAATTCAGCTCAGATTATCTTCAAATGTGATAATCTGGGAGGAGGCATTATAGAAATGAAGAGTCAAATTTACCCTGTTTTGCTGCAGTGCATGACCAGCAGGTGTTTTTCTCACTGGGTGATGACATGATGAAGAGTAATGGCAACAAAGCCAGAAGAATCGACCAATTACTTTGCTTATCACATTTGCTTGATCAACTGATTATATGCCATTAAACTGTTGTCAATTCTTAGTGACAGCACAGATAGATTTCCTCTATGATGATTTTGTCCTAACCTGGTCCTTCAGGTCTCCCAGCATTTCCCGATTGCCACTGTAATTGACTCCATCCGCTTTGCTGCTGATCGTTCTTTTTTCAGCCCTTCCACCTTTCTCTGCACTAAAGCTTTCTGCAGAGAGTTAAGTCTTCATGTAACTGTCCAAAGTTGGATAATTTGAACCTTATCATTTGTGCCTTGAGTGAGAATTCTAAGTTGATTTGTTCAGGGATCCATTTGTTTACTTTCTTGGCTGTCCATTGTATTCTCAGTTTTCCCCAAAACCAAAGTTCAAAAGCATCAATACTCTCCCTATCTTGCTTCTTCAAAGTCTATATCACATATTACATACTTATCAGGATAGTAGCATTTAATGTTATTTAGAACAAAAATAGTGGGGCATAAGGATTGCCAATGCAGGCAATAGATGTTTCCCACCAACTCAAAAACAGGTCGATGGTGTTTCATTCAGCAGTAAAAGGAAGTCCTCTACCTCAAGTTGATTTCAGGTGGACAATTACTATTCCAAAAGCAATTTTCCTAAGTAGAGTGAGAATAAATAGATGCTGTCAGAAAATACTAGAAGGCTAACACTTGCAAGATATTTGGAGAAGGCCCCCTCCTTTCTATTCAGTAAATGCAGAAGGCATTTTGAACAACAAAATTAGAATTGGAATTGGAATTAAAATTCTTTATTGACCAAGTGTGATTAGACACACAAGGAATTTGTCTCCAGTGCATAAGCTCTCAGGGTACATAACAAGCAATAAGTGATAAATCATGATCATAATCGTTGTGAACTAAAGAAATGTAATTAATAAAGATTCATTTGCATAGCAGGATCGTAATCCTGCACTTCCTATTGGCCCTTATAATGGCAAGTTATGATTGGTCCATTCCGAGCAATCTGACTGGCTGTTGGCGGGCCGAGTCCCATTGGACGAGGTTCAAACCCTATAACATCATCCATTGGTCATCCGGATAGCAGCTCACTCTATAAAAGGCGGCCGCTATCCGGGGGTTTTTGTCTCTGTTATCATGCTTTAAATAAAGAGCTGAATTCACGAGAAGCAGTTTTGTCTCCGTTTCTAACCCATGCCTCATACATAACAATAATCATTGAAAAAATACATTGTAAAAATCCCCAGAGGAGGGGACTCAGTACCCAAAGATCCCAATATCACCTAATCAGGGTGAATGAGAAGGCTATATAAACCAACAACTAGTGATTAGAGGAGCAGTGATTCTCCTGGATTTTATATGGCACCAATTAGATTCAAATCTCCAGAGTCAGAATTAAAATCTTCCATGCCTGCACCTAGTGGGAAGCCCATCTTATTTCATCATAGACCGGTACCATGCTCAGGTGGGCAACTTGATTTGAGATAATGTTTTTTTGCTTGAGCAGAGGGTTGGACTAGCAGATCCCCGAGGTCCCTTCCAACTCTGTTATTCAGGGGTGGGATTCAAATTTTGTAACAACTGGTTCTGTGGGCGTGGCTAGGTGGGTGTGGCTAGGTGGGCATGGCTAGCTGGGCATGGCCACGTGACTGGGTGGGCATGGGTTGTTTTTTCTTTTTGCAGCACTCCCCCCGCCCATTTTTGGGGCCTTCTGGGCCTCCGGGAAGCCTCCTGGGGGTGTTTTTGCTCCCAAAAGGCTTCCCTGAGGTCCAGGAAGGAAAAGAATGGAGCATGAGGGCCATGCAGCAGCCCCCTGCACTCCGTTTTGGGGCCTTCTGGGTCTCAGAGAAGCCTTCTGGGGTGGGGGGCATTTTTTGCTCCCAGGAGGCTTCCCTGAGGCCCAGGAAGGCAAAAAATGGAGGGGGTTGGGGGGATGCTGTGCCCCCCTCTATATTTTGCCTTCCTGGGCCTCAGGGAAGCCTCCTGGGCGAAGCAGTAAGTAAGCAAGGGGAATCCCATAGGATCAGCTGATGGTCGGGAGGGAGAAAAAAAAAGAAATACCTTAAGGAGTGACTGGGTGGGGAAGAACGCAGTCAGCAATGTCGGGCATACACACAATGTTGCGCATGCGCGATAAGGACAGACTGGGCAGGGAGGGGAGGAGTGTGCGGAGAGGGGCGGGACCAGCCAGTGCACTATTTGCTGGTTCTCCAAACTGCGCAGAATCATAACAACCGGTTCTATAGAACCAGTCGGAACCGGTAGAATCCCACCCCTGCCGTTATTCTTTTATTTCCAGCTGTCTCTATCTTGATCAAGTAGCAGGGGTGTCCACAGGGTATGGTTAAAAAAAAAAAGAATGGACTTGGTAGCCAACAGTGCATTTGAAGCTCCACACAATGTCATTACAGTTTTGATCTCACTGTCGGAGTTGTCATCTTTCTTCTTCTTCTTCTTCTTCTTCTTATTATTATTATTATTATTATTATTATTATTATTATTATTATTATTATTATTATTTTACCATACTCCACATAAACCCCTGCCCACCAATATACTTCAAAAGAAACTCTAGATATTCAGCCTGCAGAGCTGAACATTTGGATTTAATCAGAATCACAGTGCTCTGCAACTGAATCCCAGCCTGGAAATATGACCACAGGAAAAGAGAGAGCTTGACTTATATAACTAGCTTCTCTCCTGGCCAGGGGCCCTGGAGAGAGCCAAATTTAAAGGGCTTCATTCTTTTTTTCCATAACTTGAACTATGGCCCACTGCCCACAGCATTGTCCAGCAAATGACTCTGGGCACAGCTCCCTCTTTTTCCCCCTAGAAGAACCAGGACCCTGGAACTATGGAAGCCAACGACAGCTATGATCTACCACGGCTTCAAGGTTCTCTTTCAGAAGCCCAGAGCAACTCTGCCCATGCTCCAGGTATTCTGCCTGCTTGTGGTTGCCTTTTGCTGCAGTGGGAAGAACCGGCAGGATCTTTCACATACGGTGATCTTGGAATAAGACATCTGTGTCCTGTGACTGCTTTCTTTTCCAAGATCCTGTGTATTGCTGTGGCTTCCTTTGTCTGTTGTCTTCCACCCCCAAATAATATTAAAGTTGTGGTGAGAGGCTGGGCTGGGTGTTTCCTTCAATCTGAGGGTAAGGAGCACAAGCCATGGATGGCACGTACTGTCTGTATATCCGTTTGCGTGCAATGTTTTATTTAAATATAGGTACATTTAAAAGAGTTGTGGTTTTATGTTTTCTTTAAATGCCTGAAGAATTACAAAAGCTGCACTGCAAACAAGACTAGCTTAAAACTATTCAGACATCTTCGTTGAAGAAAGGACAGCAGTGGACTTTTTCTCTCCATCTCCCACATGATATTATTAGCTCATTTTGCTAGTCAGCAAGACTTGATTGGTTAGCTGGCTGTCTGCCTCTCTGATTATGTCATTGTTCTTTGATTTATGACATCATCATTTCTACAGGGGCAAATTAAGCCACAGTAAGCCATCACTAATTTCTTGTGTGTACCTGATCATATGCCAACAATGTCTTATATTTACAGCCTGCACACGCTATCCTAAGTCACTCTGGAACTATCAACAATAACTCTTGTAATTGAGTTGACAAGTAAACAAGCTAACAAAGTAAAATAAAATGTCATAAAAATATCTCATAGCTGTAGCGAGTTGAGAAGCAACAACTTTCACAACAAATGGTAAGGCTGGGATGTAAAACCAACTTTTCATCTTGTAAGGTAAAGGTAGAGGTTTCCCTGCCCAGGGGTGTCCAACTCCATTTCTCATCTCATCTCCATTTGCTCATCTCCATTTCTTGGCCAAGGGAGACAGCGTTGTCCAAAGACAATTTCCATGGTCATGGGGGCCAGCATGGCTATCTACCAAAGGTGCACAGAACGCTGTTACCCTCTCATCAAAGTGGTACCTATTAATTTACTTGCATTTGCATGATTTTGAACTGCTAGGTGGGCAGCACCCCAAAGCAAAAAATGTCAGTGGTGGTCTCTCATGCTGAGAAAGGCATTTGAAAGTAGGGGTCCACAACAACAACAAAAAACCTTCTCACACAACCTCACACCATGCCTTTCTATCAGCCAAAGGATGTTAATGAGCCCTCACTACCACCACCCCTGCTGATCTTAATGTGCAGTTAGTTACCAAGAGAGGTAATTTATCAATAGAAACCTTAAATCTCTTTAGCTATTGACTTCGTTTTCTAAACATTGAAGTCCAACTAGTAGCCAGAGCAGATCCTTTAGGATGCATGTTATATGATCGCTAAGAAATAATCCAACTGGCAGTTTTCTGCTATATGCTGCAGTTTCCGCGTTCACTTCAAGGGCAGATCCACATACAGTGGGTTCCAGGAGTCTAACTGGGAAGTTACTGGACCATAGATTATTGTGGCCAACTTCCTTGTTCAGGAACCAAAGGCATTCTTCCTTAGTTTACTTAAGTCAGCCAAGGTTGGAGTTATTAGACTCTGGAGGTAGATATGTGTGGGTCTTTTTATTTATTCTGGACAGCAAGAAATGTAAATGATCAAGCCCACACAAGGTTCTCCTTCCGTATTAGGATGACTTGGATCAGGGATGGTTTTGCAAAAACTATGGGCCAAAGTTGTCTTCCCCGTGATACTCATTGCAATTTCATTTAAACGTTCTTCTTATCTAGACTATTTGATGCTTGCCATGTCCCAGTATACCAAAATCTGTTGGTGCCTCCAAGATATTTATTCCCCCTCCCCCTACCTAATGCAAACAATGAACTCTCAGCCTGGAGTCTGTTTATAGAGGGAAAATAGAGTGTCCTGCACTTAAAGCCCTGATATGAGGGTCTTACAGGGGACATGGTTGGGAGGAGAGGCCTCACACAGTTCCATTCTTGGCTCCAGTACAGGAAGATTTGGTGGGAAGGGGAGGTCCTTGATTAATGGAATCATGGGGAGGCTAGACCAAGCCTTTATCTACGGGCCAAGATCATTGCACAATCTTGAATGGCAAGGGGTTGTGCTCGATGGCAGTTTTCAGTGTTTAGCATTGAAATTATCCACTGAGTATGGAAAGGTTGTGCAACCTCTATTTCTTCTTCCTCTGAGATCAGGGCAATTCTCATATGCCACTAAATACATGTTAAACAGAAAAGTATACTTCGTGAGCATGGGAACACCAGGACGGGAAAGCAAAATTCATTGAATTTCTGCCCAATGTGCTGATGTATTAGATGTGTGTTCTTAGGTCAGAGAGCTTCTCATTCTGAATCTACTACCAGATGTAAGTCTCTCCTTCCCCCAGGGCACCCATCACTCATGCACAATGCTTTGATTATATAGGAAGGGGGAATGTAATGAAATCCACAAGCCTGCCTCTTGCTTGACTCTTCCTAATTTAGCCAAATCATGCTAAGAAAATAGGAGTTAAGGGGCCCGTTGCAAAAAATAGGGGTGCTGGATTTCCTGCCCACCCTCACCCACCCCAAATCATCTGTAATTTGAGCTCTGTTCCACGCAAAAGGATCTGGCAGGAGATTGTTTCCTCTCACTCTGAGCCAAATAACTTGCCCCATGATAAAAATCATATTCATGTCCCTTAGCAATTTCCAGCTGGAAGTTGCACCATGTGTTGTGTGTGTTGCATACTTCTGGCATGCGTGTCTTGTTCCTTTCTTCCCCCTCCTGATATTCAGAAGGCAGAAGTGAGGGACCACTTTTTTGGGTAGTAGTTTGCTTGATGGTAGTTTGCTTTCCTCACACTGATGGCTTTTGCAGAGAGACAGGCCAGCCAGTTCCAGACACTAGCTCAGCATAGGGGTGAACGAAACAACAGGAAAGGGGAGGCAAAGGTCTCTGCAGAGAAGAAGAACAGGAAAGTTCACCTGTTGTCTGTGGGTCTCAAGGGTCTTTGGGGGAAATTGGACTGTACTACAGTACCTTGTAGGTAAATAGCCCTACAGCAGGGGTGGGCAAACTTTTTGGCTCGGGGGCCGCATTGACTTTTAAAATTTGACAGACGGGCCAGGTCAGCACAAGATTTTTTGGGAATTGCCCCCCCCTTCCCCCTCTTCTCCTCCTTCCCCTCCCCTCGGAGGCCCCCTGAGTCAGGAGTTGCTACCGCCGGTGTGGCTCCAGCGCGGCTCCAGTCCCGCGGTGCCTCGGGAAGGGAAGGCAAAAAGGAAGAGCCGCGGCGGTGCTTTGCAACGGGAGCAGCGGCACCGGAGGCTCAGGCTCAGCGGCTCCTGGTTTTGCCTTTTCCTTCCCAAGGCAACGCGGGACTGGAGCCGCACGAGCTGCGCCCGGCGGTAGCAACTCCTGACAGCCCCAGCCGGACACCTGAGCGGAGCCCGGGCGAAACTGCCTGTTGCTGCTGCCGGAGCACCGCTGGGTCGCCTCCTCCAAGCAGCCTGCCCACCCACCGGGCTTCCCCTCTGCCGCGCGCTCGGGGCCAGGCGCGAGCGCCTGCGAGTTAAAAGGAAGCCGAAAGTTGCTGGGAAGTTGCTCGGGTGCTGGGAGCAGGCTTTTAAAGTGCCGCCCGAGCAAAATTTAAGCAGCCCGCCCACCCGCCGGGCGGAACCCTTCCTGCTCCTCGGCGGGAAGACGCTCCAGCCTGCAAACTTTGCCTTTGCAAAGTTTAAGCCTGAAGCCCGAACCAAGCAACTTCCCAGCAACTTTGGCTTCCTTTTAACTCGCAGGCGCTCGTGCCTGGCGGAGGAAGCCCAGAGCCTCCTCCAAGCAGTCCGCCTGCCCGCCCGCAGGCTTCCCCTCCGCTGCGCGGCTTGGGGCCAGGCGCGGCGCCCGCGAGTTAAAGGAAGCCGAAAGTTGCTGGGAAGTTGCTCGGGTTTCCGGGCTTCCAGGGCTTTGCAAAGGCAAAGTTTGCAGGAGGGAGCATCTTCCCGCCGAGGAGCGGGAAGGGTTCCGCCTGGCGGGTGGGGCGGGCTGCTTGGAGCAGGCTGCCGTGCGGCTCGGGGCGAGGCGCGAGCGCCCGCGAGTTAAAAGTTGCTGGGAAGTTGCTCGGGTGCTGGGAGCAGGCTTTTAAAGTGCCGCCTGAGCAAAGTTTAAGCAGCCCGCCCGCCCGCCGGGCAGAACCCTTCCCGCTCCTCGGCGGGAAGACACTCCAGCCTGCAAACTTTGCCTTTGCAAAGCCCTGGAAGCCCGGAAACCGAGCAACTTCCCAGCAACTTTCGGCTTCCTTTTAACTCGCGGGCGCTCGCGCCTGGCGGAGGGGAATCCCGGAGCCTCCTCCAAGCAGCCTGCCCGCCCGCCCGCCGGGCTTCCCTTCCACCACGCAGCTCAGGTCCAGGCGCGAGCACCCGCGAGTTAAAAGGAAGCCGAAAGTTGCTGGGAAGTTGCTCGGGTGCTGGGAGCAGGCTTTTAAAGTGCCGCCCAAGCAAAGTTTAAGCCTGGAAGCCCCGGAAATCTGAGCAACTTCCCAGCAACTTTAGGCTTTGTTTTAACTCGCAGGCGCTCGCGCCTCGCCCAAGCCGCACGACGGAGGGGAAGCCCGGAGCGCCACCGGGTCGCCTCCTCCAAGCAGCCCGCCTGCCCGCCCGCCCACCGGGCTTCCCCTCCGCCACGCGGCTTGGGGCCAGGTGCGAGCGCCCGCGAGTTAAAACGAAGCGGAAAGTTGCTGGGAAGTTGCTTGGGTGCTGGGAGCAGGCTTTTAAAGTGCCGCCCGAGCAGGACCGCCGAGCTGGGAAACGGGGCACCAAGGCAGGGCAAGGCTCCACCAGCAGCGGCCTAGCTTTAGGTGGCTCCAAGCAGCCTGCCCCGCCCGCCGGGTGGAACCCTTCCCGCTCCTTGGCGGGAAGACGCTCCAGCCTGCAAGCTTTGCCTTTGCAAAGTTTAAGCCTGGAAGCCCCGGAAAAAAAAGGGGATCGGCGGGGACTCACCTTTGGAGAGGTCGCACTCGAAGGTGATTTCGAACTCCCAGCCGAGACCTTTGCAAATTTCTTTTCTTTCCTACCCCTAGATCGCTCCGCACTGTTTTGCAGCTTTGGGGGCCACGCGGCACAGGGCAATACGCCACGCCCAGCGATTTTTTTTCAGGGGCAGGCCGGATTGGACAGACCAATGGCAGCGATTTTTTTTCAGGGGCGGGCCGCATTGGACAGACCAACGGGCCGGATGTGGCCCGCGGGCCGTAGTTTGCCCACCCCTGCCCTACAGCTACACATCACACAGGTATGTACTGTGTGGCATACATACGGCTTTTCTTACCCAAGTCTTTCTCAGCTCATACATCTCATTCACACCTGTACAACATTGATACCCCTGATGTATGAACTGAATGCTCCAGACACCGGAGCAGATATCCAGTATGATCATATATAGATGAGGGGCAGCACAGACATATGTTTCATTACTCACCTGCACATCCATATAAGCAATAAAGCCTCCTTTGAGCTGAGCTCAAGTCCTGGCGACTTCCTGGCCATAGCAATACAGATTTTTGGCAATCACACAGGGGACCTTTCTTGGTACCGTCTTCCAAGATCTTGTTTTAAATTCCAGTCTAGTCTGTAGCCCTGAAATTTCCTGGTGGTCTCCCATTCAAATACTAATCAGCTACTTAGCGTTTTTTGAGATTAGCCAAGGTTGGCTAGGTGCTGCCCCCTCACTGGATATACTCACATGTAACACCTGAAACAAGACAATTCTTCCTGGTCAGCTGCCATTTTGGAAAATATAAAGTTCTATGGTTTCCAGTTGGAACTTTCTAGAAACTCCAGCCAGCATTTCCAGCTCTCGAGGATGAGGGGTATTATAGTCCAGGCACATCTACAGATTCGGGAAGGTTAGGATAAGTGCTGCTGCCCTGACATATCATATCCATCTCCTTTTGCCAGTTCTACTGAGGTATAAGAATGTAGCATTGAAATTGTCTTTCTGGAAGTACTATAGCCAGAACAGGGATTGTTATGCACATGGACTAGATTGTCTTTGTAGAAGCTTGAAGAAAACATACTTCTTCCTTCCAGGATGGTGTGCGTGTGTGTGTGTGTGTCATGTGATCTAAGGTTTCTAGGATGGTCATGGGAACAGCTACAAGTTGTTAGTAGAGAGAGGTCAAATAATATGCATTAGCTCATGAAATCAGCTTTAGTGGATTATATCTCACCCTGACGTATTCTGTTTTCCATATAAAGGGAATGGAGAATTCAGTTTCAAGTCCTTCTAAGGGAGATTCAACTTTGGTATCTCCTTTTTCATTTTGCTCAGCATTTTAGCCCTGTCTGGAAGCCCTCAGGCATTTTGAGCCTTCTAGGCAAAAACTTCCTAGATAACAGGAAAGTTGGAGGCTGGGGTGTAGCGCCATTAGGCCCAGATGGACTGAGACACTTTGTGTAAAATCAGGCCTCTCCAACAGATGCAGGCTCTACGTTTCATTGCAATCCTGTTTGGGACAGTTGGAAAGAAATCCCAGCGTGGGATGTCAAGGGGAGCAGGTGAGGCTGGCCAGGGAAGAACAGCAAGATTGCAGGACAACAGAAACGAGTCAGAGAATTACCACCCCACTTCTCAGAAACAAAGGCTCCCCTGTCTCAAGATGTGTTTCTTTCTCACACACAGACATGCACACATCTCTTTGGGGGCTAGCCAGACAGGCTGCTTGCTGGAAACTCTCCTGGCTAGTGACGTGGGGGAACTGGAGGGGCAGCAGACACCAAGCCCCATGAGTCGGACCCAGAGCTGAGATCATTTCCCCAGCTCTGGGCTGGGGGTGGGGGAGGAATGTGGCATGTGAGGCACAGGATCCACGCATGGTGGGTACGTGGCCTCTTGCCCTGTGGCAGGGACCTCACTCAGTAGCAGTGTTGTGCTGACTCCCTTGGGCTGGTTGGGCTTCATGCACAACCCCTCATTTTTTCCCATTCCTGCACACTTTCCCCCCCCCCTCTTTCCCGTCCTGACTGTAACGAGAAGCAGATGTGAACGAGCAGCCCAAACCCAGCACAGGAGGGAGGAGGGTGGCCAAGCAGGAACTGAGACTGCAGAAAATCCCCATTTCGAAAGGGGCTGGCTGGTGGAGGGGATGTTCAGAGGGCCAAGGCCAACCCAGGGGTGAGGAGCCAGCGGTTGGGCAGAGAGCAGGGAAGCCCAGGATAGGGAAGGCTTGTGTGTGTGTGGGGGGGGACAGGGCGCTGGGGCTCAGAGCTGCCAGGCAGGAAGTTGGGGGGAGTGAGCAAGCCAGCTCTGGGAAGTTTGCAAAGCTGTCAGTGTGTGAGGAGTGAGCGGCTGCACGGAGCCCTCTCAGCCCAGGCTGAGCGTCAGGGAGAGGGCCAGAAAGGAAGGAAGACTCCTGCTCTGCCATCGCCACTGACCCTGCTGCCAAGGCCGAGGGGCCCAGGCCATGTGCAGCTGACCCAGGGGCCCAGGGAGAGGAGGACCACCAAGAACTGGGAATGGCCGGCCCTGGGGTCACTGCATGGCTCTGCATTTGGTGGGGTCTCCTGGCCAGGGAGGTCTGGGGCATGAACTACCCTCCCAGGTACAATCTGTACACAGGAAACAACCTGCCTTTCACACAGCTCCAAGGGACGGCACAAGCAACCAATGGCGCCCGGGTGGCCAGTCGCCACAGGTAAGGCAGCTGACTCTCTACAGACCATGGCAGATGCAGGGCTGGGGCAAAATCAAGCTGTCTGGATACGGGTCCTCCAGAAAGAAATGGAAGGGCAAAAGGAACGAAGTCAGACTTTCACAGGCGTAAAGCGCTTCTACGTCTGAGCTTCTGGGAAGCTGGTTATTGCCACCGGCCTGAGGGGAGGGCACTGGAAAAGACCATTTTTATGTTCCTATGAGGTTTAAAGGATATGGAGGAGACCCCGGAGCTGGTTAGAAGAGGATGGAGGGCTGGAAAAGGCCCCACTAGAGAAGAGTCTTATTTGCTTAAGTATGGTATATTTAGATGTGGCTGGCTGCCCATCGTAGCAGTGGCAAATCTACATTGCATGTGATTGAAGGTTTAAAAGTACCCATTGCTTATCCCACCATGGGGTTTGGAGAGAAAAAAATTGGGCTCACACTAAGTCAGTTTTAAATTTTAAATCTGAATAGAGGCAAGCCACGAATAGCCTCATAATCTATTGCTTTTTAATGTAATCGACTTTATGGGCTGTTATATTATATGTTGTTATGAATGATTATACACTGGCTTGAAGTCCCAAGAAAGATGCCTGACAGTGAACATGGAAAAGAGGTGGTGACAATGGTGTTTCCATAGCAACACACTTCAATCCCTGTCCATGTGCTTATCTTTCCCAACAGAAGGTGGGAAGAGGCTCTGGATGCAAATTAAGGGCTGAGGACTATCCCGTGCCCAACGTGATCCAAAACAATTGGCCTAGCTACCCACCCCATTAGCTTCCTTTTTTGTTTGGGGTGGTGGTTTTTCCCCACAGATGTGGGGTGAGTGTGGATGCGTGGGATGGAGAATCCTGTTTGCTAGGTGCATTGTAAGCTGTTAATATTTGTGAGAATAAGACTTGGGAATGTGTTGTCTTTATGGGGAAGAGGACTGTGCTTCAAGATGACCACAAAATATTTGTGGGATGTTGAGGAATTAGGATAAACGCTGAAGAATCATATGATGGAAGCAGGAGGCAGCGTTCCTCGGGGTGGCAGAAGGAAGTTGCTGCTTCAGTACTTCAGAATCTTTCTTAAGCTAATGTGGGGAAGGATGGGGTGGAGTGGGGAGGCAAAAGCAGTTGGGGTTTGAATGGATGTTGCTTTTTAAAGGGGGAATTAGATTCCAAGGTAAATTTGCAGCTGGTTTGGGAAATAGGAGGAGCATTGTACAGAGGCAGAAAGAAAGGGGCTCCAGAAACTAGTAACAAGAAATGGAATTTGGCAAGAGTTGTAGATTAGAGGAGAAAAGCAAAGCAATATAAGACTTCTTCATTCATACAATCGCCCTTCACTTCCTCCTCCCATCTTAAATGCTCCATAATTTGTCCAGAATAGGGCCTAACTTTTTCCTAGTTGGGCCTCTTCTTGTGGGCTGGTTTTAGAGGTCTGTAGAATATTTATTTGTTGTTAGATTTATAGGCAGTTCTTCAGCCACACATCTATTGCAGTTTATAACAACCAAGAGTAAAATCATCCATTATGAAAACGTACTGAATCAGTGCACAAACATTACACAAAAATAGCAGCCAGACAGAAACAACATATTATCTCAGATCTCCAAAGGCTGTCAAAACCAATGAGTTTTGCCATCTGCTGGAAATTCCCAACAGAATGGGGCCTTCTGGCGGCTCTCTGTGGAGGCACAAATGTTCAGCACCAGATAATGGAAAAAGGCTTATACATGCTGAAGTCTGATTTGAACTGATCCTGTTCAAAATCTTGCCATAGTAATTATAGTTCAGGAAAGATTCTCAACACAATATTAGAAGATCAATTCATTTATATGAATTCCTTTCTCAAGTTGACCATGGCATGCAGGAAATACCTAAACTTCCTCTGTGAGGATGGTGAATCTGATAAGGTGAACTGGGCAAACATTAACCAGTAGGAAAGTAACTTGTTAGTTCAGACTAATCTTTTCCAATAATGAAGAGAGGCATCCCTACCTGGCCTTTGACCTGCCTTTTTTTTTTTAGCAGAATCTCTCTGCTCTCCTCCTTGATTAAAGGCCATTAGGCCTTAAGGCTCTGTCCAAGCAAAGTGAAAAGCATTCTTGAGGCAATTCACCTGGACCCAGCGTGTACTGCAACTTGGGTCTTGGTGGCAAGGAAAGTAAACAAGCAGGGAGTTAGGATTCCTTCATTAAGTGCATTCCCAAGAGACAAAAGAAGAGGGAATTGCTCTGGTGCCATTTCTTCTGTTAGCCAATATTTGAGGGGTTCACTAGTACATTACAGTAGTGGGAGATAATACATTTTCTCTCACTAGGGCAGTGGGATTCCACAGATCATGATCAACCTACAGTGTATCTGCCAGCCCACTGGGCACATGTCTATCTAATCTGTCAGATTTTTACACTGCCATAATCATATGATTCTCAGTAGTCTAATCACAGAAGAGGACATTAGAAGCATTGTTCTACTCAAACACCCTAGTCAGTACATGATCCCTTAGAGCCTTTCTGACTATCTCCCCTCTGCCTGAAGATCTCCACTGAAAGAGAACTCATTATTTTGTGTGACAGCCTGTTCCATTGGCTGATAACACATATAGTCAGGAACATAAAGACTGAACTCCTTCTTGTAATTTTAACCCATTGGTTCTGGTCTTGCCTTCTGGGCAATGGAAAATAAATCTATTCCTTTTTCTTGTGACAGCTGCTCGGATAATTGAAGACTTCTGTCATTTGTCCCTTCAGACTTTTGCTTTTTTCTGTCCAGATTCTTTTGCTGCTCATCTTAGGGCTGAATGTTTATGAAGATTCTCAGTCATCCAGGTCATGGTTGTCCCAAAGGTGCTTTTTCAAAAGGCAACTGGACTTTCTTTTTTCCTTGAAGACGTTTCACTTCTCATCCAAGATGCTTCTTCAGTTCTGACTGAATGGTAGGGGATGGAAGAATTTATATTCCTTGAAATTATCTGGTTATTAGCACTCTTTCTGAGAGTTGTTGAGGTTACTTGGAGGTTTATCTGTGCCCTCAAAGTCATCTGAGTAGTTTAAATGGGTCCTCCAACATTCAGTCAGAACCAAAGAGCCTTCTTGAATAAAAAGCTAAATGTCTTCAAGGAAAAACAAAAGTCCAGTTGCCTTCTGAAAAAGCCCCCTTGAGACATCATAGGGCTGGATTTCAGACCCTTTACAGTTCCCAGTAGCCCTCATCTGAGCTTGCTCCAACGTGTCATTGTCTTTTTGAACTATGGTACCCACCTCTCCGAATGGAGTCTGTGGAAAGGAATAATTATTTCCTATGATTTGAATTCTATACTTGTAGTAATGTAACGTAAGATAGCCTTTTTAGCAACTGCAACGCATGGCTCAACGTGGCCAATAGCAACAGACTCTTTTCAGAGGTTCTATTTCAGAGCCAAGTTTCCCCCATCCTATGTTGTCTTTGTATAGACATGCCCCCAGTGTGTAGCTCAGCACCAGGTTTCTCCACTCAGTACCTTTTTTGGTCTTTATCAAAGTCTCTTTGTTTAAAGCAACAATAGCAACAATGAAGAGGGGACTCTTAGTTTAAATTAACATCAAAGCGTGCCTTAGGCACATCTGCCTCTGGCTTTCACTTGAATCCCATGATTTGTTTTGGGGATTTGTTTAAAACAAGCATTAAAATTTAAGGCCCCTCTCAAGTCACATTATAAAAAAGATGTTGAGACTCTAGAAAAAGTGCAGAGAAGAGCAACCAGGATGATTAGGGGATTGGAGACTAAAACATACAATGAACGGTTGCAGGAACTGGGGCTTGGCTAGTCTAGTAAAGAGAAGGACCAGGGGAGACATGATAGCGGTCTTCCAGTATTTGAGAGGCTGCCACAGAGAGAAAGGGGTCAAGCTATTTTCTAAAGCTCCTGTAGGCCAGACAAGGAACAATGGATGGAAACTGAACAAGGAGAGATTTAACCTGGAAACAAGGAGAAGCTTTCTGACAGTGAGAACAATCAACCAGTGGAACAGCTTGCCCTTGGAAGTTGTGGAAGCGCCATCACTTGAGACTTTCAATAAGAGATTAGACTGTCATTTGTCTGAAATGGTGTAGGGTCCTCCCGCTTGGGCAGGAGGTTGGATTAGATGACCTGTAAGGTCCCTTACAACTCTGATTATCTGTTATCTATTAAGTCCTCATCCTCTCTCTAGAAGCTGAACCTTGTGCCAAATATGTCAAAGCAATGTGGAGTAGGCAGGAGTTAGAAACATGTTGCTCAGAGAATCTCCCTGAAAATGAGGCCATTTAGCTCCTGGCCTCAGACCTGAATTAGAACATCTCTCGTACATGGGAATCTGGAAGTGAGATAAATTTTGGGCTTCGCTACTGCTAGCTGTGCAAGCAGGCTGACTGCATGGGCTGGAATAGATAAATAATTCATCTGTAGATCAACCAACCTTCCTTTCTTGCACCATTGCAGGAATTGGTGTTCCTATGTGGTGTCACGGACCGTGAGCTGTGTGGTGGAGGATGGAGTCGATACATATGTGAAACCAGATTATCAGCCGTGTGTTTGGGGACAACTCCAGTGCCCTCGTGTTGTCATGTGAGTGAGGGGCGAGCAGGGAAAAGGGAACACCTGTGTAAGTCACTGTAGATCTCTTACCGTTCCCAGTCATTGCAGAGCATATAGAATTGGGGTTTGGACTGAAAACACCAGTAGGGCAACAGAACACATTTGTCCGCTACTCAATCTCATTGATCCCAGCCTCACTGGCAGGCTGGCTTGCTAGCAGGGTAGAGTAAGAGGTCATGACTTCTCTGGGCAAATGGAGAAGAGAGGCTGGATGCCTGTGGCTGTTGCCTGGCGTGTGCCCAGTCCATCAGGGAAATGCACTGATCCCAGTGCCAACAAAAATTAATGGGCTGTGCACATGGAAGTGATCTACTGCCTCCTAGTGGTGATCTTTTGAATTGCAGCATTTTTTTTTTACTTCCCAGGGTACTGTAGACCAGGGGTCTCCAACCTTGGCAACTTGAAGACTTGTGGACTTCAACTGCTGGTTGAGGAATTCTGGTAGTTGAAGTCCACAAGTCTTCAAGTTGCCAAGGTTGGAGACCCCTGCTATAGACTACATCTGAAGGATTTCTGGTGGTCTCCTACTTAAGCATCAAAGCAGGTTTGACCCTGTTTAGCTTTTGTAGATAAGTCATTGTTAAACCTATTTGTCCAGGAAGAAAGACCAATGCTTGTTCAATCTAGAAAAGCTTTTAGTTTTTTCTGAGGAGCTCTGACTGTCCATGGGAGAAAAGAAATGCTAGAGAGAACCACCTCACCCTAAGAAGGGAAATATGTGATTCTAGCAGTTTGCTTACCAGCTGCCTGCCAAGAATATTATTACTTCTCCAAGCAAATAGCTAACCCCAAAAAAATCCCTGCCCCCTTTCTTACTCCAGGCACAAATCCTCTTAGCTCTTCCTTCTACCTGACAGATACCGGAGTTTTGTGCGCCCACGCTATAAGGTGGCCTACAAGATGGTCTCAGACTTGGAATGGCGCTGCTGCCCTGGCTATTCAGGTGATGACTGTGCTGAAAGCGGGACACTCCTTACTACCAACCGACCACGACCTCAACCTGGTCGACCCAACCTATCCGGCTTTGGCAACCCACTCAGTGGTGGAGAAGGTAAACCGAAAAGGTGTAAACAGGGGTGGGATTCAAATTTCTTAACAATCAGTTCTGTGGCCGTGGCCTAATTTGGGGGTGTGGCTTGGTGGTCACGTGACTGGCTGGGAGTGGCTTGTATGTAAATATTGTAAATATTTATGTAAATATTGTAAATATTTATGTAAATATTGAATTTTTTATTTAAAAAAGAGCAACTTTTACCCAAAATCAGGCAAAGCAGGCAGGCAGATTGATTTGCTCACAGAATCACAGATTCACTCAGAGATCTACCATTCTGCAATCTATTGCCTGAGTCTGCACTGAAAAATAGAAGCTTCAGTCCTAAGAAAGGTTCAGGTCTGCTTTTAAATTAGCTAGAAAGCAAGAAATCCAACTATTTCCTACTTTCTAACTAATCTAAATCTCCCGGCACAGCAGAACAGCAACTTACCAAAGGCAGGCAAGTTGGATGGTGTGCATGCCAGGTAAGGAGTGTGTGTGTGTGTGGGGGGGCAAGCCAGTGGAGCGATTGGCCGGTTCTCCAAACTGCACAGAATCATAACAACCGGTTCTATAGAACCAGACCAACCAGGTAGAATCCCACCCCTGGGTACAAACCAAAACAGTGTAAATAAAGTTTCCAGTTTGCTGCGGTGGTATGATTGGCATCTTTTTTTTAAAATCTACATTCTTCCCCTTGTGTGATAGCTCCCCGCACCCCACCCTGTGGTTTTCCTAGGATAAAAGAAAAACTCCGAGATGAGGAAGGCAGGGAGGCAAAGCTTAGCTATGAATGTGATTAGCACATGCAAATGTATGCATATGGAGCACAAATCATAGCATTTTGCCAGCTTCCTAAGAGATTGACTCTTTTAAAGATTGCCTTTTGAAAGATTGATGGTTGCTCTGGCTTTCATTAACTTGGCAATCTTGCAGCACATCTTCACAGATTCTCACTTCGTTGGCACCCAGCACCAGGAACTCCTCACTCTTGGTTTCCCCTGCCAGAAAGCTCTTCCCAGATTTTCTCAGCCTAAATGTACGTTAGCATGAATTTGATCCCTTGCATTGGGTGTTTTCCCATGCTTCTTATCCCTAGGAGAATCCCCATGAAATTGTCAAGAGGAGATGAAGAGCAGTGGAGCTCTTCCATCTTTAACGGGTAAAGAGACGGCGTTTTAGCTGGCCTCCTTTTCTCACCTTCCGTGACAAGCTGCACCTGTCAAACCTCTTTCACAAGGATTACAATCTACCAGTATCTTTGCAGCTGCTCATTGTTGAAGGCGGCTGATGGGAAGATAAGTGCCAGATGTGGGGAGGTACAGTCTCTCACAAAATTACTTTAAAGAGGCTTAAGAAGATGGATTTAAAGAGGATTCAATACATTCATGGAGAGAAGAGAATGTCCTTAAGTTTTTCTTTATTCAAATGCAAGGGATTTTGGAAGACCAGATGTTCGAGGCAAGCTATAGGGGAAGCCACCATCAGCTTCTTAGAAATACTGGCCCATTACTACAGGAAGAAATAGTGCTGAGAGGGAGTTTGGGGCATAATCCAGCAAAATTTGGTATTCTGCGGTTGCCCGTTACTTAGTCATGTTGAAAAAAGTTATTAATCTTTACTTTTCTTCAGATTAAGTTCCAGGAAGGAACTTTTTTTTCATTAGGGTAGAATAATTTTATTATAGAGTAACTTAAAATTATATGTTGCCCTGACTAATTAATAAAATTCTATTGTCCTCATTGGTGATTATGATGAAAACATTTTGGTTGATGAATAGCCCATGACGTGTTTCTCACTGATGCTGCCTAGAATGGCTTAAACATGAGATGGGTAGCATATAAATGCAATAAATAATAGAATCATACTAAAATATTCCCATCTTATAGTTACTGATAAAATCTAGTTTCATTGCATTAACCTGGTTCTCCAAAATTGGGGTGAGGGGTGGGAGGACAATAATATCAACACCTCATGGTTCTGTGTCATTCTATTTGGTGGGGAGGTTTTTACATTATACAAAGGACTGGTGTAGCGTGATGTCAAAGAGCATCGAGATGCCAATGAAAACTGCATGTAAGGAAAAGGCTTGTTTGATTTGTGTAAAAATATTCCAAGAATCAACAGCCCATTTTAAGCTTTTCTTAATGCAATTTTGGTTTCAGGAAAACAATCTAAGCATTTACTTAATTCACAGGCCCCTCCAGCTATCTTTCCTAGCCTGGAGTCCTTGGTGCTCTCTGAGCTTGGTTGATTGTTTTGCAGATGATTCATTATTCAACTAGGTAACACCAGGGCAACGAATGTGAGTTTGCTCTGCTTAGCAGACACAGTGAAACACCTGCAAGAAAAGAGCCGAGCACCAAGGATTCCACTGCTTGACCCTGAACTACATATATTCTTTTCTATTGGTTTTTTCCCCCAATATAGGGCATCTCAAATAGAAGAGTTGGATTAAACTTCCATCATGGCTTGGTCATTGGTGTTATACATGCTGCCCTCCAACAAGAGGAGGGGAAGCAGGTTCAGGGAGGCTGTCTTAAGAGTTAAGCAAGCCACTCAAGTTGATACATTCAAGCCAAAGCGCCCTGATGCACTTTTCAATCTCTCTGATTAGGACACCGGGACTCGGCGAAAGTCCAACAACTGGAAGAAAAAGTGCAGAGCCTGACCAAGCAACTGCAAGACTTGCAGTCCACCATGCAGGCCAACAACGCCAAGCTGACTGAAGACGTGCGCCGGGTAGTGGAGACCTCCTTGAACGGCAAGCAGCAGCCAGCAGACGCCGCCGCACACCCGGAGATGAAGGAAACCCTCAACGAGATCCAGCGCCACTTGCAGCGTCTTGACAACCGCATCGCCAACCATGAGAATGGGCGAGGTGCAGGCGGTGGCGGTGGCAGGACAGACGTCCGAGGCGAGGTCCTGCGAGAGGTGGAGCGGCGCTTGCAGGACTCCTGCGCCTCCTGTCTGACTGGCGTGGAGGGGCTGAGGCGGCAGCAAGCCGAGGACCACGACCGACTGCAAGCTCTGGAGAAGTTGGTCTCCTCCCTGGACCAGCGGAACCGTGAATCTGTGAGCGCCATCCAGCAGCACGTGAACCGCCTGGCCGAGCAGCTGCCCAAGGCGTGCTGCCCTCAGCTGGAAAGCCGGGTGGGTGAGCTGGAGCGCGGCTTGGAAACAGTCTCCAAGTCGGTAGCCGTGCTGAACGAGCACGCGGGAGGCTGGCCGGAGCCCTCGGCCCAACCGCAGGCACCCTGGAGCATGGACAGGCGAATGACCGAGGTGGAGAGCCGCGTCAACACCACACAGCGCAGCCTCTTGGAGCACCTGGAGGACCTGCAGGTCATGTTGCACGGAGCAGGTGACCGGCTCGGCCGGGCCGAGAGGCAGCTAGACTTCCTCTTCTCGCGGCTGAACGATTTCCAGAGCCACGTGGGACGAGCTCTGGCCAACCTGTCGCGGGACCTCGGCGGGCTGAAAGACAGTAGCCTGCAGCAGCAGGGGGCGCTGGAGCGGGTCCGCGTCTCCGTTCACACCTGCACCCAGATCTGCACCGAACCGGGCAACCAGGACTCGCAGATCAGCAACATCTTAAGCGACCTGGAGCGGCGCGTGCTGGACAATGAGGGCCAACTGCGCTTGCTGGGCTCCAACCTCCACCAGCTGGACGTGTCAGGGAAATTGCGGAACTTGCAAGGCCTGGTGGGGGCAAACAGCGAAGCCCTTGGCAAGCTGGCCGGAGAAATTGGTGAGCTGGAGAACCGGGTGGTGATTTCCATGAGCGCGGGGCCACCGGATTTAATCCGTTATTCCAATCGCACCAACAAGCGCTTGGATCAATTGGAGCAAGGGGTCGAGAGGTTGGAACACCATCCCTGCGGTCAGAGCTGCTCCCAGGTATGGGGAGAAATGGTGCAGCTCAGGGAGCAGGTGGAAGCCTGTCAAACAGCCTGCCGGCCAATGGGGGAAAAGCCAGAACTGGGCACGGAGCAAGGGGAGACTTCCAAACCTCTGGATGGCTTCAGCGTGATTGGAGGCAGCTCTAGCATCCACCTCCAGTCTTTGCAGGGAGAGCTCTCGGAGGTGATCTTGGGCTTCAGCTCGCTCAATGAGACCCTGGCTGGGCTGCAGGCCACAGTGGAGAAGCATGAAACCGACATCCATGAACTGGGCACCACTAAGGATCGCATCATCACAGAGATCAACCGCGTGCAGCAGGAGGTGACGGAGCACGTGGGTGAGAGTGACGTGCGCTTACAAGACCTGGGGCACAAGGTTCAGCGGTTCAGCGGCACCCTACAGGTGGAGGCATCGGACTGCCGGAGGGCCTCCGGAGGTCTGGCGGAGCGACTGACTAAGCTGGAAGGCACCTGTGAACGACTGGACCAGGTCTCGGGGAGCTTGCGCAAGATCAAGGAAGGGCTAAACAAGCACATCTCGGCTTTGTGGGGCTGCATTCACGAGGTGAATGGGACTCTGCGCAGCCACGGAGCCTTATTAGAGAAGATCCACGGTGGCCAGTTGGGCACCATCCACCGCCACCTCAGCACTCTCAATGGCTCTCTTCACACCCTGAAGGGTCAGCTGCATGACCTCACGCTGCAGGACCTCACAGGTACTTTTAGCAGCTGCAATGGGGAGAGGTGAACTAGGAGGAGGAGGAAGGTTTCATCTGAGGTAGGAATCAAGGTTGGCATAGTCCAGGTATGTTCAGACAATTGCAGTGTAAATTCAGCGCCAGAAAAGTAAACACAGATGACTGATGCTTCATTTAACTTCTTTAGAAGCACATAAAGTAAATTTTACAATACCAGTTGTAGATTTCTCCAGCGTGGAGAAAACTCAAACAGAAGCAGACATGTTACAGGTTCAGAGCAGAACAGCAACTCAGGAGTTAAGAAACAGACATCAGTTTCACTTTAGTTCATCAGGCAAGCAAGCAAGTTAGTTTCTCTTTCACTTTAGAGCTGAGCACAGAACAGAGACCAACCACGCCCAGATTCTCTCTTTAAGTTTCAGCTCTCATTGGCTGCCCTTGTTACTAAGCTCTATTCCAATTCATGAATATACTTTGACAACGTGCGACCACAATTGAGCCCAACGTTGTTGTTTTTTGGGGGGAGGTTAAGTGAGACATTTGTTAAGTTTTGCCCCATTTTACGACTTCCCCCCCCCCAAAGTTGTTAAGTGAATCACGGCAGCTGTTCAGTTAGTTACATGGATGATGAAGTGAATCTGGTTTCTCCCATTGATTTTGCTTGTCAGAAGGTTGCACCCCAGGACACTGAGACCATCATAAATATGAGTTAGTTCCAAGCTTCTGAATTTTGATCAGGTGACATGGGGATATATTGCAATGGTCATAAATGTGAAAAACGGTCGTAAGTCACTTTTTTCAGTGCCGATGTAACTTTATAAATGGTTGCTAAATGCATTGTTGTAAGGCGAGGACTATCTGTATATCCTGACCACCTTTCCCTTTCTTATGAGGTACTATCTAGAACAGTGTTCTGATCCAACCTGTTTCCAAGAGAGCAAACACAAGACAAAGGCAGTAGCCCCCACCTTTTAAGGTTTCATCCACAAATTCTGTTTGTTCACAGATAAAAGGTGTTTCCAACTAATTAGCTCAGACAAGAAAGAGCCTTGCCAAGTTATTTTTCAAGGCTGCCAAAAACCCACAGATAAGAAATAGTTTACAAGAGTTTTCAAATACTAACTATAATGTCCACGAGGCTGAGTTTCAGAGCGTCTTTGCCTTCTGCAAAGAATGCTTCTTCAAACCTGGCTTTTATCCTCTTGAGGGAGGGGCCACTACCTTGCAGGCTTACTCCCGAGTCGCCCATGCTGCTGTAACTCATCTCTCCTACGAGCAATCCTACGTGCACGTGCACTTAGCACAGGCTCCTCAGGAACCTCCTCATCACTGCTGCCAGCCCCCACAATCTCTGAAGGCAGCAGTCCACTCCCTAATGGTCCTGGCCCCTCACCTGAGTCCTCGCTCTCCTCCACCGTCCGCACCTGCTGCCGGCTAAGCTGGCTGAGGAAGTCTGGGAGTTGAAGTCCGCAAGTCTTAAAGTTGCCAAGGTTGGAGACCCCTGATTCTAGAATGACTGTCCTTTGTTCTAAATTTCAGGCCCTCCAGGTCTTCCAGGTCCCATGGGAAAACAGGGCCCTCCAGGCCTGATGGGACCACCTGGCAAGGATGGAAAGACTGGCATAGAGGGACCTCCAGGTGAGAAACTTAAGTTCAATTTACTCTTGGTGTTGTAGCCTGCACTTTTAATATTCAATGCTCCCAAGAAGATCAGCGCTACTGCTTAGTAAATGCTGTATCTCTTCAAACTCTCTCATTCCCTTTCATTCCACAGTCATCCTTGCCAAATATGTTAGTGATAAACGTTTCAGGCGCTTCCCCAATTAATAATTTTCAGACAGAAGAAAAACAGCTGCAACAAGACTAGTTCTTGGATTAAGCGGATGTTCTTACAATGAAATTGAGATTTGGGATTTTTTTAAATAATGGACAAGGTCCATTATTAATAATGTCCATTAATAATGGACAAGGTCCATAAGCGGTAGGGTAGGCAGAGTTGTATGAGTCAAAAGAAGGAAGGTCTAGATTAGGATGATAATGGGAAGAATTGTACCAGAATACTCTTGTGGGAATGCAGTATGCAGAAGTGACAGTTGCCAAACCTTCAGCTATGAACTTAACTAGATTTTGCTAAATGTAGTCTTGACACATCTAAGAGCAATCTCTCCTTATTTGACCTGTGGTGTTAACTACCAACACTGTATACCATAGCAAGTAGGAAGACAATCCTACAATAAGTGCAAGACACTATAGCTTATCCCATCTCATGGGTATACCTGTTTTCATGTGACTCCTTTTTTTTTTTTCTTTTGCAGGTTTCCCTGGAGATCAAGGTAATCAAGGCTAGCTAACGAGATGTGGAAGAGAAGTAATTTCTATTCTTGGAGGAAACTGAAGGCTTAAACCTAGGAAACTGGAACTATTAAGTCCTGTGTTCTATATAGTTTAGAACTGGTAGCAAAAGTGCTCTAAAGTCTCTAGCAGAAAAGGGGTTTAGTACTAAACTTGTTTGGTATGGCTTATATGCTTTACTACTGTGCTATGATAGCAATAGCACTTAGACTTATATACCATTTCACAGTACTTCAAAGCCCTCTCTAAGCGGTTTACAGAGTCAGCAGCATATTGCCCCCAACAATCTAGGTCCTCGTTTTACTTCCTTGGAAGGATGGAAGGCTAAGTCAACCTTGAGCCTAGTGAGATTAGAACTGCCAAATTGCAGGCAGCCGGCAGTCAGCAGAAGTAGCCTGCAGTACTGCACTCTAACCACTGCACCACCATGGCTCTTCCATGATAAATAGAAGTCTCCTTTTCAGACAGTTTCTTTCATCTCCCTTGTTTCTGTAATGTGATGGGGTGAGGATGGGGTAATGGAGGAAAGCAGAGGAGAATATTTGCAGGCTGTTGCTTGGATTATAGAAGCTAGAGGAGACCACAGTTTTGATTGAGATGTTTCCTATAAACGGACCAATGTGATTAAATTGAAAAGCTGGTAGATTAGGGTAGGATAGGGTAGGCAGAGAAGAAAAGCAAGTAATAGAAGGTGATTCTTTCTCCTCCCAATTCTCTTGCAGGACCACCAGGTCCACCTGGAAGAATACCCCAAGTCTCCTTCTCAGCAGCTCTGACAACGTGGCATGTCAATACCGGAACCATCATCTTTGACAAGGAGCTGGTGAACGATGGCAATTTCTATGACCCAACTACAGGTCAGTGAATATTAGGTGAAAAGAATGTATGGGATGAGATGGTTGTCATCCTAGCATGAAGGAGCCTTCAGCTGGGTCAGACCACTCATTTAGCATCCAATTTCCCATGGAAAGGTAAGAGCCTACCAGATACTTTAGGATGAACCTGAATGCTGCAAACTTTTTTTTCACTACAGTGCCTTAGCCACTAACATTCAGCATGCCATCTTCACAACTGAAGTTGCATATTGCCATTGTGACTATGATCTGCTGTAACAATAAATTTCTGCTTCAGGCTCTTTTTTCTGCCAAAGCATCCCTTAGCTATCTCTGAAATTTAAGACTTTGTCTCCAGCTCCAAATGTGTACTCTGTAAGCTAGGATTAAAGGCAAAAAATCTCTTTCTTTGCCCAATGGCTCTTCTGTCCTTTTCTCCCTTCAGGAATTTTCACAGCTCCTGTTTCTGGCCGCTATCTGGTCAGCGCGATTTTGACCGGGCATAGAGGTGAGAAGATTGAGGCAGTGCTCTCACTTTCCAACAAGGCCATTGCCCGCAGCGACTCAGCTGGATATCAGCCTGAAGGACTGGAGAACAAACCAGTGGCTGAGACCCAACCAAGTGCTGGTGCTTTGGCAGTCTTCACTCTCATTGTTCCAATGGAGTCTGATGAGACCCTCTGTGTGGACCTCGTGTCTGGCCAGCTAGCCCACTCTCCAGATGAGCCACTGACAGTTTTCAGCGCCGCCTTGCTTTATGAGGAAGATTTGGGGGTCCATATGGTTCCTCAATGGGGGTAGGGAGCAACCCAAAGCAGCCCACAGCCCATCAGGAAAAAGGGATAACAAGGAACCCCCAACTTGCACCCAAATAATGTCTCCGTTCTTCCCTTCTGGGCTGGTGTCACCCAGTGACAACTAGGATGGTACAGGTATTGTGAGTAATTAAGGTGTTGGACTAGGACTAGGGAGAAGCAAGGTCAAGTCTTCTCTTAGCCATGGAAATTCATGGGGTGACTTGGGGCCATTTACTCTCTTTCAGGCCAACCTACCTCACAGGGTTGCTTTTGTGGGGATAAAACAACAGGAGTTCCCCATGGAAGCTGCCTTGACCCTTGGTGGAAAGGCAAGGCATACATCTAATAAATAAGTTGGCAGCTTTTGCCACCCCAGAGTTGAAGCTGTCAGCTGAGTTCCTGAGAACTTAAGTAGTCTCAAGCAAACTTTTTGCTAGCCCTTCCTATTTCCCTCCCACCAGCCTCAAGGCATGAACCATGGGGAGATCCTGCCTCTCTAAATCCCTGTAGGTTACTCTATAGGTGTATTAGCAGCCTCTGCATTGTCTAGGGCCCGGGATTTGGAAAAGGCAGAAAGTGCAACTGCCTAGAGCAAGAAAACACATTGTCTAGGACAGTGACGGCAAACCTATGACATGCATGTCAAAGCTGACACACCACAACATTTTGAGTAACACAGCAGAGTTTATGCCAACACTCAACAACTGTTCTCAAGAGCACGCCCCATTCTCCTGCAATTTTCAGAGACTGTGGAGGCAAGGCAAGACTGAACTTTGCTTTCATACAGCCTCTGGACCCTCCAGAAGTTTAAGTAAGAGGGTCCTGCTCTTACACAGCCTCCCAAGCCTCTGAAAATCACGCAAGAACAGGTTGTGCTTTTGTGTGGGTTCTGGAGGCTGCGAAAGCCATGGAAGAGCAAAAGCCGCTTCAAAATTGACTGAAGCGAAGTCAGGTAGGCTGCAAGAGCCTGTTAGCAGAAGGAGAACATCCCCTAAAGGTAAGTGGCACATAGCAGCTCTTGTGGAATGTTGGGCCACGGGGGAAGTTCTGCCATAGCCTGAAGCTCTCATGCCTTGGGAACTGCACAAGGTAGTCTTTATTAGCAGCAGTGGTGGTGCTAGGGATGATGTTGAGGCCTGTGTGTGTCTGTGTGTGTGTGTGTGTGTGTGTGTGAGAGAGAGAGAGAGAGAGAGAGAGAGAGAGATCAGCCCAAGTCAAATTAGGTATCTTCTGAAGTTTTGACATGTCGAGCCAAAAGGTTCGCCATCACTGGTCTAGGAACTAGTCCTCCCTTACCTGTCGTGGAATGGGGGGAAGAATCCTTTTTGTTATTTATCTGTGTCTGTCATTCCCCAGAGAAAATGTCCACTGCTCCCCTCTTTTTGCCTCACCAACTGACTCCCTGCTTTGCCCATATTTTCTCACAACCTGAGCTGTCTCATCTAATCATGTCCTCTGCCAAAACCTAGGCTATCTACTTGCTGTAGATTTAAGAGCCCTGGATTTCCTCGCCATGAAGCCACTAATTCCTACAATAAGCGAGGAAGAAAAGATCTTGTGCAGCCATTTTGGCAGAGTTATAAGCAGAAGAAGGTGGTAGATGAATGGAAGAACTCCCACCTCTCTCGGTTTCATCCCTTACGTATATGCTGTATAATGGCTAAACTCAGCTAATGATATAATTATTGAATAAAGTTTTTTTTTTAAAAAAAGGATGCACCTTTCTTTTCTTGTGTGGTGTGTGTCAAATTCAGCCATGTAAGAAAGTTAGGAGGAGGAAGATTACTGAAGGTTTATCTGACTTTACCCAAGGGAATGTGGTCAATCTGGGGTGAGGTTTTTTTGTAACTGGTGACTAACAATAAAGCTGCTGCTTGAGACAATTCATGCGTGGTTCTGTTGCTTGCTCTTGACATCCCCTGATACAACTGTCTTGGCCAAGTAACCAACCAAATTATGAAATACTTGACCTCCTAAGGTGGGAGTCCTAAGGACCTCATAAGTGATCTCCTGTGGGTAAGAGGGAAAGGCAGAGCAAAATTTTAGAGTAAGTAAGAGTAAGTAAATATTGCAGCCAGCCTGCCTGGATTGTATAGCAGGAAAGATGTTGGCTCTCTTTAGTAATAAACATGTGCAAGTACAAACATACACATAGAATCTTTTAGTACCATTTTGGGCATGGGCCAATGGGAGAAGGTGCATGTTGTATGAGTCCAATGGTCATTTTTTAGAAGACTGGTTAATATTCTTAGTCAAGAACGATTCCAATTGACTAAGAAAACACTGATCTCAAACGAGAACTTTAAAAATCTAGCCGTGTGGAATACTTTCTTGTCAGCCCAACTGAAGTAAACGGATAATAGCTGAGCAAAAGCATGTATAACAATCACTACCATTAGAATGAGCCCTACCATTAGACAGATTTTTAATATACATGAGTCTGAAATGATTGGTTGCTACTCGATTTTTACTACTGATTTGACAGTGACTTAAATCAGTCTGGGTTGCCATGGCTGGTGTTTATGAGGTAGTGTCATATGCTGTTCTACTTCAGCAAAAAAAATAATATCTTGGTACCGATTAGGATGAAGCAGGAATGTTCCCATAGAATGTGTTGTAGGTGAATCAGTGTGTGAAATTAATATTATTTGTAACAGTGCGTGAATAGGCCACAAGTAAGATTTTCTGTAATTTGACGGTTGAAATCTGATTTAGCAGGTTGTCTTAATTTATTAGGATTCTGAAACTGCAGCTAAGAAATGAGCCGGTGAGTTCAAAGAAGAAAAAAGCCACACTCTGCTATAAAACACCTGTAGGTTTGTGCACACCTGCATAGGATTACCCTATAAAGCCCAGATTTGAATTCTGCCTGGTTCATGTGATAATTGGGTGTTAGAACTGTCAATCAAAACAGATTATATTCTGGAGAGGAGGATTTGGAAGATATAAATGGAATGATAGACTTGAGGAAATCGGTGAGTTCTAGTCGTAGGAAAATCTCAGAGGGGCAGTTTATAGTTACTATATATATTTAGTACCAATAGCTTTCTGAATGCTATTGCATAGCCTATTGTAGCCTTTGGACAGATATGTGGTAATAGTTACAAAGATCTTTTTAATTGCTATTTATTTATTTTTATGTTCTATGATGTACACTGTCCAGAGTCATTTGCTGAGATGGGCAGTTCTAGCAATTAGCTAGAGATATTATAGACATAGATATAGATGATAGATAATATAGACAGATTAGATTAGTTAGTTTACTTTATTGTTATTGCACCTTGTACAACAAGATCAAACACCATTTTCAGTGTACATCATGACCATGAAAATAAACACAAACATACATTCTTCCCACATTAAATTGAAAACCCCGACACCACATCAATATCAATATCAATAGATAGATAGATGATAGATATAGATTAGATAGATAAATATAGATTAGATATAGATGATAGATAGATAGATAGATAGATAGATAGATAGATAGATAGATAGATAGATAGATGATAGATAGATGATAGATAGATAGACAGACAGACAGATGATAGAATGATATAGACAGATAGACAGACAGACAGAAGGATGATAGGAGAGATGGGGAGATGGAGAGGGAGAATAAAAAACTGTATTTGCAATTGGGAAATCTCCAGTGTGCATTGGCTCCCTTTTTAATGCATGCCTTTAATCCTCCAACCAAACCTGCCAATTTGAAGCCAGTGTCTACAGCTACATCTGTATTTGCAAATCATTTAAAGTTAAGTTAGAAAAAGTTAATTTTATTCCTTGTTTCCCTCCCCCACTCCCCATTCTATCAAGTAACATTACCTCAAGAATCTATAAAGAAATAAAGGAGAAAAGGAAAGATTTCCAGTCAGGAATAAAACTCATTTTAGGAAAAAAAAAAAGAATGGAAAATGACCCCCCCACAACAGCAAACGTACATGACTGTCCTAATACGGTATTCTGACATATTTTTAAAAGCATTACATCTACAACCTACCTTAAGTCTTCTTTGTCCCAAATTATTTTTTTAAAAAATGCATTATTTTAAAACATAAATGGTAACTGTTTTTGTTTAAATATTCTGAGGGTAGGGCTATTGGGGTGATTGTTCAGAAGTTAAATGGATGGGGTGGGGTTGCAATAAAGAGGCCATTAAAAGGCTTTTTTTAGTTGCCATCTACCTCATCTCTCAGCTGATGGATCTTAAGGGAGGCTGCTGAAGATTATATTAACATCTGGGCAAGAGAGTGTGAAGGAAAAGTGTGATCCCAGACTGATTAATGTTTTAAGGGGAGTATTAACACTTCGAACCGAGTCTGGAAATGAACTTAACATGTATCATGAGGCATAGACCTGACATAACATGATAATATCATCCAGTTCCTATTAACCATCTCACTGTCTTATTTTAAGTCTGTTGAAATGCCTGGCATTTTCTTTCTTTCTTTCTTTTTGTATAATTTTTTATTTTATTTAAAGTACATGCAATTCATCTTCCATTTAACGGTGTGTCATCTGGGTACAAATATCTTGTGCAATAACAATTAAAATTTACATCCATGTTCATCCATGTACTTTGGTAATAATTCTCTATTCTTATCTTATTCTTATCTTCTTGATATACATAATATCTCTATTACTATAACATGTGTTTTTAACATGTTTAATTCTATTAACATATTTTCTATATTTCACTATTAGCTGTTTCTAGCTTTCATATTTTTTTCTCTAGCCATCAATAAAATAGTTCCCATAATCTTATAATATTCAGTTTGCTCCTTCTCTTTAATTGCGAGTGTTAAATCTATTCATTTCTGCACATTCTAATATTTTTCTGATCACGTTTTCATCAGTAGGAATCTCTTCAGTAGGTAAATGTCTGGCATTTTCAAAGACAACACGCAGTACAACATACTGTTAAAATTCAAATACAATATTAGCAGTTTCTTCCAAAACTATCTATCTGGAGTTGGATGTTGATTTAAACATTTTATCAAGAAGATCTATAATTCAGATCTTGTGCATCCTAGATAGGTCTAGGTTTGTTCAAACGTCTGGCTTATTACCTCTCATCAAGGAGGAATTTATCATTTCCTAGACACAGCTGGGCATCACATATCATAAGTGACTAAGGGCAAGGATCAAACTCACAGATAATCAGTAAGGTTTGTCCAAGCAACTTTAAAATAAGCAACTTGGTATTAAAGCCCATCCTGACTCTAGAGCTTTATAAAAGCTATGGTCTTCATAATTTTTCAAAGAGTTAAGTTATTGGATATACTTTTTTATTTGTTCTTGTCAGAATTAACAAGATCTCATCTGCTCACAATACAAAAGAACCCTGAACAATAAACTTACAGTACAATTAAAATATTAAAGTAATAAAAAATACAGGTAGTCCTCATTTCGCTAGCACAATTGGGACTGGCAACTCTGTCAATAAGAGAAGCAATTGTTAAGTGAGAAATCATGTGGCCATGACTTTGCTTTCTTTTTCCTTTCCCCAACCTTTGGGATGCTTGCCTCACTGCTGGGATAATCAGGAAGAAGGGAAATAATACGTCTATCTATTTACATTCATTGGAGAGAAAGGGATTACAAGAGAGTAACAGGGTCACAATGGGGAATACACCAGGCTGTAGCATGTTCGTGGCTCCCAGCCCAATCACTGAAAGTGCTTGGACTTGCCAGCAACATCACATTACTTTTGGTGTGTATTCCCCATTGTGCGCCTGCTTAGTCTCTTGTAATCTCTTCCTTTCCAGGCTTTGAGAGTGAAGAAGGGAAGAAAACAAGTCAGGGCAATGTGTAGTGATTGTAATGACAATCATATGACTGAGAGATGCTGCAAAGGTCATAACTGTGAGTATTGATTGTAAGGTTCTTGTTTTTTTCAGCACTGTTGTTAACTTCAATCACTGAATGAAGTTACTAGGCGAGGATCACATATAAGGGAATTCTCTAACACAAAACATGGATGGCATCACTTGAGCCTCTGAAAGCTGTCCAAAAATGAATGGAAAGTCAATGATATAAGGGCCAATCAAATGTCCAGTAGAAGCTATACCATAATACAGTTACATCCCCAAGAAATAATATCTGTAACTGCAGCTTCATACCTTCATAGATCATCTTCCCTCTTATAAATCTATATGATTACTTAGGAAGATCCTACTGATTGCCATCAAATCACTCTTAGCAACCAGGTTTTCCATGTCAATCTGTCCCCAATCCAGTCTTTCATATCATCCAATGATACACTTGTAATCTATCCATCTTTCTACTGGTAGTCCTCTTCTTCCCATGTTTCCAGCATTGGGGTCTTCTCCAGGGAGCTCGGTCTTCACCTAATGTGTCTGAAGTAGGTCAGTTTCAGCCTACTCATTTGTGCCTCAAGTGAGAACTCTGGACTCATTTATTCAATGATCCCCCTATTTCCTATCTCAGTAGTCTCAAGAGCCTTCTCCAAAGCAAAAGTTCAAAAGCATAAATTATTCTTCCTGTCTTGCTTCTTCAAAGCTCAACTTTACCTTCTAATAGAGTGTCACAGCTTGCCCAGTTCTGATCTCTGTATCCATCACTCCATTTGAATGTTTTCTAAGGCCATCATGACATCTATCAAGTCCTAGACTGCAATGTATTTCTTCACTTATCATGATGGCTGATCCTATTAGGAGTGCCATAAATATTGGATTGCAATCTTGTAGCTACTCACAGTAGTTATTTTATGATGCTTGGATATTATACATTTTTGTTTTACGTTATATATTTTACTTTTATTTTCTGTTTTATCGTAAGCCACCCAGGTACATATTTGAGGTGAGTGGCTATACAAGTAGAATAAATAAATAAATAGACAAGTTTTCTCCCTGGAGGCACGATCTTAAAAGGAGCTTATCATTGTTATTCAAGGAGCCCTTTTCATATAATTAAAGATCCACTGTTTCACCCAAACTTCCCCTTGGATGAAGTGCAAAGGCAAAGTTTTATTTCTTGTTTACTTCCATCTATTTTAATATATGTATCTTATATTAATTGTTTTATTAGTATTTAGCATTAGCATTATTGGTTTAGTAGCATTTTTTTATATATATCGCCTTAAACTGTTTCAAGATAGCAATATAAGTTGTTTGTTTAATGACTGTCCTGTTTAACGCTCATTTGAAGTTGCTATGGCTCTGCAAAGCAGAGGTGGTATTCAGCAGGTTCTGACCAGTCTGGAGAACCGGTAGTGGAAATTTTGAATGGTTCGGAAAACCGGCAAATACCACCTCTGACTGGCCCTGCCCCCGTCTATTCTCTGCCTCCCAAGTTCCAGCTGATCATCTGAGTCTTCTTTGGCTGCCCTGCACAGGAAAACGGAGCTGGAAAGCAAGTTAGCGGGCTAGGGAAGAAATGGAGATTTTGCAGTATCCTTCCCCTGCCACGCCCACCGAGCCACACCACACCCACAGAACGGGTAGTAAAAAATTTTGAATCCCACCACTGCTGCAAAGGAACTTTATGATGGTCCTTATACTTACGACTATTTCAGAGTGCCCATGAACACATGATTGAGATTCAGGCAATTTGCAGCTGGCAGGTGTTTATGAATGCTGCAGTGTCCCACAATCACATGGTTGCCATTTGCGGTCTTACCATCCAGCTTCCAATAAGCAGAGCTAATGGAGAAATCAGCAGTAAAATTGCAAATTGTGATTTTCTGATGTTTAATGACTTTCAGTGATTTGCTTAACAACCACAGTGGAAGTGTGATCATAAGCCCATTGTGGTCGTCTGATGTCTTAATGACCAAGTGACAGAGATGCCAAGCATCAATCTAGGACTACCTGTATACAAATGTTTTAAGTGAATAAATGAATGTTCTTGGGTGAATGATTAAAAGTCACCTGGTAAAACTAAAACAAACAGATTGCATTAATTGTAGATTAAAGCCATGCCTGATGAAAAAGCGTTTCCTGTTCAAAGTGCCTTTCAAACTTCACAGCATGTAATTGTGATTTTTTTGTTTTTTTGCTTAGCCCAGATGCAACAGACTGTGAATCACTCAGAAAAGCACTGCAGGATGATAGATCTACCAGCAGACGAGAATCCCTCAGAGCCCTACAAAAACTATTAGACATTTTAACATTTAATTTCACTTGCAGGGAGGAAGAGTCCAAAGCACTTAAACTTTAGTAGGAAATAATCTAATCTTCACAAGAAGATAGAAATTTCCACCCAGTTTCAGATTCTGCCCAGTGAAGAAAATTAAATCAAAGGTCCATCTCATATGTATTGAGTCAATGAATTATTGGGTCAGAAGAGAGTAGTTTGGTACACAATCCACACAAGATAAAGGCACTCATTTGGCATGTGAACAGACTAGAAGCTGGTAGCAGACCTACACTACACGAGTGGAAAGAGACACCTGAATATGTGTCTGAATATTCAAACAATTGGCAACTCCAAATCTCAACCAACAAATGCTCTGTCCTACACATTGGTAAAAAAAATCAGTACACCAAATACAAGCTAGGCAGATATGACCTCGTTGATGACCCTTACTCTGTCAAGGACCTAGGAGTACTCATATCTAATGATCTAAGCGCTACTCACTGTAACAGCATTGCCAAAAGGCATTAAGAGTTGTACATCTAATCTTACGAAGCTTCTCCTCTGGAAATATTGAATTGCTAACAAGGGCATACAAAACCTTTGCTAGACCAATACTCGAATACAGCTCATCTGTCTGGAATTCGCACTGTATATCAGACATTAATACAATTGAGCGAGTCCAGAAGTATTTTATGAGAAGAGTCCTACACTCCTCTGCTCGCAACAGAATACCCTATATCACCAGACTTAAAATTTTGGGCTTGGACAATCTTGAACTACGCTGCCTATGGTTGGACTTAAGCGTAGTACACAAAATTATCTGCTACAATGTCCTACCAGTCAATGACTACTTCAGCTTCAACCGCAACAATACAAGAGCACACAACAGATACAAACTCAATGTTAACCGCTCCAAACTTGATTGCAGAAAGTACGACTTCAGCAACAGAGTGGTCAATGCCTGGAATGCACTACCTGACTCTGTAGTTACATCCTCAAACCCCCACTCCTTTAACCTCAAACTATCCACTATTGACCTCACCCCATTACTAAGAGGCCTGTAAGGGTGAGCATAAGTGCACCATCATGCCTCCCGTCCCTGTCCTATTGTCCCCATTTAATCGTACCTATTTTCTGTATTCTTACTCATGCTTGTACTTACACCTATTATTTTGTAAGCGATTGAAAAATCAAAATAAAATAAAAATAAAAAAAGAATCGGCCACAAAGGAATAGCTGGCACATCAATTAGCTATTTGGCAGCTTGAAGCATGTTGGTAGCAATAAAGCTGATAATGTATGGAGGTATTTGCCAGTGCACCTTTTAGGCAACGGATCCTTCCTGACAGCAGATATGTTTAGCAGCGATAGATTTCTTGAATTTTCAAAGAAGATGCTGGTGAACTTTGCTGGTGAGCTTCACAAAGCCTCTTAGTGGGCTACAGGAACTGGGCATGGCTAGTCTAGTGAAGAGAAGGACCAGGGGAGACATGAGAGCAGTCTTCCAATATTTGAGGGGCTGCCACAGAGAGGAAGGGGTCAAGCTATTTTCTAAAGCACCCGAAGGCCAGACAAGGAATAATGGATGGAAACTGAACAAGGAGAGATTTAACCTGGAAATAAACTTTCTGACAGGGAGAACAATCAACCAGTGGAACAGCTTGCCCTCGGAAGTTGTGGGAGCGTTATCACTTGAGACTTTCAATAAGAAATTAGACTCCCTTCTGTCAGAAATGGTGTTGGGTCTCCCACTTGGGCAGGGGGATTGGACTAGATGACCTACGAGGTCCCTTCCAACTGATTATCTGTTATCTGTTACTGCACATGTGGCCATGTGTTGTGCAGGGCTGCTAGTTGATATTTATATATACCACAACAATTCCCCTTTTTGCCTATCCACTCCCTATGGACTCTACATTAATTGTTAGGAATCACTTGTGTTCCAGCAACATTAAAGTGATTTTGGATAAAATATATTAAATGACTTTCAGTTTTGGATTCACATCAATTATTTGTCATTAATAAGTCTGGACCACCAAAATAAAAGCATTACTTTTCTATGTTTTCTGTTTACCACTTTCTCTTTGTGGATTTTTTTTTATAATTTTGAAAGTAGGTTTTAGCTATACTTTCCTATTGTGGTTGTTTAGTAAAAAACAAAACAAAACCCAGAACAATAAAAAGGTAGCCAGAAGGGCCCAGTTGAAAAACATTCTTCACTGTTCCCTTGGTCTGACTGTAGACATACTAGATTAGCACTCTCAGCCATGAGTTGTTAAGGAAAAAGACTGAATTGTGGATTGAACTGGTAAACCAAGGCACAGTTAGACCCAGGGACAAAACCAACATTATCTTTGTGGGAGGAAAAAAAATCTGAAGAGAGAATTATTGTAAAGATGGCTGGTTGCCTTTCATCTCATTTGGCCTCTTAATCCCACAAAATTCTCCCTCCTCCTGAGAGCCTCAAGAACTTGAGAGTCTCAAAACCGTGCTGTCTGAATTTTCCAAGTATATATTAAAACTGAAATATAAAATGGAGAACCTTTATATTGTCGGTTATCTACACCATTACAGATGTTAACTAGTTATCAATCAGTGGAGAAAGATACATGAGCACCTATCAGTCATAGAGTTTAAGAAAACATCTTGGTTGCTCTTAATATTTCTGGTGGGGTTATTGATGGAGAATTGTTGCTGATGGTGGTGGCAAATTCAATTCCTTATTTTGGTATGAAAGGAACTGTAAGGTTAAAAATAGACCAGCCCCTAACTGTAGACTCTCCTATTACATCCACCAAGCTCACCGGGATGGGGAGGTTGTGGTCCCATATATTAGGGGTATATATCTGATGGCACCATAAAAAAGGCCTTCTTGGTAGTGGCCTTTTCTCTATAGTACATCGTTCCCCCAACAGATGATTGGCTCCCACCCTGTTGCTTTTTTGAAAGGCCCCAAAGATATGGTTTTGTCAGAGAGCCTGGAGATCACGGATGGAGATGGAGCTGATAAAGTGTCTGATTTGATTGCATTGCTGCTGCTATGGGGGAAAGAGGTAGTGTGGATTTTTAATGTTGCAAGCTACCCAGAGTCACCTTTATTAGTTGGGCACCATATAAATTTGTAAAATAAATAAAATAACATACAATCGCTTTCTAGTCTTAGGGTAGTGTATTGTGTGGAATTGTGCCCTCTGGCAGTGCTTTTGTACCTTCAATTATACCGTAGATTAAACAACAAAATCCAGGAAACCATTGGTTTACACACCCGTCTGCTAAGGGTCAATTTTTAAATGCTTAGGGAACAAGGGAAGAATATAGATAAGTTCAGATTTATGCCCCTGAGAGAGGTAGACTGTTTTTCCTCATGCAGCAGGTAGTATATTATCTAGAGTGCAAAATAAACCCAGTTTTAACAACAAAACATTTCTTCTTGTTCCTTCTGCTCACTGGAGTTGAAAGATAAAAAGTCAGCTTCTGCACACAGAACAGAACACATTATAATGCATTTCAGTAGACAGTCTTCTCAGATCTCAAAAACCTAAGAGAAGTTGGATTTGATTAATACTTGAATATCAGTCCACTAGAAAATACCAGGGTTTTGACTGTTCAACTGAGAAGTCTAGAAAATATCCTGGAAAAAGGCAATGGAAAACCGCTATATTGCCAAAAATTAATATGTACATGTCAGTGAAAATGTCAGGAGTTGAGCTTGACTTGAAAGAGATTTTATCTTTAGGGAGAAATGATGCCATATATTTCCACACAGCTGCTGAACCAAACAGATTTTCAACTTGATCTAAGAGGACTCTTAATTCAATCCAGCAGCCCTTTTTATCTTCTTGATACTAGTTGAAAAAAATCTAACAGAGCAAAGTATGTATTATTGTTAGTTCTTAGCAATATTAGGAATCAGAACATTTGGCCATATAAGGGACACCTAGAATAGAAGATACAGATTGGAACTCAGTGATTTATATAATGAGGACAGATTAAAACCAACCAAGGCTGTATTCTTACAATACACACGACTCAGGTTTTTGTGGCATAGTGTGTTGTGCAAACCTGATATGTTTCATTGGTTTTTGATTCAAACTGTTGTGTGAGCCCAGAAAATTGGTTAACTCAATAACCAAGATACATTATGTGAATGTAATGTTTCTGAGGGGAAATTTATGAGCTGAGTTCAGTCGAAATACCACTTTCCTTGTCAAAGCCCTTTATGTACTTTCCTAATCTCTTTCTTAATTTTGATTGACATCCCTTTCTTGTCCTGCCACCATTAGCTTCTCTCCCCATTTGACCTACCTTTCTCTTCCCTTTTTCTTCTTGGTATGTTCAATTATGCAAATATCTTATCTTTTCCAGTGCTACCCATTTTCTCTGTCATCCATCAGCATTTGTTCCTTTCCTCTGAATTCCAGAAATATACCACTATTTATTCTTGCTGTTTTAATGCTCTTTCTTCTATCTCTGCTCTTCAGCATTTCTTCTCTGGCTTCTTTCAGGCCTTGAAACATTCCTTATGAGATGCACCAATGACTTAATCATTAGTGCAAACTGAAAAGGTTGTATGTAGTTATAATATTTCTCAGTGTTCTTCTATTGATGGTACTGTTGATAATTTTTCTATACTCAGTCCTATCAATGCATTAACACTCCATAATTCCAGTTTCAGTTGTTCGTTATATTTGCCTTAATTGGATTTTTAATATTCACAGAATGGGAAACATATTCCCCCACTTTCTTTCTTTCTTTCTGTTAAGGCTCCTCAGAGAGCAGCAGTTATTCTCCTTTTCTTTCTCTGCAGATCATTCTTGAGGGCCTCTGAAAATTCAGTGGTTTTCAGTTTTGTCTCTGTGAAGACTAATCATCTGCATATGTATGATTGATTATCTGCCATCTTTGCTGTTCTCCTCTTATTAATTGTACACTTCCAATCCTTTTTTAATACTCAGTTTAGATTATCCATTACTGTTTCAAGGTTAGCATATTCACTGTTAAATTCATTCTTTCTTCCAAAATTCACTTCCTTGTTCAGTCCTTTTTCTATGAACAATATTGCCTTCACCATACTGAACAATGGCTTTCCGGTTTTGGTTCCAGCCTGATTTTGTAACAGAGATTTTGTTCTCCTTTGTATCGTTCCAATTTTAGTATATGTGCTGCTGAAGCGAGCACATAATAGAGATTTTGTTAAAAGCTGTGCTATGCCCTTATGGACAAAGTGGACAAAGTGAAGCATCAAGAATGATGTTAATAGCCCAGAGTGAGAAAGGAGCAGAGATGGACTAGACATCTTGTTGAATGGCATTCTTTCCTTTCAGCAAAATCTCTAATCCACCTCTGCTTCATGAATTCTAGTTTTAGATTTAGACTTACTAGTCCGCTAATCAAGGGACCTCAAGAAATAGCTAGTAAATACTCAATCAAGCTCTTTCTGCAGTAGTTGATAATTCAGGTAAAAGGTGGCCTCCTTGAGCTTGCCAGCAAGCACAAATAGCAATAGCACTTAGACTTACTGCTCCATAGTGCTTTACAGCCCTCTCTAAATGATTTACAAAGTCAGCATATTGCCCCCAACAATCTGGGTCCTCATTTTACCAACCTAGGAAGGAAGGAAGGCTAAGTCAACCTTGAGCTGGTCAAGATAGAACTCCTGGCTGTGGGCATTTTTAGCCTGCAATACTGCATTCTATCCACTCACTGCACTACCATGGCTAACTATTGTGCCACCATGGCAAGTGACAAAGATTCTGTAGTAATGAAAGTGACCATAAGAGTTAAAATGCTCACCTTGGAAAAGAGTGATTGATAAGAGACAGTATTTTCAAGCATGCTGACATGTTTGTCCTCTCTCTTGGAAGAGGTGAAACATATGCTATTTGTTTTCTATTGCAGCTTCATATAAGTAAAGACATATTCCAGACATTTCAAGAGTTTAGCTTTCAAATTTAGAGAAAATCTGCCATTAGCCCAGCTCTGTGCAAATAAATGAACACAACAGCATGGATATGGGAGGCTTTTGTTTCAGAGTAACTGACATCAGAACAACCAAACATGTCTTTATCAACCTTCCTGCTCCTACTGATATTTTTTAAAATTTATTTTTCTACACTACAGAAAGGTTATTTACAGAACTGAAGGAACACTAGTATAATTATTTGAAAACAAAATCAAGACAACACTCACCAGAGCCATTTACCTATTCTCACTCCTTTCAAGAACTGTTTATTCAGAGTCTGGTTTTGGTGGTTCATAATGCTCAAGGGAAGGAATGTGTGTGCTGCGTAGAAACCTGAGAGATAAATAAACATGTAGTGCAGAGGTCCTACTTGTAATAACACCAATCTAGCATTAATTTGATAGCAGAAATCTAATTATTGCAAGTGTAGAGCTCCAATATAAAGGTGTACCTCTCATGAATGTAAAGGCCTGAACAGATTTGGGCAACCTACAGGCCCACTTAAGGCCCTCAGCCTAATTTCAAATTCCTTCTTGTGCAAGGAATCAATTAGATCTCTGATCTTTACACACACACACACACACACACACACACACACACACACACGGAGGGAGGGGAGGGAGGGAGGGAGGGAGGGAAAGGGAGACAGGGAGGGAGGGAGAGAAGAAGAGGGAAAGGGAGGGGGAGGGGGAGGGAGGGAGAAGGAGAGGGAGAGAGAGAGAAGATGCTGCCAGAAAGAAAGAAAAATTGGTACCCTCATCCTAAGGTCTCATCCCCCTCCCTTTCTTTGCTTCAGTATCAACACTCTGCAGCTCCCCACTTCCCCTCTTTCAAGACAATGTGGCCGAAAAATGCTGCACACCAGAAGAGGGAGCCATCTTTATATCTGAGGACTGAAAGTAGAAAATAAGTGGAATCCAGAATGGAGATCAGTCAGTCCCCCGCCTCCCCTGCACGCACGCACGCACGCACGCACACACACACACACACACACACACACACACACACACCACCTTGCCATCATGTCTGATTCACAGAAAGGAGGCTCAGGCTGTCCCCTGAATGCATTTATTCCCCACATTGAGCAGCACAACACAGGAAGACAACCATCCTCACTCACAGGTGACTTTGCCCACCGCAATAATCTGTCGGAGAACCCGAAGAGCAGTGGGGAGCGAGACACAACAGGAGGGGCAGTCTAGCCTCTGCCAAGCACTGGAGAGAAAGGTAGAAAGGCAGGAGGATAACAAGGCAACAGACCCCTCTTCAGGGGCATCTGGTTGTATGAGTGGGAGAAGTTGCTGGGGTGACTCAAGTCTCTCAGCTGTGCCTCCAAATACCCATCCAGTCCATGGGGCCTATAGGGAGACGCCTCTGGTCAGGCCTTTCCCTGCAGTCCCAGGATCTCAGAAATCTTCATCCCAGCCGGAGAACTCCTCCTCAGGCAGCTGCTGTGAAACAGAGTACCGCTTGAAATTGGTGTAAGGAAAACCCTGGAGGAGGAAGAACAAGAAACAAACAGTAGGAACAGAAGCAGCTTCCCAACCTGTTTGGTGTGGGAAAGCAGAAGGAGAGTGCCCTTGAGGGCCATTTTCATACCTGCTTGAGCAGCACTGTGGTGGGAGCCTCAATCTGACGCAGTGCCAGCTTCTTCCAGGAAAGGGAGTTGAACCACCTGAGGACAGAAGTGGCTATGAACTGCAAACATCTAGACCACTCTTTCTCATGGCTGGCTGGGGAATTCTGGGAGTTGAAGTCCACACATCTTGAAGTTGCCAAGAAACACTGGTCCAGAGTAGTGTCTGTAGACCTTTTGCTATAGATGTGTACAATCTAGCATACTTCATCACCAATAGGGTTGCTGACACTGTCCAGAAGCTCAGATCTATTGGTCACTTTGAATCTCTGGACTCTACCAATAGCCATTTTGATACAAGCTTCAAGAAAAAGTGGGCACTTGTTCATGTAATGCCAGATCTTTCGTAGGCTTTTTAGACTTCTGGATTTAGCACTCCATGGAAGACTGCTAGAATTAATTTTCTGACTTTAGCACTAGAGCAGCAGACACGTGTTCAAAAAACAGGACTAATATTATCTGGGGAGTACTAGCATGTTACCTAGTTTAGTAATTAAATGTCTACAAGAAAAGCACCAAGCTCAGAGAGCATCATGGGTGTCACAGTTCAATCCTGAGCTACAAATATTCACTTCTGTAGAGATATTTAGTCCAAGTCGGTAGCCATGTGCAAATAAGAAACCACCACAATGCAAAGAATCTGATCCTTGTTCTCAAATAGTTCTCAAACACAGTTCACTGGCTCAAATGAGCATTTATGCCTTTGAGTGACAATACGGAAGATGAGCATCTGGAAATACATTGATCTTCTTACCAACTTCTGTACATTTTGAATTACTCCTCAACTCCATCCTATTTTTCTATAGAATGTGGACCTTTTTTTATTACTCCTGTGCCACCTTTTGGCAGAAACAGGATCTGCAATTTCAGCTCGTAACTTTTCTCTGCACAGCATTCTTTCTTATGAAGGTACCTGTGCTTCCGAATGCCCCGAATCCCACTGCTGGTATTGCCCAGTCTCTGCCCTGGTCGACGCCTGCCAAGGGGGAAGGAAGGGAAGGAAAAACAACAACAGTGTTTTCTTAGCATACATCCAGTAGGATAAATTGGTATAGAAGAGGCAATGAAACGATTGGATTCTTTTTCGTACAAGGTTACCAGCATTTAGGACTTTTTAATTTACAAAACAAAAAAGAGGTAATGATACGGGTGGGGGGGGAGTGTCAGGATATAAGTTATAAAATGATTAGAATAGACAGAAGGGATATTTTCCTCCCACTTTTGCAATATTAGCACATGGGCATCTTCCAATCCGTTTCTGACTCCCAGCAGCTGCCTGGAAAAGTCCTTAGGGTTTTCTTGGCAAGTTTTTTTGGAAATGGTTTTGTTACGTTTGGAGAATAATGGAGACCAGACATCTGACCAGTGACTTCAACTCTTTAATAATAATAACCAGAACAGAACAGAGCAAGGCTATGGGCAGCAGCAACCCTTTTATAGGGTTAGCTGCTACCTTATTAACCAATGACAAGTGCAACAAGTTCAAACTAATAACCAATGAGAAGTGTCAAAATAGTGGCCAATCAGGGACTAGTTATGGACCAATCCCTAGTTGTTGTATAAGGACCAATTAGGTGTGCAGGTTTCCAAACCCTGATTTGCATTTATGCTAGTAACTTTTATTGATTCACAACAGGTTTGCCATTTCCTCCTTCCCAGGGGTGAAAGGGAATGACTGGCCCAAGATTCCCCTGCTCACATTGTACCTAAGCTGGGACTCACACTCTCCTGTTTCTAGTCTGAGGGGGATCCTTGGTACTCCCTGAGCCTTGCTTATTTTCTTGCAGACGTTTCACTTCCCAAACTAGTGATGCTTTAATCACTACACCTAACTACCTCTCATTTATAATACTAGAAGTGGGGATTGTTTTAGGAGAACAGTAGGAAATTCAAGATGCCTCTGGATATCATCCATACATCATTATCTTTTGTTCTCCATGAGAGCTTTTCAGAGGCGTGATGGGCATTTAACCAATTCTAAATAGTGTCCTTTTTATGTTCATGCTTCCTGGAATAGGTAGCCAGAGGCCTAGACTGTTCACATTATTGGGGTTATTTTGCTTTTGCTAAATTACAGTTGACACAGAAACCACAGATTAATCTGCAAGCAGGAGAAGTACCGTTATTAATGCCCTCATCTACATTCTCCACAATGTTCGCACTACACCAATTTGTCTAGTTTGAATTAGGTTGAGTATGGTTACCCACCCAATCCCTTCCTTCCTTCTTATTTAGGGGAGAACTTAATCCTAGCACAGCCCTGTCTGCACTCATATTGATTGGAAATGAATGCCAGCAGGGAATCATACCTGCAAAGCTTGGCTACAAGGGAGCATGCAGCCTCACTGACAAATGCAGGGAAAGAGAAGACACCATCCATGATCCTGCTGTATATCTTTTGAGGTTCAGTACTATGGAATGGAGGTCTAAGAAGAGGAGAAGAAGAGAAAAACATGAATATATAGATATCACTGTGGGACAGACCCAGCCACTTCTTCACAACCAGAAGTTCCTCATCAGTGATACTCATTCTTCCACTTGTCTAAATAGCATGATGTATGTATATCACCAGAAGGAACAATCCTTGATATGTCCCAGCAGCAACTGTAATTGAATCTGTACCACTTCTGCCTGTATTGTCAGCCTGGTCAACTGGACTCTAAGCAAATCCTAAATAAATGGCTCTGGAACCTCATTCAGAATCTATGGTGCATATTGGTAGTTGAGGCTTTGTCTCTCTTTCTCCAGTTTTTGCCAATTTCCTCCCCCCACACACACACAACTTCTCCTCCCTCATCAATTACTTGTAGGGGAGAAGGGAAGACATTGCACCAGGAAGTAGTGTGAGTGTCTCATTGCTGAATGCCTAAAGAAATGCAGCAACAGACTTACCGTCCTACAAGCATTTCAAAGATGAGCACACCAAGTGTCCAGAAGTCCACAGCATAATCATGTCCCTCATGGCGCAAGATCTCAGGGGCCAAATACTCAGGAGTCCCACAAAAGGAGTAAGTCTTCTCCCCACGCCTGAGTGCCTTGGCAAAGCCAAAGTCCACCTGTAAAAAAGAGGGTGGGGAGTAGTAGTTAGGTATGGAGGACAGAAAAACTTGTTCTTCAGCTGAGTCCCGCTGCCCCCCATCAATCCATATGTATATGAAGCTGGAGTCCCCAAATCTTTTTATTCAGAAAACAATGCAGAATTCTACAGATGGCCAACAACCTACATGGCTTAAAAAAATATTAGAAAAATAAAGGCAGGAAGTGGAAGAGAGGTCAGACGTTGGTGGGAAAGTAAACATTTCTATTTAGAGATACTCTGTTTAAAAAAAAAAAACCCACCTAACTGCAATAGTGAAGAAAAGCAAGAGAGAATTTTTTTTCTCCATGTAGACTTGAACAATTTCAATTTTCAATTATAGTTTTATGATTGTAATTTTAGTATAGTTAGACCATGTGTAATTGACAGAGTGGATTTTATCATAAATTTTACCTGTTATTTATTATTTTATTCTAGAATTTTAAATTGGAGTTTTTTTTATTTGTTCTGGTCTCTGGTCTATGGCTGCAATAAACTGAATTGAAATTGAAAGCATGTAGACTTGAGCGATCCTGAAGATTTACACCTGGCCATTGTGGAAAGCTCGTGTACCAGGGACCCTGATAGCGCATTTGTACCACCCCCCAGAACTGGAAGCTAAACCTCCAAAAATAATTGATAGGGCCATGATGAAAGCTACATTTAATTTTATTTCATTGACACTTTGATGTAATTAATATTAAAAATAGTTGATGCTTTTCAAAGTGTGTATTTTAATAATGTTTTTCCATCTGTCACATTGCAATTTACAAATTGGGAATTACTTTTGGCGGTCAGTAGGAGTTACAATCCAGGCTGAGACTGGACTATATGTGCCTTGAAACCTCAGACTGTACATTTCTGGACTCGCAGGGAAGATATACCTGACTTTCTGCTACTCGGGCAGACCCATTTTCAGAAAGGGTCCAGGGAAAACAAGTTAGTGGATAAGACAATCAACCTCAGAGTTATTTTATATGAGGATGGCAATAGAGCAGGGCTGTCCAACCTTGGCCCCTTGAAGCCTGGCGGACTTCAACTCCCAGAATTCCCCAGCCAGCTGGCTGGGGAATTCTGGGAGTTGAAGTCCGCCAGGCTTCAAGGGGCCAAGGTTGGACAGCCCTGCAATAGAGGAAGCCTCATACCATAGTCTTATCAATGGAAACCCTCACATCCTCATGAGTTCATGGAAAGAAAAGTCACTGGTGTTTGTTTTCTAGGAGCAGGTTGGAGGGATAAAGCAGCAGGAGGATTCACAAATATCACCGTTGGGACAGGACACCTGGGCTGAACAGCACCGTTGCCATAGCTGAAGAACAGCTTGAAATTTGGGCAGCAATGGCATTTCTAGCTGTTTTCAGCATGGCAGATAAGCAGCTTAGGGCCGCTGTGTGAAAAATGCTTCATTCTTCAACCTCTGTTACCAGTTTTATGTAGCCCTTGGCATCTAACATGAGGTTCTCAGGCTTCAGGTCACGATACACAATGCCCTGTCCGTGCAAGTAGTCCAGAGCCTCAACCACACAAGCAGAACAGAAGATGGCCACAGGTTCTGAGAAGCAGCGGCTGGAAATAAAAAAGGGATTTAAGTGGCAGAGTATATATTTTGGCTGTTCTCATACAACATACTTAACCCAAAACAATCATAGATCTAGTGACTGCATTTAATTCAATATATTGTGCAAATGGATTAGTTGTCAACTCTGAGGCGAACCTGGCTGAAGCCATCTTGTGCTGCCTCAAAGTTGCCACGAAGCCTGAGAAAGAAGGGAGGGGGGAGTAGATAGCCCAGCTTACAGTCAAAATAAAAAGTTTTCCTGTGAGAACCAAAGTCATCGTAACAGGTGGCTGGTGAAGAAGAGGAGCTTTCTAGCTATATTCATTGGACCATGTGATTGATGACACTGGGGAGGGGGGAAGTTTCATTCTTTTAATTAGATGAAAACCACAGGAACTTCCAGAGTTGGTTTTCACCAACGGTGCCGATAAGATGTATCCAATAAACATGTTTTAGAGGGATCTACTTACCTCATTCTGCTTTCAATGGGTGCATTACTCAGAACGCTGACATTATTTCAGTAAGAGGAGATAACACAATTTGAATACAAACTATCCCATAGTCAATCCATGTTATCTCCAATTTGGGCCAGGAAAACCCTTATGTACCTTCTGGGATGATGATGCTTGAGATAGCTTAAGCCGCTTCCTTCATGAACAGGATGGAGTGGGAAGCAACTTCATCAGCTCCATCTTTTTTTTACTGCTAATCCCTCCCAAGCAATTGTATGACAGGAATCACCCCACTGATTAGACTAGTTAAAGTGGAGCTGGGTTTTCATGATGAAGCATATTGGGTGGACCTTCCTATTATTTTAGAATGTTGTTTTATGAGTACATTAAACTATGATACAATTCTTCTTTGGGGATGTAACAGGTTTCTGGCAGATAGCAATTGACTGCATATCTATAACATTCTCAGTTGTTCCCACAAACTAAGCCATTAATATATATATATATATATAACCAAAGTTCACACTAAGAATCACATGTTACTTCTTTATCTGACTTGGGGAAATATATCGTACTAATACTGTGCTTTATTAGCCAAGTTTAAGATTCAGAATATCTACATGGAAAGCTTGAAACCACCCAAACATAACGATAGATGGTAGTCATTGAGGGTAATATAGAGAGGACAATGAACTGTTTGGGACTCTTCCTTGGTGCTGGAGCATTGGGCCAGAAGTGTATATCCTAAGTGGAAGGTATATTTTGTGGGCCAAGAAGCAAAACTTGCAAAACTTATGGCCCACAACCATTTTGACCTTGGAATAACTGCGAAAGACATGCAGGTGATCATTTTCTACCCCACCCTTCCATCCTGCCCCACACTGCCCAAGTCCCATGGCTGCATCTTCATACACTTCACGCAGCTTGGCCCATAGCTCGCCTCCTTGGCAGAACTCCAGCAACAAGTAGACATGGCGGCTATCTCGAAAGGTTGAAAAAAGCCTAGGGAGAATAAAAGAGGGTGAAGAGAGATGGACAGAATCAGTCCCAGTGGTAGCAAAGGGAACTAAAGCACTTTACATCAATCAACAGTGGACAGGACAATCCACATTCTTCCTCAAAGCCTCTTTGCCTTCAGGATAACTCTCCCAGCAATCCCCTTGCTTCACTAAAGCCATCAAGCTCAGAGAAGGCTCAGGAAGTCATTTTAAACCTTGGAGCATGACCAAAACCAACCCCTTCTTTGCTTTTTCAGCTCCTGTAAAGAATGCTCCTCAGGCTACTTTGGCTTTGCAAAAGCATTTGTCCAGCTCCACAGCTGGAACAGACTATGGTGTTTTGTTTAATTGGGCGTTTGACTAGAATAGTGCTTCTCAACTTTGGCAACTTTAAGATGCGTGGACTTATGAAGCAATAAAAAGAGCAAAATGCACAAGTACAACACTATTAACACCACATTTGCTGAATAGAGTAAGCTCTGGGTTTCTTGGCCACTATGTGAATGTAAATGAATATATGGAATGTAAATAATACATTAAGCATTCTACAGAACCCCAGGGTTAATTCAGTTCAGCTACTTATGAAAAATCCAATGGAACTCTAATTGCCATATGAACATAAATTATCTTCCAACTGCCAAGGTAGTTGCAGCCATAATAATTTCAGTTTGTGAGGGCTTTTTCCGCATAGTCCCCTATTTTATTGTTCCCTCTCAAACTGGGATAGGCAGTCAATATTATAGAAGAACCTGGGCAACGTTTAATTTGTATGGACTTTAACTTCCAGAATTCAACTCCCACTCCTTATTTGCACTGATTATGTTTGAATAATCTGGATAAAATGAAACATTGACAAGAAAACAACCAAGCTCAGGGAGTGCCAAGGACCCCTCAATTCTGAGGGTTCTATTGAATTAGGATTTGAAATGGTCTTACAAGGCTGAGGCAACAAGACTGAATGCAAGGTAGATAAATACGGCATTCTATGTTTAGTTATAAAGGATATTATAGGATTAAAGGGTGTCTGGGTGGAGTACATGTGAAAACTGGTGTTTTCCAGTTACATTGGCAGTAACCAGTAGCAATTTCAAAATGTATTGACTCTGACACACTTAACCAAGCATACTATTGGAGGCCAATCAATGTTTCACAGGAGACGGGATCAACTTGGCATCTATTGGCAAGTTTAGGCTGTTATGAACATGTCTTCTTCCCCTTCAATTCTCTAGTAAGCTTCTCCACAACCCCTTTTTCCCCCTCCTCCAACCCTGCAGAAAACTGAAAGGCCTACAGTCTTCTGAAAGAGGAGACTCTGGCTCTTTTATAGCCCCAACATCCACATGTTTGAAAAGTTGATCACCGGGCTTGTGGAGATTCCAGGATTGAAAGAGAAGTTCTCCCCTACTTGACCAGTGCTTATTTAGTGCTTCTTCAAAACTCTATTCATCCAACTCTATTCATTCCAGTTCAATTTGAATCAATTTTTGGCATGGTTGGTGGATGGTTTCCCAGTCCCACCATTTGACAATGTCCTGTAAAGAGAGTTTACTCAATTTTTCAAAATGTCCAAGTAAGACAAAGAGGTCTATGTGAACTCAAGGACAAGTAGATTGTAGTTTAACTTTCCTTTGGGGAAAGCCATTCATTAATGAGGAAAATAGCAGAAACATTTGAGGCAATTAACTTTGCCATGCTTGAGCTTGGTTTTAAGGGAAATGGAAGCTGGATGCAATTGAACACATATCTGAAACTTTAAAATACTCAGAGCAATGATAAATAGGATTCAGTGGCAAGAGAAACAATAGTAATTGGCCAACAAAAAGGACCTCAAGGATGGCAGTTCTCTAAATGGAGATGTTTAAAGTGCACTTGCAGGCCATTGAGAAAAAATGAAGGACAGGAAACAAAAAACCCTTAGTGAAGTTCTGAAAATAAAAGGACACAAATTGAAACAGTAAGACAGATAGATCAGCATACACAATCAGCTAGCCTAGGCTTAGAACTATAGGAAGGTTTGTAGGAAAACAAAATTTCATGTTTATGTTCATAAGCTTCGGGATGGTGAGACTGGTAAGCAATGCTAAGAATGACTCAAATACTTCCTTAGATATTTTAAAAATAAAAGGAAAACAAAAAAATATACCTGCTGCTCAAAAAGGACATAGTAACAGACAATAAAAAAGGCACAGTTGATCAACCATTAACAGAGATCCATCTTCTCCAACAAGAGGGTGTGTCTTTCATATTTTAAACTTAGCAACTTCCAGATGTGTGAACTTCAACTCACAGAATTTCACAGCATGCTGATTGGGGAATTCTAGGTGTAGAATTCCACACATCTCAATGTTTCCAAGGTTGAGAAACACTGCACTAGATGTTTCCCTGGTATCTCATTCACCACTATAGGAATTAGGGGTCCTATTAATCAAAGGGGTGGGGTTTTTTACAAAAATTAATTGATTTTTATCTTAATTTTCTTTCCTCTTAGCTGCTTTCTTTCAGACTCTTACAAGCTTACCCAAGCAGTCTATTAGAATGATCACATCAAATAAGTCAAAAATGGTGTTGACTAATGGCCTTGTACTTTCAGAGCTGATACACTCAGTATGCATTACTCTCGTCTTTGAATGTTACCTGGAATCTAAAGAGGCTAACCACCAAAATTATATCCAGTGAAATCTTGATTCTGAGGCTGATTTTATGCTGCAGATCTCATGACTGAAATACCTATCCCAGCTTTTGTTACTTCTTTCTTTCCACCCATCTTTGTACTCTCTTGAAATGATGGCACTTTCTAGAATCTTGCCCACTCATTTGCATCGGTATGGATGGCTCTGCTGAAGATATCATCCAACTATAGATTTGGGTGGGTTTGTTTTTTTTCAAAATGGAGGAGTTATGTTTGCTTTTTACATATTAGGCAAGATCTTTGCAGGGCCCTTGTAATTATCCTTAGCTCTCCTGTCCAGTTAGCATAATTGAGAATGGTAATAGCCTTTGAGGTCATAGCAGCTAGGGCTATGATACCTTGGTTCAAAATTTTGGACAAACCTCTAAATAGCAGGAAACAGTCCTAATGATCCTCCAGATTTATGATAGTCTTCATCAAGGCTGCTATAAAGCCAAAGTCTGGCCACTTGGGCCATGATCGCTGCCATCTCCTCAGTTCCAGCCCTCAGCTCATCCCCACCCCAGGGTCCTTCCTTCCTTCCTTCCTTCCTTCCTTCCTTCCTTCCTTCCTTCCTTCCTTCCTTCCTTCCTTCCTTCCTTCCTTCCCTTTCCTTTCCTTTCCTTTCCTTTCCTTTCCTTCCACAGCATGGGAATTCCAACCTGACAATGAAGGGGCAGCGGCTTTGCTGCAGGACTTTCTTCTCCATCAGAACATGGTCCTGCTGTCGCTTCTGCACCACATGGTCTTTCCTCAGGCGCTTGAGGGCAAAGAAATAGTCCTGGCCTTCCACTGTGTTTCGGACCTGCAGAAGAAGGAAAGTAGCTCAGAAATTCTTACTCCTATGATCCAAAGAGCAAGATGCCCACAAACCCAGATTCATTTCATGGCCTCCTCTTAGTGAGCAAATGGGAGAGCTAAGCTTGGGAAGGTGAAACAGAAGTGGGGCAGAGAGGCTTTATCCAGAAGTGGGAGGTTGAGAACCTTATTTTGTCCTCTTGGAAGGAAAGTGCTGCCAATCTCACTTCCAGTTGCCTGGCCAGTAAAGGGGCAACCATTTCAATGGCATAAGAACATCGAATCAGCCTTAATATTCTCCCTTCAGTTCATAACAGCTGCTGTATTTTGAACCTAGCCCAAGATGTAAACATTGTGCGCCAATACTTCTTATATTGCAAGTTCATTTTTTCCCTACTTAAAGTAACATAAAACTAGATTTGTAACTTCATTATAGTACTATGCTTCCTTTTTGGGCAAAGATGTGTTCATGTGACTGGATCAGCTTTTATCTGTCACTGGTAGATTCCCAGAGGGGTAGCTCTCTTGGGAAGTAAGATGGGAAATTCGTATAATTACCTTCTTCAAAAATATTTCCCCAATACCAATGAGGCTACTTCATTTTGTTAACTAGCTAGGACAGTAATGAAAGTCAAAATCTCTATCCCCAAAGCCATTGGGAACGTATTTCTTATTCCATTATTAGCTTCCTCCCAATTAAGCTGACCTCCCACTGTTAAAAGAGCATCTTCACTTTGCTAAAGATATGAGAAGATTGCAGGAGTAGCAGATCCTCAAGGTATCCCTTAAAGGGCCAGCAGGCAGCAAGCTCCTGGCACAGATTAGTAAGAGCAAGAAGAAGAGCAAAGTCTAACTAGCAAGTCCAAGGTGTTCCAAGAGCCTTCTTCTCTCCAAATGCTCTTGAGGCTACCTCTGTCAATTGTTCTTTAGTTTACAGGCTCTTATGCAATGATCACTCTTATTTGCAATAGTTCTATTATATATGAGAATATAGTTGTATGAAGTTTGTGTGGCGGAGTAGCTTGGGAGGGTGTACTTCTATTCATAGAGTACACTCAACCAGGTCAGGTTAAGACAGGGGTGTCAAACTCACATCGTCATGGTGGTGCCACGTGACACATCGGGACTTTTCTGCCTTTCGCTAAACCAGGCATGGGCGTGGCCAGCATGTGACACATCTTGCCCACGGGCCGGGAGTTTGACAACCCTGGTTTAAAACATAATGGTGCCTTGCACAGCATGTTAAACTTGATTAATGTTGAGTTTGTTAAGTTTTTGAAAATAGGTTTTCCATTAAGTAGATCCTCAGCTGTCACACTGATGACATTTTTTCAGTTTGCTCAGTCGGAATTTCTTTCAAACCTTTTCTAATCCCCATATACATACATTCATCTATCTGTTATCCTATCTAAGAATCTTCTGCCTAGTTTTTGCCATAGCATTGTTGAGAATGCCAGTGTGCTGAGAAGATTGTCTGGATGGAATAGAAGCTTCCATGGGACTAATTTCTCCATAAAAATAGCCTCGTTGAACCCAACCAAGACTTGACTTAATTCAAAAAAAAATTTCAGTCAAATGCCTTTGGAGTCCTCATAATTCTTGCATTTGGAGGCATGCTGTACCTCATACAAAATCTTAAAAGATGAATAGCTCTTGAAATATTTGTCCCTGGGACTTTATCTAATCTCCTTTTAAAGCTGTCCAAATTAGTGGCCATCACCACAATCTTGGGTAATGAATTCAAATAGTCAGTTATGCAATGTGTGAAGAAACACCTTTTTGCCTGTTCTAAAGCTACTTCCAATTATTCATTGGATAACCTTTGATCTTAATACATTGAGAGACTCTTCCCTAACAAATTTCTCCACACCAGATTTTGATTATATCTTGATTATATCTTATTGCCTTTTCTTTCAAAGCTAAATAGTTCTAAATATTTTAGCCTTTTCTTATCAGGCAAACTTCAAGGATATTTTTTGGTAGTCCTCTTCTGCACTTTTTCCACCTCTACTCTGTTCCCTTTCAACTACGGACACCAGAACTTCACACAATATTCTTGATTAAAACATATATCCCATAATTTCTACAATGCTATTTTATGATAAATTGAGGCAAGAGTGAAGATAGTTGGGAACAACCTAAAATGATATAACAATTATGAAGTTGGACCAGAACTAGAGACCCTGGTTCCTCCTCAACCATGGAAAACAATGGGTCCCCTTGGACCAATTATTCTTTCTCAACAAAACATACCTTGAGGGGGTCCTTGGTGTTCTCTGAGTTTGGTTGTTTTCTTGCAGATGTTTTATTACCCAAATTACATAACATCATCAGTGCTATCATCACTGATGATGTTATCTAGTTTGGATAATGAAACCTCTGCCAGAAAACAACCAAGCTCAGAGAACACCAACGGCCTCTTATTTCAACCCTGAGCTACACATCTCCTCCTTTATTGGTAAAACATACTTTGCCAATTTCCTATTATTGGAAAAACTGGAAGTGGGAATAGTATGTATAGTAGACAATCGTGAGTTTCAGGAGGAAAGCTGTAATGTAAACCCAACAGCAGATTCCTGGTGTCAGGCCACCTAAGCAGTGAGATAAATCAAACTAGATACAACTTTAACCTTAACTTTAACACCCAAACCATTCTTTACCAGCTCAACAGTGCCAAAGCCGCCAGTGCCCAAAACCACTGGTCTCCCTCTCTGCTCCCCATCCTCATAGAAAACAGGCAGAAGATCCTGGAGTCGCACCGGAGTTGGGGGGCCCTCTAGGAAGGAACCCCTGAGAAGAAGAAAGAATAAGGAGGGGAAGAGAGAGAGAGAAATTGCCCATCAATAATATGACGATTCAGGATTTCCCAAGACCAATGTTAGTAATCAATCTTCCTTCCAGAGACAGCAAGCAATCAACCTGCTACAAAATGGACCAGGAAACCAGCAGGAAAAAAAATATGTTCTTCCTCTAACAGTCCAACATCAAAAATTCTCAGTGTGGTGCAGAGAAACACAGTATCTTTAATCTGAGGGATCAGATCTGGCTATTTATTTGAACATCCTCCTGTCCTTTACTTTCTTCTTAATGAAGTCTACAGTACTATGCTTTTTTTCTTCTTCAATGCTTATATGGATGAAGTCAGTAACATAATAATCAGGTTTGTCTCAGGAAATCTGCAAAATCAGAATACTTTTAGCTATTATATTTCAGCTCATTAGATTTGTTACTTGAATTAAAAAGTAGCCACTTGCTCATTTCAAGGTGTGTTATACTTTGAATCAAATAGGTGTGCTTCACACATGATGCTATATAAACCTAACACCTTGAAGGATAACATGCTTGTCAATGCAAAACTGCCAATTGTCCTTGTTCAACATTTTCTGGGAATGTAGCTGCTGGAAGGCCTTCCTTAGGACAGGGTTTTTAATTGGTCACTTGATGTGCTCCATTCTCAAAGATTAACTTTGCTCAAAGCAGCAGCCTAGCAAAAAAAGAGCAACGCGCGCACACAAAACCCCAACCTTAACAGCTGCTTGTTCCTCTCAGCAGTCTCATTTTTCCTTCCCAGAAATTAGCTGAATCTCAGCAGCTGCGTCCTCTTCTGCGGGGGCAGGTGTATATGATTGACCTAAATGTGACTTTGTATTCAGTGTGAATATTGTAAAAATGCAAATAGCAGTCTCTGGGTAAGGGAATGGCTTTTCATTACCAGAAACAAAAGTATCGTGGAGCACAACCCTTCCTTCTCAAAGCAAAGAGCAGCTGGAAAAGTACTACTTTCCACAGCAGTGACTCTCAAAGTGTGGTCCACTGCAGCCTCCTCACATGTGTGGGTCAGAACCCCGCTCATTGTCTCAGTCCTTGCTTCCCTCTGCATGCTGACACTTAGTCCCCCCATGTGCCTGGCAATCAGTGGATGGATCAGAGGCTGAAAACTGCAAGCAATAATGCGAGCAGCACTGTGAGATTAATATTAAACCAATCCAATAATAATGAACAAGTTTGGTTAGCAGCTCTTAGTCTGCATGTGTAATGCTAAGTGGATGTGAGATCTCTCGCAGAAAGAGTGCAAATAGGCACTGTTAACGATGAATGCCTAAAAATTGGATTTCATAGAGTTGGAGAATGACTTTCAATAGCACTGAGGGATTTCTAAAATCTTGGATCAGTACGTTTGTGTTACACATTCTGCTCTTTTAGCATGTAGCCAAAGGACATGGTGGCTCAGTGGCTAAGATGCTGAGCTTGTCGATCAGAAAGGTTGGCAGTTTGGTGGTTCAAATCCCTAGCACCGCATAACGGAGTGAGCTCCCGTTACTTGTCCCAGGGTCTGCCAACCTAGCAGTTTGAAAGCATGTAAAACTGCAAGTAGAAAAATAGAGACCATTTTGGTGGGAAGATAACAGTGTTCCATGTGCCTTTGGCGTTTAGTCATGCCAGCCACATGACCATGGAGATGTCTTCAGACAGCGTAGCTCTTCGGCTTTGTAACGGAGATGAGCACCGCCTCCTAGAGACGGAAATGACTAGCACACATGTGTGAGGAGAACCTTTACCTTGATCCATTTATTGAACTGATAAATAGAGCCTTAATTTGGGATTAAAATTTTTGATACAAAATTTCATATTAAAAAAAGCTTTAAAAATTGAGATAATAGGAAGGCATACATAACCCAACTCAACCCAACCATAACCATCTTATTTGCTAAAAAATGTGAATGTGAACACCTAAAAATGTGAATGTGAACACAAAACCACAGGGATTATTTAATTCTGCGGTCCATGATCAGAGTAAATTTGAAAAATAGTCTGATCAGGAAAAAAAATGATATATTTCCCTCCTTGGCTGTAGCATCAAGACAGATTGTCATACCTACTCAGGACATGAATCCACAATATACTAAACATAAATCTTATTGAGGTTGACAAGATACAAACATGCTAAGAAAATAATTGGGCCCTAAAGGCATGCTGACTTACAAACTATTCAATCCCCATTTTACCATAGACTAGCATGTATTTCAGACCCAGGCAGGGCGCAATTTAGGATTTAGGAAAGTTTCTACACCCCACAAACACTTTTGCCAGAATTCTGAATAAGCTGTTCATTTTCAATACATGCTTTTCCTAATTTTGGGATGCTTTCCTGAGAGTGCAAACTTCCTGACCTTCTATAAGCATAGAGAAACCCCAATTCCTCTATGACTGTGAACTCTATGGATTTAAGTTTCCTTTTTCAGTCCTACCATCAGATTATTCTCAACAGCACAGACAATCTATCACAAGTTTCTGGAGCCATCAGTTCCTCCTACCTTATTCAATGCACGAGGGGAAAATAGTCATTGCTAATTTGCCTTTGTCATTTCTGAAATACCTGCTAGTTAGATGCTGTAGTTTGATTTATCTATTATTGTCAGCTTTTCAACCCACAAGAGTTTTCAAAGTGAAGAATAATATTTGACAGCCATCTGAATAATATCAGCTGAAATATTATTTTAACAGCAGGGCAAGTACATAAAACCTAGCAACTGCTCTGATTGCTTAAGTCAGGAATCTCTCATCCACAGCTATCATTCTTCTGGAACCTCAACTAAAGATAGAAAAATGATTGGCATGGTAGACCACTGAGAACCTATTGCAAAATAAAACCTTCACTTTTCGGTAGCAGGCCAATCCAGAGAACCATCTGGGGGACTCCTTTTTTGAAAAAGGGTAGCGGATTTGATAGACCAGGGTGGGTTACCAGCAATCTTAGAACCATAGGGTATAAGGTCTTTAGCTATTTCATGTAGCAACAGTAGTTGCAAATATCCTTTGCAGGATATCAATTTGGATCCATTGTTTCCTACAGTCTCATCCACCATGGATAACATTATTGAAGTGCAGCCCGAAAGGAAAATGATTCCCCTGCCATAAAACAGATTCATCCTGGTTCAGTTCAAAAAAGAGTCCCTGCATTGCTTGTACAGATACAACCGATCAGTATCGGCATTTCCTCCAGGTTCGTGGGGCTGCACAGAAAGAGCTGACAGTTCTTGCCTTTGGCTACATGTGTTGCTTGACTTCTTTAATTGAGACAACTGCATTTAAATCCTTTTTGGTTTGCCATTGGCATTTCTGTTTTCCACTTGCAGCCTACCAACTTTTGACTGGTGTAGGTTGATGACCATTCCTCAGAGCAGTGAGGCATTAGAGCTTCCAGGATTTTCTGTGCCTAAATTTGCTCCTTTATAATTCCTTTTTAGTGCTATTTAATCTATAAGATGTACAAAAAATAAAGTTGATACTTCGTGGAAATGTTCCAGATTATGGCCATGATGTTTTCTTGATTAGCAGGGAAAGATATTCCCTTGCTTGTGTGATATGATGATCTCAACAAGACAAATGGACTGTTAGCAGAGGTCTGTTTTTATGAATAACTTCACTGCTGTTACTACTGTTGTCTAGGGCAACCTTTAGATTTCTTACCGCCCCCGACTGAAACTGGCAGGAAAAAGGCAGAGTTTTGATAAAAACCTGGAGGCTACAAGCAACAACAGAAATCCCAATATGTCCTTTAATTGGGCAAACCTAGAATTTTAAAACCTAGAACTGTTGTTTCAGTAGGATAAATAGCCCCTGAGAATATTGTCAAAAAGCTTAGACTTAAACAAAAAACAGGTGTTTGAGGTATTGCCTTCCATTGGTTTTTGTGACTTTTATAACCACAGAAGAATAGGATGTCTGTTAAGTAAATCATGGAACAGCAACCCATGGCCTGGCATCAATGCAGAAACCAACCAAGTAAGGTTTTATTTCTCCTGACAGCCCTCAGCCTTACGTGATCACTTTTCCATGAATGTATTCCCAGGATCAGCATCAGCAACTGAGGTGGATACCCAGCAATGACACACCAGTATATTCATAAAGAAGGTTTAACACTGACCGTCTTGTTTCAGAAAGAGGAAGATCCTCTTGTACCATGACTTCCCTGGAAGGGTGGGAAAAGAGAAGAAAAAAGAGACATTAATGGAATAAAATCTCTCTCTCTCTCCCTCTCCCTCTCCCTCCCTCCCTCCCTCTCTCTCTCTCACATACACCACACAGTTTTCCAGGCCAACTGAGCCCCCACCCATAGTTATATACATCATCCTTCTTCCGCTCTGAATAATTCACTAACATGATGCTTTATTGTCAACATTGGACAGATGAGTTCTTCTGTTCTTCTCAGAAAGGTTCTTCTCAGAATGGCAGAAAGTTACCAAAGCAAGAATAAGCCACATTTCTCAGACCAAAATCTACACCTGCAGAGATCACCGGAGGACACAAAACCAATCCTTTCCCTTTAGGATTCCATAAAAAGAAATACATTTAATTGGTGTTCTTATTTGGCAAGAAAAAGGATCTTCCCGGGCCCAGTACTGCAGGCAGAAAGAAAACATCCTTCATTTTTAATTAATTGAATAGAAGGAAGATCACCTAGGAGATCCCAGCTAAAGGACTAAGCCTTTCAGTAGGAATGGAGGAGAGAAACATTAAAAATGATCATCTCCTGATTATACTCATAAACAAAATAGGGAGCTGGATACTATGTTTTCACTTACCACATTCATTTTACGAACTTAAAGATACACTGAATTATAAATTAAGCAAACTAGCTGAATCTGTGCAACATCCTAAGCTATCCCCAGCAAAATGATGAACCAAAAAAGCAAATATATTAAGGTTGTTTAAAATTAAACAAGCTCAACATATATTACATGACTGCAGTTGGTTGAAGTTTAATTGATCTGGTTAAGCATGTTTTGTGAACATAGCTAGTATATATTTTGAACCAACCCAAATGATAGCCAGATAAATATTCTTCACAAGATCACTGAGTCAGTTTTGTTTAACTGATTAAATAGGATAGTCAGTTCTGTATTTTTTTTTCCATAGGCATTTTCTCAATTATTTATTAAATTCATTTTGTGGTTCACAAAAGGAACAACAATCAAAGAAGCAAGGATTGCATAAGCAGACAGCTACAAAAATACAACAAAATAGCAAAAATCATATTTAGGGGAATCAAACGTATCTTGTACCTACAGTACTGGGATGATAATTAATCAATGCAGAATCATACTTAGGACTCCACATTAAAGCGTTATCATCACTCACTGAGCCAACAATAAAATTCAAGTGTACGATTTGTTGTCCCCATTGGCTAGCCTTATGCTACCATAGACACAATGCCAGCAAATGGTGTTGTCATCATTTACAGTGTAGAGGGCATGCTAAGGACAGTGATTGATGGATTCCTCCAGCTTTGTTTTCCTCCCCTCCCTCCATATGTTAGCAGCCAGTGGGAAAACATCCCCCAATTACTGTGCTTAATACAGAATGATAGGGGACTGAAGAAAATTTTGACAGATGGTTAAACAAGTAGGTTTAGTCCTCTGTCACAACTTGTTCTGGTTTGGTGCTGTTTTGCATGGAGGCATTCAAACAAAGGCTAATATCAGTTGACCTCAGAGAGTATTTGGACAAGGGCAGACAAGCACTATTCCAAAAGAGTATTGTTTTCAAATAGCACTAACCCCATGTTCCTTTGATTGCACCCCTATTAAATTCTTGTGTCAAATTAGACCTGATCATTGATGCCTTATATACAGAAGACATCTATGATGCCTTCAACACTTTACCTGCCAGACCCCTGAACTGATCCCTGGTTCAGAGACATGGATTAGCCAGAACACAAAGCAGCTAGAAGAGAACTCACTCGCACACACTTCTCTGCACAACTCTATCACTGCTGGTCAGCTGTGTTGTCCAAAACAGAACTACTCCGAAAGACAATGCCCAAGGGCCAGATGGGAAAAAACATGCCCACATCAGCCTAAACTGGCCAATAGATCAAGCATTTATCTTATTCCTTTTGGGTTGCTTGCCTGCAACATTAACAAAATAGACAGTAAAGATGCCAAAAGGAACCCATGATAAATCCAGGGTGATTTGTTGCTTGTTTAAAGGGGGAAAATACTATTACAACAATGGGATAGCTAAAGGCCCTTATAGGTGTCTATATATGAGATATACTATTAGGAAGATTAGTATTGTGATTTTTATTTATACTGGCCAATAAAAGGGAGTGCATAACCGATTACTGGTATATACTATCTCCCAGTGGTCAACATACGTAAAAGCATCACACAGGATAAACACTGCATGAAAACAGAGTTATTTCTTATGTACAGAGTATTAGACATTTTAAGATTTAATTTGGTTTACTAACTATGCTGTTTCAAATTACAGTGCAAATAAAAAATTGGAACTAGGTCCTACCTTTCAGAATCATTATACAAGACTATGTTTTTTTTAAAAACCAAAATAATTTCATCTTTACAAAGTATCCATCCTTAAGACCATATAAAATCCAATTTTATGTGGCTCTTCCTCACATAGGTCTTGGAGCCCAGGTTTGGAGGATTTTGTACAGGAAATAAGAAGACAATAATTATATTTACCTGGTGATTCTGGGCATACCAGTGTTGTACCCTTAAGCTGTTCCTATCCCATGCTGATGCTAGTTGGATTCTAAACTGATTTAAGAAAATTCTGTCTGGATTGATACTTCGGCAGCAACTTGATGGGTGTTCAATCTGCACTGCTGTGTTTCATGATAATAGACAATGTTTATTTATTTATTTTATTTCTCATCTTTAAAAACCACCCATCTTTTCTCCTTAATGTTGTGTCCTCTCAAATTTCTGTGCCAGGAAAGCAATTGCCAATCATATTCCTTTCTCTGGGCACGTCTTACTGAACAGATATACTTTTATATGCACATATAAAAATAATTTTCTGTAAAATTAAATTAAATTAAAGTTAGGTATAGAAAATTAAAGCATTCAAATATAAATGAATCCAAGCAACTTTAAAATGAACAATAATCCTTTTTTTCCATTTTCCATTTGCCTTAATAGCTTCTGTGCTGTTCTTGTTGCAGGAGCCTCTCAAATGAAGTGGGTGTAACATTTTCCTGACATACAGGAGGTCACCGGTTGAAATCTAGCATAATTTTTTTAATTATTAGGGGTCCCCCCCCCATTTATTATCTGAATGGTCCTTGGTGCTTCTGAGCTCGGCTGTTTTCTTACAGACTATTCATTATCCAAACTAGGTAACATGAACAGTGCACTGAGAGAGCATCAAGGACCCCTCAAGGTGTATGTTTTGCTGAGAAAGAATATATTGTTTCATGTTCTTCCTGATACTACAGAAAGTAAGGTTTTATTTCAGCTCCAAAATAAGGACTTTGCAGTTCTTCTTATTCACATGGGCTATTTGGAGCAGGAAAGAAAAGAAAGGAAAGGAAAGAAAGGAAAGGAAAGGAAAGGAAAGGAAAGGAAAGGAAAGGAAAGGAAAGGAAAGGAAAGGAAAGGAAAGGAAAGGAAAGGAAAGGAAAGGAAAGGAAAGGAAATGTTTCAATGGTGCACCAAAGAACTTTTTTTAAAAAAACCAGGTGGAAAAGTGAGTAGCTTCAGGGAAACAATATTAATCTCAAAAATGTATTTGTGCCATGTCTTCAACCAGTGAGACTTTGCATGTCAAGGAAATGCTGCTGGGAGACCACTGGCAACAGAGATCAGAGAGTTGCAACAAGGCAGCAACCCTTAAGCCAGCTGAAAGGACATTTCTGCCACTGCACGTAGTAATAAATCAAAGTGCCAGAGTTGCCTATATCAATGTTTCTCAACCTCGGCCACTTTAAGATGCATGGGCATTAACTCCTAGAATTCCCCATCCAGCATGCTATCGGGGGAATTCTGGGAGTTGAAGTCCACATATTAAAGTCAATACTGGGCCTAGAAGAAAGTAAAGCACAGCAGGCAAATCAGATAACAAATCCTGTTACTGCCACAAAATGGAAACATGGAATAGGAATACATGGATGGGAATCACATACAGTGGGCCTGGGATGAGCAGAGGACACTGTTGTTCCTTTCTGCCTTCCAAAAACAATTGGAAGTTCATACTTGTGACTGGGGAACTTGGTGCAAAAGAGCCTTTTGTTGAACTGCCTCAGTGATCACAATGCAGATCCCGATTCAACCCAGCCCAGAAGCAGGGAAATACTTACGGCTCACGAGCACACATTGGACTCAGCTCCTGGAAATCCCTGCAAAAGGGCAGGGTGAGGATTCAGAAGACAGTCGTGAACATTCACTTTGGAACTATTCACAGGCCCCCATACAGGTAGCCTCTATGATCCCAATTGGGAGCAAACTTTCAATTACCAAGTAAGGTGGCTGTTAAGTGAACCCTATGTAACGACTTTTCTAGCCACAGTTGTTAAGCGAATCATGCAGTGTTTTTTTTTTTTTAACAAAACCAGCTTCCCCCATTCACTTTGCTAATCAGAAGCCAGACCCAGGAAGCTGCAACCATTGTAAATACGTGCTGGTTGCCAAGCGCCTGAATTCATTTCATGTGATTGTGGCCATAAGTGCAAGGACTGGTTGTCGACTTTTTTCAATGCCATTGTAAACAAATGCTTGTAAGTCAAGGACTACCTATATCCCCCACCCCACTATAAGAGGAGTTGCCACATGGAACTACTATCTCCTCAGTGCAAGAATTCAGATTAAAGCATCTGCAAGGAATAATCAGTTCAGCCTCTGTTTAGATACATCAAGAAAAGAGAAGCTCAGCATCTCCCTTGATAACTGGTTCCAGATCTGGCAATTTGAAACACATCATGCAGCATGGCAAATATAATTATTTTTGGTCTGGTTTCTGAGGGGGTCTAAATGTCTACAAATATTGCAAATCAGTTGGGCGTATTAAAAAAGGGGGAAGTCAGAAACCCAATAGTTCTCTTCTATTGTTTTCCCCACTCTCTCTCTCCCTCCCTCCCTCCTTCCACCCCCCTCTTTTAATTAAATTTGTTTCTCAACCTCAGCCACCCTAAGATGCCTGGGCATCAACTCACAGAATTAGCAAATTGTTAAATTTGCTCTACTTTTTCCTTTTATTAATAGTTATTACACACACACACACACACACACACACACAAAGTAACAATATAAGGGCGACTTTAATAAGTAATCAGCTATTGAGACCTCTGGTATAACAATTATTTTGATGTGAGTTGTAGTGGTTCTGTTACATTGAACTTTGGATGAAAAAGCTAAATAATTTTATGCTTGTAATATTTTCAGTCTAAATTGTAATTAACATTGATAGACTATTTTTCTCTCTTTTCTATCCTCAATATTCTAAGCTATTTCAATAATAGAATGTCAATAATTTTTAACATATTATGCAAACATTAATGAATGGAAACAGTATATAACCACACAATGTACTAAAATTTATAACAAAACAGTAAAAAGGGGGGAAAGACCTCTATTTCCTTTTTCCATTAGAAACAAGTTTGCCATATACATTATTATTTTAATTCAAGTGCAAGCTATTTGAATATTGGTTTCAATAGTGGAGCATAAACACTAACATAATACAACAGCCAATTCTACCCTTTTTGAGAGGCAAGTAGTGAAAGTGATTGTTGACACCCCTACTTCATTTTAAACTCTGGATTCCTACAATGGTCTGAGCTACCAATTACTCAAAGTCATTTCAACCTGGAATGTTGTAAGAATCCAGCCACTATATTTCAAACAATAATCTTCTAGGCAGAGGGCTGTCTCATTATTATACAGTTATTTAAAATGTTGGTCATTGATGTAAAGCTGTGAAAGTTAAGATAGCAAAGAACCATAGATGGTCTCTTAATTTGTATTCTGGGTGCATAACTAAGTCTCCAAAACCATATGGGCTTCCTCCAAGCTCTTTTGTGGAGTCCCCATAGTGTCCCTTGACCACTGCTGAAAACTGATGGCATGATTTCTCAGCTTTTGAGAAAAGAAGCATAAGCTCAAAATAGTTTTAAAGCAAAGAGGACCCTCCAACTGTCTACCACAAACCAAGGAAGAAAAACCCCTTTGATGTAACTCTTGAGCTTTCCACAAAATTGTTGACTCTTGTATTTGTACTGAAAGCTGACCTAAAAATGTTCAACCCTCTTGTGTTTCATTCATTTTGTACCCTCTGCTTCCATATGCCTACTGAAGATAATCTTCCAGACACCAGTGAAATGTTCTTAGTCCATTGCCGTGGCTGCAACAATATCACTCAAGAGTTTCCTAGAAACACCCTGTGCATTTTCTATAGCTTAGTTTCTGTGCATTCTTTGATTTGTGAGGTGTTGGACAGCTCTTGAGTGCCATTTGCTTCTCTGAAGCTAACATATCTGTCACTTTTCCCTTCCCATTCCTACCAGTCCATCATCAGTGAATGTTTTCTACAGAATGGAAAATGAGGCAGGCTGGGTTAGAAGCAGCCTCTACAATACTACTTCAGGGAGTTTGAATTTCTGACTCTAGGGAGAAATCATAGGATCTTTTACAGCCAGTTCTAAGCAGAGGTTTCACGATACATCTTTGCACATTCAGGCTCCATATGTGCAAGAGGTCAACAATACTTACTCTTTAGCTACTGCAATGCAGGTTACTTCACCCTGTGCTCGACAGCTGGCTGTCCGGCGAATGTTGCTGCAAGTGTGAAAAAGTGGCCAAAAAAGAAAATTCACATTTTACTCTCTTGTGATCTCTGATTAATAAGACTGTTGCCCACAGCTAATAACACTGTGGGGTGTATTGATATACAAGGGTATACAATGATATATAGGAGCTGTGATGGCACAGTGGCAAGGGTGCAGTATTGCAGGCTAACTCTGCATTCTCGCTGATGAGAGTTTGATCCTGACCAGCTCAACCTTCCATCCTTATGAGGTCAGTAAAATGGGGATCCAGATTGTTATGGGCAATAGGCTGACTCTGTAAACCACTTAGCGAGGGCCGTAAAGCACTGTGAAACAGTATGTAAGTGTTATGTGCTATGTGAATGTAACTCCTCATCCAAAAACACACCAGCAAGAGGATCCTCCTGGAGGAGATTGATCTGGAGCAAGGGAAGATTCCTGCAAGGGAGAGGTTCAGTGGGGTACATGTCCAAAACTCTTGACCCACTGGATCTTCCATGGGGGCCTCCTGGCTCAGTCAACTTCTGTGTGCTATGCACTCTGTCTAGCAAATAGTTACATCAATATGCACATTCGATACTACAATATTTCTTTCACCTCCAGTGGGCATCCGTATCAACCAGTGCACAAAGCCTGCCAGTGTCCCACACTTACCGAATGAGGGAAAGCTCCCCAAAATGGTCTCCAGCCTTTAGCACTCGGATGTGCTCCTCCTGCCCATCCACATTCCTGGTCACGTCAACCTGCAGAGGCCGGGAAAGAAATGATAACCAGGCAGCATGACAGGAGAGAAGGAGGGGACTGGTCCCCAGTTTGGCACTTGGAGAGTAGCAAGACAGGGCAAGCTATTTTTGTACCAGGTACAGCAGATGGGAAAGGGGTTTTTTTTTAAAAAAGCTCAGAATGGCTAGATTCACAAAACACACAAAATTGTAAACTTTGGTTGACAAAATGCAACTGTTGTATTCTCATAACATGCTATGCCCAAGTAACATAATGGCTTGCTTTGCATAACACACCAAAATAGTGACTAGGTTTCTGTGCCGAGCCACAAACCACCAAACTCCATTTAGCCTAGGTTGGCAAACCACTGTCATGCTGTGGTTAAGAACACTTGGATCCATAAAATTCTTAAGAGTTGAACTCAGGTCTGGCCTATAGCTACATTCCTATGTTTTGTAATGCTCTTTCCGATTCTGAGAAGCATCCTGGACACGCCAGGAGTCAAGGATGTAGGCAGGAGAAATCAGCAATTTGCTTGAGATTGTGAAAGGACCTCCCAAAATAACCAAAGGAGAAGGAGGGTCTCTAGCAAACAGCCCTCAAAATTCAGAGAAATTATGTGCCCAGTAAAGCACATCTCCAGGTAAGAACGCTATTAAAAAGAGGGGGCTATGCTTTAAGTTTGTTTGCCAGACATATGCCCTGACTTGGAGCTTTGTGTCTTCACCAGAGGTGGTATTCAGCAGGTTCTGATCAGTTCTGGAGAACCGGTAGCGGAAATTTTGAGTAGTTCAGAGAACCGGCAAATACCACCTCTGACTGGCCCCGCCCCCATCTATTCTCTGCCTCCTGAGTCCCAGCTGATTGGCTGGGTCTTCTTTGGTTGCCCTGCACAGGAGAACGGAGCTGGAAAGCAGGTTAGTAGGGTAGAGAGAGAATGGGATTTTGCAGTAACCATACCCCAGAAATGGGGACGGAATGGAGATTTTACAGTATCCTTCCCCTGCCACACCCACCAAGCCACACCCACCAAGCCACGCCCACAGAACCGATAGTAAAAAAAAAAATGGAATCCCACCACTGGCCTTCACCCTACACATGTGGAAAGTTAATTGTAAGGAGAATGGAAAACATGAGAAGGTCTTCACTTTCTCAAAATCTCTCTTCATTGTTACAACTTTACTATTCCAAGACTCACCTCTCCAGTGAGAATGAAGAAAAAGGATCTCCCCTCATCTCCTTCCTGGATGATGAATTCGTTGGGCATGAAGGTGCGCTGCAAGAATGTACAGATTAATGTTCAGTCTCTTGAAAAGCGCTGGGGGCCATCTCAGTGGTACCCCCTTTACGGCACGATCCTAGCCAACCCTGAGTCAGAGAGAGAGAATCTTTATTATGGTTGTGCAGTTACCTCTTCTGCAGAGTCCAGCAGCTGTGAAAGATCGGCATCGGATAGGCCTTGGAGGGGTTTCACCCTGGGATTGCAATAGAAAGAGAAGGGGAGAGGGAGAGGAAGCGCACACAAGGAATGCTTTGGAAATCTATGGCACAGGAGCTGCAGGACCCACTCCTAATTGCTCATAATAATTTGGAACATTTCCTGGCATCTGCTCTTTCCCCATACCTTCATTCCAGGTATGATAATCCAGCAGTGTTGGAGAATGCACTCCTGGCATCCTCCTTTTCTTTTCTTTAATCCAAACTTCAATTCCACAGATCCCCAAACCCCAACTGGCTCTGCCACTGAGATCTTGCCTTAGAGGTAATGTTGGCTATTGTTTTTTCCATTACTTCCTTTTTTCAAAAGCCCAGCCAATATTCTTAGAATCACAGAAGAAATCAAGAAGGGGATATTCATCGCAGAGCCAATACACCTGTCCTGCCTACATTTACTTATTTATACCACACCTGACCTCTGGTGAACAAAAGTTACTTTCATTATTCTTTTTCCTTCCATTGTCCAAACATTTCTTAATCCTCCCCTCCTTCTGGCTACTTACTCTCGCAAGCCTGCGAGGGCCAAAGCACGTTTCCTCTTGGCATTTTCTGTGATGATGCTGCGATATATCTGTCGGTCAATGGCCCACAACTCCACCACAGTGAGGGCTGAGAAGACAGAAGTTATGGTTAACCAAGAAAGAGGGTTTTGCTATAGTTTAGCTTTAGTTCCTTTCCAGCATAAACCTTTTAACATTTGGTAGTAACAACAAATGTTTTTATTTCTGGGTTTGTTTACTGTCATCAGTAATACGAGTGAGCGAACCATTGGCGTGGCCCCGGATAGCATCCCTTCCTATATAATGCTAAAAAAGTTGATTTATAAATACACATTCTTTCACCTCTCACAGGGAACTGCCACATTTTAGAAAGGGTATTTCAGAAAGAAACTGCAATTTTCAGAAAGCAGCGTGGGCAGCTTTCACCATTAACTTTGTCAAGCACTCTTGTACACTGCGATTGACGCACATAGACTTCAAAATCCTGTAATGTTTCCATTTTTCCCCTGGTGCTCATTAAATAAGGTATCGAAGTTAATGCTATGGTGGCTCAAATAAGAGTGCTAAAATTCAAAGGCATACGCAAATTCCCAATAGGGAGAACACATTGAGACACATTATCAGCAACTAGCCGCTCGCACAGGAAGAAAACAGAGAAAAGCAGATTCTGCTTCTGTTCCAGAGTAGAGGGAAAGGATGCAATTGTACAATTGCCATAGCAACAGAATCAAGAATGCCCCAGCCCAGCGTGACTTGCAAAGGCAGGACACACCAAGGCCTGAGTGCTGTTGGTGGGCATCGTGGGGAAAGGGATATTTCAACAGCAACTCATCCCAGAATTGCCCCGTCTCCCCGTCCAAGAAGCCAGAATCATCTTGATGCCCCTGGTGGTCAGTATATTTTCCATAGGAAGCTACACTTCTTGGCACGCTCATCCTTAATGGGGAGGGAGGGGTCTGATGCGTGAAATCTTAGACAGGCCATGCTAAATATAAAATACTTTATGTAAAATATAAAAGCTTCCTCTCTCAGTTCTCAGGCTAATTATTTTAGATGGGTGAACATATTCCCCAGCCGTTACATTTTATGAATAACTACTATCAAATTATTGCATAACATTCCAGAGGCATAATTGTGATAGCCTTTTATGGCAAAGCCAAATGAGATTGAGCAATGTGAAGAGAAATAAATTCCATGTGTGTGAAAGCTTCTGGCTCCAATCTGTTGGTTCAATTTTGTGGTTTCACAGATCTTCGTTGTTTTGCCATATTTGTTTTCTTTAATAATGCATCAACTCCTAGCTCTCATGTCTTCTCTTTCATTTCTTCCCTCTCCACCTCCATTTTTACCTTCTGAACTAACCCAATCCGAATAGAGTTACATGTTGACCCTAAGGAAGACAGGAAGGTGTCGGGAAAGGTAGCAGTTGGTGGACACGGGTTGTTGGGGCTCTTTTGATGATGAGAGGCATAGCTGATAAAACTGACATTAGCGGCAGAGAATTTTGACAAGCAGACGCACATCACAATTCCTTCCTTACCCATGACGGTTGCCGTGCGCTGGCAGTTGTATAGCACAGCCAGCTCTCCAAACACATCCCCTGGGAGCAGTTTGCGGAGATGGCGCCCCTTCTGCGTCACACCGAGCTCCCCCTCTGCAACATGAGAATAAGGGCTATGAAGATGTGTCATTGCCACCTGCAGCTTCACCACTTGTGGAATTGGCTCCCTGACCCAAGATAAACACAGGCTGAACTGTTTCATGGGGGAGGAAGAGATCTCTCCATGGCTATTAGCCATACTAGTAAAATGCTACCTTCCTGTAATTTGCTATTAACACTAATTCTTCCCATGCCCACACATAGCAGTGGCGCAAAGTCGTACAAGTAAGTGCAGAAATCTATCTGGTTTCACCACTACCATCAGCCACAGAAATTATATTTACAGGCTGTTTGTTTATTTGTGAAATTTATATGCCACCCATCTCGCTGTGGCAGTGACTCTGGGAGGCTTATAGAATGTGAAAAAAGGTAAAAAAGATAAAACAAAACAATTAAAATTAAGGAAGATTAAATAAAGACTAAAAGTCAAGAGGAATAGGCGACAGAGTTGGGGATTTTCTTTCTACCCTATCAGCCACAACCAGCAAAGAGCACCCCTATTGAGGCTACAGACCAGCTGGCAGAGTCAGGTTTTAAGGTTCTTCTGGAAGGCCAGGAGTGGAGCAGGGGGCTGACCTCAACTCCTGCCGGAGAATAACCCAAAGGGCAGGGGCCACAACAGAAAAAGCTCTTTTCCTAGACCCCACCTTTGGCAGATGAGATCCAAAGTAGATTTCTTCCACTGGAGCGAGGGGGCTGGGCCAATCCCATTGGGGTGGGGGTAGCTCCTCAGACACCCTGGGCCCATGCCTAAATGATGAGATAAGCAATTTGCTGGCGGATGAACAAAGTTCTGAGGCATGAGGCTGACCAATTAAGATATCAGGAAGATTCCTGTATCGTTTCTGCAGACTCCAAGAATGATCTGATTGAAAAGCACAGGTTCCTTGAGAGCCACTAGGCAGAGTTATTGCATTGTGTATCTATGGCATACACAGAGCATCTGTTTGTAACCGGCCCTGCGCTGTTATAATTTATCCAATTTTGTTAATGGTGTCTGAGAGTCAAGGCGGTGTCATCAGCCTCACCCTCTATGGCAATGGCTTTCATTTCCTAAAGCTCACTCGTGTGAGTGGAAGGGTTCCTGGAATGTGGCCAGCACTTCTAAGATTCCCCAGGGAGTAATAAGCTAAGCTAATAAAAGCTTGATTACACTTTCACTTCTCCTGTGGCACAAGGGGGATCAAGGTCTTGGTCTACAATTGCTGTGTTTCCATACAAATAATCTATAATTGCTTAATAATGATGATTTAGTTCCCATAACATATGAAGGAGATTAGGTTTCCACAACTTCCCTGTTTTAGCTGAATGTTCCATACAAAGGGAAACAAGTGAAAACCAACTGATAGTTTCATAAGTTCTGGATTGGGTGGCACTGTAACACCAAAGGACAAAGTAACATTTTTTTCTGTTACAAAGCATCGTCTTGCTCCAGGATGCTGCCTGATCTTCAGAACTATTGTCTACCTAATTGGTTATCAATCATGCATTCTGTGACAACATGAAGAAACAATGGCAGAGGTCTGCTAACAAAGGTTGGAACTGGTTTCAACGGTATGCTTAAGATGCTTAAGGACAACCAATTAAATATGAGCCAACAGTGTGCAGCAGCCGCCAAAAAAGCCAATGCAATTCTAAGTTGCATTAATAGAGGGATTCAATCAAGATCACATGAGGTACTAATACCACTCTATAAAGCCTTAGTAAGCCCACAGCTAGAGTACTGCATCCAGTTTTGGTCACCACACTATAAAAAGATGTTGAGACTCTAGAAATAGTGCAGAGAAGAGCAACAAAGATGATCAGGGAACTGGAGGCTAAAACATATGAAGAATAGTTACAGGAACTGGGCATGGCTAATCTAGTGAAGAGAAGGACCAGGGGGAGGCATGATAGCAGTGTTCAAATATTTGAGGGGCTGCCACAGAGAGGAAGGGGTCAAGCTATTTTCCAAGGCACCTGAAGGGCAGACAAAGAATAATGGATGGAAACTGAACAAGGACAGATTCAACCTAGAAATAAGGAGAAAATTTCTGACAGTGAGAACAATCAACCAATGGAACAGAACCCTTGGAAGTTGTGGGAACTTTAGCACTGGAAGCTTTCAAGAAAAGACTGGACTGTCATCTGTCAGAAATGGTGTAGGGTCTCCTGCATGGGCGGGTCAGACTAGATGACCTACAAGGTCCCTTCCAACTCTGTTATTCTGTTATACTCCAATATCCTGTGAATTCAAAAGGGGATCTAGGCTGCACAAAAAAGAGCTCATTCACAAATGCTTTGTAACAGAAAAAATAGGAAATGAGAAGGAGAGCTTTGTTAGTCTATGGTAGCAAAAAAAAAAGCAGAAGGCATCTGGTACAGCTTCATTTCATGCTTAGCCTTCTTACTCCATCTCTCTTCCTCTCCCCACCCATCAGTTCTGAACTCAACTTCACTCTGGTGCTGAAAGCAAGAAGATGCTGTCAGTGGCTGGAGTTGCACCTCTCCCCGCCCTTATCAAGGTTCCTTGAACAGCGGTTTGTGTTTGTTTGATTTTCTCTGGGGGCTCAATCTCCTTGCCAAACTTCAAGGGAAATGTAACCCCATTGCATTAGGAAAACAGCTGCAATACAAATGATGTTGTAGCTCCTTGGCAACCAAGTGGTCAACCGCTTTCACACCGAACAGCCAAGGGAGCAGGACCGAGTTGGGAGAAGCTCCCTTTTTAGCAAAAGGGAGTATGGGGAAAGCCGTCCACATCTCATGACACTGAAGAATACCTATCAAGGGCAGGCTGTCACCACTGAGCAGTTAAGAATAATTATTCCATACTGCCTCAGGGATATTCTCATCTTCTCTAAGTGTCTCTGCTTAAGCCTAGGTTAATCACCAGTGGTTGAATTTGTATATCATCAACCGTGCTAACAATATGAAATTTTGAGATAACACAATATGCAGAAACATTTTTTTAAAATTTCAGTTGACTGTGAATACTATATGAATACTTGTCATTATCTCACATGAGCTCTCTTCTCCTCTGAGTCTTCCTGCATGAAGAGCATGAAGAAAACATCATATACTATATGGAAAAAGGAGGTGCAGAAGTGATCTCTGTCTTTTTCAGTTGCACTATGGCCCTGCCTGGTTTGGTAAATTCTGTAAATTCCCAATACTATGAGCCTTTGACAACAGAAAGGGAGACAGTCTCCTTGTCAAATACAAAAGCAGAGCTAAATTTCTCAGAAGACATTTGTCAGAGAAAAGACTCACATTTTGACATTTTCTTCTTACACACATCCTTTTGAAAAAGGTCACTATAGAATTTAATTTTCTCCAAAAACCCTATCAATTGGAGAGGGAGGGGGGAATGGCAATTATCATTGTCTATTCTAATCCTGCCCACACAAAAAACACAAAGAAAATGCCCCCGGGGAGCATCATTCCTTTCTGAAAAATATAGAATGAAGATCACCCTACACTTACAGTTTGACAACAAAAACTAACAAAAAGTAATTTTAGGGCAAACAAAGAAAAAGAAGCTCTGAGGCTCATGTGGAGAAATTGTTGGAGAATTTCTTCTTCTCCTGGGAAAATGCAGTTAAATGGTCTTCCCTTTCTGGTTTTTCATTTCTCGTAGAGGCAGTAATCAGTTAACTGAAGGCAAAGCAAAATGAATGAATAATGAATAGGGGAAAAAAACCACCTGTTTTAATTGAATATCATCTGGACCTGTTTGGAATGAAGCTAACAGTGCTGTAAACAATTCCTTGGCAGAGAGAAGGGCTACCCCACCCTGGATCATCCAGGTGGGGATAAGTGATGGAACTGGCTAGTAGGCAAATACCCTTTCTTGCCTCCCCCCGCCTGCCACATAGTTCCCTCACCAGCCACGATGTACATAGCATGACCCTCATCGCCTTCAGCCACTACAATGTCACCAGGCTGTCGCTGTTCTGAAATGAAGCTCTCCACTAGGGTCTGGCTCTGACCATCACCCAGACATCGCAGGAATTCATTGCGTTTCACTGCTTCCAGAATTAGACTGGCATCTCTGGGGTAAGGGAAGGAAAAAAAGACCCAATGGTTATGCCTGCGGTTTCCCCACACCCCACCCCAACCTGTCCCATGATATCCCCATATCACAAGCAAGGACCGGAGTTCCAAATTCTGCACCCCGCTTGTAACCCTGAGGACAGATATTCCACTATAAGAAGACAATATGTGTTACCTTGGGGATTTGGGGATACATGGCATCTGCCAATCAGCATCAGTGATAAGGGGCTCAGGGACAATGACTTTCCCCCTACTGCCTCTTCTGGCTTCTTCCATTGGGGACTGATCCAGAGGACTCTCATTCATTGGCCCTGGAGCATGCTCTGAATTAACGGTGATTGAAGAACAAACAAACAAGAAAACCTTAATCTGCAAACTTTAAACATCTCCCCTTTTTTTCTCTCAATCATCCTAATCACCTCAATCAGCCATCCCAACACATCTATCTGGGTGATACTTAACTGAAGAAAGTTTTCTTAAAATATTGGACTAGGAAGAAAGAGACCCAGGGTTGGTGATTGCATACACTTCATTTGCTTAAAAGATTATCCTATTTTCTGGGTTTAGCAGAATATATTGAACTATACATTAATTCACACCTAGCCACACCAACACAAAAAAAGCCCTAATCCGAGGTTAGTGGGAACCAAGTGTAGCTTGTTGTGTGAAAGTGTCTGCTTGGTCTTTATCTGATCTGCTTAAACCTGCTTTGTGAACGCAGCTACTTACAATAGTAAATTTGACTCAGTTGTGCCCCCCCCCCCCACCAAACCAATCAACCAAGGAAAAGAAACGTTCTGATTATTAAAAAGGGAAAGTAGGTAGATCACTGTCATTTCTCTGAAGAAAACACTGGGTGGTAATTAAGCAAAAGGATGAAATGGGTTGTTTTCCTCACTGAGTAGGACTTCCTAACTGGATGCCCCTCCCGAGCTGATGGCAATGGGAGGTTCATTTTAGGAAGATGCCCAGCCTGACACGGGGCTTGTGGTCAACACAGCTGCCTCCGTTCTGTAGCTGTGAGGAGCTGGGCTCCTCAAGATGTGTTCTGGCAGCAATAACATATGGAAGAGGAAGCCCCGAACTACCAGTCAGGAAAAGCTTCAGGGACACCTGTTGAACTGTTGCAGACTTCCCTTTGGTTTGGGAACACACAGCCAGTCTTGGAGCAGAAAGGACCAGTGATTGTAAAATAGAACTGAAAATCCTCCCGGGGTGGATGGTGGGAGCAAGTAGCACCCAAAGGCTGAACAAATAAACAGATCTCTGCCGACATAGAACATAGTCCTAAAAACAGGGCAGATTTGCTAGAAGGAAACTGGACAGACATCTTCATCACCCCCTCATCCTGGAGACAAGGGTAGGTGGAAGTGGGCCATATGTGGGCCGGGGGCGATATTTGACACCCCCTCCTACTACTATCTCCTGCGCAAGCTTCATTCTAATGAATAGGAGCTGCGCACCAGTGTGTCCGATTGTACCTCCCTTTCATTCGCGGGAAGAGCAATTAGGATGTTTCTGCCTGGGCACCAGCCTGCCTCGAGCCAGCCCGACATCTAGAGAGAAGCTTGCAAAGGGCCCGAGGCGGTGATTCCTCTCTTCCGAGCAGGCACTCTGCTTTCTGATCGCGGCGGGTAGGGGACTTTGGATGGGCTTTCTCTTATCCGCCCCTCTACCCTTCCGAGCTGGATCGCTTTACCTGGCTGGGGTAGCGCCACGCTCTCCAGAAACTCCCTTTCCTCCTGAAGGCGCAGATCCCGCAGCCGAAGGTCCATGGTCGGTCTCAGAGGGTCGACTCGCGAGTCAGGCTGCAGCGGAGAGTTGCCCTGGAGTCTGCAAAGAGACAGAAGGAGAGATTTTTAAAAAGTCCCCAACAGTTCACGGATCCCGCTCGCTGCGCTGCCCACCGCGGAAGGGAGCAGCAGACAGTCACCCGATCCCCTCCGGGAGACCAAAGCGCCGAAGACCACGGGAGCTGCCCGGAGCAACGGCGGCTGCAGGAGCGCCTCTGTGCCCCCTCGCTCCTATTCCCATTCCGCACGGTCCTACCCCGCTCGTGACTTCCTGGGATCTCCCCACCAGGTGCCCCACCGCCCGCTCGCCCGCCCGTCCGCCCGCGCAGGCGGCACCTGAAGCTTCGCTCCAAAGTGCTGCGAAGTGCTGTGGCGCCTCCACACTCCGCGCTGCCAGCCGCTCCAACTGCGGAGTGAGGGGCTGCCTGCCGGAGAGGGGAGGACGGAGGCAGTGAGTCACCCCGGTGTCCGTGGGTGGGGGGAGGGGGCAGGTGGGCGTGCCAACATCTTTGCCGAGGCTCGGGCCCGGCGAGCTCCCTGCCCTCGACGCTCCACCGCCATTCCTGATGCCAACGTGTTACTAGGCAACCGGCAGGCTCCAATGCAGGTCGGGCAACTCCTTGGCTTTTCCCATAGTCCGCGGCGAGGGCTTCCCTGAGGACTAATGCGCCAAGTAGGTCTGGAGAGGAGACGAAGGTCTTCGACCCCCTGGCGCTGCCTCCCGACTTGAGAAGGGGGTCAAGAGGCGCAGGTCACTTGGGCCGTGGCTCAGCCACTTTGCCAGATTTCCTGGAGAGTCCAAAGTGAAATCAAGTCCAAATGATGGCTGTCTAACTGAATAATGCCTTTGATTGGGTCCACATGATACACTGGCTCCTGAAGTAATCACAGTACACTGTCACTCCCCCCCCCCCAAATCTAACCATGGTTAACCCAAACTATTCAAATGTTACGCAAGCATAGCTTCTAGGTCTTTTTTTCCCACGGGATCAAGACTATTGTGCAAACGCAGCCAGCAGATTCCTTTCAACGGCTGCCCAAAAAGGCGCATGACGCAGTCGACCCAGGAGACACCACTGTCTGTGAAGGGTGGGATCAGCAGCCACATTTGAATAGATCTCCATATTTTGCAGACGGCTTGTCGCTTTCTGGAAGTTGGTGGGGAGCAGTTGCGGAGCCCTCACCCTGAGGATCTGCCGGGAATCGGGATTCCACTGCCAGGGTCACACTTGCATTTGTGTGCTCACAAGGCCTGAGTGAGCAGCCGCCAGCCTCGCTTTCTGGTCCTACACCAACCAGTCCAGCGGGCTCAATTTAGGAGAATTTCCTTCCTCTCACCTGGTTCCAGTAGCATAAGAAGCCTGGAGTTGATGAGGTGGTTTAATAACGCAGACACACACCCCAACGCACATTCCAACAAAACAAAACAAAACTCCGAAGTGGGAGCCAGACTGCAGGAGATAATGTTAGATCCTGGTCTTAAAGGTCTTTCCACCTCAGACTGTCACTGTTTTATTTTAGAATAAACAGCAGTCTCTTTCTGAAACAAATATTATTTGGTCGCCTGGAATCTAAAACTCAGCCAGCTGTCTCTGCACAAAGTGTTCCAAAAAAAAAAAAAAAGAGGAAGAAGGTTACAAGCAGTTTTAGATGCCGTTAAAGTTAAAACTATATTTCATATCCAATTCCACAAGGCTCTGGCTGGCTCATAAAACATAACAATATAAAATAACAATAAGCTCTAGCCCAACAGTTTAAGACCTAGAGCCAGCTACATAAAGGATATAATACTGGAAAAGGTCTGCAGGAGACAGAAACAGACAGACAGACAAATGGATTCCTCCTAATGTTACTTTGCACATCCCACAATTAATGGCGTTTGGATTATATACTACTGCCTCTGGATCCCTTGCTTTCTTAGGGGTCTTCTGGAGCCCTCCTTAGCTGTCAAGCCAAATCCTTAGCTCAGTGTTTCTTACCTAAGCAACTTAAAAGATATCAGGATTTCAACTTCAACTCTTAAAGTTTGTAAGGTTGAGAAACACTCTGTTCGATCCTGAGACCAAGCCATAATTGCATTTTTGAGTAGCCAAAGAGAAGGCTGTAAGTTTGGGAGAAGCCTTCTTCCTTCACACTCAGCAAGCAACCTAAGGAGAGATCAAGTCATATCTTCCTGAGATCTAAGCATAAATAAAAATAAGGCTGCTCAGTTATGTTCCAGCACCATCTCTCCTAAGATAAATGCAAATTAGGCCAAAGGTGATGGCTTAGGGTTACATTTATTATGGATTGATAGAAGACCACTAAATATGGAAAGCCACATCACATGTAGATCTGCTGGTTTTGAGGGAGATAATTTGTGGAGATTTGTTTGGGTGTTTTTTTTTACAGTAATTCAACTAAAAGGACTATACACTATAGTTTTCATGTGGTTCCTGCCTTAAAAAGTGCTGTTATTTCCCAGACTTTGGGTTAAAGGGACCTAGAAGAGCTGGAAGACAGTTTCCAACTAGTCAGTGATATGTTCCTAAGGCAAAGCAAAATAAGGTGTCTGTCTCAGCAGGTTGTAAGTGTCACAAAGAAGGGGGAGAAACCCCTACTGTTTTCATTTGCTATATCGGGATTGTACTGTCAGAGACTGGGAAAAGAGCTTGAGAAATTTCTTTTCACGTATTACACTAACTTGGCTAGCATAAGTTTGGAAGAGGATACCATTTTCAGCTCTGCTTCAAGCAGTAAAGCATTGTGGACCCCATCTTTAGACTCTCTGTGAACATTGATTAGCTTCCTTTGTGTGAACACTGCCCACTGAGTTTGTGCCATGCTCTCCATATGGCATGTGCAGTCTGAAAAGGGCAGGCCTGCAATGTGGCAGGGGAAAGGATCAATGCCTCGTTGGCTGCACACTAGTCCATAAAAACATTGCCATTACATGGGCAGGTGAGTTATCTTGTCTGGGCATTGGTTCAGCTGGAGACGGGTGGAAATGTTAACATGGTGGTTTTCTTTTCACATGGCTACTTTCACATTTGTGCAAAAATGACCGATAATCCTGCAACTTGTTTAATGCAGCCAACAGCTTGAGAACACATCCTTCGCAAAAGGGAAGGGTAAAAAGCATGACCAAAAAATCAAGCTTGTCTGTCCTTTTGAAAATGCACAGCCTGGCTCAAGAGCTGAAAACTGTGAGCCTTGAAAGAACAAAGCTGAGCCAGTGTGAGCCCTTTATACCAGCTAAGTCAGATGCTGATTCTAAACAGTCCAGTGGGAACTGGTAGGCACTCTGCACATTCTCAGAGCTATTCTTCTACTTGCTTCAGTTATTTTAGAACATAGATCTGGTTTTAAAGAAAGATTACCAGATAAGTTTTGCAGCTAATTAAGCTTCAGCATACATTCCCATGAAATACTTTTACTGGCATCTGAGGAATAATACTTGCCAAAACAGATTGACAGTTTCAGAGCCACTCAGCTACAAAGACAGACAAGGAAACCATAGACATCTGTGTTGATGTTCATGTGTAATGGGGTGAATGAGCTATCTCGTTCCTCCAAGGGATTTTCAGAAAATGGAATATGGGATATGTGTCTGATGCCCAGTTCTAAGCCTTGGTCTGGGATAGACGTTGCATCTTTCCTTTCTCTCCCCATCAAGATATTTATGCTGGTGCAGAACGTCAGGGCTATGCACATGCTTACCCTCCCTCCATTCTCCCCAGAACATCTTTGAACAAACCTGTCCCTTGTGGGAATCCATTTCAGTTCTGGAAGACTTGCGTGTTCCCTGCTGCTGGCAGCCACACCTTGCCTGTTAGTTACACATTAATCCGGGTGTTGTTTAAACCTCCTCCCTGCATTCCCTCCCCCCCCATCACAAGATTTCTCTCCTGTAAGAGCCTGGAGTTGCCTTCTCAGCTCCTTGCTGACAAGAAGGAAAATGGGTGGGAGCCATGCTCACAGCAGGAACCACGGTGTCCTCATGCTGCAAATGCAGAAAAAAGGTTTGCGATAGAAAATGAAGCAATTGAAGTACCCGGCCCATATTTATACACACTCACAAACAGGAACGCCTCTGCCTTGTTCAAAGTCCCATGATTACGAAAGACTTTATGTGACTATAAAGGGAGAGGGGAGACAAGCAGGCCAGGAAACAGGTTTATTACAAGGGCACGAATGGAACAGGTATCAGGGATTGAAGGGAAGGTCTGATTCCACAACAAGATGCCTCTTGTCTCCCCTAAAAAGACAGCAACTTAGAGCCAAACCTTGAAAACTAGCCACCAAGAGCAGAGATCAGTGTTGGTAGTTCTACTGCCTGCAGTACTTCCCATATCAATGATGCAAAAAGGATACGGGACTCTTCCTCCTTTTTCTCTCTATTTCTTTTGGTCTAAGCATCCATTCACACACGAATCCATCCATTCTGGAATGCAGAATATGACAACTCACCACGGCCAACTTGCCGTGGCCAACTCAGTGCTGCCAATTCCCCATGGCCAACTTACAAGATGACTTGTTGCAGGACAATTCAATGATTTTATTTAATTATTTAAAATAATTTTAAAATATTTTAAATTTTTTTTATTTACATTTCATTTTTCACCCTTTCTTTAATTATTCTATTCCACCGTTTCTTTGATATTAGCTAACTTTTGTCCCGCAGCAAGTTGGCTATAGCGAATTGTCCTATAGAGAGTTGGCTGCAGCAAGTTGGCCGTGGTGAGTTGGCCATGGTGATGAGTTGTCCTAGACCCTCTGGAACATTGTCTTAATGAGACTGAAACAGCAGACCCAAGTTCAGATGATAACAGTGATTTTCTGGTCAACAGAATAATACCAGCTTTAAAAAGTACTATGGATGTTAATCAAGAAACAAAAGGCAGCACTGGGTTATTTTAAAAATCTGGATATTGAAAGTGCAAAAAAAAAAATTACACATGAGCAGGAAAAACCATGATTGGAACTGTCAGGATTATTCGTCTCTTTCTCTGACCCCACTTTTCATGTATACTGTATATTGCATGGCCTTGAGACAAAGAGACTGATTTTGCTTGTTCTAGGAAAGAATTAGAGGTGCAGGAAGAAACTAGAGATGGTATAGTTCACTTAATTTTCTCACACAAGCTTTTTTATAGAACAGAAATCGTTGAAGAGAATGTCAGTTCCTTTTCAAAACAGAAACAACCCATGGGAGAACAGAGTTAACATTTACACCATCAAGCTTAACCTTGCGCTCCATGCAGAAATTCAAGGCCCTTCCAACTGATGGATGTTTAACCTCAATTTAGTGTGAAGGGCAGCCCAATATTTCTCTGCTAATTGGTTCCATTGTCAAATTTGTTGTATCGTTTTCCCTATAATACAGTTTTTTTTTCTATACTACAGTGCATAATACATATTCTGTGCCCTGCACTCTGAAATGATACAAAATAGGTCTTCATCTTCTTCTATCTGACATTGGGATTTGAAGAGTGCTATCATATGCTAGCTTCTTCAATGTTTTATAATACTTAGTAATTTGTTGCCTGATAACCTTTTTGCCCTTCTCTGGCCTTTTCTGGTTTCTCTGAATCTTTGAAGTGTGATGCCCAGAATTGGAGATAGTACTCAAGACAGGAGAGCTAATTTGGCGTAGGGCTTAAAGGCACCAGGCTAGAAATTGGGAGATTTTGAGTCTAGTCCTGCTTCACATTTGACGCTAGCTGGGTGACCTTTGGCTAGTCACTCTCTCAGCCCTAGGAAGAAAACAATGGTAAGGCACAACCAAAAAATTGCCAAGAAAACTGCAAAGAGTTGTCCAGGAAATTAGCAGGAGAAAAGAAACAAACCTATCCCCCCAACAATCCCCCTCCAAAAAAAAACCTCAAATTGGAGTCTAACCAAAACAAAATAGAATGGAATAATTACTTCATGTGATTTAAAAATGTATATTAATGTTGATGCAGTTTAAAATTGCATTTGTCTTCTTTATAGTCACATCACAATGCTTGCTCAGTTGCAAATACTATTATTGCCTAATTGGATATCTCTCCCATGCTATACCTCTGGTTTTGATTTTGTTTTCTAACTGAAAAACATTGTATTTGTCTCTGATAAATTTTATTCTTTTATTTGTGCATCATTTTTCCAAATTATTGAGATTGTTCCAAATTTTGTAAGTATTCTAGGATAGTTCTCCCACACATTTTGGATAAGCTACAGATTTGATAAACATTTTCTTTTCTATTTCATCCAAATCATTTTTTAAAAAAAACATGAACACAAGAGGATCTGGCACCAAAATTTATGGCAGTCACCCAGCACCTTTCTCCAGTTTGATAAAGAAATATTTATAAGCACTCAGGCATAATTTTTGAGCTAGCTATGTATCCATTTAACTGTCATGCCATGCAGTCCATACTTAACTGGCTTGCTAATCAGCATAAGATGGAGTACTTTGCCAAACAAATACAATGCAATGCAATGCTATATTCAATGTCTATTAGGCATAATGTCTACAGCATTCCCACAATCCACTAAACTGGTTGTTTAATAAAAACGTGAGAAATATTAGCCTGGCAAGATTTACTTTTGATAAATCCATTCTGATTTCTGGTACTTACCAGATTGTTTTCAAGGTGCTTTCAGATCAATTTGTTTATGAACTGTTCTAGAAGCTTTCTTCATATTGATTTTAGGCTGATTGGTCTCTAATTGCTAGATCTTTCATTTTTGGAGATAGGGATAACATTTCATGTTCTTCAGTCATCTTGCTGCTCATCAGTTCTCTAGAATTTTTGAAAGATAAAGCTTTAGTCAGACATCAGGTATTTCCTTCAGTAATCTAGGATTGGATGTATTTAATCAGGAAGCTTGAAACTTGAGAAAACTAACATTTCTACTAATCTTAAGCTTCAATCTTATCTCTTTATCTTTCTCCACAAAATTTCCTATGAAACATTTTTCTTGTTGTTAGGGAAAAGGCATCCAAAAATAGGAGTGGAGAAGCATTCTTTTTTCTTTACACCTGTTAGCATTTTGCCAATTGAGCAGTTGATATAGTGTTTTCTTTTTTACATATCTAAAAAGGTTATTTTATTGTTCTTCCCATTATTCATTAGCTTCACCTCATTCTTAACTCTAATTATGGTTTATTGTATAAGCCAACCCTTAAAAAGATAATATCTGTGCACACCGACCTTCCTCATTTATCAGCCTGAAGATTCAAATCCAGGAAGCCTCCACTGACACTGGCAAAACATCTGCTCAATAACTTTTAACATCGATTCCCAATGAAAAGCCATTGGGTCCAATGGAAATGGGTCGCTGAACGTCCAGACATAGAAAGAACTACCATTTCAGCAATGGACAATTCTGAATAGGATTCACACCTCACAAGGTATCCGCCAGGACTTGCTCTATAAATGGGAGATAGTATCCTCCTCTCAGTGTGACTGTGAGGTCCCACATCAAACTGTAGATCACATTGTGACCGGCTGGAAGATGGGAGCATATACCGGTACAGAATCTGATTTTTTAAAAATATAAACAATGGTGTGCTTCAATAACTAGATGGCCTAGACCAGGGGTGACAAACTCAATGCCTGTGGACCAAATAAGGCCCATGAGGTGCTGAGATTTGGCCTGCAGGGTCACTTTCTAGACCAGTGAAGGACCGGCCCACAGTGCCTCTGCCAGCAAAAATGGAGCCTGGGAGGGCTACAAGCTCCGTTTTCATTGGCAGTGGGCCAATGAAACCCCAGAAGGGCCACCACAGGTGCCCCCAACACGAGTGATGTCAAGCTGGCCATGCCCACCCTGGCCATGCCTACCTGCCCCCCCAGGTCAAACACCACCCTGATGCGGCCCTCAATGAAATCGAGTTTGACACCCCTGGCCTAGACATTGGTATTTGAACATACAGCTTTTTAACATTTATATTTCACTGTGTTTTACTAATCTAGTTGAAATATATATGTGTGTGTGTGTATTGCTAGTCCATGTATGAAATGCCATGCGCTAAATAAACAAATAAATCTTTTTAAAAACACTGTAATTGGATTCCTATCTAGGATAAAAAAATCACAGCTGATTCAGCAATGATGTTTCCTATTTATTGAGAAGGAAAAGTTCACTTCCTCTTTTTGAATGGGGTTGAGGATTTATAAGCCTATTTTAAGTCACAAAACACCATAGTATTTCACATCTCAAAACAGCAGGAAGCATAGCTGCTAATTTTCACAATTCTGGATGGAGAAAGCTCTGGGAGTTACAACAAAGGATTTGGGATTTGTTTGCTTAGTTATTATGTAAAAACTACTCCTAATTCAGTCCAGAAGACCATTAACTGCTGTCAACAGTGATACGCACAGCTCTACAAGGACAGGAAAAAAAGTGAAATCAAGAGTGAGACTGACTTCTTCTGTGTGTAGGTTGTTTTCAAATTACATACTTAATTAGCTCAGTTACAGACTTAGAGGCTGTATCCATAGCACAATCTAAGCATGTTTGGCATGTTACTTTGTGGATTAGCTTTACGTGTGTTCCACACTACTTCGATAGCTTTTGGAAACATTCAGAAAACAGATTTGCACAAGAACCAGGCTAAACCCAGCTTCTGACTACAGTCTCTCCTAATGCTAGAGGTGTGTAAACTGTATGTGGAAACTGTTTGAATTCTGCTTTAATTAGTCATGAAAATGTTTGTGGCTGATTTATTAGTTATCTCCTCACAACCCAGGCATCTCAACGCAGATTAATTTGTGACTGAACATTCTGAATGGATGCCTCAGCATTGGTATTTTTGTATTTTGATATTTATTTGTACTTGCCATTATATGATTCTGATTGTTTTGTACTGTGAGCAACCCAGTGTTATTGGCTTAAGATGGCCAGCCATATAAATGTCCTATGTGTATGGGGACAGAAATACATTGAGTCCATTTCTCAATCCACATAAAATAAGACATTACAATTTAACAACTTTGGTTTCAATTATGTCTGACTCAATAAATGAAACATTAATTATATGTTTCTCTTGCTGATTCACTGAAATGATTTTTTTTTTTGTATATGTTTTCTTAGGTTAGCAATGAATATTCTGGAGAAGGAATGTTTGCGGGTGACTTGAATCTGTGGGGGAGGTGAGCTGGTGTACTTGTTATTGTACTGTTGTGATATGGTTTTGATGTGATTGCAGATTCCTATTGTTCCCTATTGTTTTATGTGTTCCCACAAATATAGCGACTTACACTATCTATGTGCTCTTAATATCAAACGTTGTTTGATGTGGCCATGAGAAGCAAATCAAAATAATATTTATCCTGCTTATTTCATGATATTGCCGTGATTCACAATGATTTTAAAGAATAATTATTTTCTGTGATTTGATTGCTGTCATTTTTTAAAAATATACTTTGTTAAATTTCTACAAAAGGTAAAATATAAAAACCAACAAACCAACAAGATTTGAGAAAGAAAAAATGGAAGAGGGGAAGTAGGAGCAAAGGAATAAAGAAAAACAAAAAGATATACAGAAAGCGTAACTTCCTACTTACTTTGACACAGTTAGAAATAAAAAATACCTAAATATTTTGATCTAAAATTTAATAATATACAGTATTTCTATAATTATAAATATTTCTAATGGTCAAATCCCAAAATAATGTAGTATTTTTTTCAGTTTCTAGCAAAAGGTTTAAAATTATTTTCTATGTAGAAACATAGTTAGACAAATGAGTTAATTTCCAGCATGTACATGAAGAGCAGAAGGTAAAATATAAATGATTTGCTTGATTATGCAACACCTACTGACTAAAAGACAGGTGCAGAAATGGGAAAGAAGATCCCCTTTGATCTCAGGTAAATCTTCTGTGCCTTCCCCACCAGAGAAATAGGAACAAAGTTAATGACACCCAGGAAGGTAAAGAGCTCCCTCTAGGGGTAAAGCAGAAGGGATGATAAATTGGGTTAATGAAATCATCATTTTTGCAAAATGTCTTCATCCACCAAAAAACAGTCAGCCAGTTGGCACTGACATTCAACATTTAACTTCAATCAATACATTCATTAATTTTGTGTCCAACTGGAGTCAAACTGATGAGTGATACTTTTCATTCACATCCATCCTTCAATTCCTTCCCTTATTTTCACTATGAGGTTGTTATATCTTGCGTTATAAGCTCCTTGGAAACAGGAGCCTGTTTTGCCTCTTAACTTTGAACAACTCCATACATATTAGTAATATTGTATATAAATAAATACAGTTTACAAAATGTGAAAGGACCAAGCAATGTTGAAAAGCAGTTAGGAAGGTTCTGACACTACTGAATAAGATTTAGTAGTTCATAGCCCAGGTGGTTGGATTAGCAAAACACAGTGCAGTAAATTAAAATGGGATTGGTAATTTGTTTTTCAGTGTACTGTGGGAACTCAACTATTGTCTTAGCATGATGTGTGAATAAGATCGTATATTAAGACATAATGGCCTAGAATATTAAGAGAACACAGCAAATGTGTTTTATTAGTGTGTGTTTAGAATTTAGCATGTGGTATGAACCCAGAAAATGAGTGAGAGAGAACTTCAGCCTTGCCCACAAGGCCTGTAGCTGCTCTTCTGTGCCATCCTTCCCACCATCACCATATTTCTAAGTGAATCATTCACCATGCTGGTGGTTTTGCATTTACTTTAGCTAACTGCAGTATGGAGACAGAACTAAATATTTAAGACTTACATGTAAGTGTCACATTTCAGTGCTGTAACGAAACAATTTAAATGTAGCCCAGACAAGACAAAATGTTGGACATCCATGGTGTAAGACCCTTGAGTAAGGAAAGAACCTGTAGTCTTCTAGATACTGCTGAACTACATAGACATTATGCAATAGTTACCAAATGAAAGCCACTGAGAAGATAATGGTTTTTCAGGTTCACTTCAAGAAGCTCAGAAGATGCTGCTGAAGAGAGTTAGATGAAAACAAAAGGATTCTGTCAGGTAGTTCCTTACAAGAGAGTCACTCACAATTGTCCTGGTCCATAGCATAGCTTTGTGGCATTTTGCACAAAATACAACATCTCCATGGTGTCAGGATTCCAAAAGGTAGGAATTGTAAAAAGGACTTTTGATCCATTTTACCTTTTAAAGTAGATGTTTTGCAGAAAGTGAAGGCTCTTCTGACATCTTATATATTTCCTCATACTGTAGATATCTGCTCTTAGAAGTACATTTTAAATGTAACTAGAAATTATCTATTTACTACACGCAACTTCATATAGATTTTTGGAGCACCCTCTTCTATTACAGGGCATTTGAAAGAATACCATCAGGTGATCCACTCTTATTTTGTGCATTCTAGAAAATTGTTCCAACAGGAAAGTAACGAAGAAACATAAGGCATAAGTGTACAATGTGCCTACCATCTCTGTCCTAATGTCCCCTTTTATTCGTACCCATTTCATGTAATCATAATCATGTGCTAATTATATCTGTTATCTAATACATGCTTGACAAATAAATAAAAGAGAATATAAAAGAAGGAATTATAAAAGTGAAAATTATGTAGAGGAAGGAACAAATCAACAAAACAGTTGTTGGATGGACTTTTCTTTCTTTTCTTTCCAAGCCTTTTTCTAAAGTAATTTCCTGCCTTTTTTTCTAAAGTACATTGTACTAAACCACCCTACAGGCCCCTATTGTTTTGCCAGTTAGCTATTGTTATTTTCTTTATTACCTATAATTACAATGCTTCAGTGTGTTTTTCTCAACAAACTTAATTTCCTGAAACATTCTAACCTTGCCTTAAGTTCACTAGTTAATTATATTTAATTCCAATATATGTGATTAAATTATATCATCTTTGACTCAGCTTTTTCAGCCAAGTACACATCAGAAGGCAATACTCCTAGCACAAAATTGGCCTGAATCTTCTATTATCTTTAATCCTAGAGGGTTTCAGGGACTTCTAGGGAAAAATTGTGAATTGAAGATGGCTCCACTGAGAGTAGAACCAACAACTTGTAGAAGTTAGAATGGTAGGTAGACAGAATGAGATGGAAAGTTGACTGATCCTTCAGGATTCCTCTCAAAGCATGACAGGAAGGACCTAGATGGTTCTTCCTCATGAGGAGGTCAAAAGAAAGTGGCCTCTGATGGATTTAAAGTAATGGGAAATGAGGAACACCATCTTCACCAATTCCAACAGTTGGTGCTTTGTATTCATGGGAGAGGGATTGTATACTTCTTTTTCTAATCACTTTTGGAAATTGCTTATTAATTGCTTTTCAGCTTTTAGGAACCTTTGAAATGGTAAGAGAATAAACTTCTTTCATGAAAGAAATTACATGTTTAAGAACTTAAAAATTATTGTTTAGGAGTAAACAGCAAGAGGATGATTATTGATTTTGAAGAGTTAGAAATGGCCTAAGGGTCCAGGTGAATTTGAAGTAAGATTTTGAAATTAATTATAAGAATCTTTCCTGTGGGGAAAATGCTGTTATTTTGAATTCTTTAAAACAATAAAAGATTGAGACTTTGAAGGTTGAACACAAAGGGTCCCAGAAGGAACTAAATATTATAATTAAAGGAGAACAACATTTAAATTAACTTACTACTTTAGAATGGACAAAATATTTTATTGTTGGAGGTATTGAAGATTATTTGTGAATTATGAAATTATTTTTAAGAGTGTCACCGTTATAGGCAGACTGAGAACGGCATGATGACCCTCACCTCCCACTCAGAAGATTGAAAGTTCAATCCTAGGCAGTGACCAATGTTTCCCTATCAGGGCGCAAAGAGAAAATATCTGCTGTGAATATCACCAAATAAATATCAGGAAGGGCATCTGGCCAGTAAAGGCTCAGTTCCATTTAGTTGCTCCAACTCTACCTGGAATAAAAGGGATTACAGGGTCATTTAAAAAAACCCGTTATAGAAAGACTGCACTTAAAAGATGTTATGAAAGAGAAACAAGCTTTATCAGACAAGACTGAGACTGATACGAAAGTAGATTTCTAAATGGCAGGCTACAAGAATATGAAAAAAGATGTTACACTGGATATACAGATGAAAGAGTCTGATGTCTTAATAATTAAAGGATATACAAATAACAATGCAAAAGTTCAACTTAGATTTATTTTATTTTATTTATTTATTTATTTGATTTGCCAATTGTTTACAAGATAATAAGTATAAGTGTATACATAGTTGTGAATACATGAAATGGGTACATATAAGAAAAATAAAAGAATAAGAGAAACAATAGGACAGGGACGGTAGGCACGTTGGTGCGCTTTATGCACGCCCCCTACAGACCTCTTAGGAAAGGGATGAGGTCAATAGTAGACAGTCTAAGGTTAAAGTTTTTGGGGTTTGGGGAAGAAACTACAGAGTCGGGTAGAGTATTCCAGACATTGACCACTCTATTGCTGAAGTCGTATTTCCTGCAATCAAGTTTGGTGCGGTTAACTTTGAGTTTGTATCTATTGTGTGCTCTTGTGTTGTTATGGTTGAAGCTGAAGTATTCATTGACAGGTAGGACATTGCAATGTATGATTTTATATACCATGTTTAAGTCAGACCGAAGACGGCGTAATTCAAGGTTTTCTAGTTCTAGAATTTCAAGTCTGGTGGCATAAGGTATTCTACAACGAGTAGAGGAGTGGAGAACTCTTCTTGTGAAATATTTCTGGACTTTCTCAATTGTGCTAATATCAGATACGTAATGTAGGTTCCAGACTGATGAACTGTATTCGAGTATTGGTCTAGCAAATGTTTTGTATGCTCTGGTTAGTAGTGTGATATTATATAGAATTTAAAAAAGAGATCTAATTAAGTCTAGAAGGATTTTGTGCATAGGGACAATGGGAAAATGAAATCAACTTCTAGAACTTTATTTGAAGGAATTAAAGAACAAAACTGTTAGAAGTAAAAGAAGGAATATAAAGTTGGTTTATTAGATCAAGATTGAAGTAGACATGTTGTAAACTATGATAACAATTACCGGTAATAGACTTTTGCTGATATGAGGATTGAAATGACAAGGTTTTATGGACCTGTTTATAGATAAGAGATGGTATATGAGAAGAAGAGTTCATTTGTATTTTAAGAGAAATTGATAAATTATAAAATTGTGATGAAGGGGTAGTCATTACATTATGTATTTTTCTTTTTCGTTATTACGTTTCTATTTTTTTTTTCTGCACTTTCTTTTTTTCTTAGTTTCTATTATTTTTTACTAATATAACACCCAGCCATTTTCTTAACAGAAAAAATAAACTAAAAAATTAATTTGAATTTAATTTTGGGATATCATACCATAGTTGTAGCCATCAGAAATGTCGTAGAGACTTCAAGTGCTATGTTGTCAGTTCTTGGTTTAATGTATACTCAAACATTTTAGATGACAACCCTTTATAAAAGAACAGAATGGAATAAGTGCTTTAAGGAAAGCACAAGGCCAATATACCTCTGATGTCTGCCAGAACATTCTGTGTGATCTATTTATTGTTGCAATAAACCCCCTGATCCAAGTCTAGTGATAACACTGATGTTTTGAAATATATACAGACTTTGTGTGGACAAAATTCATCTTACCTAAGGAAAGATGAGAACTCAGAAACCTTCTTAACATACTAAGGAACAGATAAGACTTTTGGGAACTGGACAAGCTCTCAAGTAAACAGGGACAAGACATAATAAGATGTCAAACATTCAAAGCAAATATACATTAACAATTTATTTTGTATGTCATCTAGCATGTTAATATCAGAATGTGTTTATTCAGGCTGATTGCTGAGAAAAAGAAATTAGAGTACAGCTGTTGACAGTCAAGGGTTGAACCATAGAAAGGGATGCTATGATACTTTACTAAACCCTTCATAAATGGAAGGGTTTTTCCGACTTGATATGAATCCTGAAACATATTAAATTTTGCTATAAATAGTGGCTGGTCTTTAAAAGAGAAGGATTTACTAGAAGAAATTCTGGACCTTTTGTGGTAAACCTATGCCCCAGTAATACACTAGCCTTTATTAGGTATAAAAATATTCTAACATTTCCTTAACTAGAATTTGTGGAATTTGTTTTTCTAGCTTTCTGATATTCATATGTCTCAATCTAGTGTCAACTTTTTGAATTTCAGCACTTCATTGTATTGGTAACATCTGCTGTAATTCCCTAAGGCTGATTTTATTTTGTATGTCATCTGGCATGTTAACATCAGAATGCAAAATGTGACTTATGGTTGCAGAAAAGTTGTCTTTTCCTGCAATAAGCCTTGATGTAGTCTGTTTAGTTTTTAATTAACCTATTTTATGAGCCATCTCATTATGGTTTATAAATTGTGTTTTAATATGATTGTATAAACTAAGAAATACATCATAACAGACTTCAAAAGGTTCTATAAGATTTGTTCTATGGGTGGCCTAATTTTCCTAGAATTCTCTGAGGTCAATGCTTGTCAGTATCCTCTTAGCAGACAATAACTTATCTTAGTTCAGTAGAACTCTCGGGCAGCAAAGCTTCAAGGAAGACAATTGAACCAGACATAGAAAAATGAAACTGGGGTAGCTTTTTTGTTTGTTTGTTTGTTTGTTTGTTAAATTTCTAGGTCACCCAATTCCAAAACAACTACTGAGCTTTACAAAGTTAAAAGAAAAAAAAAACATGATATAAAAAGCAGTAATAATCTGAGGACCAACATATTTTTGCATCAACACCTGCTCAATTAAAAGGAACCAGGCTGAAACAGCCTAATTCAAGGATTGAGGGGGGGAACTAAAATAGAACAGGTTTTTAAATATCACTTGAAGGGAAGCAAGGTGGAGAGTATAAGGATCTTTGGGGCAAATACTGTTTCAAAAGGCAGATGTGGGAGAAAGAAGATCCATTTCCTTGGGTACTGCTAATGACATTATAGAATTGATGGGATCTAAACAAACTGAAACCAAGGGAGACAGGAGATTCTTCAGATAGTTGAACTTTTTTGTTGTATCTTGAATTGCACTTGGAAGTCAACTAGCAACTAGTGTAGCTCACACAGCAGGGATATTATATGGGCACATGAGACTTGCCCATAACTGCTTGTCTGCTATATTCTGGACCAGTAACCTTCCAAATGATCTTATAATTTATTTATTTATTAATTTTATATGCTGCAATCTCCCTGACAAGACAACTAAGGCTTCAAGGCTAAACTCATGTAGAACGTATTGCAACAATCTACCCACAAAATGACCAAGGCATGAGTGATCACGAAGAGGATCTCTCAATCCAACAAAAGGCACAGTTGACACACAAACTGAACCCTTGGCCTCAGTGTAAATTTCTTGTTAACCAGGATCTGAGAATTCAGGAAGACCCCCAATCCATTCAAAGCTAAGGGTGAAAAGTCCATAGAACCTGACAGACCAAGATGCACAACTGCTCAGTCTTGTTAGGATTGTGTCAAGCCCAAACTCAAAAATGGCATTATGAAATCCAATCAAATTCTTTACTTGCTTCCACTTGCTTCCACCTAATGGACAGAATCTTGCAAAAGCCCTACCCTAATAGATATATCCTGGCAGATACCAGGGCGTGGCTACCCTGAACCTCTTTCCCTTTCCCCATCCAACTCAGGATTGGACAGTCTTTTAATTTGGGCTACTCTCTGGAATATACTGCCTTCTCCTGGGAAAGCTCCTCTCCACAGCTTCTCCAGGTACGCATTCCATCACAAATTAAGAGTTCTTCCCCATCAACCTCCAGGCATTGGGACAAGAACTTGACCACATGGCTTAGTTGCTCAGGGACAAAATGTGCAACAAGATATCATCAGCATTCTGAAGATACCGATGAATAGAAGACCTCCCCAACAACTCATTTTGATATTACACAGGAAGGGGGAAAGGTGAGCCTTGAGACATGCTGCACATCAGGGGTTCTGGGCCCAACTTCTACCCTTCTACCAATATGATTAAAACTAAAATTGACCATGGAGAAGGTAGGAGAACCACCTCAACATCATGTCTCCCTTCCCAATTCCTACAATGGGTCCACGAGGATACTATCACTGATGAGATCAAAAGCTGCTGAGATCTAGGAAGGTCAGGGTGGCAGGACCAACCACATCTTAGCTCCCACTTTCCTTATCATCATGAATGTGCAAGCAATCAAATCCCAGTGCTATAGAACTCTTCTGGATCCATTAGGATCTGGAATGGATAGGGTTCTATCCTCCTGCAGAGGATAGCAGTACTAAATCAAAAAGTAATCTGGCTATGACAAAGGACCGATAGTGAAATCCTTTAGATTTCATCACAACTGCCCCAAGGCAAAAACAAACAAAAAACCAGACAAACCCAAAACTAATGTGTAACCTCCAGTATGCATCAGGTCCTTGACAATTTGGGACAGATCTGTAGTTGTCATGGTTGCCAGGATCTCATGGGCTGTCCCAGATCAATGTTACCCAACATTAAGAGCCCCATTTGTGTCAAAGCTTCATGCCAAACCCTATTAAACCCCATGTTCCAGATCCTTTCCATTAATGTCATCTTGTTGGACCTCTGTACCAGCATCAACTTGTATGGAACAGTATCCAACTGGAGACTAGGACAGAGACCAGGATGCCTTGACCATGTTATCTTTTCATAAAGACTAAGGGAATATTGTGCAATGGGATCCAAATTGGTCTCCCAAAATATCCTCTCAATACACACCGAATATACATGGTGATAGGTTTCTTTCTAGCAAAGGAAGGCCATTTCCTCAACCACTGATTTATGCCATTTATGGTGTTATCCTGTCATTTTTATGACAATATAATTTTTTTCTTTACTTTCACTATTGTGACACATCAACAATCAATGACATTATTACGCTATAATGATTTTAAAATCTATGTCAGAGATGGATATCCTGCAAAGAACTAATTTCAAAAGCTGTTCTTAATTGATCCACATAAGATATTTTTATTACATCCATAGAACTGTTTACAATAGTTGCTGATCCTATCAGTTGGACCAATTTCACCATCTTAGTATTTTGACCAAATTTGTGGAGATCTTTCTTGACTTTCTTCTTGTTCAGGGACATCCTGATAAGGCTAGCCATAAATATTTTTTTCTTTGTAGCATTTTTCTACAAGTGCAGGGTCCACTTTTTTGGATGTACCTAATGTTGATCCTTTGCTTATGATAGGAATTTGACTTTTTGGTTTGTTGACTGAGGCTGACATCATGGGATGAGAATATGTGACTGGTCCAAAGACACCCAGTATTGTGGCCTACCAGCAGCCAGAAGAGCTGGTGCCAGAATCAGAAGAGGCGGGGGACATGGACCTGTCCTGGAGTCTGGTGAAGACTCTGATGAGTGCTCTGCATCCGAGGAGAAGATGTGGCCAGGGCTGTCCGACAGCTATCAGCTGCCTTTGGAGTCAGAAATCAGTGGGACAGAAGAACAGCTGGAGCCTGTTCCCAATGTGCACATGCACAGAACTGCCAGGAGAAGGGAACAGTTAAGGAACAAGGGTCAACTTAGGAGTAAAGGCACAGGTGGACAGTGTTATTGTGCGCTGCAGTAGCGTACAATAATGCTGTACATAGAAGCACAGGACATACCCCTTTTAAAGTTGTATATGGAATGGATTTCGTAGCTGTACCTGAATTACCTGAGACGCACGGACAACCCTACCACTGCTACCACCTGGTCTACGAAGATCACGGAAACTTGGAGAAATGTACATGAAACTATACATAAGGCATTTAAAGCTTATAAGACACATGCCAATAAGAAACGGAGTGACTACCTACCATTTCAAATAGGAGATTTAGTATATTTGCCCACCAAATATCTGAAGTTGGGTGTCCCATGTAAAAAGTTGGGCCCCAAATATATAGGACCTTTTACCATAAGCCGGGTGATTAATCCTGTTATGGTACAGTTGAACTTACTGCCACGGTTCAAAAAGGTCCACCCAGTATTCCATATTAGTCTCATTAAACCCGGAAGATGTAATCCCAATGATCATTACCTGGTCCAGTGAAGGCAGATCATTATGAGATAGAGTCTATTCTTGATTCACGGATATATAAAGGAGGTCTACAATATTTAGTAAAATGGAAGGGATATCCTTTAGGTGAGGCGTCATGGTTTGGCCACATTGATGTTAATATCTGTTAGGATATGTGCCGAGTAACCCTTGTATAAAAAGGATTTGCACACGGAAATGGTTTTATGAGAACAGTTATGAAGTAATATACAGCCACACAGAGTTGAACAAGTTGTATTAATGTTTACTTGAAGAAATAGCACAGTCCAATAAACAGTCCATGTCATACACATTTTTAACAGTCCAGAAATATCCAGTTATAAAGTCTTCTTACCAGTTTCACGTCTTTTACAGCAGACAAATATCAAACCATAATACAACAGATAATCTTCGATATCAACAGAATATCAAAATAAACAGGGTTAGTCAGTATTGGTCCGTAGTCAGTCAGTATCAGTATAAAGAGAGACCATCAGTGAAAAAGAGAAAGAGAAATTAAACCATGATCTATAGCTCCCTCTTATGGCAACTTGTAGCATAATTAACCAACCAGAACATAGCATGATACATTACAGTATTTTTCCTTAAAGCTACAAAACATATATATTTGTAGTTTATATATTGTCAACCCAACTACGTTATTTACATATACATAACAATATCTTCAACGGAAGTTCCATCAACGGTACCCTGGGAAACCCAAGGGAGGGGACATGAACCACTATGGCGATAATTAATCCCTTTTTATTGCTTTACAGGCGGATCTCTGATAGAGGGGTCTGCCTGTTGGGCTCCGAGTGTCAGCTCCGAATACACCTCGCAGCAAGTCAGCCATGTCACCTTATCTCTGCTGCTGCCAGATCTGTATTTCTGCTTGTGTGGTGGCGATGGCTTTGGAATGACTCAGCAGAGCTGAGGATGGATTCTGCAACAACTGCGGGATGGAGGATGGATTCTGAAGCAACTATGGGGCTGCTGGAAATGGCTCTTTTCATGTATTGATGTGGTGCATGTTGAGGTAATTCCCGTTAGGAGAATGAGCGCATACAGGGAGACATATTTGAGAGTAGTGTTTGAATAATACGCATACACAGCACAATGATACACTGTACAGTAAGTGTAGGTTTTTACTTCCAGAAAGCGTTAAGCAAAGTCCAAAATAAGCAGTCCAAAGTCATTCACAGGTAAATCAGTTAGTTTTTCAATCCAGGGATAATCCAGTAACAAAGTCCAGTGTCAAAAACAGTTCAGTATCAGACTTACATCAAATCCAGGAATAGCAGTCAATTAGGAAAAATGGAACGGCAATACTCTCCAACAGAAGGAAATAGAGACTGACTCACACTCTCTTCTGAGACTAAGACTAAACAAACCAGGTTTCTGGCTCCATCTTATGGCTGTTTGAGAAACCACACCTAATTAGATTTTTTTCATTTTCTTAAAGATACAGTTTTAAAATGTTTACCTTGTTTACATATTTCTAACCCAAATACCTGTTAGGTGACTTATATTCCTAACAGTGCATATTGTTAAAGGGGTTGGGGCACATATCAGTGGTAATTAAGCCTTAGGTTAAAACATGGTGAAGGTGGCACCAGGTGGGGATCAGTTAGTGAGGGTCGAATAGGGTAGGGATATAGACATGTTATAGGGTTAATAGCATTTAGGATAATGGGTTAGGTGTGGCCAGAATTAGAACTGCATATAGGCCTGGGTGCGATGGTGTGTATCTCATGATAATGGTAATAAAAGGAAAGGGAGCAAACTCAAACTCAACTCTAACCTTGCCTGGCTTTTAGCCTTTCTTGTCAGAGAAGAGTATTTGTGCTGTCCAGCCAGTGTATGGGAATTGGATAGTTAGTTAGCAATTGTGAGCTGTCCCCTTAAGGGAATGCATCATGGTAAATCTAGTTAAGGTATCCTGGGAAATGTAGTCCATGTCACGTGACCACATCTGTAATCCTGATTGGTCACTAAATTGACCCCGATGGGTTGGAGGAGGTTTCTCACTCTTGGCTGAACTCACGGACTCATGGTAGCTGTTCTACTTCTACCGCTACGAGATGGGAGAAAAGGGATAGGAGATAACCATCTTTTTACCTACAAGACAGATATGCAAAGGATTGGTCATTAAAGAAGAACTTCGTCACAAATGTGAGTTATGAGGATACCTGATGAACCAATAATAAAGACTTTGTATGTATGTTTTGTTGAGTTTATCTATCTGCATCTGTACAGAAGACAAAATCTACCACTGCACAGAATACAGAACAGTATTTGTTGTTTGCTGAGCTAATGAATAAACCACCATTGCACTACAAAGGAGCTAGAGTTTATATTCATTTCAGGACAAATCTTCAATACTCAAGGACTGGCTGAGAGAGGGAATAAAGAGGAGTGAGAGGGAGTGGGGTTTTGCAGGAGACAATTAGTTCATTTAATTAGTGTGAAGATTTGTTTGTGACTCTCAGAGACTCCTTGCCAAGTATTTTCTTGTATAGCGTTATGCTTGGAAGCTATCAGTCTGGCAGCTCTCCAGGCCTGATAAGCTCTGTGGTTATAATTCACCCTTGAAAGACTGTTTGCCGGGAGTTTGCTGGATGTGAATGGTAGGAATTCACATTAACCTAATAAAAAGGGCTTTTGTTGGGCCAAGGAGTCTGCTTTGTGATTTTGTGAAGCCTAGGTCAGAAAACCCAGCCAGTTTCATGGCTAAGGCAGGAGTCTGGTTTCTAGCCTCTCAACCACACCGGCTCTCATGAAAACATAAAGCAATGTAGCTTGGTCCTTGTGCTCCTGGGAAAAGATGGACAGGTATTCTTACAACCTTGCATGCTTCAATAAATATTTTTTTATTTTAAAACTGAAATACTTTGTGGTCCTAACAACTATGATTCAGAATGCAACAATAACTACAAAGCATTTGATTTAGATGCACTGCACAGTGGATAGAATGCAGCATTGCAGGCTAACTCTGCTCACTGCCAGCTAACCAGCTAGCACTAGCACTTAGACGTATACTGCTTTACAGTGCTTTACAACCTCTCTAAATGGTTTAATAATCTGAGGACCAACATATTTTTGCATCAACACCTGCTCAATTAAAAGGAACCAGGCTGAAACAGCCTAATTCAAGGATTGAGGGGGGGGGAAACTAAAACAGAACAGGTTTTTAAATATCACTTGAAGGGAGGCAAGGTGGAGAGTATAAGGATCTTTGGGGCAAATACTGTTTCAAAAGGCAGATGTGGGACAAAGAAGATCCATTTCCTTGGGTACTGCTTAATGACATTATAGAATTGATGGGATCTAAACAAACTGAAACCAAGGGAGACAGGAGATTCTTCAGATAGTTCAACTTTTTTGTTGTATCTTGAATTGCACTTGGAAGTCAACTAGCAACTAGTGTAGCTCACACAGCAGGGATATTATATGGGCACATGAGACTTGCCCATAACTGCTTGTCTGCTATATTCTGGACCAGTAACCTTCCAAATGATCTTATAATTTATTTATTTATTAATTTTATATGCTGCAATCTCCCTGACAAGACAACTAAGGCTTCAAGGCTAAACTCATGTAGAACGTATTGCAACAATCTACCCACAAAATGACCAAGGCATGAGTGATCACGAAGAGGATCTCTCAATCCAACAAAAGGCACAGTTGACACACAAACTGAACCCTTGGCCTCAGTGTAAATTTCTTGTTAACCAGGATCTGAGAATTCAGGAAGACCCCCCAATCCATTCAAAGCCAAGAGTGAAAAGTCCATAGAACCTGACAGATCAAGATGCACAACTGCTCAGTCTTGTTAGGATTGTGTCAAGCCCAAACTCAAAAATGGCATTATGAAATCCAATCAAATTCTTTACTTGCTTCCACTTGCTTCCACCTAATGGACAGAATCTTGCAAAAGCCCTACCCTAATAGATATATCCTGGCAGATACCAGGGCGTGGCTACCCTGAACCTCTTTCCCTTTCCCCCATCCAACTCAGGATTGGACAGTCTTTTAATTTGGGCTACTCTCTGGAATATACTGCCTTCTCCCTGGGAAAGCTCCTCTCCACAGCTTCTCCAGGTACGCATTCCATCACAAATTAAGAGTTCTTCCCCATCAACCTCCAGGCATTGGGACAAGAACTTGACCACATGGCTTAGTTGCTCAGGGACAAAATGTGCAACAAGATATCATCAGCATTCTGAAGATACCGATGAATAGAAGACCTCCCCCAACAACTCATTTTGATATTACACAGGAAGGGGGAAAGGTGAGCCTTGAGACATGCTGCACATCAGGGGTTCTGGGCCCAACTTCTACCCTTCTACCAATATGATTAAAACTAAAATTGACCATGGAGAAGGTAGGAGAACCACCTCAACATCATGTCTCCCTTCCCAATTCCTACAATGGGTCCACGAGGATACTATCACTGATGAGATCAAAAGCTGCTGAGATCTAGGAAGGTCAGGGTGGCAGGACCAACCACATCTTAGCTCCCACTTTCCTTATCATCATGAATGTGCAAGCAATCAAATCCCAGTGCTATAGAACTCTTCTGGATCCATTAGGATCTGGAATGGATAGGGTTCTATCCTCCTGCAGAGGATAGCAGTACTAAATCAAAAAGTAATCTGGCTATGACAAAGGACCGATAGTGAAATCCTTTAGATTTCATCACAACTGCCCCAAGGCAAAAAACAAACAAAAAACCAGACAAACCCAAAACTAATGTGTAACCTCCAGTATGCATCAGGTCCTTGACAATTTGGGACAGATCTGTAGTTGTCATGGTTGCCAGGATCTCATGGGCTGTCCCAGATCAATGTTACCCAACATTAAGAGCCCCATTTGTGTCAAAGCTTCATGCCAAACCCTATTAAACCCCATGTTCCAGATCCTTTCCATTAATGTCATCTTGTTGGACCTCTGTACCAGCATCAACTTGTATGGAACAGTATCCAACTGGAGACTAGGACAGAGACCAGGATGCCTTGACCATGTTATCTTTTCATAAAGACTAAGGGAATATTGTGCAATGGGATCCAAATTGGTCTCCCAAAATATCCTCTCAATACACACCGAATATACATGGTGATAGGTTTCTTTCTAGCAAAGGAAGGCCATTTCCTCAACCACTGATTTATGCCATTTATGGTGTTATCCTGTCATTTTTATGACAATATAATTTTTTTCTTTACTTTCACTATTGTGACACATCAACAATCAATGACATTATTACGCTATAATGATTTTAAAATCTATGTCAGAGATGGATATCCTGCAAAGAACTAATTTCAAAAGCTGTTCTTAATTGATCCACATAAGATATTTTTTATTACATCCATAGAACTGTTTACAATAGTTGCTGATCCTATCAGTTGGACCAATTTCACCATCTTAGTATTTTGACCAAATTTGTGGAGATCTTTCTTGACTTTCTTCTTGTTCAGGGACATCCTGATAAGGCTAGCCATAAATATTTTTTTCTTTGTAGCATTTTTCTACAAGTGCAGGGTCCACTTTTTTGGATGTACCTAATGTTGATCCTTTGCTTATGATAGGAATTTGACTTTTTGGTTTGTTGACTGAGGCTGACATCATGGGATGAGAATATGTGACTGGTCCAAAGACACCCAGTATTGTGGCCTACCAGCAGCCAGAAGAGCTGGTGCCAGAATCAGAAGAGGCGGGGGGACATGGACCTGTCCTGGAGTCTGGTGAAGACTCTGATGAGTGCTCTGCATCCGAGGAGAAGATGTGGCCAGGGCTGTCCGACAGCTATCAGCTGCCTTTGGAGTCAGAAATCAGTGGGACAGAAGAACAGCTGGAGCCTGTTCCCAATGTGCACATGCACAGAACTGCCAGGAGAAGGGAACAGTTAAGGAACAAGGGTCAACTTAGGAGTAAAGGCACAGGTGGACAGTGTTATTGTACGCTGCAGTAGCGTACAATAATGCTGTACATAGAAGCACAGGACATACCCCTTTTAAAGTTGTATATGGAATGGATTTCGTAGCTGTACCTGAATTACCTGAGACGACGGACAACCCTACCACTGCTACCACCTGGTCTACGAAGATCACGGAAACTTGGAGAAATGTACATGAAACTATACATAAGGCATTTAAAGCTTATAAGACACATGCCAATAAGAAACGGAGTGACTACCTACCATTTCAAATAGGAGATTTAGTATATTTGCCCACCAAATATCTGAAGTTGGGTGTCCCATGTAAAAAGTTGGGCCCCAAATATATAGGACCTTTTACCATAAGCCGGGTGATTAATCCTGTTATGGTACAGTTGAACTTACTGCCACGGTTCAAAAAGGTCCACCCAGTATTCCATATTAGTCTCATTAAACCCGGAAGATGTAATCCCAATGATCATTACCTGGTCCAGTGAAGGCAGATCATTATGAGATAGAGTCTATTCTTGATTCACGGATATATAAAGGAGGTCTACAATATTTAGTAAAATGGAAAGGATATCCTTTAGGTGAGGCGTCATGGTTTGGCCACATTGATGTTAATATCTGTTAGGATATGTGCCGAGTAACCCTTGTATAAAAAGGATTTGCACACGGAAATGGTTTTATGAGAACAGTTATGAAGTAATATACAGCCACACAGAGTTGAACAAGTTGTATTAATGTTTACTTGAAGAAATAGCACAGTCCAATAAACAGTCCATGTCATACACATTTTTAACAGTCCAGAAATATCCAGTTATAAAGTCTTCTTACCAGTTTCACGTCTTTTACAGCAGACAAATATCAAACCATAATACAACAGATAATCTTCGATATCAACAGAATATCAAAATAAACAGGGTTAGTCAGTATTGGTCCGTAGTCAGTCAGTATCAGTATAAAGAGAGACCATCAGTGAAAAAGAGAAAGAGAAATTAAACCATGATCTATAGCTCCCTCTTATGGCAACTTGTAGCATAATTAACCAACCAGAACATAGCATGATACATTACAGTATTTTTCCTTAAAGCTACAAAACATATATATTTGTAGTTTATATATTGTCAACCCAACTACGTTATTTACATATACATAACAATATCTTCAACGGAAGTTCCATCAACGGTACCCTGGGAAACCCAAGGGAGGGGACATGAACCACTATGGCGATAATTAATCCCTTTTTATTGCTTTACAGGCGGATCTCTGATAGAGGGGTCTGCCTGTTGGGCTCCGAGTGTCAGCTCCGAATACACCTCGCAGCAAGTCAGCCATGTCACCTTATCTCTGCTGCTGCCAGATCTGTATTTCTGCTTGTGTGGTGGCCGATGGCTTTGGAATGACTCAGCAGAGCTGAGGATGGATTCTGCAACAACTGCGGGGATGGAGGATGGATTCTGAAGCAACTATGGGGCTGCTGGAAATGGCTCTTTTCATGTATTGATGTGGTGCATGTTGAGGTAATTCCCCGTTAGGAGAATGAGCGCATACAGGGAGACATATTTGAGAGTAGTGTTTGAATAATACGCATACACAGCACAATGATACACTGTACAGTAAGTGTAGGTTTTTACTTCCAGAAACGTTAAGCAAAGTCCAAAATAAGCAGTCCAAAGTCATTCACAGGTAAATCAGTTAGTTTTTCAATCCAGGGATAATCCAGTAACAAAGTCCAGTGTCAAAAACAGTTCAGTATCAGACTTACATCAAATCCAGGAATAGCAGTCAATTAGGAAAAATGGAACGGCAATACTCTCCAACAGAAGGAAATAGAGACTGACTCACACTCTCTTCTGAGACTAAGACTAAACAAACCAGGTTTCTGGCTCCATCTTATGGCTGTTTGAGAAACCACACCTAATTAGATTTTTTTCATTTTCTTAAAGATACAGTTTTAAAATGTTTACCTTGTTTACATATTTCTAACCCAAATACCTGTTAGGTGACTTATATTCCTAACAGTGCATATTGTTAAAGGGGGTTGGGGCACATATCAGTGGTAATTAAGCCTTAGGTTAAAACATGGTGAAGGTGGCACCAGGTGGGGATCAGTTAGTGAGGGTCGGAATAGGGTAGGGATATAGACATGTTATAGGGTTAATAGCATTTAGGGATAATGGGTTAGGTGTGGCCAGAATTAGAACTGCATATAGGCCTGGGTGCGATGGTGTGTATCTCATGATAATGGTAATAAAAGGAAAGGGAGCAAACTCAAACTCAACTCTAACCTTGCCTGGCTTTTAGCCTTTCTTGTCAGAGAAGAGTATTTGTGCTGTCCAGCCAGTGTATGGGAATTGGATAGTTAGTTAGCAATTGTGAGCTGTCCCCTTAAGGGAATGCATCATGGTAAATCTAGTTAAGGTATCCTGGGAAATGTAGTCCATGTCACGTGACCACATCTGTAATCCTGATTGGTCACTAAATTGACCCCCGATGGGTTGGAGGAGGTTTCCTCACTCTTGGCTGAACTCACGGACTCATGGTAGCTGTTCTACTTCTACCGCTACGAGATGGGAGAAAAGGGATAGGAGATAACCATCTTTTTACCTACAAGACAGATATGCAAAGGATTGGTCATTAAAGAAGAACTTCGTCACAAATGTGAGTTATGAGGATACCTGATGAACCAATAATAAAGACTTTGTATGTATGTTTTGTTGAGTTTATCTATCTGCATCTGTACAGAAGACAAAATCTACCACTGCACAGAATACAGAACAGTATTTGTTGTTTGCTGAGCTAATGAATAAACCACCATTGCACTACAAAGGAGCTAGAGTTTATATTCATTTCAGGACAAATCTTCAATACTCAAGGACTGGCTGAGAGAGGGAATAAAGAGGAGTGAGAGGGGAGTGGGGTTTTGCAGGAGACAATTAGTTCATTTAATTAGTGTGAAGATTTGTTTGTGACTCTCAGAGACTCCTTGCCAAGTATTTTCTTGTATAGCGTTATGCTTGGAAGCTATCAGTCTGGCAGCTCTCCAGGCCTGATAAGCTCTGTGGTTATAATTCACCCTTGAAAGACTGTTTGCCGGGAGTTTGCTGGATGTGAATGGTAGGAATTCACATTAACCTAATAAAAAGGGCTTTTGTTGGGCCAAGGAGTCTGCTTTGTGATTTTGTGAAGCCTAGGTCAGAAAACCCAGCCAGTTTCATGGCTAAGGCAGGAGTCTGGTTTCTAGCCTCTCAACCACACCGGCTCTCATGAAAACATAAAGCAATGTAGCTTGGTCCTTGTGCTCCTGGGAAAAAGATGGACAGGTATTCTTACAACCTTGCATGCTTCAATAAATATTTTTTTTATTTTAAAACTGAAATACTTTGTGGTCCTAACAACTATGATTCAGAATGCAACAATAACTACAAAGCATTTGATTTAGATGCACTGCACAGTGGATAGAATGCAGCATTGCAGGCTAACTCTGCTCACTGCCAGCTAACCAGCTAGCACTAGCACTTAGACGTATACTGCTTTACAGTGCTTTACAACCCTCTCTAAATGGTTTACAGAGTCAGCCTATTGCCCCCAACAATCTGGGTCCTCATTTTACTGATCTCGGAAGGATGGAAGGCTGAGTCAACCTTGAGTCTGGTGAGATTCGAACTGCCAAATTGCAGGCAATCAGCAAAAGTAGCCTACAGCACTGCACTCTAACCACTGTGCCACCATGGCTCAAGGTTGACTCAGCCTTCTATCCTTCCAAGGTCAGTAAAACGAGGACCCAGATTGTTGGGGGCAATAGGCTGACTCTGTAAACCATTTAGAGAAGGCTCTAAAGCACTGTGAAGTGGTATATAAGCCTAAGTGCTATTACTATGTACTGTCTGCTATATGAAGCGGTATAAGTGCTATTGCTATTTATTTCTTGACTGTTAACTGTTAACTACACTAACATTGTACTAAAAAGAAATCTGTGCCCCTCCTCTCAGACTGTGTCCCTTGCTTGAACATTTGTAATGCACTTTTAAAGTACCTGCCTCTAAAGAAACTGAAAATTGTGCCGGGGTAATGCTCTGTGGCCCACCTAGACTCTTTTACTTGTTAATGTATGGGACCAAATTCAGGCTTCTCTACTTGCTAAGACTGAAATTCCAGGTAGAGTTTCGGCATTATTTCAGTTGACTGCAAATAAAAATAGTTGTTTGGAAATAACATTGAATATTACAATCTCCCAGAGAGTTCTCCTATACAGCTGCCTTATTATCAAGAGCACAACATATGGAAGTAGACGATGGAAGTAGGGATAAAACTGAGAGGTGAGGCACGTATTTTACCTGCGGAATGGAAGGAGACCTTTTCTCAGCCAGCTGAATTTTTGTCAGAGAAAGGATATTTCTATTCATTTTCCCACTAGCAATTTATAGCATCTCTTGGAGTCACCCAACCATCATTGTGCCAAAAAGAAAAGAAAAGAAAATGAAGACAGGGCTTATATCATTTCAGTGTATGTGAAAACACTATAAATCACAGTGGAGGAATAGCTTATATCTCCAACCTTAGAGAACAACTGCCAATAGAGTAGTAGATTTTTTAAAACTACTATAATAAACAATATGTTTACTGGTGTAACTAATCAAGCAAAACATTGATAGCAGTACTTTGACCCCATTTACTTTGTGAGCAGATAACTCACAAGGAAACCTGCAAGATCTTCTGCAGAAATGCTGCCCCTTTTCCAATTTTCACGAGGCTCCAGGGTTGCTTCTCTTTCTTCTTTCCAGAGCATGTAACAGAGAGAGGCACATGTGCAGCTATTAATCTTCAAAGCAAATAATCCTAAATCACCTTGAGCAGGATGCCTCTCCTGTCATTCTAAAACAAGCATGTGGGAAGAAAACAGCCCGAGAGGCTTCCAAAAAGCACATTTTCAGCTGTCATTGCTTATATGGGAACAAATGTTTTTGTCTGCTGCAGCGAAAAGGAACTGAAATAATCTATTTGTTATATTCATTTGTTCAAGTCTACACTTTCAACCTGCATCAGCGTACCTGGACCAAGCTATGCCATATTTAACCACTGCATCAGCTTTTAGAATAAAAAATAGATGCATGCTGTGGCCTGGGATGTACATGAGGAGATAAATGACAGGTGCAGAGAGAAGTTCACAGGGAAGGCATTTCACAGGCTGATAAGTTAGTTTCCCACAGATTTTAGTAGACAGTCTGTTTTGCGCTTTTTGATTAAAGAGTGTTCAGTGTGTTGGCTGTAAAAGCTTTACAAGCTCACACCCTGCACAGACATGCCATACCATGCCAGAACATTGCATACATACCTGGTGTCTGTCCCAGGGAGCACTGCATGTTTACGCCTGCAAGTATTGAATAAAAATTGTGATGGTTACATTAACTTTCAATAGTTTTTCTGGGATGAGATCAGCAGGAGAGGAGAGAAGGCTGAACCATGGCTGAGACCAGCATGGTAGAAGGAGCAGAACATGATGTCCATTATGCTCCAAGTCTCATGGATATGGGTCCCTGGAAAGCATTTACATTTGGATTTGCTTGTGGGGAAACAATCAGCAAACACCAAATAGAAGGCTCCTTGCTGGAATATCAGATGTGTGGATGTGCCACCCCACTTTTCTGCAATTTCTGTAAATTTAGATCAGGCTCTTTTCAGACACAAAAACCTCTGAAATAAGGTAGAAGACTAGAGGTTGTTGTTTTAAAACCACTGAAATTGGAGTAGATCCTGGATCCTGACACAGGTTGACTGGATATGTATTCCTTCATTCCAACTCTTGCTTTATCATAGCCTGTGGTGATCTGAGTCAAACCTTTCACAAAGTAACCAACCGGCAAGCCATGCATAGAACATCCGTTTATACAATTCCCAATTGCAGTCAGTTAGTGGGTGCATTCTCACCTCATGCCACCCCTGGTTTGGTTTTCTGCAATTTAGCCTATTGGGTAATGCTTCTTTATGATTAATCTAATGTACTATCTCAAAAGCATGTTAATATTCAATAATTAGGTAGTGTGTCATGTGAAAGTAACCTTTTCAATTGCGACAGGACTGGCCAAGTTTTTTTTTCTGAATAGCAGTTCTAGATATCATTCTAGAAAGCAGTTCTAGAAATAGTGAGTGCTCCATCACTGGAAGATTTAAGAAGAGTCTAGAAAGTCACTTATTTGAAATGGTATAGGGTCTCCTGCTTGAGCAAGGGGCTGGACTAGAAGACCTCCAAACTCCCTTGCTGTTCTGTTCTGTTCTGTTCTGCCCTATTCTATTCTCTTCTATTCTCTATTCTATTCTCTATTCTGTTCTCTTCTATTCTCTATTCTCTTCTCTTCTCTATTATTTTCTATTTTCTATTCTATTCTAGTCTCTATTCTATTCTGTTCTATTCTCTATTCTCTTCTATTTTCTATTCTCTTCTCTTCTATTCTCTATTCTATTCTCTATTATTTTCTATTTTCTATTCTATTCTATTCTATTCTACTCTATTATATATTCTATTCTCCTATTCTATTCTCTATTCTATTCTCTATTCCATTCTCTATTCCATTCTCTATTCTATTCTATTCTCTATTCTATTCTATTCTATTCTATTCTATTCTATTCTATTCTCTATTCTATTCTATTCTATTCTATTCTATTCTATTCTATTCTCTATTCTATTCTATTCTATTCTATTCTATTCTCTATTCTATTCTATTCTCTATTTTCTATTCTCTATTCTACTCTTTTATACAGGTGAAACTCAAAAAATTAGAATATCGTGCAAAAGTTCATTTATTTCAGTAATGCAACTTAAAAGGTGAACCTAATATATGAGATAGACTCATTACATGCAAAGCAAGATAGTTCAAGCCGTGATGTGTCATAATTGAGATGATTATGGCTTACAGCTCATGAAAACCCCAAATCCACAATCTCAGAAAATTAGAATAATGTTAAAAGATTCAATATTCTAGGCTCAAAGTGTCCCACTCTAATCAGCTAATTAAGCCATAACACCTACAAAGGGTTCCTGAGTCTTTAAATGGTCTCTCAGTCTGGTTCAGTAGGACTCACAATCATGGGAAAGACTGCTGACCTGACAGTTATGCAGAAAACCATCATTGACACCCTCCATAAGGAGGGAAAGCCTCAAAAGATAATTGCAGAAGAAGTTGGATGTTCCCAAAGTGCTGTATCAAAGCACATTGATAGAAAGTTATGTGGAAGGGAAAAGTGTGGAAGAAAAAGGTGCACAAGCAGCAGGGATGACTGCAGCCTGGAGAGGATTGTCAGGAAAAGGCCATTCAAAAGTGTTGGGGACTTTCACAAGGAGTGGACTGAAGCTGGAGTCAGTGCCACCACACACAGACGGATCCTGGACATGGGCTTCAAACGTCGTATTTCCTCTTGTCAAGCCGCTCCTGAACAACAAACAACTTCAGAAGCATCTTACCTGGGCTAAAGAAACACAGAACTGGTCTGTTGCTCAATGGTCCAAAGTCCTCTTTTCTGTTGAGAACAACTTTTGCATCTCATCTGGAAACCAAGGACCCAGAGTCTGGAGGAAGAATGGAGAGGCACACACTGCAAGATGCTTGAAGTCCAGTGTGAAGTTTCCACAGTCTGTGTTGATTTGGGGAGCCATGTCATCTGCTGGTGTTGGTCCACTGTGCTTCATTAAATCCAGGGTCAACACAGCCGTCTACCAGCAGATTTTGGAGCACTTCATGCTTCCTTCTGCAGACGAGCTTTATGGGGATGCTGCCTTCATTTTCCAGCAGGACTTGGCACCTGCCCACGCTGCCAAAAGCACAAAAACCTGGTTCAGTGACCGTGGGATTACTGTGCTTGATTAGCCAGCAAACTCGCCTGACCTGAACCCCATAGAGAACCTGTGGGGCATTGCCAAGAGAAAGATAAGAGACATGAGACTGAGCAATGCAGAAGAGCTGAAGGCCACTATTGAAGCATCCTGTTCTTCCATAATACCTCAGCAGTGGCACAGGCTGATAGCTTCCATGCTACGCTGCATTGAGGCAGTAATTGCTGCAAAAGGGGCCCAAACCAAGTACTGAGTACATATGCATGCTTATACTTTTCAGAAGTCCGATATTGTTCTATGTACAATCCTTGTTTTATTGATTGCATGTAATATTCTAATTTTCTGAGATTGTGGATTTAGGGTTTTCATGAGCTGTAAGCCATAATCATCACAATTATGACAAATCATGGCTTGAACTATCTTGCTTTGCATGTAATGAGTCTATCTCATACATTAGTTTCACCTTTTAAGTTGCATTACTGAAATAAATGAACTTTTGCACGATATTCTAATTTTTCAAGTTTTACCTGTATATTCTATTCTATTCTATTCTATTCTATTCTATTCTATTCTATTCTATTCTATTCTATTCTATTCTATTCTATTCTCTCCTCTCCTCTATTCTATTCTATTCTATTCTATTCTATTCTCTATTCTCTCCTCTATTCTATTCTCTATTCTATTCTTCTTCTTCTTCTTCTTTTTCTTCAGCGTTTGTCTCGCGCTCTGGCGAGGTCCGCTAATGTCCTTGAGTACTGCTTCCACGCCTCTCTGTCTGCCACGTATGTCGGGTCTGCCTTCGCGATCTCTAGATCGGCCTTGATCGTGTCCATCCAGCGTTGCTTAGGTCTACCACGCGGTCTCGCTCCTCCGACAATCACCTTCATCGCAGATTTGATGATGGATTCTTCCTTGGCGCGACTCACATGGCCGAACCATCGTAGCCGGGACTGCCTCATGACCGTGGGGATGGGCACGACGTTGAACCGTCTGCGCACTTCTTCATTCCTGACGCGATCGAGTAGGGTGAGGCCTACCGACCATCGGAGGATTCGCATCTCCATTGTCTGGAGTCTGCTTTCGACTTCTTTGGTCGTCGGCCAGCACTATTCTCTATTCTATTCTATTCTATTCTATTCTATTCTATTCTATTCTATTCTATTCTATTCTATTCTATTCTCTATTCTCTATTCTCTATTCTCTATTCTCTCCTCTCTATTCTATTCTATTCTATTCTCTATTCTATTCTATTCTCTATTCTCTCCTCTATTATTTTCTATTTTCTATTCTATTCTATTCTATTCTATTCTATTCTATTCTAATTCTATTCTATTCTCTCCTCTCCTCTCCTCTATTCTATTCTCTATTCTATTCTCTCCTCTCCTCTATTCTATTCTATTCTCTATTCTATTCTATTTTTTATTATTTTCTATTCTACTCTATTATCTATTCTCCTATTCTATTCTATTTTCTATCCTATCCTATCCTATCCTATCCTATCCTATCCTATCCTATTCTATTCTCGCCTCTCCTCTCCTCTATTCTATTCTCTATTCTATTCTCTCCTCTATTCTATTCTATTCTATTCTATTCTATTCTATTCTCTATTCTATTCTATTTTCTATTATTTTCTATTTTCTATTCTATTCTACTCTATTATATATTCTATTCTCCTATTCTATTCTATTCTCCTATTCTATTCTATTCTATTTTCTATTCTATTCTATTCTATTCTATTCTATTCTATTCTATTCTATTCTCTCCTCTCCTCTCCTCTCCTCTCCTCTATTCTATTTCTATTCTATTCTATTCTATTCTATTCTCTATTCTCTCCTCTATTCTATTCTCTATTCTATTCTATTCTCTATTCTCTATTCTCTATTCTCTCTTCTATTCTGTTCTATTCTATTCTATTCTATTCTATTCTATTCTCTATTCTCTATTCTCTATTCTCTCCTCTCTATTCTATTCTATTCTATTCTCTATTCTATTCTATTCTCTATTCTCTCCTCTATTATTTTCTATTTTCTATTCTATTCTATTCTATTCTATTCTATTCTATTCTAATCTAATTCTATTCTCTCCTCTCCTCTATTCTATTCTCTATTCTATTCTCTCCTCTCCTCTATTCTATTCTATTCTCTATTCTATTCTATTTTTTATTATTTTCTATTCTACTCTATTATCTATTCTCCTATTCTATTCTATTTTCTATTCTATCCTATCCTATCCTATTCTATTCTCTCCTCTCCTCTCCTCTATTCTATTCTCTATTCTATTCTCTCCTCTATTCTATTCTATTCTATTCCCTATTCTATTCTATTTTCTATTATTTTCTATTTTCTATTCTATTCTACTCTATTATATATTCTATTCTCCTATTCTATTCTATTCTCCTATTCTATTCTATTTTCTATTCTATTCTATTCTATTCTATTCTATTCTATTCTATTCTATTCTATTCTATTCTATTCTATTCTATTCTATTTTCTATTCTATTCTATTCTCTATTCTATTCTATTCTCTATTATTTTCTATTTTCTATTCTATTCTACTTTATTATATATTCTACAGGTATTCTCCTATTCTATTCTTTATTCTCTTCTCTTTTCTCTTCTCTTCTCTGTGTTGTAGGCAGGTACGATTCAGGCCGGCCTTACTTGCTCTGCCGGGAGTTCAGCGACCCAGCTCAGCGGCAATGGGGCGTTGAGTTCCAAAGATGAAAAGGGTGGGTAGGTGGCACTGGACGGGGCTCCCGCTAGAGTGGCAGCCCTACTTCCTGGGGGTGGGGGGAGTCCTATGAAAAAGAAGGAAAGAGCTGCCTTCGAACCAAAGGGTAGGATTGATTTGCATACCGTGGAGGGAGCCAATCGGAACCGACCGTCATGCGCTTCTGCCAATGGCCGTGCGACTGCCTGGGACGAGCCGATCCGGGCGTGAGATCAGCAGAAGAGAAAAGAACGCTGAGCCCCCGGCTGGGACCGGCGTAGAGTGGAGTGACAGGAGCCGAGGAAGACGCCCACTTGGACCGATGGAGGAGAAGCGTATTTTGTGCATCGGACTTGTGTGCCTGGACATAATCAGCGTGGTGGACAATTACCCGGAGGAGGATTCGGACACCAGGTACTGCTGCAAAGGCCTAGCAATGGGGCACGGCTGGGTGCAAACTGCGGAGGAGAAGGAGGGGGGCGGGGTTGCTAACCCGTTTTGCTCCGCGTCGCGGGAGGAGAGCTTTCCGCTCTGTCCGGTTCCGTGTTCCAAAGCCCCGATAAGCAGGAACCAGTTCACACTTTGGGGTGGGGTGGGGGGAATTTCGAGGCTCATTTCCTCCGGCCGGGGCTCAGAGTACTCGGAGCTGGCGGAACAGGTTCCGGGGGTGGGGAGGGAAGGACGGAGGGAGGGAGGGAGGGTGGAAGTGTTGCCTTTGCGTCCCGAAGCAGCCTTTCGGTCCGTTTCAAGATCTGAGCGAAGAGATTGCAACAAATGCAAAAGCCCTGAAGTGTTGCCGGAGTCCCGGATACTTTACTTGGCTGCCCAGAGGGCCTCTCGGAATGGGACGCTGAAGCTGCTGTTGGCTGTTGCTTCTTTCCAGATGTTTGTCGCAGCGCTGGCAACGTGGAGGGAACGCCTCCAACACCTGTACCGTTCTGGCCCTGCTGGGGGCCCCTTGTGCTTTCATGGGTTCCTTAGCTCCTGGTCATGCTGCAAAGTAAGTGCCAGCGGAATACAGACGGGGTTGTGACTAACACACACACACACACACACACACAGACACACACAGAGAGAGAGAAAGCCAGAAGGGGAAGGGCAGAAGTGTGTGTCTCCACTTCATGAAAAACGTATTTATTTTATGCACTTAGATCCCATCTTACTATTCTCCCCCCCCTCCCCCCCCCCCAAATTCAGTCTGGTCCACAGACTGCCTAGAGAAGATCAGCCAATTTTCTTGCCAAGGCATTTCAGAAGTGGTTTGCCATTACCTTCTTCCTAGGGTTGAGACAAAGTGACTGGCCCAACAGTCTACAAATTGATTTCTCCTTCTCAGTGTCCAACCTAAAGTGTTTTGCAGATATATATTTTCTTTGTCCATTGATCCACTCCTTGCCTGGAATTGAGAAGGTTCTCCTGGATTAGCATCATAGGTAGACTCTATTTTCACAAAAAGCTAAGCTTTGTGGGCTATTTTGTGGCTTAATGTTTGTTTTTTAAATAAACCTAGTCATTGATAGTTTAAACTAGTATTGTGCAAATCAAGAGAATTGGAGTGATTCAGTAAACAAACTGTACATGTTGTGCAAATCTAAACTGGGCTGTTATTTGGTTGTGACAGAAAGGAGACTCTGATTATAGTGAAGTGATCATAACCTTCACACAATGTCAGAGTTATTTAACATGTTAAACCAAGATACATAAAACCTGGGACTGAATTCACAGTAAGGTTAATTACTTTAAAAACTTGTTTTGTATGGCTCAGCAAGTTGTGTGAATGTAGTCCATTTTAGCTTCTAGTTCATTGCATTGCTGGTACAACCCTGAAAATGGGTGAATTTCAATTATTTCAAATAAGGTTCAAATCAGGCTGCAGGGGATTCATTTCAGTGTGATGGTGGACTGGTTTTCTTCTAGCTCTAACAAATATCTCCCTGAGTTTTGTCTTTATTTGTCTTTGTTCTCTCATTTAACTTTGTTTCTCTTCCAATCTGGGATGTTCCAAGCCATGTTCTTGGAATAAAAGTCTCTCATGTACTGGTGATAGATGATCAACAAATCAGACTTGGCGTGAGATTCAAATGCAGATGCCAGGCATGTTTTTGCCTCTGCTTCTAAAATAACTTATTTTCATTAATATTGTTCTATTTTTGCAAAAGAATCCCTTCCCTTAAAATAATTAATTTCAACAAGGAATCTTGTAACACTTAAAAGACTAATCATGTTATGCTATGTACAATGAATAAGTCTTATGAAATTCTTAAAGTTAATAATAGAGTAACCCTGCATGCCTAAGACTACAGCAAAGGAATGCAGTGAACTATATTCTACTTCATGAATGAATTATTATTTTCAATTAACCAATCTTTGTAAGATGTAGATAGAAAAAATAGAAACAGAGTAAACGGTTAAGGAAAGGCAAAATGTATGGTCGGATAACTTAATTAAAGCATAAATTACTTGTGATACAAACACAATGACCATTCAGATTGTCAGTAATTGGCAATTGCACAGAATTATTCAAGCATTGCTAAGTTAATTAACACTTGCAGTGGGACAGAAACTCTGGAATAACAGATAATAGTTAATTAGTGAGGCTAATTATGATTATCTTATCACTGGCACCCATTACTAAGAAATGGTCATTATATAGGTGTATAAGTGTGTATTTATGTAAGTAAATAGTCACAGACCATTAATTTTATTATCACCTGACCTTATAGTTTATATTACACTAAACTTTCCATCTAGGTGTTTGAGAGATGTGGAACTTGTAGTCGCAAATTTTCATATAGTCCCTGCGTTTCATTTTTGTAGTCCTTGTAGCTGACTCCAACCATGATTACTGAAGTTAATGGCACATTTTTCTACCTGTTTTTAGGTAGGAAACACATGAAAACTATAATCTCTAAATTTATGATCTTTTGCTTTCAGGAAACAGACTTTTTATGGAACTGATCTGAGGCAGATCAAAGACCATTCTATTCCCATTCTGTTGCTTACTGTTAGGGATTTGGGAATTAACCCCTAGAAGAGTATTGCAGCAGTAGTCAAGCCAGGAAGCCAAACGAGAGTGGAAGGGCCCCAGAGTATACACACACTGAACACAAACACTGTTTGTAGTTTAAATAGTTTTTAATCCAGTTAGAGTTTAAGCATTGTCATTCAGTCCATTAAGTCATTCACAGTATTTCCATCCAGTAAGACTCACTAGTATAGTCCAAGTTAAGAGTCCTTGCAATATCTTTATCAGCCGATAAAGATATCTTCTCCTCCTCCGGTTTCACTCTCCAGAGAAACAAACGCTGGATATTCAGTAGAATTACGCAGTAATCAGCAAACAGTAGCAAACAATAACAGTTCAGTCACAGGCACTCACAGTCAGTAATCACAGTTAGTCACAGCAAGACACAGTTAGTCGCAGCAGCACACAGTTACAGACAGACAGTAAGCTTTCCAGCTTCTAATGCTTCCTTATATTGTAACTTCTAACCGCACCCTTAATCGGCTAATTGCCTGCTGCATTGTACTTAAAGTGATAAGCACTTAAACCATGATATCTAAGTTTTATATATTTATTCACCCAAACCATATTTGGTATCAATGTTATACCTAACATACTCCCCTTTTGGGTGAAATAAATATATAATACCTTACAATCTAATCCCATATTTTTCACAACTCTCCTGGTGCTTAATGGCACCTTGGGCTTTAGTAAAATTATCAGCTAAATTGTCCTCCGACATACAGTACTCTAGCTGAATCATCTTACTTCTTACAGATTGTCTCACGCTTAGGTATCTTAGATCTGTATGCTTGCTCCTTGTTTTTACTCCAATATTTGTGGCCATTTGAATTGCTGCCTGATTATCTTCATGTATAATTATAGGATAATCTACTGTTATACCTATATCAATTAACATTTGTTTATACATTATTAATTCTGTACATAACAATGATAAACAGGAGAATTCTGCCTCCATAGTAGACAAACTTATATGCTGTTGTCTTATTGACTTCCAGCCTATTAATGTATTACCCAGCATTATGGCTGTTCCTGAAGTCGACTTTCTAGTGTCTCTTTCTGATGCAAAACTAGCATCTGCATAAGCACTCAGAATTAAATCACCCTTTGGTTCTAAATACAATGAATAATTCATTGTCTTTTTAAGATATCTTAATATCCTCTTAGCTGCATTCCAGTGTCTTTCACATGGTGCAGAATTGAATCTAGCCAACTGATTCACACAGTACGATATATCTGGTCTAGACCAATTACTAATATAACTCAAACTACCTATTAAAGATTGATAAATCACCTTATCAAACTCAGGGCTTTGTACATCAGTGTTGCTAAACTCCTGACTCATTGGAGTCTTAGCTGGCTTACAAAGCTCCATCTTGTAATCTTTTAGCAATTTGCTTATCTTATCTTCCTGAGATATCTTATAACCTTTCCGTGTTTTCTTTATATTCAAACCGAGATACTTCTTTATCTCCCTAATTGCTTGATCTTTATTCTCTTTCCTAATGATGCTATTATTTTATTTGCTTCATCATTAGTTTCAGTTATCAATGCAATGTCATCTGTGAATAGTAATAATAATGATACTTTCCCATTTGTCTCCCTCTTAAACAGACATGGATCGCTAAACCAGCTTTAAATCCTATATTGTCTAGTTCCTTTACAATATACTGGTTCCATTCATAGCCTGATTGTTTAAGACCATAGAGGCTTTTCTTTAACAACCAACAATCATTATTATCCTTATTTTCACTTTTAATACCAACAGGTTTTTTCATATAAATAATATGTTTTAATGGGGCGTGCAAGTAAGCAGTTTCCACATCTAGATGGTTAACTATATAGTTTTTACTAGCTGCCCACACAAAAGCTGCCCTCAAGGTTGCTGCCTTAAGACTAGGTGCAAACACCTCATCATAGTCATTAGCATTCTGCCTAAAACCTTGGGCTACTAACCTTGCCTTATGGATTAAATTACCATCTTTATCTGTTTTTACCTTAAATATCCATTTGCAGCCAATGGATTTCTTTCCTATAGGTAATTTGGCATTTTCATACACCTTCATATCTCTTAATGAATTCAGTTCCTTATTCATTGCTGCATACCATTTTTCTTTTTCCTTATTAGGATACTTTTTAATTTCTTCAACAGAATTAGGAACTTGATTAATCTGGCACACTGTGTTAGCCTGGTACCTATCAGGCGGTCTAGATATACGTGTAGTTCTTCTGGGAATTACAGGGCTTACAGGAGGACTTTGTTGAACTACTACCTGTTCATCTTCCTCATCCTGTTCAGCTATTGAATCTGTTTCTTCCTTCATGGGCACTATTTCATCCTGTATTTGTCTCTTTACTTTATTTTTAAAGTTACAGGGATAACTAATGGGATTTCTATAGGATTCAATAATTACATCTTTATTGGCATCCTGTTCTAATTTCTCCCATCCTTCATGTTCTAGAAATTGGGCACTAGCACTACATAACACTTTAGATGTGCCTTTCTCCCAAAATCTATATGCCCTATGGTTTGCCTGATAACCAACGAAGAAAATCTTTTAGCTCTATGTTGCCCTTTTTTTCTGAGTTGTGCAGGGATATGCACCCATGCTGGTGCACCAAATGTGTGCAGGTAACTTAGATCAGGTTTCCTGCCATGCCATCTGGTAAATGGTATTTCACCTGTTGTTGTATTAACAACGTTGTTCAATATGTTATTAGCACACATTGTAGCCTCCCCCACAAAGAATCAGGTAACCCAGAATCATTTAACATTGTTCTAACCATTGCCTGTAGTGTTTGGCCTCTTCTTTCAATAAAAGCGTTATGTTCTGGCCTGTATGGAGCAGACTTCTTATGCTCTATTCCAGCTACCTTAATTCTGTTCTGGAATTTGTTATTAATAAATTCCGTACCATTATCTGTCACCAGGGTTATCAGTTGTCGCTTAGCCTTTCTTTCAGCAAACCTAAGCCAATTGAAAAATGTTGATATGTTTCAGTTTTGCTTTTCATTAAATAGCAAAACCCATATCTAGAATAATGGTCCATAATGCTCAGTATATATCTAGCACCCCCATACTGGGTTTCTTTGGACCTATTATGTCTGCAAATACTACTTCTAAAGGTTCTTTTGTTTTGAAACCATTTAGCCTATTTGCAGGCAATACCTTGCTCTTATCTTCACAGCAAACATTACAACGCAAATATTTATCACAAGGTTTTAACCTTATTCCTTCAGATAACTCAACTGTACGTTTAGCATTTTAAAATTTACATGCCCCAAACGCCTATGCAATAAATGGATACATTCTTCATGAGGCTTTATATTATTAAATACAGTTTGAGCCTCCCTTTCTTACTATTATCTAAGACATATAATGTTCCATTTAAAGCTGCAGTTACCCTTTTGTTATCTTTTTTCAATTATGCAATTATTATCCTTAAAAGTAATTACATAACCTAATTTATCTAATACCCTTACTGAAAGCAAATTAAACTTTAGTTGCGGTACATACAACATTTTTATATCCTGGTTTATGTACGGACAACGTGCAAAACCTTGACCTTTCGCTTTCAGGTTCCAGCCATTGGCAAGTGATATATGTTGAGAACTTGTAGACATTTTTATAAATTTTGTCTTATCTCTTGTGATGCAGTGGGATGCGCCACTGTCAACCACCCATAAATTATTCTTCACATCAGAGTTGCTAAACATGGCTAGTTCAAATGCTTTCTTTGGCTTTTTTACATTCTGGCTTTTTCTCTTTTACAGAATCTTGCCAAATGTCCTCTGCCTCCACAATTAAAACACTTTTTAATTGTGTATGCCGTTGAAGATAAATTCTCTTCTTCCAGGTGCTTTACTTTGCTTTGCTGGTTTCTTTCAAACTTTGAAGATAATTTCTCTCTTTCTTATCTTCTCTCAGCTCGTCACGCTCACGCCTTCTTCTGGCTTCTTCTAGTAGCCTGCCTGTAATCTCGGTTAATGAGAGGCTTTCTTTTGGCAATACTTCTAATGAAGTCACATAGTCATCATAGCTTTGATCTAATGAAGATAATATTATGTAGACTTGTTGCAGTTCATTAAATATAAGCTCTTTTTCTTGCAAATCTTGAAAAATGCTCTTCATACAGTTTAAATGAACTAACATATCTCCATTCCTCTGAAGATGCGTTCGAAAAGCTTCCGTGTAAGATTTATATGTGCTCCTACACTGTCCCGAACATAAATCTTCCTGAGGTTCTCCCAGCAGTTTGCAGCATTTTCTTCCACGAATATGGACAAGCTGCTGATCACAGAGAGTCAGTCCTATGATGCATAAAGCCTGCTCATTCTTCAGTTTAAAGTCTTGTAACTTTTCTTTATCATCATCATTAGCAGGATCCCAGCTACTCACATCTGGTGGGTTTTCTATAATGTCCCACAAACCTTCTTTTGCGTAGAAGTAAACTACATTTCATTGACCATGAAACATAGTTTGTTCCATCCAGCCTGGATATCATGGACAGTTGTGACAAATTTACTTGTGCCATTGCTCTTCAGATATTTTGACTATTTTAAACTAATTAAAACAGTTTGTTTTTACAGTAATGTGCAACTCACACCAACTCTCTCTGCTATATCCTGGTTAGTTAGACTATGAGTAGCTGGGCCCATAACCAATGTTAGGGATTTGGGAATTAACCCCTAGAAGAGTATTGCAGCAGTAGTCAAGCCAGGAAGCCAAACGAGAGTGGAAGGGCCCCAGAGTATACACACACTGAACACAAACACTGTTTGTAGTTTAAATAGTTTTTAATCCAGTTAGAGTTTAAGCATTGTCATTCAGTCCATTAAGTCATTCACAGTATTTCCATCCAGTAAGACTCACTAGTATAGTCCAAGTTAAGAGTCCTTGCAATATCTTTATCAGCCGATAAAGATATCTTCTCCTCCTCCGGTTTCACTCTCCAGAGAAACAAACGCTGGATATTCAGTAGAATTACGCAGTAATCAGCAAACAGTAGCAAACAATAACAGTTCAGTCACAGGCACTCACAGTCAGTAATCACAGTTAGTCACAGCAAGACACAGTTAGTCGCAGCAGCACACAGTTACAGACAGACAGTAAGCTTTCCAGCTTCTAATGCTTCCTTATATTGTAACTTCTAACCGCACCCTTAATCGGCTAATTGCCTGCTGCATTGTACTTAAAGTGATAAGCACTTAAACCATGATATCTAAGTTTTATATATTTATTCACCCAAACCATATTTGGTATCAATGTTATACCTAACACTTACTATAGCATGAATTCTGTCTGTTGACTCCTGAGCAGCATATGCTTCAGAGAGCAGAGCTCCAGAGTAAATGTAATGAGATTTTTTTAATAAGTACTAAGCTCTGAGGGCCTCAGAGCTCTCGGCTTCCAAACTGCAGAGTTCATTTTTATCTGCTTTCTTCAGACAGCTACCTCCCTCTGCCCTCACAGCTTCTAGCCCACTGACAACTTTTGCCAAGCGGCCGTAACAGCCCTGTTGTCTTGAAGAGAAGCTTGGGAGCATCTGCCTTCTATTCCACCCGTCAGAGAACCTCACCTCCACCACCCCCCACAAGAAGACGTTCATGTTTTCTGCCCTCCCAGCTTCGTCCGTGATGATTTCCGACGCTATGAGGTGGATCTCACCCATGTGGCTTTGCATCTGGCATGCAGCTTGCCCGTTTCAACGGTGATCAGCAACTGGGCCACAGGCACCCGCACCATCCTGCACGCTGCTAGGTGCGTAGGTTGAGCATTCCTCGCAGTGAAGTCTAATGGGTTTCTCTCTCTCTCTCCTCTTCCTTGGCCCCAAGCTTCATCTTGTCTGACTTCCAACGGTGCAAAGTGGAAGTTGCCCACTTGGTCTGGCAGAGCCAGGGGGAGACACCGTGTGCCTGCTGCCTCATCAATTGCCGCAACGGTTCTCGGACAGTTACTCTTTATGACACGTAAGACCTGGCCCACTTTGGCTGTGCTGCCTCCAACCTTCCCCCCCTCTCTACCAATGGGTGGCACAAAAGGACTCTCAGCGCCCCAGTAGAGGCCAGGTGGCCTTGACTGCTGTGTGTGGTGGGCGAGGATTGGCCTGCTAGAGCAACTGTTTGTTTCAGGAAGAGATTACAAAGAATATAACTAGGATTGTGTTTATACTATTACTGTAAATCAGGGGTATCAAACTCAAGGCCCACGGAGAGGATCTGGCCTACATGGTGTTTAGGTTTGGCCTGCGGGGCCGCCCTGGAAACAGTGAAGGACCGGCCCACAGTGCCACTGCCAGCAAAAACGGAGCCCGGGAGGGCCGCAAGTTCCATTTTCGCTGGCAAAGGGCTGCAAGAGGATCACCCCAGCCCCGCCTAGGCCACCACTGGTGCCCCCGACACAAGTGACATCGAGCTGGCCATGCCCACCCTGCCACACCCACCCAGCCCCGAGGTCAAACACAACCCTCATGCGGCCCTCAATGAAATGCGGTAAGTGGTTTAATAGGTCCTTCCTAGCTTCCTATTTTAGCTGCTTACACACACAGTGGAGAAGCAGGCTCATAAAATTGCACTGGTTGTTTATGATTCAAGCTTGTCTCGATTTTCATTTCTTTCTTTCTGTTCTAAACTGCTCACTCTCCCCCTTCATCCAAGTCATTAATAAAAATGGTAAAGGCCTCAGGAAATAGCTGCGTGACATTCTACTTGATACTACTCTCCAAATTGATGGGGAGCTAGTTATGAGTACTACTGAGGTGTAATTACCGGGTTAAGAGTTGCATCATCTAGCCTATATTATACTATTTTATTAATGAGGATATCATTAGAATTGATGGAATCCTTTGCTGAGATCAAGATACACTGCATCCAGATCCATTAAGCAAATGTGAGAAATGGGGTAATTCTGTGAGAAAAGGAGATAAGGTTAATCTTGTTCATGACAAGCTCATGCTGACTACTATTAATTCTTGCACTCCTGCTAAGTGCTCATAGGCATGATGTTTAAAATCTGCTTGAAGATCTTGCCCAGTATAGAGAATGGGAAGTATAACATGAGAAATATGAAAAAGGATGTTTAGTAATGAACAAGGCTGTTGATGAGAAATGGAATGGAATGGAAAATAACCTTACAATAACATAGTACGAATGACTTGCGGGGCTGCGCGACATGCAATAAATGCACATGGTGCAGTAGGATTGTATGTTTGTTAGGATTCACTGGGTTAGGAATTTTCTGCCTTCATTGTGAGTTGTGTTGAGGGAGTGCACGAAGGGAGGCTCAGCCAATCTCATGTTGTACTCTGGCAATAAAGGTTTGAATTGAAAAACTGAATTTAATTGAATTGAAATAGATGCGTATAAGACAAAGTCTACTCATAAATGAGAATGAGAGTGAGATGCTGCATAACGTGCGTGGGGAAATATAATCACAAAGGAAGGGAAGAGAACAAGGAACAGTGGAAGAGAACAAGGAACAGTTACAATGAAAAGAGACATGTTATTAAGCAATTTGAATGGAAATAATTGTTTTGGAAGTACAATAAGTGAAAAGAACTAAACCAAGACCCTCCAACAATGTGAGTGGTTATGAAATTGAAGTGATAAAATGATTTGGGATGAAAATATAATTAGGAGACACTATAAAATTTAGTGTCCAAGAACATATTGATGGTTAAGTAGTCATTAATCCTACTAGAATGTTGGAAAATAGTAAGATCATGTAGTTGTAGATTATTGTAACTATTTTGCCTGTGGAGTGACTGTACTGTAGTTTATTTAACGTGTTGAAAGACTATTACTGAGCCTTAAAGATGGGAAGTATGCTGTTACTGTTACCCTAGCTAAAAGGAAAGGTAAGAAGAATGAACAATGCAAAAAGATACAAGTGTGTTAGCATATTAAGTGCCTAGAAAGCATTTGAGAATTCTGTTAGAAAAAGTATGAGTAATAACAGGGAGCATAATTTCACAAGCGCAATGCAACTTTATGCTGGACAGAGGATATGTAAAACAGATTTTCCCCCCTCAAAAGATAATTGAAAGAAGTAAGTGTCGGAAAACTTAATGTACTACATGTTTCTTGTTGTGTAATAATAGAATTTCATTATAGAATTTTGAGCAAAGATTATGTTGAAAGTTGATTACTGAGTGCAATGAAGTGGAAATAAAATATGCATGAAAATAAATGGAATGTTTAGAGAACAGTCAACTTTAAGCAGATCTAGAGAGGTATTGTGAATGATGTTGGTGAAAAACTAGATTTAGCTATGATTCCTTTTATTTTGTTAATCTCATGCCTTTAGCAGAGTTGCCTTACTATTCCTTACTTCTTTTCTAAGTTCTGTGTAATGTTGCTTCCCACAATAAAGGATAGCCTGGTGGGTATGTATGTATGCAGGGGTGGGATTCAATTTTTTTAACAACCTGTTCTGTGGGCGTGGCTTAGGTGGTGGGCGTGGCTTGGTGGTCATGTGACTGGGTGGACATGGGTTAGTGGTCATGTTATTGGCTGAGTGTGGCCAACTCAATATCACTCACATTGACGCACGCATCTCCTCACCTGGCCTCTCAAGACTGTGGGGATGCTGCAACAGTCGTAAGTGTGAAAAATGGTCACAAGTCACTTTTTTCAGTGCCATTGTAACTTTGAATGGTCACTTCATCCAAGCAAAGTACCAGCAAAGGAAGGGGAAAAAAACTCCAGAGACATTCCTGAGACAGGAAGTCTAGTCCTGATATTAATCTTATAATTACTTGGTTAGCAATATTAATAACTTACTTTTTTGCCTAGCAAGGCTTTAACACCTACCCAACATTCACACATCACTTAACCAGAATCAACCTATTTTCAACCCATGGATTGACACAATCCATGTACTGTATTATAAACTAGCCAAATGTAGTGGATTTGTACAATATGCTAAGCCATTAAAGAATCATACTAAAGTTAGTGCTAGCCCATTCTAAATATAGTCACTTGTTTTTACTGTGTGTTTTTGTAAGGAGAAAGTCTGCTTTGCATGCAGTAAGCAGTGTGCCATTGCCTGAACTTTTCTTTGCCTGATAGCTTGATTCCATTTTAGAGATTGAGATTCCTTATCCTGAGAGAAATGGATATCACCTAATAGATAGTCTGGCTAAACAACCAAGAAATCCAGAGTCACATTGACTGACTTACCTTTTATTATAATTTTGAAGCAATACACATTTTGAAAAGTAAAGACTTCCTAACTTGAGGCAAGAGTATGACAGTTCTTTCCCATTGCTTTCTTCTATGATATTTTTTCCCTCACTAGGTTACACTTATGGGTCAGCTTGATACCCAAAAGAACCTGACTTGTTCTTTTAAAATCAATCAAGATAACAGGAAGATAAGAAAAACATATTAAAACTACCAACTCATCAGAGTCAACATCCAATAAATGAATTGATTCCTCTCTCTACGTTCAGAGCAGGGCGACATTCGTAATGGTTATAGCTTTGTTAAGAAATAGCACAGCCAGCTCTTAATTCCTTGGACCACATAAGAATTAATATAGCTCTTGTTCCATTTTATTGGGGAAAATAAGAGTTGCTTGAGCAGGTCAAAATAGGGCTTAAAATGCCTGTTCAATTCCTCCAGAGGTGCCACCCAATGGAAGAGGAATAAAAACATCCACGCATGAGCTATTAAAAATCTGATTTATTATTAATTCTTGGTCAATCACTAATTTAGTCCAGATTGCTGCCAATCACAATTGCCAATATTAATTCTTGATTATCCTTCCCAAATATGGTTGTGTCATCTTGTGACGTTCCCCTTCCCCAAGCAGCTTTTTGGCTCACAGAGTGAGAAATTCAAATGTGACTCCCACCAGCTCACAGCAAGAAAGAACCTGGGCTTTTGACAACAACAGGTGAGATGTAGGCTAGACAAACCAGTCATTAGGGGATACAAGGATCAGCTACAGTGTTCGTATAGGCTAGATCCGCACAACTACAAAAATAAATCACCGAGGGTAACCTATACCAAGTTTGTATCTTTCCATGTACTGGTCCTTATCTGACCAAATTAAGTGTGTTTTGTATCTACAACCAAGCTCTATGGCAGGGGTCCCCAAACTTGGCAACTTTAAGACTTGTGGACTTCAACTCCCAGAATTCTCCAGCCAGCTATGAATTCTGGGAGTTGAAGTCCACAAGTCTTAAAGTTGCCAAGTTTGGAGACTTCTGCTCTATGGGCTATATTCTCCCTCCAGGGCCCTGCTGGCTTTTCATAAAGCCCTAAACTCCTGGTTCTGCACCTGGCCTGAGGAACCAAGTGTCTGAAGGCTCTTGTCTCCTGACTGTGTTAGCAACTGTCCATTGTGATATTTTCCTGCTGTGTATTTTACTTTTTATATTTGTGATGGGAATTTATTTATTTATTTATAAAATTTATTCGCCGCCCATCTTACCATAGGGTAACTGGGCGTTAAATTGTTTTTTCTATTTAAGAGCCTCGGTGGCGCAGTGGTTAGAGTGCAGTACTGCAAGCTACTTCTGTTGCAGCCAGCTGCCTGAAATTTGGCAGATTGAATCCCACCAGGCTCAAGGTTGACTCAGCCTTCCATCTTTCCGAGGTTGGTAAAATGAGGACCCAGATCATTGGGGGCAATATGCTGACTCTGTAAACCGCTTAGAGGGGGCTGTATAGCACTATAAAGCAGTATATAAGTCTAAGTGCTATTGCTATTGCTAAGATTGTTTGCTACTCAAGACTCACTTGTTGAGATGGGTGGCTAGACAAATTGAATGAAAGAACACATAAAAAATATATACACAAAAGCTTATGTGACGCTCACCCCTCCCTTCCCTTAGCTTTTCTCAACTGGTGGGAAGTGTGCAGCTTTCTGTCTCCCACTACTAATAGAGTATCAAGGCCTGGTTAATAATTTGGGGACATGCAGAAGGCCCAAGCTTGTCATATTTCTGAATGTGATTCTTGTGGCCTTTGATCAAAGCAGTCTCTGTGTCTTCCAGGCTAGTGGGTTAATCATTAAAACCAAATCCATTTCAGGTACAATTAATCCATAAAAATGAGGGCTGAGAATTAAATGGCATCCGTTTCCATGCTGAATATCTCCAGATGAAGTTCCTGAGTATGGCCTAGTGCTAAGACAATGTTTTCAGAGTGAGGTAACTATGAAATAAAAGGAACAAGTTGAGAATGGAGGATCAAACTCAATCCTAGTCAAGCATCCTTTAGCTTAAGGAAAGGAGGGACAGTCCAGGACAGTCCATAGATGCAGAACAAAGGTCAATCTCACTGTTACCGAATAACCTAGTACGACTAAATGTGCAATTATTGCAGACTTAGCAAGCAGTTGAGATTAGCCTTTTTTCTCATGTTTATTTTATATTTTTAACACTGTATAGACTGATGGCCATTATTGTTTTCTATGATAATGCATTTCAGTTTATGTATATATGTCTAGTTTCTTTATTCTCACATTACCTTAAGCAATGACTCCAAATTCAGACTGTTATCATGGAAACCAAGGAAGAGGTTAGCATATTATAATTTATTATTGTTCAGTTAGATGCCTAAGTAAATAAATTCCATCCCAATTGTACATTATACATCTGCCAAGAGATTTCTTCATGTCTTTTTGTCAAATTTGGGGAAAAAGGAATTAAGTTATAGAGACATTCTTATTTGGGATGGCTGCCTGTGCAGCTTAAAACCTTGGGATGTGTAGCTCAAAGCAGCTCCAAAGTACTTTGGAATTGCTCCCAGTAGGAGGTGAAATTAACTTTAAGCTTGCAAAATCAGTTCTGCATATAACTGAACCACCATATTCAGAGTAATGTGTTTATTCATTGGAAACTCGGGACAAGCAATAAGAAAACAATTCATGTCCCCTTTGGATTGGCTAGATTATTTCATTTGGTGCTAACAAAACAGGATGCTACACAGGATACACTTTGAGTTTAAGAAGTCAATAAGTATTTTGTTTCCTGTTTTATTTAATTGTAAGGAGGTATGCATTTGCTTACTGTTTCACTGATTCAAGATGAAAATCAGTTTGTTGCATTAATTAAATCTGTCTTCCTCTTCCCACTTTCCATTCTCCCAATTGCAGCAATCTGCCAGATGTGACAGCTGCTGATTTTGAAAAAGTTGACCTGTCTCAATACAAGTGGATCCATTGGGAGGTAAGGCTTTGACTGGAAAGGAGGTTGGTCTTAATTGTTCATGTGATAAGATGATGGTGGTCAGATTTACAACCCTTTTACAATATGCGGGCACTTTTTTACAAGTAGGCAGGTGATGTTCCATGGCAGTGAAGTGGCTGGGTATCTATTTTGGAAGTAGCAGGTATAAATGGCCCAACTACTATAAGTTGTGAGGCATCTAAAATAACAAAGGCTATCAATAATTCCAGGAATAATATCAAATTCAGACATCTCAGATTGTGTCATTAATCATAGTATTTTCTCCCAGGGGAGGAATGCTTCGGAACAGGTTAAAATGCTGCAACAGGTAGAAAAGTATAACCAATCCTGCCCACCATCTGAACGAGTGACCACATCTGTGGAGGTGGAAAAGACCAGGCCAGAACTGTACCAGCTGTTTTGCTATGGAGATGTGGTAAGGGGTCAAAGGTAAAGTCGTGGTGTAGGTTGATGTAGGTGGGAAACTTGGCTGGTCAAGAAAGCAAGCAGTGATGAAAGAGTAATCTGCCCTTCAGTTAAGTTCCTCTCATAGGATAGATTTAAGAGATTTTGCCACCTCTGCCTCCTCCTCCTGTGGCTACTGAAGATGTATTGGCATCCCCTGTTAGAATCCTTATTAAGGATTCTGAGTTAATTGATTTCTGAATCAATAGTACTGTTTCAGTCACTCATTTCCAGAGATTTTCTGCAGATGAGTTTTGTGAGCACACAGATAAACAGTAATATTCCTGGGGGATTTCTATAGCTGTGAAGTGAAATTTTCTAAATGTCTGGCCAGAATACACCCCAATGCTCTGGAGACTCACAGTCATTTTCTTCATATATAACAGTCTGAGGCACTCACTATCTGATCACCGAGATACTACGTAATAAGGCCCAGCCAAAAAGTGATGACTTTGTTGTGGTTCTCTTCTTCTAGGTCTTTGTCAGCAAAGATGTGGCCAAGACGTTTGGATTTTACTCAGCTCCTGAGGCTGTGAAGGGGCTCTATAGGCGTTTGAAGCCAGGGTAGGAGGGAGCCAAAACATGGGGACAAACCTGGATCCTTCCCTGGTTATTGGGGGTGGTATGAAATAAGAATATCAGACTGAAGAGAATCTCAGAGGCAAAAGTGGGAGCCCTTTAGAGGTCATCTCAACCAACTTCACCATAAGAAACCTCAAATCACAAGTTGTTTAACGATTTGGAGAGGATTCTCTTTACAAGCAGCTTTAGAGATATTTCAGCCACGTTCAGGCTGAAGTCACACACAGACTGTGCTAAACCATGTATAACTGGGACTTGTTGAATAAACTGCAACAGGTTGGCTTCATACCATGCTAAGCCAGAACTGTACTGATCATGGTTGAATTGGTGCTACAAGCCGATAACGCCCAAATCAGATTAAATGCTTGTTGCGTGTGATGGCACAATCCAAGGTACTATCTTTTGCAGCAGCTTTAGTTAGCAATCCTATATCAGAAGCACAATTCTTTTAATACTTTATTGATTGGATTTATATAACACCTTCCTATCTGATGTTCCCTTAAGGTCTATCCTCTATCTTTCTTTCTGTTTAGGCCAAAGGCTGAGTTGCACAGACTTCCCTTTTGAGAGCTGAAAGGAAAGCCCAGACAGGCTCAGCTTCTTGCCTGGGCACATTATTGGAATGGGTGGGTAATCAACAGTCAGCGTCCCCAGTTATATGGCAAAGTTTCTAGCAGCAACTTCAGATTTGCTGTTGAGATTCCAAGTAGCTGGAATAGAAAATATTTTGTATGGAAGTTAATAGGGAGGAAAATATCCCATTAGTGCTATCCAGTGCTTTGGATTCAGTCCCGTCAAAATACTATGGAGCAGTCAGGTGTGAAAATGCACCACCTTCTTGCAACACCTGGAAGCATCTTTTACTTTTTCCTGGTTTGGAATATAGCAGATAAGGAATACATTCACACTTCTGCCTGGTTGTGTAGTAATTTGGATTTATTCATTTGATGGATCCAAAACACTACATAGGGTTAGTCTCTGCACTCCATGTCTAGAGCTACCTTGATCTGTGCTTGGGCTGAGTATGGAGCTGACGCAATGGGACCAGATAAGCTGCTGGTGCATTCAGATGCATTCTCCCCTGAAACTGTTGTGGATACTCTGGGGGCTGGAGACACATTCAACGCTGCTGTGATCCTGGCTCTAAGCAAAGGTGAGTTCTGGATGCTTCTCATTTTCCTGTAGGTATAGCATGAATGGCAGAATCCTTTGCAATTGCTTCTGTGTCTTGGACAACAGAACACTTTTAAGTTGCACGACAAACCACTACCTAATAACATCAAGAAGCAGATCTGAATGGGGAGGAAACTCCTCATCCTTCCATCTCCTGCACTTTAAAGAGCAGCAGTTATGCCCATCTGTCCTAAAACTAAACTGATTTCTCATTTTCTGTGGCAGGAAATACACTTCCTGCAGCATTAACCTATGGATGCCAGGTGGCAGGCCGGAAGTGTGGGGTTCACGGGTACGATGGGATCGTGTGAGCAACATGCTGAGAGCTGTTACCTGCGGGATTTCACTGGACCATGGACTAATACTGAATTATTTCTCATGGTACGTGTTCTATTTGTTAGTGCCACTGGCACTGCTCCTCTGGCATCTCCTGCAGGTGGGAAGACATGTCAGGCTGCCTGCCACACATTCCATATGCAGTCTGGCTAAGCTGGCTCAGACGCTTCTGTCTCCTGCCAGGAGGAAAAGAGGTTTCGTTGTATAACCATGAAAAGATAAATAAAATACTTGAAGTTGCTGATTGCTCCTGGTTGATTATGCAAGGCATTCCAGTCTAAGGTTTGTGTGTATGTACGCACACACATACACAGGCAAGCCTCGAAGGAAAAGGATTAGCTGTGCCTCAGCCAGCCAGATCCAGAAGTGGCGGAAGTTATGAGGGGAGAGAGGATGTGGAATTAAGATGCTGCTGACGCACTTGTTGCTATTTGGTACACCAAGGTTGGGAACGATTTAAAAGATTTTAGTAAAGTAACAGAGAAAAGGAGAAAGGTAATCCATGCCACCCAACAACAGCCAGCACACTCCTCCCCACTACTGAGCCTACTTCTCTTCCTGCTGAAGACATTACAGTACAGAACACAGTATAAACAGCTAGCTGCCCAGTTGATTAATCTGATGTGACAGTCCTTGAATTTTTTCTCTTTGTCAGATACTATGATTATCAGCTCCCCTACCTTGTAAGGGAAGTTCGTCCTTGCCTCTCTGAGCCACTAAGATTCCTGATAATTTATTCCTCTTCCTATATGGTACAGAGGAAGATAATTTATTCCTCTTCCTATATGGTACAGAGACATAATTCAGTTTGAAGACGATTTATTGGCAGATTAGAAAAAGCAGAAGTGTAGGAGAAGCATACGCATCTCTGGCTGTTTCCCTAGGTTTTGGACCAGGTTGTTAGGTGAGCTGTGTTCTCTTTCGTGACTGGAGTTTACCGGTTTAACCTTAGAAAACATGGATTGTGGTTTTGTTTCAGAATCACTTTTATGAAATGGGCAGTCATTTAAATTATGTCATTTAAATACCATGGCAAAAGACATACCTGATGCCTTCTGCAGTGTTGGGTAGGCTTTTCCCCAAAGGACCCTGCTGAGTGAGTGATCAGAACGGACATCTGAAGTGCACAGATACATCCTTGGCGAGACTGGGAAATTATAGTTGTAAGTTCTGTCCTGCCTCTGTGCAGCACCTCTTTACTTGAGGAAGGCAGAGCAAGAGATGCTAAGTAGGCCCTCTAGAATCGGGAGCCTGCTCTGTGAAGAGAGAGACTATTCAGGAAGGCAACCTGCTAAGACAGGCTTTTCAGTTTAGAGAAATCTTTCCTACCTAGGTAGCATAACCTCCTGGAAAGGCTGTAGTACTGGGCGGGGGGGCGTGTTTCCATGTCTGAATGATGCACTCAGGTGCACTGAGGAGAAAGTGGAGCCATGGTGAGGAGAAGTTTTTAGTGACTTCTGTTTCTCAAGTTCTGGGGTATATATCCCTTGAAAGCTGGAAAAGGGCTGTCTTTAGATAACAGGGTACAGCGGAGTTGACTGAACAGGGAATCAATCCTATTCTGTTTTGCTTTGATAAACAGAAGGGGTGGGAACCCAGAAGGAAATGTTGGGAAAGAGGTGATTATCTGCATTCCATTTCTGAAATTGACCTAGAGGCCTTCAGTTCTCACTTCTTGGCTAATCACCTAAGGTTATATACAGGGTGTATTTCAATCTCCTGGAGCAGAGGGCATCTCTTCCCCTTGTTGATCTGGGTCTCCTGCGGTTTCCTGGCTGAGCTCTCCCCCATGCTTCTCCAGGCTCCACAATTGGTCACCCATCATGTCTTGTTCCTGAACTGCTGGTTCAGGTGGGGAGTCTCCATTACTTTGTTGTTCGGAGGGACCTGGGAAACCAATGGCTGCTTCATTTGGCTTAGGAAGTGCCCACAGGACTGGACCATCTTCTTCACTAACAGCAGTAAGGAAGTTTGGTTTCTCTCCTTGCCGTGGAGGAAGAAATAACTCTAAAGGCTCCAGTAGTCCATCCCAGTTGAAGTCCTGAGTCTCCAAGATACTGTCCACCATTGGTACTACCTGAAAGGGAATCAAGAGAAGTCCATTAAGTCTTATTTCTTAATAATTTTTTTTTACTTAACTGCTCTTCAGCTATTAGGAACCAATGGTTTGGCATGTTTCCCTATTCAGCTTTGTTTGAAAGGAAAAAGGTTAATCTGTGTTCCTGAAAAGAAACTGGTTTGAGAAATCTGGCTAGTTCCTGTGTTAATTTGTTCTAGTAATTGATTTAACAAGCAACAGAGGGAATCAAGAAAGCTTTCCAATTATCAATATAAACTGAAGATAAGGAACAATGTAACTGACATCTTCTATAGACAAAAGAAAGATAAAAAACTGAGCTGGATCAGGCCAAGTCTACTTTAGCTTCCTCTTCCTACCATGGCCAACAAGATACTTTTAGAATAGAAACAGGTGTACATTATTTGCAGCTTATTATCTACTGAGAGAGAGCCAGTTTGGTATAGTGGTTAAAGAAGCAGGCTGGAAAGTTGATTTCTGGGTGACCTTGGGCCAATGATTCTCACTCGGCCCTACTTAGGAAGGAAGCAATGGCAAACCACTTCTGAAAAACTAAGAAAACTACTGGGATTTGTCCAAGCAGTGTCTGAGAACGGACACAATTGAACAGAAAAAAATTTAACTGAATACAGGGATTCTGATAAGGCTCAACCAGACAAAGAATGAGAACAACTAGAGACAACTCTTGTTACTTAAAGAGTTGGTAAAAATGTGGGGACTTCCGGTGAGCATCCATGGTAAACTACTCATCCCAGTAGAAGTGAGATGGCATTGCAGCAGAGATCAGTTGCCAAGCAACAAATTCTGGCCAGTGAAGTCTCTGGATAAACGTGAGATTGTAAGATTGCCTACTTGTAATCCAGACCCCTGCTCCTTGTGAGTAGATGGTAGGGACTGACATTTTATGGTGGACTTGTGAGTTGAGGGATTTTAATCAAGGTGACAGCTGTAAAATAGCCTATATGGACACAAAGTCCATTAAGTCTTATTTCTTAATATATATTTTTTACTTAACTGCTCTTCAGCTATTAGGAACCAATGGTTTGGCATGTTTTATACCACCAGGTGACCTTTTTTCAATCCTTCACAAAAGTTTTAAATACAAGCTTAAGATGTTTTTAAAAAATGGGGAATAAACAGCAAAAGGGTGATTAGAACATTGATTCTGGAAAGCTACAAATGGACAGCGTTCAGATAGATTTGATATAAGATTTTAAAATTAATTATAATAAACCTTCCCATGAGAAAATGCTGTTATTTTGAATTCAGAAAAAAACCCCGATAGGATGGCACTTTGAAGGTTGGACACTACAGAGGGACCCAGAAGGAACTAAAGATTATAATTAAAGGAAAAGAACATTTAAATTTGATGAACTAATTTAGAATAGAGCAATACTTTGGCACTAGACACTGAGGGACATTGGTGAATAATGGATCCAAAAGTGTCTATGATTATAGGCTGTCTTTTAAAGGTTTTATTTAAGAGGAAGAAATTTTACCAGACAAGACTGAGACTGAATTGCAAGTGGTTTTGAAGATGAGAGGCTACAAAAATTACATGGAAAAAGATGCTACACTAGAAATGTAGATGACACCAGTTGATACCTTAATGATTTAAAGGAATAAAAGATAACCAAAAGTATGACAAATAACGTTGCTATATTAGGTTTACAAGAGACCTATTAAAGTTTTGTGAGAAGTGACAAAGCAAAAATGATAAGAAATCAAGTTGTATGACATTATTTAAAGGGATTAAATATCATGATAGTTAAAAGTAAAAGGTAAAAGTAAAAAGTAAAAGTTGATTTATTTGATCAAAATAAAAAATAGGTAACCAAATCACTTCTTGAATGTTTGTGGACAAGGAATGAATGCTGAGGTTTTAAGGATTTGTTTATAGGTAAGATATCAATATGGGAAGATACCCTTTATTGTATCTTAAGAGAAGGTGATTGCTATCTTACTGAAATTGTTTACTGATTATGATAAAGGACGAAATCATTTGTTTATACAGTATATACTTTTCTTTTTCTCTTCTATATTCTTATGGTTTTAATATTGTTTCTTCTTTTTTACAATTTATGTTTTTTAGTTTGCATTAGTTTTTATCTTTAATTGTAAAGTTTAATAAAAACTAGGGGGGGGGAAGAAAAAAGAATTGGCAAAGGTGCCAACCTTACTAGAGACTGAGGAATAAAATGTGCCTACCGTGTCAGGTGCAGGCTGTTCTTTTCCCTGTTGGAACACTAATTCACTCAGCAGTCTCATGAATTCCAGACCATCCAAGTGCCCACTTTTGTCATAGTCATGGAGAGCAAAGAGAAGCAAGAGCGCTAGAAAGAATCGGAATGGAGAAGGAATGCATAGTGAACCAAAAAATAGCAGAGGCCAACACTGCTCCTAGTGCAAGCCACATATGGGAACTATTCTCCATCGTATCGGAGTTCAGGATTTGGAACAATGCATTTAAGCTAAAGCACAGCAGATATTAATCTTCACACCAGACTAGAAAACTAGTGCTACTTTTATTAAAGGGTGAAAGTACAGATAGTCCTTGACTTACAACTTTTTGTTTAGGGACCAAAGTTACAAAGACACTGAAAAAAGTGACTTAGAACCAGTTCTTGTACTTACAACTGTCACAGCATCCCCATGAACATGTGGTCAACATTTGAGCACTTAACAACTAGCATGTATTTACGATGGTTGCATATGATCCTGGGATCATATGATTGTCTTTTGAGACCTTCCCAGCCAGTTTCCAACAACAAAGTCATTTGGGAGAAGTGCATTCATTTATTGACTGTATGTTTCACTTAACAATTGCAGGGACTTGCTTAACTGTAGCAAAAAAGGTTGTAAAATCGGGCACAACTCAACAACTGCCTTACTTAGGAATGGAAATACTGGTCCCAATTGTGGTCATAAGTCAAGGACTACCAGTAACACAATCTTGCAAGCTGAAAGTGCTCTTCCAACTCTGCCATTATTTATGAGGGAACTAAAAAGGGTCAATTCTGAGATGTTTTCTCAGATTACATTTCTTTGGACTCAGATTCTTTTATCTGTCAGTTGTCTTGGTTGTGGCTCTTCCCCCTGGTCCTCAAGGATATTCTCAGCCCATTACAGCAGACTCCCAATGAATGTCAGCAAGAGCTTCTTAATACTGCAGTAAGAGCGTTTGACAGTGGGATCCAGTTCAATAGAGATGTGAGGGGATTCTTCTATGTCAAGGGTCTTCAAACTTGGCAAGTTTAAGACTTGTGGACTTCAACTCCCAGAATTCCTGAGCTAACATGACTGGAGGAGGAATTTTGGGAGTTAAAGTCCACAAGTCTTAAAGCTGTCAAGTTTGAAAACCCCTGAACAACAAACAACTCTGGGAGGCTCACGACAAGAAAGCCCAAAACTACAAAAACAATAGACCCCTGTTGTATGTTAAGAATGCTCTCATTTGGATTCCTGCATGGAGCAAGGGATTTTGATTCTAGGACAACAGAGACACTTCCAACTCAATGATTCTATGAATGCTGATGTTTTTTCCTAAACAATATTCCCACCAAACCTCACTTTTCTTGATCACTGGAAGGTGGAATCTACAGTTTCCTCTCCCACAGTGCAATCCCAGATTCTCTTGAGTAATTTGAAGACCATTCTTATTTTGAGAAGTTTAGCAACATGTTTTGATTGCTCCTTCATATTAAGAAAAATCTAGAGGTTTAGAGCTCATTCTGAGCCAAGCTGGTTGCTTTTCACACTTGCTTGCTGAATCAAAGAGTGAATCTTCAATAGCTGCAAACCTGTGAAAATCTCAGAATTTCAGTTCCCGTCCCAGTCATGTACCACCCAGCCAAGGTCAGGTCTCACAGTTTCATGATCATAGCAGGGCCATGAAGTCATGATGCCAGGTACTAATAAAAACCTTGGAGTTACTGTTTGTCATGCCCCTGGTAGAGACTGACTCTGAGGAAGAAGAGGAACAGCCAACAGGGAGTGGGAGTATGGCTCCAGAGGTGGTGGAGGAGGCTGGGGAAGGGCAGAGGCCAGCTGAGCAATCAGAGGAGGATCCAGGCCCATCCCCTATCAATCCTAGGTCACGCAGGGAGGAGAGGATCAGGGAAAAGTGAGGCCTACTCAAGAGGAGATTACCATGATCTTCCTCGTGGCTTGCAGCTGGGAGCTATGTATATAAGTTTATAAATACGCAGTCAGAATTGCTGGAGTCAAAGTTTAGTGTTTACTTTGAAAGAGGTTTAGCTTTGCAAGCGTTCTTCCCATGGACTCTCCTCGGTTATTTTCCTGGAGTTTATGATTAGTTATCTTGGCTTGCTTCGGAACTCTCGTCAATGCAGTTTGTTTTGGTTTTCTTTTTGACTCATTATTTACTTTTGTGACTTTAAACTGTGCCTAATAAAACAGTGAAGTTAAGTTGAAGTCCTTACCAGACTTTAATGTATGTTTTGGGTTTTGTGTTATTTTGAGAGACTACAGGTCATCACACTGTTATTCGTTGGGAGCATCTGTAAGAATCTAGCATTGGGTACCATGGAAACTGGCAGCCCCCATTATATCTCTGCTGTTGTTATTAAGGAACTCCTGAGAGTTTTTTTAAAGTATCAAATGTATTTGCTGCCCATCTCGTTCAATTTGTAAGAGATCTGGGTTTCATCTTCCTTGGTATGTATGCATTTAATATTATGCCTTTAAATCTGTTTGCTTGAGCTAATGAAGCTTAAAATCCCTTTATTTACTGGTGTCCTTATTGTCTCTGGATCCTAAAAACCAATTGCCTGGTACCCAATCACAGCTGTGACACTTGCTGGTCTAGGCTTTCCTGTTAATATCTGCTAGGGCTTAAAAAAAAAAATTAAGTTCACTACAGATTTAGGTTCTTAATACTCCGGCTATGAGATTTAAAAGCATTTTCTGACACTAAGCAAAGTTGGCCTTGCTGGTTTATGAGTGGGAATTTATGCCTGGAAATATTCCATGCCTGTCTGTCTACTGCTTAATTGGCATAACAGGAGCAAAGCAGGCTGTAAACATCACAAGCATCAATTTCCAAATTTAGCATTAACAGAATGAATCCATCCTGAAAGGCAGCATTTATATTCATATCAGCACCAACAACAGAAACAAACCTATAATCCATTACGAGAACATTTCATTTTGTCCATGTCCAGAAACATCTCTGATTGCTAGAGAGGAAACTATGGACTTCTGCATTGGGTTTTCTGAATTCCAGTGATCCAAAGCACTCTCTGCCACAGGAAATCTGTGCCTAGCATAATTTGCTTCATGTCTAATTGCTTCATGTCTAACATTTATTAGCCATTGATACATTTCCAAAAAATAGGTGAGGGTGACTCTTTTAAAGTATTTATTCTGGGAATAGGAATGAGCTCTAAAAACCCCGAACTGTTTCCAGTACTCTGCAAATCTTGTAAAGGAGACCCCAAAAACAAAACTGGTTTGTTTTTCTTCTGTCTTGAGGAGAACAGAGGAAAGGAAAACCATCCAGCACAACCTCAGCCATCTAACTGTATGGGGCAAGCTGAGGATTTGTCAGGCTCCAGTTTTGCTACATAATAATAGACTTTGCATGAGTGGGTTCAGACTGTTTACAAGATTAAAAAGTGAAAGCAAAATAGCCAGTATCAGAGATGGCCACGTTGAATCAGATAACATCTCAAACTATTGCATAAGAAACCACCACCTTTTAATTGTCTGTCAGGGCCCAGGCTTGTTGTGATCAAAAAGGTAGTTTTTAGAGGGAAATAGTGATTGATTATCCTTTGCAGGGGTTAACTTCAAAGAAGGTGGAAAAATAATTACTGACTCAAAAGCTCTGCCTTTGAGCAGAATAATTTGAAGGAGACAAATTGATAAGAGAAGCTGCACCTTCTCTGCAGCCGAGCCATCTAATTTCAAAAGATGTTTTCTTCTCTTTGGTGAAAGATATCCAGGCAGCTTATATAATTTGTTTTGCTTTCTTTCTTTGCTCTGAAAATGTTTCTCTCAATCTGTAAAATTAGCTGTTGTAGACTCAAAACTTATATTGTTTTTGTTATGTGTTATTGTTTTCTCAGATAATCTTCTATATTTGTTTGTTGGAACATCTTTTCCAACTTCAAAAGGGAACTTTTGCATTGCTAGCATTGGAATCCCTATTTTTAAATGTGGGCTTAAAGCTACTGTTTCCTAGAGCAGAGGTCTCTGAACCTTGGCAACTTTAAGACTGGTGGACTTCAACTCCCAGAATTCCTCAGCCAGCTTTGCTGGCTGAGGAATTCTGGGAGTTGAAGTCCACCAGTCTTAAAGTTGCCAAGTTTGAGGACCCCTGTCCTAGAGTGAGAAGCTATCAGTTGCCCTCTCAACATGCATTACGTAGTAAAATTCTTACTTACCCTGTTCCCTTGTCATGGTAGCAGCACCCCCATTCAACTGCCCAATGTTCTCCAGATAGTCTTGGAGCATCCTAGGAAAGACCAAGTCAGCATCTATTATGTTGCCATGATGGAACAAACCACAGCACAGAAACACTGACTGACTTGCAGGACAAGATAACAACCATTGCAACAGAGAATACTTATAGCTCTCAGAATCAGTGTGTGGAAAGATGGGCAGTCAAAGTCATTAGGGCTTCCAATCCTTTTTCTTGGATACCTGCCCAGACTCAATGGTGCAGAGAAGACACTCTTCAAACATTCAGATAAGTTTTTAATCCCTGAGTTCAGCCAACGTACTAAATTCTAAATCTGAAGGAACAAAATGCAGTTGCTGTGTTCATACCCCATGCTATGCTCAAATAAATAAATGACGTGTTCCTACCTGACACCCAAGATAATAGTTGGGGCCCTACAACTTGCTAAACTATAAGTTCCCAAGTTCCCATTTTAGCTTAGGCTAGTTTAAATCCAGCTAGTATATGCCTGATTATGAACATTAACATGTTGGTAGGCCAAGGCCAAGGCAAACCAGATCTAAAAAGTCCCCAAATCCAGCTGAAATACAAATTACTTGAATGTGGAGATGGAATCTTTCCCTGTTATTTTAGAGATCAAATGGAAAGGGGATGTCCTGGGATGGTAAGAAAAAGGGACAGAAAGACAGTCAGCCAACCTTCTTCCAAATTTTGGCCCTCTTGGATCTCAGCCTGTCATATGTAGCAGAAGTGCTGAATTTTGGGAAAGGCACACCTGTTGGATGGCATGTACTTACTTTAGAGAAACTTGGCTTGGGTGCAGAGGATTCAGGATGGGTTGATCCATAGAATCGTGGGGGATCTCAGGTCTAGAAGACATTAAAAAAAAGAGTGGGGCAGGTACAAAGACATTTAGTCACCTCTGCTGAATGGAAAATGGATTGCAGGCCCATTTTCAGATCTGAAGGCTCCTTTAGGGGACAGTTTCCTGTCCATCTCTGTGTTCAGAGAAACCCTCATCCCTTACAACTAGGTGGTACCTGGCACTGCTGTTCTTTGGTGCCGCCCATCTGGTCGGCACAATGAAGAACCAAACTGCTAGAAATAGCCCCTTCATTCTGGTCCTGGTGGGCAGGGGCAAGACGCTTCAGTTCACGTTCTGCAGGACACCGGAGGTAGAACTATCTCTCCGGCATGGAGACCGCTACCTGCAATGGCAGAGATGTCTATGGCACTCCGTGAACACTGAGGTTCCTGTTGCACATTGTGGGCTAGCAAAAACAAAGTTTCCAGCCACAGAAGACAGACTGGAAGACAGACTACAGCCTTCGGGCCGGAGACAATATCATGACCCGTCCATCTGGAAGAAAAGTCGGTCTGGTCCGATTTTCCACCCAAGTGTAGCTACCTGCCTTTAAAAACAGTCAGCCCAACCCGTAATTCACATCCTTAGCACCTTTTACTAACCTGAATCAAGCAGGGAAGCAACATTTCATTCTTCCTTCCCACACATTATTCTACATTCCAGGTGACCTCACCCCTTTCATGCTGCTCCCACACATTACCTGTCAGAAGATGGGGTGCAGCGGTAGCACAGATTCTAGCATGCCCTTTACCACATTCAGCTGCAGCTCGGGGAAAATACATTTCTCAGGGTGTTCTCTCCCCTCATTCATTGCAGATAGAAAACTAACCCACTACCAGAGAGACAGATTGCAGCAGAGCCCGTCAGTTACTCCATTAATTTCTCAACGTTTTGCTTTAAAGTAGATAAGAATGGTTAAAAAGCATGTCTGACCTGCAGGTGGACGTGGCACAGCCTTCCCTATCTTTTCCCACTGCTAGTGCTCCAGCTGCAGGGAACGCAGCCAGCGAGGGGCGGGCGTGGGGTGGGTGGGGGAACCTAATGCCCAACAGCTCCTGCCTCCACTCCTACACTCATGGACTTCGGGCCGGAGAGTCCGGTGATGCCATCCTCCCTCCCCCCTGCCCGTTGCACATCCATTCTGCAGGGCAAGCCCTCACCCTCTGCGGGGCAGGGCGTGGCACAGCAGCAAGGAGCAACGCCGTTGAGCATGGATCTCCTCTTCCAGTTACCCAATTCTCCAGGCAGCGCGGATCCGCGGTGTGGGGTTTGGGCGAGGTGGGGGGCGGACGTAGAGAGAGGCCTTTCTTCTCCTGGCGCAGTCGCTTCGCAGCGCCGGTTGGTGCCCATCGGCCGCAGTCTCGGGGCCACGTGGCGGAAAGGCGGGTGCTGGCTGACACGTTCATTCCCGCCTCTCTCCCCCTTCCGAGTTCTGGACGTCTTCTAGGCTAGGGCAGGTTTGCTTCGTTGTTCCCCGCGCTCTTTGCAAGCCGGTCACTGGGGAGGATCTACGAAGCGCTGGTTCCTAAAGGGCCTTCAGAAAGATCTCGTCGCGATTCCTGGATGGGGGAAGGAGAAAAACTGCGGGGAGCGTCTTCTTTCCAGTTCCACAGATCTCCTGAGATCATCACTCCGGGGTATGCCTGCCCTACAGAAGGAACACTGATAAAATACCCTTTTTGCAGTTCCTCTCCCACGGAAGACTCCATCGTCTGCTTTTGAACGCAAGGAGCCACGGGTGGGTGGATGACATTAAAGGAAGTTTCATTTTTTGAGTAATAGTGCTTTTAAGGGCTGGAGGGCTGGCTCATATTCAGCATCCCTACACATACCATATCCTATGCCATATCCACATAACTTTACGAAATTTATAAATGAACGTAATGAATAAAGAGAGAGATTGAACTACACACTATACAGTATATCTTCCATTTGAGAAGAGCGATCCCCTTTGGGGTGAAATATGGACACTAACCTCACTATCAATACAAAAGCTACGAGTGGCACAAAGAACCTTGGAAAGATACATGCTCAGCATTACAAGACAAGATAGGAAGACCTGCACATGGATTAGAGAAGAAATAAAAGTATACAATATTATCGAGAGAGTAAAAGAATTGAAATGGAAATGGGCTGGTCACATAGCAAGAAGAACTGAAGGCAGGTGGATGAAGGCAGTCATAGAATGGATCCCACTTGATAAAAAGCATCCATGAAAGAGACCTAAAACAAGATGGCTTGACAACATCAGCAAGTTTTGAGGGCCTAACTGGCAAAATAAAGCTCAGAATTGTATTAGTTGGAAACAGCACAGGCAGAAGAGATATTCATCCTGCAGTGGATAGACAGTGGCTAAAATGATGATGATGATGATGATGTATATACACACAACTATATTAGAAACATCAATCAAGCAGAACACAGCAAACTCCAACACCAACAAACACAGACCAAGACTCCCAACCAATCAGGATGAAGAAAAACCATTCTGGCACAGCAGTAGGAAAGTCTGACTCACAGACGAACACAATACAGAAGCCTGATGATGGCAGATGAGATTCTGCCGAAACGTTGCTACAACTTTAAAAGCACAACTATAATGACGTGGGAAAATACCCGAACAAAGCTGAATGCCATACATGTAAGTACCAAAAACTTAATATAATATATATATATATATATATATATATATATATATATATATATATATATATACATACACACATACACACAAATACACACACATATATATATGTAGTGTATAGTTCAATCTCCCCATATATATTAAAGTATACATTACATTCCTTTACAAATATGTGGATATAGATAAATTTGTAAAGGGGTATAATGCAAATCTAACCTATAGTTCAATATCTATCATCTATCTACCTATGTATCATCTATCTAACTATAGCTTAAGTTTGCATTACATTCCTTTACAAACTTTTAAAGTGCTTGAAAGAAAGCATGGGGACGGATCCTGCAACTATGCCATCCAGTGATATAGGAAGAGAGCTTTGTCCCCTATAAAATTATGGCCATCACCCCTATTGCCAATTCCCAGAGGTCCTCTTATTTGCAACAATTGAGTAAGCCAACACCTATCTGGCAGTTCAGATTTAATAAAAGAATATGTGTCTACTTCAAACCATTCCTGGTGATTTCATGGACCATCTACAGGGCTTTCTTGGCAAAACTATAAAGTGGTTTGTCATTGCTTTTTCTCCCTTCCCAATTAGCCTGCAACTCTGAGATTTCTTCCTTCTGTTAAAAGGCTAAATCCAATCCTACTTTTAAGATGACCCTATGTTTATGATGTGCTGCCATCTAGCTATTCTGCGATAGTATTACTTCCTTAATTTTTTTTTGGCCCCCAAAACACAGTTGGCCAGATGTAAATAACAAAATGTTAAAATATTTTAAACTTAAATAATAACTGGAGTTTTAATTTTTACAGCTATGTTCAAATTGTAAAACATATGAAGTGGCATTTTTTAATTCTATTCTTATTTATTTTATTTCATTGAAAAGAAATTCTGTACAATCATTTAAATATAAATGAGTCTATATAAAGTGGGCAATAAAATGATTTGATGATACATAATCAGTAATAAATAAGCATATTTAGGCAGACGGTGAAACATTAACTACCGTGTTTGCCCGAAAATACGATTGACCCCGAAAACAAACCCTAGCTGATTTTCACACCTGTACCTAATACAAGCCCTGCTCCAAAAATAAGGACTAGTTAAGCCCTGCCCACCATTTGACTGTACAAGGTGGGGTGAGGCGCGGGTGTAAAAATCAAGTTAGGGCAAATGGGGGGGGATGGAGGTGCGCCATGCCCCCAGTACCCACTTACCTCATTGCACCGGTGGAGCTGCAGCAAAATGCTGCATGGTTCGTTGCACAGTGGAGCCACTCGCAGAACACCACGAGGCTTGTAGCACCAGTGGAGCTGCTCACTGCAGAACACTGATGCTCGACTCACTGGTGGAACCACTCATTTGGTGAGACTCGTCTCGCCGGTGGAGCTGCTTGCGGCAGAACACTGCGAGACTTGTCTCGCTGCTGAAGCCACTCGTGCATGCAATGGCACAACACACCATGCAGCATCCAGCTGCAAGCAGCTCCACCAGCAAGATGAGCATTTGAGCAGATGGGCACAACAAATCAGGCGGCTCCACGGGCACAACAAATCTTGTGGCATTCTGCTGTGAGTAGCTCCACCAGCGAGACCAGGTAAATGGGTGCGGGGATGTGTGAGGCACCTCCACCTCCAAAATAAGACATCCCCCGAAATAAGCCCCAGTGGTTATTTTGGGGCCCAAAAGAAAATAAGACAGGGTCTTATTTTTGGGGAAACACAGTATCTACATTTAGGAAGCTTCATGACAAAATGATTTGCTGGATAAATTCCAAGATTGGGTTTCATTCCTACAATAAAATAGAGTAGGGTTGTGAAATGCATGAAGAGAATTGCATGTGAAATGCAACTATCCAAGAAAATTGACTATTTTCGGGCTGATTAGTTTCTTAGAAATATCTGTTTAGAAACCCTAGAAAGAAAAGTTTTATGGTAGATGATTAAGGCAGAATTTTTCATTGAACTTGCAGAATTGGCTGACACCTCTCTCAATACAACTATCAAATTTAAATGTTCCACTAACATTTTTTTATTGCTGTATGGTTCTGGAAATTTTTTGACAATCACGTTCACATCAAGGTATATACACAGCTCAAAAAAATAAAGGGAACACTTAAACAACACAACGTAACTCCAAGTCAATCACACTTCTGTGAAATCAAACTGTCCACTTAGGTAGAACACTGATTGACAATCAATTTCACATGCTGTTGTGCAAATGGAATAGACAACAGGTGGAAAGCATAGGTAGTTAGCAAGACATCCCCAGTAAAGGAGTGGTTCTGCAGGTGGTGACCCCAGACCACTTCTCAGTTCCTATGCTTTCTGGCTGATGGTTGGGTCACTTTTGAATGCGGTGCTTTCACTCTAGTGGTAGCATGAGACGGAGTCTACAACCCATACAAGTGGCTCAGGTAGTGCAGCTCATCCAGGATGGCACATCAATGCGAGCTGTGGCAAGGTGGTTTGCTGTGTCTGTCAGCTTAGTGTCCAGAGCATGGAGGCGATACCAGGAGACAGGCCAGTACATCAGGAGACATGGAGGAGGCCGTAGGAGGGCAACAACCCAGCATCAGAACCGCTACCTCTGCTTTTGTGCAAGGAGGGACAGGAGGAGCACTGCCAGAGCCCTGCAAAATGACCTCGAGCGGGCCACAAATGTGCATGTGGCTGCTCAAACGGTCAGAAACAGACTCCATGAGGGTGGTATGAGGGCCTGACGTCCACAGGTGGGGGTTGTGCTTACAGCCCAGCACCGTGCAGGACATTTGGCATTTACCACCAAGATTGGCAAATTCGCCACTGGCGCCCTGTGCTCTTCACAGATGAAAGCAGGTTCACACTGAGCACATGTGACAGACGTGACAGGGTCTGGAGACGCCATGGAGAACGTTCTGCTGCCTGCAACATCCTCCAGCATGACCGGTTTGGCAGTGGGTCAGTAATGGTGTGGGGTGGCATTTCTTTAGGGGGCCGCACAGCCCTCCATGTGCTCGCCAGATGTAGCCTGACTACCATTATTCTCAGACCCCTTGTGAGACCATATGCTGGTGCGGTTGGCCCTGGGTTCCTCCTAATGCAAGACCTCATGTGGCTTGAGTGTGTCAGCAGTTCCTGCAAGATGAAGGCATTGATGCTATGGACTGGCCCGCCCATTCCCCAGACCTGAATCCAATTGAGCACATCTGGGACATCATGTCTCGCTCCGTTGCATCACAGACTGTCCAGGAGTTGGGGGATGCTTTAGCCCAGGTGTGGGAGGAGATACCTCAGGAGACCATCTGCCACTTCATCAGGAGCATGCCCAGGCATTGTAGCGAGGTCATACAGGCACTTGGAGGCCACACACACTGAGTCTCATTTTGACTTGTTTTAAGGACATTACATCAAAGTTGGATCAGCCTATAGTGTTTTTTTCCACTTTAATTTTGAGTGTAACTCCAAATCCAGACCTCCATGGGTTGCTAAATTTAGTTTCCATTGATAATTTTTGTGTGATTTTGTTGTCAGCACATTCAACTATGTAACGAACAGAGTATTTAATAAGAATATTTCATTCATTCAGATCTAGGATGTCTTATTTTTGTGTTCCCTTTATTTTTTTTGAGCAGTGTATTTGCTCAGTGGTGAACTGAATAACCCACATTTATTTGGGTTTATAATTACAATAACTATTTGAAGTTAGAAACAAGAAACCACATTTTGGCTGAACCCAGCCAGTATGTGAGTAACAGTTAAGCAGCAAAATTCTTAATCTGTCTTGGCTAAGGAGATTGAACTAAGTCATTCTCTTAGTGGCTGAATTTGCCCAGCATGCTTTAAGTGCATTTTCATAATATACCACGCTTGATTAATTTAAACCTTAGTTTTTGTACGTGCATAACTATGCAAGTTGTGTGAACCCAACACATTTAGTTTGTGGTTCCAGAAAATGGGTTAATTTAGTAACACCCAAATCAGAAGAAGTTTGGTAAGACCTTTTCCATCTAACAAACTTTATTAAATGGCATAAACTTTCATGAGTTGCTTCTCACTTCAATAGGTACATCATCAGAACATTAAATAAATGGAATAATTTCATTCCTTTATCAGATCACAGAAGCTTCTGCTTTTCAATCAAATATATTGTTTAGAAAAGATGCTACCAAAATTCTGGCTTTTGATCATCACAGACTAATTGGGATCTCCTCTTTCAAAGTATTTTATAACTAAATGTAGTATTTGAACTCAATCAGTGCTTGATTCCCACAGCCACTTAATCTAATTAGTAAATCTGTTTAGGAGGGGGGTTTGCATAAACACTACATTCCCAAGCTTAATTTAGTTTTATGCAACCAAAATTAAGATGTGCAAAACACAATCCCTAGTGCTTCAACTGATTTCAGCATGATGTCCTTAACAGTAAGTATCAGCCTGCCCTTCCTGTTACAGGATAGTTGTGTTGAATGAAACAGGCACAATTACATTGCTTTAATTATAATCAATACATTTAACAACAATGAAAACAAAGGTTTGATCTTCTTCTACTCATATATTAAGTGTCCAAGCTTCACCTGGCAAATATGACAAAGAGTGTTCAGAATCTTCAGAAGTTCTGTTTATTTTCTTGGAAGTGAAATCATACAATAATCTTAAATCCCACATTTTATCTTTCCTCTTCCATTTTCCTTGATGCCTCGATTAGCTTGATGTGGACAGTCTTGTCAGTTTAATGCTTTCTTAACCTAATGTTTTCTTTCTCCTCTGCTCCTTCTCCCTTTATTGCCTTAGAGGGTTTTTTCCCCTTATTCTCCCGATTCATCTCCACCAACTGACCATCTCAGGGAATTTGGTCTGTCTCCTAGACTCATTTTCATACAAAACAAGCCCGGGGCGGACAGGTTCGCGATGGTAATGGATGAAGATTGAATAAAGTAAGTTAGCCCATTACAAGGAAGTGCTTAGGAAAATCGCCGCGGACTTTTCCCTTCCCTCCCCAGAAAAAAGGAGGAGACACACTGAAATGGCATGAAGGGCGACAGAAGTGCAAGGTTCCTTTGCTCAAACCCCTTTGAACCCTAATCCGCCTTCCGGCCTTTTGCGCTTTGTACCGGGTGGGACGAACGGGAAATGCCCACCACAAAAATGGCTGCAGCGGCTGACGGAGCAAAGGCGCCTGCTCGTCACAAAGAGGGCGGAGCCTGACTTTCAAGGGCTGTGTCTGACTTTTGTATTCGCCTTGTTTGCTGTATCGGCGCCTTCCTTTCCTGGGCGGCCGTAGACACTGATTCCGCCGACGAGGGAAGACAAAGTCAAGACCATGCTGGGACTGTCGCTTTTGCTGGGCTGCAGCACCGGTTGGCTCCTGTACTATTGGGCGCACGTCCCCAAGGTCAGCCTTAAAAGTACCGGCACTGCAGCTTCTTTGGGCACGCTTAGGGTTGGGTTAGGGGAGGCGGTGAAACAGAGCCTGTTGGCGAAGCGATGAGCGGAGCGGCTTCTGAGTCTTCTTTTTTCTTCGGGGCGATGGGAAATAAAAACGACTCTTAATTTCCCTGAAATGTATTAGAAGGTTCTCACCAAACTCCGAAAGGGCGCATAGCTCTGACCCCGGTTTCCATCCTTTCCGTTTCCTACTACCTTACTAACTTATGGAGGATTGCCAAAAAGCCACTCAATTGAAGTATACTGCACTTAAGCTGCTGTTTCTGCTCTTGCTACAGAAGTCATTAGGGACAAACTCCTCACTACTTTCTTGCTTTCTCCTGCCTACTTCTGTTTTTTCACCTTCGTTTTAGTTGGCAAGTCTTGGCATGTTCTGGCCAAAATACAACTCCCTTTATGTTGTTTTCTTTTTTTCATCTCCTTTTCATTAAAGAATATACAAGCTGAGTTTTGGTTGATTTTTATCATACTTCTAGCCAAAAGCTCTCCAGATATTTAGTTTGTTTGCAATTACGCCTTTCTCGTGGGTGGAGATGTGCTTGTTTTGGCTATCAAGTATTACTGTGCAGATGTCTTTGCAACTTGGTTAACTCACATTATAGTTTGTTTAAATTTATATTCTGCTTTTACTTTGTACAACTGAAGGCAGCATACATAATATCCCTCCTGTTTTCCCCTCAACAACCATGCTGTGCAGGGCTGACCTAAAAGAGTTTGAAGGCCAAAGCGAAGACTAGAACTCTCACTCTTCCAATTTCTAATACAGCACCCTAATCATTATACCACACTGGTTCTAGCCTGGACAACTGGATTAGTGCTCCATCAAAAGCCAAGACACCCTTAGATAGTCTCCACTAGAAAGGCTAAACTCAATTTCATATACTCAAGCCTGCCATGGAAGAATATTTTTATTTATTTATTCAATTTCTATAGCTGCCCAGGTATACAATTGAAAACATTATTAAGACACTAAAAACATTTTAAAACAATAAAACCGTCCAAAATAAATACATATAGTAATTGAGATACTGGGCCAGTTAGCAATACAGCCAGGAAACAGGACCCTGAACACATTCAAGCACCTTATGCTCTGGAACATAACCAAATTTTTAGAGCCTTATGAAAGGCTAACAGGATTGGGGCTGTTCTAATATCTGAAGGAAGGACCATCCATATCCATCCACGGGCCACCATGGAAAAAGCCTGTCTTCCCACCAGGCACTATTCTTTGGCTGACAGGATCTGCTGCATGCCCATTCTGTTAGATTGGGTTGGATGGGTAGAGACTGTTGGAAAAAGGCAACCCAGTCTTAGGCCATGTAGGACTTTAAAGGTGACAGCCAGCATCTTGAATTGCACTTGGAAACCCACTGTTAAACAATGCAGCTCACACAAAAGTGATGTCAAATGTGGATTTTAGTCCAGTATTTTTTAGCATCCGCACAAGTCCACCACATATGGTAATATGAGCCAGGTGTCTGATGACATTTCCAACATTTTTCGGATTTATTCTTGAACATTCTTGGGGGGGGGGGAATGCCACCTGTAAAACATCTTATACAAATTTTCTTTATATGCTGTTGACATTGTCATTCTATAATTTTGAGACCACAATTTTTGCCATTTCTCTAGATCAATCCCATATCCAAAATTCTTCCCCCAAGCAATCATAGTTTCTTTAACTTGTTCTTCTTCTAGTTTAATTTCTAATAAAAATCCATACAATAATAACCTTTTCATCAGTACCTGTCAAAATCTTATCTAAATCAGTCAGTTTATCATAGAACCTTTCTGTTTTAAAATCTTTATCATACCTTGAATGTATTTGCGCATATGAAAACTAATTCATCTTTATACCTTGTTCCTCTAGTTTTTGTACAGATTTAAGTTCACCCTTTTCATTCAATATTTCACCATTCAATATTTCACCATTCAATATTTCACCATTCAATATTTCACCATTCAATATTTCACCATTCAATATTTCACCATTCAATATTTCACCATGTTGTTCCTTTTTGTACATTATAGGATAAGAAAATGCTTCAATAGTCGATAGCCAGACTGGAATTTTCAAATAACTGTCTTTTAATCTTCTCCCAGTTTAACCACAGAGACTCCCGTATATACTGTCTTCTAAAGTACCCCTGTGTTTTAGTTCCTTTATACCATAGAAAAGCATGCCACCCCAACAACAGATCATGTCCTTCTAATGTCAACAATCTAGTATTTCTTAATGTTATCCATTCCTTAACCCACATCAAATTTGTAGCTTGGTAATACAACTCCCAATTAGGCAAACCAAATCCTCTTATTCTAGCATCTTGCAAAAGTTTTAACTTTATTCTTGCTTTCTTACTTTGCCATATAAATTTCAACACAATTTTATTTAAATCTTCAAAGAAATCTTTTCCAAGCCTAATTGGAATAGTTTGAAACAAATATAAAATTCTGGGTAATATATTCATCTTGATTGTTGATATTCTCCCTATTAATGACAGTTGTAAATTTTCCCATTTCGCCAAATCTAGCGCTATCTGCTGTTTGTTTGATATAATTATTTTCTTTTAGTGTATTGCATCTTGCTGTCAAGTATATCCCCAAGTACTTGATCTTATTCGTGACCTGAATTTTCAATAGGTCTGCCAGTTCTTCCTTTTGTCTTGATAGCATATTCTTTGTCAAGATCTTTGTCTTATCTTTATTTATTTTCAAACCAGCCACCTTTCCATATGTCTCTTTTCTATCAATTTTGATGCTGTTTCTAGTGGGTCTTCTAAAATAAAAACCAGATCATCTGCAAATGCTTGCAACTTAAATTCTTCCTTTTTAATTTTCATCCCTTTTATATTCTTTTCATCTCTAATATTTCTATTTAGCACTTCCAAAGTTAACACAAACAACAGAGGTGACAGTGGGCACCCTTGTCTTATTCCTTTTCTTATATCAATAGAGTCTGTCAGTTCTCCCTCTATCATTACCTTTGCCGTTTGCTTATGATATATAGCTTTTATTGCTTGAATAAATTTTCTAGCAAAGCCCATCTGTTCCAGCAGTAACAACATGAATCGCCAATTCACATTATCAAATGCCTTCTGTGCATCTAGAAATATCAAAGCCATTTGTTTTTCAGGATGTGCCTCATAATATTCCAAAGTGTCCAAGATTACTCTTATATTGTCTTTAATTTGTCTCTTTGGTAGAAATCCATTTTGATCAGGATGAATAAAATTATTTAAGTATTTTTTAAGTCTTTCTGCCAATATTGAAGCAAAAATTTTATAATCTGCATTTAGTAGGAAAATAGGTCTATAGTTCTTGATTTGTAATGGATCGGCCTCCTCTTTTGGAACAAGTGTAATATAAGCTTCTGATATAAGACCATGATTTAGGTATCCTCTTCTTTAACATAACTTCATTCATAACTTCTAGCAATGGAAGATTCAACGATTCTTATAATGTTTTGTAAAATTCTGCCGAAAGTCCATCTGGGCCTGGTGCCTTTCCATTATTTTGCTTCTTGAGTGCTTCAGTTAACTCCATCATCGTTATATTGCTTTCTAACATTGTTTCAATCTCTTTAGGTATCTGGGGTAACTTAGCATTCTGTAGGTACTGTTTGACTCTTTCCTCATCAATATTCTCTTGTGTGTATAGTTTCCCATAATAGTCTCGAATGATTTCCTTCTTCTCTTTACTACCATAGCAAACTTGGCTTTGATCATCTATTAATTGCATTTTTTTCCTTGATTCTTTCTCCTTTCTCAGTTTATATGCTAACCATCTACCTGGTTTATTTGCATCTTCAAAGTAATTCTGTTTAGCACCTCTAATTTTCTGTGCTAATTCTTCTTTTTCTATTAGACCCATTTTATGTTTAGTTATATCCATTTTTAACTTAATGTCCTTTTTCTGTGGCATTTTCTGTAGCTCTTTTTCAAGTCCTTTATACTCATCCTCTAATGCCTTAGAGGCTAATCTTTTCATGGTATTTCTTTTCCTTGTATAGTTTATTATCAAGCCTCTGGCATATGCCTTCATTGTATCCCATACATTCTGGATTGATGTATCTTCTTTTTTGTTTTCTCTAAAGAAAAAAGGCAGTTCTTTCTCCATCCACTGTGTGAAGTCTTTTTCCTTTAAAATAGTATTATTTAGCGTCCATCTAGATCTTCTTTGTCCTTTCCATTTAATTGTCATTGGATTGTGATCTGCCCATGTACTTGTTTCAATATTTATTTCTTGAATATTAGTTAACAATTCTGTTGACATCCATATCATATCTATTCTGGACCATGATAAGTGTCTATTTGAGTAGAAGGTGTATCGTTTAGTTTTAGCATTTCTTTCTCTCCATGTATCTTTTAAGTTTATTTCATCTACCATATTAAAAAAAGATTTAGGGAGAGTCTTTCTGTTTTGCTTTATTGTTTTCTGTGCTGTATAGTCCAGTTTGTTGTCTACAATTCCATTAAAATCTCCCATCATAACTATATTAGCATAGTCCAGTTCAATTATTTTGATATGTAATTTTTTATAAAATTCTTCTTGTTTATCATTCGGGGCATAGATTGCAATCAGGAGTGTTTTCGTATTATTATCCATTATTTCCACCATTAGTATTCCGTCGTCATCAGTATAAATCAATTTTGCTGGAATGGTCTCTTTAATATATAAAACCACTCCTCTTTTCTTACATTGTGTCAAGGAGGTAAATATTTTCCCTAGTTTTGGCTGTATCAACAATTGTTCATATTGCTTTTTAATATGTACTTGTTGTAGGCAGATTATATCAAATTTTAATTTCTCTAATTTATGGAAAGTTTTCCTTCTTTTAACGGCTGAATTAAGTCCATTTATATTAATTGTAATCAATTTTTTCTCTTCCATGGTTATATTTTATAATTAGGTTTGGCAGCTCTCGTGGATCTTGGTTCACGTTGTCCTTTGGCTTCCTCCTTTCCACCTACTGCACCTTCCTCTTTTTCAGTCATCATTTGGCAGTCCTCTTGGAATTCAATTAGTGAAATTTCTTTTTCTGCCTCTTCCTCTTTCCCTCTGAAAGATTCTGTATAAAATGATTCAGCTTTCTCAATTGAATCAATTCTGTATCTCTGTTCTTGCCATGTGAACATTAAACCTTCTGGAATCAGCCATCTATAATTCACCTCTTATTTAAGTAGCAATTTGGTCAAGAATTAGTATTCTCTTCTCATCTCTCTCACTCTCCTGGGTACTTGTTTCAAAACCACAATCTCCTTATCTTTATATTTCAATGTTTTCTCTCTTGCCACTTGCAATATTTGCCTTTTAATGGCTTTCTTTGTAAATCTGATGTGAACTTCTCTTGGTAGGCTATTTCTCATTACGTATCTTGTGAAGACTCAATAAACCTCATCTATTCCATCCATTATCTTCTCTTCAGTTATTTCCAAAGCTTCAGCCAATATTTCTATCATTATCTCAGCTAGGTTTTGTCCCTTTTCTTCCTCTGTATTTTGGAATCTGAGATAAAATTCTGATCTGTCCATCTCCCATCTCAGCATACTACTTTTATCTTGTTCAACCACAGTTAATCTGGTATCAGGTGACAGCCAGCATCTTGAATTGCACCTGGAAACCCACTGTTAAACAATGCAGCTCACACAAAAGTGATGTCAAATGTGCGATATATCTGGCACCATTTACTACCTGCACCTGCACCAGTTGGAGTTTCCAAATGCTCTTCAGGGGCAGCCCTATGTAGAGCATGTTACAGTAGTCTAAATGAGAGGTTACAAGGGTATGGGTTATTGTGAGCAGGGCTTCCTAGTCTAGGTATGGGTGTAATTGACATACCACCCAAAGAGGTGAAAAAAACCTTCCTAGCCACTGCTGCCCTCTGCTTTCTGACTAGGAGCCAAACGTCTAAGAGAACCCCCAGATTGTGCAGCAGGTCTATCTGGGGTAGTGAAACCCCATCCAGAACTAAAGATGGAAGAACCTTGTCTCTGGAGTGTCCAAATATCCACAGCCACTCCATCTTGCTAGGCTTGAGTTATTATCTCACCTTTATTATCTTTATGAACAACTCCAGGTGGCAAACATACATAATATAGTACTCCCTCCTCCTCCTATCCCCCCGCAACCACCCCCTTTGAGGTGAGTTTTGCTGAGAAAGAGTGATTAGCTCACAATCATCCAACCATTCATGCATATGGTGGAACTAGAACTCACGGTCTCCTGGTTTTTGATATCCAGAAGATAGCCATGCAGAGTTCCATGTTTTACATTCAGTTGAACTTTGCATTGCAGGCTGAATTTTAAGAAACAGAAGATGTTTATCGTATAAGGACAGACGAGTTGCCTGCTGAGAAACAGATCCTTGGATCCTATTACAAATTCTGGCCTTTGCATAATCTGGGCTGTGCCTTTGTTGCTTTGGTTCTAGGATTGCAAAATTAGGGCATATCCTTCAGAGGGATCAATATAGCTTCTATTTCTCCCTCCCAGAAACCTGGCAGAACAATGCCTTCAAAAATAATTCTGTAGATGACTATTTTGACTGTAATCTTGATGTGCTAGCCCGTCTGCCTACACATACCTATATTACATAAGAACAAACCTGATGGATCAGGCCAATGCTCATCTTCATCCAGTAATTTGTTTTCTACAGTGACCAACCAGATGCCTCTAAGATACTCACAAGCCAAGGAGACCGATACACCTCTCTCAGTCATCATTCATTTGCAGCTACTGGTTAGGGCAGGCAATCCCCAACCCAGAGATAACACTAAGTCTTTTAGTCCAAGGAATTTTCAGGCTTCCCTCCATGAATTTAATCAATTGCCCTTGAAAACCATCAATTAGTGATCCCAAAGGTGCTTTTTCAGGAGGCAACTGGACTTTCTTGTTTTTTCTTTTGAAGATGTTTCGCTTCTCATCCAAGAAGCTTCTTCAGCTCTGACAGGATAGTGGGGAAGGATTTATATTCCTTGCAGACAGCTGACATTTGCATCCTTTTAGAGGGTCCTTGAAGCACTTCGAGGTTTTTCTGTGTCCTCAGGGTCATCTCCTGGTTCCTGTAGTCTGCAATTTTTTTCTCTGGAAATCCATTCCTACTCCCATATCATTCAAAGAGTGTTCATCCCAAATTGTAGAGCTAACAGTCTGTAGAGATTTCCAGTCATCTAGGTCATGGTTGTCCCAAAGGAGCTTTTTCAGAAGGTAACGGGACTTTCTTGTTTTTTTCTTTTGAAAATGTTTCACTTCTCATCCAAGAAGCTTCTTAAGCTCTGACAAGGAATATAAATCCTTTCATTCCCCACTATCCTGTCAGAGCTGAAGAAGCTTCTTGGATGAGAAATGAAACATCTTCAGAAGAAAAAACAAGAAAGTCCAATTGCCCCCTGAAAAACCACCTTTGGGACAACTATGACCTGGATGATTGAGAATCTCTGCAAACATCCATTAGTGGTCATAACCAAATCCTGTGGTAATGAATTTCACAGGCCCATTATTGGCTGGGTGAAAAATTACTTCCTTTTTTTAATCTGTCCTAAATCTTTTCCCACTCAGCCTCATTAGATGGCTTCTGGTCCTAGCATTCTGAGAGAGGAAGAAAAATATATCCTTATCCATTATTTTTATCTACTTTATTCATCCCCCCTACCCCCCGACAGTGTTTTTCAAAGCTAGAGAGTCCCGGCCATTCTAGTTTTTCTTCATGAGAAGGGCATCTCAGTCTTTTGATAAATATGGTTCCTTTCTACTGTACTTTTTGAAGCTGTTATATTAAAATAACCTTTTATTAGCTTCTTGGGGTATTATGAGAAGCTTTTTTTGGGCGGCGGGGGGGGGGAGATTTTCATCTAATTTGCAAATGCTTTCCTGCCTTGTTGCCTCAGGGTGATTCATCTTCTCCACAAGCAGGTAGAGGAGTTTCTCCACTGAAGGGCAGTGGAGGACATCTTGAGTTTGATTTGTTTTTCAAGTTCATTGTCTGTAATTCCACTCGATCCTTTGCAGCGCCCACTCCTGGTGGCTTGTCAGCCTTTCCGGTCCTTCTTGGAGAAGTATTGTCCCATTGTGAAGGAGACATTCTACCCTACACCATGGTGCTTTGAAGGTCGACTTCAGACCATTGTCCGTGCCTTTATCAAATCCTGCCCATTTGTCTCCTACCACAGGTGGGTCCACTATGAAGGAGGGAGGCCATTGCTACTTCTGGGCATTGTTGGGTTGAGGCAGTAGACATAACAGTGAGTGCCATTCTGTCCACATTTTGCTTAATCTTTTGACATCTCATTCAGTGAATTGCTGCAAACCGCAGATGGAGGGCAGCTGTTCTTGGATTGGGCTGATCCTGATGATGGGACCCAACCTGACCCAGAAAATTGCCCCATTGTCCTGTTTTTGCCAGGCTTGACAGGCAACAGCCAAGAAACATACATTCTACATTTGGTATGCAACACTCAGAGCCACGGCTACAGGTGAGAATCACAAAAAAAAAACAACCCACCCAATGTTTTGAGATTTGGAGAACTGGATTTGTTTCACTTTGGATCAAGTGCGCCATTCATTTGGGAGTTCAGTTCTGTTTGAGGGCTAATGAGAATAGGGTTGTATGAAAATGAAAATTATTTCTTATGGAAATTTACCATTATCCCTTCCAGGGCTGTTGTGTTTAATAATCGAGGATGCAGAGGAGAAGAGCTGCTGGTAAGAACTATTGCAGTGTAGCACAAAATTGTTTGTGTGTACATGTTGGCAGCTGAGATAGTTACAAATCCTTTTAATTACATGGGGAAAGGAGGGTGTCGGGATTCTGGCAGTTACTCCCATTTAAATCATGAGTCTCAAGCCAAACTTCCAAAATTTAAAAAGGATTTATTGAGAGTTAACATGCCGGCACTGCCTGGGTATAGCCGATTCTGAGACACATAACATAATTCATTGTTACCCTTGACCCTGGTTCTCCCCTACCCTCTGGGTGTATCATAATTCATATTCTCCAATGGGACACATCCATAGCCAAGAGTCATCAATCATGCTCTCCAGTTAGAATTTTGTGTGGCAGAAACTTCAGTCACCTAGTTACTATCTTTGAAAACATTTATGGAATGCAGTTTTGGTTTTGCAAGTTGTGCACTGCTCCCACCTCCCTTTCTGTTGGCAACTCTAAAAAGACCAGAGAAATATTTTATGAGTTGACAGAGGGCTTGTCTGCTACAGGTAATCCATACGCACTCATGTGCCTCTCTTTTAGAAGATGCAGCTTTTTGCTGCTGTTCAGGGTTGCTTTTGATCTCCCATCCATGTCCCTCTCTCTTATTTTCAGACGCACCGGTCTTTCTGTGCCTCCAATACTGAGGACTTGGAACTGGTAGTGGACCACATCAAGCGTCGGTTCCCTTGTGCACCACTGATGGCAGTTGGCATTTCTCTTGGCGGGTGAGACTTAGATTGGACAAAGGAAGGGAAAATGAGGAAGCACAATTTTCTGACTCCAAGGAGCATACCAGGAAGATAGAGTCTGGGTATTTCACATTATCAGTTAAAATATTGTGTTAAATATGATATCTCTATTATCATCATCATGTTCTTCTTCCCAAACATACCAGTGTATTTCAATTTACATTCCACCAATGACACATTCTTCAGCGGCATCTGCGGCATCTAAGATACACACACAGACACACAGAGACACACAGACGTCAGGGTGAGCAATCCTCAGATTCTGTGTGACTTGTTTCACCTATTTCATACACTTAAACATCCTTGATTGCATCACCAATATATTTAGTACCACAATTTTCAGTAGCCTGAGTTCCTGCCGTTTGCTAAAATAAGGGGTACCATGTGTCCTTGAAGATGTGTTACACCTACTGGGTGCTTTTTTTTTTTTTTTTGAAAAATACTTTATTAGTTTTACCTTTAAAAGCACAACACAACTACAAGTTATGTACAACAAAAAGACAAACAGGCCTTAGCATAGGCCAAGAGGGAAAGAGAGGAAAGCCTAAGCGAGGAAAAAGGGAAGAGTAAGGGAGGGGAAGGGTAGAGTAGGGAAAACAGTTAAAATAAAACCATATTTTGTGAACAATTATGACAAACTTCTCCAACAATTCAAGAAAGATTTAGATTCCTGGAGTACATTACAACTTTCCTTATTGGGCGGGATTGCTCTGATTAAGATGAATATTCTGCCAAAATTTCTATATCTATTCCAGACGATTCCAATCAAATTAAATAAAAAAAAATTTATGGAATTAAACAAGATAACACTGAAATTTATTGGGCAGGGGAAAAAAGCTAGGATTAATGTAAAAGCCCTACAAGATTTGAAAAGCAGAGGAGGGTTAGGCCTGCCAAACTGGGAAATATATTATAAGACAGCCACCCTACTATGGATAAAGGAATGGGTGAATATAACCAACAAAAGAACACTAATATTAGAAGGCCACGATATGCAAAAAGGATGGCATGCCTTTCTGTGGGAAACTGGGAAACCCAGGCAATCATATTTCCATAGGCATCTTATCAGGGACTCTCTATTAACCAATTGGAAAAAATACGTAAAAACTCTATCTAAAAATACCGATTTGGCTATCTCCAATGGATAGCACCCTAATAATTTAGATATAACTAAAATGATGAAGTACGAAAATTTATTAGATCCACAAGGAAAACTGAAAACACGACAAGAATTACAAGAGCAAGGATTTATAATTGATCAGTGGGTGTACCTTCAAATTCATAGTAGATACAAACAAGATATTAAGGAATTTGGAATCTACAATAAATTACAGACATTAGACAAAATCCTATTAGGACCGAGCAAAAAAAATATATCTAAATTTTACAAACATTTATTAGAAACTGAATTAGAACAAGAAATTGTCAAAGGAAATATGATTGCATGGAGCAGAAACGTGGGACGGAGCATTACCCTAGCAGAATGGGAAAGGATCTGGAACAGGAACATTAAGATCACGAAATCAGCAGCTTATAAAGAAAACGCATATAAAATGTTTTATAGATGGCACTTGCCCCCTTCGAGATTGGTGAAGATGCACCCCAACACGAGCCCCAATTGTTGGAAATGCCAAAGCATAGAAGGTACCTTCTTCCACATGTGGTGGTCATGCAAGGAAACCCAGAAGTACTGACAAAAAATTAGGCGCTGGCTAGAGGAAATAACCAAGGAACAAATTGAGTACAAACCAGAGTCCTTCCTTCTAGGAATTTTCGATAAACAAATACCCAAAAAATCGAAGTATATTGTAATTCATATCTTAACCGCAGCCAGATTGGCATTCGCCCAATGCTGGAAATTACCTTCTATCCCCACTGAACATATGGTTATTCAGAAAATTTTACAATGCGCCGAAATGGACAAACTAACCCAAGCATTAAAAAATAAAGAATCCTCATCCTATTACAACAATTGGAATCCTTTGTATAATTGGCTAAACCAAAGATAGATCACCTCTAGGAAAACTATGGCCGAGGGCCTTCGAAGCAGAGATAAAGAAAAGCACTGCCGACGATATTTTTGAAGAAGAAAGGATCCTACTGGGTGCTTTTAAACTTCCCAAACCAACTCCCTTTCAAAAGAGTCAAAAGCTAATAACCTTAAAATGATTATAGGACAAAAGCTTTGATTCTGCTGTATCTTCAACCTAGCTGAAGGCTCATATAAGGCACCAACCTCTACTAAATATGACTTTCTCTTTCCCCCAACCTTCTGATTGTAGCTTTACTTTTTTCATATGGCACAATGTTGTTTGATTATGCTGTTACCACATAATTTGCATAGTACCTTGATTGTTTGCAAGTTGTGTGCAAATGTATGATTTCAATCACACTGTATTCCATGGATTTCACCAGCCTTTATAAATTGTTGTAAGCCTCGTTTTTTTAGGTGAGAAGCTATATAGAACAAAGGGCATCACAAGGTGTGGACAAGAGAATGACTTCAGCAGCACTATTTATTTCCTGATTTTATCACTCTTTATAAACTACTGTAAGCATTTTTTTAGATAAGAAGGAATGCAGAACAAAGCCCTTTATTTAAAAAAAGCTGTAAAACATAGTTATTTATTGCAATAATGTTCCCAATGAAAATGTAAATCTTATTATTCCTTGTATCAGTACAATCATACCCTAGGTTCCTACTGATTGAACCCAGCAAGCTGTTTTGTTTTGTTTTTTGTTAGCTTTTTCAATGGCCTTTCCTTACCCCATGTAGCCTGGAAGCCAGATTGTAATTATACGACAGATGTGCAACTTTTATGGCTGATAATTTAATGACAATGGAGAAGGAATGATCCATTTGGGGATATATTTTTTTCCTGCATGTGGGGGAGCAAAATCAGTTCTAAACCAGAGGCATTTTATCCCTTAATCTTTCCAAGGATCAGGCTAATGTCATTGTGATTCAGGAGTTTTTGAGGAATAAAGCATATATAAAGAGTTGTGGCACCCATTTCTATCCATTGCCCTCCCGTGACAACAAATAAATAAAAGCAAATGTTTTGTGGGCTACAGAGATGAGGGTATTCATGATTGCATGTAGGTCAAAGACTGCCTATTCGTTATGTAGATACTCTGTGTGGAAAACTAGAAATGAAAGTCTCCATAGAGGCTGTTTTTTTCTTTCCCAGCTGCTCATGGACTGTCTGGTTATTTATCTCAAGAGTCCAAGAGGCTAATGAGAACCAGTGAAACAGCTCCAGAAAACAGCCTCACAGAACAAATCAGTGTCACCCTGTTCTTTCATATTGGAACCAATTACAGAGCGAAGGCAAAACGTTTGAGATAGAACTTTGTCCCCAATTGATAAATCTAGATGAAAGGCAGCCCGGATATCTGTTTGCTCAGTCATGTTGGCAATGGATATGAGTCAGAAACACCAAACACACTTTTTCTAGAACATAGAATTTCTTTAGGGAAGTGTAGCATTTATAATATGACTTCTGAATAGAATGAGAGGTCAAAGCTTCAGATAGGCAATTTCTCAGCTCCCAGCTGTCTTTTGATTTAACCATAGAAGGGATAGGAAGAAACCAACTCCATTTGTGTTCAGCCCAGCCCAAAGCTACTCACTCTCTTTTGACAGAATCCTGGTGCTCAACTATCTGGGGCAAAAGGGACAGGAGGCTGGACTGGTGGCTGCCATGACTTTCTCAGTGACTTGGGACTCATTTGAGACAACCCGTTCCCTTGAGCGGCCTCTCAACCAATTCCTCTTCAACCAGTACCTCACAACCAACCTGTGCAACTTGGTCAAACGGTGAGTGTATGTTATAATGGGAACTTGCCTAGCTCAAGATTGAAAACTTAGATAGGTGAGTCCCAGTTTAGCAGATAATCAGAGTTGGAAGGGACCTTGTAGGTCATCTAGTCCAATCCCCCACCGAAGTGGGAGACCCTACACCATTTCTGACAAATGGGAGTCCAATCTCTTCTTGAAAGTCTCAAGTGATGGTACTCCCACAACTTCCAAGGGCAAGCTGTTCCATTGGTTGATTGTTCTGTCAGAAAGTTTCTCCTTATTTCCAGGTTAAATATCTCCTTGTTCAGTTTCCATCCATTGTTCCTTGTCTCTCCTACAGGAGCTTTAGAAAATAGATTGACCCCTACCTCTCTATGGCAGCGTCTCAAATATTGGAAGACTGCTATCATGTCTCCCCTGGTCCTTCTCTTCACTAGACTAGCCAAGCCCAATTCCTGCAACCGTTCATGTTTTAGTCTCCAGTCCCCTAATCATCCTGGTTGCTCTTCTCTGTATTTTTTCTAGAGTTTCAACATCTTTTTTATAATGTGGTGACCAAAACTGGATGCAGTACTCTAGGTGTGGTCTTACTAAGGTTTTATAGAGTGGTATTAGTACTTCCCTTGATCTTGACTGTATCCCTCTGTTAATGCAACTTAGGATTGCATTAGCTTTTTTTGGCTGCTGCTGCTGCACACTGCTGGCTCATATTTAGCTGGTTGTCCACTAAGACTCCAAGATCCCTCTCACAGTTACTGCTATTGAGCCTGGTTACACCCTGTCTATATGTGTACTTCTGGTTTTTCTTGCCTAAGTTCTGCCAACTCAGACAGCTATCACGACTACCTTTCAGAAAATCCACTTTCTGTGTCTCATCATAACACTCTTTCCCTTCCAGGCATAGAAAGGTCACTGAAGGAAGATTGGATGTGGACCATGTGCTGAAGGTACCATCTCTCCACCCTCCCAACCTTTTCTAGGCCCAAGCTCAGTTCCATGCCTTGGCCCTTATGTGCTCTCTCTCTTCTTTCCCACCCTTGGGTTTGCTCTCCCAGGCTCGCTGCATCCGGGAGTTTGATGAGCGCTATACATCTGTGATCTTTGGTTACAAGTCATGCCAGGAGTATTACCGGGAAGCCAGTCCCTCCCAGAAGGTGCATCAGCTGCAAGTGCCGGTGTTGTGCCTGAATGCTTCAGATGACCCCTTCTCTCCTCAACATGGTGAGTCCTATACTTTTCCTGGGGTAGAGAAAGATCACTAGGGAGCCTGCTCTGATTTGTTCTGTCTTCTTCCAGCTATCCCCACAGAGACAGCACAGCACGTTCCCACCCTCGCCCTCTTAGTGACTGCACGAGGCGGCCATATTGGCTTCCTAGAAGGGCTCCTACCTCGCCATCAGAGTTACATGGACCGTGTCTTTAGTCAGTTTATGGATGCTGTTTTCAAACATCAGGAGGAGCTGGCAGCTGTAACAGTAGCCATGGGAAGCCAACAACTTGGACAGAACTTAAATACAACGTTGATCAGCACATGATCAAGACTCAAGACGTCCACCATACAGAAGGGTGAATATGACCTCCCTTAGAGAGATAAACCCCCTCAGGCAAAACCAGTTGGGCCACCATGCACAACATCCTTTCTGTCCTCCTAGGGTACCTATTTCCTTTCCCAAAGGACTCCTAGCCAGAATCTGCTGCTATGAATGGCAACTACAGATGAAGATGCTGTAATAATGATCAGCAAAATCCAGGATTGTTTTCCTAGCATTTTGGCATATGGCTGTTTGTTCTATATATAAAGAGGACACCAACTGTTCCCTGTTGTTTTAATTCCTCCATCCTGGATTCTCTTGTAAAGGAGAGTTTTGTGTGCTTTTCCGTATGAAAATATTTGGCTAAAAATTCAAGCAAACCCCAGGTAAAATAGTGGGTTGTATACTATACCTGATGCCACATCTTAGAATGTGCTCTGCAAAAAAGGAGATGATTACCAGACACTTCATCCTACAATCCCCTTCCCCATTTTCAGTCTGAATTTCTCCCAACCAGCCTTTGCTGCAGTTGGGAAGGTAATTTGTTAAGATACTTTAATTCAATCTTCTAGAGCTCTTAATGTTTCTGCCTTGGGGAACAATTAATAGTGTGTGGTCTTTTTTCTCCTCTAAAAAATCAGCTACAAATACAGGTGAAACTCAAAAAATTAGAATATCGTGCAAAAGTTCATTTATTTCAGTAATGCAACTTAAAAGATGAAACTAATATATGAGATAGACTCATTACATGCAAAGCAAGATAGTTCAAGCCGTGATTTGTCATAATTGTGATGATTATGGCTTACAGCTCATGAAAACCCCAAATCCACAATCTCAGAAAATTAGAATATTACATGCAATCAATAAAACAAGGAATGTACAAGGACCAATATCGGACCTCTGAAAAGTAGAAGCATGCATATGTACTCAGTACTTGGTTTGGGCCCCTTTTGCAGCAATTACTGCCTCAATGCAGCGTAGCATGGAAGCTATCAGCCTGTAGCACTGCTGAGGTGTTATGGAAGATCAGAATGCTTCAATAGCAGCCTTCAGCTCTTCTGCATTGCTCAGTCCCATGTCTTTTATCTTTCTCTTGGCAATGCCCCATAAGTTCTCTATGGGGTTCAGGTCAGGCGAGTTCACTGGCCAATCAAGCACAGTAATCCCACGGTCATGGAACCAGGTTTTGGTGCTTTTGGCAGTGTGGGCAGGTGCCAAGTCCTGCTGGAAAATGAAGTCAGCATCCCCATAAAGCTCGTCTGCAGAAGGAAGCATGAAGTGCTCCAAAATCTGCTGGTAGACGGCTGTGTTGACCCTGGACTTAATGAAGCACAGTGGACCAACACCAGCAGATGACATGGCTCCCCAAATCAACACAGACTGTGGAAACTTCACACTGGACTTCAAGCATCTTGTGTGCCTTTCCATTCTTCCTCTAGACTCTGGGTCCTTGGTTTCCAAATGAGGTGCAAAAGTTGCTCTTAGCAGAAAAGAGGACTTTGGACCACTGAGCAACAGACCAGTTCTGTGTTTCTTTAGCCCAGGTAAGATGCTTCTGATGTTGTTTGCTGTTCAGGAGCGGCTTGACAAGAGGAATACGACATTTGAAGCCCATGTCCAGGATCCGTTTGTGTGTGGTGGCTCTTGATGCACTGACTCCAGCCTCAATCCACTCCTTGTGAAAGTCCACAACACTTTTGAATGGCCTTTTCCTGATAATCCTCTCCAGTCATCCCCGCTGCTTGTGCACCTTTTTCTTCCACACTTTTCCCTTCCACATAACTTTCTATCAATGTGCTTTGATACAGCACTTTGGGAACATCCAACTTCTTTTGCAATTATCTTTTGAGGCTTTCCCTCCTTATGGAGGGTGTCAATGATGGTTTTCTGCAGAACTGTCAGGTCAGCAGTCTTTCCCATGATTGTGAGTCCTACTGAACCAGACTGAGAGACCATTTAAAGGCTCAGGAACCCTTTGTAGGTGTTATGGCTTAATTAGCTGATTAGAGTGGGACACTTTGAGCCGAGAATATTGAACCTTTTCACAATATTCTAATTTTCTGAGATTGTGGATTTGGGGGTTTTATGAGCTGTAAGCCATAATCATCTCAATTATAACACATCACGGCTTGAACTATCTTGCTTTGCATGTAATGAGTCTATCTCATATATTAGGTTCACCTTTTAAGTTGCATAACTGAAATAAATGAACTTTTGCACGATATCCTAATTTTTCGAGTTTCACCTGTACTTCCATTGCATGAAACCTGGATCAACCTTCCCCAAGAGAAGAGCGACCCTAGCAGAGGGACCATTATTTTGGTTTTGGTAAGAAAAAAGTAAAGTTCTCTTGGTCAAGCTTGAATCCTGCAGCACAATGGGAGTGGTTTGCCACTGCCCTCTTCTGGTGTGATTTTCCAATTTCCTGGTCTAGCCAACAATTGCAATTTCCTGGAGGGGTCTCATCCATGTCCCAATTGAATGTGTCAAGATCAGCCAATGTTTAGTTGCTGCCATCTTCTACAATAACTTTTGGTATCTAGACCAAATCAGTTCATAACCAGTAAAAGTACATATTTTCCCCCCATAAGATGTAAAACTGGGCTATTTCGTTATACAGTTGAAAAGATGACACAAATAGAATGAAGTAATAAAAGCTGGTCATTTAGGAAAAAATAAGAGAAGTTACTGCTTCCCTTACTTTCAGCTAGCATGTTGGAGACTCAGGAAAGGGAAGAACAGAAAAATAGTGCTACTATATCACAATAAATATTATTGCTCAAGTTCTTCCCAATCAGGAAATATGACTGCAAGCAAGAATGGTTATAGCATGGATATATCTACATAGATTCAACTTTTAGGCCAATGAAAGATCTGCCACCTACAACTCTGGAAATCATGTTAGCAGACAAAGCCCTGGTAGATTACTTGACTCTATTAAAAGACAATGTTATATTCTCTCAGTAGCTTCTGAATTTAAAAAAAAGAAAAGGAATTTCAAACCACCATTATCATACAAAGCCAAGCTATCAGGGCAAATATAGACTTAATTGCAGAGAGAATTCACATTATTCTAGATAATATATTGCTGAACTGTGATTTACCAAGCTATGAATGTCTCGTTTCAAACTAAGAGAAAAGCCAAAGAAGCTGTATGGTATAATGTGTAAACTAGGACACTGAGTGGTGGAACTTCTCAAATGGTCTGAAAGACTCTGTGATCTTGCCAGATTTCTCCCAATAGTCCTATTTTCCGCACCATGAAATTTTGATGCAGAAATATATTTGTTGTGGAAGAATGAAGTAACTAAACATCACCAAGGACATGGAAGTCAAAAGGCCATTTTTGAATGCAGTTGTAGTTGTATAACATGCTTATCCCAATGACTGAAATAAGCAACCTTCTGAACCATTATGTAGCCAAGTAAGTTGAGCACAACAAAAAATCCCCTAAAATTGTTTACATGGTATCTTAATGTAGCCATCATCTAATTAGTTAAGTAGTTAAGAAGACAGCCCAAAAGATTGCTATTTAACATAAAAATAGTATATATGAAGGTCATGTAGAAACTTCAAGTTTCTGTTCATTTGATCTTCTGTTACTGGCTCACTCAATTGAGACAATGTTAGGATAGATGGCTCTGCATCAGGGGAGCAAGAGAAGGAAGATTAATTCCTTCTCTTGCTTCCTTGATGCAGAACCACCTATCCTAACATTCTTTTCAGATTGTGACCATTTTCATTTTTTTTTTTTTTGATTGGCAAAAGCCAGCATACTATATCAGCAGTCATGATTTTCACTTTTATGAAAAAGTGATGACCCAATAAACTCTGGGAATTTAAAATAATTGAACAAGTATGATATTGCTGACATATTTCCAAGTCCCAAAATAAGAAATCAACCTAATGAAAGAGGGGAAATAAATGTACACTTCATGGAACAATCTATACTGGAGAATGCTTGAAACCCTGTTAATTGCTGAAAATCCTCAGATTTTTCATGAGAACAGCTATGATTTGCTGACATAAGCAAACTGTAAACAGACTATGCATGTGCATGAACACAAACATCTTTGCTCTATGTATACATTCAGAGTATTTTAGAGAGATTCTTGGAGTCAAGCTGTAGATGTTCTCGAAGCCTTGCTCAAGAGGGAAGGGAATCCCCAAACCCCTAATCTTCTCCACCCCCTCCTCTTACATAGCCATGTCAGAAAAATAAGAAAATAGCTTCATTCCTGTTAGACTTGGTATGGCAGAGCTATTCCAAATGACAGTCTCTTGGTGAGTCTTCATGGAGCAGCTGCAGCCTCCTTTGTTTCTGGCCCCAAAGAACCCCTCTACTGCTATGACCTCCAGCTCTGCTCAAGCCAAAAGGAAATGGAGAAGTAACCAACAAGGCAGGCAGGAAGGAAAGGTTCTGCTCCATCATTGTGTTTAATAATACAAGGTTTAAGCCCTGAGCTTAAACGGGAAATCTTTCTCAGAGCAAATAATGCTGGAATGTTTCTCACAGATCAGTCAAAAATGGAGGCGTAGAGTTCCTTCATCCCCATTCAGCGTGAAGGGCTTAAGACAAGAATTGCTCAAGGCCAAAACCTGATCAATGTGAGGCCCAGCCTCCAACTTGGCCAAGTCCACCAGACCACGCACTTCACTAGGGCAACCATTGCCCTGGCTTCTGGATCCCCTCTCCAGTTTCTGAGGTAAGAAAGGAGAAGATGCATCCTTTACAGGAAGGGCAGAGAAGGTCCAAGCTTTCCAGGAACCTCACCATGAAGAAAGATTAGAGGAACCCTGGGAAGGCCAACTGTAGTAACAGGACCGTGCCCACAATCAGCCCAGCACAGAAGAGCAGCAGCAGCCAGATGGGGAAACTCCCTGGGAAGAGAAAGAGCATTGAATCACCAAGAGTTCGTAGAAGGCCCCATATTGGCAGGGCAGGACTCCCATCCCACATTTAAATCCACCATCCCAGCTTTGAACATACGCCGGCAGGCAATCTGGTGCAGGCGGCAGCGGCTGTCAACAGCCACACTTAGCAGGGCTGCCTCATTGCTCTTCAGCAGTTCAGGAGTCTCAGGCAGGAAGGCCACAGCAGTGACCACTATGCCATGTGCTTCCCGCACGTAGTACAGTCTCTGGAGAAGTAGAAAGAAACACAGAATTGGAGGAAATCTGACAGTGACTCTCAGGAGTCAAGGTAATCCTCTCCTTTCCCTATAGAGCCTGCTGCAAGATCTTGCAACTGTACGCATACCAGCCTTAGACCAACCATGACTTTGAAACACTGTAAGCATCAACATCCTCACCCCAACAATGGCTTGTGCCTTGACCAGGCTTTGTGTGTGCTGGGATTGGCCCAGCTAGCTGAGCATTATGTATACGCAATCTTGGAGAGGTAAACTCATACCTGCAAAGAAAAGGCGACGAAGATGGCAACCGAGCCTGTGACAGTGCCCAAACCCAGGAATGTGCCTGTCTCACTGAAAGCACAGAAAGAGAGCCATGTGCATTCCCCATAACATTCATGTACACTAATATACATAGAGAAATGTGTTTTAGAGGACTAGCATTTCCTCTGAAGGCCAAGCAGGCTCCAGCCTTGAAATACCCAAACTAACTCTTCAAGGTGTTTGCAAAGTCCCTTCTCATTAATCCTACTGGCTAGTAGAGGAAAAATGGGTCTGAGAGGCTACAGTTTGCTATTACGGAGCTTCAGCTCCTATTCGGGCACACATCTAACACCACCATTTTACAACATACAGGCCAAGTGGCCCAAGTGTGCTACAGGTAACATGTTGTGCAAATCCAGTCTATATGGTTAAATATAGTGCAAATGCAGAAAATTTGCAAAAAAGCATTGTTTAGTCATCCTTAGGTTAAGGGTGTTATGCAAAACAGAACCAGAACTCTTTCTTCTGTGAAAGTGGAACACAGGAAAACCAAGTTCTCACCTTACAGAGAGGCATGAGATGACCTCATTGCCACAGGGACGAGTGAGCAGGGGCAAAAAACTATGTCCATCCCATTTGGTGATGTAGCAGGGAAGCGGACGTCGTTCACGCTTGTAGGGGATCTGCACCGTGTACAGTCGCAATGCCTTGGCTTGGTCTTCAACTGTACCAAACCTGTGGAAGAAGGAAGAAACATCCAAATAGAAAATACACATGTATGGTCCAGACCAACTGTCTATGTATTCCCTTACTTGCAAGACTGGTAGCGGTAGGTCTTGTCTGGAATGCCTGGAAGATTTTCATTCCAACGCAGACCCATCACCATCTGATCTCGTTGCCACACACAACACTGGAAGTCCCGTCCCACGGTCACCACCTGGAGAGAAGCAATATGAGCAGCCATGGTCCCCAACCACCATTACTATCTCTTGGCCATAAAAACAATGCCAGCCAGTCTTTACCCAAAGATAAAAGAGTTTCAACTATTCCACTGTGCTTCATCAAGTATCAAGTAACAGTCAAACTGTTCTCTGTTTTATGAATCTTTAATGGGTGCTCTGTGTCCTCACATATTTATTTGTCTCTGAATGTTTTCCTTCCTTCTATCTTTCCTGGGAACTATCAAAGTTAGCAGCAACCAAAAATCTGATATTGTTCTGGTCCCTGTTGGATTTGAAATCCCTTCCCAGTTTTAAATGGTATGCACATTTCATATACAGCAGCAAGGAGTCTGACAATCCGTGCTTTTAAAAAGCTATTTCTTTTGATTTCAGAAACTGTTCTGTGCAATGGAAAGCATGCTCCAATATGGAAATATTGCATTTTCTTGCTTTCTATGCCTTTCCTTACTCCAGAAAGTAGCAGAAAATGCTGTGGACTGTCAGAGGCGGCTACATAATTCAGTGGTGCTCTACTCTTAAGGCTATTCAACTTGCCTAGATAAGAATGATACATAATTCCTTCACACTGTCTTTCACATTACTGTTTTGAGCAAAGGCTATTCATCTATAACACTAAACCATTATTTGTTTGACCATGGTTAATTTAATAATGTGTAATTGCCTAGATTCACATCAGCATGAAAGCTGGCTGGGTGCCTTTGGGAAAACTGGAGAAAGACAAGATTTTTTTCAATTTCATGGTACACATGTTGTGCATTAACAATAAACGTTTGATTGATTTTCTGAGTTTTTTCCTTTGGATGTGGGGAAGGATTGCCATATGCTACTCTCTTGTGGCAATCTTTTTGCTAATTATCTTATTATTCCACTATCACTACTAATCCCTAAATCCCTTAGGATTCAGACATCCTCTCAGACTTGAAGGAAATGGCAAAATGTGGGGAAGGTTCAGGATAGCAAAGAAATAAATTAGTTTTTATTAAATATCTTTAAAAAGAAATGGATTTTTAAAAACTCTTATTTGTGCAAATTATCTATGTCCTCATAATGTCTACCACATTATCTCTCCAGAAACTCTTTCTATCCCTGTCTCCTTGGGCCATTTTCAATTCTATCACTTGCTCTTTCCAAACCCTTCTCTCCTCTTGTTCCCTCAGCCTGATGGAATATAATCTGGGAAGATTGTGCAATGTTGCCTTCTTCATTGGCACCTAAGATCACTTCACTTAATAAGCAGTAGAAACGAATAAATCTGTCTTCTCACCTTGTTATTAGGACCCAATGCTATATCCTCTATCTCACCATTGTGTGCCTGGAATTCAAGAGTTTTCTTCATGCTAGGAAACTGTGGAAGATGGAAGAGAAAAGAGATTTACCATCACCTCCATGTCCACACTTCTTATGTACAAAAGAAGTGCTGTGCAACCCAAGTCTTCCTCTTCTTCTCTTCACCATTGTAGCCTTGCTCCCCAACACACACCAAGCCATTTCTTCATCTCCCCATACAGGTATACCTCCCAGACTCGCAGGAATCCATCCACGCCACCAGTAGCCATAAGGGTATGATCATCACTGAAGCACACAGCCTTCTGTAGAGTATCTGGGCTGGTGTCTGTTTGGACACAGTGCAAAGTTTCCACTGCCACCTCTGTCATCTCCTTGTGTGTATTGCCATTGCTTTTCTCACTAGGGACAGGGGCCTTGCGTCTCCGTAGATCCTTATCACCAGCACCTAAAGGCATAATGGCACATCAGGAAATATACTATAAACCTCTCTGACCAGCGGCTCCCAACTTTCTCTTTTGCAGATCTTGTCCATTTTCAGCATCAGCAAGATTTGTAAGTATTGCTGTTTTCACTTTTACCTTAGTTTTTAGACCGCTATTGTTCTGGGCCTTAATATATTAGGAATTCAATTCTGTAGCTAAATAAATGTTAGGTTCTCACCTGCTTTAGCACTATCGCCACTGCTGCCACCTTTTTTCTGCCCAGATTTAAAGAGCTGGAAACTCAGGATATGGCAAGTAGCATCCTGCCCTGCAGCAATAAAATTTCCTGCCAGCGCCATAGTCATGGTAGCCCGGGTCTCTGTGTCATGAGCATGTAGCAGTGAGGCAGATAACTTGCCATCTCTCCAGTCCAGCTGCAAGAAATGCTTGGGGAACAAAATAGGAAAAGGAAGGATGATGCACAACTACCTCTGCAAAACGGCCTTCTTCCTTATCTACCCAAGGGCAAATCTTGCCAGGGATGACAAGATTTGTCCTTCCTTACCATTGTACCAAAGGATGAGTACAGAAGAGGGCACAACTCTTCTTCAAGCATGGTTTTGTGCTTGCCTGAAAGGACAACCCGTAGTTCCTGCGTAGCCACTTTCCCCCTTGGTGTCCTTTTCACGTTTTTACTTTGGAGTCTATATAATGCTCCCTGTGCTCCCCACACCAAAGCAACTTCGTCCAATGCTGCACAAACCTTGTTCTGACAGTTGCAGCAAACACCACCACCCCTCCCCATTCCCCTAACCGGGTGGTGGGCTACAGCTCTAGGGGCAGGAGGGGATCTTCCGGCCAACACACAGAAGGCGAATCCGAGGGCAGGAGGAGGGGTGTGCCCTACTCCGGTAGTTTCCATACCAAGCCATTCGTGATCCCCGTTTTGGCGGCGCCGCCTCCCCCCGCGATCAGCGCCAGTCCAGCTTCACGGTGTATGCGGAGGGCATAGAGCGGGAACGGAGCCCGGTAGAGCTCGGGCGGCCGGCGAGGAGGCATGACTGGATCAGCGAAGCCGGGGTCAAAGGTCAACTCATGCCAATTCCGCACTAAGCTGCTGTTTCCTCGACTCCCCTCCTCTCTAGCGTAGCTCTCGGTACCACAGCGCTTTGATCTCGACTAGGCATGCGCAGATCCGACCTCCTTGACGTGGCGCAGGCGTAGAATTCTCAGCACACGTCGGCACAAGAAGGACCAGCCGGCGAGAAAAGCTTCGGTCGCATAAGAGTCAAAAGAAATATCCACGTCGCCGCCGCCGCCGCCGCTTGGCGTCTATAGTTAGGGCGGAAGCCGGGCAAATCACGCGGTGTTTAAGAGACGGAAGTATGTTAGTGAGCTGTGCTCCATTTTCTTCCTAAGAAGAGGCTTCAGGCGTCTTAAAGCAATGGGGCGATTGATGGAATTACCGCCGTGCTAATTTCTGCGAGTGCGGATCATGCATTTTGTAAAATGCATCTACGGTACTAGGTTCCCGTGGGTGGAATTAGAAGCATGTTTTCGGCTGTATGGCCCTGGGTTTATATAATGAATTTTGGAGCATATTCTGCAGCATTTCCATGTAATCTTTCCTTAGTCTTCTTTCTGATGTTATGATAGTTTTAGAGTCAGACGATACTTCTTTGAGATTTCTTGTTTCTGGACCTTGGGATGATGTAGCTATTGTAATTTTTTTTAAAGATGCACTTAAATCACAACCCAAGAGCTGGAAGGAGCCAAGGAGATACCATCCTAAGAGCCCAAGAACACTCCCCCCAGAGCTCCAAAGCCCCACGTGAGTCAGTTTCCATGGTTGAGAATGGACTCAAACCTGAATTCCCGCCCCCGTCCTACTCCAATAACATGAGTTATGAAATGAGACTTATGTTTTTATGCGAGGCTGAAAGGTGAGAAAAGAAAGCTAAAGGAAAATTAATCAGAGCCATGCCAATAAATTGATTTTGGATTTATCATTGTGGGATGGTAGCAAATATACTCATTCCCAAATTTAACTGAGAAGAAATTACCCATTTTTGATCTTTTTTGTTAAAAAGATTAAAGTATCCCTGTCATGTCCAACTCTGGGGTGTGGTGCTCAACTCCGTTTTTTGGCTGAGGGAGCTAGCATTGTTTGCTATAGTCACATGGCCAGCATGGCTATACATTATACAGAACACTGTTATTTGTGTCGTCTTTATTATTTTTTACAAATAAGGCAGCAAACCTCTACCTCCTAATTTCTTCACAATCTTGGGAGGTGGCTTGGTGTGAGACAGTGTGCCTGACCCAAAATCACCCAGCTGGCTTTCATGGCTAAGATGGATCTTGAACTCAGGGTCTCCTTGTTTTGTAGTCTGTGCCTTAACCACTAAACCAAACTGGGAAACCAAATAAATTGGCTTTGGCCCGCAGCCATCTATCTCTTTCTGATACAAAAGCAGCTCCCTTCCCAAAGCACATGATGGTACTGAATTGTTGGGATCCGGTTTCTGCTCTACAATTAGTTTTATCTTTTGCAGAAATGACCCATGGAGGTCCAGTCTTTTTTGAAGATCTTAAAAACTACTTGGCCTCAGCAATTCCCTTGGTCAACTTCAGCTGGATGGCCTCAATCAGTATCAGCCATGAAAACTGATACTCAGGAAGCAGAAATCCTTGCTTCCCAGGGCAGACAAAATTACGTAAATAGTTTAAAAGGAATAACCAAGCATCTAATGACGTGTGTGTATATGGCTAGCTTCCTGCTTTCTGCAGTAGATACATCTCCATTTATTACTTTTTCATTTCTGTAATGAAGTAACTGATTCAGCCATATAAAGTCTTTGAAGTTTCTTCTATTACTGAATATGAGGGGTTAAGAGATACTAGACAGTTTATACCTATCACATATTTGGTAAGTCTGGCCATGTTGCTTGGACATTAACTCACATGCCTCTGTAAAGCACTTTGCTGTCATCATCCAAATGGCACATAGGAATGATCTGAGTGAATAAAATCTACTGGAGAGTCAAGATGTAAGCAATCTGATTGTTTTGTTTATCCAGCTATTCATCAATCATAAGAATGTGATGGGGAAATGAATAGCAACCAAATTTATTTTGATGGAATCAGAGGCACAGAATTCCTTTAGATATACCAGTGCTTTGATTTGCTGTAAGAAAACATCTGTAGTTGTTCACACCCAACAATTGAATGTTTTCATAATGTACATTCAGCATTATCAATGGGTTATATATACCTAATGGTTATATCCCATTATTATTTCACACAGCAATTTCAATTCTCTAAAGAGGCATAGCCAGCCACACCAACAGGCTGAAGAACAGTTTCTACCTGTGGGCTGACAGACTTCTGAACAGAAAATAACTTCATGTCAACATAGTATGGTAGACTTGTAGGGTGCGCACTTTGTGCAACAAGGTCACATAGTGTAATAAGATTGGGTCTGGGTTAGGGACTTCTGCCCTTACTGTGAGTTGTGTTGTGGGGAAGGGTCACGAAGGGAAGCTCAGCCAGTCTCATTGTACACATGTTGTACTCTGACAATAAAGGTAATAATAATAACAAAACCCAAATTAAAACATTTCATTAAAATAAGCTATGCTGGTTGCCTTATTTGATGGTTTCTGGGCTTTTTTTCCCTGTATGTGAAAATAGATTTTTCTTGTTTCTCCAGAATATAAGAGCAAGATCAGACACTAATTAAATTATTTCTTTATTGGTTCTTAATCCATTTCAAGATTCAATTAAAATTGATTTTTTAAAATTATGTATCCCAAATGAACAGTATTTTTCACATATTCCTAATATTCATCATCCTGTGATAATTACTGGAGCTACTGTATGCAAATTCGTATTACTAGGTGGCCACTAGAAATGGAAGCTTTTCAATGTCTTCAAAGGTTGAATCCATGTGTCTGTTTTTAGTTCCAGGCAAATAATTTCCCCAGTTTTATGCAATATTCAGCAACCTTAGATTTGTTTAGGATGTTATTTGTCTGTTTTTATTTTACTAAAAATATTTTGCCTTTTAAATTTTAAAAGACTTTATAATGCAAACTACAATTATAAAATGTGTTATTTTAATATTTATTTCTTTGATTTGGGAACTTGTAAAATAGCTCAAGAAATTCAATTCCTACATTATAAAAATACAATCCATTTAATCTAAATCATGCTAATAGATCTACATAAAATTCTCCCCTGCAAATGATAAAAGATAAAAAATATCAATATATTTCTCAAATATAGTTTATTAATGAGTTTTTCAAACCTTTTCAGGCTGTGAAATGAAACCTGCTTGTTAAAAAAAAAGCATGATTAAACATGCTGGGGCTTCTGAAGGTCAGCTAACATCTCTGTTCTTTTTTCTGTACCTTAATGCAATGGTTGCCAACCAGTGGGCCGGGGACCAATGGTGGTCCGCAAGAAAATTTTGGTGGTCCGCAGAGAAATATCACCCCCAAAGTACCTCCCAAAGCATTAATCCAGGCTGCTTGGGAACACAAGGCTTGTGTTGCTTGCATTGCGAACAACACGAGGTAGTGAGGGGAAGGGAAAAGGATGAAGGGGGGGTACTTGCCCCACTTCCCTGGCCTGGCCTGGCTACCAAGCTGCTTCTTTCTTCTGCTTTTGGCTGCATGCAAGGAAAGCAGCAAAAGTCTTTCTTTCTTCCCCCCAAACTCCATCAGAAATGAGTCTTTGGGACCCTGCAAGGCATCCTGCTCCAAGAGGCTGTGCAGGCAAAGACTCATTTCTGGTGGAGTTTGAGGAAGAGAAAGACTTCTGCTGCTTTCCTTGCATGAAACCAAAAGTCTCTCTCTCTCTCCCCCTGAGAATGGAGCTGGAGACGGTATCCTGTGATCCCAAATAAAGAATGATTGATTGGTAGGAAAACCGGGTGGGGAATTTTCCTGCAGCCTTTTTTCCTGAAGCCACCATCAGTCAAAATTCATATTAGTGGTCTGAAGGATTTTAAATTATGAGTTTGGTGGTCCCTGAGGTCCAAAAGGTTGGCGACTCCTGCCTTAGTGACTAAGAAGGAAAGAAATATCTGCAAGGGACAAAGACTGAGACCCTCATAGAGAGATGCATTTTCCCCCAGTCTCACAGAACCCTTTATAGAAGTGATGGCTAACCTTTTCTGGGAGAAGTGCACAGGCCCCCCCACGCGCCCCCCCCTGCATGTGTTCCTGTGCATGAGCCCCCTCCACACCACACAGACCCCGTGCATGCGCAGCAGAGGCCCAATGACCAGCTGCCCAGTGGGAGGCGTGTGCGCATGTGCGGTGGAGCTGAACTAGGCCAATGGCTCGCGTGCCCACAAACGGCGCTGCTGCCACCAGTGGCACGCATGCCATAGGTTTGCCATCACGGCTTTATAGAGTCCTTAAAAATGACAATCAATATATGAAAAGTCATGCCTTCTTCCCAGTACTATGTCATTACACTGTTTAATCAGATGTATGAGACACAAGCAGAACATGGACACTGCATTGCACCGTTTGTGTCCCAGCTGCCTCCAACAGTATAGGTAACATACAGGTAGTTCTCGACTTACCATAATTTGTTTAGTGACTGTTCAAAGTGAGAACAGCACTGAAAAAAATTGTGTATGACTGTTTTTTACACTTGCAACCCCTGCAGCATCCCCATGGTCACGTGTTCAAAATTCGGACACTGGGCAACTGGCATGTATTTATGACAGTTGCAGTGTCCCAAGTCACCTTTTGCCAGCTTCTGACAAGCAAAGGTTAATGGGGAAGCCAGATTCACTTAATCATTTTACTAACTGCAGTGATTTACTTAACAACTGTGGCAAAGAAGGTGTAAAATGGGGCAAAACTCATTTAACAATCATCTCGCCTAGCAATGGAAATGGGCTCATTTGTGGTCGTAAGTCGAGGACTACCTGTATTTTCTCCATGACTTTGCCTAATCTTATTTTGAAGGCCACAACTTAATAATATCCACCATTTAGCATAGTTAATTTCTCCCCTTGTCTAATGTTAACGGAAAAAAGAATCCTGACTTGTCCCTACAATTCTCAGTGATTTTGGCCTCAAAATCTGAGGGATGCTGGCTCTCCTCATATCTTTCAATAATCATCACCTTAGAAAGCTAGTATTTGTAGATTTTTTTCATCTAAGTGAATTGTTCAGGATTCTTGAGAATTCTGGCTGTCATGTCTTCCTTGGTTTTCTGAGAGAAAACCACCAGCCCTCTCACCTTTCCATTATTCAGAGTTGGAGAAAAAAGAATGAAGAACCGATAATCAGGGAGCATCTTTGGGAAAGGAGCTGAAGCCAAACCTGTATTCGTAAATCCATTTTGGGCTGCTGTAGAGCCTATGGCAGCACTAACAGGCTAACCTCACTGAGGTGCAGATAAAACCTTTTGTAGGGAGGGGAACGCCATCCCTGCTGTATTTCAATGTTCCATCCTTGTATTCTAAGGTTATTTTAAAGGATTAAATTACCTTTTATTTTCTCATAGGTTTGTCAAGTCATTCTTACTCATGGCACTGTGGAATGGGTGAAGAAGAAATGATTCTACAGGGGCAGGCTAGAGGCCTGAAGCTTTGCTGGATAAATTAAATTGTTGCAATTGTTGTTGAAGCCTAGGATAGAAGAAGTCAGAAAGCATTGCTTTAGGCCACTAAATCCAATGTTCTGCTCCATGCAAGAATCTGAATTAAAATGCTGAATATAGCTGGAGTTGGACAGCTAATAAATAGGATTCTCTTTTGTGACATGTTTCTTTACTTCTCAGTTTAATCTATAGTCCTGATATTTCCCGATTGTATTCCACTGAAGTATTAAACAGGTCTGACTCTACATAGCTTTCCAAAATCAGCCAGCATCTACGGAAACTCAAACACAAACAAACTTCTGAAGAGCGTTTGATAATGAAGAAGCATTAGCAGCTTCATGTCCTCTAGTCTAGGTATTGATACAGAAGTCTGGAACATCCTATTGGAAGTGCTTTAAAGCACACAATCACTCATGTACAGGATCCAGTTGTGACCCTCATGTTATCTACAGCAATAGAAAAGTCAACAAAAAGACCAGCTATTGACTTAATTTCATTGGAACAGATAACATTTATCCAAGCAACTTCACTGCTTCTCACCCTAAAGCAGTTCCACCATGGCCAGCTCAATCTTCTCCAAATAATTCAAAGACTAGGTTTCTACATTGTTCTAAGTTAAATTAAGCCATGGGAACTTAGCCAGAGGTGGTATTCAGCAGGTTCTGACCTATTCTGGAGAACCGGTAGCGGAAATTTTGAGTAGTTCGGAGAACCAGCAAATACCACCTCTGACTGGAGATTTTACAGTATCCTTCCCCTGCCACGCCCACTAAACCATGCCTATGGAACCAGTAGTAAAAAAAATTGAATCCCACCACTGAACTTAGCCATTGTCTTAACATGCTGTGTATGAACTAGGCCATCATTTGAGCCATAATATGGGTTTGTTATATATAAAAACAGCAATTGGATTTTGTTTGGATTTAGTGTATAAAGTGGTTCTGAGGTACATTCATAGCAATGCAAAAAGTGGGCAGAAGGACAGCTCTTCAACTAACTGTGGTAGCAACAGTGAATGAAGTCTCAGTGGAAGGCATGGCGTTTGGAAGATGCAGCATTCCTGATGTCCTTCCTCCTTGAAACGGATCCATCCAGAATTCTCACTTTTCTTAGAAAGCCTTTTCTTAGAAATTCTGCTTAGGAAGCTTTTCACCATTGCAATGGATGCCACTAATTCAGTGCAGAGCTTCACAAAGATATCTCTTACCAGGAGAGAAAACATGTGTGATGCTCAGAGAATGGAAATGAGGGCAATAGTAGAACCCCACTTGCAGCCCTTCTTCATGGTATTTATTAAGCACAGTGACTCCTCCCCCTGAGATGGAAAAAGGGAGATGGAGAAAGCTGGGAGCAAGTGAGATGACAAAGTGGGCCTGCAAATTGCAAATATGAATCAACAAACATAAACAATAACCGTTTTTACTAACCGCAAAAATAATTGCTATCAGAAAGACAACTATTACCAGTAGGAAAATAGACATTTCCACAGACATAAAATACAGAGTACAGAAACAGAACAAAATGGCTTCTCAGGAAAAGCCTTAAAGACAAGAGCGGTCACATTTTTTGTGACAAGAAACACCAGGAACATATGAATGTCTATGCTCCCAAAATACCCCCAGAAGTGCTAGACTTAGGAATGGATCCATGTAGGCTTTCCTCTGTCCCTGCTCATTGGACTTGTGGAGAGCCTGTGTTGGCTAGATCCAGCCCGGCCTTTGGTAGCTTGATGCGGCAAGACATTTCAACGGAAAGAGGGATCCCAACAGCAGCTTGATCCTATTATAAGGTCAAATGGCTTTTTTTTTTTTTTTTTTGTGAGCCCCACTTTACACCTGACAAAAGGTATAAATATAGATGGAAAAAAGAGATCCAAACTTTAAGGATAATAGTAAGGACAATAAACCGTGGAAATCCCATCCATGGCTCATTGGACCTGAAATGTCCAGTGGGGGAAGAAGAAGTACCTAGCCATCTTTCAGAGAAATTGGCACATGCATATGAGATGGAAAGAGCAGAAGAAAACGCTTGGAAAAAACATTCCACAAACAGGAGAGGACATTATCCAAAAGGGATAGACTGACTGGCCTGGCAACCATCCAAGGTTGTATAAGAGGACCCAGGATTCAGTAGATGATATGCCAAGATGACAAGGAGTTGGAATGTTTTTAGTACCAGGAATTCTGGGATTCCTCACCTGGATCAGAACAGATCCCTGCTGTGCCTCCCCACAAGTCTCTTTGTTCCATATAGTTCACAGGGTAGTCTCCTGCAAGACGTAAGTATGAGTTCCATCTACCCGGGAGAATCCTTCAGATCCTTCATCTTCTTCTGTATTGACTGCGGAAGGCAGGCCTTTTGGCAATCCATTTGCCACACCATTGTTGATTTTCTCCACTCCCAAAGAGGTTGGTTCTGAGCAGCTAGTATCCTTTAAAAAAATAAGAAAGCAAAGGTCAACTACCCTCAGGGCTTCTGGAACACTGCTTTTTAACACACTAGTACCATAACTTTCCCACTGCACCATCACACCCCTCTCTCCAACCCATACAAAACTATTTTAAAGCAGTAATGGTTAAATTGATTGTTCTAGTCAAAGAGGAGAATATACGTTTTTTATTTGGATATCACTTCTGGACTTTGTGCTTGTGATGAAAAAAAATGAAACTATGACTTTGATTTTGCCAATTAGATTTATCGTTATAGAAATGGCCATTTATACACTAATGTGTAAAAGGTTGAGGTGAGAATGTTATCTTGTACAGTGCTAAAAAGAATTAGAAGTCAATGTCTTTTTCTTTCTTCCCTTGTGTTAGGTATAACATTGATACCAAATATGGTTTGGGTGAATAAATATATAAAACTTAGATATCATGGTTTAAGTGCTTATCCCTTTAAGCACAATGCAGCAGGCAATTAGCCGATTAAGGGTGCGGTTAGAAGTTACAATATAAGGAAGCATTAGAAGCTGGAAAGCTTACTGGCTGTAGCTGTAACTGTGTGCTGCTGCGACTAACTGTGATTACTGACTGTGAGTGCCTGTGACTGAACTGTTATTGTTTGCTACTGTTTGCTGATTTACTGCGTAAGTCTACTGAATATCCAGCGTTTGTTTCTCTGGAGAGTGAAACCGGAGGAGGAGAAGATATCTTTATCGGCTGATAAAGATATTGCAAGGACTCTTAACTTGGACTATACTAGTGAGTCTTACTGGATGGAAATACTGTGAATGACTTAATGGACTGAATGACAATGCTTAAAATCTAACTGGATTAAAAACTATTTAAACTACAAACAGTGTTTGTGTTCAGTGTGTGTATACTCTGGGGCCCTTCCGCTCTCCTTTGGCTTCCTGGCTTGACTACTGCTGCAATACTCTGCTAGGGGATAATCCTCAAACCCTAACATTGGTTATGGGCCCAGCAGCATAATCTAACTAACCAGGATATAGCAGAGAGAGTTGGTGTGAGTTGCACATTACTGTAAAAACAAACTGTTTTAATTAGTTTAAAATAGTCAAAATATCTGAAGAGCAATGGCACAAGTAAATTTGTCACAACTGTCCATGATATCCAGGCTGGATGGAACAAACTATGTTTCATGGTCAATGAAATGTAGTTTACTTCTACGTAGAGAAGGTTTGTGGGACATTATAGCAAACCCACCAGATGTGAGTAGCTGGGATCCTGCTAATGATGATGATAACGAAAAGTTACAAGACTTTAAACTGAAGAATGAGCAGGCTTTATGCATCATAGGACTGACTCTCTGTGATCAGCAGCTTGTCCATATTCGTGGAGAAGAAAATGCTGCAAACTGCTGGGAGAACCTCAGGAAGATTTATGTTCGGGACAGTGTAGGAGCACATATAAATCTTACACGGAAGCTTTTTCGAACGCATCTTCAGAGGAATGGAGATATGTTAGTTCATTTAAACTGTATGAAGAGCATTTTTCAAGAATTGCAAGAAAAAGAGCTTATATTTAATGAACTGCAACAAGTCTATATAATATTATCTTCATTAGATCAAAGCTATGATGACTATGTGGCTTCGTTAGAGGTATTGCCAAAAGAAAGCCTCTCATTAACCGATATAACAGGCAGGCTACTAGAAGAAGCCAGAAGAAGGCGTGAGCGTGACGAGCTGAGAGAAGATAAGAAAGAAGAGAAATTATCTTCAAAGTTTGAAAGAAACCAGCAAAGCAAAGTAAAGCACCCGGAAGAAGAGAATTTATCTTCAACGGCATACACAATTAAAAAGTGTTTTAATTGTGGAGGCAGAGGACATTTGGCAAGGTTCTGCAAAAAGAGAAAAAGCCAGAATGTAAAAAAAGACAAAGAAAGCATTTGAACTAGCCACGTTTGGCAACTCTGATGTGAAGAATAATTTATGGGTGGTTGACAGTGGCGCATCCCACTGCATCACAAGAGATAAGACAAAATTTATAAAAATGTCTACAAGTTCTCAACATATATCTCTCGCCAATGGCTGGAACCTGAAAGCGAAAGGTCAAGGTTTTGCACGTTGTCCGTACATAAACCAGGATATAAAAATGTTGTATGTACCGCAACTAAAGTTTAATTTGCTTTCAGTAAGGGTATTAGATAAATTAGGTTATGTAATTACTTTTAAAGATAATAATTGCATAATTGAAAAAAGATAACAAAAAAGGTAACTGCAGCTTTAAATGGAACATTATATGTATTAGATAATAGTAAGAAAGGGGAGGCTCAAACTGTATTTAATAATATAAAGCCTCATGATGAATGTATCCATTTATTGCATAGGCGTTTGGGGCATGTAAATTTTAAAATGCTAAAACGTACAGTTGAGTTATCTGAAGGAATAAGGTTAAAACCTTGTGATAAATATTTGCGTTGTAATGTTTGCTGTGAAGATAAGAGCAAAGTATTGCCTGCAAATAGGTTAAATGGTTTCAAAACAAAAGAACCTTTAGAAGTAGTATTTGCAGACATAATAGGTCCAAAGAAACCCAGTATGGGGGTGCTAGATATATACTGAGCATTATGGACCATTATTCTAGATATGGGTTTTGCTATTTAATGAAAAGCAAAACTGAAACATATCAACATTTTTACAATTGGCTTAGGTTTGCTGAAAGAAAGTCTAAACGACAACTGATAACCCTGGTGACAGATAATGGTACGGAATTTATTAATAACAAATTCCAGAACAGACTTAAGGTAGCTGGAATAGAGCATAAGAAGTCTGCTCCATACAGGCCAGAACATAACGCTTTTATTGAAAGAAGAGGCCAAACACTACAGGCAATGGTTAGAACAATGTTAAATGATTCTGGGTTACCTGATTCTTTGTGGGGGAGGCTACAATGTGTGCTAATAACATATTGAACAACGTTGTTAATACAACAACAGGTGAAATTCCATTCACCAGGTGGCATGGCAGGAAACCTGATCTAAGTTACCTGCACACATTTGGTGCACCAGCATGGGTGCATATTCCTGCACAACTCAGAAAAAAAGGGCAACATAGAGCTAAAAGATTTTTCTTCGTTGGTTATCAGGCAAACCATAGGGCATATAGATTTTGGGAGAAAGGCACATCTAAAGTGTTATGTAGTGCTAGTGCCCAATTTCTAGAACATGAAGGATGGGAGAAATTAGAACAGGATGCCAATAAAGATGTAATTATTGAATCCTATAGAAATCCCATTAGTTATCCCTGTAACTTTAAAAATAAAGTAAAGAGACAAATACAGGATGAAATAGTGCCCATAAAGGAAGAAACAGATTCAATAGCTGAACAGGATGAGGAAGATGAACAGGTAGTAGTTCAACAAAGTCCTCCTGTAAGCCCTGTAATTCCCAGAAGAACTACACGTATATCTAGACCGCCTGATAGGTACCAGGCTAACACAGTGTGCCAGATTAATCAAGTTCCTAATTCTGTTGAAGAAATTAAAAAGTATCCTAATAAGGAAAAAGAAAAATGGTATGCAGCAATGAATAAGGAACTGAATTCATTAAGTGATATGAAGGTGTATGAGAATGCCAAATTACCTGTAGGAAAGAAATCCATTGGCTGCAAATGGATATTTAAGGTAAAAATAGATAAAGATGGTAATTTAATCCATAAGGCAAGGTTAGTAGCCCAAGGTTTTAGGCAGAATGCTAATGACTACGATGAGGTGTTTGCACCTAGTCTTAAGGCAGCAACCTTGAGGGCAGCTTTAGTGTGGGCAGCTAGTAAAAACTATATAGTTAACCATTTAGATGTGGAAACTGCTTACTTGCACGCCCCATTAAAACATATTATTTATATGAAAAACCTGTTGGTATTAAAAGTGAAAATAAGAATAATAATGATTGTTGGTTGTTAAAGAAAAGCCTCTATGGTCTAAAACAATCAGGCTATGAATGGAACCAGTATATTGTAAAGGAACTAGACAATATAGGATTTAAAGCTGGTTTAGCCGATCCATGTTTGTTTAAGAGAGAGACAAATGGGAAAGTATCATTATTATTACTATTCACAGATGACATTGCATTGATAACTGAAACTAATGATGAAGCAAATAAAATAATAACATCATTAGGAAAGAGAATAAAGATCAAGCAATTAGGGGAGATAAAGAAGTATCTCGGTTTGAATATAAAGAAAACACGGAAAGGTTTTAAGATATCTCAGGAAGATAAGATAAGCAAATTGCTAAAAGATTACAAGATGGAGCTTTGTAAGCCAGCTAAGACTCCAATGAGTCAGGAGTTTAGCAACACTGATGAACAAAGCCCTGAGTTTGATAAGGTGATTTATCAATCTTTAATTGGTAGTTTGAGTTATATTAGTAATTGGTCTAGACCAGATATATCGTACTGCGTGAATCAGTTGGCTAGATTCAATTCTGCACCGTGTGAAAGACACTGGATAGCAGCTAAGAGGATATTAAGATATCTTAAAAAGACAATGAATTATTCATTGTATTTAGAACCAAAGGGTGATTTAATTCTAAGTGCATATGCAGATGCTAGCTTTGCATCAGAAAGAGACACTAGAAAGTCGACTTCAGGAACAGCCATAATGCTGGGTAATACATTAATAGGCTGGAAGTCAATAAGACAACAGCATATAAGTTTGTCTACTATGGAGGCAGAATTCTCCTGTTTATCATTGTTATGTACAGAATTAATAATGTATAAACAAATGTTAATTGATATAGGTATAACTGTGGATTATCCTATAATTATACATGAAGATAATCAGGCAGCAATTCAAATGGCCACAAATATTGGAGTAAAAACAAGGAGCAAGCATACAGATCTAAGATACCTAAACGTGAGACAATCTGTAAGAAGTAAGATGATTCAGCTAGAGTACTGTATGTCGGAGGACAATTTAGCTGATAATTTTACTAAAGCCCAAGGTGCCAGTAAGCACCAGGAGAGTTGTGAAAAATATGGGATAAGATTGTAAAGGAATTATATATTTATTTCACCCAAAAGGGGAGTATGTTAGGTATAACATTGATACCAAATATGGTTTGGGTGAATAAATATATAAAACTTAGATATCATGGTTTAAGTGCTTATCCCTTTAAGCACAATGCAGCAGGCAATTAGCCGATTAAGGGTGCGGTTAGAAGTTACAATATAAGGAAGCATTAGAAGCTGGAAAGCTTACTGGCTGTAGCTGTAACTGTGTGCTGCTGCGACTAACTGTGATTACTGACTGTGAGTGCCTGTGACTGAACTGTTATTGTTTGCTACTGTTTGCTGATTTACTGCGTAAGTCTACTGAATATCCAGCGTTTGTTTCTCTGGAGAGTGAAACCGGAGGAGGAGAAGATATCTTTATCGGCTGATAAAGATATTGCAAGGACTCTTAACTTGGACTATACTAGTGAGTCTTACTGGATGGAAATACTGTGAATGACTTAATGGACTGAATGACAATGCTTAAAATCTAACTGGATTAAAAACTATTTAAACTACAAACAGTGTTTGTGTTCAGTGTGTGTATACTCTGGGGCCCTTCCGCTCTCCTTTGGCTTCCTGGCTTGACTACTGCTGCAATACTCTGCTAGGGGATAATCCTCAAACCCTAACACCTTGTACCTCATATTTTCTTTCCCTCTTTCTTTTTCCTTCCCTTAATTTCCTATTTTTATTTTTCTTTGTATTTTACACATTGATAAAAAATAAAAGTTATAAAATTAAAAACGAAAAGGGTTTGTTAGAAAGGAGGCGGCTCTGAGGAGATAGGAATTGATGGAGGATTCAAGAGAATCCTGGGATGGTCAGTACAGAAAGATTGCAGGAACAGGAGGGCACTACAGTATGCAGGAGAAGAGGCAGACTATGCTGCATGGAGCACAGAAGATATAACGAAGGGAAAACATGAAGGAACAGGAGATGTTGTCCAAGCTACCAAGGAAGATTCACCTTTGGACAGTACCCTCTTTTTTTGGAAAAGCTCCCAGGAAATTATTTCTGCTTGTCCTCATACAGCAATTTAAGAGGGAACAAAATCAGACAATAGATACTCTTCAACTTACAACCATTTGTTTAGTGATCGTTTGAACTTACAATGGAACTGAAAAAGTAACTTATGACCGTTTTTCACACTTATGACCGTTACTTGGCAACTGGTTCATAGTGATGACAATTGCAGCGTCCCATGGTCATGCGATCTCCTTTTGCGATCTTCTGACAAGCAAAGTTAATGGGAAAGCCAGATTCACTTAATAACCGTGTTAGTAATTTAACAGCTGTGATGATTCGCTTAACAACTGTGGCAAGAAAGGTCATAAAATGGGGGCAGAACTCACTTAACAACCATCTTTGCTTAGTAACAGGAATTTTGGGGTCAATTGTCAAAAGTCAAGGAGTATTTGTAGTTTTAAAAGACATTGCACTGCACAATATAGAAGGAAGAACAAAGATGGAGGCTTGGCAGTATCAAAGAGAAGTCTAAAAATGTGAAACTAACAAAGTTCAAGCGTGAAAAAGCTTGAGAATCTCTCCAGGACACCAAATAATTTCTTTTCAGTAAAGTTAATTATCCCCCAACAGCTTCATTTAGAATAGCATTACTGGGAGACACACTCTAAAGCAAAGCTGGCTGAGGAATTCTGGGAGTTGAAGTCCACAAGTCTTAAAGTTGCCAAGGTTGGACACCCCTGCTCTAAAGCTTTCCTGCAATGAGTGCTTTATTTAACTTTCAGTCTACTAACAGGAAGAAAAATGTGGAAAAAAAATGCCGCACTGTATACAGGACTCCAAAGGAGATGACATTCCAGGCACATCACTTCTATAGCCCACATTCTGATAAATTGATGCTTTGTAATTTATTTCCTAGTAGGGAAACCCAACTGACAGCCATTTTGTGAGAGCATCCACAGCATGTTTTCAATTTCCAAATGTATCCATCAATATACCAAATGCCTGGGTCTCTTAGCCTAATTTCAGTCAAGTCTCTGCTCAATGCAACAACTGAAATTACAGAATCCTTATTAGTGGCCATCCAGCCTCTGCTTAAATACTTTCTCAGTAAAGGAAAACTCTTTCTTGCTTTGACTGCCAAATCGTGCACAAATGATAGGATGTTTCTCCTTATGTGAAACTAAGATTTGCTCCTCCATAATGGCCACTCTCCCTTGTCTTCTGATTAACAAACACAAATCTCACCTCTGCAGGGTCACGCACTCCACAACGGAGCATTTCATGGTACTTTGCAGGCAAACAGCAAAGTAATCGCGGCAGCACTAGAAAAATCGTTTTGGGATTTACATCCTTCCCACGTGTTGGGCCTGCGAGAGAAAGACGATGACATTAGCAAGGGAAGGGAAGGGAAGCAGAAACCTTGTAGGGCAGTTCCTCTGCCTGCTGAGTCCAGGAGTAGCATTAGTAAGGCTATCAGGAATGGAAAGCAACTCTTTGCAGAATTTAGATTTACAACTCCTACCAAGGAAAACAAAGAATCCTAACCAGGGGTGGGCTGCTGGGGGTTTGCAGGGGTTCGGGAGAGCCCCTAGCTAAGACTCGGAGAAGCCCCCAAATCCCACTCCTGGCTGGCCCCACCAACCCCTCCCTTCCCCTCCCCGGAGTCTCCATGCAGCATGTTTTGGATGCAGACAAGTGCAGGGAGGTTCAGGGAGGGCGAAAAATGGGCCTCCCGGAAGTTCGGGAAGGCCGGAAATGGGCCCGTTTCCAGCTTCCAGAGAGCCTCTGGAGCCCAGGAAGGCCATTTTCATCCACCCAGAGGCTCGGGGAAAGCCTCCAGAGCCGGGGAGGGCAAAAACGCACCCCACCCCACTGTGGTGCAGGAGGCTGACTAGGCCACACTCATCATAGTCACGCCCATCCAGCAATTGGCCAGAGAACCCAGTTTGCTAAAATTTCTGAAGCCCACCCCTGATCCTAACATTCCTGGGTAAGGACTAAATAGAATGCTATCTCGAGGCAATCAAACATTGTAAGGCAAGATTTAGACAACCTAGTTTCCCTTGATGTTTTGGATTTCTATTCCCATCACGTTCAGTGGCATGACCAATGATAAGAATTTGTGGGAGTTGTAGAACAGCTAGGTAGAAGACACGAGCTTTCCTATAACAAGGTGTATTGACTGGAAAACCAAACACTTCTTCCTTGCTTTTTAAGCTATCTCTTAGCACTGCAAACATTTCACTCCGATCTTTACCAATATCAAAACTTGATTTTATTCATTTTATTTATTCCTGACATTTGCATCCTTTCTTTTTATAAGCAGTTGTGGCAGTTTACACTGGAAGTAAAAGGAGATACTTCCTCACTCTTTTCAAGTTCTCCACTCTGCAGATGTAATGATAGTGTGTAAAACAATGGCAAGCTATGTTTGAATATCCAAGATCAATTTCTCAGCAAGACCTAACCTTGATGGCCTTGCCATGCAAAATGCATGTATTATACATAGAGCTATTCCATATATACTTGGGGCTTGTTTATGTTCTGGATGGTAGTTCTAGATCCTATGTATTTAAATATGTTACGTACCAGTGAGAAGACTGACTAGTAGTCCTACCACAATAACTGTGGTAGAGTTGTGTGCGCTGTACCACATGTATGATAAATTGTAAAACTTCCGCAACCCTGTCAGCCTAGAAAGAATTCAAAGAGATACATGTCAAGAGCTATTCCATTCAAACATCTCCTCAGGCTAAATAGTAGAACAAAGCCAGAATCCCAAAGAGGAAGTTCCACAAGCTTCTTTTAGGTTATACAGCAATCACTGCATTCCCTCAGTTCCATTGCAGCCCCTGGTTTTCTGTCCCTCAAGAATTAATGTCCAAAACAAAAGATTTGAGCAGTAATTAGCTCAAAAAAGGCAGGTTGATTTCAAAATGCAGTAGGGGACCAGAAACAACATGCTCAATGAAAGTCACACAGATTTAACAAAAAAGATGAGAAAGAAGCCCAAAAAGAATGGATCTATCAGTAGTTGTTAGCTAAAGTGATAGATGCAGTCTCCAAGTTGAGAAATGTTTTGAAACCAGTTATTGCAGAGCAAATACATGAGAAAACAGTGATTCATCTTATCCTTGAACTTTTCTCAGTTGGCTATTGTGAAAAGCAAGATATTGGATTAGAATCAGTGATCCCCAACCTTTTTACGCGCGACGCCCGGTACCGCATCAGCTGGGCGCCATGCGCCGGTCACCGGCATCAGCTGGGCGCGCGCATCTTTTTGATGAAAAAGTGCTTCCAGTGACCTCACTTTTCATCCAAAAGATGGCGGCGTTAGCGCTCGGTGAGCTTTTCCGGGTAGAAATGGCTTTCTACCGGAAAAGCTCACCGAGCATGCGCCGCCATCTTTTTGATGAAACGTGCCCGGTGAGCTTTCTGCCGGAAAGCTCACTGGAAGCACTTTTTCATCAAAAGATGGCGGCGCTAGCAAGCCAGCGGCCCGGTAGGACTTGTTCCGCGTGGTTGGGGACCCCTGGATTAGATGACTCTTTAATCTGGTCCAACTGCAACTTTTAATAACATGTTCCAATTCTTACAATGACCATATAAAATTGCCATTGCTAACACTTATATGTTACAAGAAAAGCAGTCAAAAACATCCTTTCCTCCATAAAGTTTGATTAATGCAATTGTCTTTCAGATCTCATTTGATCCTGGCCTCTCGAGCCTGAGGTTAAGTGGATAGTAATTATGATAAAAGTGGTAAAAGAAATTTTTGTAATTCAGGATACCTTCACTTATAGAAGTCCTCCCTAAGGAACTTTTCATTGTTCTGTTCTGCTATTCTGTTAAGTGCAATTCCATATTGATACTTTATTATCTTAGTTCTATGCTCCCTATAAAGCTTTATAAATAAATAAATAGCTAACGGGGGGGTTGAAACCAGGAACTATGTTGCTCACAAGACACTCTTCTCTAAGTTATTTATATCAGTGTTTAATTATTGCTCATAAATGGACAGCTTAACAGTTATAAAATAAAATAACAATAAAAATTAATATAAAGATCCACTGAGAAAAGAAAAGATAAAAAATGGACTTGAGAGGAAGAAATATAGGAAGAAAAAGAGGTGATAGCAAGAACTAGATAGAATTAGCTAGAGAGAATGGATTAAAAAACACCCAATATTTGAAAGCACCTCCAAGGATTGAAATATTGCTTGGAGAAGTTAAAAAAAAAAAGATATTTTTTGTAAAGTGCAAATACGTTTAGGGTTAGGGCTAGTCTGAACCTACCAACAATTCAAGCATTGTGGAAATATGTTTTTAGGGGAGGAATAAGAGCATTGTTGAAAGCCCAAGAGGAGCATGTCTTGCAATGGATACTGCATAGGCACAGGACAGCTAAACTTCTTGCTGAGGCAATATTTCGGTTAAACAAACATTAGATAATGTTCTGAACTGTGAATAAGTCAACAATTGAAGTACTTGCTAGAAAAGAAGCAGGGCAAGGTGAGAACTTTCTCTTGGATAAGCTTCAAAAGGCAAGGAGGTCAGGCTGTGACCTTTATGAAACTTAAGAAATTGAGTAATGTTTTGGAGAGGAATCTCCTCCCTTACACGTCCTAAACATTTGCTTCTCAGGCAAGGTTCCTTCTATTACCACTATCTTAACAAAGCAATATAGAATTTTGCAATGAACCACCTAAGATTTTTGGAGTCAGGCAAACCTGACTTGACAGGAATTCTGAGGATGAAAGTTGGATTTTGCAGCATGTTCCCAACCTGTTACTTCAGCCCAGAAGATATTGGACCACAGAACATCATTCTTGTTTTACCTTTCTGGAGCTGTTGTTGAGGTCAACAATGTTGTCATAACCACAGTAGTCAGATTCCCATCAGTTGCTAACACAGTGGGATCAGGAGACACAGATTGGTAGTTGATAACCATGCTCCCAATGCCCACCCAAAATGCCATGGCCAGCCCAGCAATTAATCCAACTACAGCACCCTGTGGAGAAACAAGGAGTAAAGTGTGAGGGGCTTTCCCACATGCAAAGAAAGGCTTATTCCCCAAAAGGTCTGAACATAAACTGGCTGGTTCACCCAATATGGCAGATTGAATCTACTGCAATCCCTACTTAAGTCCTACGAAACAGACAATCAAAATAATCAAAAATTGCTCTGGTTAAATAGGGGGCAGCCATTTCACCAGTTTCTTTGAGGAAGCTGGCCAAGTTCTGGTTTGTTTTTTACAGTTAAACAAACTAAAAATAAACACCAAATCAGATAGCAGAATACATTTGCCTTCTGTCCTCTTTTCTCCCTGCAGGAGCTGAAAACAAAAAAATAATGATAGAATGTTTCCAGACAAGCTCTATTTTATAGAGCTGCTCTAGGCTCTTGCCTCTGTGACCAGCAGCTGGAACAGAAGGTGAACATTCTCTGTAAAGACAACACAGATCATTGAGACAGGGCAGTTTCATCCAAGCCAACTCCAGCTAGGTGAATACTGATCTTCTCTTGCCCCATTGCTGACTCAGTTTTTTTTTCTTTGCATCGCACGCTAACTTCATCCTTGAGTAATAGCAAACAAGTTCTCTGAGTATACTAGTTGCATGGAATACACACCAAAGTCATCACTTCTGTAAGCTTGCTTCTTTGGCAATACTATTAGAAACCTGTCTTGCCACCATCCTCCATCAGATGTATTGCCAGGTGAAGGGTGCATGTATGTGCGTGTGTATGCTGAATCTGACATTGGGCTCAGGTATGAGGATCTGCTCAGCCGCTGGGGTAGCAACACTTACCACAGAGTTGGCACAAGGAAAGAACATGCCCAGGCAGAATAGTCCCAGCAATGGTCCTCCCACCATGCCAAAGATGCTGATGGCAGCCTTAGAAGAGAGAAAAAAGGAGGGGTCTGATTTGGGGGTTTTCCCATGAAAATCTGCCTTCTGCTGAATCAGATAATTGGTCTACCTAGTGCTGCCTGCAGATACTCCTTCCTGAATCTGGGACTTGCATGAAAAACAGATTACTGAGTGACCACTTTCCTTTATTGTTTACCCTCAGTAAACATGATAAGGTAACAGAAACACAAAAATGCTGTATCTTTGTTAAAATAAGCAAATCCAATCTGGCCTACAGGCTCCTGTTCTAATGGCTGAGCCAGAAAAAAATGTTCAATGCACAATATTTTGTTAGGGCATCAGGAAGGATAAATTCCCTCATTACCTCCTAAAAATTCTGGCAACTAATATCACCGGAGAGCTGTATTTGATTAAGATGCATTTGGTGCATTTGATGTCATCTATGATCCATACAGCAACCTTCCCCAAGTTAGGTGCCCTCCAAATATATAGAACTTCAATTTTCAGAACTCTCAAGCATGGACCTGCTGGTTGAGGGTTATAGCTAACAAATGTTGGGAAATTTATACAGTGGCAGCCACATAGACAGAGAAGGCAGAATTATAATTCTCCAGGTAAAATATCAATTTGGCACAAATGTAGTGAATTTGTGGTGACTGCCCTGAAAAAAGTATGTAATTTGTAAAATATGTAAAACAATGTAATTTGCTATATTTGCATTACATCTTTGGGATAGAGTCCTCCATACCTTTAATTGCCACAGATTTTGCAAGCACTTGCTATGTGGCAATAGGCTCATGCTGCTGTAGTTCTTTCCCAAAGTTGCAAGAAAATAGATTATAAAGATGTGGTTGGGCAATTCAGGGAATAGCAACAGAGAAGGAAGAAAAAGATGAAGAGCATTAAGTAGCTGGCCAGTTGTTCAGCCCCTAGGTCCTGCATGTCAACTCAGAAAGAGCCAAGCGGGGTGGAAGGCAAAGAAGAACAAGACTAAAAGTAAAAGAGAATGAAAAAATAAAATAAAAAGCAAGTAACAAAGGAAGGCAAAAGAAAAGAAGAAATATGAGAGGGAGGGGCAAGGATTATGTTCTGAGAAGAAAAAGGAGGCCAGGAAGATTGACTTGTTACTTTGACAAGATATTTCCTATCAGCACCCAAGAGGAAAATCAGCTAAGAATATATTATTTAAAAAAGCGGATGATAAGGGCTAAAATGTTTCTCTCCTTTGTGGGACAATAAAATCCTCTTGATGAAGAAGCCAGAGTTTATTTTGATTCTGCACTGCAGATGATATCACCAACAACAGAAGGCCAACAGAGAAAAAAACGCATACTCTTTGACCGATGCCTAAAACTGAGAGAGATTCTTTCCAAACATGGTTCCCACGGTTCTCTTTAGCAAGATTTCTTAAGAGGAGGAGGAGGAGATTGGGATTACAATAATCCTATTATTTGGATAACCAATTTATCCATGTGTACAATTAAGGTGAAGATGTTTTAATTTTATTTCTACACCTTATGATCCAATGAAGAGACAGGTCTTTTCAATTATAATGGGAGTTAACAAAGATAGATTATGGGGATAGAGTGCAAGTTGCTGTAGAAGGAACACATCCTTTAAAAATTACAAGAGCAAGCTGGCTCTCCAAAGGGGCATTTGTCTACTGTTGAGTTAGTTAATTTTATCATTTGTTAACACACATTCCAACCTGTTCTGATGATTTAATTTGCTTTATATTGTTAGGTTGGAACTTTAACATTCTAAAAATGTTTAAGCGTTATAATTTCTTAGAGCTACCACAAAGAAAAATGCTGTCAATTTTACAATTTTCATATCTATGAAAACATTATGCCTTTCATGTTGTTTTATATCTTTTGGTCATGTCACAGACTGCAATGAAGTATATACATACTGGTAATGGAGAATTTTGCAGATGGCTGATTATGTAACCTTTATCAGTCTGTGCACAATAATTACAAAAGGCTTCCTTCACTCACAAAACAGAAAACTACAGAAAATCTCATATCCCAGGGAAAGAACATTTCTGTAACAACTTCAAAGCAATTCACTGCTTTGAAGTTATTGAGATGACCTTGGAGAAGGCATCCAGAAGCGTTAGAACAAGAAGAGCAGAAGAAGCAGGGGTTAAGGGGTGGGGGAGAGAAAGTATTTTAAAAAAAGACTGGGTCCCTCCTGACTTCCTGGATTTTAACAAGGAGAGAGGAGAAAACACAGGCAGACTTGCACGAACCTGTTCCTATAGACTAATCTCAGTAAAGCATAGTTCTAGTCTTCCTGATTAGGTCTACCTTGTAAAGCTGACAATTCATAATGCCACATATCTTTTGGGGAGACACTTCTCCACATGCTTTCCTGTCTAATGATCACTCCTTACCTGTAACACTGGACCCATCATGGAGGAGATATAAGCCATGCCCAGGCAGAGAACACCATAGCCCAGAGCTGGGAAGAGAAAATGTCAAGACAATAGAGCCAAACTGAATGTTGGCAGGTAGAGGATGCCCTACGACTGCATTAGACTACAAACTTTGACAGGCATCACTCACCTAACAATTTGGAGTAGAGTGTGGCACGTCTCTCAGGAATGTTGTTCACATATGGGCGGATCAGGTCTTCCATGGTCACTGTTGCCAGTGAATTGAAGGCTGAAGAGATGGTGCTGTTGAGATGAGAGGATTGAGGAAGGTAGGAGGACTATGTAAACCAAGACCCCTTACATCAAGCCCAGACCCTAGGTCCAAAAAGGAAAGGAGGGTTTACCTTAGGGAGCCACTGAAGAGGCAAGCTACAAAGAGACCAGGCAAGCCAGGTACTTCTTGAAGCACATCCATCACAAAGTAAAGGACCATCTGCAAAAAGGAGGATGTGGGGTGAGGAAAAAGATGAAAGGACAGAGGATCAGATTGGTGCAAAGGACTGCCACAGGCATTGTGTGATGCAAAGCAAGCAAACAAGCAAAATCTTTCCAGGAGCGCACACAAGGGAAAGGACATCGCAAAGTACCTGAAGATATCACTGTTACCCAACATCAGATTTCAGGGTGAACACATTCACTTTTCATCATGCATGGATTTCTGCCAGTCTGTGTGAAACCAGACATTTTCTCTTACCCATTAGACTGAAGGTCTGCATGCAGACGTGCGGATATGCAAATGGAAGGCAGACACCCCTTCAGCAAGTGCAGAAAAGAAGGTGTGAGTAAGAGAATAGTGTAAGCCTTGTCCCACATGCTAGCTCCAAATTGTGCACATGTAAGAATTTGGTCAACCTGATCGGGTGAAGCGTTGAGCTGCTCCTGTGTCAATTGGTGGTCTTGGTAGTAGGCAAACATGACTAAACCAGTGAGGCAGCTGAGGCAGAGCACAATTTGCTGGCAGGGGAACACTGCATAGCAGGACCTAAAGGAAATAAGAAAAGAAGGGACAGTGTTAATTTAACTAGTTACACTTTTCAACCATCTGCTTTCTCTTAGTTAAATCTCCCCCCCGCCCCCTCAAGTCCTGGTTCCATACTCAACCAAGCAAAGCATCTACAGAGCTTCTTCAGATATCCATCACTGTAATTCCCCAATCCTCCCAGTAGCCCACAAGTGTCACACTTACAGCACAGCTTGGCGCTCTGAACGGGAGCTTAGATACCGTTGGACTTGAGCCTGGTTTACTCCATAGAGAGCCAACATCATGAATACACCCCCAAAAGCCAGAGTCCAAAAGGTGTGTCGTTCATAAGGGTCGGGATTCAGACTATTGGAGACAAAAGTCAAGGGTCATGGGAACATCAGGCGTGTGTATGCACATGAACTAAATTGCTTGCAGCTAGGGGAGCACAAATATGAGTGCTAAGAGGGAGATCTTCAGTTACAACTCTGTAGACAGGAAAGAAAACTCGTCCCTCACTTACTCAATGCCTGATATCTTGCCATTCTCAGCAGCCAGCTTCCAAACACGATCTATGCCGCCAACCTTAATAGTACCCACTACAATCACAGCCACCTGCCCTGCAAACATGACAAATGTCTGGAACACGTCGGTCCAGATCACAGCTTTAAGTCCACCCTACAAAGAGAAAGAATCTGCTGTCAATAAGGGAAGCAAGATGAGAATCTTGAATCCTCACCACACAGAAGTTTGGATCTCTATCAAAGACAAGTAGCAAGGAGTTGTTGGAGTTGGGGGAAAGCTATCTCACCCCTTTTTCTTCAAGAAATTACTCACCAGGGCAGTATAGAGGGTACAGACTATGCCTATGGTCAGCACTGAAGCCCAGATGTCAAAATCGGTCACTGCAACCAAGAAAGAACTGTCAGGGAAAGGCCTAATTGCTGAAAGCCTCTTCCCCAACAAGCTAGAAATGTTCCTCATCTGTTCACATTGAGGCCAAACCAGGGTTTTGGGTCAACCAGTGTTAGCTTTCTTTGAGCAGATCTTTTACACCCCCGCCCCGCCCCCCAGCTCAGAAGAACTTCCTACCAGTGGTGGTATGCTACCAGTTCGGCCCGGTTCAGCTGAACCGGTAGTAAAACAAAAAAAAGCCTCCGAGGATCAGCTGAGAGGAGGAAAAAAAGCCTCAAGGATCAGCTGAGAGGAGGAAAAAAAGCCTCAGAGGATCAGCTGAGAGGAGGAAAAAAAGCCTCAGAGGATCAGCTGAGAGGAGGAAAAAAAGCCTCAGAGGATCAGCTGAGAGGAGGAAAAAAAGCCTCAGAGGATCAGCTGAGAGGAGGGAAAAAAGCCTCCAAGGATCAGCTGAGAGGAGGGGAAAAAAGCCTCCAAGGATCAGCTGAGAGGAGGGAAAAAAGCCTCCAAGGATCAGCTGAGAGGAGGGGAAAAAAGCCTCCAAGGATCAGCTGAGAGGAGGGAAAAAGCCTCCAAGGATCAGCTGAGAGGAGGGAAAAAAGCCTCCGAGGATCAGCTGAGAGGAGGGGAAAAAGCCTCAAGGATCAGCTGAGAGGAGGGGAAAAAGCCTCCAAGGATCAGCTGAGAGGAGGGGAAAAAGCCTCAGAGGATCAGCTGAGAGGAGGGAAAAAAGCCTGACATCAGCTGAGAGGAGAAAGAAGAGAAAAGGGCACCCGCCCCTGTGCCTTCCACTTCTTTATTCTCTCAGCTGATTGGCGCTTCAGGCTTCAGCTGGTGCGTGGAAAGCGGCGTGCGCGCCTTAGGTGGGCGTGTGATCACCAAATCGGTAGTGGAACAGGTAGGATCCCACTGCTGCTTCCCACCCTAAATTCCCATTGTGAAAATGGATCATTATGTTCCTCACTGGACCCTCAAGAATATGGCACTTTACTCACCTGCATTGAGAGCCAAGGCTGGGGCATAGAGGACCACTCCCATGTATATCACCTAGGAAGACAAAATCAGTTCCAATGTTGGTGGACCATAGCTGGCTCTGTGACCCTCAGGTCAGAGGAAAGTAGAAGACAAGACAAAAAAAGGGGACCCATATCTATTGCCTTCTCCTTCCAATACCTACATACATTCTTTATTCAAATAATATTCAAGGTGTTATCTTCCCCCGAGATTTAGAGATAGGAGAGGGAAAAACAGACCTCAGGGACCATTTAAAATATATTGTCTAATGCACTTTAATGCGACTTTTCCATCAAATGCCTTCACAAAAGCCATGCAATTATTTGTCTGAAAAACTGACTTTCTAGAATTTTAGTGAGAGATTTCAAGAGTCGTTCAATTATGCAATGTAAGACTTATTATATAATGTTTACCTACTCTCTACCTCAAATCGTCAGAAAACAATGGTAATTTCTTAACAATTATACTTTGAATGATCTTCAAATGCCATAAAAGAGAGATTTAAAAACCCATAGGCTGCACTGCAGTTACAAGTCAGCAATAGCAATACCACTTACTTATATACCACTTCACAATGTTTTACAGCACTCTCTGAGCGGTTTACAGAGTCAGCCTATTGCCTCCAACAATCTGAGTCCTCATTTTACCAACCTCAAGATGCAAAGATGGAAGGCCGAGTCAACCTTGAGCCAGTCAGGATCGAACTCCTGGCCTGTGGGCAGAGTTAACCTGCAATACTGCATTCTAATCATTGCACCACAGCTCCTTTTATTTGCTACTCACCTGTTTATTTGTAAAAATTATGAAATCGGGTTACAAATAAAATAAACAAAGAGACCTTCGCAGCAAGGCAGATTTGGATCCACATATTCCCTATACTGTGGAGCAGGAAGAGGATGAGGTCTTAGGACTCCAGAAAGTGTTCAATGAAGCCAAAAATGTCACGAGCAGAGGTGGGATTCTACAGGTTTGGACCGGTTCGAGTGAACCGGATGTTAAAATTGCATCTGGTTCACTGAACCAGTATTTGAAACCACCGGCTGGCCCCACCCACCCCACCCTGCCCCTCCTAGGCGTCTCCACGTGGCCCATTTTCAATGCAGGTAAGTGCAAGGTCCGCGTAGAGGTCTGGGAGGGGGGAAAACGGGCCCTCCAGAAGTCTGGAAATGGGCCTGTTTCTGGCTTCCAGGGGGTCTCCAGAGCCCGGGGGAGGCTGTTTTCACCCTCCCAGAGGCCCGAGGGAAGCTTCCGGACCCTTGGGAAGGTGAAAAACGGTCCTCCCAGAAGTTCTGGTAGGCCACGCCCATCATGGCCACGCCTACCCAGCAACTGGGCAGCAAGCCAGTTGGGATTTTTGAATCCCATCCCTGGTCACAAAGAAATAAAGTTTGATATCTGGACTCAAAAGATGCACAGGAGTGTGATTTGAATAGGATAGGAAACCTATCCTTGGCTAGAGATGCAAATGAATTTACAAAGTGAAGAGAGAAATAAGAAATGAGGAGATGAGAGAAAAAGAGCCAAAACACAGGATTAGGCAGGAAATCTAGCACCTAGATCAAAAAAAGAGGAAAAGATTGTTCTCATTACCAGAACAACAATATAGATAATTTCTGTACTTACCATCTGGAAGATGAAGGTGGCTGTTCCACATAGTCTCACCACCTTGTTGAAACGCAGCTCCAGATACTAGGAGGGCAAACAGAACAGGGAAAATGATGGGGTTGTGGAAAGACAGGTAGATACAACCCTAATAAACTTTTCTTGCTCAAGACTTTGGCTCCATGGAAAATAAAGACCAAAACATAGGTGCTCATCAGTGGTCAAATGCCTAAATTTCTTGGGGGGCGGGCATATAATTATATCTCCTGACATTCCTCCCAGCCCATGCTAAAATTTTGCTGTTTGGTGCAGCTGCTATTGCCCCACATTTGTTTTCCAACCCAAATTACAGTTTAGTTCTTCTGATATTCCCTACCTAGAGGGAGATGGGATAGAATAATAGAATGAGCTACAGGAGTATATATATTTGGATTGGGTTTGTGAGGAGTAAGTTTGTCCTTAGACATTCAGCCCATGGCATCCTTCCCCAGGCTTTCAGTCTAAAAACAATGATTTCAACCAGGATTTCAGTTATTTTAAACATTTTCTGTTATGGTCTCCAAAGCAAGTGGAAAAGTGCAGAAGCTATGCAACTTAAAAGCTATGTGCAAAGGAATTCATTTCCTGTTTAGGGAAAATTAAATTAGTAGTATTCAACTTAGAACAGATTGCAAGAAAGAGACTAGAACTGAAAGCTTTTTTACACTGCCGCTTTTACACTACCTATAATTTTCAATTTTTCCCTTTTGTAAGGTACTCTGTCCAGAGTCACAAACTGAGAGAGGCAGCTTAATAAATAATTTAATTAGGTACATTTTTTGACTACCGGTATCTGTCATCAAGCCAGGGTTGATTGTTATTAACCATATACAGCTTCAAATAATTTAATGGCTTAGTAAAAACATTACCTACAAGCCTGTTCACATCAAGAGGTCAAATAGCAAATTTTACAAACATGGAGTCCAAAGATTAGTTCTTAAATAATAAACTCAATCCAAAACCTGTCCATATTTGTTTTCTTTTTCCTTTTGAGCTGCTTTGACCACAAGAATGAAGAAAACTCCGTTGCAAATATCAGGTTAGGGGAACATGCAGTGTTTGGCCCGACATCTGCTATTCCCTAGGAAAACTGGAGGAGCTGCTGCTGTTTTTGTTGGTTTAAGAACTAGTTGTGCTTCTGTAATATTAGGCCCAGTAACATCCGAGGTAGCAATCTTCAAACTTGTAGGGTCTCCTTTTTTTTTTTTAAGAAGAATACTGAGCTCCCCCAGCCAAAAGACACAGCTGGATACAAAATAATGGCTCAGGTAACAGAGCCTCGCACTAATGAATTTCAGGAGTCATGTATAAGGATGAGCAGCATTCACAAGCACAAATCTGATTGTCTAACTCTAATACAAAAGTCCAAAAACCATTATAACCATTTTAAAAGCAACCAACTTATATTCTTATTCTCACTGATAATAGGGCAAATATATTATAGGTATAGTTCTAGGAAGAAGTAAATTGTCATAATTTTTAAGAACCAAGATCCATTTTATAGTTTGGCAGCTTTCACATGTAATTTGGTCATAAAACATAATAAATTTATGGTCCTTGTCATTGCTATATTAAATAAATCTTGCCATAAATGCTTCAGAGCATACAAAGTCTGAATATAGAACATTATCAACCAAAAAATTAAAAGTGAAGAAAATGCCACCCTACAATGGACAACGTCACCATCTTGCAGGCTGTCCACATCCATGGGATCCCCAGGTCTGATGGCACTACCAGGTCCTTCGGGGAATTTCTAAATGCCATCCCAGCAAAAAGGATGGGAGTTAGAGCAAAGATGAGCAACTATGAGCAGTACAAAGTACCTATCAACAGAATTGCACCCCATATTTCATATTATGTCCAAACCTCCACAGCTATACCCTTACTCTGTATTGATGAATTTATAACAGTAGATGTTGCCAACTAAGCCACAAGCATTGGCTATCATTTAAACACTTTCTCTCTAGGAGAAATCACAGAGTAAGCTATCGATAACTCTAATCCATTATGCGGGTATTTTTATGCATTTAACTTGTATGTTATCTTTTCAAACGTTTTTCTCCCTGAGGCAGCAATACAATACTCTGAAAATATTTGTTTCTGTAAAGCTATAAAATACAATATATTAAACATGCTGGTGCCAATTCTCATATTCTCTGTCCATAGAATCTATGTACAACACTTACCTCGTATGTACTGGTAAGTCGCAGGCGATAGAAGATTGGGATGAAGATATGAGCTGGGATAAGAAGCCCCAGAAAATAGGAGCAACCAAGGAACCAGTATTCAGTCCCAAAGCGATAGATTTCAGAGGGGACACCAAGAATGGCCACAGCTGACTGGAAAGTGGCAAGTAATGAAAAAGCCAGAGGTAAGAAGGTCATGCTACGATTGGCCAACAGAAATTCTTGGACAGTGCGCTGCTTCCCACCAGTCAGTGCATAGAAGAGTCCTATCCCTACAGAGAAGACTAGCAGCAGCACAAAAATAGCATAGTCTACCACAGTAAACTTCATTGTTGGTGTGATACAATTTGCTGACACCTTTGAAAAAGTAGTGGCTGGTGGAAACCGTTGGAGAGTCCAGCTGTTGAAGAGTCCAGCTTGTTAATAACTCTTGTTCATAATGTAGAAGCACCCATCATGGGTAGGGCTAAGCTGAATTCTACCAGAGCACCAGGCTCTGTTTTGTCCACTGCTGGAAATGCAGACAGCAGTCCATCACCAAAATGCCAAGCAAGTACTTCACACCCAGGATCCTGTTGAGGCTGGCATGATCAAGAATAGCCAATCTGGAGGAAAGAAAAGAAAATGCAAGTTTGCAAGTGAATAGAATGCCAGAGCATACAATGTCCAAGGAGACATTCATTTCAAATTCCAACGAAAGCTCAGCTTACGCATTGTTCTGACCTTCATTCAGTCACCTCAGAATCTCAAGGTTCAGGACTGAGCAAGGAAAGTTTTCTTGACCCAGCAAGGATTGGCAGGCTTCCAAACAGGGTAAATGCTGGCAACCAGCTGTAACCCGTTCAAGCCAAAAACATTTCTGGCCTTTTGCACAAAGGTCCATCCATCTCCCAACAGCAGAGGCAGGGTGGAGTTGACAACTTGCACAGCAGGAGTGAAGGCGTCAGAGCAAAGTACTCAGTCTGGGCAGGCCAAAAACAGCAGTCAGGAGAATCAGCAGGAGAAACATTCAACATTTTTTTCCTAATAAAATATGCTAGTACACACACCAAGGCAGCCAACTATGACACTAGCAACCCAGATGCTGAAAGAAAGATCCAGTTGAGTAATTAATAGATAACTGGTATATTTGGTGTACCATTTAGTTGCATGTGTGAGGTAATTATCTTGAGGTTATAACCCTATCAAATCAAGGCTTCTTGCCTACAATGTTTTTCTTTCTTTCTCTCTTTCTTTTTCTTCCTTTCTTTCTCCCTCTCTCTCAACACACAGGCACAATTCTCAAGCCTCATTCATTCACACAAGCAGAGAAAACAGAGTCTCCCCCTGAACTATAGCACTTTGAAATGCATATTTGAGTTTCGATTACAAAATATTCTTTCCTACAATGAACCCCCTTCTCTATTAGAAAAAGGAGGTACTGACATGAAGGATAAACTAGGATTTCTACTGACAGATTAATTTTCTGTGTGTAGAGCTTGGCTGTGGTCATCTAGAAATGGAGAAAGTTATATTATACATCCTTTATTCAGAAGATCGATTAATTATAAACAATTAAAACAGGTTCATACTGTAGGCAAAGTTAACATAGGATTAAAAATATTTCTAGTTTAGAGGCAGATGAATAAATCTCTCCTGTGTCTTTAATATACAAAGTTTGGCATAAGAACCATGAATGTTGTTCCTTTCTTTTCTAGTTTACACAGCTTATCTTTTTTTGCATTTCCTTTTCTCCTTTGTCCAAATATATGGCTTGTAGTCACCTGCTGTGATTATGTTGAACTGAGTTTTTAACATTGGTTTTTAAATGGCTGTATGCTTGCTGTTTTTATTTTAATATTTTTGTTTTGGTTGCTTTTAATTGTTGCAAATTATCCAGAATCACATATGTGAGAAGAACAAATCAAATAAATAAAAAATTGTCAATTCCCTCTCTCTTCTGGAATCCCTCCATACTCTTACTTTTTTTTTAATACTTTCCTTGTAGGCAAAAAAAAGAAAGAAACCAATTAAGTTTTACTAGCATTAATAGATTGTGTATAAGCCTGTGTCAATCAATATAATTATTAAATTATGGTAGCCTCCATCTTCAATCTGTATAGCCATGACACACAATTACCACTTCATCTGATAAGTTCCAGAGACAGAGGTCAAAGGATTTTTATATGCATACTGTATGACAAAAGAAGCTGGGCTCTTTTTATAACTACAAGAAAATATACCCTACAAAACATGTAATTGCCCTGTTTAAAAAGCCTTCCGACAATTTGTGTCTAGCTTTTATCACTGAGGGACATCAGACTGACCTCAGAGGTGTCAGAAAACATTTCATCATCTATCATTCCAGTTTCAAAACAGATAAGCAGAGTGCTGTAATTTGGAGCCTACAAAATACTTTCCTTGGAAAAGAAAAGATATGGTAATTAATGCTCTGAAATTACTCTGATGGAGAAAGATGAAAAAAGCCTTCAGATGGCTCAGTGTTTACACAGGCAGGAAAAATGAACATTCTCTTCCACAATGTTTCTATGAATCCCACCACAAAAATCTTTTTCTGAATTATTCTGAGAATCCAGATAGCAGAAGGTTTTCTAAAACCATTCTCTGGCCTATTGAATTTAGCTAACTTTCACCTGATAGTTCATTAATCTTTTAAATATGGAAGAGATTTCAGTCTCATGAAATAAAAGGAACATCCAGAATTTTTTTTAAAAGCCTTCAGCAGAATCAGGACAGAAAAACTGTGATGGATTGCAGCCTGGATTCCCAGGAGGGAGGGGGTGCATTCCAGAGGGCAAAAGGCAGCGTTGGCAGAAAGAGGGTTAAAACAATTCCTCTCTAGCTCTTTTCAGAGTATATCTGTAGTTATTCAGAGTTGCTTTAGTCTGGCAAAATTCTGTCTATAGGTGAAGAACAATAAAGGAAACTATTTGAAAGTAACTCTTGTCATTTATGTTTCTGGGGGCCTACGACAAAAAAACAGGCAACTTTCTCTTAGCCATTAGCAATCCCTCAGCATCAGTGAAGAAATATGCAGTCAAGTGGAACCCAAACAAAAACTCTTGAGATGGTGAGGAATGACATTATTGAGACAGAAGCATGGCCTGTTCCAGGTTTAGACAACAGCTGCTGAAGGAAACTAGCTTGAAACAAGAGACAGTGAAAAATGACCTCGAGACAGAAAAAGTGTAAAGCAAAGATAGAAAGCCTTATAGGGCTTAACCTATAACCCAAATTTCCTCTTCAGATAATGTGAGAAAGACCAGGAGAAACAAGAGCTCAGTGTGAACGGAATACAGGTAGTCCTCAACTTACGATCACAAGGGAGCCCAAAATGTATGTTAAGTGAGCTTTGCACCATTTTACGATCTTTCTTGCCACAGTTGTTAAGTGAATAACTGCAGTTGTTAAGTTAGTAACACAGTTGTTAAGTAAATCTGACTTCCCTATTCAGTTGTTTGCCAGAAAGTGATCACATGACCCCTGGGCACTGCAATGTCATAAATATGAACCAGCTGCCAAACATCCAAATTTTGATCATGTGGAATGCTGCAACAGTCATAAGTGTGAAAATCCATCATAACTCACTTTTTTCAGTGCTATTGTAACTTTGAACAGTCACTAAACCAACTGTTGTAAGTTGAGGACTACCTGTAATTGCCATCCTTTGAAATCACAGCCTCTGCCCGTGTCTTAGCAATTTTGAGCCCCAAATGGTACAGCAGTCCAATCATGGCAGAGACAGACTACAGATTTCTTTTTTATAACTACAGTACATTGTGAAGATCTTCACAGGTTCCTTGTATGGGAGAGAATCTGTGGCTTCCATGGTCTGACTGCAATACATTTAAGGACACCAGACAGAATTTGCCAGCCCAGTGATTGTTCTTTCCAATCTATCTGTAGAAAACAAGCTTGCCAAGCGTGGATGTTAAGAGTCATAGTGAATTGACTGCAGAGCTAGTAGATACCATCCTATCCTTTGTGGAAAACCACAAACAGTGGCTCCTCTGCCTGACCCTGGAGGCTCCCCGTAGCAATGACAAAACAAAGGAAAACATAACCATATTGTTCCAATATAGTTAATATTTATGTAGCCTGTTTTCTGGCATTTTAGAATATGAACCAAGTGTTAACAGCAAACCAAATCTTTTGTTATTTTGGCGTTTTGGTACATTCTCATCTAGGCATGATTAATAATTGTTAAGTAAATTGAGGTAGGCCTGACCCAACAGGCACACAATCTATGACAAAACATGGAGAAAAGAAAATAGAAGCATAATATACTAGTAACAGAGAAAAGTGAAAGTAAATGGAAACGGCTTAGTAGCTTGAAAAATCTTAGGTCCAAATCGCCTCAGTGATCTAGCAGTTCAAGTTTAGCCAAAAATAGGCTCCCTTGGAAATTAATGAAGAGTCAGAAAGACTGCAGAGAAATAGATTTATTATATAAAGGGCTTTACTTTGTGCAATCATCAAGAGCACTGAAATGAGCAAGACCTTTAAAGAACACAAAAAGAAAATTAGTTTACACAACTGATTTCTCTTCTCTTTATATGAAAGTATCAGCAAGCTTTGATGCTGTAAACAAAATTGGGGAGGGAAAATATTATGAAGGAAAGTATTCTAAACAGAGAAAAACATGTCTGGAAAATAAGCAGGATTAATAGCTAATTCTGGCTAGGGATATTGAAGGCATAGTTAGTGGAATTAAGGCAATTGCAAAATAGGCAGTGGCTTGTTAAGGCTTGCCAACCAAAGATTGCAAGTTTGAGGATCAAGGAGAAAGCACCAAGGAAGGATCCTACAAAGAATACAGAGTCATAGGGTGGAAGGGACATCAGAGATCTTCTAGTCCAACCCCCTGCTCAAGGCATGAGACTTAATACCATCCTAGTCAAATGGTTGTCCAGAATTTTTGAAAACCTCCAGTGATGGAGCATGGTGGCACAGTGGCTAGATATACCGCTTCAACTGGTATTGTAGGCTAATTCTGCTGAATGCTGGCTGCCAGCAGTTCTGCAGTTTAATTCTCACTAGCTCGTTAACTCAGCCTTCCATCTTTCCTCAGGTCAGTAAAATAAGGACCCAGATTGTTGGGGGCAATATGCTGACTCTGTAAATAGCTTAGAGAGGGCTGTAAAACACTGTGAAGCTGTATATAAGTGTAAGTGTTATTGGTATCACAACTCTGGGAGGCAAGCTATTCCATTAATTGTTCTCACTGTCATAAAATTTGTCCTTACTTCTACGCTGGATCTCTCTTTAACAAGTTTCTATCCATTACTTCTTGTCCTGCTCTCTGGTACTATGGAGAATAAGTCAATCCCCTTTTCTTTGTGGCAGCCCCTCAAATGCAAATTCAATAAGTTCAATACTCTAAATAAGTTGCTTCAAGAAATCCCTAGATCATTTTGCTCTCTACTAAATTCATATTCTGATGGAGAACTGGTTTTCTTCCAAAGGCAGTATGTGGCCAGATATATAGCCAATTTGTTTATCTGCAGTTAAGGAAGAATTTCAAGGCAGATGCTCCAGACTGCCCCTCTCAGTAGACTGACCTTCATCCAAAAAACCCCAACTTTTAATCTCACAGCCATAAACGCTATTTTAGGTTGATAATGCCAAACCTCTGCCTAGTCACATCGCTATAATCAATCTTAATGTAGCAATAGCCACATCCTTTTTTAATGTGACATAATGTCTCCAATATTATATTAAATTAAGTTCATAGGTTACTTTCACCCGTCCTAAGGATAACATAGGCTAAAAAACAGAATTTCAACTGGATACAAGCTGCAAGTTCTTAGTCAAGGGCACTCTGCACAAAACTTTCCATCTACATTGAACATGTCAACAAATTAGGGCATTTGAGATATGTTGGCTTCCTCTTGAGAAACCTCTACCATTTGCTTACTTAGATAGGAGTATCCTGTCTCAGAGATTCACTCTCACAATTGCCTTCTGACCAGGAAGCATCATCCTGAAAACTCTAAATCATATATAAAGCGGAGAATAACTCATTGGGGAGGATATCAAAGCTCCCTTTTGTTTGTCAAAATTAGGCTACAAGTGTCTGGCTGAGCTTTATCTCAAGATTTGCAAGATTCTAGGCATTCCATGTCAGATGCAATAATTCCAGGCTAATTGCTGAAAGCACTAACAATGAAACTAAAGGTTAAATATTTTGGACAAACAATCTGAAGTTTGGAATCAGGGGAGAAGATCATTTCAGAAAAATATCAGAAATAATTGTCAGAGATAAGTAGCTAGATCTTATCATTGATGACGCATGAGCTTAAATAATTCAAAGAAGCAATTACTAACAGGCAATTCTAACAAACTGAAGTTGATCCAGTCACAAAAGAACTGATTGAACGCAAACCTCATAGAGCTTCTCCTCTTTAGAGTTTGAAAAAACTTGCTGGCCAGTGAAACCTGAATCTCAATCAACTTCTCCCCTACAAGTTCACTGACCTCTAAAATTAAATTACTTTAGAGATATTGTGAGAAATGTATGTCAAGACTTGGAAGAAAAAATCTTGAATGAGGTTCAGAGCACTTTGGACAAAAACCTAATAACTTCAAGAGCAGGCTGTGACCTTAGCAAATCTGGCAAACTCCTTCCGTGCTCATCTCAAAATAAATTACACCTGTTAGCACAATTACAGAAACAAATGTTACAGATATAGCAGAGACAATTGGAGCTAATCAGAATATGTCTAACAGCAAGTGTATTTATATGTCTTAGGAAAAGTCTGACATACCAACAGTCTCACCCCATGCGCAATCAGCCAGAAAAGGCAGGTAATCCATAGTATGGGAATTATGTTCTGTAGCCTCAGAGGATCCTATGCAATTGCATAGATTATCACTTAGGGTCCACACAGTATCTTCAGTAGAGCGATATGCTACCCAACAGAATAACAGAGTTGGAAGGGACCTTGATGGTCATCAACTTTGCCCTGAGGCTCCTTGTAGCTGGAAAACAATGCCTCCTATCTGGATGGAATTCCCAACCTAACCATCTCAAGGCTCTACCTGTGCCAGGAAGCAGAAGGTAAGGGAGGGGCTTATCTAGATTCCCTGCTCGTGAGAAACTATCAAAGAAAAACATGCCTAAACACGTGTAGCATCTTTGCCTATAATCAGGGAAGTGGCGGGGAAAGCTTTTTGCTCTAACACTAGAAAAGCAGCTTTTGCCCGGGGAGGCGGTCCCCCCTACTTACCACGAGGCGAGCGATGGATGAGAGTTAACCGCAGCTAATCTCTCCGCCGCTCGGTGATGTACGCACGTGCAGCTCTGCTGCCGCCGACACTTCGGGTCTCACCGCTGGGCTGACATTCCCAAGGACAAGCACCGCCCACTTCGCGCATCCGGATGACATCAAGCCGCCCATGCCACCTGCCGCCATGTTAATACCTGGCACTGGCTGCGTTTCTACTGCAGGCATGCTAAGCTACAGATTAACTTGATAGGGTTCAGCTCGGCACGTTACGAAAATCCAACCAGCGCTGTTGCTTTATAGTTGAATGACCCGTGTACAGTCAGAGAATGTATTACCGTAATTCCTAAATTGCTAACCATGGATAAGCGTATCGTGAAACGCAGCTAAACAAACACAGCTTGCTTAAATGTTTGCTAAATGAGCTCATTTTTCACATAAGCAAAATACGCTGAAAAGCCAACGAATCAAATGAGAGGAGTTTGCGAAACATGCTATTAAGCCATAACCAAGTTTAACAGTAACCATTTAAGAAACCCGATTCAGCACATAACGATGTCTTTCAGTCCAATAGGTTCTCAGGGTGAGGCAGGGGCTTTCTCAGCCAACTACAGTGAAATACCTCAGCTGACATATTTATACCCCATCTTTCAAGTTACTTTTGTAACTTGAAAGCTACAAAGTCAGATTAATAACCATTTACAGCAGTGACAAATCAGATATTGCTCAATAAGGTATCTAGATTTGCTAATTCACATTACTGAACCATGTCAGATTTCCAAAAACAGCTGGAAACTAAGTACAATTCATTATCTAGACCAGTGTTTCTCAAACTTAACCATTTTAAGATGTGTGGACTTCCTTTAGCTAGTCTATGGAGCCACTAGGAACATTAAGGTCCTTCCCACCCATAGAAATTGATTTTCAATTTCTGTAAGGAAATTCTGCAAGGAATTCTGCTTTTCAATTCTGCAAGGAAAAGGGCTGCACTTGGGAAGACAATTTTTTAATAACTTTCATTCCCGAAAATGAATTCCCTGCCTCTTATTCTGGGCATGATGATGGCTTTGTGTCTTCATACAGAGTATCCAAGCTCATGGCACCTAATAGAGGTCCTTGTGAAACTCAAATGTTTGACTTTCAGTTTCTTCCTGCATATATACACAAAACAATGGGTAACTTGCTAATATAAGCTAAATAGACTGTATTTAGCTGATATTATAACTAATTGTTGAATGTTAAATAGACTGGTTTGGCTTGTGGAAACTGGTTTTTTTTCCCTACTCATTTAAAAAAGCAAGAGATTTAGCAATTGCTCACCCAAAATATAATCTGTTTTATTCCAAGTAGCACAAAAAAAAAAAAAAAAACCTTCCCCAGAATTGTCCATACTGATATTTCAACAATACATTATTGACCCTAAAACCAAAATGGTTTGTAGGAGTTCATTAGCATTGTAGAACTTTTCACTATTAATAAGGAATCACATTCTTATTAAGGCCTTTTACATAGTTAGAAAATTGGAAATAAAATGGACTTGGGCTGCACTTTTAGAGACTGAGTCTGTAAGCAGTCACAACCAGGGAAATATGAGGAAGGTTGTTGTCTTAATTCCAAGCAGGAACAGAAGACAACAGCAAGTGGAGTTAACAGAAAATTCAAAAGCTGATTGAAAGCTAGTTTCATCTAAGAGGGCTTGATGTTGTTCTCTCATCCCCAACTGTGATGGTTCTGAATCAATTTTTGGACTATCTTTTTAAAGGGCAACGTAAAATTCAGATGGTGACATGCAGTTAGCTTTTGAAAAAATGGTTGGGCTATTAGTTATAACAGCTGTTTCTATTAAACTGGAAATTTGCTGAATTTAAATAATGGGTATTGCCAGAACTAATCAAATGTTATCTAGGGCGTGTCAACATTTTCAACTTTCCATTTCCAAACATTAGAGTTGCTCAAAAGTTGTGACCTGACTTGGGGACTGTAAAGATTTTTTTGGTTACTTTCATACTTTATGCAACCCCAAACCCACTTATTTATCGCAAAGTGCCAACACAGCAATTTAACCTGAATACTGAGGTTTTACTACCTAAAATAATGATAAGGCAGAATTCAGCTAATTGTTCTAAGAAAAACATGATAAATGCACTTTTATGCCCCTTCACTTTTTTCTGCTTTTGAATTATTATGTTTAGTAACAATAATAAAAATCATTATCCTTTCCCTCCCTCTTTTTCTCTTTCCCGCCCTCTTTCTCTTTTCCTCCCTCCCTCTTTCCTTCTCTTTCTCTTTCCCTCTCTCCCTGTCTCTCTTTCCCTCCCTTTTTCTTTCCCTCCCCCCCTCTCATTCCCCTTTCACGCTCTCTTTCTCTCCCTCTCTCTCTCTCTCTTCCCCTCCTTCCCCTTTCTCTCTCTTTTCCTCCCTCCCTCCCTCCATCTGCCTCTCTCTTTCCCTCCCTCTCTCTTTTCCTACCTCCCCCCCTCTCTCCCCCAGGGCAGGGAAAGGAACCTCTGAACTGGTGCTGGGTAATGGTAATCTGATGTCCAGAGCCCAAGGAGCCCAGGAGCAGTGTGCCGAGGACCAGCTAGTCGGTGGAGAGCTGAAGACCAGCTGGGCAGCAGGGCATCAGGGCATCACAACTCCAGCAGCTCTGCAGGAAAAGCAACTTGTTACGTTTGGAGAATAATGGAGACCAGACATCTGACCAGTGACTTCAACTCTTTAATAACAGTAAATAGAATAGAACAGAGCAAGGCTATGGGCAGCAGTAGCCCCTTTTATAGGGTTGGCTGCTACCCTATTAACCAATACTAAGTGCATCAAGTTCAAACTAATAACCAATAAGAAGTGTCCTAAGCTTGGCCAATCAGGGGCTTGTTATGACCCAATCCTTGTTCGTTGTTTAAGGGCCAATCAAATGTGCAGGCTTCCAAAACCTGCTTTGCATTTAGGCTTAGTAATTTTTATTCATTCACAACACCCCTCCCCCTTGGGTTCCGTTTGAGGGGAGCTGTAACAAAATCTTCAAGGTAGATAGGCCGTTTGGTCTGTCTGGATGATTTCCGTGGCTCCACCAGGTTTGTTCTCAAGTCCGGTTCCGGTGGAGCGTTTGGATGATCTTTATTAAGTTCCGTTTCGCTGCACGGTGATTCCGTGCTGCTTCCGTTGTTGTTGTCTCCGCCAATCAGTGTTTCTTCGGGGTTTCGCAGTTCGGTTTCCCCCGTGTTCAAGTCCCATGGAAAAGTCAACTCCCTCCCCGCTTCAATCCCCGGTACTTCGCTGGGCCGTAGGTTTTCCGTTGGCCTGCTATCCATCATATCGAAGTCAATTTCCTCGATATTTCCTCCCCCCTCAGTTGGTGAACCCGGGGAGCCATGGGCGCTGGGTAGTAATCTTGAACGGAGTTGGTCTATGTGGCGTTTCCACACCCTCCCATCGTCTGTTAGCAGGCGGTAAGATTTAGGCCCAGTGAGGTGGGTAACGGTTGCGGGTATCCATAAAGGGTCGCCGGAGAAGTTTTTGGCAAAGATTAAATCGCCTACCTTAAATTCCCGGCATTTGCTGCTGGAGCCGAAAGGCTTTTCGGTGCGTATGTGGGGTGGAGCCGGTCGAGGTGCGATCGTAGTTTCCGCCCCATAAGAAGTTCGGCCGGCGTTTTGTTGGTAACGCTGTGGGGCGTGATGTGCTGCAACAATAAAATCCGATTGATTTTCTCATTGATGTTTCCGAATTCCATTTTGTGGAGGGTCTTTTTTACAAACTGTACCATGCGCTCTGCACGCCCGTTCGCCGCAGGGTGCGCGGGCGAGGTCAGCGCATGGCGGATGCCCCGGTCAGCAAGATATTGTTCAAATGGTAATGCTGTGAACTGTGGGCCGTTATCCGAGACGAGGACGTCCGGAAAACCATGTGTGGCAAATAACCTGTTTAATTTGTTGATAACTGAGTCCATTGTAGTTGTGCTCATTCGATGGATCTTGAGCCAATTTGAATAGGCATAGACTGTAATAAGGAAAGTGTGCCCTTTTGTAGGCCCCGCAAAGTCAATATGGATACGGGACCATGGTCCTCTCGGAGTTTCCCATTCGGTTGGGCTTGCTTTAGGTGGGGCGTTGCTGACGTCTTGGCAACGTTGACAAGTAGCGACCCAGGCCTCGATTCTTTTGTCGATTCCCGGCCACCAGGCGTAGCTCCGTGCAAGTGCTTTCATCCCCACGATGCCCGGATGTCCGTCGTGCAATACCGCTAAAACAGTTCGTTGCAGTTTGCTCGGGATTACGACTTTATCGCCCCACAAGATGCAGCCCTTTTGAGAAAACAGTTCGGTTTGGCATGCTTTAAAAGGCGCCCATTCAGGTGATAGCTGTTCAGTTTGTAAAAAAAAAAAAATTCCTGGCCAACCACGCTCAACCCAGCGTAGGAGGTGTTGCAGGACCGGATCTCGTTTTGTCTCGAGGGCATTGTCTCTCGCTGTCAACGGCGGCGCGTGTAGAGTCTCAATTTGCAACGTTGTGATGGTTGGGGCTGGATCTTCAACCGATTCTGGAAGCGGTGTTCTGCTCAATGCATCAGCGTGGAGAATTGATTTCCCCGGGCGGTGTTGCAAGGTGTAGTTGTACGCCGCCAAGAATTCAGACCAGCGGGTCATTCTGGGGGACAATATATACGGGGTTGGTTTATTACCCGCAATAATCCCCAGTAGTGGTTTATGATCAGTAATTATTGTAAACGCACGCCCATACACATATTCATGAAACCTTTTAACTGCCGCCACAATAGCTAAAGCTTCTTTATCCAGCTGACTATAATTTCTTTCAGCTTTAGCTAAAGTTCGTGAAAAAAATGCGACGGGAGCTTCTGCTCCGTTCGGTAATACGTGGGCCAGGATTGCTCCAACCCCAAAAGGTGAGGCGTCACAAGTAATAGTTAATGGCAGAGTCTCGTTGTACTGCATAAGTACAGAATCAGAAGTTAGCAATTTCTTTACTTGTTGGAAAGCGTTTTGTTCACGTTGTCCCCAAACCCACGTTGCTTTTTTGTCTAAGAGTCTATGTAATGGTTCAGCTACGGTTGCTTTATTGGGTAAAAAGACGTTATAAAAATTGATAAGTCCAAGGAACGCCTGTAGATCTGCCTTGTTCCTTGGAGTGGGGGCCTTCTTAATTGCCTTTAATTTGCCCTCAGTGGGATGGATTCCTTGACTGTCCAGGAGGTATCCCAAAAACTCCACCCTTTCGGTACATAACTGGCATTTATTTTTTTTTAACTTTGAGGCCTGCGTTTTGGAACCTTTGTAAAACTATGCGGAGTCGTTTTTCTAGGATGTCTCTGTTCGGGCGGCGATGAGCACATCGTCGAAATACGGTACGACCCCTCTTATTCCTTGTAACAGCCTTTCCATTAAGCTCTGAAAAATTCCTGGAGCGACGCTCACCCCGAACTGGAGCCGGTTGCATTTAAATGCGCCCCTATGCGTGACGATAGTTTGCGCCTCCGCGGTGGCCGGATCTACAGGCAATTGTTGATATGCCTGTGCTAGGTCTAGTTTAGCGAAAACTTTCCCGCCACCCAGGGAATGGAGCAGGTGTTGCACTACCGGCACTGGATACGCACTTTGCTGAAGTGCATGGTTTAGGGTGGCCCGGTAGTCTCCGCAAATTCTCAGTGACCCATCAGGCTTGATAGGCGTCACTATTGGGGTTTCCCATCGGGCGTGGTCGGTGGGTTCCAGCACGCCCTGTTCTATCAGCTTATCGAGTTGTTCATCAATTTTAGGTTTCAGGGCGAACGGCACCCGACGCGGCTTAAGGCGGATGGGTGCTACCTCGGGGTTCAAGTTAAATGAGATCGGGGTCCCCTTGTACTTGCCTAGTCCGTTCGCGAAAACGTCTTGGAATTCTTGCACGAGGGCTTCCTCCCAATCGTTGCTCTCGGCATGGTGGACTCCGGCTACAGTGATTCCAAGCGGTCTGAACCATTGAAGGCCTAAAAGACTAGGCCGGTCACGGTCCACGACAGTCAGTGGCAGTGCGACGGTGCAGTCCTTGAAAGAGACCTGGAATCGGCGGGACCCGACAACGGGAATTCGGTTACCCTGGTAATCTTTGAGGATAACCCTTTGAGGGTTTAGGTCTTGGCGGCGAATCGTCGGAATGAGCTGTTGAAGCGTCTTCCAGGACACCATCGAGAGGGATGATCCTGAGTCCACCTCCATTACACAAGATTTGTTTTCGATAGCGACCTCTACTCGGATTTTCCCGGCATCAAGGGATGTAGCATGGCCTATGGTAATTGTTTGGTGGGTCTCTTCCCGCCTGGTTTCCTCACGCCTGGTGGAAGTGGTGGACAGTTTGTTTCTGTAGGAGTGGCTTCCCCATTGGTGATTCAGTTTGTTTCGGGGTGTGCCGAAGAATTCTGAAGACTGGCATTCGGCCTGTCGGGGTTTGGAGTTTTGTTTGCTTCTGCAAACCTTTGCGATGTGACCTCTTTTCCCGCAAACGTGGCAGAGTGCGTCGAGGAATTTGCAGCTGGATCGGGGGTGATTCGCCCCACATCCTGCACAAGGTCGAGATGAGGGTTGTGTGAACTGGTCTCGTTCCGTTCGGAGTCGGTTGACCTCTTCCTCATCGCTTTCTGATGGGGATTCTAGGTCTTCGTGGTGAGTCGATACCGGGTGTCTCTCTGAGCGAGGCGAGGTATCTTTGGCGAGTTGACGTAGCGGTGCGTTGGTGCGGCGCATTCGGGCTGCTGACTTTTTGGTCGCCTCCGCTGCAGTGGCTTCTTTGAGGGCATCGGTGAGGCTGATGTCCCCCTTAGCCATAATTTTGCTCTGGATCGTGCCGTCTTCTAGGCCCAGAACCAGGCGGTCTCGGAGGGCTTCTTCTAAATCAGAGAATCCGCAGAGGCCTCCAAGGTTGCGGAGGTCTGCGATGTAGTTGGCAAGGCTTTCACCTTTCCGTTGGTCCCTCTGGTAATATTCATGTCTTCTGACTAAGGTTGGCACGGTGGGCGCGTAGTGGGCCCGTAGTAAAGGCTCGAGGACGTCCCAGTCCATCTCTTTTACTTCGGCTGGCTTAGCAAGTGATTTTGCCATTTTAAACACAGTAGGCCCGCAGTGAGTTAGAAATATAGCTCTTTTTTTGCCGGTTGTTGCATCTTTCAAATTGTTGGTCTCCAGAAACATCTGGAACCTATCCATGTACGACTCCCAGTCTTCGGTTTCTGGGTTGAATGGAGCGGGTGGTACGGCACCGCTGGTCATGTTGCCGTTGATGGTGCGTGTTCGACCACGTGCTCTGTTGGTTGCTCTGTAACTCAGTCAGCTCTTCGGTCTCCGGATCCCACCTTCGTCGCCAGTGTTACGTTTGCAGAATAATGGAGACCAGACATCTGACCAGTGACTTCAACTCTTTAATAACAGTAAATAGAATAGAACAGAGCAAGGCTATGGGCAGCAGTAGCCCCTTTTATAGGGTTGGCTGCTACCCTATTAACCAATACTAAGTGCATCAAGTTCAAACTAATAACCAATAAGAAGTGTCCTAAGCTTGGCCAATTGGGGGCTTGTTATGACCCAATCCTTGTTCGTTGTTTAAGGGCCAATCAAATGTGCAGGCTTCCAAAACCTGCTTTGCATTTAGGCTTAGTAATTTTTATTCATTCACAACACAACTGACATCTGGGATGCGAGAGTGAGACGTTGACGCTGCAGGGTCGCATTGTGGCTCCATGTTGTAATGGGCTCCAGGAGGAGGGGACCCTGTCTCCCCCATTGTGAAGCATGCTAAATTTCACTGTGCTGCACAAGGCACTGTGAGAGCAGAGGGCAGGCCACGGAGGCAGCAATAGCAAATGTACTGCGATGAAGGCAGAATACCTTTTCGCACAAAGGCAAGTGTAGGGGCACTTCACTCCTGCACTAAGGAGAGAAACGTGACAGATGGAGCTGGGCTGGGGTGATGGCACATGCGTCTACAGAGAGGGCTCTGAGTGCCACCTCTGTCACATGTGCCATAGGTTCGCCACCACATTGAGCCATAATAGGATTAAGTTTATTTAACTTTTTTATCATTTCAGATTTTTTCATTTATACATTTTCTCTAAAATAATAAAATATATTAATTGAAAAATAAAGCACTTTAGACAAGTGGCTATCTTTAACATATTTCCATATATTTAACATATTTCCATCTCAGAATTGCTTGTGAAATGTCAAACTGCTTTTGTGTTTTTCAGATCCAGTGGTGGCTGATTGAACCACTTTTTCCTCCATGTTTTGATCCTGAAGGTGAATGTAAAAATCATCTACTTGAACTACAGTACAAACTTTGCTGAATCTTTTAAAATGGAGATTTTTCATTCATTTTCAGTGTCAACTTCTAGATTTTTTTAATGGCTTGATTTCTACAGGATCAAATTTACTGCTGAATTTCAATCTAGTTTGCAAGCAGAAGTGGTGACAATTTCTTAGATCTCAAATGTCACAAGAGCAAGTGGATTGCTTAACACAGTAAACAAAAGCATGAGACACTTAACATTGTTATTCATAAATCTGCTGTGATCACTGAGATGAAATGGTAAATTGATATCAGATGCACTTTAGTCTGGACTTAGTGTTCTCTTTTTCAAGGAATGATCCTGGAGAATTTGGAAAGTATGGTATATTGGTGCAATTATGTGTCTAACAGTTTATTATACAGGCATTCAAGGTCAAGGTGATAAAATGCAGTGGCTTTTAAGAGAGGGAGACATCCTTGGGAAATGATTATCAGTCCACTGATTTTTCTCTGAAAACCACAAATAGCCTTGTTAAATCTTGTATATTAAAATGTAATTTTGACTTCAGTGAATAAGAATCGTTTGTTCTAATCAAGTTCAATTTAACTATGATGTATGGAATAAATCTACAGCTAAGTTGACATAAAATGCTAAGCTATAAACTGTGATTTACAAGTCACAAAGGCTGGGTTTATATAATTTACTGAATCTAAACCGAACAAAATCTATTACGATTTAACAAATTGTATGAGTGAGTGCTGGGGCTAATTAGTATTTTATACTTCATGTTTTATTCACATATTTTCCAAGGAGATAGTTACAATTTTCTTGTAAATACCCTGTTTCTCCAACAATACGGCCTCCCCCAATAGGAAGTCCCACCATGTTTTATAGGCATGAAATGAAATTAAGCTCCTCCCCCCAAATTAAGGCCTATATTAAAACATGCGAAATGGGGGAATGGTGGGGGGACTTGCCGTTAGGAAGTACTTTTGTTGCACACCGGATATGGTGCTGCCTGCGTTGACCCCGATACGAAGTGCCCCACCAACGCTGAGGTCAACATCCAAGCCGTCGCCGCCCGCCTGCCCGAAGATGCAAGGGGGGTAATTAAGTCACCCCCTGAAAAGACAGCCTAGCCATTTTTTCGGGGCTCAAAAAAAAATAAGACCCGGCCTTATTATATGAGAAACACGGTAATATATGGTTTGCTTCATGCATTTAATGTCATGTCTCAAATATGACATACAAGTTTGCTAAACAATTTTTGTATAACACTCAACTCTACATGCACAAGCCTGAAGTCTCTATTCAGAAGGTTTTAAAGAGGGATTACATGAATGTCCTTCAGACTCATAAATAGCAACTAGCTATGTGGAGGAGGGGGAATCCTAAAATCCATAGCTATGTAATATTAAAACCAACTCATTTTTTCCCAAAAAGATATGAAAGTTCTTCAAAGCAAGTCATTAGAAAATGTTACAATTAATAGGTGTGTGAAGAATATTCAAGAAAACAAATCCCCAAGGAGAGGCAGATGATAGTGACTTCCTATAGTGCTGTTGAAAGGCTGGAAAATGCCTTTCTTCTGAGGGTTCGGTTTTCCTGCTGGGAGAACTCCAGTGCAAGGATTCAGACAACTACTTGGAAGCCGGTTCTTTTTATTTTTCAGGAAGGCGAGAGATAGCAAGAAGTCTGCGTTCCTGGAGCTAGCTCCCTTTGTATGATAAGCCCCCTTTTTTTATACCTTTTTTCTCATTTTGTGTGTGTGTGCTTGTGTTTGTATTTCTTAATGTTTTAAATCCTGTCAGGGGTTGTCTTCATTTCCGCCGGAGGGTAAACTCCGTGGGGTGCAGAAGGCAAACTTTGCAGGGTGGTTTGATTGGATTATCAGTTTCGTCCTAATGTTTTCTTATATTTGTTTTGTGGCAATCTCCTGTCTGTCTCCTTTGCAATATATTTTGTGTCTTTTGTCTGTTTGTTTAGCTGATTTGGCATGTCTTGTGTTTGTAAGGGTTTTCTTTTCTTGTTTCCTTAGTTTTCTTAATTATTTGGGCTTTTGTCTAAGGGGCTTCTTTAATACCTTTTATTTGATTCCTTTTCCTATGCAAGTTTGTTTTATGGCTGGCCTGATGTTCCCTTTGGGCTTTTCCTGCTTGGGTGTCACCACTGTCCTCATGAAGTTCCCTTTCCACAATTCTTCATTATTATTATTTTTTATTTTTTTTTAGAGGGTGGTCTCTGATTGAATGTCTGGGTATACTTGGTATTCGTGATCAATCTGGATCATTATCATGGCTGCCTGTCTCCCTTTAATTTTCTCTTCTGAGAGGGAATACAGGCTTTTAGGCAGCTAAGGCAGGGTGGTATGCATCTACAGAGGCAACACATGAGGGCTCCAAAGACACAAATGGTGACTGTGGTTGTTATAAGGATTTTGAGCCAATGGAAATCTGGCATCCATGAGAAGAGCCATGAAAAGTCCAGGAATGATTGCTCCTGACCAATATTCTGAGATAGCTCTTTCAGGTGGTGGATGTCCCTCCCTACGAGTTCTGAGGTTTCGTTCAGATTGAAGCAACACATCCCTTTGAATGTTTCGCAGCCATAGTTATGCTTCAAGAGAAGGAAGTCTATTGCTGCCCTATTCTCCAAGGTGGCTTCTCTGACCTCCCTCAGTTCTCTGTTAAGGGCATCCAGGGCATGGGAGGTCAAATTCAAGCTTTTTGCCAGGGTACATGCTAGTCTATTCAAATTTTTAGAATTTCACACTGCCAATCCAGGTACCCCTACCAGGGATATTGCCAATGAGATGTATTCTGTTTTTGTGGGAAGGGAGACTTTGGAATCACAGTCTGAATCTAGGGTTTGGAAGGCTCTCCTGTGTCATCTCTGTAAGGATGGCATAAGCATGGTTAACCTTCCCAAGGTGCAGGGGCCATTTGTGGCATTTGCAGGATGGTATGAGTAGGCTTTTAAGCCACAAAGGAAAAACCATCCTGGTGGGAGCTTCAGGTAACTATATGAAAATGATATGGTCTCTGTATAGTTGCATTTTAGTTCTGTGTTGCTAAGACTGGTGCATTCTGTGACCCTAGGTGAGCTGCACCCAGTGACATTATGATTTCCCTCCTGCTAAGCAAAAGTTAGTGGTGTTGAGTATTTCTCTTGCTAAATATTCCCATATGTTTCCTTTCTCTGGGATAAGCTTTGGTTCCAGGACGCAGTTGTTTGTGTTACAAATGTTACAATTGTTACAGATAATAATACATAGTATATATTGCATTTCATGTTCCCCATTGCTAGATTCCTTTTCTTCCCTTCCTCCCCCCCTCCTTTTTTTTTTTTTAAATAGCAATGTAAAAAAAAATGTAAAAGGTCAAGTATCAAAAAATTATGAGTAAGGTATGGTTAAAGTCCTTTTTGTTAAAAAAATACGATGAAAAAAAGGTTTAAAAAAAGAAAAAATGGAGAAGGTGAGAGAAAAATAAAAAAATAGTTTATAACTCAGCACCTAGGAGTCCAGTTTTGTGTAATGCAATGTTTGCACTTGGTTCCTCACAGTGGTGTGGTTCAATGGTGTTGAAGAATGCGGCAAGTGTCCATTGATCTGTGTCCCGATCTTTCTTGAGTTTGATGGGTGGGATTGATTGTGGTGGAGTTTGGCTATGGTCTATGACTGCTGGCTTTGCATGTGTCCAATGTAGCCAAGAGTCTCGTTCTGCAACCTTTATGGTGGTGTGTGTAGTCAATAAAACTTGGTAGGGTTCTTTCAATCTGGGTTGTAGGGGGGAGGTTCTGGTGAAGAGCTTGATCCACACCCAATCTCCTGGCTCATATGGATGCAGGGCTTCTTCCAGGGGTAAGGTCTGTGTCAGCGCACTCTGGGTCCAGAGGGTCTGTAGTCTCTTTTGCAGGGCTGTAAGATAAGAAGAGAGAACCCTATCCCCCTATCTAAGCAAAGGGAATGAGGATCTAGGCTTTGTAGGGTATGGGGGTGACCCAAAAGGATCTCAAAGGGGGAAATACCTATATCTTGTCTTGGTCTGGTTCTGATATAAAAGAGGGCAATTGGGAGCACTTGTGGCCAGGAGAGGTGTGTCTCCTGACAGAGTTTGCCCAGTAGGGTCTTCACCTCTTTGTTTGCTCTCTCCATGGCTCCTTTAAGTAGTCCCACTTCTGATGCATCCCAGCCCCATAAGGAGGGTGGCAGGCTTTTTAAAATCTTCATGAAGCCCTGTGTTGCTGGTTATCAGCATGATTGTCTTGTGTGTGCCTTTTCCTGGGATTTCCAATTGCAGCCCCTGTTTGCCACATGTTATGGTATCTCCCATTTTACATAGGAGATCCCTTCCTAGTAGAGACAGTGGGGACTGGGGGCAAATAGTAAATGCATGGTCTACTGTGAAAGGTCCTAGTTCTACTGGTACGTTGTGGGTAAATTTTACAGGGATTATTTCTCCCCCCACTCCCATTGTGCTATCCCGAGCCCCTTCAGCCACTGAAGCTTTATATGGTGGTTCAGTAATTAATGAGGAGGTGGCTCCAGTATCAACTAAGCAATTGTATTTCTTTCCTCCTATAAGAATGGTGACAATGGGTTCCCCTTCTGGGCCATTTTCTAGGGGGATAGCTGTTAGATCTGAGGTCGATCGGGTCGAGTGAGACGCGAGACCATTCTGTGATTTCAGCTCTTTATTTGCAATAAGAACAGTCTGAAGAATACAGCCGCGGCAGCCCTTCATAGGGCTGGCTTGCGGCTCGGCGGCCAATGGCAGCGCTTGAATCTCCTGCGATCGGCACAGCCAATCGCGGTAGCTTCTTAGCGCTCCAATCACGGCCGGGTGTCGACCAATCAGGTCGTTGTCCGTCGGGACCAATCGGTTTCGAGGGTTTGGAGTATGCTAATACAGCACACCCTCCCTCTTGGTTTCGTCTGTCGGTGCGTCGTGACGTAGTCGCGCAGGTAGGCGGGTCTCCGTACCTGTCTAGTTGACTTGCGCAGATCAGTTCTTGTTTGGTTGTCGACCGGTTCGGAGGCCTTCTCTGTTGCTCTGGTTCCCAGGGATGGAACCGCCTGGAAGGTCGGGCTGGGCCTTTCTTGGTAGCTCCCTCCAGGTCTACCTGGGCTGGTTGAGCTGCCGTCTTGGCTGTTTCTGCGGGAGCTTTCCGGGCTGGTTGTGCTGGCCCGGCTACTCATTCCTGGTGACGTTCCTGGGGTTGCTTGTTCGGTGGGACCCTCGTTTGCTGGTGAGTAGGACTGGTTTATTTGTGGGTTTTTTGTTCCGGGTGGGGTTTGTTCGGCTTGCGCTAGGGGGTTCCCTTTTTCATTGACGCTTCGTTTCCCCCCTTCTAGTTTCTTGGTCGGGTGTATGGTTGTTAGCTATTCTGGACCTTAGCTGGTTAATGTGCCATTTCCAGTGTTTCCCATCGGTTGTTTCTAGCCGGTATGATATGGGCCCGGTTATTTGGGTGATTGTTGCTGGTATCCATAGTGGTTCCCCCGACAGGTTTTTTGCGTATACGGCATCCCCTATGTTAAATTGTCTGTGTTTGCTGGAGGATCCCGGGGTTTGTCGGGGTGTATGTGGGGTGCATTCTATCTAGCGTTGATTGTAGTTTCCTGCCCATCATTAGTTCTGCCGGGCTTTTGTTTGTGGTGGCACTCGGCGTGATGTGTTGGATGAAAAGCAGTTTATTAATTTTGTCCTGTATATTGGTTGTTTCTATTTTCTGAATGGCCTTTTTTAGTGTATTGTACCATGCGTTCCGCTCGTCCGTTCGCCGCCGGGTTTGCCGGCGCGGTTAGTGCATGGCGTATGCCCAGGCCTGCCAGAAATTGTTCAAACGCTAGTGCGGTGAACTGGGGCCCGTTGTCCGACACTATTACGTCCGGCAGGCCATGTGTGGCAAAGAGTTTGCCCAGTTTTCTTATTACCACCTCTGTCGTGGTTGATTTCATGGTGCTTACCTCCAACCAGTTGGAGTAAGCATCCACTGTGATGAGATACATATGCCCTTTGGTTGGCCCGCAAAGTCTATGTGAATCCGAGACCACGGTCCTCTTGGTGTTTCCCATTCATGTATTGGGGCGGCGGGAGGACTGGGTCTGGACTCTTGGCATTGATTGCATTTGGCTACCCAGGTTTCAATCTGTTTGTCCATGCCTGGCCACCATACATAGCTTCTGGCCAGGCTTTTCATCTTGACCATCCCTGGGTGCCCCTCATGCAGCATTCCCAATACCCTTTCTTGTAATGCCTCTGGGATTACCACTCTGTCCCCCAAAGTATACAGCCCCTTTCGGTAAAAGTTCGGTTTGTCTGTTTCTGAAGGGTCTGAATAATTCGTCCTTGTCCCCTTCCGGCCATCCTTTCCCAGCCCAGCTTAGGACTCGCGCCAGCCGCTTGTCTTTATTTGTTTCTCTGGCAATGTCTGGCGCGGTCACTAGTGGGTTGGGCATTGTCTCTATTTGGAATACCTCCGTCGTGGGAGCCGGGTCGTCTTCGAGGTCGGGCAAGGGTGAACGGCTCAGGGCGTCTGCGTGGGTGATGTCCTTCCCGGTCGGTGAATCAGCTGGTAGTTGTATGCTGACAGGAACTCAGACCACCTTGTCATTCTTGGTGATAGAATGTTCGGTGTGGCCTTATTTCCTGCCAGGATCCCTAGCAACGGCTTGTGGTCCGTAATGATTGTAAAAGTCCTACCGTAAAGGTATTCGTGGAATTTCTTGACGCCGGCGACGACTGCTAGGGCCTCCTTGTCGAGCTGGCTGTAGTTCCGCTCCGGTTTTGAAAGTGTCCTTGATGAGAAGGCGATGGGTGCTTCCCTCCGTCTGGTAGCTGGTGGCTGAGGATGGCGCCGATTCCAAAAGGCGATGCGTCGCGTTACTGTTAATGGTAGGGTCTCGCTGTACTGGATTAGTACCGCGTCAGATGTTAGCAGTTTCTTTGTGTTGTTGAAAGCGCTCTCCTCCCGTGCTCCCCAGGTCCAGGTGGCTGTCTTATCTAACAACCTATGCAACGGTTCCGCCACGGTCGCCTTTTGGGGTAGGAAGACATTGTAAAGTTTAACAGTCCCAAGAAAGCCTGCAGTTCCGTTTTGCTTTTGGGTCGTGGCGCTTCCCTTATGGCTCTCAGTTTCTTTTCTGTGGGGTGGATGCCATGTTTGTCTAGGAGGTACCCTAGGAACTCGACCCTTTCAGCCCTTAGCTGGCACTTCCCTTTTTGACTTTGAGTCCCGAGTCTCTGAATTTCTTCAGTACCTCCCTCAACCGGGTTTCTAGTTGCTTTTCATTTTTCGCGCCACCAAGACGTCATCAAAGTAGGGCACCACCCCTCTATGCCCTGGAGGAGTCTTTCCATGAGGCTTTGGAAGACCCCGGTGCCACGCTGACTCCGAACTGGGCCGGTTGCAACGAAAAGCCCCGGTGCGTTACGATGGTCTGGGCTTGGCGGTTGCGGCGTCGACCGGCAGTTGCTGAAATGCTTGTGCCAGGTCGAGTTTTGCGAAGACCGGCCTCCCCAGTGAGTGCAGAAGGTGTTGCACAACTGGGACGGGTATGCGCTTTGTTGGAGCGCGTGGTTGAGGGTGGCCTTATAGTCCCCACAAATTCTCACGGACCCATCTGGCTTGATGGGGGTGACTATTGGGGTCTCCCACCTGGCATGGTCGATTGGTTCCAGTACCCCTTGTGCGATGAGCTTATCTAGCTGCTCATCGATTTTGGGCTTGAGGGCAAATGGCACCCGTCTGGGCTTAAGGCGGATCGGTGCGATGGTCGGGTCAATATTGAAAGATATAGGGGACCCCGGTACTTGCCTAGGCTGTCATCGAAAACTTCCCGGAAGTCCTCCACGGCGCCGCTTCCCAGTCCGACTCTGCGGTGTGGTGGATTCGGTTACTTCAATGCCTAGCGGCGCGAACCACTGTAGTCCCAATAGGCTCGGCCGATCCCGGTCGACGATGGTCAGGGGTAGTACTTCGGTGTGGTTCTTGAATGTGACTTTAAATGGCCTCTGCCAACTACAGGGATGCGGTTTCCTGGTAGTCTTTGAGGGTTAGTGCTTGATCTTCTAATTCCTTTCGGCGGATTGAGGGGACCAGGCGCTTAATGGTGTGCCATGAGACCATGGAGAGGGAGGACCCAGAGTCCACCTCCATGTCGCATGGCTGGTCTTCTATTCCCACCGTGACGTATACCTTCCTGACGTATCTTGTTGAGGAATGGCCGACAATGACGGTCTGGTGCGTTTCCTCCCTTTGCCTTGCTTCATTGAGCCGCCTGTTCCGACCTTCTTGGCTCCAACGGCTCTCCGACTGTCGGTCTCTGTGGCTGTTGGGGTGTTCTCTTGTCTGTGCGGGCTGCCATCTCGACGCTGTGGGCTGTAGCGTCTTCTATTTCTGCACACTTTGGCGATGTGCCCTCGTTTATCGCACTGCCGGCAAACGGCATCTAAGAACCGGCAGTCCGATCGGGGTGATCGCCTCCGCAGCCGGCGCACTGGAACCTCGACTTGCGACCTTGGTTTTCCCATCGCCCTCGGGCCGCTTGCAACCGGTGGATCTCCTCCTCCTCGTCCTCGGTTCCCGAGAAGGAGTCTATGTCACCGTGATGTGTGGTTGCGTCCCGGGGTCGCTCTCAGGTCGCTTCTCGGTGTTTGGTGCCGTCTCGCTGGTCGCTGCTCGGGCGTGATGCTCGATTGTCGCATCCGAGCCGCCGATTTCTTGGCTGCTTCTGCTGCGGCTATGTCGGTGAGGGCGTCGGCGAGGAGATGTCGCCCTTTGCCATGATGCGGCTCTGGAGGATAGGGTGTCGGAGCCCCAGGACGACGCGGTCTCGCAGGGCCTCATCCAGGTCGGCGAACTCGCATAGGCCGCCCAAATCTCATAGGGCCGCTATGAAGTCGCCAAGCCCTTCGCCATCGCACTGGTCCCACCTGTAGAATTCGTGCCGACGGATGAGGATGGGCACGATGGGGGCGTAGTGGCTTCTCAGTAGGGGTTCGAGTTCGCTCCATTCCATGGTTTTAACGTCCTCGGGCTTGGCCAAGGCTTTGGCTATCTTAAATACGGTCGGTCCGCAGTGTGCGAGGAAGACGGCCCGCTTCTTGTGACCGTTGGCATCTTTAAGATTGCTACACTCGAGGAACATCTGGAACCTATCGGTATAGGATTCCCAGTCCTCGGTAGCGGGATTGAAGGGCGCGGGTGGCGAGTTGACGCCCGGCCATGCTGCTTGCCGCTGTATGCCGCTCCGCCACGTGCTGGGTGGTCTCTTTGTCTCACGATCCCACCTTCGTCGCCAGTGTTTGATCTGAGGTCGATCGGGTCGAGTGAGGCGAGACCATTCTGTGATTTCAGCTCTTTATTTGCAATAAGAACAGTCTGAAGAATACAAGCCGCGGCAGCCTTCATATAGGGCTGGCTTGCGGCTCGACGGCCAATGGCAGCGCTTGAATCTCCCGCGATCGGCACAACCAATCGCGGTAGCTTCTAGCGCTCCAATCACGGCGGGTGTCGACCAATCAGGTCGTTGTCCGTCGGGACCAATCGGTTTCGAGGGTTTGGAGTATGCTAATACAGCACAATAGCCAGCCCATTAAAGGTAGCCATGAATTCAGTGCTTTCATTTTCATGTTCTAGTCAGGAAAGGGGTAAATCATGTTCTCTTCTTTGCTCCCATTGATGTCTATTGTTATTATTTATTGGAGGAAAGGGAGCGCTGGGTGGTGCCTGGTGACTGAAACTTTGTTGCTCAGTGTAATGGACTGGATTATTGGCTGGCCTCATGTTCCTAGGTGGTGGGTGATACCGGTTGCAGGAGGGGGGTGTTGCCTACATTGCCTGCTGAAAAGACCTTCCTGTCTGTACCTATAACAATGCTGATATTTGCCTTGCGACCATCCTGCTTTATCACAATGCCAGCATTTCTTTGAATTATAGGGGTTTTACCTGGCGTTTGTCTGGCATCATGTTTCATTACAGCAAACATTTTTAAGTCTTCCTGTCTTTCTATTCGTCTCTTTCTATCTTTCTCTTCCTCTTTCAGCTTGTCTCTTTGATCATAGACAAAGTTAGCAATCCTGCGCAATTCTGCTATGTCTAAGGTTGGCCAGTTAGAGACAAAGCGGTGGAAATGTTCTTTAATATCTAAGGTGGACTGATCCATGAAGGCTGAAGCTAAAATCCTTTGGTCCTTCAGGCAGCTAAGGTCTAGGTGGGCATATGTAATAGCTGCTTCTGTCAGGCGGACCCAAAAGGCATCAGGGTTTTCCTTTTCCCTTTGTGTTGGTTTTTTTTTTTTAAAAAAATTCAGACTAGTTTAAAGGTTTTTTTTCTTATTTCCTCTAGAGCTTCTAGTAAATTATCTTTTGCTCTAGTGTTCATCCCATTGATTGGTATCATTATAATCCCGGTCAGGGTGATGTATTGGCCATGCGATGTGGGCTGGGGCTGCCTGACCAGGGATAGTTGGTAGTTTGGCTATTTGATCTATTTTGTTTTGTTTTGTTTCCAGTTTTAATAGTTCGTCTTTCCTTAGAAAGACTTGTAACAGCTGAGTCATGTCACCCCAGGATGGATTATGGCTGTCTATGATAGATTTCAGGGTTTTAATAACTGTTTGAGGATCAGCCCTGAAAGCTGGGGTATCCTTTTTTCAGATGACTAGGTCAGAGGCAGAGAAGGGGGTGTGGGTAAAAACATATTCTAGTTGTCCCCTATTTCTGCCTGGCACTGGCTTGCTTAAAAAGGGAGCCATAATCCGTGCCTCAGTATTCCCTTCCCTGAAATGGGTTTCAGGCTTTTCCTTATTATTATTATTATTTTCTCGGTCAGGTCTTTGGTCCTAACAATTTCAGCCCAGCAGTACCAATAGGGTATTTGGCTGGGCTTAATGCATGTTCTAAGTGCTTTCAGGGTTTTATAATCTAAAGCAGTGATCCCCAACCTTTTTTATGCTGTGGCCCGGTACCGGCATCAGCTGGGCGCCGCCCCGGTACCGGCATCAGCTGGGCGCCGCCATCTTTTTGATGACAAAGTGCTTCCGGTGACCTCACGGAAGCACTTTTTATCAAAAAGATGGCAGCCAACGCTTCGGTGAGCTTTCGGGTAGAAATGGCTTTCTACCGGAAAAGCTCACCGAAGCGCTGGCGCCGCCATCTTTTGATGAAAAAGTGCTTCCGGTGAGCTTTCTACCGGAAAAGCTCACCGAAGCACTTTGTCATCAAAAAGATGGTGGCGCCAGCTGATGCCGCACCGGGTCATGCGCGCTCAGCTGATGCCGGTACTTGCATCAGCTGGCGCCGCCATCTTTTTGATGACAAAGTGCTTCCGGTGACCTCACGGAAGCACTTTTTATCAAAAAGATGGCAGCGCAGCGCTCGTGAGCTTTTCGGGTAGAAATGGCTTTCTACCGGAAAAGCTCACCGAAGCGTGCCGCTATCTTTTGATGAAAAGTGCTTCCGGTGAGCTTTCTACCCGGAAAAGCTCACCGGAAGCACTTTTTCATCAAAAAGATGGCGGCGCCAGCAACCAGCGGCCGGTAGGACTTGTTCCGCGGACCGGTGCCGGTCCGCGGACCGGTGGTTGGGGACCCCTGATCTAAAGTACCGCTATCAGGCCAAATTTGTCTACCCGTGTCATCTCGCAATAAAGCCCATTTTTTTTTGCAAATTCTTTTTGCATCTTTTTTTATTCATTCCAGGCAGGACAGGCACTAGCCTTTCGTCCCAAGCCTCAAGTAATTTATCTAAGGGGGTCTCTTCCATTGCCCTCGAGCTACAACTTCCCATATTCCCTACCTGATGTGGGGATTACTTTGGTTTAGCCGGGCTACCGCCGTCAGTTTTCAGACAAAAAAGGTCTGGAAAGGACTCGGTTTCCCTACACACGGAGTACGGGCCCCTTTCTCGTAGGGAAACTCCGCCGTCAGTTTTAAGACCCCCTAAAAACGGGGATCTTGGGGGACCGTCTGCCCCCTAGCAGCCCGGTACGGGCCCCTCCTCACACTCCGCCATCAGTTTTCAGATCTCCCTAAAGGTGGGGATCTGGAAGGACCTGCTCTGCTTTGTAAGGCAAACTATTTCCAATTTTGTTTGCCAGCAACCGTCACGGGCCCCTTCTAAATGCACAGGGCTTTGCTTGCAAGATGCACCAGGACTATTTATTCTGCTTTCTATTTATTTCCCAACACCAGTTCCTTTCTCAGCCCACTCGGTTTTTCTTACGTCCTTCAGAAGGACTCACACTCTGTGATCACCCCTTGCGTTCCCAAATCCAGCCGGTCACGGCTTGTTGGAGCTAGCAGCTGGCTGGGGTGCGGCTGGTAATCACAGAGGAGGTGAGATCCCACTGTTTCTGCAGAGAAAACCCACAATCACACACCTGGTACACTCACACTTCCACTCCCCTCCCTAGTAAGATTATAAATTTGAAGCAGTACTCACCTGCTTTCAAGCAGCTGTTGAGCAGAAAAGCCCAAGGACTCCCTTTACTACCCTTATGCCTTCCGGGCTGGGTCCGTGGATGTTTTCCCTGGACAAAGAAGGTCCATGCCGGCTGGGTTTGGATCCGCGGGCCCGGTCCGGTGGCAGGGTTGGCTGGAAAACCTTCATGGTCGCCAATTGTTGAAAGGCTGGAAAATGCCTTTCTTCTGAGGGTTCGGTTTTCCTGCTGGGAGAACTCCAGTGCAAGGATTCAGACAACTACTTATTATTTTTCAGGAAGGCGAGAGACAGCAAGAAGTCTGCGTTCCTGGAGCTAGCTCCCTTTGTATGATAAGCCCCCCCTTTTTATACCTTTTTTCTCATTTTGTGTGTGTGTGCTTGTGTTTGTATTTCTTAATGTTTTAAATCCTGTCAGGGGTTGTCTTCATTTCCCGGAGGGTAAACTCCGTGGGGTGCAGAAGGCAAACTTTGCAGGGTGGTTTGATTGGATTATCAGTTTCGTCCTAATGTTTTCTTATATTTGTTTTGTGGCAATCTCCTGTCTGTCTCCTTTGCAATATATTTTGTGTCTTTTGTCTGTTTGTTTAGCTGATTTGGCATGTCTTGTGTTTGTAAGGGTTTTCTTTTCTTGTTTCCTTAGTTTTCTTAATTATTTGGGCTTTTGTCTAAGGGGCTTCTTTAATACCTTTTATTTGATTCCTTTTCCTATGCAAGTTTGTTTTATGGCTGGCCTGATGTTCCCTTTGGGCTTTTCCTGCTTGGGTGTCACCACTGTCCTCATGAAGTTCCCTTTCCACAGTGCTAATTGCTCAGTTCTAATTTTCTGAGATTGTGGATTTGGGGTTTTCATGAGCTGTAAGCCATGATCATCTCAATTATGACAAATCATGGCTTGAACTATCTTGCTTTGCATGTAATGAGTCTATCTCATATATTAGGTTCACCTTTTTAAGTTGCATTACTGAAATAAATGAACTTTTGCACGATATTCTAATTTTTCGAGTTTCACCTGTAGAAGAAAATAAAAGTACAGTACTTTCTTTGGCCGCTGCTGGTAAAATAGGTTGGAAAGAATCCCTGAAACCCTGTTCTGCATGTTTTCCCCATGTGTTTTTACATACAGAATTTATTTTGTGCGTTCAAGTTGTTTTCGACTCCTAGCAAACACACAGATTTTCCCCATGGGTATATAAAAATACAAATAAAAATGTAAATATAAATAAAATAGTCAATGAAAATTTTTCTAGAACTCAGAAGTTTATACGTTCCAATAAAATAATCTAATAACCTAAGACGAATAATCCAGCTATGGATTTTTGATTTTTTTTTTTTCAAATTCATAAATAGCCTCGTTATTATGCCTCTCTTTTATTCTCTCATAGGAGAAAATAACAAGCTTTCCGTACTTGTTTTTATTCAGATTCACGTGGCTGCAAGTTTGCGATCATGTGACGCATCATGGCTGCGCCCAGTTGGCTCTGGGTTCCCCAGCTGTTCCTGTATTTGGTAGTCCAGTCGTCCGTCGGGTTCCTGGTAGAAACTTTAGAGCAGGTAAAGAGGGAGGTGGCTTGTCCGGGAGGGGGGAGATAAATGAGGGGTCTTTCATAGTTTCCGTCTACCTTCTCCTTGCAGGTCTGCGGCTGTTGTGCTGGGCCCATGCGAAATGAGTCCGCAGCAGCCGTTTTCTGCGGTTCTCGGGTGGGTGCGGTACGACGGGGCCGCTGCTGCTTAGAGAGGGACAAGAAGATTGTTTTGGGGTGAGTCGATTCGAGCTGACATCAATTTCTAACCTTTATCCGGGCTCCTCCCCGCCTGGGGTTATCCAGGTTACACCCCGGAATTGCAATGCGCGGACGGCTCAGGCTTTTTTTCCACATTCGCTTATGGGGAAAAATATTCAGCGCCTGACGCAAGCTGACAGCCTAACAAAATATGCTCGGTAATACAGTACTTGAGGCCAAGTACATTATCTTTTGCTTAACCGTGGTGACAGGCAATCCAACAAGGCAATCCAAGTGCAGTCCCTGGCATCTGATAATTATATCTTGTTTTGGATTCCAAGATGCATTGTCCAGAAATGTTTTTTAAATATTCCAATGCCCTCAAGAGATCATGATCTGATTAAGTAGGCTTAATTTTTAAAAAAGTATATTATGAGAACATATAAAATGAACTTTCCAAATATATTGTTGCTGTTTTAAAAATCTTTCTTTTTCTTTCCTTCCTTCATTTCTCAGTGGTGAGAACAGTAACATAGCTAGATATTATTTAAATGGGAGAAAATATGACAGCATTGCAAAAATTCCCTCAGGAAGTAAGGGATGTGAAATAGAAGGCAGGTCCTCCCTTTCTATGGAAAATGCTGCCTTAAATGTATTTGCCTTTTACAGTTCTGGCATTACATTTGTATGTGCATCTAGTTTTCATATAACTTTTAAATGATTATAGTGGAGTGAGGTTGATGGGATTTTAATTGTTTTATGCTAAGGTTTACTGAGAGTTGAGTCTTGTGAATGTATGTTATTATACTTCTGTAAAATAAAGTAAATATACTTTGGTTACTGAGAGTTTTAAATATATAGTTATTGAACTTATATGCTAATTTTATTTTTCTGAATTGCTGGGCAGTTCATTATGCATGATTTCTAGGATAGTAATCTTAAAAATATTAATTAGAACAAAATATGTGTACTGTTATAACTTGAATGATAATTTCCATTCTCTTCGTATTGGCTATGCTGACAAGGTAATGGGAGTTGAAGTTAAATGTTAAGTAGTGTACCTTTTATTTATCACTTCATTTTCCCAAGTTGATTTATTCAATACATTAATGTATGAATAAATTTTACGGTACAGTATCATCCTGGAATATTTTTTCTCCAACATTATTTGTTGGATAAAACATAGGATCGGAATTTTGATGAAGGATAAAACTAGGGGGATAGCTGCCATGAGACACAAAGAACATTGTGATATTTCTCTTATATCCTGCTCAACAGCCAACCTTTCCAATCAATTTGATATCTCTCCCAATATCTGGATTTGTGCAGCATGTTAGGATTGTTGGATTCAGCATTTTATTTTTCTTTCTTTGTTCCATTGTAATAAATGTACCAAAAGAATAAAAAACGTGGGAACTCAGTCAACAAGTGTAATTGACTACTGCATCTGTTCAAAAAATGTTACACCAAAAGAAGAATAACATTCCATAACTGAGGTTTGTGATAAGTCTTGCCTAGCTATTGTGAAATGTTTTCTATTACTTCCAATATAAAAATAACATTACCCAGTCCTTTACAGTAGAAGTAAGAGAGCTGCTTATCTCTCTTCATCTATAGGTTGGATTATGGAAACTGCTCATTACATCAGCTGTACTCTAGCTTCCAGGAAGTGAATACAGCTTTCGTCATGTAAGTTGAATTTGTTGGACCTGTCAGTTTAAACCTCTAATTAGAAATGATCCTTGGCTCAATTTGTTGAGAAAGGTATAGTTGATTAAAGGTCAAGTGTATTGCAGTAAAAGAAAGCCAGAACTGAAGATCACATGGCTCCTTCTATGGTTCAGGCAAGATGTTTTCCTAACAGTCGTTTCAAGCACAGGTTGGGTGACCTTGAAGCAGCATCTTGTGGAGATACTGCACTTAGTTTAGTTTTCCAAAGCATTCCCTCCTTCATCTCCTCTCCCCTCAGTTCATGGCAGTCTGTCATGGTGGTGAAGCACAAGCAAGCATAAAGTGGCAGCTGATAGGATTATCGGTACTATCATGTTCATAATTCCCCATACAATACACAAAACTGAAAGGGTGGGGTTTTTTTTGATAGTACAGCTCTTTGAGGTTCTTTATTCACCCTGAACACTGAGGCTAGGGGAGACAAAAGACAGCTTGTGGGTTCTGGTGTCCCTTTCTGAAATACCAGCAATAATTGCAAGTAATTTGTGCTCAGATGCTTGGTAATGGTTTATAGGTGAGTCTTTGATACATACAGGCATTACATTTGTCGTGTAAACAGCCATGAAATGTGTGTTCTTTTTGTATGAGCAGCTGTTGGGGAGTGTTTGAATTCTATATTCGGGCATTTGAATTGCACATGTACTATCTGTCTTCAAGCTGGAAAGCAGGAAAGCCTCAAGATTGAGATAGTTGTTTTTAAATGTGAATTGTCCCACTGTAGCAGACATGACATCAGAGTGATGTACTACACTAAACATTATTCACAGCATAGAAGAAGCACAGCATTGGCTCTGAATGTATTCTCTTCATTATCTTGTTCTTAATGTAGTGATCTGACTGACAATCCATTGGAAAGTCTCCCTGAAGACCGCTTCCGAGGATTCACTCAGCTGCAGACCCTGTGAGTATTGTAAATGATGACAGATGAAAATGAGCAGAGGCTGCTGACTTGAGTTCATTTATCAAATTTATATCCACTTCACAAGAAGTGATTCTAACTAGTTTATAGCAAAAAGGTATAAAAACATGTCAAACCAAAACACATAAAAACACACACATGCAACGTGAGATTTGATCAGCAACAGAGCCACCTCAAGATCCCACTGGTACTCTTGAGGGACTTCCAGAAAATAAGGAGGAACAAAACCGACTCCTTAGGGGGAGAATGTTCCATAAAGTGTCAGCATCCCAACAGAGGAGGCCTACCTCCAGGAGCCCATCAAGAGAGGTTTACCAGGAAATTTGAACTGCTGCATAACCTTGGCAGTTATGCATTACTGCCACGTTCTCATTAAAAGGATTCCATAGAAATCCAAAGCTTTTCTTGGCTATGTCTGTTTTCACAACATTATGCATTTGGAATGTGGTTTTGAGGGTTTTTTTGGCGGGTGGGGGAAAGAAACCCTATTGAATCTGCCTCTCACTTGTTTCTGATATAATTTATGTTGATCCCCAGTGCTTTGCCCCAGAAGCTGGATTGTCCTGGAGGCAGCGAAGTATGGAAAAATATCACCATCCAAGGGAACAATCGTATCTGTCAAGACCAGAGGAGCCCGTGCAATGGCTCATTGGGACTTGGTAGGGATATAGTAGGCAAGACCTTGTGTGCTTGGACTGTAGAAACCTAAGAAGAGGTGGAGAAAGGTGGGGATTGGTGATGAGGACCCTAAGATTAAGTTCTTTACCTCCAAACTCCAACAAAATTATTTTCAATCTTATGAAAAAAACAGTAAAGAAGAATGGCTGCCTGTTGGACCTCTGGGGCCAAGGTGTTCCACAGGATTGAGGGCCCTCAGAGAATAGGGCTAGACTTATTGAAACTCTATCAGGAATGGGGCCATTAATATCCACTTCCTGGAAGAGCATGAGAGACAGGCACAATTGTATTGGAGGTGGTGGTACTAAATCTTCAAAACCAGAAGATTGATTTGGAAGCCTCTTAGCAGCCAGTACTGTAATTGAAGAATGGGAGTTTATTCTATAGTAATGGTTCTTATCTGCTAAAAGCCTACAAAGTGCATTTTGACCCATTGCAGTTTGGGTCATGTTCAAAGGCAGCTTCATAGACTACTACATTGCAGTAGCCTAACCATCGATTAGTAAAGGTGTGAATCAGATGTGAGTCACTCTTATCGCTCTGTTTTGCTGCAGTCTGCAAACATGGAATAAAGTCTAGAATTCCCCTGCAGTGAAACAGCTACAGGAAGGCGAACAGAAATAAACAAGGAGCTCTCAAATTTAATGTTTCCACTTGACTATCTTTTGTATGCTGATGTCAATGAAATAGATAAATACTATATGATATTAATTTGAGTTCTGAATTTGGCTGTTGAGGTTTTGATTTTTTTTCACCTTATTCTGTTTCTTCATTGATAATGTAACTCTTAATAATTATTACTATCAAAGCAGCACAATTGCTTCGGGCATTTCTGTTAAGGGCAGTGGAGGACTATCCAGAAGGAAGTTCTTTTGCATGGTAATCAATGTTCTTGCTTCGTTAGCTATTATTTCTGAAATTTATATATATATTTTTCAGAATAAACTGCAATTGGGCAAGGAGGTGGGTTTTCTATACATTTCTCCAGGAATCTACTTCTGATTTTAGCATTAGCATTTTATGGGCTAATCCTAGTCCTGAGTAGATTGAACAAAATATTTGCTATGTGTGGAGCACACCTTGTACAAAAATATATCATCAATGGTAGTAGGAGGCAAAAGACCTGAAGGTCCCCACATCCTGAATCTCAGGAAGATAAGAATAGGTGGGTTTGGCAGGATTAAGGTGGGCAGAATAAGGTCAGCTCTGCTAATGGAAGGCACAGTACTAATGGTGAGGAAGAGACTGAAAGAAAACTAAAGACAAGGAGCTATTAGTTATGCTGTTTATGGAATGAGACTTGAAAAGTGAGAGGAGGACATCCTCACCCTTGCCCCTCCACCTTCTTTCTTTATAGTTTGGGTATGCCCAGAGGGATCGCTTTGTACTTCTGACGGACCCGGTTTGTCCCAGTGCCTCTGTGTAGATCCATACCATGGCTATAAATGCTTGCGCCAGGTAAGTTGGTCTTTGATGATGATGGGATTTACGTTCCGTATGCTTTTCCCTTGGTACAAGGAGATGGAGCTCTTGGGCATGATGGGATGGAAAGTTCAAAATAAGAGCTGTTAAATGAAATAGATTATTCCAACTGGGAATAATCATTACATTATGGGTTAGGACTGCTTTCTTTTCGCTGAGGTTGTTGGAAACTAACATCCAACAGCATTGAAGGACTTCGTTTTGATAAAAGCTGTGCTAGAGTCCCTTTGATTCAAGCCTTTGAGGCTGATTAAAAAGAAGCTTTGGGAGCTAATCAAATTAGAAAAAGACTTCAAATTTCCCTTTACCTTTCAGGGCAATTTTCCATACCTGCTGTTCTTTGGAACTTTGGGAACCATCACTGTCATTCTCTCCACCTTCCTTTGGATCACCCAGCGGCACAAAGCCAAAACCGTTTAATGGCCTTTCCATTTTCCAGGCCCACCAACACTACACAAAGGAGGTGCTAGTTTACAAGTCTTGTCTGCTGTCTGTTGTACCTTTGGTTTTGCAAATGGAAATTCCCAATTTTTCTGGGGGAAATAATTTTTGGATTAGTGCCTGTTAGCATGTTTATACTCTATTACATGTTTGGGCACATGAGAGAACACTGTAGCAGTTATTGTACAGAAATATATTATTTTCAACTAGGTTGGTTTCTTTGTCAATGCATACAAATTGGGGCTATCAATAAAATATAAAAAATTAATGTCTTATTGGATGTTAAATATTCTTTGGAGTGCATATTCAATTTTTAATAAAGTAAATATAATTAATCAGGGTTGTGTCTGGATATGATGAAAACTAGTGGTTATCCAACTCCTGATTCCTTAGGGCTTAATCCAGATTCCTTTCTTCTACTATTAGAAGCAGGGAACCTGAGAAAAAGTGCTAGTTAAAAGCAGTGTATGGGTGCTCTTTTTCAGGGGAAGTTTTTCTGGGTCTGGAATGTTTTAAAAGAGAGCTGATGAGACACACCCAACCCCATCCTTGCTACTGTTACTTCAGGACACCTCTTGGATTCCATCATTAATGGACCCAGTTGTTCTCCTGCCTTAAAATTCAAGGGTTTATTAATAAATAATTGAAGCATATTTCTTTCTCTAACTTTTACTCTTTTCTGGGACCTGATTACTCCAAAACACCTACTCTGCTTCCCCCTCCCCCCCAATCCTGTTACAGAAAGCTTGCAAGTTTACCCTCTTTCTTTCTTCAAATGTCTTCTACAAATCATGAAGCAGTTGGAAAAACTCTCTGCATTCCAGGCCAAAGTTGAACTAGTAATGTGATTCTGTGTTTGAACAATACTCTTCCTTGAACTCTTTGCTTCTTTTTCCTTCATTCTTAAAATACTTATGTTTATTTAGCCCACTGTCCTCTGTTCATGCAAGATTCCCTAAGCTCTTAAATCACATCAATGCTGTACACTAAGTATTTGAAAAGTACCCAATGTGATTATTTTAATTAAACAATTGTTTTCATTAAACAATTAGCTTAGTTTAGTAACTATGATTGTTTAAATTAAACCATTAGCCTATCAATTTAATAACTGGTTTAAACTGATTTTTTTAAAAATCATCTAACTTCCTTGGGATGTGTGTTTTTGGGACACATTGTTCCAAGGATTTGATTCACATCTGCTTCCCATTTGCAAAAATAAATCCAAGCTTGATTGGAGATTGCTAAATTAGGCGGAAATGTATATAATCAAGGGAGCAGCGCTGTAAAGAAGAAGCTGCTTCAGTTAATCAATAAACCAGAGAAGATTTCATAGCATGTCTGCTCTTGATTGTTTTACATTCCATGTGCTCAGTTCTGAGGCTTAGGAATGTGCTCAGATAAACAAGGAATTTGGTTTCACTGAATATGTACAAAGAAGGTCAGCAATCTGTACTGAGAGACAAATGGCAGATGTATAAGGTAGTCAATTTTGAAAAGTCAACAAGAAATATAATAAAATAACCATGCCAAATTATGACAAACCCTGAAGATGGAAGAATTTAATGGTATCTTGGATAGAATCAATTACAATTATGAAAATGAATATACTTCAGTACCAACAACCGTGGTGGAATGAAGAACCAGCAAGTAGATCCTCCTTGTGAGAAGACTTCAAAACAAATTCTCCTGCTGGTTTAGAGCTCTGGGAGACCATCTTGCTCAAACCATGGACGATGCATTTAAAGTGCACAAGGTTCATGTGCTTCGTTTTACTAATCACTTTCAGAAATTGGTTAATTGCTTTACAGCTATTATGAACATATTTGGATGTACTTTGAAATCAAACTTTTGGTAAAAGATACAATTTCACAAAATTCCAAGAAACATTACAATTTGATGAGATATAAGCTCACAGCATCAAGAATAAATTTTGTTCTAAATTTACTAGAAGGAAGATATAATCCTGACAATATTTAACTGGAAATTTAAACTTGGAGAATATACATTAATGACAAAATTAGCAGCATAATAGAATTTAAGTTTAAACAAGAATGGCTTCCATATATCACCCAGCATGGTAAATATAATTACAGTCTGGATTTTAAATATTTACAAATGCTGTACAGTAACTGATAGGGAAAGTACAAAAAACGGAAAAGCTAGAAATTAATTGTTTTCCCCCCTCTTTTCCCTTTATTAACATTCTCATTGTTAAGACAGTCAATTTGGTATAGTGGTAAAAACACCAGTCTACACATCTGGGGATTGTGAAATGATGGGTCTAATCTAGGCAATGGATAAGTAATGTAGGTATTTATTAGATCTTCAGTTCACTGTATTGGTATTACTGCTTGGTCATTATTGCTCTATAACTAGTATGGAATTATGCAAATAAAAGCAAAAATTGGGGAAAAATTGAAATATTTTCTACCATATACTACAGCTTCCTGACACTGTGGCATAATCATAGGTGGCTAGTTAGAGATTCTTCTTCCATGCTTTGAAAGATAACAAATCTTGCAAAAGATGAAATCTTTTCTTTTCCCCCAAAAAAATTTCAAAAGCAATAGTACATGAATCCTATTTTCAAAAGTACTAAAGTTCTTACTAGGCCACAAGATGGTGCTGGAGTGCAATTTGTGTCGAGAGACAATGCATTTAAGTTATGAATTTATATTTGCAAAGAAATAAACGTCAAATGGCTTCTAATGCACCCACAACAAAATAAACACCTAACAAAGATTATTAGGTTAAAAACATTTATTTATATACAAATAATTTGAATCTTGAAACAAAATATTTTCTGTCGATCTCCCCTAGATTTGGGGAGTAAATTCAATCATACACTGCTCAAAAAAATAAAGGGAACACTTAAACAATACAATGTAACTCCAAGTCAATCACACTTCTGTGAAATCAAACTGTCCACTTAGGTAGCAACACTGATTGACAATCAATTTTACATGATGTTGTGCAAATGGAATAGGCAACAGGTGGAAAGCATAGGCAGTTAGCAAGACATCCCCAATAAAGGAGTGGTTCTGCAGGTGGTAACCACAGACCACTTCTCAGTTCCTATGCTTTCTGGCTAATGGTTTGGTCACTTTTGAATGCTGGCGGTGCTTTCACTCTAGTGGTAGCATGAGACGGAGTCTACATCCCACACAAGTGGCTCAGGTAGTGCAGCTCATCCAGGATGGCACATCAATGTGAGCTGTGGCAAGAAGGTTTGCTGTGTCTGTCAGCGTAGTGTCCAGAGCATGGAGGCGCTACCAGGAGACAGGCCACTACATCAGGAGACATGGAGGAGGCCGTAGGAGGGCAACAACCCAGCATCAGGACTGCTACCTCTGCCTTTGTGCAAGGAGGGACAGGAGGAGCACTGCCAGAGCCCTGCAAAATGACCTCCAGCAGGCCACAAATGTGCATGTGGCTGCTCAAACTGTCAGAAACAGACTCCATGAGGGTGGTATGAGGGCCCAACGTCCACAGGTGGGGGTTGTGCTTACAGCCCAACACTGTGCAGGACGTTTGGCATTTGCCAGAGAACACCAAGATTGGCAAATTCGCCACTGGCGCCCTATGCTCTTCACAGATGAAAGCAGGTTCACACTGAGCACATGTGACAGACGTGACGGGGTCTGGAGATGCCATGGAGAAGGTTCTGCTGCCTGCAACATCCTCCAGCATGACCGGTTTGGCAGTGGGTCAGTAATGGGGTGGGGTGGCATTTCTTTAGGGGGCCGCACAGCCCTCCATGTGCTCGCCAGAGGTAGCCTGACTATCATTAGGTACCGAGATGAGATCCTCAGACCCCTTGTGAGACCATACGCTGGTGCGGTTGGCCCTGGGTTCCTCCTAATGCAAGACAATGCTAGACCTCATGTGGCTGGATTGTGTCAGCAGTTCCTGCAAGACAAAGGCATTGATGCTATGGACTGGCCCGCCGTTCCCCAGACCTGAATCCAATTGAGCACATCTGGGACATCATGTCTCGCTCAATCCACCAACGCCATGTTGCACCACAGACTGTCCAGGAGTTAGGGGATGCTTTAGTCCAGGTGTTGGAGGAGATCCCTCAGGAGACCATCCGCCACCTCATCAGGAGCATGCCCAGGCGTTGTAGGGAGGTCATACAGGCACGTGGAGGCCACACACGCTACTGAGCCTCATTTTGACTTGTTTTAAGGACATTACATCAAAGTTGGATCAGCCTATAGTGTTTTTTTCCACTTTAATTTTGAGTGTAACTCCACATCCAGATCTCCACGGGTTGCTAAATTTGATTTCCATTGATAATTTTTGTGTGATTTTGTCAGCACATTCAACTATGTAATGAACGAAGTATTTAATAAGAATATTTCATTCATTCAGATCTAGGATGTCTTATTTTTGTGTTCCCTTTATTTTTTTTAACAGTGTATATCAGAATTATTTTAGGTTTGTAGTATTTCTCCCAGATTAGGCATAGCAACTCTAGTCTGCATCTCCAGAATTCTGCCCTTTGTCTTTTATAAAACAAAGCTTTTTCCTATCCAGAAGAATGGATTACACAGGGAACCTCTTTAATAAGGCCAAATTTCAATCTTACCTCTTTGAATGTGTTTCAATTCAGATGCTGGTTGGCTGGGAACATGGCCAGGCTCAGAGTCTACCTCTGAACAGAAGGCAACTGATCCAATCTGTATTACATCATGAGGTAAACTCTAACCCTTATGTACTTGAGGAAACTGGGCCATCTCTAATCTTGTGGCTTATTTAAACAGCAGTGTTACACGTACTAATGCAATTTCATTTTCAACTTGAGTATAAAACACTGAAATCTGCATTGATTTCTCCCCTGGATATCAAAACTAGGAGCCTGGATTTCTAGTCCCACTTTAGGCATGAAAAACCAACTGGGTGACTTCGGGCCAATCACTCTCTCAGCCCAACTCATCTCACAGGGTTGTTGTTGAAGGGGAAATAGGAGGAGGAAGGAATATTAATGTGTTCCTATTAATAATGTATTCATTTGTAAAAATAATAAAGGTATTAAATAAAATCTAGAAGAAAAACAATTTCTGATCCCAAATTTGAACGTATCTGTTTAGCATTGGCAGCTTTGAAAGCCTGCTATTTTAAAAGGTCATATATTGCCATATTATATACTGTAGTCCCATCCTAGGAGCATTCTTATAAAAGAGGGCAGACTGGCTGGTCCAATCACAAAGGATAGAATTAAATCTGGTCTACAGAACAGACCCTAGCAGCACCAATTGGGAAAACAGATTGAAGTGCCACTTTTGAGATTCTCTTCTTTGATGCCAAAAGACTTCCTGTGTGGGGTCCTTGGTGGTTTCTGAGCTTGGCTGTTTTCCTGCAAACATTGCACCATGTGGGTGGGTGGGTATTGTTTGTTATTCTTTTATATTGGGCTTTTATTCTTTGTAAGCAACCCAGGGTCACTGAGAGTGAATGGCGGCCATATAAATCTTCTACATACATAAAATAAAATTACCAAACCAGGTAACACCAGTGTTCGCATGAGGGCTTACCTTAAAATGTCTTGCAAGAAAACAATCAAGCTCAGAGAGCATCAAGGACCCCACAGTTCAACCCAGAGCTACAAATGTTCTCTTCTATCAGTAGCTTTTGTCCTCCCACAACTACTATTTGAGTGTGCCAAATGCAACTGCCCGTTGGCAAAAATCTGCCCACGGAATGCATTTTTTTTTTTTTTTTTTGGCAAGCGCCTTCCTTCTACAGCACGCGCCAATCGGGCCTGGGCGAGGCGCAGGTAGTACGGTAAAGGGAATCGGCGGCAGGGGAATCCCACCAAGGCGGAGCCTGAAAAAAAAAACGTGCCCGGCTCGCTTCGTGCTGCACCGCCCCTTGACAGGTCATTTCCTCCCTTCTTCACCCGCTCGGCTCCGCCTCCTGTTAACGCGCTTTTCATCGCTTCGGCCACATCACCTCCCCCCCTCGTGCGTCCGGCGCTGGCCGCATCCTCAGCTTCCCCGCCCCCCTCTTGCTCTTGTCTCCCGGTGTCTCTCTGTCGCTTTCTTCTCCCCCCTCCCCGCCTCCTCACCGCCGGGAATTCCGAGCCGTCCCATCCCGCAATCGTCCTCCACGTGCTACAAGCCAGCTATGGGCAGCCTAGTGCTGGAGGATGGGACGGTGTTGCGTGGGCGTCCCTTTGGACTCGTGGGGACTCCAGTTGCGGGCGAAGTCGGTGAGTTTCTATCCAGAACCAAAGCAGAGGGAGAAGGAAAGCTCTTTTGCTTGACCGGTCGCGTTTATGCCTTTCCGGCAAAAAGAAGGATGGCCGTGCTCTCCCCTCGGTCTTGAACGTCGGGAGGGTCGAGATATGGTCCTGCAGCTCTCTGTCATTATTGCCATTTGCTCAGCAGGCGCCTCTGACCGTTGTTGGATCTCCACATGTGCCTAAGGCTACTTGTAGAAAAGTACCTTTGAACATGCCAAGACTAGGTAGCACAGCTGTCTATGATAGACCCGATTAGACCACTTCTATTCTTGCCTGGTCAGGCCTCTAGACTTTCTCCCGCTTGTGGTATTGCTGATCTTGGAACTAGACCAGGCCCATTCCCAGTTCAGATAAATTAGAAGTAAGAAGTATCATCCTGTCTGGGTTCATCATTCTGCTTGCCTACATCAGTAGTTCCCAAGGTGTTTTTTGGAACATGATCAGCTGAAAGGTTTCAAAAGAGCAAATAAGGAATTATCACTCCTTATTCTATGCCCTGCAATGGTGATGGCCCTCCAGAAAAAAATAATCTTTTTTTTTTTTAGAAAAGAAAAGTGCTAATTCAGGAAGACCAGGGCTCTTGCTGGCTTTAAATCATGCCAATTATGCTTTGGGAATAGTGCCATGTGATGGATAAGGGAAATGTGCTGTTGTGTCAGATTTTAGAAGACATTGAATCAGCTATTTGGCTGTTTTGAGGACAGGCTGCTGGACAGAACAGATCAATGTTCTCATCCAATTCTGTTGCTGAGTATAGCCACATCTGGTTTTCTGATTGCTAAAAAGTATAAAGTATCTTGCTGAGGCAAGTGAATCAAAGTGGATCTTCCCCTCATACCCTTTCTATTGTAGAAGGCAAGCCCAGAATCTGAGAACATGTCGCTATCAAGAAGATAACCCAAGATTTCATAGGACTCAGCAATAATAACAACAGAATAACAGTTCACATTTGTATAGTAGTTTTGAATGGTCAGAGCACATCACATGTTTTATTTAGTTGTAATCCTTAAAGCAGTCTTGCGTGGATGAATTTAGAAACTGGAAGCCCTTGAATGTTGATCTACGATCATGATCTAATCAATGTTCATATTGGCTAAAAGTTCAGCACTATTTGGAGGGACACAGATTGCTGACTTCTGTTGTAAGAATAGTCAGTATTGGTACTCAAGAATAAGATTTCATTAAGCCTTTAGTTTAATCCAACTGCAGCCCTTCCCATGTACCCACTATTTTATTAATAAAAAGCTATAGCATGGAGAACATTTTCTCCTGGTAAGAAGATAACTGTACTGGTAGTAGAAAGCTCATATCAGGAATAGGATGAGGAAAAGTCAGAAGTGGATAGAAAAGAGAGTGCCAATAGGCAAGAGGTGCTTTGAGAAGGCTGTGTGTCCTACAAGTTCTTACAATCAGGAGAATTCAGCTTATTCAGTGAAAAAAACATTCTTGTGCGAAACAGAAGCAGCAGCATTCTTAATGCTTCTGTAATAGTATGTTCCTCAATCTTTGAAAAGTCTATGGCATTAGAAACCTGGTGTTGGATTGCTCCATGTGACAAACATCGTGACTGGAGATCAAGCAATGTGTGCTCAAGACTGGTTTTCTGTGAGAATGGGACAGTTGCTGATAATTGTTTGTCTTGGCTCTGCCTTTTTATGTTAGGAATATTGTGCAGCTGTAGAAGTAAATATACAAGTATGGTCTAGGATTCCACACAGGATAAACTGCAAACAGATAAAAGGTGACAAGCTCAGTATATGATCCTGCATTTGTTTTGATGTTGCCCAGAGAAAGTTGGAGGGGCCAACAGTCCACTCCATCTAGTCTTCTAGAAAGGCTACTGACGTCATATCTGATTGATTTCCCTTAAGTGCTCCTTTTGACAGAAGCAGCTGAGTGCTAAAGGATTGAAGTAACAACTACGAATGGGCTGGAGAAAGATTACTCAGTGTTTAGGCCTGGTTTGCAGGAAAGAGGTTCATTTGCCAAAATCAATATGGGTTTTTGCCAGGGTCACTAATCCAATTTGTATCATTTCTTGGAATCTATAGTGTTCCAGACTGGCATGGTGGGTTATCCCGAAGCACTGACAGATCCCTCCTATAAATCCCAGATCTTGGTACTGACTTACCCACTGATTGGGAATTATGGTGTTCCTCCAGATGAGTTGGATGAGTACGGTCTCAGCCGGGTAAGTATAGCGTTGGCAGAAAGAAACCCATTCTTACATGTGGCAATAAACATTTCAGATGGCTTAACACTGAGATTTGATTTCTGGATGCCTGGAGACCAAGTGCCAGAAATTATCCTGGCCTAGTTGAAGAGTTTGAGGAATTTCTGGCATAGCCAGCCAGGTGTTCACATACTTCATCTGCTCTGTCAGTGCAATGCTATAAAATTAACAGGCAGCATATCTAAAGTTGGGTTACCTGCATCTTAGATGTAGAATATGATTTGATTCATATATGATAAGATTAGATTGTTTTCCAGAATAATCCAGTGTCCTGAATTAGACTGAAAATTCATACCAAATGACCAAAACACATTGGATACCTTTTAATTGATTGGATGAAATGAACCGGATTAGAAGTTCATGCACTTCTAATCTGCTTGCTGAATTAGATCAGTTTTTAGCCTTCCTTAACTATATCCCTGAAGTTCTGAGAACAGGAGAGCAACATATGTTTTTTTCTTTCTGGGAATGGCAGCTGAAAATCAGCTGCAGAATTTCTTCTAATGAGATTGTTGACACAAATGATGGCTGTAAATATATATAATGTACATATTTCAAATGTTTTGGGGAATAGAAGGGGATTAGGAAATTATTGTGATGATGAGATATGTGTCTTTATTAACTCTTTGCTTCCCCTCCTCCAGTGGTTTGAATCTAATGGCATTCATGTAGCTGCACTGATTGTGGATGAATGCTCTCGAAATCCCAGCCACTGGAGTGCTACACGCTCACTGGATCATTGGCTGAAAGAAAATGGGATTCCTGGATTGGAAGGTAAGCGCTTCCTATCAGAAAGTCTTGTGCTCTAAAGCAGGGGTCTCCAACCTTGGCAACTTTAAGCCTGGAGGACTTCAACTCCCAGAATTCCCCAGCCAGCTTTGCTGGCTGGGGAATTCTGGGAGTTGAAGTCCTTCAGGCTTAAAGTTGCCAAGGTTGGAGACCCTGCTCTAAAGGATCTGGTGAAGTGCAAGTTGCAAGTTGAATTGCAATATCTCTCTTATGTGCTCCTTGAAAGCTATAGTGGGATGCCGTGAGGCTCAGTCCTTTCTCCCTTCCCATTTAATATTTACATGAGGCTATTGGGTGGGGTGATCTGACAGTTTGGGATAAGGTATCATCAGTATGATATCCAGATTTACAATTTTTTTCCAAGTCACCTGAATGGATGCCATGGATATCCTATTCCAGTGCCTGGAGGCTGTGAGGTCTGGATGGGGCACCACAGGCTTTGGCTCAACCAAGCAAGACTGTTGTGTCTTTGGAGATTTAGACCTTTCAGTTTCAGGGATTTTCCAGCTTTGGTACTGAATGGGGTAGCATTGTCTGAGAAAAACCTGGTTTGGGGGGACGGGGTGGTGGTATCTTCTTGGACTCATGACTCCTGCTGAAAGATCTGGTGGCAGCTGTGGCTATGAGGACCTTTGCACATGTTTGAGCGGTATATTGGACCAGGAGTCCCTGCTTATTGTCTGTCACTCATGGTCTTGTGACTTCCCATCTGGATTCCTGCAGCACATTTGAACTAAGATTGCCCTTCAACAGCATTTGGAAGCTTCAACTGGTGCTAAATGCATCAGCATGAGTAGTAAATGGTGTTATTTACTCGGCATAAGTAACAACACTACTCCATGAACTGCATTCATTGCCAGTGTGCTTTTGATGCAATTCAGGGTGCTAGTGGTCACCTTTAAAGGCCTTCATAACTTGGGGCTGGATCACCCTGGTTTTTTTTCCAGTTGTTTCTATCCTCCCAATTTGATATGGCAGGATGGCCATGCTCTCTGGGTCCTTTCAGCCATGGAATGCTGGCCGACAGTCATACAAATTGAGTGAGGAGTGAGTGTGTGAGTGGATGGATAAATGAATGAGTGAGTTAATGAATGAATGAATGAATCTTCTTTATGCGATAACAATCTCTGATTACATTCCCATAATATTTTCACTCGGATACTGGATCCTTCCCTTTTTTTTAGGTTCACACATTGCGTTGAACCATGAACTAAACAAATTGGGTTCCCACAATGAATTTTCAAGGAAGTTAAAAAAGATAACATTATTCAGTAAATCCGGGAATCTAAAATTCTGTTTTGTAAATAATTGCAAACTTAAGAGTCCAAGAGTGGGCAGGCTGATTCTTTTAGCCATTTGCCCCTTGGCTGGAGGGCTGCTGGTATTTGGCAGCGTCGTGGCTTTTAGAGTTGGATGCATTGAGAAATCTTCTTCCTTCTAGTTCAGTGAATTAGAGAGACTTCTGTCTGAATTGTTTCCAGATGTTATCTGGATGTTCTGGACTTAAAATTGCTTCAGTCCCTTTTGCTTAGGCAACAGCTTCTCCACATATCCATTAAGGTAATCTTCTATTCTCTCTACACAGACAGAAATTTATCTCTGCAACAACAATCTGGGGAAGTAAGTTACTCTGAGAGATTGTAGAAGTGTTGTCACTCTATATAGGTGGCCTTGCCTTTCGCCACAATTGGGCCCGAAATTTCTGTTGTAAAGTGAGACATTTATTAATTGAATTTTGCCCCATTTTACAACCTTTCTTGGCATAGTTGTTAAGTGAATGACTTCAGTTGTTAAGTTATGACTTGGTTATTAAGTGAATCAGGCTTCCCTGTTGACATTACTTGTCAGAAGGTCACAAAAGGTGATCACATGACCCCAGAACACTGCAACCATCATAAATATGAGTCACTTGCCAAGAATCTGAATTTTGATCATGTAAACATGAGGATGCTGCAATGGATGTAAATGTGAAAAATGGTCATGTGACTTTTTACAATGCCATTGTAAGTTTGTATGGTCACTAAATGAGCTGTTGTAAGTTGAGGACTACCTGTACTAACAAAAATCAGAAGCAGTACAGTACGTTAGCACCTTTTTGGATTACCAACTTCTATTAAAAGACGTAAGGTTTTCTGACATTTCCCATCAGATGCATGGAGTGACTTGATTGATGTAGAATTTAAATCCAGAGGAGAAGACAAGTTCGCTCTGCAGATGCAGGTTACATGTAAGATAGATTACCTGCATCCATGAAGCCACTCTGCAATGAAGGGAGATGCACCTCATGAAAGCTTATGGCTTTTAATAACCTGTTATTTGGAAAGGATGCTACCAGTTTTCTTCTGTTTTTTTGCTGGGAATAAGTGACCCAAAGTTACTGAACTCCATGATTGAGTGAAGACTTAAACTGGATCACCTTGCTTGACATCTAACAGATGAGATGGAACACATGGCCACATAATTGCATTTCATCAGAAATATAGGGAAGCAAAATTGTGATAGAATCAATATTATTGTAACTGTCAAACATACATTGCTCAAAAAAACAAAGGGAACACTTAAACAACACAATGTAACTCCAAGTCAATCACACTTCTGTGAAATCAATCTGTCCACTTAGGTAGCAACACTGATTCACAATAAATTTCACATGCTGTTGTGCAAATGGAATAGACAACAGGTGGAAAGCATAGGCAGTTAGCAAGACATCCCAATAAAGGAGTGGTTCTGCAGGTGGTGACCACAGACCACTTCTCAGTTCCTATGCTTTCTGGCTGATGGCTTGGTCACTTTTGAATGCTGGCGGTGCTTTCACTCTAGTGGTAACATGAGACGGAGTCTACAACCCACACAAGTGGCTCAGGTAGTGCAGCTCATCCAGGATGGCACATCAATGCGAGCTGTGGCAAGAAGGTTTGCTGTGTCTGTCAGCATAGTGTCCAGAGCATGGAGGTGCTACCAGGAGACAGGCCAGTACATCAGGAGACGTGGAGGAGGCCGAAGGAGGGCAACAACCCAGCATCAGGACCGCTACCTCCGCTTTTGTGCAAGGAGGGACAGGAGGAGCACTGCCAGAGCCCTGCAAAATGACCTCCAGCGGGCCACAAATGTGCATGTGGGTGCTCAAATGGCCAGAAACAGACTCCATGAGGGTGGTATGAGGGCCCGACGTCCACAGGTGGGGGTTGTGCTTACAGCCCAACACCGTGCAGGACGTTTGGCATTTGCCAGAGAACACCAAGATTGGCAAATTCGCCACTGGCGCCCTGTGCTCTTCACAGATGAAAGCAGGTTCATACTGAGCACATGTGACAGACGTGACAGGGTCTGGAGACGCCGTGGAGAACGTTCTGCTGCCTGCAACATCCTCCAGCATGACCGTTTGGGCAGTGGGTCAGTAATGGTGTGGGGTTGCATTTCTTTAGGGGGCCACACAGCCCTCCATGTGTTCGTCAGAGGTAGCCTGACTGCCATTAGGTACCAAGATGAGATCCTCAAATCCCTTGTGAGTCCATATGCTGGTGCGGTTGGCCCTGGGTTCTTCCTAATGCGCGACAATGCCAGACCTCATGTGGCTGGAGTGTGTCAGCAGTTCCTTCAAGACGAAGGCATTGATGCTATGGACTGGCCGGCCCATTCCTCAGACCTGATCCAATTGAGCACATCTGGGACATCATGTCTCGCTCCATCCACCAACGCCACATTGCACCACAGACTCTCCAGGAGTTGGGGGATGCTTTAGTCCAGGTGTAGGAGGAGATCCCTCAGGAGACCATCCGCCACCTCATCAGGAGCATGCCCAGGCGTTGAAGGGAGGTCATACAGGCACGTGGAGGTCACACACACTACTGAGCCTCATTTTGACTTGTTTTAAGGACATCAAAGTTGGATCAGCCTGTAGTGTTTTTTTCCACTTTAATTTTGAGTGTAATTCCAAATCCAGACCTCCACGGGTTGCTAAATTTGATTTCCATTGATAATTTTTGTGTGATTTTGTTGTCAGCACATTCAACTATGTAATGAACAAAGTATTTAATAAGAATATTTCATTCATTCAGATCTAGGATGTCTTATTTTTGTGTTCCCTTTATTTTTTTGAGCAGTGTATAAATATAGTTAGCTTGTTCCAAAGTTCCCAAGCTTTTCTGAATATAGATAGAAATGGAGATTGTCTTGTCTGTGAATTCTGTCAGTGATCACAGAACCACCTAGTCTACTGAGATAGTCCATCCTTTCTAATAGCTCATTTCTCCTGCAGGAATTGATACACGAGCGCTAACCAAGCGGATCCGGGAAAAAGGGAGTATGCTGGGAAAACTGATACCGGAGGGCATCCATAGTTCACACCAGCCATTTGACGATCCAAACACACGGAATTTGGTGAAGGAAGTCTCGCTGAAAGTAGGTTGGAAGAATAGGGTTGGAAGGGAAGAGACAACTTGAGCTAACAAATTGGAGGTGGCAAGTAGCGGTGGCGGCGGCGGATATACTGTATAACATTCAGAATAGGAGAGGGATTTCTTTTAACTATTGCATTAACACATGGTTTGGAAAAAATACAATTCCATTTAACATCTTATTTGTAATCGGGGTGGGATTCTACCGGTTCTATCCGGTTCTATAGAACCCCTTGTTAACTTTCTAAGCAGTTCGGAGAACCTAATCTCCTTTTCTTTTTTTCCACCCTTATTACATTCTTGGCAGACAGCCTAGACTTACTGTCTCCCGAGCTTTGGAGCTTGGCTTTCTTAAAGGGGAAGGGTTGTTTTAAGATTTTTACATTGCTGTTGGGAGGAAATACTTCCCTGGACAATCAGCACTTTGAAGAAATAATTGAATAATGAAGCAAAGCTTTTAGTGACAGGGAACCAAGATGAGTGACATTCAGCAAGGCTTCTTGGCTAGCTAGAAAAATTGACATTCAAATGTGAGTTTACATACTCTTTCTGAGTTTTGGTCTAAAACTTGTTTTTGGTGAAGGTTAATTCTGTGCTTGGTGACGTTTAATCCTATGTTTATTGATGGGATAATTTTCCCTATTCAGCTTCAACAAGCAACAGCTACTGTTGTGATTTAATTATTTGTATTGTGTTTGAATTTTTTCCTGCCTCGTGGTTTCTTTTTCTATCTGGGGAGGGGGTCTTCCTCACTGCTTTAGTACTATCTGGCACTGTCCTTTTGGGGTATACTTCCAAGAGGCAGGATGCAAGCTTGGCACTGAATTTTTATTGCCTTTCTGGGGGGCATGTGACCTTTCCTTAAATCTGGATGATTTCCTTAGGATATCTTGTGAGGTGTGTGAGACCAGCTTTAAGTGGTGCAAATGGATCTAAGGATTGCTTTTCCTGGGTGTGCTTTTTCTGGAGCGCTTAAATAACCTCTCTGCTAAAGGGTTTCACTTTATGAGCAAGAGTTGGCTGCTTGATAGTTATCACTGCATTTTAACTATTTCCATTCCTCAATGTGCTCTGGCACCCTGCCTGATTTGTAACTCTGGCTTGCAGGTATTTTTAATCTAATGATTGGTATTTAGGACAGCTTTTTGCAAGCAAAGAAGCTTTTTGTATTTTTGTACAGGTAATCCTTGACTTACAGCAGTTCATTTAGTGACCATTCAAAGTTACAATGGCACTGAAAAAAGTGACATGACCATTTTTCACCCTTATGACTGTTTCAGCATCCCCACTGTCATGAGAGGCCAGGCAAGGAGAAGCACCCCTTGACATGAGTGACCCAGTTACATGACCACCAAGCTACACCCACCAACTAAGCCATGCTCACAGAACCAGTTGTTTAAAAAAATGAATCCCACCCCTGTTTGTAATGAATTATTTTGAGAAGCGGTTCTCTGATTCGGTGCTCCCTCCTTCTGCCTAAAAATATGCACTCCATAGCTTCTAAGTGGATCACTTCTTTTATAGAACCCTTTTCAACCAAAAAGTTATTATTCCATAAGGTTTCTATAGACACACAACTTATACAGCATAAGGGTGGGTGGCTTATAACAGTAATAAAAGCAAAGCATAAAGACCCACCAGTGTTGTTATAGTTGCAGGATTCCACCTCTGCTCTGTATCAAGACATGAGCAGGAATTTAAATTAGATACGCAAATTGTTTGGGCAAAAGTCATGCATGGCAAGTAGCTTAAGGAGGAAGAGGATTATCCCAAGAGTGTACAATCTTCCAAACCATCACTCATTTTTTGCTTTGCCTGTATCATTAACAGTAGAGGTATAGGATTAAATATGATTTATTGGCCGCTGTGCTGTAAACTTCAGCATACCTACTTTCTCCTTTATGACTCAATAGGAACCCCGCTTGTTCAACCCTGGTGGGTCTGTGAGAATCACAGCAATTGACTGTGGCCTGAAATACAACCAGATCCGGTGCCTGTGTGCTCGTGGGGCAGCTGTTACTGTGGTGCCCTGGGATCATCGTCTGGATTGTACAGGTAAGCATAATTGAGTGGTGAGTATGGAGTTCACAGGTGCAGATAGGTGACTTGTTTCAGCTTGGGAGCAAAGAATGTTCATACTTGTAGAGCCCAAATGGCCAGTTCAAGGGAATAAGTAATAATAGTTAAGGTCATAAAGAGAGCCAGTTTGGTCTGGTGCTGATCTAGAAACCAGGAGACTCTGAGTTCTAGTTTTACCTTATAGATGAAAGCCAATTGGCTGACTTTGGGTCAATCGCGCTCAGCCCAGCCCACCACACAGAGTCGTTATGGAAAAAGAGGAGGAAGAAGGTGGGTTATATAGGTCCACCACCTTGAATTACTTATAAAGTAATAAAGGCAGAATAAAAATGAAATAAATACATGGATAATGCCATCTGATACCTCATTTCTTCTCCCAGAATTTGATGGGTTGTTTGTTAGCAATGGTCCTGGAGATCCACAATTCTGCCAAGAAACTATTTCCAGTCTTCAGCGTGTACTGGAATTGCCAACTCCAAAGCCCATCTTTGGCATCTGCTTGGGTCATCAACTGCTAGCTTTGGCCATTGGAGCTAAGACTTACAAGATGAAGTAAGTGTTTGTGTGGATATTTGAAATAGCAATAGCACTAAGACATACACTGCTCCATAGTGCTTTAGAGCACTCTCTGAGCTGTTTATAGTATCATGCCTCCACAATCTGGGTCCTCATTTTACTGACCTCGGAAGGAGGGAAGGCTGAGTCAACCTTGAGCCCGTTGGGATCAAATTGCAGGCTGTGGGCAGAGTTAGCCAGCAACACTGCATTCTAACCACTGCGCCATCACAGCTCTTAAATAACCAATAGATACCTCTTCAGTGATGTTGAGCAGTCTAATTCTTCAGTACTATGGTAAATCTCGAGTAGTCCTAAACTTATGACTGGTCATTTAAGCATGTCTGGTTGTTGTAAAATATCACGCCAGCACACTTATTGTCCCGGTCACATGACCACGCATATGGAGGACCAGACCTCAAATGTATTGAAAACATTGGCATTTGCTAGTGTTTGTTTTCTTCTCCAGCAGCATTAAATGCTAGTGAATGCCAGCATCCTGAAAGACGGAGAATGCTGCCATTTCCTGGCATTTTCCCCTCCAGAGGGCAGAAACCTGGGCACTCAGAAAGGGTCCTCCAGAAATTCCTTGGCAGAGGAATGGATCTCAAATCTTGTGAAAATGCTAGCAAACATCATTATTCTCACAATTGTTCTGCCTATCCTACCATGCCCAGGAGGCCCCCAGCATCCCTCCACTTAATTATTGGCATGGATGCTTAATGACTGCAACTGGGAGAGCCGGGATGGCAGTCATTGAGTGAAGAAGTCATGTGGTTCTCACTTAACAATCGCTTCGCTCAACAACTGAGATTCTGGGCCCAGTTGTGGTTGTATATGGAGGACTACTAGTAGTTTGAAACAGAGGAACATTCTTTTTCCCCTCATAAGTTATTCCCCTTCAAATTCCTCCTTAGATACGGAAACCGTGGACACAACCAGCCTTGCCTGCATGAGGGATCCCAGCGCTGCTTTATCACATCACAGAACCACGGCTTCGCCGTCGATCCGGCTAGCTTGCCATCCGGCTGGACTCCCCTCTTTACCAATGCAAATGATCACTCTAACGAGGGACTTGTGCACGAGTCAAAGCCATTTTTCAGGTAAGGGCGAGCAAGAGAAAAGGAGGTTAAACAGGTGAGTTGGGGCGCCCTTCTTTATTCTGATTTGACGGAGCCGTATAGAAGAGCCTTTCTGGATCAGCTCAAGGGCCCATTTCATCCAGGCTTCTGTATTGTATGGTGACCAAGCTGGTGCATTCAGGAAGCTTCAAGTATTATGAGGAATGTGATACTCCTTTCCACTATTGCATCCCAAAATTTGGTATTTAAGGTATGCCATTATGATTTGTGTGTGCATGTTGTCAAGTTCTCCTAGCAACTACATATCAGTTTTCAAGGCAATGTTTTCAAAAGTGAGTGAGGGTAACTGGCCCAAAGGCAACCCAGCTGGCTTATGTGCCTAAGGCAGGACTAGAACTCCAATTTCCCTATCCGTGTTTTAGCACCTTAATCACTAGATCAAAGGCAGGAAGTAGCTATCAGACCTAGTTGCCATTAGTAGCCCAGTCTTTCATCAATTTCTCCAATCTAAAACCTTCTCCCCATCAGATGGCAAAAAATTCCAGGTTCTTTTATTAGCCAAAAATCTTCCTTCATTTACTTTGGGAATTCTCACCTTGGGTTCAAAATGTGCATACTTTTGCATGCTTTGCATCATCTCTCCCCTTATCTGCCTTTGTTCTAAATAAACAACCCCAACTGCTGCAGGTTTTCCTTAGAGGAGAGCTGCTCTAAGAATTCCGATAGAATACCAGAGAGAGGTATTGCATTGCATTGTCTTAAGAGGCTTGGATTGCACCCATAACATTTCCCTCATTTTCTCCCCCTGTCTGATTCCAGTGTGCAATTCCACCCAGAGCACAATGCGGGGCCGATGGATCTTGAATGTCTTTTTGATGTCTTCCTGGAGACAGTGCAGGACACTGTTGCTGGAGGGCAGAGCCCTAAAACAGGTGGGAGCACTGTGACTGAGTTGACTTCTGCCAGCCTGGAGATAGGCCTGGCTTTAACCTCCATGCTGCCCCGTGTAGTCAGCAGGTTGTGCCCCTTCTATAGGGTGCTTGCTTGTCTCCTGGCAGGGTTGAAGCTTTGGTGGGTCCACACATGGGCTGAAATTACTGTAGTGATCATCCAAGCATCTCTTTCTTTTCTCTCACATCTCTAGTGTGTAAACGGCTGCAGGACTGCCTGCACGATTCAAAAGTCCTGCCTGCCAGCAACCTGCCCCGCCCTCACAAGGTGCTCATCCTGGGCTCTGGGGGCCTTTCTATAGGGCAGGCAGGTGAGTTTGACTACTCTGGCTCCCAGGTGAGTGAGTGAGGAAATGGAAGTGAAAGGGCAGTGGGGAAATTTGCAAAGTGGGATGGGGGTTGGGTGGAATACACACAAGGAAAAAGAATGGAGGGCTTTTGTCGATGGCAAAGTCACCAGTGAGCTTCAAGTATTTTTAGTACGGAGGTATCATTTCTTTTGTACTGATACAGGGCAGCAGCTGATCTCCGTTCACCTTGGGCTGAGTCATAGAGAAGCAAGGATTATTATTATGGTTGGTTGCACAGTCAGTTAGATGACTGGATCTGACATTTTTATCCATCTTTTGAGTCCTTCCCAAGGATCTGGGATAGGCAGAAGTTGTTTTGATGGTGTTAAAGGTATCGTAGCAGGATGTAAGCTGTTCCACATAAATCTATCTTTTGTAATTGACTGATGGTGATTTTGTCAATGCTGATGGTTTTCAGGATATTTAGGGATTGCACCCAAGGCATCCATTACTATTAGTACTGTCTTTGCTTTCTTTTATCATTATTATGGTTGGTCGCACTGGCAGTGAAGTTTTACACAGGATTTAGCTTTTTTATCCACCTATTGAGTCAGTGTTATTTCAATGTATATGTTTCATAACTCCCAGTAACTTTAAATGGTTTACAGATTATTAAAAACATTTTTAAAAAGTAACAATACAAGAAGCACAAATTTGGTGGCGTATGTTGTCTGTTCGTACCATGACAATGAAAAAAAAAGATAAATACGGAGAAGGCAATGGTTCAGGATTAATTGTGGCTTATTTCCGCAAATTATTTTCCCAAAGGAGAACTATGTCTTCATTCTAAAACTGTATTCACACATTTATCTTGATTACTGAATTCACCACAGTTAATTTTCTGGTTTTGCATAATATATTTAGCCATAAAGAAACTGTAAAGTAACCAAATGGACCGAGTTTGCCCAACACACTGGGCCCAAATTCATATTAGCCAAATTTTCTATGGTGTGCAAATTCAACTGCTAACTCTTTAATAGACCCGGTTAATACATTTTTTTGTTTTGATAGTGTTGCCTTGTGAGTGGCTTTACTACATTGTCAGGCATATTTTGACATGACTGGTGTTGTGTTTCAAGGATGACAATTTATTCAGTCATAATCTCACTTCCCAGGCCATCAAAGCTCTGAAAGAAGAGAACATCCAGACGGTGCTCATCAACGCAAATATTGCCACCGTTCAGACCTCCAAAGGTTTGGCTGACAAGGTCTACTTCTTGCCCATTACTCCTAACTATGTTACCCAGGTGAATTTACTATTTGCTCATCTGCTACTCAATATTCCTATTCCATTTGGAAACTCTGAATGTTCTAACGTACAGGCAGTCCTCAACTTACAACTGTTCGTTGAGTAATCATTCGAAGTTACAGCGTCACTGAAAAAAAGTGACTTATGACTGATTTTCACATCGTTGCAGCATCCCTATGATCACATGATCAAAATCTGACAATGGCATGTATTTAGACAGCTGCACTGTCCTGGAGTCATGTTCTCACCATTTCTAACCTTCCCAGCTGGCTTCCGGCAAGCAAAGTAAGTGGGGAAAGCCAGATTTTTCTTAATGACCACATGAGCAAACTGTGGCAAAAGCATCATAAAACGGGGGCAAAATTTACTTAGCCGCCTTGTTTAGCAATGGAAATTTTGAGCTCAATTGTGGTTGTAAGTCGAGGACTCTCTGAACAGTTAAGGGGATTGGGGACCCTCTCTGCTTTCCTTACCGAATTCAAGGGTGGGATATGACTGGAACTGAATGAGGGGGGCAGTCTCAGTCTTCCACTTTCTTCTCTATGGTCAGGTGATAAAGAACGAGCGCCCAGATGGGATCTTGCTGACCTTTGGAGGACAGACAGCACTCAACTGTGGTGTGGAGCTGACTAAGGCTGGAGTGCTGGAGCGCTACAATGTGCGTGTGCTGGGCACTCCCATGGCCTCTATTGAGATGACAGAGGACCGCAAAGTCTTTGTGGAGAAGATGGAGGAGATAGGGGAACATGTGGCACCTAGCGAGGCTGCCTGCTCCATTGAACAGGTATGTCATTCTGCTTATAGCCATACCTCTCTTTGGGGGTGCCCAAGACAATAGAGGTAGAGTTCTCCATCAGGTTCCAGTGGACCCAGCTCTTGAGTAAAGTATCCTCTTAAACAGGGTGCTTCTTTTCCAACGATAGAAGAATCCATGCAAGAATAAATGGGAAGAGGACTGGATTTGTGGGATAGAATCAGTGGCTCATTCTTCAGTGAAACATAGTTAGCAACTTTCTCTGACTGACAGAGAAAAAGAAATCGGGCTTTCTGGTGTGAAACTCATATAGGCCGCTTGGATCTGCCAGAATTGCTAGCCAAAGGCATGAGAGGTCTTCTGATAACCACCGCCAGGGATAATGGATTTCCTAAATGCTTTCTCCCAACAGGCCCAGGTTGCTGCAGAACGGCTTGGTTACCCAGTACTTGTGCGCTCGGCCTATGCGTTGGGTGGGCTGGGCTCTGGGTTTGCCAATGGACGGGAAGAGCTGATGGCACTGGTGAGCCAGGCCTTTGCCCACACCTCGCAGGTGCTGGTGGACAAGTCACTCAAGGGGTGGAAGGAGATTGAGTATGAGGTGGTGCGTGATGCCTATGACAACTGTGTCACGGTAAGCCAATTGGGTTAAAGGGACAGAGGGAGGTTCATCACCAGAAGGGCATGTTTAAGCTTGTTTTGGGTGCCAGAAAGAGGATGGGCAAACTTTCTTACATTAAAATTAAGCAGCCAAATCTTTGATTGCGGATCACTATTTGCTGCTGAGCGTCCAAGGTAGATAGACAGGTCCCAACCTCTGACTTTGCCAACAAGCACATTGCAAATCACATCTATGCAAGGAATTGATTTGGAGCAGAGAGGAAAAAAACTTCTAACTGGAATAGTTAAAAAGAAATGTAAACTGCCTCAGTGAAAGGCAAAATGATACGACAAAAAACCAGGATCATGACAAAGGGTCCTTTAACCATAGTTAGTGAGGCACGAGACCTAACTTGGGATCTAAGAACTTGAAGGTTTGGATTTGCAGGTTGTATTGCAGCAGCGATGCTGGCTGCCCTTCTCATCTAGATGATCCTCTCGGTTCCCAATCCTGAACAGGTATGCAATATGGAGAATCTGGATCCCTTGGGCATACACACTGGTGAATCTGTAGTGGTGGCCCCCAGCCAGACACTCAACGACAGGGAATACAATCTCCTGCGCACTACAGCCATCAAAGTGGTTCGTCACCTGGGGATCGTTGGAGAATGTAATGTTCAGTATGCCCTGAATCCTGAGTCAGAGCAGGTGAGATGCTCTTGAGTTGAGATTACAAATATATGGGAACCTATGCCCAATCGCCCTTGTTGAGAAGGGTGTGCCGACACTGTGAGCTTACTTGCAGTTGCTTAACAGCAGCTTTCTGCTGAATCAGGTCAGGTCCACCTGATTCAGTATTGTCAACCCAGGACAGGATTGGCTTTGCCAGAGTTTCAAGGCAGTCTTTCCGAGCTCAGCTCAACCTGGGACCTTCTGCATATTAACCACATGCTCTGTCCTGAGTCATCATTCATTCCCAGGAAATGTGGAAACTTTCTCATTCTGCTTGCTATCCTGAAGGATGGTGGAAATATTGGCTGGGCTGCATCTGTCTCTTTCCTGTCCCACAGTACTACATCATAGAGGTGAACGCTCGGCTCTCGCGAAGTTCAGCTCTGGCAAGCAAGGCTACTGGCTACCCCTTGGCCTATGTTGCTGCTAAGCTGGCTTTGGGCATCCCGCTGCCTATCCTCAGGTAATGCCCGAATGCTCTGGGGTGCAGGGTGCACTGCTTTGCTAGAACTTTCTGGGGAGGGGTCTGCTTGTTCATTGCCCTCACTGGGTCAATGGATTATTCGCTTAAATGTTGTTTTGGCTTTTAATGGAGCCAATCCCCTATGTACTTTTAATTTTGCTTAAAATATGTGACTGATAAATGGTATCTTAGCAACTGCTGCCATCTTGGATTCTTGCCATCTCATACAGTCTTTCTAAAGGAATGGCAACTATGCCTGTTTTTGTAGCCTTTTGATCACAGGTTCAATAAGAGATACATGGCTCTCCATCTTAGCCTTCTCTTTCCCTTCACTTCAACCCAGGAACTCGGTCACTAATTCCACTACAGCCTGCTTTGAACCCAGCCTCGATTATTGTGTGGTTAAGATTCCACGCTGGGACCTCAGCAAGTTTCTGCGTGTGAGCACTAAGATTGGCAGTTCCATGAAGAGTGTGGGTGAGTGCTAAAAGGAAGAATGAGGGGGAGGAGTGCATACTGGAGTCAGGCTCCAACCTTGCAATCAAATTTAATTTTTATTTGTGCTTTGTGTGTGGCCCAGGCAGCTGACTAGGTATTGGGATACCATGATTTGGGTGTTTCATCAGCTGACAATCTTCTATTTTTCTATTTCCTCTTTTCTTATCCTTCACTTATGTAATAATATATATTATCAGATTGGCTCTATTCTTTTAAACATGTGCTAATATCACGTCCATATCCAAAGGAGGCAAAACTTGACTGTGGCACACTTCTGGCACTTTCCCTTTTTTGACACACACAAACGTTTAGGATGGCTTTGACGCTATAATGCAGACACAGTTGTGGATGTCCCCAAAAACAAGACAAGCCAATGCTTGAATGACCCTGACATTCCCTGAGTTATGGTCTGTTCATTCCTCATGCTTCAAACTTGTTCGTTTCCTTGATATATGCTAATTGTATCTGCCTTTGAAAGAAGCCCTGTTTATTTATTTAGTACAAAAATCTAAACTTAGGTCATTTTCCCCTGGATAAATTTACTGCTGTTCTTCTCATTCTTTCAGGTGAGGTCATGGCCATTGGAAGGAGTTTTGAGGAGGCATTTCAAAAGGCACTTCGCATGGTGGATGAAAATTGTGTGGGCTTTGATCCCACAATAAAACCAGTCTCTGACATGGTAGGCGTTCCTGGTGAGGTGATGAAACATGCTGAATTTCCAGTAGCTGCTGTCCCCAGTCCCATTGGACTAATGCTCAGGGCTGTGCTGTCCACAATTTTCTGTTCCCTCCCCATCACTGCAGGAGCTGGAGACGCCCACCGACAAGCGGATCTTTGTGTTAGCGGCTGCACTGCGGGCCGGCTATTCCATTGAGCGTCTCTATGAGCTCACCAAGATTGATCGCTGGTTCCTGCACAAGATGAAAAACATAGCTGATCATGCACTGTGCCTGGAATCCTATCGCCAGGCAGAGCCAGGCTCCATGCCACCTCATGTCCTGAAGCTGGCCAAGCAGTTGGGCTTCTCAGATAAGCAGGTGGCTCAGGCTGTGCTCAGGTACAAGATCAAAGCATCAGTGTGTTTATTTGTCTAAACTGGCTTGGCTCCTTGACTGTTGTTGTTTTATATTATGTTATTGTATGAGTAAATAAAAAGTAACCCAAAGTGTTCAGGCCTAGGTGGTCCCAACCATTAGTCAAAAACTGGAAGCAAAGTAATACCATCTGTTTACTAAGAACAGGCGGTAGGGATGGAGACTCTTAAGCGGGATGAGATGCTGACTGTGCCAAAGTGGACAACACAGTCCTTGTCCCTTGGTAGCTTGTTTTCTGACAACATGCTGAGTCCAGGTTAAAATAAGGTGGTTCGTTTTGATTCAGCATATTGTGAGGACCCAGCCATTGTTTTAGCTTGATTCACATAAATATGCAATTCACATAAGCTATCATGTTAAATGAATGTAGCAGTTGTGTGTAAAAACTGAAGTTCAGTCCCTGTTTGAAAACAAAATCTCACTGAAGTCCTGGAAAACACTTGTCAATTGGAGCCAGTACCCTGACTCAATATAAGACAGCTATTTTATTATGTTATTTTATGTTATTTTAAGCATTTATCTAGTCACCCATCTTTCCACCAACTCTGGATGGCTCCCAATCAGAGACCAAAAAACACATAAAATCATGTTAAAACTGTAAAACTAATCCAATTACAGGTAGCCCTCAACTTACAACAGTTCATTTAATGACCATTTAAAGCTACAATATCACTGAAAAAGTGCCTTATGACCATTTTTCACACTTATGACCATTGCAGCATCCCCATAGTCACGTGATCAAAATTCAAGTGCTTGGCAATTGACTCATATTTATGATGGTTGCAATGTCCCAGGGTCACGTGGTCCCCCTTTGCGACCATCTGACCAGCAAAGTCAATGGGGAAACCGGTTTCATTTAACAACCATGTTACTAATTCAACAACTGCAGTGATTCACTTAACAGCTCTGGCAAAAAAGGTGGTACAATGGGGCAAACTCCCTTGACAAATGTCTCATTTAGCAACATAAATCTTGGGCTCAATTGTGGTCGTAAGACGAGGACGATCGGTAAAACGCTAAAACATTAAAAACAAAAGCTTGTTTTGTTGCAGCACGGAACTGGCAGTGAGGAAGATGCGCCATGACCTGAAGATTTTACCAGTGGTGAAACAGATTGATACGGTGGCTGCAGAATGGCCAGCCCAGACCAACTACCTGTATCTCAGCTACAATGGCACCGAGCATGATCTGGTTTTCCTTGAACCACACGTCATGGTCATCGGTTCTGGTGTCTACCGTATTGGCAGCAGTGTGGAATTTGACTGGTGTGCTGTTGGGTGCATCCAGGAGCTGCGCAAGGTGAGTGCTTGGGTGCTGCTTCTTCAAAGGCGTTTCCTAGCCATGTCACGAGTTTTCCTTGTTAGCCTTTTATCACAGAGAGCTTTCAGTTCCTCCTTATGCCTTTTCCCTCCGCTATTCAGTGTGTGGAGTGTGAAGGATGTGTGTTTGTGTTTATTTTCATGGTCATGAAGTGCATTGAAGATGGTGTTTGATTTCTTTTTTTTTTTTAAGTTTTTTATTTTTACAACAAAAACAACAAAACCATCTTTCAATTTTACAGTGTGTCAGTTGGGTACATGTATCTTGTGCGCATAGTAATATTATTATACATTTCTTATTTGATTACATTCATAAACCATTCTAATCAACATTCTATATTATATTGTTCCATTATTATATTATTATTAACATAATTTCAGTTCTATATTATCTTTCAAAAACAAATTGCATCCTTGCAAAGTTATATTCATGCTCTTACTCATTCAGAAGTAATCGATTATAGTATATTATTGCTATTACCACATATTTCAGTTTCTTACTCTTCTATCTAATCATTCATAAAATAAATCCCAAATCTTATAATACTCTTTTTCTTTCTGTTCTCTAATTGCCGTTGTTAGTCTACTCATTTCTACACATTCCATTATTTTCTTAATTGTTTCCTCCTCTGTTGGAATTTTCTCACTTTTCCAATTTTGTGCAAATACAAAAGATGGTGTTTGAGGTGCAATGACAATAAAGTAAACTAAATAAATAAAATAAATAAAAAAATTAAAAATTATTCACAACCATTGCATTGCTCTTCTCTAAATGGAATTCTGGGAGTTGAAGTCCACAAGATGTCTGACAGTGGTACAAGAAGGCCATGTAGTTTGGTACTGGAGTGTTTCGTGCAATCAACATCTAAATGACTGCATGAAGTATCAGCTCCAGATAACTCTTCTGAAGTAGTGGCAGGTCGCCGAATATACCTGCAGATTTGTGGGTTGCTAATCATCTGTTCAGTCCCAAAGCCATGATGAGGCAAATGTCGCTATAGGTGTGAATTAAGGAGATATAAGCTCCGTGTGCTTTTCTCCCAACAGATGGGCTACAAAACCATTATGGTGAACTACAACCCTGAGACAGTCAGCACAGACTACGACATGTGTGACAGGCTCTATTTTGACGAAATGTCCTTTGAGGTGGGTCCTATATGGTTGGGCTGGGTGCTGCATTAAGATTTGGTTTTTAAAAGGGGGTGGGCCCAACTCCTTGCATGGGAATGATAATCAAAAGTATGTTTTCAGAGAAAGATAAAGATATGTTGAGAGCGGGTAGAACTCTCAACTCTAGGAAGTATCATAAGGCATCCTCTTTTTCCTATCACTCTTCCCCATTCTCAATTTTGCTCTTCAGGTGGTGATGGATATCTATGAGCTGGAGAACCCTGAGGGTGTAATTCTGTCCATGGGGGGCCAGCTTCCCAATAATATTGCCATGGCCTTACACCGGCAGCAGTGCCGGATCCTGGGCACTTCCCCTGAAGCCATCGACTCCGCTGAGAACCGCTTCAAGTTCTCCCGTCTTCTGGATACCATCAATATCAGCCAGCCCCTCTGGAAGGAGCTCTCAGACATGGAGGTGAATAGAAGGTGCTACAACTAAAGAGAGCGAGTGGGTGGGAATAAGGGCGAATCCCCAAAGTGAGGACCATCATCGTTCCATTTAAACCATGTAAAGTCAGGGAGCTATAGAGCTGGTTTTGTCATGGCACGTATATGAGGAAGTATAGCAAATTTCCAGCGTCATCCCTCTTTGGAAGGTTTCCCCCTAATTTGCTAATGTAATGCCTGCAGACTAGGGCGAGAGGGAAAATTAAAGTCCATTTATTATTGGCACTAACCTATTACATGCTTCAGGGAGGGGAAGATGTGGATGAGTTGATGCTGGGAATTTCTGGTACATCCTGGGAAACTGGCAAAGGAAACTATGGCTAAAGGTGGGACTGAAGGGCTTTTGCTCCAGATTTAGCTTTGTAACCCTTTGCTATCTCTCCTCTGCAGTCAGCCAAGCAGTTCTGCTGCAAGGTGGGATACCCTTGCGTGGTGCGTCCTTCCTACGTGCTTAGTGGTGCGGCCATGAATGTGGCTTACACAGATAATGACCTGGAGAGGTTCCTTAGCAACGCTGTTGCTGTTTCCAAGGAGCAGCCTGTTGTCATCTCCAAGTTCATTCAAGAGGCCAAGGTGGGCAGAGCTGATGGGTGGGTTTTGTATGCCAAACAGTCCCTTTGGAGAATGTGACCGGCTCAAACTGTTCAAAATAAGCACAGGATTGCTGCAGAAGGACAATTCAGAAGGCTTATTATTTGTGTGCTCAGGGAAATCACAAAAGGGAACGCCCTGCTTTCTTTGGCATTCAGGAAGACAGGCACGAGGGAGGCATTATTGACAGGGTGTTGAGGCTGTTGTACTTGCCTCCCAACAGGAGATAGATGTCGATGCTGTGGCCTGTGATGGGCAAGTGGTGGCCATTGCCATTTCTGAGCATGTGGAGAATGCTGGTGTACATTCAGGGGATGCCACACTAGTGACACCCCCACAGGACATTACACCTAAGACACTGGAGCGGATCAAGGCGATTGTGCACGCCATCGGACAGGAACTGCAGGTCACAGGACCCTTCAACCTCCAACTCATTGCCAAGGTAATATAGGAAAGAGAAGCAAGAAGTCAGTGAGTCTAGCAGTCATGGATAGGGTCAGATTTCTCAGCTCTGGTGTGCACAAATGCTGTCTGTGTGTTTGACTTTCTGTTCTGCCGGCCTCTCCAGTAGATGAGGAGGAGGCATGGGAGTCAGGATCAGCACCAAAGCACCTGAGAGCTCCGAGGGGGAAGAGGGAATGGAGCTGTCAGAGAGAGAAAGAGAGAGGTGGATCCTGGGCTCTCTGTCAGCCCTCACATGGAGAGTCAATAGCCCCCAGGTCTGGAGGTGGCTGAGGAGGAGGAGGAAGAACAGCTGGGTCCAGTGCCTGACGCGTGGATGCGCAGAAGGCAGAGGAGAGGAGAGCGGTGGAAATCTGTGGGCCGATCCTTGGGACGGAAGAGCCACTCCTGCTAGCGAAGCTACAACCTAGATCTGGCAATAAAAGGCAGGGGGCGGAGATGAATAGATGTGGCAGACAACTATTCATCTCTCAGCCAGACGGACTTGTTAGCCTGCGGTGAGAGAGAAACTTTTGCCGGGCCTGCTGGTGCTCCTAATAAAGGAATCTTTGAGTTAACTTAAGAGGGTTTGTTATGTTTGGGGAGCTGGGTCAGAATCCTTTATTAATTGAACAATAACAGATCGATCTTACTTAATTGAGAAGTACTGTGTCAGGGAACACAGATCACTGTGCATCCCCAATTTTCGGCAACTCCACCATGAAGTCCATTGCGATCTCCTCCCATGGCCTTGTCAGCTCTTAGGTTTTACAAGTTGACATACTGTATATCTTGTAATGTTAATGTAAAAAATGTGATGTCGATCAGGGACTCTGATTGGCTTGATTTGGAGCCAACACCCTCTATCATGCCTGGTGCTCCATGAGCCGTCCTGCCAATCTGCTTCTCTTTTCTGCAGCATGACCAGCTGAAAGTGATTGAATGCAATGTGCGAGTATCTCGATCCTTTCCATTTGTCTCCAAGGCGCTGGGTGTTGACCTGGTAGCTTTGGCCACGCAAGTGATCATGGGAGAAGAGGTGGAGTCTGTTGGACTCATGACAGGCACGGGCATTGTTGGTGTCAAGGTAAGCAGCTTAATAGAGGGAATTTACGTTCGATAGTCAAGATTTGAACCCTGATATACCTTTTCCCTGCTTCTTAGAACCATCACAACTTGGGATGACTTGACCATCTAATTTTGCTCTCCTGTTTTCTTACTCAGGTGCCCCAGTTTTCATTCTCACGACTGGCAGGTGCCGATGTGGTGCTGGGGGTAGAGATGACCAGCACGGGTGAGGTGGCCTGCTTTGGGGAGAATCGTTGTGAGGCCTACCTGAAAGCCATGCTGAGCACCGGCTTCAAGATTCCCAAGAAGAACATCCTGCTGACTATTGGGAGTTACAAGGTCAGTTGGGTGGAAAGGCTGACGACTTTGCCAGGAGGGAAAGCAGAATAGTCCTGTGGGTGTCACCATCTCAAAGCCTTTCTTCAGATTAAATATTCCTAATTTTAAATGTCCCAATACCTGTGCTTTTGTTGTAGCAGAACAACTGGTAATGTTTCTTACAAAGTTTTCGTCGTTCAAGCCTTCTATATTACTTTGAGGTTTGCTTTAAGGGTTCATATATGGAATGAAAAATAACCCAAATATTCTTGTAATACATGATGGTAATTTCAGGGACAGGATTAAGAGAGCGGAGATTGCAGAAATGCAAGAAAGCCAATAGGAAGGATTGGGGAAGATGGCTTATAGTAAGAGGGGTTATACTTGTGATGTTTCTGGACAGGTGTGCCTTAGCCTCTTTACTTCCCATCTCTTTTAGAACAAGAGTGAGTTGCTGTCCACAGTGCGTACCCTGGAAGGCTTGGGTTATAATCTCTATGCCAGTCTGGGCACTGCTGATTTTTATACAGAGCATGGCATTAAGGTAGGTACACGGATGGTCATGAGATAACATGGTATCTCTTCCACGAAGGCAGGTTAATTAGGTTAATAATTAGATTACAATTATTGATTAATCTTTGAAATCAGGCTTGGTCTGAAATTGTGTGACCTAGAAATGTGATAAATAAATACATTCCCAGAATGTTGGTTGGGAATTCTAGAAATATGTTTATTTCTTTATAATATTTGTAGACTGCCCCAGTTGTAAGACTCTGGGCAGACTACAATAAGGCAAACAGATAAAACAAACAAGCAAACAGGAATACCAAAATGGAACAAAACGTGCATATAAGGTGGAATGCCTACATCAAAGCAGTTCGTTTGAGACCAAACACACAGTGGAAGGGAAAGCAAGGAGAGAGGTTGTTACATGTACCTCACAGGGAAGCATATCCCATCCCATGGTATATAGGCTGCTTCAGAGAAGGCCTGTTGCCTCATGTAGGTTCCGTGTATTTCCCAAGGAGAAATTTTCAGTAGACCTTTTGTGATGTTCAGACTGGATGGGCAGAATTGACTTTGACACGGTGATACTGATGTAACCCAGTGCTACCTACTGTCAGCCCCACTAGATAGACCAGACCAGGAAATCAACTCCACAAAAAGGCTAAAACTACTTTTATTGAGATTGGCTAAAATAAAATAACAGAATCTTACAAGTCTATGCTGAATCTCCTCCTCCTTATAGTTTAATGAATTGGGAAATGGTTGAGTTGCTGCCAAATGTTATGTGAACGTTCTGGCCTTAAAAAATGCTTTAGTCCCCTTTGCCTGGGCAACAGTTTTTGCACGTTCTTCAAAAGCCTAATTCCCTTTTGTACTTCAGAGCCATCATTATATAACTTACGGAATGTGTGACTCACAAAAGGTTCTGATGACTCCATCTCTATTTTGCAATTGTTTGGGCTAATCTACCAAGACCATGACTGGCATTTGTGCATTATCTTGAGTGTTTTGTATCCTGATGGCTAAAGGGCTTGCTGCTTCTTTTGTGGCAGGTGAGGGCTGTGGATTGGCATTTTGAAGAAGCAGATGGCAATGAAATGTCATGCAAGGAGAACCACCAGCGCAGCATTTTGGATTATCTGGCTGAAAATCACTTTGATTTAGTGATCAATCTGTCGATGCGCAACTCTGGCGGGAGGAGGCTCTCTTCGTTTGTCACTAAGGGCTACCGAACACGACGGCTGGCAGTTGACTACTCAGTGCCTCTCATTATAGACATCAAGTGCACCAAGCTTTTTGTTGAGGTTTGTGAAGGGTGGCAACAACCAAATGAATTGGACAGGGATTGGGCAGTGATGAAGAGAAACATGGGATCAGCTTCAGAAGAATGCTCAGATCTCCAATGTACATTGTGTGTATGTTAGATGAGGGATGTCCTTTGCTGTTCTGAGAGATTGAGTCCTTCTCTGTTTCTGTTCTCCATTAGGCTCTTGGGCAAATTGGAGGACCCCCTCCGTTGAAGATGCATGTGGACTGTATGACCTCACAGAAACTCATCCGCTTGCCAGGTAGATCAAAGTTGTAGCACTTGCATAGGGGGAAGATTTATCCAGAGAAAAGAATGCACTTAGCTGGTCCAAATTGACCTTTGCCTTTTCAGAAAGGCTCACTTATTGAATTTGGAGCCCTGCAAGGTAGGATTTGTTCCTTTGCCAGCCCCTGAGAACATGGAGTGGAGAGCAAGGCTATTACGAAAAAGGTTCCTGAGCCCAAGGAGAGGGGATATATATGATAAAATAGCTATGAACTATTTAATATGGTTTCAGACTAATTGCAATAAATATTATTGTGCTGATATGAGAGCCTAAGAGATTCTATCAACTTCAAGGTTAATAACCTAGTTAAACCATGTAAAGTTGGGGATCTGTGATTTATAGCTATAGTACAGAGCTTGATAGACAGGAAAGCTAAACTTGGTACAATCTATTTAAGATCACAATTGAATCTGGAATTTTGATGATAAGTCATAAATGAAATCACCATGTGACTAGACTCATTTTTACAGCAGTTTTTACCCTGGTTGTAAAGTAAGTCACTACAGCCACCAATAAAGGAGAATATTTGTAGCCCAGGGTTGAAATGAAGGATCCTTGGTGCTCTCTGATCTTGCTTGTTTATCCCAGCACCTTAACCACTAGACCAAACTGGCTCTCTCTCAATCCTTGAGAGCTGCAGAGTATTCCTTGTTTGGTTCTTAGGGCACCATAATCAATTTTAGCTTCAGACTGGATACGCCTACACTGTGGACATGAAATACACTGTGGACATGAGATACAGAAGCTTCACACTTCACATGAACTTCAGCATTCACGCTATGTGTGTAGAGATATACAAGCAGCAGCCCTATACATGCATTTTCAGAGTGTGAGCCTTAATGAAAGTGACACTTCTGGATCATGTTCTGCAGTAAATACCTGGGTTTGTACAATAGACCAAATTTGGCTAAAATAAGATTGACTGATGGAACCCAGCATATTGCATGTCCAGCTGTAACATGGTTTATTATTATTTACCTATTGTGCTCTAAAGCACACTCAAATTGTGTAAAGGACTTTATCCTCAGGCTTGCCATCTTCTGTTAAAAGGGGTCTGAAATAGGCCTGCCTTTCATCCGCAAGGTTTCCTATGAGCATAACATCGCTCCAGTTTATGACCCTGTAATCCCCTTAATTCAGAGTCGGGGCGACTGGATGGAGCTGAGAATTTACTGGCCAGATGCCCTTCCTGATGCCACATGGAGTTTGCAGCTATGAGCAAAATATCACTGTGTGATCAAAAACAAGGATAGTCCTTTTCCCCCACTGATTTCCCCTCTTTCTCTTCCTTCAGGTCTAATAGATATCCATGTGCACTTGAGAGAACCAGGAGCCACCCATAAAGAAGACTTCAAATCTGGTACAGCTGCTGCTCTAGCTGGTGGCATCACGATGGTTTGTGCCATGCCAAACACCTCCCCTGCTATCACTGATGCTAATTCTTTTGCCCTAATGCAGAAGGTAAGGACTGCCCAAATTACGAGTAATGGGGGCAAGGGAAGGATCAGGTTTTTTGATAGTGGTGTCCAGACTAGCAAAAGATTTCTTATGAAAGATGTCTGGCCCTTTATTACTTGTCTTTTGTATTAGGAAAGATTGTTCGGTGTGCACATCGCTGCTACTTCTGATATTCTTTTTGTTAAATTAGTGGAATATTAAAAATTCAGTGTGTAATCAAATGTAAAGACAATACCAGTCAAGAAAATAATTTCATTGCTATATGTGGAATTAATTATTAAAATCATGTTGCCTACAACATCAAGAAGACAATTGTCTTTAACGTGATATAGGAGACTCAACCTGTAATCATATTAAAACTAGCAAAACTTCAGCATGGAAATGTTTAATGCATTTCTCAGCAAGCATTTCAAATTATAGTCTGATCGTTGCTTGTTGTTGCTTTGTTGTTGTTATGCATTTTGTTATGTATGTGTTTATTGAATGCTGTTCTGGTCAAGATGAAACTACTTTGCCTTTGGCAATTCTCAGTTTGGCATATGATAAGAGCAGCAAATCCAAATATTAAAAAGGAGAGTAAACTTGTCACACCTTTTGAGGCTGACTTTTTCTTTTTCCATCCTTGCCTAGCTGGCTGAGGCTGGAGCCCGCTGTGATTTTGCACTGTATGTTGGAGCTTCAACTGACAATGCTGGCTCTCTGGGGCCAGTGGCTGGAGCTGCTGCTGGTCTAAAGATGTACCTGAATGACACTTTCTCTGACCTCAAGATGGACAATGTTTCTCTCTGGATGGAGGTGGGTTTTATTTTGTTCAGTCTCTGGTGCTTTGTTTCTTTAGCAAGAAAGGGAAAATCGTGTTGATATGGAAGATTTTATTCTCTTCCCTTACTGGAGCCCTGAAATAGAATTTCTACTATCCTATCTGCCAATATTTCAATAATTTAACGGGTAGGCTATCAGAAGGCATTCAAACAATCTCTAGCCTATGTTAGTGCATATTTATCCACTGTATTTAATCTTTCTTTGATCTTTCCAAACCACTCCAGCACTTTGAAAAGTGGCCCAAGCACCTTCCAATTGTAGCACACGCTGAGAAACAGACAGTGGCAGCCATTTTGATGGTGGCACAGCTATACCAGCGTCCTGTCCACATCTGCCATGTGGCCCGCAAGGAAGAGGCAAGTAATTTGTGCAAAAAAGCTTAAAGGATAAGGATGTATGTTCAGGGAAGGTCCATGAACATAAAACCAGGAAGTCCCTTTAAGAATTTTCTTCTTCCTATCAAATAAAGCATAATCTCTGATGTGACTTAGAGAGCAAATGACTTGCAAGACTTCCTTTATCTTTATTAAAATCCTTAATATGAATCTGGATGAAAATTCTGTGGGTAACATTTCATCTCTTCACAGATCCTGATCATCAAAGCAGCAAAGCAGAAGGGCATTGAGGTGACCTGTGAGGTGGCTCCCCACCACCTCTTTCTCTGCCAGGAAGATCTGAGGCGTATTGGGGAAGGCCGGGGTCAGGTGCGCCCCATGTTGGGCACTCGCGAAGACATGGAGGCCCTTTGGGACAACCTGGACACCATTGACTGCTTTGCTACAGACCATGGTAAATGTAGCTTTGGTTTATATTTCTGGAAAGCTTCAGCATCAGGACATGTCTAAAAATGGTTTCAACAAGTGATAGATTTCTGAGAGTTCAGAAGAATGTGTGGGAGTAGAAGCAGGGAAGAAAGGTTTGCCTGTTACACTCAATACCAGTTGGCACAGCTGCAGTATGAAAGCTTTTCCTTTGCCATATCTTTCCTTTTCTTCTTCCAGCTCCACACACATTGGAGGAGAAGCTTGGAAAGGAACCTCCCCCGGGCTTCCCAGGTCTGGAGACTATGCTGCCCCTGTTGCTTACAGCAGTTTCTGAAGGGCGCCTCACTGTGGAAGACATTGTCAAGCGCCTGTATGAGAATCCTCGGCGCATATTTGGATTGCCCGTGCAGGAAGACACATACATTGAGGTGGGGCTGTTGTTGCAAGAGAAGGGTCTTGAGGGGAGAATCTAAGAGCCCTGTCAAAACTGGCATCCTTACCTTAACTCTGTTTTGTCAAAAAACAAAACAAAACACCCCACTATTGCTAGAAAGCTTTCTTTGGCCACAAAGCCAACGACTGCCTACTCAGTGGCATGGGCGTCTCATCATCAGTAAAAGCAGCTGTTCTTTCTAAGTTGTTGTATCTTCTGGCAGGTGGATCTGGAGCAGGAGTGGCTGGTGCCAACCCATACAGCTTTCAGCAAATCCCAGTGGACTCCTTTTGAAGGGATGCGAGTGAAGGGGACTGTACGTCGTGTTATTCTCCGTGGAGAAGTGGCTTATATTGACGGACAGGTAAATACAAAGCAGTTGAGGAAGGGGTGTAGAAAAAAAAAAATTCCTTTATCTGATTAAAGGAATCCTCTGTGGCCCTTTTGGCTACCTCCTTTTTATGAAGTTTTGATGCCAGAGGGGTTAGGACTGATGTGAGTGTTTTGTGTTGCATAGGTTCTCGTATCCCCAGGTTATGGGCAGGATGTGCGAAAGTGGCCATGCTCAGTACCTCTCCCAGCACCGGCCAAAGAAATCCTGAAGGTAGGTGCTGAAAATCAACTAAGAAGGGACAAAAGAGGAGGAGGATTGGGAATAGATGGATAAATGGATAAAGGTGGGAAATTTGGGAGATGCTGTTAGTAAAAAGGGAAAGTGTTCCCTGGATTTCTGTTGCTCAGTTCCTCTCACCTTGCAGACACCTGAGCGTCCTCATACCACTGTGCAAACAGAGATCTTCCGTGGCCGTGCATCGAGTCCTCGGAGAGCTGCTCCAGTGGGAGATGCACGATTCTACTTGGCCCCCCGCATCCATCGTGCTTCAGATCCTGGGCTGCCAGGTGATGGATGAAAGGGTACCTGGAATGGATTCCTTTCTGGGGCAGGTGTTTAGGGAAGGAGGGCTGTAGCCATAGCAAGGTGTCTCTATTAGTCCGTAATTCTTTTCCTCTTCCTTTCACTAGCTGATGATCTCAGAGAAAGAGCTATCAAAAAAGCACCTGAGCCAGGTGAGTCCAAGTCCTTCTTTCCCCCAAACTCAGACTGCTGCTATACCCTCTCTGTGTGGGGTTTTTTTATCAGTTTTTTTTAAATTCTAAGTAGCCTTGTGTGGAAAGAGCTTCTTGTTTAAATTCAGATATGGCCATGTAGATTTCAGTCCCTTACAGCATTTCTCCATGGGCAAATTTGTTGAAGGAAAAATGAGGAGGTAGGAAATTGGTTGCTGTAGACAACACACGAAAGGGATTCGCTTTGGAGACAACACAACCAGAAAGGGATTCCGCTTTGGATTTTATATCAGATGGGGCTCTGTGAGGCAGGGAGACCAAGATATTAAGGGCCAAAGACATTAATATTTTTTTAATGTTGATTATAACATAGTAAGGTATGTTTTATCCCTGCAACATTGTATATCAACTAATGAGAGACAAACTAGTTCAAAACTTAGTTCAAATCTTCTATAGACTTAGAACAATATTTTTAATCCTGGCCTGGTTAAAACAACCTTATTCCTCTACTTATAAAGCCACTCCATTAAATGTATACCATTGTCTACTATTTCATTTGACAAGGATAGTTTAGCCACCATGATCAAATCTCAAAATTGACATTTTAATTTTTAAATAATATTTCAGGCTTGAATATTCCTTATACTTTGCTTGTTGCATCAGTTAATTGAACCTAATGTGAACATAGGCGAAACACCATTTGGTTCTGCTTTTTTAAAAGTTCGGGTTCTAAAGAGTTATTCTGCTGGTGTTTGTTCTATTGCCAAAAAATTTCCTCCAAACTTTTCCTCTCCTTTTTTTGGCTGGAGACCTGTACCCATGTAGAGTTTGGGCAAACAGTCGCTTCTACCCTGGTTACTCTAACAAATGATAATAGCTTAGAATGAAGGCTTTCAAGATTACAGAAGGAAATAATTAGAGCAGGGGTGTCAAACTTGCGGCATCATGTGATGTATTGGGACTTTCCCCCCCTTCGCTAAACCAGGTGTGGGCGTGGCCAGTGTGTGACACATCCGGCCTGGCCTGCAGGCCAAGAGTTTGACAGCCCTGAATTAGAGGAACAACCCCAAAAGTAGAACAGGATAAGAAAGAGGCAAAAGAGAGACAGAGACAGATCCCTCATATCTTCTCTTGAGTATTCTGTTTGAAGTGATGATCTTCTTCTTTTTTTTAAATCCCTTCAGACTTGTCCATCGTCCAGGATGGTCCATTATACCTTGCTGGCCCAATACCCAGACAGGCATCTCTTCAGAGTTTGCCACATCCTCAAACCTCACCATTACTCCATCCTCTTGTGGGGCAACATATACTGTCAGTCAAACAATTCACAAAGGGCCAGGTATTTGCATATTCGGTTTTTCTTTTCTCCTACATTTTGGTGTCTGTGCTCATGGAATTCCTGTACTCAAATTCCTAAGCTGCTTCTCCACAACGTGCTCCTGTTTTTTGTACAGATGTCTCACTTGTTTAACGTCGCGCACAATCTGCGCATGTTGGTGCAAAAAGAGCGCAGTCTTGACATTCTCAAGGTGAGGGGAAAAAATTGAATTGGGACAATGGGGATGTGATTTGGGAAGGGCAGGAAAAACAGCAATACTAAACCAGAGCAACTTTTGCACAGGGGAAGGTGATGGCCTCCATGTTTTACGAGGCAAGCACACGTACCAGCAGTTCCTTTTCTGCAGCCATGTACCGTCTGGGTGGCTCTGTGCTCCCCTTTTCTGAGGCCACCTCATCCTGCCAAAAGGGAGAATCTCTGGCAGACTCAGTCCAGACCATGACCTGCTATGCTGACGTTGTTGTTCTGAGGCACCCCCAGCCAGGTGCAGTGGAGGTAAAAATGGGCAAGGGATTAAGGAAGAGGTTGCATGATGGAGTGAATTAGAATAACAGAGTTGGAAGGGACCTTGGAGGTCTTCTAGTCCAACCCCTACACCACTTCAGACAAATGGTTATCCAATTTCTTCTTAAAAACTTCCATTAGTGATGGTGGGTTATCTTCATGGTATGGTACAAGTTCAAAGAAACCAACAATCCTGTCTCCCCTTCCCTTTCTCACCTGGGGTTGGTTTGTTTTTTGTCTTTATGATAGAAGCCATTCATTTTCTTAGCTTTTAAATGTATGCCTCGGAAATCCTTGACCAATTGTATTGATTGTAAATTCAAGCATCTGGTTCTCAAGATGCCTGCAAAAAACACCTTCTGTAAAAGCAATTGGTTTTTTACTTCTCTGGACTGCTTGATCTCACCTTCTGGCTTCATCTGATCTGTGAGCACAATGCAGAGAAATAGATCCCTATCTATTTCTCTGTTTCTCTGCATTGTGCTAAATATAAATATAGTTTTTCCTCTGATACAATTCATATAGTCATAAGGGAAACATGGTTCTGCCAACTGCATCAATTATTTGGTCTCAATGGACTATGGTCTCACCCCAATCATTCAAATTATGATATTGGCAAAGGAAGGAGAAGCTTGACTTGCTGAATGAAGCTGGGTGTGGGTAGGAATTTAGATAGCATGACCAAAATATGGAGACCTGAGGTTAGGTCTAAAAGTACTAGTATCTAGTACGCAACAAACACCATCTGTGACTTTAGGGGGATGATTCCAGGCAGTTTGAGTTTAGTTTCCCAGAAGAAAATATTTGGGAATCATTGCAGCAGATTTGCTGGTTTCTGATTAAGAATAATTCACATGGAAGCCACAAAGGGTTTATGAAATGACTGAATAAAGAAATGAGTCAGATACTCACTTTAATGGCTTCTTCCCCTCCCATTTTATACCAGCTGGCTGCCAAACGTTGCCGCAAACCTGTGATCAATGCAGGTGATGGAGTTGGAGAACACCCCACTCAAGGTCTGCTGGACATCTTCACCATCCGTGAAGAGTTGGGTACTGTCAATGGCATGACGGTAAGGAAAGTTGTGGGCTTATTTCCAATACTTTTGTCTGCATGCTTACTTTCCATGGATCAGGAAACCTCATGACCTTCTTCCCTCTTCCAGATCACCATGGTGGGAGACCTGAAGCATGGGCGCACAGTCCACTCCCTGGCCCGCCTTCTGACCTTGTACCGTGTCAGCTTGCGTTATGTCACTCCACCCAACCTGCGCATGCCCTCTGATATCTTCGACTTCGTAGCCTCCAAGGGAATCAAGCAGGTGAAGATGGGGGGAGGGGGGAGTTTACCATCATGGGTTTTGGGTTCCATTGCTTGCATCTTGATGTTGACTGCTTCCTTCTTATGCTCCTCTTTCCCAGGAGGAGTTTGAGAACATTGAAGAGGCTCTACCAGACACGGATGTTCTTTACATGACTCGCATCCAGAAGGAGCGCTTTGCTTCAGTCCAGGAATATGAGATGGTAGGTGAAAGCACCCAAATGAACTGTCCTCCAAATCATTACACCAAATGGCTAGATTCACACATTGCCCTATGTCCTGGTTTATTTCAATATTCATTTATTGAACAAGCTATAATTAAATGGCTCCCAGAATTGTATCTTGTCCCAACTAACAGTGCAAGATGCTGTGTTTCCCCTCATTATCAGAATATATTCTAGTAGAAGAGAAAGAAAGAAAGAAGATTCTTTGAGAAAGATACCCTGCTTTCTAGCTAAGGACACATATGTTGGATTCACATAACATACTGGGCTACTTTGGTTCAGTTCACTGTGTTTCAGACATTATTTTTTTAATTTATTTGAGAAACATACAAAATCGCCTAGTTTGTGTATCAGTTTGGCAAATCCTCAGCTTGGTCTCTTCACTTTAGTGGGTTGAATCCATGTTTTCCGAGGGCTCAAAATGTGGAATCTCTAGCTAAACTCGTTTTCTGGATCCTGACTACTTGGAGCACACAAGGGCTGAGTATTTTGAAACCACCTAAAAATTGGCATTGAAGAAATGGGCAGTTTCCCTCAGCATGGGATAGAACTGCTAACAACCAAGAACCTCATTCAAGTCTTTTCTCTCTAGTGTTTTGGGCAGTTTATCTTGACACCGCATATCATGACCCGAGCCAAGAAGAAGATGGTGGTGATGCATCCAATGCCCCGTGTCAATGAAATCAGGTGCGAAAGAGCTAATCCTACCTCAGTTCATTTATGTTCTCCTGGAATAAAAAATATGCTACACTTGGGTAAGACTTTCTTCCAGGGGTTTTCCACCCAGCCTGCATACACAAAAGGTTCAATCCTTGATGCTAGAGGATTGGTAAGCAGCAACTCATATTTATCTCCATCTGAAAGGTAGAACAAAATGTTACTTCTGGTCAAGTTAAAATACCTGGGTTGTTAAGATTGTTATGGACATCAAAACTTTTAGTTCAGAAAGTCCTATCAAAAACAAGCAATTCTGTTTGATCAAACTGCTATTCTTATTGAATAAAGCAGCGGTCTCTTTTATGAGACTATGCATGGGAGGAGAGGGAAAGCTTCTTTAAATGTGGTGAGTGATAATCCTTACCTTGGCATCTCTTTCTAGTGTGGAGGTGGACTCGGATCCCCGTGCAGCCTACTTCCGGCAGGCAGAGAATGGCATGTATATCCGCATGGCACTCTTGGCCACCGTGCTTGGTCGGTACTGATCCTTGTCTGTTGCAGCCCAGACTGGACATGAAGAGGGATTACATTTTGGTCCCTATCTCATCTCTTATGCAAGTTGATACTATTTGACTGGGTTTATGCTCACTTCGTGCTACCAAAGACCAAATAATACTCTTGGTGGGGCAGGCTTTCTGCCAAGGACATCAGGAGTCACAGAGCAAAAATCAGGAGCTCAGGAAAGGTAGCTTACTTCTTTCTTTCTCTTCAGTTCTTGTCCTCCACGGTCCTGTTTCTGGAATTTGTGCTAGGGAGATGCTTTATCTGATACAATTCCTCATTCTCTAAGTCTACTTTTGTTCGGTCCGAGTTCTCTCAAATTGCAGCTCCTCTCATTTGGATCCTATCCATTAGGCGAAAGGAGGGGGGAGGGCTATTTGTCAGTGGCTATGCAGAATACCACTCCAATTTTTTTCCCCCAAGGCTGAGAAGCAGTCTTGGCTATCATGTGAGCATTCTTCTCATCTGTGAACCAAACTGATGCCTTTGGGATTTTTTTTTAAAGAAAAAATAAAAGTATTGAATACAACCTGTGCTGATTGCTTGTATTTTGGGGAGTTAATTAAAAAGAAATTGAATACATGTTCTGCTTCAAATCAATGAAAGGGGAAGGGTAACTCTTTCATACTGGAGAGATTCTTGCAAAGAAAGGCAGGCAGGTAGGTAAGCAGGTAAGCATTGCTGGATGGACAGCAGCACATTGGATCCCTGAAGGGCAAACAGGATATAGCCTTACCTTAAGTAGAAAAAGAGAAGAATCATAATTGATGAGTCACTGATGCAAGAAACAGAAAAAAAATGTTTCACTAATTGATTCATTAGATACAGTCATATGCTCTTTTCCAAATAGTTACTCAAGGTAGCATACAAGCACTCACTCCTCTCTCTTCTCCCCACAATAACTATTGTACCATAGGAGGTGGATGGGCTGGTTTAAGGGACAATAATTGGCCGACAGTTACCCATTGAGTTCCTATGCTAAGGAAACACAGCATGCTGAAAAAACTCACTGGTTCATAAGGTGTGCTACTTTAACCAAAAAAAAGGTATCAAGGGTGTGAAAGTTTTCAAGATTTATCCATCCTCCTAACGTGAATACATGATACTGCATGAAAACAGCTAAAACTATATCAGCATAGATTTAACCATCTCGGAAGGAAGTTCAAAACTTTGGGAACTCGGTTGGTATCCATCCTTCATAGGAAAAGGAAAAAAGAATACTGCAAGTCAATGACTCATGATGTTAATGGAGAGATTTAATTTTGGGGTCCCTGGTCTGTGTTAATTAGATGAAAGACTGCTGGGAATGAGAACCATACAGCTAATTTGGCTAGGAGAGATATTTCCAAGAATTTACTTAACCAATTTACTTAACCAATTACCTAGCCAATTTAAATCACAACAAATAAATCTGAATACTTCTATAAGATTATGATAAAGATTCTTTTGAAAAATTAAAAAGGTGCATCAAAATTAATTTTTTTCAATAACAAGATTGTTTAATTTAGGAAAAAATGCTAATTTCAGATGATCTTTCTGAGCAACATTATTTCATTGTTTCTAAACTGAATTGTAGCTATATTCTCCACGTATTCCACTGTTCTTCTGTGTGGAATATGGAATATTTTCCACGTATTCAATTTTCTTCTGAAACTCCTGATTCGTTTTATGAACATGACTTATCTAAGTCATGTTCATAAAAAACTCAGGCGTTTCAGAAGACTTAGTGATGGCAACAGTGCAGTAGTAATTATGTAATTCTTCTACAAGCAACCTTTAAGGAAGTGGACTTCAACTCCCAGAATTCCCCAGCCATCTTATAGTTACCAAGATGGAGAAAGACTGCTTCAAATTTCCCATTATTTATCAAGGATTTTATTTGTTTTTATTTATTTGGGTAATTCTACCCAGGTTTCACACTAGAAATGCAGCAGCTGACTTTAATTGTTATGCAGACATAATGGTGGACTTACAAGAATTCATTTAGTGACCGTTCAAAGCAATGGTGGGATTCAAAAAATGTTACTATCGGTTCTGTGGGCATAGCTTGGTGGGAGTGGCTTAGTGGCCATGGCAGGGGAAAAATACTGCAAAATCCCATTCCCTCCCCACCCCACTAACCTACTTTCCAGCTCCGTTCTCCTGTGCAGGGCAACAAAAGAAGACCCAGCCGATCAGCTGGGACTCGGGAGGCAGAGAATAGATGGGGGCGGGGCCAGTCAGAGGTGGGATTTGCTAGTTCTCCAAACTACTCAAAATTTCTGCTACCGATTCTCCAGAACTGGTCAGAACCTGCTGAGTATCACCTCTGGTTCAAAGTTACAACGGCACTGAAAAAAATGACCTATGGCCGTTTTTCACACTTACAGTCTTTCTAGCATCCCCACGATCATGTGATTAAACTTCAAATGCTTGACAACTGACTAATACTTATGTCCATTGCTGTGTCCCAGGGTCATATGATCCCCTTTTGCAACGTTTTGACGTTTTGACAATGGAGATGCCAGAGTCATTTAACAACCATGTAACTAACTTATCAACTGTGTGTCAGCGTTCCAGCAAACCTCCATTCCAACCAACAATTCCGAGACAGACATCTCTCAAAGGTTCCTTTTATTTGGATAGTAACTGGTACATCTGTAGAATCCCGAATCTGAAAGTTCCGGGCTTCCGTGCAAAAGTAAAAACTACAAATCCATCCCCCATACGCATCACCACATCACATGGCCCAATCACCATCCGTCCCAAAGTAAGATTTCCATTTCACTATGCACAATACTACGTGACCTTGAAACAGCAAAATAATTTTATTTTGTCTAACAAGATTTACTCAAATGAATTCCCCCCTCCCACTTTCCCAGCCTCAACTGTGGCAGCGTGGGAGCATCAAATCTAATATGGCTTCCAAAGCTGACACTGTGGTAATTAGCTTAACAACTGTGGCAAGAAAGGTTGTAAAATGGGGCAAAACTCACTTAATGAATGTCTTACTTAACAACAAAAATGTTGGGCTCAATTGTGGTCATAAATCGAGGACTGCCTGTATTGGATTGAGCATCCTGGAGTCTTGCTGAGAAGAAGTGAGGTGCGATGTGGTCATTTCAAAGAACTAGCAAGAGGTATACTGGAACCACAAATCACAGATTTTTTAAAATGTTTCAATAGCCCTAATTTCTGACTAGAGAATGTTTAACTCCTTAGAAAAAGATGCATTCAGGGCAAAAATGCAAACTGTCTATAAATGGGAAATGGAGAAAACTTAATGAGCGGAGGTACATTTGGGAAGCAGAGACAACTGATTATGTCATTGTATTCAGTTTACTCTTCCGGTCATAAATTCTAAGCCTTTTCTGTCTTTATCGAAGGCCAGTCTATTTGAATGATCTCTTCCAGCTTAGAACGTTCTTACATTGAGCTCGCCATTAAAACAAAACAAGGAGATTGCCTGCACTACCAGACCATGCAATCACAAATAATGCATTTTTGGAGAGGGAGATACAAAAATCTCTGATGTTTACTGCCTGGGGTGTTTAAAGCATCTTTTGTATTTTTTCTAACTTCATGACAGATCGTCTTGAAACAGCTGCGGTAAAGTCCCAAAGGTGCTTTCTTTTTAGGAAGCAACTATACTTGTTTTTTGTTTTAAAGACTTTTCTCTTCTCATCCAGGATGCCAATGTCCAGCTGTCTTCAAGGAATATTAAATCCTTCCAACCCCCTCTGACTTCTTCAGTCAGAGCTGAAGGAGCTTCTTGGATGAGAAGCGAAACAACTTCAAAACAAAAAACCAGAAAGTCCAGTTGCCTCCTGAAAAAAAAGCACCTTTGGGACAACCAATGAACAACCAATGAACCACAAGACTCCTGCACATGCCTTAAATGCTACAAAACTCTAAAGGATAATGAAAACTCCATCAAATGTTCTCTATGTAACAAATACGCTCATCATGACTGCTTGGGATTACCCGAGCAAATGATTCAATACCTAGAATCATCCAATGAGTTTCCATATCTCTGCAAATCATGCAGACCTAACCTGGATCTGTTTGAAAGAGTTGATACCATAGAAACACGAATAACATCCCTTCACAACATAGTAGCATCCCTGGACGCCTTAAAAGAAAGATTATCCAACCTTGAAAAAAAAGATACAACGCAAAAACCTGAACATCCAATAGCTACAAACCACACCTCTACCCAACAGCCACAACCCAATCCACAACCCAATCCACAAAAAAACATAAGCCAGACAAATAATGATATCCCAATCCTCATCAGAGAAACTGTTGAGCGTGAACGGAAATGTCCAAACGCCATCTTATTTGGTCTAGAGGACATCAATGATAATGATCATCATCAGTGATTATCAAGCATCAACCATCTCCCCTGATGAAATACTTGACATTTCCCGCATTGGCCGAGAGCTCAAAAACAGAGATGGCTCTGTGGCCCCACGCTTCTGCAGGGTCATTTGCAAAAATGAATCAAGCAAACGTAAATTCATTTACACTATAAATTCACTTGCCAAAACCAACACCAACCATAAGAACCTCCGTTGTCGCCCTGACCTAACCATACAGCAACGTGCCCGCTCCCATGTACTCCGCACTGAACTCAAAAACGTCTAGACAATGGAGAGGACCTGTACATTGACTACCATGCTGACTGTATCAAAAGTAAGTCACACAACCCGCAACTCAGCTTTAACCTTCAACCACAACCCTACCACCATCACCCAAGACTAGGCACGCATGCCCCAACTACCTCAATTCCAACTATTGCTGGCCTTAAATGCAAGCTACTCAATGCAAGAAGCCTTGCGAATAAAATACCTGAATTTCTCCTCTTACTAAATATGGCTAAATTCGACATCATATTTGTCTGTGAAACATGGCTCAACGCATCTCTCCTTGACTCCATTACCACAGTAAGAGACTATCATGTTTACCGATCAGATCGTGAAATTCATAGAGGAGGTGGTGTTGCTATCTTCTATAAAAGTCCTTACATCTAAAAAACATCCAAGTTACCCAGGAGCTTGCTCTTCCTGTGACCATCATCGGTGAACTATCCTTAAATATCACATTTCGATTCTTACTATGTTACAGAGCACCTGATTATGACATCGAACATGTAAACAAGCTAAATACACTACTAACATGGGCAGCATCCTGCCCACACGCTTTATCTTTCTTGGTGACTTCAATCTACCTCATATTGACTGGACCCTAAATGAATGTACAACTGAACCCATACATGCAACCTTCTACAATGCTGTTACAGATCTGGGACTGGAACAACTAGTAACCAACAACACTAGACTAAACAACTGCCTCGATCTCATCTTCTGCAATAGTTTGAATTTAATTTATGGAATACAAACTAAAGAACCCTTTTCCAGCAGTGACCACAATATGATTGACTTTTGTCTCAACATACGCCCACACAAAAATCATCACAATGACATAATCCCCAATTATAACTTCAAAAAGGCAACTATGATCTTATAGACAATGATCTCTCATCCCTTGATTGGCAATCTCTTTTCACTGCATGCAATACTGTTGAAGACCATTACAACATATTTTTACTTGAAGTCAAAAGAGTCATCAAACTATATGTACCAACAACAACTCCCAAAACAAAAAAGATTACCCATAACAATAAGGAAACCAATCCAAAAAGAGATCACTCTGGCGGAAAAACAAATCACGTTGCCAATTTCAAAAGCCGATAAAAATTTATGCCACCAGATAAAGACTGAATGCACCAATTATCACATTAAACAAGAGGAAAACCTTCTATGCACCAATTCCACCGCGCTTTTTACAATTTTGTAAACAACAAACTAAAAGACTCAAGGTCCATCCCACCCTGATAGGACCTAATGGTAAAGACTGCAACACGACACCATTAAAGCCAACATCTTTAAGACATTCTTCGGCTCAGTATTTGTAAACAACAATGGATCATGCCCAGTATTTCTTAGCGAACCACAGACAACTACAATGATCTAATACATATTGATTTTACAGAAGACAATGTTGAAAAAAGCACTACACAATCTAAAACCATCTCTATCTATTGGACCGGATGGAATATGTGCCTACTTCTTAAAAAAGCTATCCACTGCCATAGCCAAACCTCTAAGCATAATTTTTGAAAAATCTTTCAGGACCAGTTCCTTGCCTAACCTATGTGTTGTAATGACAGGCAGTCGAGTTGTTTGATCATGAACAACTGAATCATGATGATCTTTATTGGAGTCTAGTCTTGCATTTATACACATTTTTAATTATCCTCCATCATTGGTTAACTTTTGTTACTGCTTAACTTTCGTTACTGTTTACCACAGTAATCCATACAATTAATTATCTCTAGTTAAAGTCTAACATATGTTTACTTCCTCTCTCTAATCCTCCTTTAGATTAGTGACTTTGTTTACCTGAGTTATATTTGCTTGGAAACATTCATCTGAGGTTTGCCATCCGAGATTGGAACATTCCTGCAATTACAACTCTACACCTATGGTCACAAGCCACAGTCATCCCCATCTTCAAAAGGAGACCCCAGCCTTGTTGAAAATTACAGACCAATCTCCTTATGCTGCGTCACCTGTAAAGTCATGGAATCAATTATTAACCAATCCATTATCCTCCACTTAGAGACAAACAACCTACTCTCCAATAAACAATTTGGTTTCAGGAAAAAAAAAATATTGTAATCTGCAACTCTTACACTGCAAAAACATATGGACTACACAACTCGATCAGGGCAAAGCAATAACAATCTACATAGACTTCTGTAAAGCCTTTGATTCAGTGGTACACGACAAACTACTCCTAAAAATAAAATCTTATGGTATCTCTGGACAACTGCATAACTGGATAGAAGCATTCCTGTCAAACAGACAACAAATGGTCAAAATTGGGAGTGTCCTATCAAATTCTGTACTTGTCAATAGTGGTGTCCTCCAAGGCAGTGTTCTAGGACCAACTCTCTTCATATTCTACATAAATGAACTCTGTGATCATATTAAAAGCAACTGCGTTCTTTTTGCTGATGATGTAAAGCTGTTCAATACCACAGACAATACTGCTACCCTTCAAAAAGACCTTGACTATGTATCAGAATGGTCAAACAAATGGCAACTTAAAATCTCAACAAATAAATGCTCTGTCTTACATATTGGCAAAAAAAATCAGAAAATGAAATACAAGCTGAATAGTCAAGATCTTGTTGATGATCCAAGCTCTGTAAAGGACCTTGGAATACTCATCTCTAATGATCTAACTACATAGCCAAAAAGGCATTAAGAGTTATTAACCTAATCCTACGTAGCTTTTTCTCTGGTAATATCACACTACTAACTAGAGCATACAAAACATTTGCTAGACCAATACTTGAATACAGCTCATTGGTCTGGAACCCACATTACGTATCTGATATTAGCACAGTTGAGAAAGTCCAGAAATATTTCACAAGAAGAGTTCTCCACTCCTCTACTCGTTGTAGAATACCTTATGCCACCAGACTTGAAATTCTAGACCTAGAAAACCTTGAATTATGCTGTCTTCGGTCTGATCTAAGTATGGTATATAAAATCATACATTGCAATGTCCTACCTGTCAATTAATACTTCAGCTTGAACCATAACAACACAAGAGCACACAATAGATACAAACTCAAGGTTAACCGCACCAAACTTGATTGCAGGAAATACGACTTCAGCAATAGAATGGTCAATGTCTGGAATACTCTACCTGACTCTGTGGTTTCTTCCCCAAACCCCCAAAACTTTAAACTTAGACTGTCTACTATTGACCTCAACCCCCTTTCCTAAGAGGTCTGTAGGGGGCGTGCATAAGCGCACCAACGTGCCTACCGTCCCTGTCCTATTGTTTCTTTTATTTTTCTTATATGTACCCATTTCATGTATTCATAACTATGTGTATACTTATACCTATTATCTTGTAAGCGATTGACAAATCAAAATAAATAAATAAATAAATAATTAATAATAATAATAATAATAATAATAATAATAATAATAATAATAATAATAATAATAATAATAATAATAATAATAATAATAATAATAATAATAATAATAATAATAATAATAAAACTATGACCTGGATGAGATAGAGAAGCTCTTCAGTTGCGGTGAAGCCCCCAAACGAATCCTCTCTTTAATTCGTAGTTCTACTCGGGTTGGGAGGCGCGTATTTCCTTCCCTCCGCCCCTCTGTTTCTTTCTACCAATAGGCGCTTCAGGAACGTTGTGCGTCATCTCTTGCTGCCTTGAGGTCGGTGGAGCCACGTGCCTGCCCATACTGGGAATATTCAAAGCCCGGAAGGCGGCTGCTTTTGCAAGGTGTGGATTTTTTTTTCTTTTTTGCCTAGCCGTCGAGTGGGTTTGTAGTCTGCCTTGTGATGGGTTAACTTTCTCAGAGGCGTAATGAAATTGGAAGGGAAATTAGAAGAGGCGAGTGTGCACAGAAAAAGGCATCCTGGTTGGCATGTTCCGGTTAAATGTATTAAAATAAGAACGGCGTGAGATGCTTTTTTTAAAAGCCTGTTTGTGGGGGTCCTTGGTGCTTTCGGAGTTTGTTTTCTGGCCGATGTTTCACTACCCAACTACCCACCTAGTACCAACATACGATCCACACGCTTTCTGAGAACTAGTAACTAGGTACCTAGTTGGATAGTGAAACATCGGCAAGAAAACAACCAAGCTCCGAGAGCAACAGTACTACTCTAAGCTACAAATAGTCTCTTCTATTGGTAAAGCCTGTTTGACGGCCTGCAAAGGCAGAGCTGAGTTACGAGGCAAGCCCGATGGAGCATCAGTGACAGGGTTGGTCATATGTTACATATCATAATTGTCTTTTCCTATGGTAATTTATTTTCTAATAAATATATTATTATTCCCAGGAAGATACACATGCCATCAACGCGCTTCCTGAAAAAGAATAACACTTTATGTATGCAGGCATGATAATTGTGCTGTTTAGACACATTTAATGTATGGAAAGTGCAGACAGTCGGAATATTTGAACTAGTGTAACTTAGATAAATGCAAATCACACAGCAAGGCGTTATAGGCGTAAGAGAAGTATTTCGTAGAATCCTGGAGTTGGACAGAGCCATTTGAGTCATAACAAATGTCATACTCAGGGAAGAATCCAGAAAGAAGCTGTTTGGTGTCTGCTTGGGTCCTGTGTCACTGGTTGTGTTCATTAGTTCCAATGTCATTTTTAACAGCTCCAACAATGTACCTCTATGAAGTATATATGGCCTTCTGGAAAAAAAGAGGCAACTTTTTACAGGCCATTACTGTATTTTGATCATCTAATATTTCTTCACTGCAGTACTGTACAGAATGGTACTGCTTCTAAACATAATGCGCTTTTGGGCATGATTTGTGCTTCAATGTATTTTTTACTTCTCTGTATCACAGAAACTGTGATAGGTGACATGGCAACCTTTTGGAGAACCTACCAGAGACTGATGGTCCAGCACCCCTGGAAGGTGCAAATCTTCACAGCTGGTAAGAGGAGCTAAGGCACATTAGCCCTGGAAAAGGAATAGAGTGGTTCCTTCTCTGGCTGCTTGCTGGCTTCCTTTTTCCCCAGTGGTTGTTTACTACCACTGGTTGGTCACAGCCACTTCCTTTTGTGGTGGTTCTCACAGCAACAATCTAACATACATAAATGTTCCTCCAATGTATCAACTGAAAAGTTTGTATACGTCTGTCTTCTAGAGAGTGGCAGCAGCATAAACAACCTTTTTGTTAGTTTCTACATTTATATTCAGTTTTGGAATGTCTTTCTTACTAAATAAAATAAGTTACATAAAACACATAATGTCTGTGGAGGTTTTCAGTCATCCAGGTCATGGTTGCCCCATGTCTCATCCAAGAAGCAAAATGTCTTCAGGGACAAAACAGTCCGGTTTTGAAAATAAGCACCTTTGGCATAATACACATAAGTGATTTAACAATTGCTAAAAAGAAAAGCATGCAATCACAATACAAAAAACAGCAACTGGTATATATTTAACCATTATGTCAATAAACTGGGATCACAAACATAATATCATAACAGGCAAATAAAATCCTTAAAATTGTAAGCCAATAAAATAAACAATTTTCACAATTCATCTAAACACATCTACTGCAAAATATAGAAAAGGCTCACAAATTATGAAGAGCCAGGAAAAAGACACTGCTATTGCAGAAACCTAGATGGTTTTTCTCAGCCTTTTCTAAGGATGGAATCTCACTTCATGCTTATCCAGAGTTTAAAGATTGGCAGGGTCTGAAACTTGGAAATTAGGATCTTGAAATTGAGGAGGGTTTTCTAATTATTACATTGATTTCCTGCCACTCCTCTGAGGAGTCATTTTGTTACTACTACAGCCATTTGCTAAAGAAAAATTATAATTATTTTTAAGATTATCTTACAAACTTGAAACTAAATGAACCCAAGAGGAATTAATTGTGGCTTCTGAAAGACTGGTGTTAAGATTTTGCTGATTGTTTCTAAGAATGTACTTAATCTGGTCTTTTAAATCCTAGCAGTTTTTTTGTAAATAGCATGAAAGGCTTGGTTAGTTTTAGCACTCTCTTTCACATGCTGTGCTTTATAGGCTGATCATTCTTTATTAGTTTATGGTTGCATGTATTGTATGAACACAGAAAATGAAAATTGCTGGATCATTAGGGTTTGTCTATTGAAAGAATTTCTGATGCCTTTTGGGAGGCCACATTTCTATAGTACATTGCATAAATGGCTTTGACCTATGTCAAGGATGCTGTTCTTCATTTCAAAATCCTTGCAAAATCCCTCACTACTCCTAACAGAACACTGGAACTGAGAGAAATATCTCTAATATGGATGATTTTTCAGAGACTTTCATAATTCAGCATCTAAAGACCAAGCTCAAGGTTCATATTCTGGAGAGTGAAGACCACTAGTTTGAAAGAGGAGTTATAGAGGCCATCTATATTAAAATTGAACAGCCCTCCCTCAACAGAGGGGGAATGATACAATACCACCCATCTCCTGTTTACAACACAGTCCTTTCAGCAGTCCCAAGAAAGTTCCATATCTGTTTGCACTCTGATTCAGGTAACCCTGAACCTCCAAGTGGCCTCAACAACTCTCAGAATGCTCATAACTGGATGACTTCAAAAAATATAAATCAATTTCCATTCCCCCACCAGTTACTTAGAATGAAGAAACTTCTTAAATGAGAAGTGAAATGTTTTCAGAGAAAAAAAGAAAGACAGTCCAGTTGCCCTTTGAAGGAAAGCACTTTTGGGATAGATACAGAGTTCCTTACAAAGCAGGGTCAGTCCTCAATACTCATTTATTGTACTTGTTGAGTCCTCAGTGGCTACGTGCATGCAAACCTGGTTAATGAATTAATCCATTTTGTACAATTCACTACTAAACTATAAACTAACCAGTGAACTGATTTCACACAGTATGCTAAGCAAAAACAAGTAACCAGGGTTAATATTAACTTAAAAAATTAGCATTTTATAAAGCTATGTGCTTGGTCTTTTCCTGATCTGATTAGCTTTGAATTTGCATGTTTAATTTACTACATATTTTCATTAAATTTGAACATACACAGTCATTGGTGGATTTGCTTTTACTAAACAAGTCCTGGAACCATTGTGCTGATGCTTATGTACTTGTTCCTGCATCTTTCCCCTCCCTGATTTTTCTTGCTGACAACTCCGTCCCAGGGCCATCCATCAGGTATAATGGAATCTGCCTGTTTGTTGTAGGGGTGACTAGCAAGCAGAGTTGGCAGCCCCCCAGAGTTCCATGTAGGTGAAGTCATCGCCGAGAGAGTCGTCAATCTCTGTGATGTAGCTGGCATTGAGAGAGACTCATCCCATTACACTCAGCAGGCTTGCCAACTGCATCATTCAGGTGCCACCCCCACCTTGTATAGAGGAATGAATGAATGGATCAGGGAAAGTGCATTTGCTTCCAGTAGCTGTGTATTTATCAATGAATGAGTTAGAAGCTGAGCCAGCGCTGTGATGTTTCTGATACTTTAGCACAAAGAAACTGGCTCCCATCCTTTTGGGAAGAATATCTCAACCAAGGAAATTTGCACATCTGAACAAGAGAATCTTAAATATCAAGAGTTAGTCCTTCATGTGGTCAATATTTGAAAGGCTAATCGTTAGTTTCCTAGCAACAATCAAATTCCACAGCATCTGCCTTGTCTTCATTTTTTTTTTCACCCAATAGTTTAGGGCTTCTTCCTCAACTTAGCTCCACTTTCTCATATGTTTCTACTGTGTAGGAAGAAACTTGCCCTGACTGTCTCTAATGGTTTCATAGTATTCAGTCATACTTATGCATGGTGTTACTTCCTTGTGTGTTATAAATTGCATATGGTGTTACATCCTCTGGACAAGGCTTTCTGAGTATTATCCCAGCACCTAACAATTTTTCTCTGGGTTTGTTTTTCTGCAATGTGATGGCTCACTTTTAATGGAGCTGATCAGTAACTGAAATAGATACATTCATCGGGAAAGCCAAGAAATCACTTTGTATTTTTGGCAGATTCCTGAGAGTCTGGAAACTCATGGAGGAAACTGAGACAGGTTCTGTACAAGTGGTACTTACTCTAACTGGATCTCCTCTTTTGCCCTTGACTCTTAGCACTTGCTGAACCTTTTCAGTCAGTTCCAAGGGAAGGAGAGACTGACAGCTCTTCCAAGCATTGTGGCTTATTTCTCTGCCAGCTGGCTAGGTCTCACCCAAGGAGGGAGGCTTGACGTCAAGAGTTGTTGGCAGAGACTTTTGGAAGTCAGTGGACCAACTGCTCTGCCCCCTTCCCCAGACTAGACTTCAGTAAAAAAAAAATAAGACGTGATTTGGACTCATTGTTGTCTCAATTTCTGCAATGAGTAGCTTCCCATATTTAGTCCTGGGTGTTATCAAGAGCCTTTTAATGTCTCTTAGGTAAATCAAAAGGAGAGTTGCTTTAATCAGATACTCTTGCACATTTTTTGTGATAGGATCTCGAAACTCCCCCTGCCTACCAATCTACAACTGTACAAACTGACTGTCAAAGAATTGCTTGAGCTATTCAATCCCATTTTCTTATTTAGGCACAAGAATTCAGCTGTGTGTAGAAGACTGCAGAATCTGGGACTTAGAAAAATGGAGAATAAAATATAGTTAGGAACTCACAAGAGAACTATTAGGAATCTTCTGTTAGGATTCAGGTTAGAAAGTTGAAAGATACTGGCAAATTATGGTTTCCCCAAATAAGAAGCAGCTAGTTGAATTAGAGTACATGAAATGAGAAGACAGCAAAAAGAATACAAACAAAGGAAAAGTCAGAGCCAATTTAGTGCAATGATCCACTTTAGTGTAGTGAAGGCTCCAGGGCCAGTTGAGTGACTCTGGTCTAGTCACTTCTCAGCCCTAGGAAGGAGGCAATGATAAACTATGTCCAAAATCTTGTCAAGAAAAACTGCAGGAACTTGGCCAGGCAGTTGCCAGGAATCAACACTGATTCAAAAGCATACACAAATGCACACAAACAAGCAGACATAAAAAATGAAATAAGATATTACTTTAAGCTTTAAGGGTCTCTGGCATTCAGAATATTGATTGGATCAATATTGAATTAATGCTGTGTTATAGGGACCCTCATGGGTGCTGGAGATGTGATTTCCCAGCAGATGATTGAAAGAAGAGGGCTGTCTGGGCACAGTGGCTGGCGGACCCTAAAAATGATGAGCATTGGTTTTTGCTTTGTGGTAAGTGGAAATTATGAGTACTGAGAGGGAGGGGCAGTCATCTTAGAGCTCAGTTGGAAACATCAGCTCCAGCTGTTTTGATATACGTGCTATGACCAGACCTATTCCTTGAGCCAATAAAGTGGATTCTTCTGAGACATAGGGAAAACAGAAATCGGATACTTAAGCTCAGGGTGGGAGCAGAAGCTGCTTCAATATCATTTCTGACGGCTATCCATCAAACCTTTGCAGGGCCCAGTCATTGGAAGATGGTACCAGGTCCTGGATCGTCTGGTGCTAGGCAAAACCAGAATGGCTGCACTCCAGAAGATGCTTCTGGATCAGGTTAGGAAAGCCCTCATGAACTCAAGTGGTGGGAGGGGCGCATACAAGCATTCCCTCCAAAAAATGGCTGCCTAAGTGCTTGTAATTCTTTTTCTGTAGTTTTTGAGAATTGAAAGAGCAAACCATGACCAAATTACAATTTCTACATTTTTGCAACTTAGCTTTTGCAGAATTTCCCTTCTTGCTTGATGCGTGCACACATAGCTCCATCCCCTACATTAGCATGTTGTTTACTAAATGCTGCGCATCAAGTATTTAAGCTGCAGGCTCTCAACCATCATCATCATTCTGGTTCTGGTTTTGTTGTATTAGGTGGGGAAGACCAAGATCTACTGGAACCCCATGGTATCTATATCTTCCACACCGAGAGATCTTTTTTCTACTCCTTTTCTGTTTCATACGCCTAAGAATACTTCACTTATTTTCCTGAATGTCTCTTGCATTCCTAACTATATTTTACACAGGTTGGATTTGCACCCTGCTTCCTGGCCTGTTTTCTGACTGTGGCGGGAACACTCAACGGCCTATCCTTGAAAGAGAACTGGAGCAAGCTCAAAAAGGTAAGTTCCAAATTTAGCATCAAGATAGATGTGTGGTTACGGAGATTTCAGAGAAGCAAAAGAAGCATTACTTACTGGGTTTAAAACCTCTACCGTTTCTTCAGCCAATTTGCTTTAAAGAAACAGTGTAAAAACATGAATAGTTTATCCATCACACCGTTCCACTACAAAATAGGCAGCATTATACAAAGTGCAGGAAAAGAGCAAGAATTATTGTGCAAAAGAAACTGAAGGCTGGAGGTAAGAGGAAAGAAAAGAAAATATACTGTAATCTAATCTTATACAAGCATTCCTTATACATTTATCTATATCTGTAAATACATTCCAGCCAAGGTGTTATCACACACCTTAATCTTTTGCCAAATGTATTTAGTGAATAGCTTTACTTATTTATTCATACATATATATTTATTTATCAAAGTTATTTGCCGCCCATCTCACAGTTCAAGGCATACATAATACTTTGGCACAACCAGACTCCAGGCCAACTCTGGCAGAGTCACAAAATAAAACACAACAAATGCTAAGACAATAAAATAAATAGCAATACAATATGGTAAAGAAATAAACAAAATGCCATATCCAGGCAACATATAAACTGTATTTTTATGCATGGTTTACTCACATATACTTATGTATTTAGCAACAACCATCTATGTTTTTGTGCAAAACCTATAATTCAAGCCTATTTAGTTTCTCTAAATCAGTTAACCTACAGTAGGCATCTTTCTCACATTCATACATTTTTCAGTGACTCCGTGAAGAGCAAAAATCTGGTTTTCATAGTGTCCTTTTTGCAGAGCTATTTTTGCAATTCCACAATGTTGTCTCATTGTCACTTTTGATTAGGCTTCCCAAGAACTTGTAACAAACTAATCCTCCCTGTAATTCTGTATTCACTCTGGCTGAGTGAATTGATTGGCCATCCGTGCAAATGATTCGTTGAAAGTAGCACAAAGTCAAAGTAAAGAAAGCTGCTGCTCTTAAATTTGCTACAAGAGCAGGTAAATATTCTTGATCTGGAATATAGAAGAAATTCTCTAGGACAGTGTTTTTTTCCAAACATTGCAACTTCAAGATGTGTGGATTTCAACTTACAGAATTTCTCAGCTAGAAGTTGTCAATTTTTTTTAAAACCTCCTCTAGGCCAATCTCCTTTCCAAAGACAGTACCACCTAACGTTTTGCAGAGTAGACACAAACAAATTTTGTGCAAGAAGCAAGAAGAGGAAGCCCTATCTGGGCTACCAGATAGGCTTTTTTGCTCTCTCACTCTCTCATAATATAGTACTTTATCATCTTGTGTCATTGAATGGAGGAGATTTCAAATGGACAAAAGGAACTATTAATGAACATAGAGCATGATTAAATTGTTGAATTCAATTCATAGAAGAGCAAGCAATTTAATTTTCCTCTACAGCCATCAAATTGCTTTCTCTTTTATGAATTTCCAAATCATTACTAGTCAATAGTGACATATTCATATCTTCATGATCTTTATCCTCTCATTCTTAAAAATTGTTTCATTAGTATGTAGAAGCAGAAAGTTAGACAAATATTTTTGTTTTTATCAATGATACGTTGAAAATGTTCTTAAATTTCTGGAGAATTTAAGAAAATACTGTTGCCAGTAATCACTATGTACTAACCACCACACAAAAAAAGATCACTTATGTACAATATTCTTTTTATCTGATGGATAGAAATTTTAAAAAGGCAGAGATGCACAGCTTCCATAGCAGCTTTAATCCCCACAAGGCTGCCTCAGATACAAGATTCTGTCTTTTGAACTATGCCAACTTCTGTCATACTCTTGAATGGCTTTTTAAATGTCTACTTTTGTTCTTTGGTTAGTGGTCCGTCATATTCTGCAATGTGAGATGCCTGCCTGCCCCTCTCAGGGTGGCTGAGTCACCTAGTGCCGGTTTGGTTAAGGGGCCACGCATCTCCAGCATGTTATGACGATGCCTTAGCAAGATGCTTTCTGTTTGCTCTTCCTTGTTCAGCAAAGAATTCTCGTGTCTTATGTTTGCATGTACAATAACACTGTGTTTGCTAAGCAGTGATTAGTCATGAAGAATACATTGCCAAGAAGTTTGATGGAACCCATTCTTAGAGGGAAAGGAAAGAGCTGATTGAGAAAGACCACCTACAGCTTAAAAATATTGAATCAAGGCAGGATCTAAAAAGAGTCATTACCCCCAATACATCTCTTACTTTTAGTTTCCTGAATCACTCCCAATCACACAGGAAATTATCTGAGATGTTTTGGATGATGGTGGAAAAGGGATAGGTAGAAACTCTAGCCATTGAGGTTTGTGGACATGTGGGAAGGGTTTTGTTATTGTTATTGTGAACACATATGCATAGTGATTATTTCTTCAAGACATTTATAGACCATTTCATTCTGTAAAATAAAAATTGTTTTATACATAATCTGAGAATGAAAAAGTCCAGAAAAAAAACACAATGTAATTTAAGCGTCTATTCAGATTCTCAGACATCCAGGTCATGGTTGTCCCAAAGGTACTTTTTTTTTCAAGAGTCAACTGGACTTTCTGGTTTTTTCTTTGAAGGCGTTTTGCTTCTCATTCAAGAAGCTTCCATTCCCCACCATCCAGTCAGAGCTGAAGAAGCTTTTTTGGATGAGAAGCGAAACATCTTCAAAGAAAAACCAGAAAGTCCAGTTGCCTCATGGAAAAAAAGCAACTTTGGGACAATGTAATTTAAGGCACCAAACATCCCACAAAGGGCCATTACCTATTCTGGCCCAAAGCCTGCGGTAGAATACATTTTAAAGGCTTCTCTGAGTACAGTTAGGATGGAAACATGTGAATCTCAGGATAAATGCTTTTTTCCAGAGAGCATGCACCATGAAAAGAGAAGGCACATTCTGAATCCCATAAAATGACACAGTTTTATTGATGGGACCCAAAGCATACCATGTCTATATGTTGTACGAGCAACAACAACAAAAACCCAGCTTAACACAGTGTGAATGTAATGCAGTGTTTGAACTCAGGCAGTGAGAAACTAGACTGTTCGGAGAGGCAGATTTAGACTTAACTTTAGGAAGAACTATCCTAGAACTTTAGAAAACTCCTCCCTGGGATTTTTCTTCTCTTTCAGGACAGTTAGTATAAATCCCTCAAAGTTGGACATGTACAGCAACTCTACCTACCTTTCGCTCCTCTGTTTCTTGCAGGACTACCCTGATGCCCTGATCACCAACTATTATGTGAGTGGCCTTGCTGGCACTTGACAGCTTTCCTCTGGATAGTTTTGCAGAGAGATTGTCTAGGCGAATTGATGGAAGAAGAAGAGACTTTCTCCATATTTTCCAGAGACCCTGTAGAATTTCTTGGCCATTCAGCTGAACCAGTCCTGTTATGGTTGCTTCAAACATCAGATTCTCCTTTCCTATTGGTGGGTGGGATGAAGCGGATGTGGTGGCTGCTCTTCATCAAAAAAATTTCTAATGGTGATGTCTCTGTCTTTCAGATTTGGCCAGCAGTGCAGGTTGCCAACTTCTACTTCATCCCCTTGAACTACAGGTATAAACTGCCTTTCTTGCCTAAATTCCTTTACTTCTGACACTGCCTATGCGCAAATCCATAATTGGCAATGTTGTTGTCTTTGACTTTTTCTTCTTTTTCCATCTCCAGACTTCCCGTGGTCCAGTGTGTTGCCATTATTTGGAACAGTTATCTTTCATGGAAAGCCAATAAACTATAACCTGGCATGGGAAGAAGACATGAGAACTATGCTTAATCCTATTAGAACACCTGCAGATCCTCTTTACTCTCTGTTCTTCATGCAATGCAGAACACATGAACAACCTAGGATGCATACCATATACCAACTACAAAGATGCCTAATCAACCAGCATATGCAACTGGTTCGTGTCCCAAGTGTCCCTGAAAAGGAGAATTGGGCAATTCTGCTCTTCATACTCTGCTATTAGCAGTTAAAAAATCAGGCCAGCTATCGCAGCTGCCTGACAGAACTGAAGATATACTGTGTTATGGAACACAGGAAATTCTGCAATTTCTAGGTACCGGTACTTGACTGTAGAGTGTTTGGTAGGGCCTAGTAGGAAAACTTTTAATTTTTCTGGACTATGTTTACTATTCTTTAGGAATGTAAGAAGCTTTTTTATGCCTGCAAGCAAGGATGCACTTGGCTCTAATGGATACTCTTAGCATAAGTAAGCTTTATTGTTCACTTTTCAGGTAGTTCTCATTTAATGACTGCCTTATACAGTAACCATTAGCAGTTATAATCATGATGAAAAAGTAACTTTGCGACCAATCCTTGCATTTATGAATTTCGCAGGTCTATAAAGCAAAGGAAAGCCGAAGTAAGGTTATAACTACAATTGCAGTTTTACTACCAACTGCTTTGCTTAATGATCAAGTTGCCAGTCCAAGTGTGGGACCAAATGAGAACTAATGTGTCATGTAACCCAATCTTCAATTAGTTTATGGGTTAATGCATTATTTTAACTCAGGAGAATTCAGAACCAGACCAAGCACTCTGTGTAACCGAGCCATGGAATGAGACATTTGTTCCATTTTGCTCTCATTTACTACAAATAATTATGTAGCGGCTTTTTAGTGTTTTAAGGCTACTTTTCTGCCCTTGCTTTGGCATATCAAAAACTAGATCTGAGGCCACCTGAATGCAAAGCATGGGATCTATTGCTGAACTCACCTTTGAAATATTGGGATGCTGGGGGTGGGGGTCAAACTGATACACTTAATTCTTCTTAATTTTTGGAAAGAATTTGGAAAATAGATCAAGGAGAGATCTACTAATGGCAGTTTGCCATGATAACTAGAGGGTATCGCTATATATTGAACCGGTCTCTCAGGAAGCTTCCATTGTTGATTTATTTATTTGTAGTACGGACCCCAGGTCCATGTTTCGCAACTAAACATACAAGGCTTAAGTAGAAATAAATGTGAATACTTAAGCAGACTGGCCCTAGACAATAGGATAGATGTTATAACACCACAAGAGAGTCATTTGGCTGACAAGGAACAGATTAAAGCTCGAGGGAAGATCCAGGGTCCACAATTGTAGCCAAGATAGTGTCCATTGTTGATGAGTTTCATATAAGAATTATTGACTTTTAGGTTCTGGTTAATTCTAAAGAATCAAAATGATTACTATGAAAATAGGATGCTTAGTCCAATCCAACTGGAATCAGTTCTTACAAAGTAGGCAATCATGTAGAATACATATATGGTGTGGTTAAGGTTTTGGACTAGGATCAAGGAGACCCAATTCTAGTCTGCCATCAGCCATGGAAGCTCACTAAGTGATGTTCAGTTACTTTCATTCAAGCCAATCTACTGATCAGGGTTGTGGTTATGGGGAAAAATAAGGGAATATTATGTATGCAACCATGAGCTTCTGTACAAAAAATTATAAATCAAATGAATAAACATAAATGCTTTCACTTTGAACTTCAGTAAAGTCAGATTTAGTAATCCCTGAATATTGCTGTTTCTAAAGAAGCAAAGAATGCTTGCAAGCTCCAGAACACCAAGTTATCAAGACAAATTGGTACATTTGCACTGGTAGCATAATGACAAATGCACCCCTAATTATCCAGTGCAACAGATTCAAAACTGGTCCAGAATGAGTTAATTTAATGTACTGTTGGTGTGGAAGCTACTATCCTGCTGACAACAGACTTTTAAAAAGAATGAAGACAGGTGCATGGAGGAAACCATATGGTGAATGGGCCATTCACTTTTCATTCTGATAGATCAGTATTTCTCAACCGCAGCAATTTCAAGATGGACAGACATGAAGGCTGGGGGATTCTGGGAGTTGAAGCCCACAGATTTTGAAGTTGCTGCGATTGAGAAATACTGATGGTTGTCCTCAACTTACGAACCACAATTGAGCCCAAAAGTTATGTTGTAAAGTGAGAAGTGTGTTAAGCTTTGTCTCATTTTTATGACTTTTCTTGCCACATTTATTAAGTAAATCACTGCAGTTGTTAAATTAATAACATGATTGTTAAGTGAATTTGATATCACCATTGACTTCACTTGTCAGAAGATCGCAAAAGGGGATCACATGACTCCTGGACACTGCAACTGTCATAAATGTGAGTCACTTGTCAAGCACCCAAATGTAAATCATGTGACCATGGGGATGCTATAACAATTGTGTGAAAAACTGTCTAAGTCACTTTTGACAGTGATGATGTAACTTTGAGCGGTCACTAAATGGACTACCTATATTTGGGGGGTAATAAAGGAAAGCCATGTCTGTGCTGCTGGCGAAACACTGCCTCTTTGCAAACTACTAATGGTGCTTGAACTGGCCAAAATTCTAGAGGGCCTGCATTTAAAACGAAATTGCCCAACCCAGCACTGAGGAGATTTTGAAGCTCTCCCAGGCAGCCCCTCTGCTTTGCCTGGCCGCAGCAAGAGAGGAATAGGCCGTCGCCATGTTCTTGAATTTTAATGAATGGTTCCCCTCTGCTTCCATAACAACTCCGGGATGAAACAACCGGGCTCTTCTGCTTTAGCGTCCAGAAGAAAGTAGCGCTTCTCGGTTTTTGTTTGATTTGGGGGTGGGTAGGTGGGTGCCAGGCTGCGCCGCCTTGCCAGAGCCGCTTTACCCTCCGAGGCTTTACCCTCAGAGTTCCGTCTCTCCTCACAGAGCCGAAGTTTTTAAGTCACTAGCGCGCCCTTTCTCATGCCCGCTATTTACGCAGGGCCAGGGCACCGGACGCTGGCTGAAAAGGGCTCGCTCGCTCGCGCTCCCGCTGTCGAGCTTCTCCGCAGGGCCGCCCCGCCAGCCAATCATCGCCGCTTCCTCGCTTCGCGGTGGCGGACCTGGCCGGTGTTTGCCCAGCGGATGGCATTCCCTAGCGGATGTTTGTCTTCCTATTGGGGCCAAGTAGCACGAGGAGATGAATGAGAAGCGGGGTGGGGAAAGTAGAGAGTAGCTCGGATCGTCCTTTCGTGCCTCTGTACCAAATCAAGCCGTCCGTGTGCGCCAGCCAATGGAAGAGAGCCCCAAATAATAAGTGGGGGTTGTGTGTGGGGGGGAATGTACAGGACCCGACAGTTTCTATAACAGGACGGAGGCTACTCTTACAAGGAGATCACATCAGAGAATTGGGTAGCTTATCAGATTTAACACACACACAAAACAGCCTAACCAAATATAATTGTTGTGCATGTATAACCAACTTCCAAGCAAAAAATTATATTGTTGCTCAATTGTATTAAGACATAATGGCTAGTTGATGTGTCTGCTCCTGGGTCAGCTCCTGGGTCAGGTGTCTCTGCTCCTGATCATTCAGACCTTAGTACCTTCTGGTTGAGTTACTGTAATGCACTTTAAATGGGGCTGCCCTAGAAGAGTATCCAGAAACTAATTCAGAATGCAGTGGGTCAGATGTGTACACCACAATATGCCCATTTAACATTATTATTTTGTGCAATATCTCTTAATAAGCTGCAAGATACAATTCAAGGTCATGGTTCTACATCTTCCATAGTAGTTATTTTCTTTGAAATAATCTCCCCTCCCCATCCTTGTTACCTTCTGTAAGATATTAAAAACTGTTTTTTCTCTATAAATTTTGGATGAGATGTTAGATGTGTCTGTTTTGAAGAAACATGAAGTGGTTTGACAGCTGGATTGTATGTCTGTTTTTTTTATTAGCTACCCAGAGTCACATTGGCAAGTGGATAGTCATATGTATTTATTAAATGATGCATTTATTAAATAATTAAAATTCCAGGCATAGTTTGGTGTCTTTTTTGTGTTTGTTCTCTTGTCCTCTTCCTTCCTTACTGCCACTCAAGAGATTTCAACTGGCTGGCCAAGTCTGCCCAGTTCTTCAGATCTGCTTACCAGTCACAACATCTTCTTCTCTTGTATGGGCTGTGGTTGGTCTATTCTATTAAGATGCTGGAGAGATTACCAGTTAAAGCTGACATGTTCACCTCCATTCCTACCTATTACTTCCTGATCCTTTCCTATGGGATTTTCTCAGACTAATCAGAATTACTTGTATGTCAGCTTCAGTTTTGAAGTTCATCACAGCTTCTGCTGATATTAATTTGTTTTAAGTGATAGAGGCAGCATCTTCTAACCCAACCAACCCAAGGTTGAGATTCATGCATGTTTGAATGTAGAGGCTTTCAGGGGGCTCAGCTGGTCTCCCTGGCATTAGTGCCTTGAGAGTCGTTCCGGCATTCTTAGGACCAGCGTCTTAGGACCTGGGAAGCAGGTGAGAAAAACTAGAACTGCAAAGAGTGGATTTACTCTGAGACGACTTGCAGGAGTGCTGAAATAATCCGGAGGAGGGAGGGTGGGGAGCAGGCACCCAGTAACAAAGCACAAGGACACCTTCTCCCACCCAGACTCAGGTACCAAGAGGGTCTATGGGGGACACCGCCCGCACCATCAGCAACCAGTCCATGTTCCTCACTGACGTCAATGGATCTCCCAGCTTGCTATATATAAAGAACCCGCCAGCGACTCCGAGCACCCTTTTCCCGGCTCCGCAAGGACACATCGCGGTAAGTTGCTTCCCTTCTACCTGAAGCTGAGGCGGGAGTGGGAGGGCGGGAGGGAAGAGAAAAAGATGCGGAGGCTAAGACTATCCTCCAGTCCAGCCTTCGGGTGCCGCGACTGCCAGCTCAGTGTCACCCCCTACTGGCACTGGATCGCCAAGAGAGGACCGGAGATGCCCTCGGGATGTTGTCCTCCGTCCGGGTTGCTTAGGAGAGCATCTCTCAAGTAGACCTTAGCCGGGTTGCCCAGATTCTCCTCAACTTTAGGGGTGAAGGTCGCTGACAGTACCAGGGTCTCGCTCTTTCCAAGACCTCCCTGTCTCCTTTCCCAGGCCCGGACCGCCTCAGCATGAGGCGGGCGCAGCTGCCCAGCCTCCTGGCCTCGCTGCTCCTTCTGGTCTTGCAAGTGTCCCTCGGAGCCAGACCAGCGGTCGACCTCGAGGGCAGCGCAGAAAGCGACCTGAGCCTGCGGTTGCGGTTCCCCGAGGAAAACCGCGCCGGATCCCTCCAGCCACTGCAACCCGTTCCCGAGCCAGACGTGGCGAGCCTGTTGCTGCGATCTCTACACCGGCTCTCTCCGGAGGGAGAGCTGCGTCGACGCCTCGCCGAACTGAGCGACCGGCTCAAACGCCACGAGCCGCCGCTCTCGATCGACCTCACCTTCCACCTCCTCCGCCACATGATGGAGATCTCCCGGGCGCAGAGCCAGCAAGCCCAGGCAGAGTTGAACCGTCAACTCTTGGACTCGGTAGGCAAGTGAAGCCGTCAGCGTGGGCGCGCAAGAGAACCTCGCCTTTGTGAGCCAATCCAGCAACTCAATCGCCCCGCACTTCCTTCGGCATCGCTTGCCTCAACTCCGGCGCCTTCGCAGAAGACATTTATTTTCTGAAATAAAACTTCTTGGGCGTCAAACGGTTTCCGAGTGCGGGCTGTTGATTTAGGGTGGGGAAGGGGTGAGGTTGCGTCCTGGGCTGCACTAGTGGCCCTACTTGAGCTGTGAGGTGTCAGGGTTTGCCGTCTTGATATAAACTCTTGGATTCACTAGAGGGTCCCAAAGGTGCTTTTCCAAAAAGCAACTGGACCTCCTCGGTTCATTTCCTTGAAAACGTTTTGCTTCTCATCCAAGAAGCTTCTTCTGTTCACTAGAAGGGTTTACATGGCATTACTTCACACTGATTTACCGAATTAACATACTTTCTGTGGTCACACATTACATAACTGATGTTAAGGAGTCGTCTGGGTTCGAATATGGCAAACCCAGCGGTCAATCAAACCAAAATTAAATGAGCCATACTATGTGTGTATTCTGAAGTTTAATCAATCTCCTGGTACTGTAAGTCAACTCTACCAAAAGTTAATCAACTTTGGAGAAATAAAGGAATGCTGATGGGGCAAAGTAAAATGTTAGTCTTGGTAACAAAATTTCCGCAGATCTACAAATCTTCAGATGTGTCTCTATTTCAATCTGCTTTACAGGAATGCAGACAGAACTTGGGTCTTGAGGTTAAAAGGAAGCCTGAATCGGATCATTGATTCTCCAGGTCAACCTTGGTCCTATCCATAGCAAAGCTAAACTCAAGTAAAATCCAAATGCTTTCAGAACTGGGCTACTTTTCCATCTAAGAGAACATTGTATTGCACCCCAGAATATAGGCTAGAATCGAGCATTTTCATGCCAGCTAGACTGGGAGAGGGAAGCACCATGTATACTAGCTATATGGGGTGTCTAAATTCCCCATTGACCCTCCCTCTCCACAAATTCCCTTCTCAAATTCCCTTGACTCCTTTGTAGCACCATGGACAGCGGCTCTGCCTGGACCCGCTAAAAAGCGTAAGCGCCTTCCAAACCATTCTTTTCATTGGTGCTGTTGAGCTGGTTGCTGATACTAACAACGAGCAACCTTTTGCCCTTTCCCTAGTTGGAGGGTGCTCTGATCAGTTGAAAACAGCAGGTCAGGAAGGCAGATTAGACTTCCTTCCTAGTTGTTTAAATGTAAATAATGTAAATGGCCACTCATCTCACTCAAGTTATATCTACAGAAGATGGGAGTTCCACTTTTGATATTCTCCTGTGCTCCAAGGTTGGTCCTTCCCACCAATTCCTTCTGTCTAAAGCCAGGTAGAAGACATTTCAGGCAGAGCAGGACTTCTCTAGCAAAATGAGGTCTTTTTCCCTTTGGCAGATTGCCAGCTCCTTCTTCCTATGTTTGTTTGTTTTTTATGCTCTATCACTGTTTCCTTAGTTCCAGCCCAGTTAGACAAGGAATTTTGTTCCTCTTCTGGTGTCCTAATTCTTTGTTTCTAGTTCTGTCCTCCCACCTCCAATACATGCAGCCTAGAGTCAGTGCTCAAAACGTAGAGATGCTACTTTTCCTCACTCAGTGTAGATTTGCAACTGGTCAAAGTAATATTTAGATTCATCCAAGTTCAAAGGATGGAATAAGTTATCCCTTCCTTAACCCAGGATGGGAGGGTTAAGAGTGAAGTGTTTCTAAACCAAGCTAAAGCCACGCCTATGGCTGACTCTCTTTTTCCCAACACAAGAAAACATTTTAGCCAGCCCTTGATGAGTTGGGGAAAAGCTGGTGTTGGTAGTTTAAACCCCCCACCCACCCACTTCTGGTAGGGGGTAAAGAACTAACACAGGTAGCCTCTGTGAAGGATAAATGCAGAAATTTATGAATGAGCACCCTATGGAAAATTTCACCAACCATGCCTATGAATCTCATATTTTTCCTCCAAAGAAAGGGATCCAACAGAATCTCTCTCACCCAACGAACCTTGCCAGAATTGCTGTTAGCAAAAATAACTCACAACTTTATTATCTCCATATATTAAAAAGCCAAATGGTATAGGGAGAAAAAGAGCATAGAAGGAAGCAAGAAAAAGATGCACAGAGAAAGAAAATTTAGTGGGAAGCAAGAAAAACGTCTGCTGGAGTGGGGGAAGAAGCATGGGATGGGGCTGACCGGAACATTCTCCAACTGCTTCTGTCTTCAAAGTGACTTTTCAGTGTTGTCCTGGTGGAAGAAATAAGATACACATCTAGTGGGAAATAAAACGTGCCAGATTGCTCCCCAGATGATCCAGGTCTTGTGAATATCCCAGTCAAAGCAGGAAAGCTCACTAACGGGCACACTATCCTTTCCTGGTGACAAATTCTCTTCTTTTAATTCCATTATACCCTTGGAAAGCTAAGAGTTGGGGGAGGGAACAAGAGAATGAACATTGGGAGAAATTTTGCCAGGGAAACCCCAAAGCCTCAGAAGCAGGAAAGAAGATCCAAAATAGCCAAAGATCAACAGTTGTAAGTTACCAGAATTCTGCCCACTTTTTCTGGGTTAGGAAGCAGAATTATTTCCCTGCTGCTCTGGAAACAGTAGAACCTGCTCTATTCCTTTCCTTCAATTCTGGCTGATGGGTGTTATTTCTTTTCATTGTGTTTCTACCTCACCCTTTTTTATGTCATTGAAAAAGATCGTGATAAAAGAAGCTAGGCTATTGTCTTCTCTATAGCAGTGCCAGGTAAAGTACACAAAAGAATCAACCACACGGCAGAAAATTCCATTCAGATCATCCCTAGAAACTTTCTATGTAAGCATCCCATCAAGAGAACATCTGGTTGTTGGGACTCATTCCTGAAGATTCCTTTTCATATTCCTCCTGGCCCTCTCATTCTCTGCCAATTAAAGAAATTGTCCAGGAGAAGGAGGACTCACCCCGAGATGGTATATTAGGTGGCTTTGGTCTGAATCGAGACAGGTTCTCTCCATCTAGGGAGAGAAAGAGATACATGACACTATCATTCTACATTTCTCAGCTAAGGCTGAGGTTAGCTCAACAGGAAAGGACAGAAGTACTCAGAACTGTGATTATAAAATCACAGGCAAAAAAAGGCCTCACTTCCATCCCTCAGGCATTATTTTAATCTATTAGCTCAACTGTGCTTAAGTGAGCTAAATATATTAAAATAATTTCTGAGGATGTTTTCTTCTGCAGGTTCTTAATATTGAGTAGTTTATAATGAGGACATTTCTAAGAAAACTGTGGCTCAAACAGAACAGGTGGGAAGAAAAAAAATCATTTGGACTTTCTAATCAAGGCCTTGCAGTGGCAAAATCTCAATGCATCCCCAGGCAGAGCTACTCATTACAACTCTACCCATCTCTCATTTCAGCTTTTCAACTCACCTTCTGCTCCTTCAGGCCCCTCTGATCCTTCTGGATGGTCTTCCTCTCCAGCTTCAACACTTCCTTCTGGGATAATTCCTTCAGACTCAGTTTCTTCTCCAGAAATATCTGAGGGGGAAGCAGGCATATGTGAAAATGACAACTTTGTGTTATTCGTCTATCTTGAATCTCTAAACACACATTTTCCAACATGCTTTCTGAATGCTTCCATTATGTAGATAGACCTTTCAAAAATATGCTTCAGTTCCTCACACATAATGCATAATTACTGTATAGGTTTTGTATAATTTTCTTCCTAAGTCATACGTGTTCTAAGTACATTTTTCAGAAGACAAAGCAAAAGGGAAACCAAATCCTTTAATCTTTCTGAGTAAAGAAAGAACTTTAGTCTTAATGTAAATTTGTTATCCAAATTAATATCCTATCTAGCTCAATATCCTTTCACAACATGCAGGAATTCACTTTTAAAAGAGATTGTGATGCAAATTTTTTAAAAAAGTTTAAAGTAAAATAACTTTTTTATATTTTTTCCCAAATACACCAGCATTAAGGCTTTAAACTGCATGTATCACCTGGTTACTGATCCATTTTCTGGATTTGCATAATATGCTAGTTTTAGATCCTGTGCAAATATAGACATTAGACTTTTAGCTGACTTAGGTATGTTGTCTGAACAAGTCCCAGAATTCTTTATTGAGTTGATGTTGCTGTTGATTTTTGCACTCATGAGCCAAATATCTATTTCCTTCAAACCCCAAACTATATAAATGTTGTGGGTCCGCAGAATTACCTGATTACACATAAGTCTTGCTTTCAAATGCCTACCGAACGGTCCAGACAATGTCTTGTCATTTTATGCTATTTCTGCTTTAGAAGGCTGAAGGGTTTTGTTGAATCAAGTTCAAAATGGTATGGGTCATTCTCTTTGAGATAATCTAAATAATTCCATCTATCCCCATCCACCAATAATACAAGGGTTCCTTTTCCTCCACTCTTCAAATACCTTTCATTGCAATGCCCCCTTCCTTAGATACAGGCTTTTCCACCATACAGAGTTAGAGTTAGGGTTTCAATTCCTCAGTGTCAAATTCCTTCTTAGACAGGGAATGTGTAAGTTAATGAAAAACTTAAAGAGAATGGCACCCAAATGGAGGAACAGCAGTGGATGTATCCTCTCCCCTCACTCCAGCAAAATGTTTCTGTCCAGCCGCTCTCACCTGTCTGAAATTCAATAGTTCTCAGCATTTCAGCAACGTGATCTACATTGATAGAGAAATGGTCCATGTTTTCATAGCCAGATTCAGGCCGGCTATCCATGGATGCCTTGGACATGTCTGTGATCCTGCAGAAAATAAGAGGCATGGTGAAATCTAGCTGATGCATGTTTCTTTTCACCAAAATAAATAAATAAATAAATAAAGATGAGAACTGGCAGTGGGCAGAAGATTCCTTTCTCTCCAAAATGAGACAACGGTATGAATGTTTGTCTCCTCCCTTCTTTGTCCATTCTGCTTCCAGCAAATAATGAACTAAAGACGTCTGCTGAAATGGTTTCCAAAACTGTCCCCACCAAACTCCTGAAAAAGTATGCATCCCAGCTGTGCGTAGCATTTTGGGGGAATTGGGGAAAAGGCCAGGTATCGTGGCTTACTGCTGCCAATTGTGACTTCCATATATGTTTTCCGCTATTGTTTTCATTGCTCTGTCCTATAGAGCAGTGGTTGCCAACCGGTGCCAACTGGTGGGCCGCGAGAAAATTTTGGTGGGCTGCAGAGAAATGTCACCTCCAAAGGACCCCCACTCAAAGCAATTAATCCAGGCTGCGCCAGAATACAAGGCTGCACCGCCCACATGGCCCGCGGGAACCCTCCCTACCCACTTACTCCTTACCTGGTAAACTTGTCTGCTAAGTTGCTATTTTTCCTTTTTTTTCCCCCCCCCCAACCATCAGCTCTTCTGCTGTGCCGGGAGATTTAGATTAGCTAGAAAGCAGGAAATCATTGGATTTCTTGCTTTCTAGCTAATCTTTAGATCTTCAGCTCAGACCCGAACCTTCCTTAGGCCTGAAGCTTCTATTATTCAGTGCACACTCAGGTAGCCGATGGCAGAATTATAGATCTGTGAGCGAATCTGTGATTCTGTGAGCAACTCAATCTGCCTGCCTGCTTTGCCTAATTTTGGGTAAAAGTTGCTCTTTTTTTGTAAAAAAAATCAGTATTTACATAAATATTTATAATATTTACATACAAGCTATGCCCAGCCAATCACATGACCACCAAGCCACACCCACAAATTAGGCCATGCCCACAGAACCGATTGTTAAATTTGAATCCCACCCCTGCCTCTGTGTGTGTGAGAGAGAAAGAGAGAGAGGGGGGGAGGGAGGGAGGGAGGTTAGTTCATCTCTCTCTCTCTCTCTCTCTCTCTCTCTCTCTCTCCCCCCCAACTTCAGCAAGCCATCGTCAGTCAATATGCATATTAGTGGTCCCCGGGAGTTAAAAATTATGAGTTTGGTGGTCCCTGAGGTCCAAAAGGTTGGCGACCGCTGCTATAGAGAGATTGTGTGGTTTGATCTAAATACTAACTTACTGAAAGCAAACAGAAGCTGATTCTTCAGTCTTGGGCTTAATATTTAGTTGACAAAATCTATGTTGGGAAAGACTCCTGTGACTGGCTTCCACAATTCTAAGCATGGATATGATTCAGAATAACGTTAACATATCAACCTGAAAAATCTACAGCACTGGCTGTAATCCTGAATCCAGAAAGAATCCCACTGCTGTAGTTGTTCAAGAAGGAAAGAAAGATTACAGTGAGCCTAAAATAACAAATCACAAATTTGTGCATTTTGGAGAGACAGACACCAGCCTAACTGGATCAAAGAACAGAGTATGCATAAATTAGAAGTGAATCTCTGATTAACTTTGCTGTTGATTAACCTGTTAACTATTTTTTCTTCATGTACATAATGTATGACACATCAGATTGGGTTGTAAATAGCTGCAGAAGTTTATAAATCATGGACCTGTTTCGCAAGAGGGAAAACTATTTTTGTTGCAATATATTTGTCAGTGTACAACTAGGAGGGGATAATATGTAGTTTTGTTTTCTTGTCCATTTAATTCCCTTTAAAAAAAAAGTTGTCTAGTTTTGTTTTGTCTTTGTTAACCTTTTTTTCTTTTGTATTTTCTATTTTAATCTTCTGAATAAAATAAAAAATAAACAAAAAAGTGGATCTCTGATATCTCGAATGCTGCTGCTCTTGAGTGCCAATTGGGCCACTGAAGGCTGATACTAAGGCTCAGGGCCTGGACCTTTGCTCCTGTTGCTTCTACTCACTTTTTGATCAGCTCCTTTGACTGCTGCAGGAAAGAAAGAGAGAATCTTCAGCATCAACAAAGCAGAAAACAACTTAGCACTTAGATTTATATGCCGTTTTACAGTGCTTTAGAGCCCTCTTTAAGCAGTTTTACAGAGCCAGCCTATTGCCCCCAACAAGCTGGGTCCTCATTTTACCCACCTCGGGAGGATGGAAGGCTGAGTCAACCTTGAGCCTGGTGATATTCGATCTGCCAAATTGCAGGCAGCCGCAGTCAACAGAAGTAGCCTGCAGTACTGCATTCAAACTGCTGAGCCACCGCAGCTCTATATCCCCAAGTTTTAAACCACTTAATCTTCCAAATTGCAAATGGGGTCCTGCTTCTCCCCTCCCCTTACCTGTCCATCCTTAAGAAAGCGGACAGTATATCCTGCTTCTTGCTGATTGATTTAAACTGGCTCCAGGATGACCCTGTTCCCCCACCCTGTCCTGTCACACCTGTATGCACCTGCAGATAGAGGGCCATCTGGGGTTCCTCCATGGATTGGATGGCTGACTCAACCAGCTTAGAGGAGACCTCAAGGTGGTCTCCATATTGCCGGATGAGCCCCCGCACCCTTTGGACTTTTTCCTCTTGCTCTCGTCCGATTTCTTGCAACAGCTCTTTCTTGCGTTCCTCCAGGATGCTGTACAAAGAGTCAAAGCGCAGACAAAGATGCTGCTTCTGTCGCCGAGCATTATCCTGCCAGGGACAGAATACATGAACTACTATTTTAAAAGTACTATTTCCACCACAGGTTAAAGTCAACTAAATGGCATAATGAGATCAATAAGTACTATAAGGGTATATTTCCCTGCTTTTCTTCTTATTTGCTCCCAGAAGGCTCCAACTTTTCTCCAACTTTCATACAGGAGAAAGAAGGAAGCTTACATGTGGCCCTCAGTTTACGAGCACAGTTGAGTCCAACGTTTTCATTGCTAAGCTAGGTAGTTGTTAAGTAAGTTGCATTCCATTTTTCAACATTTGTTTGCCAAGTTGTTAAGCAAATTGCTGCAGTTGTTAAGTGAATAAATAATACCAGTTGCCAAGCACCTGAATTTTGATCATGTAGCCATGGGGATGCTGCCACAGTAGTAAATGTGATAACCAGTCATAAGTCACTTTTTCAGTGCCACTGTAACTTTGAACAGCCATTAAGTGAATAGTTGTAAGCCAAGGATTACCTGTATTGGCATATCCTGCAGAAATAAACATCACTTGAGAGCATCCCCCAAAAACAAATTGAATGATTTTATGCTCACCTCAATAGTTTTACAGATCTCTTCCATCTGGGTGATGATGGCTTGGATACGGTCATTCCCTGCCACTAACATGGCAATGCCATCACTCAGCTCCCCCTGAAGAAATAGGAAGGTGAAACTTAATGGCTGGGCTCACACCACTTGAGTCAGGGGTCCCCAAACTTGGCAACTTTAAGACTTGTGGACTTCAACTCATAGCTGGCTGGAGAATTCTGGGAATTGAAGTCCACAAGTCTTAAAGTTGCCAAGTTTGGAGACCTCTGACTTAAATAAATGCAGTAATTAAAACAGGTATTCATAAAGCGTGTCGTACATGCCTTAGCAAATATACAAAGTTACTGTAATAGACATATTGTAATGCTTAGTTCACATTACACACTACTAAGGCAATACTCCAAACCACAAACTACTCAAATTCATTTGAGACTTGAAATGTCTCACTCAAAGATATACATAGAGGCTAGACTCTGAGGCTAAGCCTTGATGAGCCATATGTTGCATGAACTTATCTTATGGCTCATCGGGACTTAGCCTCAGAATCCATTTCCTCCAAAGTCTAGCCTCTATGTCGGTCTTCAAGAAGAGAGGAAGGCTACAGTGCAGTGCCTGTGAACATGTTTCCGCTTCTATTGCATGACTGTGCAGCCAACATGAGTAACCGGTCAGATGGAGTAATTCTAGGGAATCTTTTCCCGCTTGAGATCATAAGGCGACTGAAAGCCCCACCCTGGATGGGCTCTTGTCCAAGAAAACAAGGAAATAGTAGGGAAGGGAAGCAGCAGAGAAGAGGAAAAGCCCCAATCAACACTACCTGAGTGCTCATGATCCAGGAATTTTCCTCCACACCCATAAACACACCTGATACATGAATAACTTATTTGTGGTGCTGGCAATTCCCCTGTGTGCCAGCTGACTTAGAAACTAACATTCTAAGCCGTAATATCAGGCCAGGATCACAATGCTGTTAATTGCTAACTTGGGCACCAGCATCTAACATGTGTTAACATGTTTCTCCCTCACTGCACAACTCAAGTGTTTGCTCTAAGTGTCCATAGGTGACTGTATGACTGTAACCTTGTTGCTTCTATCTTTACAATTTATACTGACTGTTTCCTAGTGTGAGTTTATTGATTATTTGTACCTTTTGATTTTCATTAAGTGTTGCACCTTATGTTTCTTGACGAATGTATCTTTTCTTTTTATGTACACTGAGAGCATATGCACCAAGACAAATTCCTGTGTGTTGAATCACACTTGGCCAATAAAGAATTCATTCATTGATTCATTCACTCATTCAAAACAGAAATTATGAGTAGAAAGAAGACAGGATCTTCTCCTTTTCACTTCCCCTCTTTCTCTCCCCACCACCACTCCTTGTACCTTTTGGCGCTTATAAATGTTGGTCAGAGGAGCCACTTCACAGTCTTTGTGGGCTCCAAAGACTTTGCACATAGAGCAGGTTGGAACCTCACAGGTCAAGCAGTATATGTTGATCTTTTCCTCTTCATGTTCTTCACACATCAGCTGCTGCTCTGCCTTGGCATGGAGAGGCCTGGCCACAGCATAAACAGAGATTGAGAGAGATGTTGAATCCCCAGAAAATGATCGACCCTGGCTCAAAAACCTTTCTATTTTACTTAAGGTCATTATGTCAAATAAGAATAGATATGCTCCCTTTTTGAAATATAGTGCAGCATGCCAAGAGGCCCAATTTTTATTTCCAAAGGAAAATACTTTAGTTCTGGGTGTTCCAAATAGAAGTTTAGCAGCAAGAAAGCCTTATGATTTGAGCTGGAGATGGATTTCAGTTCGGTTCCATCAAAGACATGCAGTGACCAAGAGACAACCAAGCCTTTGATTCTACCATCAACGCTTAGCTACCATGATTCTTCCTTTGGTTAGTAGTAGCAATGCAACGTTAGTGTAATCAGCATATTTAATAGTTTTATGTGGTTCACATTATTGATGAGATTAAGTGTTTTCTTGGTACTGTGTTTAGATGAGGTTAGGCATTTTAAGAATTACATTCTTTTTAAGTGCATAAAGAAGAGCAAATCCCAAAGCAATTTTGAAAATTACAATGTCGGGGGAACAGAGTCTTTTTGTAGGAGCACCCACAAATTTGTGCTCTCTTCTGCTCCCTGCCCAGGATTTTATGTAAGCCTTGTGGTAGGCAATGAGTTCCATTGAGGACATAGGAAACTAGATATACGGTATACGAAGGTTCAGAGATGATATTACAGATCAGCAGCCAGCAAAATCTCTCTGGAGACAAAGAGATTGCCGCATCAACCAACAGTAGTCTGGACAGCTGTTCCTCATGAGTAAATAGCAGCAACTAAGGTTTCTTCAGTTAGCTCACAAGTCGAGTGGCTGGGAATTGAGGGATTTCCACCAAGCTCACAGCCACAATATAGTCTATATTATGGACACAAAATTCTGCCAAGGCTCATTTCTTAAACACTTATGGAAATTGCTTTTTTACTGCTATTCAACTATTAAGAACCTTCCGATCGACAGGTCTTATAACAGGCACTGAGGGAGGTCACTTTAATCCTCAGCAAAATAAGTTTTAAAGATAAGCATAAGAACATACAAATTGTGGGGGAAGGGAGGGATAATCAGAAGAATAGCAATTCGAATGTTATACAGTGAATGGACTAAAGGTCCAGATAGATTTGAAATAAGATTTTGAAACTAGTTATAAGACCATCCTTCCCTGTCCTAGAAATATGTACCCATTTCATGTTGTATACACTTATACTTATTATCTTAAAAATTGGCAAATCAAATAAATAAATAATAAATAAATAAGAATCGAGAAAACACTGTTGTTTTAAATTCTTAAAAGAAATACGGATGAATTTGAGGGACACTAGAGAGAAAACCAAAGGCAATTTGGTTTAAATGTTACAATTAAAAGAGAGGAACACTTTAGTTTGACTTACTAACACAAAATGGAGCAAAATACAAAATAACATTAAACATATCAAAGGATATTTTTAAAAAATGGATGCAGAAGTTAATTTTAGAAGTTTCTGCCACTATAGATAGACTGTGTTCAGATATTAAGGAAGAGAAACAAATTGTACTGGACTAGATTGAGATGAATATCAAAGTGGATTTTAAAATATCAAGCTTCAAGAAAGATATGGAAAATATTACATTTAAAAATGAATTAATTCAGTTTTTCAATAATTAAAAGGGATATACAAATGGCAAATAAAAAACAAGGATAAATTTCTTATATCGGAAAAACAGACCTGAAGGATTTTATGAGAAGCAACAAAGAAAAAAGAGAACAAGCCACAGGACATTGTCTGATATGGGATTATGGATTAAGATTGTTAAAAGTAAAAGGAATGGAATATAGGGTTTATTTGATCAAAGTTAAAATAGATTTGTTATTTTCTGTAATCTTTGATGGACTTCTGCTGACTAGGGCTGACTGACAAGGTTTAAAGATCTGTTTATACATAAAATTGATTTATCTGATCAAGGTTAAAAGGAATAAAATGTTATTTCTAATAACCCTTAATGGACTTTTGCTAACCAAGACTGAATTATGAGGTGAAATGATTTGTTATAGGTAGGTAAGAGATGAAGTATGGAATGGAGATTGTTGTGTTTTGAGAGAAGGTGATATATTATTAAAATTGTTTATACTGATTTTGACAAGAGGAGAAGGCACTTATTTATTCTTTGCTATATTCTTTTTTCCTGCATTTTCTATTTTTTTATTCTTTTAATTTCCAGTAGTCAGTTTTTATCTATAGAATTGTAATGCTTAATGATTTTTTTTTTAAAAAAGAAAGCCTTGTAATAGGTCCTTAAAGAGCTGACAGAAGCGTACCTTCATTTTTTCAAAAATATCACATATTATGCTGTATTATTATGACTGGTTTCTCCCTTTTTGGAATAGCGTATGAAAGAGAAAATATGTTTGCAAAAGTGAGAGGCATATTTTGCTTGTGAGAGAAGCCTAATTTTTAAACAGGTCTTGCCACCAGAGATTATGCATACAGTAATCCAGTAATACTGAAATATTATGCAAATAAAGAACTGAGAACTGATATCAGTATTAGCATAACTTTCTGAAAAACAAGTTCAAGCTTTAGAGCAGGGGTGTCCAACCTTGGCAACTTTAAGACTTGTGGACTTCAACTCCCAGAAAGTTGAAGCTGGCTGAGGAATTCTGGGAGTTGAAGTCCACAAGTCTTAAAGTTGCCAAGGTTGGACACCCCTGCTTTAGAGAGATGGCTTTAGCTAACCTTCGCAACTTTGAACTCTGCTATAGAAAGAGCCAACAGTGTGTTAGATGTACTGGTTGATACACATTTGGTATTAAGTAATAGCGGGATTCAAAAAATTTTACTACTCTTTTTACACTGTAGGCATGGCTTAGTGGGCGTGGCGTGGCTTGGTGAGCATGACAGGGGAAGGATACTGTAAAATCTCTATTCCCTCCCCACTCCTGGGGGGGAGGTTACTGCAAAATCCCCTCCCCTCCCCACCCCATTAACCTGCTTTCCAGCTCCGTTCTCCTGTGCAGGGCAACAAAAGAAGACCCAGCCAATCAGCTGGGACTCGGGAGGCAGAGAATAGATGAGGGCAGGGCCAGTCAGAGGTGGTATTTGCCGGTTCTCCAAACTACTCAAAATTTCCGCTACTGGTTCTGCAGAACTAGTCAGAACCTGCTGAATACCACCTCTGGTATTAAGTAGAAAAATGCATATGAAAGCAAGAAAAGCATTTAGGAAGGAAGATGATGAGGAAGTAGGAAGGATAAGACCTGAGAGGTCCAGTCAAGGATTCAATCTCTGACAGGCCTTGAAGGAGGAAAGAGAGTTGAAGTAATCAGAAAGAAAATTCTGGTTCTGCTTCTTCATTTGGAACACAAAGGTTTTGGAGCCACAGAAATATATGAGCGCACACACACACACACACACGTCTTAGGTGCAGAATGACTACCACGAAGTGTTAAAACAGAAATTATGGGATTCTACATTTAACTTACCGAGAGGATTCTTGCTTGTAGATATCAATTATGTTTTCCACCAAAAGATTGCGTTGCAGGCCATAAACTCCATGCCGGTCCAGCACCACTTCATGCCGACAGGATGGGCACCGGAATCGGCCTCCTGAGGACACTGATGTAGATCCACGGGATTGCCACAGGGGGTTGGAGGCCTGGCAAGGAGGCGATGGGAAAGTTTTTGCTGAGGTTCAACACTACTTACTTACCCATTTGGTAGGAATGTGGCCCTTCTAGGAAACAATAATAGAAACCCAGGAGGGCATTCTGAACACCAATGACATTCCTCTGTCCCAGGACAGGTCATGGAAATAGGTCCTCTACCAGCCACTATTACAAGACTTGGCGACTTCAGAGAACACGGCAATAGGCAGCCACTGGGCAAAGGGTTATTCACAGCCATCCCATGTCCAACTTGCCAGAGTAACTCACCATATGCATAGCACCGTAACTCATTCTCCAACTCACATGTGAGTTCTAGGTTATATTCAGACAGCTGAATGGTGGTCTAATGACTTAAGAAGTGCAAAAGTTAAATGGGACAACCACACTCCTCCAATAGGGGTCTTAAAATTTTGGATAAGACTTGAAGAGAGAGCTCCTCTAAATAGTAAAAAATGTCTACATTAGATAATATCCCATCTCCTCCCAGTGGGCACGTTGCTCCCTTCTTTGGTCTCCATCTTGGTCACTTTAATTTCAGCTGAATTTTAAATTTAAGATAACTATTTAATGTTTCAGTTTTTTTATATGGCATTTTTATTCATTGATTGTAAGCTGCCTAAAATCATCTTTGGTGAGATGGGCAGCATATAAGTTAAATAAATAAACAAATAGACAAATAAATAAATAGGAACATCCTGGAAATATTTTAATGTTATTTTTATTTTTGTTTTTTATACTTTAGCTTTTGAAGAAATTTAATAAGATGTATTTTTTTAAAAAAAGAAAACCCTAGTCTGAAAATCAGAACTGCTGTTGTTTACACTGAAAACTTTCGGATACCACACAGGGCCTTCAGAGGTCAGTTGGTTTCTATAGACTCTCCTGTTCCAATATTAGAGCAAAGAGCATTGAAGTGAGACTTGAGCCAGGAAACAAATTTCTTCGGAACAAAAGCATTGATTTGTCAACATGAGAATCCGTAAGAATTTTTTAAGGTAAAATGCATAGGACTCCATCTAATTCAAAGGAACAAATTAATACATTTTCTTTCTGAGGGAAAGATATTAGGAGGGTGATATATAGGGCTTTTTCCTGGGCAATACGCAGTTCAATCTTTTTTTTATAAATCATGTGTTGAGGGCCTATTTAAGTGCAGGGAAATTTTGTGTGGATTTTCCTTACTTGTGAATCCTGTATCAGGGACTGCCCTTGTGGGGGAAGCAGGTAGTCAATTCACTGTATTTTAACACAATGTAGTTTAAAGGGGATTAAATTCGATGAATGTAAGAATGTCCCATATATTCAATTTTCCCTTGTTACATTAAAAAAGGAACATTCAGAGAGATTAGAATACAGAAGTCAACTCTGAAAGAATTGGGCATATTAATATAAGAAAACAAATAAAACAAAAAAGCTAGCACTGTTTCCTGCAACACAATGAATTTGGCTTATATGTGGAGTGAACCCAACAAAAGTTAAAAATCTTACACAATATATTTATTTTGTGACCTCTAGGTGGCACTGGTCGTGCACAGATTATTCTTTCTCTGCAAAGAACCTTACTCTCATTCTAATTAACATCACTTCTTTCCTTCTTAGTTTTGTAAAAGTGCAAAACATGCACTTTTGTTACTTTTGTTAGTCATTTTGTTTAATGAACTTAAAGACTATATCTTGGTGTATATATCTTGACTATATCTTGGCCTTTACAGATGGCCTAGACTGCTTAGTTTTCTCAGAAAAGGGTTTAATTCTTTAGGCTTAAAGGGATCCCACAACTCAGATGGTGTTGATGGGCATGTACACAACAGGTTTTAAAGAATCAAGAATTAGATTTTATAGAATTTGTCCAGAGAGATACAAAATCCTAGCAATGATAGTAAGGATGGCTTTTCCTTACTAGAATCTAGCCATAAACAATGCCAGCTAACCTCTTTTTCTGTTGTGTCCCCATAAGGTGGTTTTTATCTTTCACGCCGCCCATACTCAAGGCAGATTTAAATTGTTGTTTGCTACTTAAAGTAGAGTGTTCCCTTTTAAGTAAGGAAGAAAAGCCCTGGCTGTTTTAATGTGGGTACAATTGACTTGCAACCACAACTGGGACCGTGATTGTTAAGTGAGTACACCCAATATTATAACCTTGTTTGCCATAGTTAGTAAACAAATCACTGCAGTTGTTAAGTGAATTGCATGGCCATTAAACAAATCCGGCTTCCCCCATTGACTTTGCTTGTTGGAAGTCAACTGGGAAGGTGAAAAAAAGGCAATCACATGACCCTGTGATGCTGCAACCATTGTAAATAAAGTGTCCAAAGTTTGATCACGTGACCATAGATATTGCGATGGCATAAGTGCAAGGATTGGCCGTATGTTTTTTCAGTGATTTGTAACTCTGAACAGTTTCTAAACAAATGTTTGTAAGCCGAGGGTTATCTGTGTTGCACAAAACGTCCTAAATCTGATTCAGATGCCTTTAGTTCTATACATAGCAGCTGAATCTGTTCAGATGGCTCTCAGTCTCTCCCAGTGAGCTGTATTAATAAAAAACGGTACTATTGTGATAGCAAATGTCAAGCGCTAAGCTACTAAGCCACCACTCCATCAATACAGTATTACTTCCTAAAGGCAGAGCCAGCAGGAACCATCCTCCTCTAACAATAGTAATTTTTTGCAGGAAAGCAATGGGTAAGCTGGTGCCATTTGCCAGGCTTGGCTCAAATCAAAGAATCACCACCCAAGCATATTTCTTCTTGATGAAAATGATCGCTTCCAGGAGTTTTACAACTAAATACATACCGGACTCAGGACTGACATCAATTGTCAATGTCAAGGCTCAGTTTAAAACAAAATAAAGGCTCTTTGAGCTAATGAAAAGTGTTTTTCAGCATAAAGTAACTATAGTGTCTTCCCTGCTCCCATATTTAAAACTGTTATCTTGGAAATCACTAAGTCTTGGATCGTTTTCCATTAGGAAGCCATCTGATTTAGATCAGTCCAATTATGGCATCCCTGACAAAGGCTTGTCTCCATCTCCAAGAGAGATTTGTTGCTATGAAATAACTCTTACAAGATACGTTTCTCCTCAGGTTGAGATAAAAAATCTATGACATCATAACAACCATCCCATTACTTCAAAACGTCTGCTCCATTATCTGTGTGGTAAATGATGACATACTATATTTGCAGACATTATAAATCTCCCCATAGCCTTTTTTCTCTCCAAGCGACTTAGCTCTTTCCATAATTTTTGTGGGACATAGTTTCCAGATCTGTTAAACCACATTTTCTTCTCATCTGGAAGGGCAACAGTTGGTCATGGTCTTATTTTCTATTCTGCTCCCCCTGGTAAAAGGGCTGCATTTGCACAATATAGGCTAGTTTTAAGGGATAGTTTTGTGTGAGTTAGCAGGATACACAAATCCACCTGAATGCAGTATTGTATGAATCCAGAAAAGGGATTTATTTTTATCCGGTCTTTATTATTTTTAAAAATAACTCATGATGGCAAACATATCCAACACTTTCCTTCTTCTATTTTCCCCACAGAAACTCTGGGAGGTGGTTGGGTTGAGAAAGAATGAATAGTCCAAAGTCACCTAACTGGGTTTCATGGCAAAGGCATGACCTGAACTCAAGATGTCCTGCTTTTGAGCCTGATGCTAAACTAGACACTAGACCAAACTGTTTCTAAGTTCAGCATAGTTGTATAAATGTAGTCAACATGTAACTAAATGAGACTGAAGATACTTCCTTTGTTTAAAACTTTCGTTTCCACACGTGTTACACTTCTTTCGATCCTAGCCAAACTGTGTAACAAAACAAGTAATAACTGCAGCAGCCTCCTATTTAGACAACTCACAAAAATCATCATACACAAATCCTACTTAAACCAGTAGAATATTTCCCCCCTATATATGTTCAATTCCATCATCCAGCTCTCAAGTATCATTTTTGTCTTCTTTTTCATATTAGCTAAGTGGGTACAGACTAAATGGAAATATCTGGATGTTACTGGCTCCAGAAGATTGCAATGTATAGAAAATGTTCTGTAGGAAGAGACATTTAATTGCATCAATTTTATTCCACTCACTGATGATACATACAAAGGCCCTCTCCTCCTTCAGGCCTGCTTATAATGGCCTCTCCAGGCTGATACAAGATGTTGTCATCCTGCCCTGAATCTTACAACCAGTCTTGTACTCCTCCCATTTTGGAGCGCCTGATCAACACAATACACATTGTTCTTCCTACCCCTGCCTTCCAAACCGTTCCTTAAACAAGCACACTGGCCTTGATACACCAGTCCTTTCCCACAAAACATGTAACCAGCATTGCAATTATTCCTACTTCCAAATTCTCTATTGCTCCTTCATCCCCCTCTCTCATTGGGCTTCTTAAGTTTTGGGAGGCAAATATTTCCCTTTATTTATGTGACTCAAGAAGTGTGATGAATATTAACGGCTATCTATAAGCAGAGAATACACCATAACATTTATTACATAATTATCATATACTCCTTCACTCAGAAATGGCTGACTTTAGAAAGACATCACCCAGACCGACCTGAATCCCTTTCATGTTATGCTTATCCAGAGCACTGATTCCTGGGCTTCTTGCTCACCTGAAAGATGTCGTTGGCACACTTACGACAGAGGTTGTGTTGGCAGGGCAGGATGACCACTGGCTTGGTGAACATCTCCAAACAGATGGGGCAGATAAGCTGCTTCTCCAGGTTATCCATGCTCTGTGAAGTCCCCAGCATCGGCTTGAAGCCCACGGCAAAGTTCATCCCCGCAACACTGATTCTTGCCCACAGCACACTCCAATGGGCTGGATGGATGACCCCCTCCGCTTTCCCTAAGTCTCAATGCCTGCCTTGTCAATCTCTGCTCTCTCTGCCTTATTCTGCCTGCCTGTTCCAGCTCCCCCGCCTTGGCAGTACTGGCCTCTCTCCTTCCTGGCTTTTACACCTTGGCCTCTTCCTGTTTTATTTCCACTTCAGGAATTTCCCTCCGTCCACCAAGCTTGCTTCTCTTTTTCTACTTTGCCTGTCCAGATCTTGACTTCTTTCTGATATCATTCCCTGTCCTGAGCCTACAAGGCTATTCTTAGTAGGTCACATGACCCCAATGGAATCCCAGCTGCCATTTTTGTCTCCGTAAAGGGTGCGGGGGCAAAGCAACAGCTGTCAACGGGGATCAGGTGACATTTAGTCACTACTCCACAACAAGCGATGACACCTTCAAAAGATGGCTGGCAGACTGGGGGGAAGCAGGCAGTGGCATTCTCCTATGCTATATCCAAAACAGTCAGATTCAAGTATTGTTGGGGAAAAGAATCAAATCTTTTCACATATTGGATAAAAATAAAGACCTTCTACTAAAGTATAACTGAATGTGATGTAACTGACTGGAACCAGATAACAATTCGAATTGCAAGCATCTACTAAGGAATAAAATAAACTCTCTTATTTGCATTTCTTCAGTCAGTTTCCATGAAATATTAAAAACTGAGTTTGCAATTATGAAGTCAAGGAATGCTGTGAATATGTAAGTGGCTGCTCAGTTCCTTTTTTTTGCAAGTGCAATTAAGCTGTTGGCTTTTGCTTTGATTGTACTTGACACATTAAACAGCCTACTTTTCTCAACATTCAAAATGAATCATCAAAATATTAAGGGGAAACATATAAAATTACAATAGACTTAACCTTCATAAATACTTTGCAAAATAAACAAGTCTTACAACTTCGACATTCAAAGCAATTTATAGCCATTAGCCAAAGATACTTAAAAAGCCACTGCTCTGAATCAGACCAGCTAGTCTTAACAACATAAATATCTAAACCAGCCTTGCACATTCTGGAGGCTTCCAAACAGGATTTCCGGCAGTTGAAATTCAGATCTGGATGATTTCCAACTGGGATTGGGGAAAAAAGGCTGCTTAAAAATAATTGGGAACTTTAGGATAAAGAAACAGAAATCAATATTGTGCGCTCTTAGTCATTAAAATGGATACTGTGTAGTTTGGGAGGATTCTCTGCTAATTACACAACAGTTTTAAGCCTCTTTATCTGAATAAACATTTTACTGGGGAGACCAATTGGAAAATTATGTAGAAATTCAGGCTATATATTACTAATTATATTTCCCAAAGTTTTTATCACTAACTGGCTTAAATGTAAGCTGAATTCAGTTGTATAGCCTGATGGATGGATGGAATAAACATTTGAGTAATTATGTTTAGTATAGGACAATTTTATTTTTGTATAGGTTCTTTCTTCTTTCCGCATATAATTTTTTTAAAAAACAAAACATTAATACCTATACAAACATTTGTTAATTGCTTCAGGTTGATACACAGATCATTTCCATCCATTCTTGCCTCTTCAGATTGATCATACTTCTACAGGATTTTTCCAGCCCTGCTACTTATTATCCTTTTAAATGAAATGCCAAAAGATGAATTTGGTAGCTTCTGCAGGAAAAGCACTCACCCACTGACTGAATCCATCCCACTGAAATGCTATATGGGATTAGAATGCTTGGAAAGGCTTCTAAGAAAAGATTTGGGTGGACTTAGTGCAGTAGCTAAAAGGCTTTCGGCTTACAACAGAAACAGAAGATTTTATTACTGATGCCCAGGACGGCACAAAAAATCACCAATAATCACTAGTAAACACTGCAGGATATTGGTGCAATGAACAGCCTGGGGTATGCTTGGGATATGCAAGAAAAAGCTAGAAATTTTTGCATTAAAATACATACACCGATTAAGATAATCTTAAAACATTAATGTGCAATTGAAACCAGCATTTTTTTTTCTTTTGGGACTGATGGACAAAGGGTTGGAAAAGAAATGGAACTTTGTATATGCAGTAAGATTATTGTATGCATAAAGATGGAAGGATTCGGCATTATTCCCAATGGAGGAATGGTTGTAAAAATGACATAACTAAGTTAACTTCTTTGGTTAGGGAAATAAAATATCTACATTTATTGCTAACTGGAAATCCCTTACAGACTTTTTGCATGAAATAGAAAAAATGGACATGATTTATAGTTTCGATGATTAAACAGACTAGATAAAGAAAGAAGAGAGGTATGTTGTAACCATAGAGGTAAAGTTATAGCAATAGCACGTTTATACTGCTTCACAGTGCTTTACAGCCCTCTCTAAGAGTTTGGTTTATATTTTTTCTATGTGTTTCTTTCTTGCACCTCTCTTTGATTTCTTTTTCTTTCTTTATATTAGTTTCTGTTAGCTTTTTATATTCTTTTAAAGATCTTTAATAAAACAATATATAAAAGGAAACATGTTTTGGAGTAACTTGGACCTAGACCTGATTCTCCAAGCAAAAATGTGTATCTGATTATGTCTTCCTGATCCGTTGATTATTCTCTCAACTGTAGAGAATAGTCACTTAACACCTAGTTATTTTTCTGCTAAAACAGGGAGGAGATATAGTCAAATTAGTACCAAAGTAATCATTCTTAAGCCATATAATACTATTAAGACTGAAGAGACTATGCAGTTTTTAGCCAAGGCTGGGTCAAGCATGTTAAGTTCTAGAATAGGGCACATTTGTAATTAAATTATAAAAACATACAATTTCAAAAGTTCAAGTTCCTATTGATACAGATACCCATTTGTTATACTCCTCTTGACAATAATTCAGCCTCTGTGCTTCTATTCTATTGTCAAAAAGTTCATATGGTTAAGATACATTCTTTGGAGCAGGATTTCTCAAGTTTGCTATTTTAAAAAGTGTGGAATTTTGGGGGTTGAAGTTGCTAAGGCTAAGGTGAGAAACACTGCTCTGAGGCAATGAAACAAATTAGCTTCATCTCCTATGTGACAGTCCTTTAAAAAGATCTTGAAGTATTTAAAAAATAAAAGATGGCTGTAGCAAAACAGGTCAGACATGGAAAGATGGAAGTCAAACCTCTCCTCAGAAGCCTGAATCTTTACATACTGGTACTGGCTTACATATGGTGGTTCCTGCTGCCATTATTTATCTGTCGTGGGCACCTTATTCCACCCCGATGTTTGCGAAAGAGAAAGGCCCCTGTGCTGTCTAATGACAAAAGGTAAAAAAAACACCAAAAAGCAAATTTCTATAGTATCACTTGCTGATCTTATAGTTTATGGCCATTCCCACCAGTTATATACATTTTGATCTATATCTATGTATTCTTGTAGATTTGATTTAATGCTCTTGATAATTTAAATATCAATATTTAAATATGGATTTAAATATTGATTCTATTTTCCAAGGTACCCCTCAATATTTATTTCTCTCTAGGGCCTAATGATTTATAAAAATGTTGACTAGGATAGATCTAAGACAGAATTCTGACATAACTTCACACATTCCCATCCAAGTCAATGTGCAAATATTCATTGTTGATACGGTTGAGAGGCCAGCTATTGATCCTTAAATAGCATAATCCAGTCCATAAATATATTAAAAATAGTAATTTATTACTTGCCTTGTTCTACTAAAAATTTCAGCATATGGGGATATCTAGGATGTCCTTGAAAGGCCAAGCAGAGATTGCATGAAAAGTACGCAAGACCTACCCCAATATTCCCAGGAATGTATGAATGAATACATCCCAAGGAAACATGAACAAAAAACAGCTCTTTCCTTCAGAAATATTTAATTGTGCTGATAAAAACCTAACAATTTTTTTTTTTAAATCACAGTGTGAAAAATGCCCTTGCCCAGTACTGCCCCACAGAAAAGGATTCGGGGCAGCTTAAGAGGCAGGATGCTACACAGCAAACTAAAGCTCTCTGGAGCAGCAATTCATCGTGGGAGATGAAGGGCAACACCAACTTACCAGGCAGGCACTCCAAATCCCACCATACTTCACACTACACCCTGAAATGCAGCTTGGCACCAATGCATAGGTCAGAGAGGGCAATCCCAGTTGCCAGGGGACAGCCGGGGCAGGGCAGTTTGACTCCCTGGTACTGGGAGGCAGAGAGCCCAATATCTCCTCCTCCATCACGTGTTGGTCTTTGGCAAGGGGACAATATGGCTGGCTTAAAAACACAAAATACCAAGATTGCAAGGAGAAAGAATGACTTGGGGATAAAGACTGCTGGCTGGCAACATGCATCCGTTTTCTTTTCCTTCACTGTTGTGGGAATACAGGCTAAAACAAAGAACCGTTCTGCTGCTGGAGAAGGGGGAAGATGTTCCTTGGGCCCAAAGAGGCAGAGCTAAAGTGTCTCTCTTTCCTTCAAACCAGCCCCTTGCAAGGTCTGAGTATGCCTGCGGCCATGTTCCCTGAGAAGATTTATGACTCTGAAGCAGGCATTCAGGCACCCTCACCAAAGTCACTGCACAGCATCACAAACTGGAGAGGGAGCTCTTTGTCCAGAGTCCAAATGATTGGTAATTCAGGCCTGGGCAGGATGTCTCTGGAATGGTTGCTGGAATAGGAACTGTGCTGTGACTGGAAACCAAACTCTGGAGGAGGGAAGAGAAATTGAGGTTAGAAAAGGAGGAGAAAGATAGAAAGCTTTAAAGTGAGTTTGCCTACTAGAATGGACAGATGTTTGTACTGGGCTTAAGAAACGTCTGCTGTTGGTCTGTGCACAGCATTCATGATCTGGAGGAAAAGATGCCTCTTCTTCTGAGTAATCTTTTCCAGTGCTAGCCAGTCACCAAAACAGAAGAGACAGAGAGAGAGCCAAAGCAACTACGGGCACATAAGACAGTTGTTCAGGGTGGCCTTAGCATTAGAGAATTATCTTGAGTAGCATTTCTGTCTAAGCGGATATCAATACTGCTACTAATGTGGAATGATTGCATCGGCTGCAGGTATTCTTAGCCATGGCTCCCTGGCCTTCCACTTCCACATGCAGTCAGCTGCATCAATCATCCAGATAAATCTCAGGCATGTAAATATTACTTTGTGAACTGGGCAACAACTAGCCAACTTAATCTTGAGTCATTACAATAGTCAATTTCTGAGTGCGTATCCTCAGGTTGTAGTACAGGTAGTCCTTGACTTACAACAATTTAGCGACCATTCAAAGTTACAATGGCACTGAAAAAAGTGACTTATGATCACTTTCCACACTTAAACTATTGCAGCCTCTCCATGGTCACGTGATCAAAATTCAGATTCTTGGCACCTGACTCACATTCATGATACCTGCAGTACTCTGGGGTCATGTGATCACCTTTTGCAATCTTCTGACAAGCAAAGTCAATGCAGAAGCCAGATTTATATAACAACTGTGTTACTAATTTAACAACTGTGGCAAGAAAGATCGTAAAATGGGGCAAATCTCACTTAACAAATGCCTCATTCAGCCACATAAATGTTGGGCTCAATTGTGACCCTAAGTTGAGGACTACCTGTATTTGTACAGAAAACAGAAGAATTCCATTCCACAGCAGATTTTAATCCATCAGCTCTTCCACAGACCAGTGATATTCTGGAAAAACCTTGTCCTTGATGCAAAAACATCCTAATCTAGCCACAAGGTGGGTATTACATTTCAGAAAAGAAAGGGGGCTCCACTGAAGGGGCTGCTACACAGTAGCAGATGATTGTGAGGAAAAGGGCCACAGTAGCACAAAGCTTCTTTTAGACCCTTCTGAATCTAGACACCAGCTGCCAAAAGTCTCCTGTAGCTTCCCCATGACTTTCCCACCACACACCAGTGATCGTGCCTTGCTTACAAGGTCATGGCTTGCGGGACTGATTCTCATCTGTAGTGTGCAATGTTGCATTTGCTGTTGGCTGCATTCGGATAGCATCGCCACCTAGGGAAGAGACACAGTACATCACAACCATTAGCAGCAGTTTCATGAGTTTGAAGCAGGAGGAAAGTACAACTCTCATCATTCCATTAACAGTCATTATTTGTCTATCTATGCCCTAGAACTGAGATTGGCTACAAGGGGAGGGGAGAGGGTCTGAACTTAATAGGATGGGAGGGCTTTCAGGTTGATTATCATTTATGGTATGGAACATTCACATTACACTTTGATTCAAAAAAATCACAAGATAAAAATATGAAATATAAAATCTAAAGATATAAGCATTTGTCTAGATTACAAATATAATTTTTGCTTCATTTGTTGGCAGCTAGAAAATCAGCAAAGTCTCCATTATAAGCTTTATTTTGGCACTCTATGTTGGATAGACTGTTTTTGGTATAGGAATCACAATTTAGTGATGGTATTTTGCCCTACTTATAGAGGGCATTAGCACATCTACCATAGCCAGTGAGAATTTGGTTCAGTGTTGTCCATATTGCACCATTTCAAATTGATTAAAGCAGTGGATACAATCAAATCACACATAAGAAACCATGGGATTTTATTATAGTTTTTGTGAGGATCCTCAGGCTTTTCTGTTTTTTAAAAAAACCAGTATTAGGCTTATGTCTTTAAGGTTAGTGTGTGCAACTTCCATTGGCTCAAGGACTATGCTGGAACTTTGCATAGCATCGTAAGTACAGTATTACCAACTGCAGGTAAAGCCATAGCCCTAAATTCTTTGCATTTCTTAAAGGGTGAAATGCTGTGCATTTCTGCTTTTTAGCTCCCTTAAATTCTTCAAATTCCAAAAATCATTGAATCACACAGTTGAGGATTTGAAAGAGACCACACGGATCTAATCCAAGGGCGTCAAACTTAAGTCACGTTGTCATCACGTGGCGTATCGTGGCTTTTCCCCCCCTTTGCTAAAACGGGGCCAGCACACAACACATCCGGCCCGCGAGTTTGACACCCCTGATTTAGTCCAACCCTGTTCTATGTGTAGGAAAACCAATTACCTAAACTATCCTTGAGAGATGACTATCCAGCCTCTTCTTTAAAATCTTCAGGGATGGCAAACCCACAATATCAAGTAGCCAGACTGTTGTACTGTTGTACAGATTTTACACACACACACACACACGTCCAGGAAGCCCCCCATATTTCTTTAAGTAAAAAAGAATATTTATCAACACATTCTGAGGAGATGTAAAAAGCATAAGCAAACCACATGAGGCTTTACATTGCATTCGTTACACCTGTCTTAATGCAGATACTTTGTGTGTTTCCTGTTCAAATCACTGAAAAATAGTGCTGACCAAGTTTGGGTCAGAATTGTATGCCATTTTCAGTCATACGAAGCATAGTCTGTGTGGAATATTTCCCATTTTTCCTATAATATCAGAAAACTAGCAGAAAAACCAGCAGAAAAATGATTATTGATTTCTTCCTGCATATAAGTTAAATAATTTCTGCTTAATAGGCCCACCCAGCCAATTACTTGATCTCCTGGAGATCAGAAACTACTAGCAAGAAGTCAGTCCTTGCAAGAGATCTCTGGAAGACAGGAAATGAGGGAACAAAAGGTCAGAGTTCATATGAACATGCTCTGTGTATGTGAAGAGACATATAGGCTGCATCTGACATAGCCCAGAAAGAGATGCCTATGCCAAAAACTCCACTCACATTTCCCTTGGCTCTGGGGGTCAGCAAGTACCTGAAACTGAACTCCACCCTCATCCCAGTGTTTGCCCTAACCATCTCACCATTGTCTTCTGCACGGATCTGGGCCTCCAGGTCTTCAGGATTGACATACTTGTAGGACTCGTCTTCTTCAGGTGGGCGGCATTTCCCACAGCAGAAGCAGCAGCAGCAGCAGCAGCAGCAACATGTAAAGAGGCCACAGCACGCTACTATTGTCTGGAGAAGGGGTGCAAATGACAAAATTAGTCTCCTCTTAAGAGGAGTCAATAACAGACACTCATTATCAGAGCAATAGCTGGCAAAAAGAAAAAAAAACAGCTGGAGAAAGGGGGGGAAAAAACCTGTTGGTTCCTCTTCTATGAGCCACCTACCTTGAACCAGCACTTGGACATGAGGAAATAATACTTCACACTTTCTTCCCCAAACTGCTCGGACACATAGAGTCCCATAGAGCCATATTCATCATAGAGATTCCGCTTGTTCTCATCACTGAGAATTACATTGGCATTATTGATCTCCTTGAACTTCTCTGCTGCTTCTGGATTATCAGGATTCTTATCTGGGTGGTATTTCAAAGCCAGTTTCCTGGGGAGAAAGATGTGGGAATACATATTTAAGCCACATCAGCAAACTTCCTCCACAGTGTTAATAGATTATGAGCCATCAAAGATTAGGGAAGTCAACAGCCCTTTCTACAGTAAAAGCTATTGACTGGGTTCATAGTCTCTCCTTCTTTTCTCCTAGTAAGACCTACTTACTCCAACTAACCCCTAGTAAGTAGGTCAGAAAGAGGTTTTAGAGTCAAATGGCTTATTAAAAAAGTGTGGTGGGCAACATCAGAGTCCTCAAATACCATCAGACAGGGCGACTCAGTTTTAGCAACTTGATTGTCCATCTGGACCACTGCTATGTCCTCAACATGGGGCTGCTCTTGAAGAGCATTTGGAAGCTTCAAGTGGTACAGAATGCACAGCGCAAGTTATTCGGTGCATTCAAGAATCTATTTTCTGTGAGCTGCATTGGTTGCCTGTGTGGTTTTTGATGCAATTTTTTGGAATTAGATTATTTGAGGGACCATCTCTCCCCAATGGTTTCTAGTTAACCAATCCTGCTATGCAGGTATATTTAAGGTCCTTTTGGTTTCTTGGTGAAGAAGGCAAAGCGCTCTGTATCTGTTTGTGAAAATCTGTTCATTGTTTTATATGCAGTTTTTGGTTGCCTCCAATTATCAAAAGGACCAAAGCAAGGGGACTCCTGTGAAGTCAAACATCTTGGACATAAGGAAGGCTAACTTGAAACCCAATCATAGGTACCCAACCTGTATGCTTTCTTGATGTCTTCTGGGGAAGCACCCTTTTCCAAGCCCAGGATGTGATATAAGCTCTCTCCAGCCCGTGACATCTTCCTCTGTGGCCGGCCTCCTTCCGCCATCTTGTTCTAAATTAAGGAGCAACATAAAGGGCTGAGATATAGCACAAAAAGGATGTCATCGTAGAAGAGAATAAATGCCTATAGATCAGAATGTCTGTTGCTACACAGGGGTGCAGATAACCCCTGCTCTACAATCCACTGTGAAGGAAGCAAGACTCTGGGTAATATTCAGGGAATGCATCTTGTGCTGTGGAAAACTCTTGTTCATGTCTTTTGCTTGAGGATTATATCTTAGTCTGCTAAAAGGAGGAGAAAAGAAACCTTATGCAATAGAACCTAATTCTGTGGCCCTTAGTAAACTACCCTGGTCTGAGGAGAAAAATGGAGGAGTTGCCAAGTAAACAGATACCTTATTCATCAGAAAGTGAAGAAAAATATGAAGCAACAAGTATGCCAGGTTTTGCCCTGCTGCTTGTACAAAGCAATGCAGGCCAACGGGAAGGAAGATATGTTTTGTCCACCCTCTTTGGGAAATAAAGACTTTGCCTTAAGCCACTGAACCTGTGCATTTTGAATCTTATTTAATTCAGCTGTAAGAAGAGAAATCTTCAGCTCATTGCCTAATCCTCAAATAAGTCTTCAGCTCTTCTTGGTGCTTTGAGGCTGCTTATTCATGGAACCAGGTGACCAAACTGGGCAAGGTTTAGCCTTGGTCTTTCTGCCTCAGTTGAACTGGCTCAATAGAGAAAATAATGACATGGCCATCTGGGTCAACAGAAGCAGCTGGTCTGATTTATGGCACTAGTTATTATTTGGGGCCAAAATGGATATTGTTTATTAACCCTGCAGGGCAGTGGCTCAGCTTTTCTCCAAGTACCTTGTTGCAGCTTCACCTATTTTAAATCAGGATTTTCCTCTAAGCCCAGCCTCCCTTGTAGTACACAGCAAGGCCCTCCTGTTGTACTACTAGGCTAACAAAGTTAAGACAGCCTGAGCAGGCTCTGCAAGATTGAATAGCTTAGTCAGATTAATCCCCCAAAGGCTGAGTCATTTCATTTGAAATGCCAATGGAATGAGACTGTCCTGCACCAGGTCAGTGAGTTTTCTGTAATAGCCAGCACTGAATTCTGCCAGTAGTTCCTGGCCAAGAGAACAGTAAACAATGAGAGTTTGCTGAACAGAAGTTAAGGAAATAAGATTCTGTTATTTAACTTCCTAAGCAAGAGCTGCAGCATACAGTATGTGTCTAGCAACTTTCAAGACATTTTGCTGGTTGCCTTGTTTAATCAGTATTTGTAAAGCAGCTTGTTTCCTTTAATTTATGGGCCACAAAAATATTTATTCACAGGCATAAATCTATTTAATTAACTGAACAGAAAGGCCCTGGAGAAAAGGTATCCTTTTTTCTTCAAACCAAAGTTTGAGCCAACTTTATAAAATGTTGGTGCTCGGTTTCAAAAGCTTATGGGGAGATAAAATCAAGATCTGCAGGGTACAAGCTTTCCAATTGACTTCATTTTCCAGAGCAGTTCCAGTTTCAAAACTCAGAGAAGGAAAAAGTACACCTTTAGCTCCATCCTGTGTGTTTTCAACCTCAACAGCTTACTTTATCTTAACAACCCTACAAGAAAAGACACAGCATAACTCAGACTGCTCCCTGCCACCACAACTAGCAACGTGACAAGGCATTCCCTGTTTGGAGGCTTTAGTGTGTCCCGAACAGATACAATTAATCCTATCACTTGAGGGGTCTTAGATTACATTATCAAGATAATGTAAGACGACATTATCATCATCATCCTACTGCATGAGATCTCCACATAGGGCTATGGAGCTTGCTTCCTTCCTCCTCTTCTTCCTCCCCTTTTATTCCAGAGCAGTCAATATACAGTAAACTTTACTGCCATTTACTAAAAATCCCATAGTTTTATTTATAAAATTATACATGACAGAAGATCACATTGGTGAGAACTTGTACAAATCCCCAAAGACTTATGTAAAAAGCTGCACTCAGTATTTAAAATGTTATTTCTCTAAAGCTGCTTAAATAAATAGAGGTGTTCTCAATAACAATTCAAAAGTCTTACTTTTGCATTCCGCATGCCAAAAACATTTCCTGCCTTCTGATAAACAATTCACATTTACTCCTCAAGAAGGCCCTGTCTATTCAGAAAATAAAATAATCTAGTTTCCGTATCTAGACTGACTTGCAAACTTAAGTTTCTAGCACTTAAAACAAATTTGCTAGGTTGCACAGTCCTAAACAATAGCAAGTTCCCACTAATATCACATCTCTCTGCATATCACACCTTCCAAAACCATCACATTCTCAATATTCATAATTTTTTTAACCCAAAACTGACAAACAGCAACCTCTCCAAAATATATTTTCTTCCATTATTCCCTGTATAAAACTACAAATAGAAATAAGCAAATCAATTATCTAAATAGTGCCCAATTTACCTAATACAATATAGATGCTGAAAGAGATTATGTTTGATAGCTGAATTTCTTAAAGGCACAAATTAATGCAAAATAAAACATCCATCATTCTGTTATTAGCCGTCCTTGGTTTGGTAAGAAAAGGGGATGCACCAAAGAAGATAAATCTTTATTTCCTTTCTTGCTGGCACTACCCAAAGGAATCAGACATTCCATGATTAACCTGCTTGTTCAGGATATCCCAAATTGATTAGTTATTATGCAGCCTTTATAATTAAACTGCAATTAGCTTCTAAATTGTAATCAGAGACTGGAAAGGTTTATCCATTACACTGATAAAAATATGCAAAGTTACCGACTCCATAGAATGCTCCCAATATTTTGGTAGCAAAATAGGCAAATGGCTTGACTCAGAAGAGGCTGAAAATAGATGAGCTATAAAACTGTTGTTCTTAAGGTAAATTATACAGCAATGGAAAGTCTTGGTGCCTGTTCCTCCTGGACAACCTGCTTCCCGGCTGTCAAGAACTATTTAAATTATGCTCCAAGGCATAATTTATGGTACAGTTTTTCAAACTTATGTTCCATGGCATTTCCACTGGAGAATAAAGTTGTTGTTGTTGTTGTTGTTTTTTTTTTTTTAAAGTTTACCGAACCACATTTTCTGTCACAGGAACTTTGCTTCTTGATCAGGACTTCTGGGTTCTTGCGGTTTTTTTTTTCCAAAACAAGTGCCGCAGTCTTTAAAAAGAGCTGGAAAACCCCTCATTTACCAGATTCGATTCTTCCGCTTACCGGGGTTATCTTAAAACGTCGTTGTTTGCAGTTTCAATAACTTTTCGCAACCGGTTCCTGTTTTTAATGCTCTGGCAGGTCGCCTTCCTCCTTGCATGGCATTTCATTTCATTTTCATGTCATTTCATTTCCACAACATCTGACCCGTTAAATCCGTTCTTTTTAGCGCTAAATTATTGCGACAGAAATCAAGGAAATAAATAAAGCAGTACAATCCTTTCCCCACTCTCGCTTTCGTCAGCCATAGGGCGCGAAAACCATAATCCCCCATCCTACTACAAACCTGGGTTTCGCCCTGGATCCGCCTCCTCTCTCCTCAGTCGCGTCCTTAAAAGTCTACGGTTACCTTTTACCTACAGTCCAGAAGCCGCTACCGTCACTCCTTCGTACGGCGCTCGCTTAATCTCTTGGGCCTAACACTTCCAGAAAATCCTATTATTTCCGCCCGTCAACCCCACGGACTTGTTATATCAAGAGTTTGCAACTCCCTAAACTGCACGGCGCGCGTCGGACAAGGAAAAAATAATGATTATAAAACAGCTCCTCCCTCCCGGAGATTCAGAGAAGGCCCAGAGCGCAAAGCCGCGGGACGCTCAAGCCACGTCGCCCTCCGCCACTCGCTGCTTAACGCCCCCCCCCCCCCGGGGCCCTCGAGCCCACCTACCGCTGGCTCGTTTGTTCCGCTCACGGAAAGCGACCGGCCGACCGGCCTCCAGGATGCTCACTGCGCAGACGCGGAAGTGTTTGGATTAAAGAAGTGCCAATCGTGAGTTTGCGCGGCGGGAGGAATTCCGCTGGAGCTGAAGTCGGGGACGTCCGGTAAGAGGCTCGCCCGATCTGCGGTCTTTTTGAGATCTTTCCTGCTTCCTGAAATGCACACACACACACACAGAGAGAGAAAGAGATGAGACTGCTTTTGGTAGCTTGGCACTTTGTTATGAGGCATCATAGGTGCTTTGATTTTGGCTGGCCGCGGTGTATGAATTCAACCAATCGTGGTTTATTCAATCGTGATTAAAACCCTGGTTTAGCATAATGTGTGAACAATCAAAACTAACAGCCTTCGTCTCAAAGGTGCTTTTTCAAGAGGCAACTGGATTTTCGTTTAAGACGTTTGGCTTCTCATTCTTCTCATCTGGAAGAAGCTGAAGAAACTTACCTTTGGGACAACCATGACCTGGATAACTGGATGTGCCCATAGACATTTAACAGCCTTCAGATTTGATAAATTGCAATCCAAACGGAGTGTACTTTCGATTTACTCCAGAGAGCAGCTTCCCTAGATTGTAACTTTGTAGGCCTGTAATACTGCAGAATGCAGGTAATCTTCAATTTATATCAGTTCATTTAGTGACCATTCAAAGTTACAGCAGCACAGGAAAAAAAAGACTTATAATCATTTTTCACACTTACAACTGTTGCAGCATCCCCTTGGCCATGTGATCAAAATTCAGACATTTGGCAACTGGTTCATATTTATGATGGTTGCTGTGTCCCAGGGTCTTCTGATCACCTTTTGCAACCTTCTGACTAGCAAAGTCAACTGGGAAGCCAGGTTTACTTAAAAACTGTGTTAGTAACTTAACTGCAGTGATTCAATTACCAACTGTGGCAAAAAAAGGTCATAAATGGGGCAAAAATCACTTTAACAATTTTTTCACTTAGTAACAGAAATGTTGGGCTCCATTGTGGTCACTGATCAAGGACTACCTGCACCAACATTTTTACTGTATGTTAAAGATCTCCTATAAGCAAAATAGATCAGTCATAACCCAAAGGAAACAATTATTTGCAACAAACTATAACTAAGTAGGTATACTTAGTATCAAAGCATGAGGTTAAACTATCTTCACTATGTTGTGGATTCAGTCTGTTGAAGGAGCACAACATTGAGAACTACTGTATGTTTTTTTGCAAGGATCCTTGGGAAGCAGTTTTACAAGAGGGGAGATTTTGAACAATGGAATTTTTTTAGTTTTATAGATGGTGGGGAAGCCCTCGAGATCTGCTCGGCTGGCCGGTTTGGAAAACTAAGTAGGATCCTTATCCTGTCCCTGAGGTTAGGTCTTCTATTGGATGAAGTGGGCCTTTCAGGAGGGGAAGACAGCTGGTGAAGTCCATTGAGAAGGAGATGGAATGCTGAGGTCATTAGCAGCTAAGATGGCAAGTTGGGATTTTTCTACCTTGGAATTCCCTTGTAAGGGTTACTGTCAGTCTGTGCTCCATTCAAAATCCAAGAAAGAAATACTTAGACTCCATAGATTAGAGGAAAGAAATCTTTTACTGAAAATTGAAGTGGTAGCTTCAGGTAAAATTCTGAATCTAAGAAATTAGGCACGCAGATTACATATACAAAGGGATGGAATTGTTCCCACCCCACAAAGTTCAAAAGATTCTTCCAATTAAAAGTTCTGGATATGGTCATGTGGGCATCTTCAGGTGGTGATGAGGCCTCTGTCCGTTGACCTTGACATATTTTGATAAAGATTTGCAGTTGCGCAGAGAAAAGAAGGCGAAGCAAGGAATAGAAACTTAAGAGCAGGAATTTATACTCCCCCCCCCCACTCCTCATTTATACAACAGAAGAATATAACACCTCCAGCTCTCTTCCCAGACATAACCCCTCCCCCCGTTACTTATGGCAGCCAAAAGATGCAAAGCAGTAGAAAAGATCTTGAAGGCTGACAGTTACTCCTGGCTGTACTGTGAGTTGGTTCTATTCTTTGGTTAGATGGGGGTGCTTTTATCTGGGGCAGGGTTGATCAATTTGAGTCTAATGGAATTGGGCAAAGAGAGGAATCGGCTTTGACTTCTGTCATATCCATTTTATTAGTTAACACTGACTCCACAATGGCAGAAGACGAATAACTTGTTCTACTCACGTTATGGATCTTTTTTTATATATATATATATATATATATATATATATATATATATATATATATATATATATATATATATATATATATATATATATATATATATATATATATATTTATATATATTTATATATATTTATATATATTTATATATATTTATATATATTTATATATATTTATATTTATATTTTATATTTATATTTTATATATATACACCTGGAAATTATCCCATAAAATTTGGACAGTTCCATCATAAGACTTGTCAGTCACTAGAATGTGATTATGAGGACATCAGATGCAACTGCCCCAAAGTGGCCTAACTGCAGGTCCTGAAAGGTTCCGTGCGTTACTGAGCAGATCCATACTGTAGCAGCAGATGTGATGCATTGAACATTACTGGCAAAAACTGGAATTTGATGAAACACACATATAGGTATAGGCCTATGCCATAGAGATTAGAGCAATGGAATGCCAGTACTTCTCCATTTATTGTGCTGGTAAAATGCCATCTGATCCCATTAAGATCCCCCATACCTTACTGGAAAAGAATGGGTGACCAATCTCTTCAAGATGCTTTGACATTTCCGCATGCTAAAACCACTTGTTTTACATTGGCAGGAACAAGTGGCATAACTGGGACATCTTGTAGGGTTACTTTGGCTTCTTTAGATCTTATGGACAAGATCCTTAGTAGGAGCAGCTCTGCTACCGTGGGATGGGCCTGTGCTGCTCTTGGCTTTTCAGGCAGCCAAGATGCGTGTGCTGAATTTGAGAGGTGGTAAGTACCTCAGTTTGAAAGCAAACAGATTCAAATAGACAAATAAGTACCACTTCAATGGGAAAGTAGCAACTTTCTGTGTACCTTGGCGTATAATCATGCCAGCCACATGATCACAGAAGCATCTTTGGACGATGCTGGCTCCCTTGGCTAGGAAATGGAGATGAGCACCGCCCTCGAGTCGGACACAACTGGACAAGAGAAACCCTTTACCTTTTTTACTTTAAATATCTCAGAGGAGAGAATTTACTTGTCTTGAGAACAACAGTGATGAATCCCTCACCCTCCCTTTTGAAGACATTCCCTTTTGCTTTGAAAGTCTCTTTTTGAGGTCATAAAGATTGCATCTGTAAATAATCCGGAAGTGGACTGTTTGGTCCTTTCCCGATTTGGATATGGAATTGAAAATATTTGTTGCTCCAATGAATTACCCATCTGTATTTGAATAGAGGGTGTTGCCTTCCTGGCACTTCATACGACTTCTGAACCAAGAAGGTAGGGATTGGAGACATGGTTTTGCAATGGTTTTGTTCCTACTGAACAACAGATCCTGCCAATGGCAATCTAGTAACCAAGTGCTTGTGTTCTTCTATCCTCAGTTTACCAAATCTTGAATATTGGCAGCAATGTTTGATGCCATAGAGCTGAGCTCAACTCCTGGTCACTGGATAACAGTACACCACCACCCAGACTCTATAATTTTTTTGTCTTCACCTGAAAGACATCCAGCTAAGATCCCAATTACAAAGAGATAAAGCCAAGTAGCAGTGTAAATCTTTTATTATGGCATTAAAAAAAAAAAAACCAAGTCAGCTGAGTACAGTACTGAAAAACAGATCAGGATAAGGGACTGCAGGTTGCGGGCCCAATGTTAGGCCAATAGCCACTTTTTGGTTTGGAAGGCAAATGTAGCTCTGGCTTTCACTAATAATACGGTAGTATTGGCTTTGGGTGTAGAGCACTTGCCTCTAGCATGAGGTCCCTTATAGCAACACTATGGTCCCAAATGCTTGTGCAGTCATAAATTAGGGAGGACAAGTGCAATTTACACACAAACTGTCAAGATCACAGGATCCTGTATAAGTCAGCATCAATTTATTTTAGGAACCCCAGGTCAACGTGCAGAAGCCGGCTTGCATTGCACATCAGCCAGTGAGGAAACACATATAAAAGGACACAGTAGCTCACCAGATCAGTGAAAAATCCAATGGATTTGCAGGGATACACTTTCTTACAGCATCCTTGATAGGAGGACAAGATGCTGCTGAAGCTACACATTGAAGCTGAATGAAAGCAACCAGGTGACCCAAAGGGATCCTTTCATGTAGCCTTCTGAAGTCAAATCCAAGAGGAAGGTCCCTGAAGGAAGAATGGAGCCGGACACCTTTCTAGCCTCCCAGAACAGCGCCTCATCTCGCTCCCGCCGCTTGCACCCATGATGCTGCTGCCCACAATGAAATCATGTTTCATACGAATTCTTACATTCTTTATACTATTTTATAATAAAAGTATTGCATTTGAAAAAAGAGAACAGATGGGAAGCAGTAGTACAGTGAAGTAAATGCCCCAATAAATACCAATAAATACGAAGGAGACTGTGAATGGGAAGGTAGCAGCAGCAGCAATGTTTCCATCCCAGTTGGTGTATTATATAGCAGGAAGTGCTATCAAAATTACACCACTGCTGAGCAGTCTAGTAGAGCTTGTCGTTAGGAAAAGAAAGGACCAGGGCAATAGCATTATGCCTGTAGTCAAGCCAAGAAGAGACACCCCATACTCAAGAAATAAAGCCTTGTCCAGCAGAATCAGGTCAGCAATCCATGTCGTCATTCTCATACCAGGGGATGATGCCATCTGTGCCAAAATAACGATCTCCAAAGTTCCCTAATAAAACATGAATTACATGCTTGTAATAGATGCAGCTCAGGAACTTCTTTCTGGCCCATGGAAATACCCACCACACTGCATCAAACAGTAAGTGTTAATCTTGCAGTGTCCTCACCTAAGACAAAAATTATTGTTAAAGCAGCCGAACAGAATCACTTATTGGAACATGAATGCTATAGCTAGACAATGCCTGATCTGGCTCACCAAACCAGCCAGAGCAAAACAAAGTGTCAGAAAACCACAACTGCTTACCAATGCCAGGGATGATATGGAATTCCTCATTGACTCTCTTGTCCACAGCTGTGGTGATGATATGCACACGGGGAAAAGCATAAGCAACGGAATGGACTCCCATCTCTGCCATCAGCAGAGACAGTAAGAAGATCCTATCCTCTTGTACATCGTGATCCTGTGGGATACAGCACTTGTGAGCAGTCCTTGTATGACTTCCATCCAGACCAGTGGTGGTATTCAACCGGTTCTGCCCGGTTCTGGAGAACCGGTAGCGGCGATGAGCAGTGGAGACCGAACTGGTTCTCTTCACTGCTCTGTGGTTGGCCCACCCGCCCGCCCGGGCTCCCATACTCACTTTTATGGCCAGAATTCAAAGCGCAGCTGCTTTGCGTGGCGCAGAATACCGCCGCGCGGCAGCTGCTGCAGTGACCACCATCATGCAGGCTTGCAGGAGGCAAGTTAGAACGCCTCTGCGCCTGCACAAAATGCGTTTGGCGCGTGCGTGCACGCAAAGTGTGTGCATGCGCGCAAAGCACCACGGCCACCGAACCGGTGGCAACTTTATTTGAATACCACCACTGATCCAGACTGCAGGTCAAATTATTCTGAGTTCTCCAAACCATTTTCAATGACAGCTTTAACCATCAATGCCTGTCATGTACGTAACCCCAATCCACATTAGCTGCATTCATCAGTCTGTCTTGGCTTACAACATCAAGAACATAAGAATTCCAACCAACCAACCACTCATCTCAGGTAACTTGGGCCTCAACATACCAGCAGCACCCGAATAGCCATCATGGCAGCAGCTCCTGTAGACACAGTGCTATCCATCAGGATGACGTAGTCTTCGCTAATCTCTTTGGGCAGCCTGAGATAATGCAGCTGGCAAGAGGAGAAAAGAATTCAGGAGAATAATCTTATCCATAACTCAGCTCCATCTCAAAACTATCTTAACTCCCTCCCCAAACCCCCTTCCATCTTTTTCACCTCAGGTTCCCCTGTGTCATGGTTGGTTTGGATGAGAATCTTTCCCAGGCGAATATCTTTGCAGACAGCTGTAAGAGCCTGCTCCATGGTCTCACCTGCTCTCAGGATGGAGATTCCAGTGATCTATAAAAGGGGAAAACAGCTTTCTTCCAGGATCCTTGTCAATATGCAACCACTTAAATCTAGTGCTGCAAAACATGGCTATGTATTTGTAACACAGTGACAGAAGCTTTTATTCCATGAAGAAAATCCCAGCTGCATCTCCAGCAGTTACTAATCAAAGTAGACTTTTCTAAGCAAGACTCACCGAAAGGCCTAATCTATAGAAAACAGACTGATCTTCACTAGCTTAATGAAAAGAAGGACTGGGGTGACATGTTAGAGGTCTTCCAATATTTAAGGGGCTGCCATGAAGAAGAGGGGGTCAACCTATTCTCCAAAGCACTTGAAGGCAGAACAAGAAGCAATTCCTTTAAACTAATCAAGGAGAGAACCAACCTAGAACTAAGGAGAAATTTCCTGAGAAAACAATGAGTGGAATAACTTGCCTCCAGAAGTTGTAGGTACTCCAACCCTGGAAGTTTTAAATAAGAGATTGGACAACCATTTGTCTGAAGTGATATAGGGTTTCCTCCTTGAGCAGGGGGTTGGATTAGATGACCTTCAAGGTCCCTTCCAACTCTGTTATTCCATTATTATTATATTTGTCAATTCACCACCTTTTCCCTATTCTGTCCTACAAAGATACTATCCTACAGGCCCCTTTGAGGCAATTTTTTAAAAAAAATCACTTACTCGTTGCCTGTGAAATCTCTTTCCATCATAAATTGTCCCCTGTGGTGTCTCTACAGTAACTGGCTGAAAAAAAAAATCAAGACAATTGTGGTTGGAACAGAAGGAGCTGACAAGGCCAAATCGGCAACCATGCAAGGCTAACTTCCTGAGGCATGCTTGAACCAAGAACACAAGAACCAGCCCATATGCAGGTAGGAGTTAGATCAGGGGTGGGCAAACTACGGCCCATGGGCCACATCCGGCCCGTTGGTCTGTCCAATGCGGCCCGCCCCTGAAAAAAATCGCTGCCCCTGAAAAAAAATCACTGGGCGTGGCGTATTGCCCTGTGCCGCGTGGCCCCCAAAGCTGCAAAACAGTGCGGAGCGATCTAGGGGTAGGAAAGAAAAGAAATTTGCAAAGGCCTCGGCTGGGAGTTCGAAATCACCTTCGAGTGCGACTCTCCGAAGGTGAGTCCCCGCCGATCCCCTTTTTTCCAGGGCTTCCAGGCTTAAACTTTGCAAAGGCAAAGCTTGCAGGCTGGAACGCCTTCCCGCCGAGGAGCGGAAGGGTTCCACCCGGCGGGCGGGCGGGCTGCTTGGAGCCACCTAAAGCTAGGCCGCTGCTGGTGGAGCCTTGCCCTGCCTTGGTGCCCCGCTTCCGGCTCGGCAGTCCTGCTCGGGTGGCACTTTAAAAGCCTGCTCCCAGCACCCGAGCAACTTCCCAGCAACTTTCCGCTTCGTTTTAACTCACGGGCGCCGCGCTGGCCCCGAGCCGCGCAGCGGAGGGGAAGCCCGGCGGGCGGGCGGGCTGCTTGGAGGAGGCGACCTGGCGGCGCTCCGGGCTTCCCCTCCGCCGTGCGGCTCGGGGTGAGGCGCGGCGCCCGCGAGTTAAAACAAAGCCGAAAGTTGCTGGGAAGTTGCTCGGTTTTCCGGGCTTCCAGGGCTTTGCAAAGGCAAAGTTTGCAGGCTGGAGCATCTTCCCACCGAGGAGCGAGAAGGGTTCCGCCCAGCGGGCTGCCGTGCGGCTCGGGCGGCGCCCGTGAGTTAAAACGAAGCTGAAAGTTGCTGGGAAGTTGCTCGGATTTCCGGGGCTTCCAGGCTTAAACTTTGCTCGGGCGGCACTTTAAAAGCCTGCTCCCAGCACCCGAGCAACTTCCCAGCAACTTTCGGCTTCCTTTAACTCGCGGGCGCCGCGCCTGGCCCCGAGCTGCGCGGGCGGAAGGGAAGCCGGGCGGGCTGCTTGGAGGAGGAGACCCGGCGGTGCTCCGGCAGCAGCAACAGGCAGTTTCATCCGGCTCCACTCAGGTGTCCGGTTGGGGCTGTCAGGAGTTGCTACGCTGGCGCAGCTCTGGCGGCTCCAGTCCGCGTGCCTTGGGAAGTAAAAGGCAAAACCAGGAGCCGCTGAGCCTGAGCCTCCGGTGCCGCTGCTCCCGTTGCAAAGCACCGCCGCGGCTCTTCCTTTTTGCCTTCCCTTCCCGAGGCAACGCGGGACTGAGCCGCACGGAGCCGCGCCGGCGGTAGCAACTCCTGACTCAGGGGGCCTCCGAGGAGAGGGGAAGGAGGAGAAGAGGGGGAAGGGGTGGGGGGCATTCCCAAAAATCTTGTGCTGACCCGCCCATCTGTCAAATTTTAAAAGTCAATGCGGCCCCGAGCCAAAAAGTTTGCCCACCCCTGAGTTAGATGGTCTGTGGCATCTCTGTTGCCACTTGTAAGATAAGTGGAGTGTTTGTGTGTGATCTTAAATGAGTGGGAGAAGCACACACCTTGAGGGGTAGAAAGGAAAGGGCATATTCAATCAACAGCCGCATGAGACGCTTGGAATAGAAGATGAATTCATCCCTGCTGGTATCCTTGTTCCTGCAAAGCAAACAGAAGTAAAAGAAACATTATTCCATGCTAGGATTCCATCCCAGAAAATGTCTTTTATCTAAAGCAAGCCTGTCACCATTGACAGCTCTGAATTTGCCTATGAAACCCAAGCCCTTCATCTTTTCCTTAAGCAGCTCTGATGCTCCTCTGTAGCTGCTAAAACACAAACTGTTGGACTTTTCCCTCTCCAAAGGCCTCTATCCTGTCTCAGAGGCAAGCATACCCCCACTGACACACATTGCCTAGTACCTGATAATAGTGTGCATCCCCCGAACCTGCGGTGTGCTCTCCAAGACACTTAAGGTTGTTGGCAATGGTTGTCCCTGATGAGCAGAGGCCAAGGCTGCTCTGTGCAAAAAAAAAAAAAAAAAAAGAACGATGAGTCACGTGGAAGAAAAGAACCAATGTCTCTGCTGGCCCTACAATAACAGCTCTGCATGCAAAACATCATTCCTGCTCATAAGGTCCCTCCCCCCAACATTTGTGCACAAAGAAAAAAATTGGATCCAAAATAAATTCTGAAAATTCAGGTTCCCCTCCCTGCTTCTAATAAGACAAATAGTGTAACCTAGGACATGAAACCGCTTATGAGCAATTATAAATTGCTCTAACTTCTCCCAGCAACTACAGCATACTAAAGTCTCCAGTGCCCACTCATGAAAGTCAGGCACAGCTAAGTTATCTTTCTACTACTGGATTAAAAAACAGGAGCACAGTAAATAACACAAAGAGCCCCCTAGTCTTGCTCCATTCCCACCGTCCCCTCAAAATTGAACACAGTACACAAGGAGAGGAAGGTGCAGCAGGAAATAGCCAAAGGAGACCAAGTGTCCTCACATATGCCAGCGTAGCTTCCTCTGGTGCAGGTGCCCAGGCCCAGCAGGACAGAAGAGAGACAGATAGACAGAGTGCATTAGGGGGGGGCAACAAGGCAGCAGCTTCCTGCCTGAGACACGGGGCAGAGGAACAGCAGAACGCTCCCACAGTACCAAAACCGGGAGAGCAGCTGGGATCCCAGTAGCTCACTGCAAGTCGTCTTAAATGACTGAATGAACTTCCTCTTCTCCATCCCAACCTCGCTGAAAGGTATACCGTTTTGGTATGCAAATTTACACTTGTGGAAATGTGGCTGGAATTCAGAATGTATTGAAACTCCCTTAAATACAGCCCCATATATTATATAATAATAATATATTGTATGTATGTATGTATGTACTGTATACTATTTTTCAGTTTTTGTGCTGAAAATCCCTGCTTATACTCGAGTCAGATTCCCTAAAAAAAATGGTGTGGAGTCGCTCCGGGCAGCGACTCCACAGCCAGCCGGGAAGGGAAGGCAAAAGCGCTGCCTTCCTTCCGAGCGCGGACTGGGCGCGCCGGTGGTAGTGACTCCTGACTCAGGGGCCTCCGAGGAGGGGAAGAGAGTGACTCCTGCCTCCGCTGTCATCATCATCTTCTTCTTTGGGTTAGTGAATCAATTAAACCTTTCATGATAGTGAGATCGTTCCAAATTAGTTATTTTATTTTTGAAATTTACCAGTAGCTGCTGCATTTCCCACCTCGGCTAATACAGTCAATAAGTTTTCCCAGTTTTTTGTAAAATTAGGTGCCTCGCTTATATGTCGACTTATACTGAATATAGTATGTATGTATGTATGTATGTGTGTGTGTGTTGGCAATAAATATTTCCTTGACATGGAGGAGAAAGTGAGGCTATCAAGCAGCACCCTTCCTGAGAGCTCTACTTAGAAGTCTGATCCTAAAGAAAGACGGCAAAGATGAACTCTCAATAAAAAGAGTACAAATCTAACATAGTCTAGTGAGGTTCCAAAGAGGTCAGAGGTTTGCACGTGCCCATTAAGGAATCTTCAGCCTAAGCAACTGCCTGTATTGATCTCCTTGCATATTCCCACCAGATAATGCCAGCAATTCTTCCCAACACCCAGCTGCTCTCCCACTGGCTGGCTTGATGGGTGTCAGAGAACAATACTAAGATGAAGAAGGTGGGGGAGAGAAGAAAAGAGGAGGAAGGAACTAGCTCTATTTCTTTAAGGGTGCCACCATACCTGACTGTGATTTCACGCTGGGCGGTAGGAGGAGGAGCCCACACCGGGAGGCAGTATTACAAGGCAGGGAGTAGTGGGAAGTGAAACAAAACAGAACAGCCGGTCACTGCACACAGCAACATTTGCCCCAAGGCCAAGCTTAAAATAATAAAATGGTGGCGCCATTCTTCCCCATCTCCCTATTGCTTACTAATTTGGGACAAAAACCATGTGGAGGTAGGGCCATTGGGAGTGGAAGAATTCTAGGGAAACCCATGAGCCTCAATCTTTACTTTGTGGCTTATATAGGGGAGCAACGGCCAGGAATTGGATGCCTTTCCAGGATATGGGGAAAGGATAAGTTCTTGGCAGGGAGTGAATAGTCTTTTGGGTTATAATAACAAAAAGCAGATACTGGGCAACAAAGAGGAATAACCATGTGGGAATGGGGCTTTCTGCAGCAGTGGTGTTTTCTCCCTCCCCAAGACTCCTCCTCCTCCTCACCTTTTCCAATTGGCTATGAACATGCTGAACAATCAAGTCCAGAGCCACAAAGTTCTCTCCACCTGGAAGAAAATAAAGGAAGTTTGAAAAGCCAAAAGTTCTGAACGAGGGATGTCTGCACCTCAGGTAATATTTCACCATTACCATTCATAGCTCAATGGCAGGTCTCATCTTTTTTTTTATTTTCCTATATCCCATAACTCAATCAGTCTGGATTTTTTTTTAATGCTCCTTAAAGGTCTTGAAGGTGCAAATGGTTCCCTTGTCATAGATATTAAACTTTGTTTTTAATCTTTACTTAGTTTTAAAACCTTTCATGAGAACCATTTTGGGTGCTAAGGTGCTGGGCTAGAAACCAGGAGACTAAATTGTAGTCTTTTGTGTTTATGCTCAAAATTCCTGGGTATCTTTCAGTGAGCATTGGCACATAACACAGCCCAATGTTGCACCTTGAACAAATCAACAGCCTTTCCTCTTCCTCTCACCTCGAGGCACCACAATGTCTGCCGCCTGCATTGTAGGCTCAATGTACTGCTCAAAGGCTGGCTTCACAAACTTGCTGTACTGCTTGATGACACCTGCCACATCCCGCCCACGTTCCATGATGTCCCGCTTCAACCGCCGTACAAGCCGGATATCGGAGTCTGTGTCCACGAAAACTTTCATGTCCAGGAGCTGCAGAAGTCACAAGGACGGGGGGAAAAGCCTTATCTTAAGAGACCAAAGCCTTATCTTAGAAATTATTCAAATGCTTGCACATTTACACTCATTTACAAGTTACTTCCCACAAAGTAGATGCATTTATCACACAAATTTAATAGGGAGCCCATCTACCCAAGTTGCTCCATGTCCTACCAATGTGTTGTTATCTTTGCCCTATTCAGTACCTGTAGAAGCTCTTTATTGGCAAATGACAGGATACCTTCAAATATAATTACATTGGCCCCATAGATTATTTTCTGCAAAGAAAGGAGAAATATGTCAATTAAAGTTAAGGAGAGAAATCAGAACGCAGAAGAAACTCTGATCCAAGACGCTCTTCCTGGGTACAGGGAAACTTCTTACTTACAAGGAACCAAGTTCAATTCCAATATGATGCCCTCCCCTTCACACTAAGTTGTTTCTTGTACAATAAGACTTTACAATCTAACAAAGCTTTCAAATGTAATAGTTGCCAATGGAGTAGGGACACAGCCCTCAAATCACCCATGGAGGCAGAAAAGCCTCTAGCAGCACTATTTTCATCCTGTGACTATCAGTTTTCAGGAAAGGGTGATAAGTAATTTCTCCTAAACAAAAATGGAATGGTCCACTGTATTCCAGAAATATTATTTATTGAATTTATTTGCTACCTTTCTTGTATTGAATGAAATATATTCATCTTTAGTCTATTAACTTCCTCCACCTAAAAAATAGAGTTACAGACTCCCTACAGTAGCAAGCAGGTGAAATATGAGCAGAACTATAATTCTATTTTCTGTCTTCAGTCCCCAAAATGAAACAGATCAGGCATTCAATGAATACTATATTATCATAGCAAAAACAGCATAGCCTACTTCAGATGGACTCTCCCTGACATTAGAAAATCAACTAATGACATCATAAAAATATTGGTAAGCTCTTTTTCAGATCATATTAAATTCTATTTTGAGTTTACTTAGAAAGTGCTTTAGAAAAACTTCCATTTTAAAAAGCAAGATGGAATTCATTATATGAACTAGGACAGAAAATACAAAGTGAGACATTCTGTGAAAACCAGTGGTGGGCTGCAACTGATTTTGTGAATGTGTGCTTCATGCGTGCAGCGTTAAAAAAGCACCAATTTGAACCTTTACAGCTTACCATCTAGGGCAGCCCCAGTAAGAAAAAAGCTGAGGTGCGGAAATCCACTGTGCAGCGCGAATCAGTTGAGTTGAAAAACACAGAAATACAGGACAGGCTAAGGCGGGGTGGGGCCAGCTGAAAGTCAAAACTACCGCTAAAACCGGTCTGAACCAGCAACAGCCCACCACTGGTGAAGACCATTTATACAGTTAGTCAAATGCAGTTTTCCTTCCAAAGATCGGGCAGCATTTGAACCTCATCAGGCTCCAAAAGAAGAAAAGCCTGCCAATTCAAGCAAGCATAGTAGCTAAGATAAAGAACATCTTTTTAAATTAAACACTTTTTAATTTTCACTGGTTGAAAGAAGTTGTAATTAAATAAATGAATAGTCCTTTTTATAAAAACAGGGCTAGAATCAGGTTGTATTATTTTTTCCTGACTGTGAGAAACTCCTTTTTCCCCATACCTGGAGAAACTAAACTGGTAAGATAGACCGAGAGCTTCTCAACCTCAGCAGTTTGAAGATGTGTGAAATGAAAGGGGAATTCTAGGAGGTGAAGTCCACACACTTGAGAAACATTGAGGCAAATCAATTTAATGTCTTTATGTAGAAGGTATACAGTCATTTTAGGGAGATATTTCATTTCCACATTAGAATAGAAAATCTACCTCAGGAATGAGGAATCTAAGGCTTCCACATGTGAACCATTCCCAGAAATTTTCATTATTGGCGATCTTTGCTACGGTAGATGCTTAGAGCTATGATTCTGCATTCTCTAGAGGAGCTTGGGTGACTTGCATCTGGTCTATAACAACCCCTCCAACCGAAAGCTTCTATGTATTTGTGCAGTTTTAGCCAATTGCAGAACACCAGAATACCTTACAGAGTTAATAAAGCCCCAGAGAAGAGTGGAGTGGATGCCTTTTAATTTCTAAAAATTGCTGTAAATAGCGTGACATCCTTCTGCACTTACATACCCACTCCTTGCTCCGGCTATGTGTGGTAAAATCATATACAGGAACTTTAACACTCTTGCCCTCTTTCAGCTTCCGTAGGACACTGATGAGCAGGTCAAAATCAAAGGCATCAGGGTGGTCAAAGTTGTATTCATTACAAGCAGCTTGCTCTTGCTTTTCTTTGTTCAGCACCTGGAAGAGCACCAGAGACATCAGAAAACAGGGAAGAGAACAGACTGGATCAGTACTGCAGAGGTGGTTTCCTAGACTTCAATTTTCTCACTTCCTCCCATCTCTGCCTTTGAGAAGGGTGGAGTTGAGGGAGTTGGGCCAAGATATTTTAACCAGCCCACCTTGTAGAAGCTATCCATGGAGAGGAGCACCACCCAAGGCACATCTAGTGCTTCAATGATTTTGTTGGCCACTGTAGTCTTGCCAGATGCACTGCCACCACACAAGCCTGGGAAAGATGAAAACACCACTAACACAAGCTAACGAGAAGAGGACAATCTGGAGGAACAGCCCTAAGACATGTTCCCTCTCCTCTTATTCTTTACTGCCTAGTGTGCCTGGATTTCCAATGATCCCCCCTTCAATCTCCCTAGTGGGAAAGAAGCCAGCATGCAGATCTCACCAACAGCATTACTCAGAGTGGCATGCATAGATGTGACCCACGTAACACATGTACAACTAAACCCAGCAGGTGTGGTACTACCAATATGGCCAAAAACAGCAGAATTGCCTGATTTTTTTTAAAAAAAAAAACCCTCTTATTTCAGCATATGACTCTCATTCTATGCAAAAAGCTGCAACTTTTCAAGAAGGGAGGGGAAATGCGGTACAGAAAATTAGAAACCAGTAGGTATCCAAAGGCAGGGAAACTGGATTTTCAGTTGTTGGATAAATTTCAGTTGAAAGTTCCCAGTTGCTGGATAAATTTCATAAGGGATTCAAACAGACCACCACCACCCCACCACCTATAGGAGAAAAGGAGCAGCCACCGATTTCCCTACCAATGACAAAGGCTTCTTTGAAGGGAGTGCCAGTCTCGTTGTACCAGGGCGGCCGCCCAGCAGTGTAGATGGTGCGCTTGCTGGTCCAAAGCAACGGCGGCTCCGTTTTCGACTGGCTGGTGGTCCTTTTCCGTGGGGAAAGCGACGGCGTGAGCGGCAAGCGGCCGACAAGGCTGTTCAGGGCGGCTCCTCTGCTCCCGCTGAGCCGGAGGGAAACCGACACATTAGGGAAGACTATCCCGCCCCGCCCGACAAAGCAAACCACGCACGGCGCAGCTTCTTCTGCACTTCATCCCAGCCACCTGCAACCCGCGCCGCCCTGTCATGCCGCGTCTCCGGACGCATCCGGGGCTCGCCTCCCAACGTGCTTAGGGAGAACTAAGCCATGCAATGGGAGACGGAAGAAGTACGTGGCCGCGACTGTGGAGAGGAAATTTTAACCCGGGAGTGGGGGGGGACACTTTCCAAGGGAAGCGGACAAGGGACGGCGGCGAACTCGCTCGGCATCCGCCTGCGATGCCCTCGGGTCGCTCTACCCGCACGGATTCCTCACCTGCTGCGCCGCGCAGCCGGAACAGCTTCCTCGACCACGCCGTCCGCGGACGCCATCTCGGACACGCTCCCGCCAGTCCTCTGCCTGCAGCCGCACAGCTTGCCGGGAGAACGCCGAGGCGTGGCGCGCGTTTTGGCACTGTCGACACCGCCCCTGCACTGCGAAACGTCAAGTTCCAGGAAGACCATAGAGAAGAAAAGACGAGAGAGAGCGGGGGGGGCGGCGGATCTTATTGTCGAGACTCCGAGCTTTCCCCTCGGGGAAGCCATTTTCAAGATCCGTGCGGAATTTGCAGGTTGCTCGTTGTGGAGGGAATTGAAACTGACCCGTTTTTCATCTGCCGACTATGAGTAACAGCCAAAATGTCTGGTTGCCAATGGTGTAACTTTCCTGGGTCACCGTCTGCTTAGTCTAATTCACGGAATAAAATTTTTAAAAAGTGTAATGTCACAGCTAGGTATTAAAAGGGAGGGGGAAGACATGTCACAGTTAGGTATAAAAGAGAGGGAAGTGAAGATTATCCGTCGTGACAGCTATAAGTGATGTAGTTACCAGTAAAATAAGAAATATTCACCATTCTCTCCATTTTAACTGCTTTCCTGAGGCGGGATTGTGCCATCCAAATCTCCATTGGAAAAATGTTCCATATGGTAGATGCTATTAGGGGAAAGTACTGTATAAATGTCTGCTCTCCTCTGATCTATTTGAGGCAGATATCCTGCAGGTAACCTGGCTGCTAAGCTAGATAGAGTTATAAGCCAAAATCAGTATTTTGAATTGCATGCACCTGTGTATTGGTCACCAGAGCCTGTAGCATTGATGTGATAGTAATCTAAATAGCAGTAGTTTGCACCAAACAATCACCAAGCTTCTCTATTTTGAACTAACTGTAGCTTCTAATCATCAACCATAATTTCCATTTCTAACAATGCAACTAGCAGTTTGCTAGCAGTTTATGGTGTCTTCATAGCATCATGCAGTCATAGTTAAAAGTGTTACAAAGTCTACTCTCATTTTGGCACAACAACAAAGCACTCTTTCAAACATTGAATCACTAATGGGAGAATGTCCTAACATTTAAACTAACATTTAGGAAATATGTTAGGGCACTGTTTTTCTACTTCAGCAACTTTAAACATGTGTCATCTCCCTGAATCCCTCAGCCAGCACTGCATTATGGCATAGCACAGTGTATCATCCTATCCAATATTTATTGGATCACCTCAATCATGTTCATTTATATTTCAACTGATTATAAGAAAGGATACTTCTGGAAAAAAAATTGTGTTTATTCTTCTTAAGCAAGGCTTGAGCTTCCATATTCTTACATACTATCCATGATGAACCAGGGCAAGACCAATCTAAGTCCAGTGGTTTGATTCTCACATTGGCCAACCAAATGACCTCTGAAGTACTTGCAAGCAGCAGACTGAGATATACCCCTATTCACCAATTGTTCCCTTGCAATTAATTGGAGGCATGCTGGCCTCAGACTACAGCCAAATTGATTTCTCAGTACCGATAATTCCATCTGTATTCCTGGGAAGTTTCAAAACATTTTAAAGGTTGGTGAGACAACATTTTTCCTTCATGGATACAATTCCAATTTTCTTTTAGCAAGTCTTATTTCTCTAGATGTCCAATTACCATATTATATAATTCTCATGCACTTGTCTTGAGGAGTTGGAGGTTCAAAGTGCAGCTTTTCGTTTTTGTTTTATTCCTATCTCAAAGGTTGCTTCCGGATTATTGTCTTGAATATTATGGCTGTACTCCATCTATTGAGCTGTTTATTTCTATCCTCCATATTTTTTTACTAGTGAAATGAAGTTGTTAAGATTGATTGGGATCTTAATGGTGCTGTTCAAAAGACAACTGGACTTTTTTGTTTTTTCTTTAAAAATGTTCTGAACTCCAGAACGTTTGAAAGCGAAACATTTTCAAGGAAAAAAACAAGCCAGTTGCCTTCTGAAAAACACCCTTGGGACAACCATGATCTGTGGGATGCTTCTCAACATTTTCATTTATTTTGGCAAAACGATATTGCTTACACATATTTCAAATTAAATTCAAGGTGCTTGCTTTAACATACAGATCTCTAAAGAGATCTGTATGTCAAAGTAAGAGATTGGTGTTATTTTTATTAGAAGAAGTGGCTTTTCCGACATGTTGTGAACAATAATCTTGTTCACAACATGATTTCAACAAAGATTTCTTATACATGCCAATCCAGAATGAGGCTTAGCTAGAATTTATTATGGTAATGAATTTCTTGGTAAATGCTTATAAACCATTTGAACTTGCAACTTCCTGCTAGCCTCCCCACAGATTTTGGTTCTTGGAAAATGGCAATAAGTTGTGAGGTAATTATTGCTTAATGAACCACGATCCTCTCACTTAATTTGTTTAATGGTAGCAACAGGAACTGCAGGGATTGTCATTTGTAAGCAATGCAATCACATGACACCACACTTTAGGACTGTGTTATTTAGCAATGGAAATATCTGTCTTAACTACTGTTATCCTGTAGTCCTGCCTTAGGTACAAAGCCAGCTGAGTAATCTTGGCCTGTTACTCTGTCTCAGGCCTAGGAAAGAGGCAGTGACAAACCACTTTTGAAATCTTGCAACAAAACTGCAGTGACTAGTATACGCAGTCACCAGGAGTCAACACTGACTTGAAAGCACAGGCAGCATCTGGTATCTAACCCATTTTTCTGCCTAGTTTTATGCTTTGAATATATTGAAAGAAGTTATTATTCCTCTAAGGTTGAAGCTGACTAGGTAGAAGTCTCTAATTTTCACACCAATGACAACCATTTTTTAAACAAGGGACAGTGTCAACTCTGAAGTTGGCTGTACTGGGGCCATTTTTTATTTTTCCGCTTCAGTGCTGACACATACTGGAGCCGAGAGATAGGGAGGGGGGAATAGAGAGAACTGGGGTGCTGTAACCAAAACAAAATGCTTTCCCTTGGGAACCAATAACATTCCCTCAGGTATTCAGAAGGAGGAGACTGAGGTCATCTAGCAACTGGACTGTATGCTGATTGGACCATATGGGGGTTTGGGGAAAGTGACAAACTTTCACTTTTAATTAGGTGAAAACCGTGGGAACTTTTAGAGTCGGTTTTCACCAGACTGTGCCAATATGATATTTCCAATAAAGCTATTCCTTGAGGACTTCACCTGCCTCGGAGTTTTGCTTGATAGGGGATTATTACTTGGAACCTTGACAGACAGATGGCACTGGAACAAGTCTTCAAGGTTGTTAAACTAGTAGCCACATGTTTATTGACTCAGAAAAATAGGAATGGGGTTGAGATCCAGAGAAGAATATATAATTTCAAGGATAAAAGAGGTTCTTGCAGAAGGAACTGGGTTTTGGGGGATGAATCCATTTGCATTTATACTGATACAAACTCAGAATGGAGTGAAGAACTTACAGTAAAAGTGATTTGATCATCAGCAACATAGAGAGGTGGGTCTGTGGGTCTGTGATTGAATAGTGGCTTGCCTATCTAGTAAAATGTTGGGGACGCTATGTTATGAAAAGGTTAAAACCAAGTAAAGATACAATGCAAATACAATTATAAGGTTTTGTATTGGTCTGAGTAAGTGTATTATCTGAAGCTAGTCACTAAATATTATTTTTTGAGGACCAAACAAGATTAATAAACACTGATTGGCAACATTTTTGAATACTGTATTAAGCAGTTCTGGACAAAAATCTTTACCATATCATACAAAGGACATTCAAATTGTTTTTTTCTAGCAACCAAGTGCTATTGTTATTAATGGTATTCTATTATGTATTTACCTATGCTTAACACCTATATATAAAGTACCAGCAAAAAAATACAACAGGTCATGTCACTCTCAGATACAATGCTTGGGGTGGGGGGGGGGTGGATTTGATAGTTGATGCTAAGGAATGGGGAATGCTATTCTAAAGTTCACTTTGGCTGTCACTGTATAATGAACTTAAAAAGGAAAACAGTGTTTCATCTGAGCAAGATCATGGGAATGGAACAAATCAGTGGGGTCTTCCTTATAGTCAGTGTGCCTTTTTTCCATCTTTCATTCAAGAGAAAACTACACTGGCATAAATTGCCGTGCCCCCAGAATCTTTACTGCAGCTCAGCACCTAGCCAAGTAGTGTTTCTGGACTCACACAATTTAATTTCACAGTAGCAATTGATCAATTTACTGCTGTCCTGTGCCTTTCTATCCAGCATTGATTGCCAAAGGGAAAACCAGTCATTAATTGCTCCCTTCAATGTACAATAACATTGAGGGTTCAACTATTTAAAAAAAAAGTATTTAGCTTTAAGAAATTAGTTACTGTCTATTGCTTCTGATAGGACTCTGGGATTTCACAGATTACTGTATTTTATTTTGAGTGTTGGTTTTCTCCAATTCAAGGTATACTATACATATTTAACGTATTATAATATATTTTGAGATGGGTGGCCCTATAAATTAGATAAATAATAAAATGCTCCCATCTCTTATTTTACTCACAACAATCTTCTAAGATGGGTTAGGCTGAGAAAGCATGACTCACCCAAAATCACCCAGCTGACTGCTGCCAATGATAGATTCCTGCTGGTTTAATTCATATGATAGTCCAGTCAGAAAAATAGAAGATTAATATATTTGTTCTGAATGCCACCCCGCCACCCCAAAAGCCTGCTTGATTGTAAAGCATAGGAGCCCGGAACAGGAAGCTCTCAGTGTTTTTTGGATATAGAATAGAATAGAATAGAATAGAATAGGAGAGGAGAGGAGAAGAGAGGAGAAGAGAAGAGAAGAGAAGAGAAGAGAAGAGAAGAGAAGAGAAGAGAAGAGAAGAGAAGAGAAGAGAAGAGAAGAGAAGAAGAGAATTCTTTATTGGCCAAGTGTGGTTGGACACCCAAGGAATTTCTCTTGGTGCAAATACTCTTAGTATATATACAAAACAAAAGATACATTCATCAAGAATCATAAGGTACAACATTTAATGATAGTCATAGGGTACAGTAAGCAATCAAATCATACTAGGAAGCAGTCAATATAAATCGTACGGATACAAGCAACAAAGTTACAGTCCTACAGTCACAAGTAGGAGGGGATGGGTGATAAAGAGTGATGAGAAGATTAACAGTAATAGTAGTGCAGACTTTGTAAATAGTTGAACAGTGTTGAAGGAATTATTTGTGATGGCTTTCAGGAAAAAACTGTTCTTGTGTCTAATAGTTCTGGTGTGCAGTGCTCTATAGCATTGTTTTGAGAGAAGGAATTGAAACAGTTTATGTCCAGGACATGAGGGGTCTGTAAATATTTTCACAGCCCTCTTTTTGACTCATGCAGTATGCAGGTCCTCAATGGAAGGCAGGTTGGTAGTAATTGTTTTTTCTGAAGTCCTAATTATCCTCTGAAGTCTATGTCCTGTTGGGTTGCAGAACCAAACCAGACAGTTATAGAGGTGCAGATGATAGACTCAATAATTCTGCTGTAGAACTGTATCAGCAGCTCCTTGGGCAGTTTGAGCTTTTTGAGTTGGCACAGAAAGAACATTCTTTGTTGTGCTTTTTTGATGATGTTTTTGATGTTAGGTGTCCATTTTAGGTCATGTGATATAGTAGAACCTAGAAATTTGAAGGTCTCTACTGTTGATACTGTGTTGTCTAGTATTGTAAGAGGTGGTAGTATGGGAGGGTTTCTTCTAAAGTCTACCACTATATCTACGGTTTTGAGTGTGTTCAGTTCCAGATTGTTCCGGTTACACCATGAGACAAGTTGTACAACCTTTGGTCTGTATGCGGATTTGTCATTGTCTCAAATGAGACCAATCACTGTTGTGTCATCAGCAAACTTCAGTATTTTAACAGATGGATCGTTTGAGATTCAGTCATTGGTATATAGGGAGAAGTGGAGAAAGCACACAGCGGGGGGCTGTGCTTATTGTACAGGTATCAGATGTGATTCTGCGTAGCTTCACCTGCTGCTTCCTGTCTGTTAGGAAGCTTATGATCCACTTATAAGTGTGTTCAGGTACTGCTAGTTGGTTTAATTTACTTAGAAGAATGTCTGGACTGATGGTATTGAATGCTGAACTGAAGTCTACAAAGAGGACCCTTGTGTAGGTATTTGGAGATTCAAGGTGTTGTAGGATGTAATGCAGAGCCATATTAACAGCATCATCTGTTGATCTATTTGCTCTGTATGCAAACTGCATGGGATCTAACAGTGGATCCGTGATGGTTTTCAGGTGGGACAGCACAAGCCTTTCAAAGATTTTCATAACTACAGATGTTAGAGCAACTAGTCTGTAGTCATTCAATTCCTTGATGGAGGGCTTCTTTGGCACTGGGATGATAGTAGAGCATTTGAAGCAGGAAGGAACATAGCATATCTCTAGTGATCTATTGAAGTTTCGGGTGAAGATGGGGAACAATTGGTCAGCACAGTCTTTTAAGCAAGAAGGAGTTATCTTGTCTGGCCCTGGTGCTTTTCCTGGCTTTTGTCTGTGAAATAGATCTTGCACTTCTTTTTCTGTGATCACCAGAGGTTGTGAACCCAATGGGTTGGGGCCAGTTGTAGGAGGCTTGGCTGTTGTTGGTGTGTTTGAGATGCGGGTTGTGGAAATAGGTGGCTGTAGTTTCCTTTCAAACCTGCAGTAAAACACATTCAGGTCATCTGCTAGTTGTTGATTTCCTTCTGTCTGGGAAGGAGGTTTGCTGTCACCAGTGATGTTTTAAAAAACATGTTTTTCACATGTTTGCTGGTTCATTTGTTGAGAACTGATTCCTTAACTTTTCAGAGTAGCTTCTTTTTGCTGTTCTGATCTCTCTTGCTCATATGTTTCTGGCCTGATTGATTTTGGTCAGGAAAATAGCCCTCTCATCCATCTACTCACATTTTGCATCTCTGTATATACCTCAAACACTCTTCACACTTTACTTTCTCCAGCTTTCATATATAACACACAGATACCAAAGAGCTGAATTCCTTGATGACAGATGTATCTGGGAGTTTGCTATCGTAGTGCAAAGAGAACAAGGCTAGATCTTCAGGCTGTCCTACCCAAAGCTAAAAGGAGCATAGAACTATAGTGTTCACCAACTAGACCAGGGGTCTCCAACCTTGGGAACTTTAAGCCTGGAGGACTTCAACTCCCAGAATTCCCCAACCAGCTTTGCTGGTTGGGGAATTCTGGGAGTTGAAGTCCTCCAGGCGTAAAGTTGCCAAGGTTGGAGACCCCTGAACTAGACAGGTTGAAGGCATTTCTGCCAGAGTCTTCTTGGCCACTTATATTTGAGGGATTGTCTCTTTCCAATTATTGTACATATGCCTATCCCATTAGGACTAGCAGAAAAGGCAAGTTGCAGGCTCCATCTGATGCAGTTACACCTGAGGAACTCAGGAGATGGGCCTTCTCTGCCATGGCACCTACACTGTAAAACATCATTCTCCCCATCTACTATGGTCTACTACCATTCTTAGTAATCTTCCAGAAGTCCCTCAAAATGTTGGGTCAACAGGACTGGTGGTCTCAAGGAAGTGGTGAATTGGTGAGATGATTAATATGTTCTCTGCTAGCTTTTTAATAATATCAATGTTTTTTTTTAATTGTTGATTTTTTAAAAGGTTGTTCTTTCTTGGGTATGATTTTATTGTATGCTACCCAGAATCACATTTGTGAGATAGGCAGCCATATAAATATCAGATAAATGCATAAATAAGAGCTGAACACATTTCAGATAACAGATAATCAGAGTTGGAAGGGACCTTATAGGTCATCTAGTCCAACCCCCCACCCAAGCGGGAGACCCTACACCATTTCTGACAAATGGCAGTCCAATCTCTTCTATGGCTTCAATATCCTCAAGTTCATCCCTGAAACACCCTAAATGCTTTGCATGGAAGGTTTTGTGTTGGGAGAAGAAGAGAAAACTGGGTTCCAGAGTGGAAAAACTAAATGCAACTCTTGACTGACTCTGCAGCTGGCTAAGAATGAGAAGGAGGCAACATCGCAAGGATGGGTCCCTCAGAAATGTTTAGTAAAGTATCTTTGTGCCAGAGCAGACAGGATATAATAAGTCCAATAAGTGAACTGTGAAGCTTTTAATTTAATATATAACAGAATAATAGAGTTGGAAGGGGCTGTGGAGGTCTTCTAGTCCAGCCTCCTGTTCAAACAGGAAACACTATACATTTTTGGACAAATAGTTATCCAATCTTAAAAACCTCCAATGTTGGAGCACCAACAACTTCTGGAGACAAGTCACTCTAATTAATAGTTCTAACTGTCAGGAAATTTCCCCTTACTTCTAGGTTGGTTCTCTTTCCTCAATTAGTTTCCATCCATTGCTTCTTGTCTTGCCTTCTGGTGCTATGGAGAATAAGTTGACTCCATATCTTCTTTGTGGCAGCCTCTAAGATATTGGAACACTGTTATCATGTCACCCCTAGTCCTTTTCATTAAACTAGGCATACCCAATTCCTGCAACCATTCTTCATATATTTTAACCTTCAGTCTCCTATATATATAGTGCTCACCCATCCTGGCATTTATTTTAAATACATAATTGTTAAAATTTATTGTAAATATATAAAACCCCATGAGTTATCTATCTGGTATCTGGCAGGTTTTATCCCTGCAGAAGGGAGAATAACTTTAATCTAAATCTGTCAATATATCTTTCTGTAGAATTAAGAATTGACTGAGTTGTATTGCCTGGGTAGATCTGTCACTATTGTCCAAAGTTTGGAAACTGTTCCCAGTTGGATGCCTTCTGCTGTCCTGTGTTGGCCTTTCCCAAATGAAGTATTACCCACAGCCAGTTTGTATATTAAAAAGCATTTTGGAAGCCTTCCTCCAATAAGATAAGGCAGGCAGCCATGAATGGGTGTAAACTATAATTTTGATGTGAAATAGCTTTCTCCTTTGCTTTTTGCTTATTTTGTCTTTACAGTATTCTGATTATTGTTTGGAACAAGGCAGAGAAATTCTATCATCCATTAAAGGAGCAGGCATCATGTAATAAGGAGGAGCTTGCATCAAGATAAATTGATTTGGCAATTCAACACTCCTTTAGTATCTCATGTAACCAGTGTAATGGATGTAAGTTTTGCCCTTCATTCTTTGCTCATTTTATTATATTAAATTCTTCCTTCCTGATTTCAGTGTTCAATATAAATGCACACACAAATCAGGGTAATATTTAAAGTGGATAATTTCAAGGCATTTTTTAAAAATACATTTTGTTTTAATATTTTCACATTTATGTGAAGGCAGGGATCTTAAAAATGTAAAAAAAATAAACACGTGACATAAAAATATGGCACAAAGAATATAATTGCCAGGTGGCCTTGTATCACTAATACTCTAAATGGAAAAGAGTTTCAAAGAATAAGATACCAAGGAGGTTTCAGTAACTGGAGAAAATTGTCATTATCTCTTTTAGGAAGCTCATAGTCTAAGAATAATTTTATCATATAACCAGAATATATATCAATTTATTTTGCAATGTAAACATTAGGTATTTTATGAAAATGTTGGATAAAGTATAACTACAAGTAGATTACTGATAATTTTTTAAAAGATTGGATTTCTAGGTAAATGTAAACTAGTACTAATATCAATATATAAAATAACTATAGAAATCACAACAGATTCTCCAGGGAGCTGCACCCATTAGATATAAAAATATCCAAAAGTATTCAAAAACTAAAAGAGGTACATTTCCCTGCTAACAGTATTCCCAGGCTGAATAATAGTTCTTGAATTAATTTGATATACCTAACAAATGTTAGGACAAAAAAATTAAAATTACATCTGAAATTATGTCATAAGCTTCAACAATATTATATATATAGATATATAGATATAGATATATATTAGCAAAAGCATTGAAATTTCTCATGGTGTCTCAGTGGAAAAAGATTATCTGAAACTCACTTGCAAGGAACAAAATCTGTATCTAGTAACATTTATGGAAAAGAGGAATTAAACTAAAATTGTTTAAATAGGTTGGAGTTTATTTAACTAAAGGTATGGGTTTTGTCATCCCTTTGAAAGAAGTTGGGTTAAATTATTCTTTTACCGATGGAATATAATTGTTTATGCATGTGGGGTTTTATTCGTTAATAAAAAAGGTGCTATAGATTAAAAACCCTACGTTCTTAGGTCGCAAGAAAAAAATATTCACTTTAAAAGGGTCAGGATTCAGGGTCCTTTGGAGAAATATCTTTTGGCTCTTTTCCTCTTTTATAAAGAATTATTATCCGATGGCGACGGACGTCAGATTTCACCAGGTAGGGAGGAGGACAAAGGCTGCTGAAGCCGAGCCCCGGCGGTTGCAACCCAGAGCCGGGCTTCCCGTCTACTTCGCCCTCGCCGGCTCAGGGAGTCACAATGGCTTTCGTGCCAAAGACAATGCGCTCATTCTCCGAGACGCTTCTGCAATCCAGTCGCCCGTGACCGCAGCAGAAGTGGCCCGGATCGTTCGCGCCACTGGCTCGTGGAAATGCCTCCCCGACCTGGCCAGCCAGGCGCTCGGGCTTTCTCGATTGTGGCTGTCCTCTTAGTCCCCAACGGGCTTTGGCTCTTTCCAATGTGAAGCCTCTTTTGGACGGGCGACCTAAAAAAGCACCTTATTGCACGAATCTTCCTGGCATTTGCCCAGCCGGGTCGCACCGGCCGGCGCGACTCTTCCTGAAATGCAGTCGGACTGAGGGTTGTAGAGCCCGGGAGGAATCGGCCGAAAGCCTTGGGTTTGGGCACCTCTGCCCGGAGTTATCCCAAGCTGGGTCAACCTTCACCGGCTGGTCCTGTTTGAGTCCCATCCTTGAAGGAGGATCGGCCTCACGTCCTCTTTGGAGGTGTTTTTTGTTGTTGTTGTTTTTTAGAGAAATGCGGGACGGGTCTGATTTAAAAATCTCTTTAGAAAAAGTCTTCCCCGCGTGCTATCATGGGGGTCGGTGGCATAATGCGACCTCCCTGGTTATTGTATCAGCTCAACCTCTGGATTTGCTCAAGGCCTTGAACCATTCAAAAACGTTACACGCACTAGATTCGCGTCACACACTAAGTACCGACGATGACGATAAATAATAATAATTAAAAAAAAAACTAAGCGGCTTAGGCCAATCAAATTCAGCATATTCTGCCAATAAGGCTGCTAATTTTTTCCTGGACTGGGTTAAACCTGCTGCGGGAATACAGCCATCCAGGAGACATCAGCTGCCTCACCTAAGGAGGCCTCCGGTCAGTGGGAGATTTCTTGGTCCATTAATTCGACCAACCAACGGAGCAAGCAATGCCTTCCGGGAAAGAGCTCGCGCCTTCTCCCACAGTAACGATGCAAGAGGCTTAACAGAAGCACAACGGGCCCCTGATTACCAGGCCCTCCCCACCGCCACAGCCCCACGGCTGCTTCCGTCAATGGCTTCGGTGGCGATACCACACTGCTGCCTCCCCATCAGTAAACCCTTCTCTGTCGCGCCCGTCTGATCCTCGCCTGAGTCCGATCTTTTCAGAAGCGGCTCGTCAAACCATCTCGGCCCCAAGGGCCAGCAAACCGCTCATCAACTTCCCAGCAAGACCGGCCGCTCCATTTGCGGCGATAAGCCTTTTACTCACCTCGGATGCTCGCCTCTTCTTCCAGCGCTTGGCGTTACTGATCCGCCGCCCAACGCTCCAAGTCCTGGAAAACGGGGCCGACTTCGTGGCTCCTAGCGGAATGACACTCCCTCGCGATTTATGGAAATCCTGCTCTTGGGTGCCCGGTGATCCGTGCCCTTGTTCGCAATTGTGACCACAGAGCAGCTTTGCACCTGCCAGCACCCCCAGTGCCAAAATGCTCCCTCAACTCAGCCTTCCTCAACCACCGCCTGTCCTTCCCGTGTCCCACCGTAACCGACCCAGCTGACGGGGAGGGGTTCTGAATCGACTAAGCTGGAAATGCGGAGAGGACCCAAGAGAGCCCATGGGGAAGGGAAGCCCAGCCGGGCAGCTCTGTCCTGGAGGGGAAAGGCTACTGCCCCAGCCGCCTGGTGCAGAAAACCGCAGAGATCCTGGAGTAGTGCAAATAAGCAAAGACGTTACAGAAATAAAAAGCAGATTTAAGCCTCGGAAGTAGAAATAAGTTCCACTCTAATTCACTGGAGTATCAGAGGTAGGAAGGGTAAACGCAGTCAAGCTTTCACGATTGTTACTCTAGTGTTATAGTCTATTCTATTCTCTATTATCTATAGTATTATATTATACTCTATCTATCATCTATCTATCTATCTATCTATCTATCTATCTATCTATCTATCTATCTATCTATCTATCTATCTATCTATCTTATTATTATATTATACTATATCTATAGTATTCTAGTCTCTATTGTTCTAGTCAAACTTGTGCAGACGGTTTACTGTCTTGGTCTACCTCGCTGGGCTGACACCCGGATTGCTTAGAGGCAAGAGAAGTTGAATCTTCCTGGGCCATAGGGCACCTCCGGCGAATTCCTCTTTGGCTTAGAGAAAATTCTCGCTTTGTGAAGTTGAAGAAATCCCGATCCCCTTGTTTGATCTCTTATTTATATCAAATATGATCTGCCTCTCACTCCCAGAGCGATCGTCGGTTTCCAACTCGTCCTAGCTCTTCCCTTGGCTTTGACTTCGACAGCGACCTATGGTGGGTCTCGTTGCGGTGGCGCTTCACCTCTTCTCCGCTATATTTAGGAAAGACAGAGACTTTTCCCATCCCATCGCCATCATCCCATCCATCGCCGAGGAAAGGCTGCGATGTTGTTTTGCATCTCGAGGGCTGCATCCACCTGGGGATCGGGATAGGGCTTCCAAGGCTCTCTGTGCCGGTCACGGATGTCCTTGGGCTGAATCGAACCGGAGCGCTTTTCCAGGGAAGCCTTTTCGCAGCCGGGCTGGACTCCCCTCTTCTTCTGCGGAGGAGCCGGCACGGTATTGCTCGGCTTTGCTCCACAAACCACGGAAGGGTCGGCTTAGAGGATAGTCCGAGCGCTTCCCAGGAGCAGGAAGGTGCCGAGTGGTGCTAACCCGGGTCGGAAACTTCCTCCGCTGCCCAGCTGGCTAGTTCTGGCAAGCTCAGTGGGAATCACCTGCGCTAGATGGGAAGGGCAGGTCCGGGGGGGGCGAGCAGAGGACTGCCTGCAGGGGGAGGAGTTTGCGGGCGTTGGGCGGGGCCAGCCCCAGCCCTCCTTGCCACCCACCTGTGTCTGCTGGAGTCCGGACCTCTCGACGGCGAAAACAACGGCAGCAGAAGCCCAAGAGAGAAGAGCTTTGGTTGGGGGGCCCGTCAAATTCAGGCCGCCGCAGCCAACCACCCTGGTGATGGAGCTCCCTACCTTAGCCAGTGGGGACCCCTCCGAGACCGCCCGCCTGGTGGCCAGCCAAAGCAGCCGCAGCTCCGATAGTCTTCGCCTGAAGAGGTGAGACAGCCCCGCAGAGCAGCCCTTTTCCTTCTGCCACCGATTCTCCTGCCCGCTATTCTCACCCCCCCTCTACCCCTGCCGAGTCCTGCCCTGCCAGAGAGCCCTGGGCTCCGTCCGGGCCCATCCGAGCCAAGCGGAAGGAAAGGGCCGGAGTTCTCTGAAGGACGTTCGGTTTCATTCTTGTTCGGGGGAAGCTTCGCTCCCTCGGGAGGATCGTGATTTCCAGCAAGCGGCCAGTTACCGAAGGTTCCTCCTGTCTCCCTCCCTACCTCTCCGTGCGTGCCCCCTCCTCTCTTCCATCCTCTACGGTGAGGTTGGCCCCCTCCGCTTTTCCTCGACGGTTAACGGCAACTTTGCTCGCCCAGAGCTTTTCCCTCTCTTCCCACGGCAGCTGACTCCCCCCGCCCCCACCTCCGCTTGCTGTCTTTCCTCTCCTTCCGAGATCCCTGCAGCCCAGGATCCCTGCAACCCCCACACAGGACGTGCTTTTTGATTCCTGCTGTTCAACAACCCCGCATCCTCCCTTGATGGCTTTCTACTTGTGGGGTGCAGGGGAAGGGAGCCCCATTTCATTACAGGTGGGAGGAGAACTGGTCCAGGCAGTGAGAAGGAAGAGATCAAAGGAAGAGGGTTTTGGAGATGAAGGCTGCTTTGGATGGATTTTTGGTCTGCAGCCTGCCTTTTCTCTGTTTCCTAGTGTTCCTCTGGAAAAGGTAGGGGGCAAAATGAATCTGCTCCTAGTGTGGGCTCAAGGAACTCCAAGGGGCCTTTTCTTGCAGTTGCTGCATTAATGCCCCTCATTCTTCCTGCCCTGCACCAAAAGCAGTTGATTATTGCTCAGTGGAAAACTGGCAGTGAGGTGGGAGGAAGGAATGGATTCTGCCTGCCCTTCTGCTGCCTCTGCCCTCCGTGGACAAGACCCCTTTTCAAACACCTCACCTAAGAGCTGGGGTGGGGGAGGAAAGAAGGAACCCTGTTTGCATGCTGCTCTATACAGAAGAGGAACCACTGACTAGTTGGACCAGCTGAAATGACCCATTTTCTGAATCACATAATACCAGAAGCATAAAGGGGCTACATTTGCATAATACACTAAGACTGCACAAAACAAAAACATAAGCAACATTAACATCAAATTTAAAGTAACCAAGCTCCGTAGGTTGCACAAATGCAGCCATTCTTTTTTAATTCAATCTGCTTCGCCTACTGTCAACATAGTCCTTCAGTTTAACTACATTGGGAATGGAAGGCCACCTTCCAGAGGCAAATTTGTGGAGGAGGTTAGTGAGTTATCCCTTACTTGCTATCCCTTCCCGTTTGCTGTTCTGGTTGCTCCTTTGATAGGCAGGGTGGCTGCTTAGCTTTCTACCCATCTGCCTCCATATTTCTGTTGGATGCCAGGCACAGCTGAGCAGTGGGCTGGTAAAGTCTGCTCTTTGGGACTGTCACTGTTTCCCTTCTGCCTTCTTTCCTTGCTTGCATTTGAGGAGGGAGCAGGCACTTGAACCCAACAACAACCTTCATCCTTTCTTCAGATTAGCCAGGCCTAGTCAGAGAAAGAAGCTTTGAAGGTCATTAGGGTCAATTGTCCTGGAAGGACAAGACCATCTCTTCCATCTCCTCAGTGAATCTCATTTGGATGTAGAAAAGTTGGCTGTGCTCAGGCTGAGTAGGCGAATTGTGTAGACATGGACATTTTCTGTTTCCAGGGTGTTCTGAGGAAAACTCTCTGGATTTCTAAATCCTTGAATAGCTAATGTCATTTTTGTGATTTCCTGCCTCAAATTAGGCGCAAGTTGAATTGTTGGTTTTCAATAATAATGACTACAGGGAGACACAAAAAAGGAAGCTCTATACATGAAAATAATGGTTTATACACTGAACTACTAGCTATCCAACCCTTTAGCTGAGACAACCAGTGATTCTATTATATAAAATTCATTATTTCCCCCATTGTTATAAGCTACGCAGAACATATGAATTACAGTATTGGCTTTCTAATGGAAATATCTAGGATTTCTTGCAAAAAATAACATCGACTTTCTGCCTTTTTCCTCTTCCAGTTGTATTAAAAACCCAGACTGGATGTGCTTCCCTCCCACTGGGGGAAAATGTTGAATAATTTCTACCCCTTATAGATGTCTTCTTGAGCCACTGACATAATTGCATCAGAATGTGACCAATTTGCAAGGCACAGCCTTTAATTAAATGCTGAAAAGTTGTGCTTCACAGCTCTCATCCAGATTAATGCATAGGCCTTTTGGATAATCAGAGAATCTAGGCACATGCTAGCATTGGAAATGTTGGGGGGAGGTTTGAAAAAAGTTTTTTTTTAACAGCAATGTCTACAAGTGTAGTTCCCCTTTATTATCACCCCAATATTCCCTCCCCCCAATACAATCATAAGAATTTTTCACAGGGCATGCTTAACCTAATCGGGCAACTTCAAAGGCTACATTTAATTACGGTACTTCTAACCTTGGTTAATTTGTTGTTAAAACTCCCTGGACTGAGTTAACTCAGCTGAGTTTAGTTATGGGTCTGCCCCCCAAAATAAGTTAATTCAGCAACAGGTTAATTGATGCATTTATTTATTTAAATTTATTATGTTCAGATAGCTATGAGGAAGAGCTAAATAACTATGGACTTGGAAGTAACTTGAATCACACCCCTCAAACTGTTTTGGTGCTTTGAACAGAATGAAATTTTTGTATACCTTAATCCTTAGGCACTGTCACGCACAAAACTAACCAAAACTAATCCTATTAAACCCTATCCCATTTAGTTTAGTATGCTGATGCTTCGAGAAACACGACGGTCTCGCTAGTTACCCGCCACTTATTCATTGTTTGGAGCGTTGAGCAGCGAACCAGGACGGAGGAGTTCGTCTTTTAAGTTCGACCTGATATGGACCGAAATCGGCGACGGGGCTTTTGCAGTCTCCGAGCCAGGCTTTAAGTTCTGCCCGTCTGATGGTTCAGCTTCGATGCAAAAGGAACAGGCGGGGCGTTAGGCGCTGCTGCGGCTCCTCCGACCGACCGACCGACCGGCTGTGGAATAAATGGCGTCGGGAGCTGGAGTGCAGAGGCCGGGCATTGCAGGAAAGCTCTCCAGAAGAAAAGGCGAGGCCGCGATGGGAGACGGGGCGGGGGCTCTCTTGCGCAGGAGGGCCGAGCGCAACTGGGCTAACCCACCACTGAGATATTTCAGACCATTTGTGAGAGTGACGATAGGATTTGAAACTAGACTTCCAGCTCCCTTCACTGGGCCGCTCTGCCCGCGAAGGCAGGGCAGGCCCTGGGCCCTACTGGGCCCATGAAAACTTCCGAGCCTACGTTGCGAAACGTGAGGGAAGGAAACCGACGGTCGGTCTTGCTCCAGGGTTACTCGGGGAGGAGGCCCCTTCCGAAGTATAATTATCTGAAATAATCAGAGGAAATGGGAAAAAACCCAATTAAGATAGAAAGACAAGATTCATTTCAGTATTTCTCCACAGATTCCCTGCTATTGGACCTTGACCAGGAAGGGCAAAAAGGATGAAGGGAAAAAGAAAACCGACTGTTGAAGCCCACAGCAAACAATACCAGCCGGATAATTTTGGTCTTTGTTATTGATCTGTATCCAGGCTTCCTTTAAAGTATATGAGTACAGCATGTGCCTCCTGGACTAGTCCCTGCAGTTTTCTTGGGAACATTTTCTGAAGTGGTTTGCCACTGTCTGCTGATCAGCTCAAAGTCACCTATTTGGCTTTGTGCCCAAGTCCTGGAGTCTCCCAGTTTCTAGTTTGATGCCTTAACCTCTGCAAATTGGTTCTCTCCCTCTAAAACCCTAGGGAAATAAATCCTAGCAGATATTATGTCCTGAGTCTGATTTGTTTTGAGTTGTTGAACAAGGGAGGAAATGCTCCTTTAATTTGTTCCAGCTAAAGATTACTTAAGTCTGTATTACTGAGGAGAGAAGAAAGCAAAGTTACGGGGACAGGGCAAAAAGAAAGAGGAGGGAAAAAATGCATATTAAGCATATTTTCATCCTCCTCAATGCAAGTAAAGGAGTTGGAGCTAATCCAAAGCCTACCCTGGAAGTCAACAAGAAAGGGGGGTTGGGGTTGTGGGGGAAGTGCCCAAATTAACTGAATCAGGTCCCCCTACACCTGATTCATGGCCATAGAAAACCCTGGACAGAAGACAGTCTCTATGTGACATGATGTGAATATACTGTTGGAGCTAATCCAAAACCTATCTGAGCTACATATCTTCTAATTCTTGATTTCTAAGTGAATGCCAACACACTTGAAATGTAGTGAATCTTCTGAGAACACAGCCATTGTGGGACCCCTCAGATTGTTACCCTTGGTAGAGGAGCATATGAGTTGCAGTCCCTTACTCAGGTTGCCTGGAAGTTCCTGTAGTATGAAAGTGGTTAGACAGTCATAGAGGAATGTAAAATGTGTGGTTTCTGCTAAGGATTGGCTTGAGTCCTTCCACTCCCTCTTGACTGCCCAGGTGTTGAAGCATATCCAGCTGAAAGTTTTGCTGGAGGCTTGCTTGCATTTGCTCCTGGGTTAAACTCTCTTTTGAAGAGCCCTTGACATGTGCAGCTGCCATGGCAAAACCTCATGAGATGTATTGGGGATTTTCAGCTCTTGTTGGGGCAGAGAATTGAGTTGGCTTAAAATTGGTAGAAGATTACTGAGCCATCCCTTGCTATTAATTATCCATCTGGATGACTGAAATGTATTATTAGCATCTGCCTTCCCTGGCTGAGTGCTTATGAAAGACACTGCCAAGTTCCAAATAAATATAGGGTGGCGAATATCAGAGCCACGATTACACTTGTGTTATATCACATGCTTCTGCAGGGATCAGCCAAAATCATTCCATGTTATCCAGCATTCTGCCTCCTGCAGCGGTCAGGCTAATATCTCTGAGAGACTCACAAATAGGGCAGGAAGATGGGCTGAGGGAGCTTACATGGTAAGACTCTGGGCCTAGCCACCACTGAGGTCAGCAGCTTTGATTCACAGGTCGATTCCCATGAGCGAATAAAATTGCAGAGGGACAAGAAAGGAGCCCCCCCCATTTGCCTATTGGCAGTCAGGCGTCCCACAGGTAAAGATAACACCACCCGAAAAATTCCTTTCACAGAGACAGCCAGACACCTCAGTGATCCCTGGCTAACATGTGCCATACGTTAAATAAAAAATAAAGGGCAGGAAGTCAAGTCGTTCCTAGTGTGCATCCATCTTCCTCCTAATTGGTTCAGTTTGCTAGGTACCTTAACTGGGGCAGTTCAAGATCTAATAAAGTTTGTAGAATATTATATCTTATAAACTTGAATATATATCTGTAGATGGAGGGAAGAAAGAGAGTAGTAATGTTATTCAAACCCTTCCCCTTAGCTAGTTTATTATTTCATGTATTATGCAATCTCATAAAATAAGTTAATTCTATCAATAGGTTAACCTATGTAGCCAATGTGTATTGCTCATTTGTTTGTGGTTCTTATCGGTAGTTTTAATTGGTATAGCTATTTCTCCATAAAACCAGAATGTGAGCATATATAACTGTATTGCTCTCACCAGAATCCAGTGGGCTGGATTTCTGCTCAAGCCTTCATCAGATTTGCCTTGTTATTTTTTTCATTCTTGCTGGATATTGGATTAACACCATTGCAACACTAGAGGGGGCAGGATTGATGTGGACTTCTGGCATCAGTGCTCCTTGGTGCTCTTTGAGCTTGTTTTCTTTCAGAGTTTCATGTCAATCCTTCCCCCCCCCCCCCAACACTTTATTGGGTTTTCCATTTATACATAATACCATTACTAATTGAACAATACTGTGACAATACATATATATTTATACATCCTATGCAATCTTTCAATACACACTACTTCCACACCCTCATAACTATTGTATATATTATTTACATTTTCTATTATGTCTATTGTCAATCCAGATATACCGTGTTTCCCATATTGCATTGTATTCCATGTCAGCTTTCCCTTTTAGTTCCATAGTTAATTTATCCATTTCCACGCACTCAAAAGATTTTTTTAATTATTAAACCTTCGGGAGGTATGGTGTTTTTCTTCCAGTACTGTGCATAGGAAATCCTGGCTGCTGTTATTGTAATATAAGATATTTTGTCTTTCTATTATAGTTTCTTTTAATTATTCCTAAAAGGAATAGTTCCAGGATGAAATCAATTTTGTTTTTAGTTAACTCCTCTAACCACATGTAAATCACTTTCCAATATTTCTTTGCTTCGGGGCATGACCACCAAGAATGAAAGAAGGTACCTTGTTGATATCCACACTTCCAGCAATTTGGTTTTAGATTTGGGTAGATCTTAGCCAATCGTGAAGGTGCCATACACCAACAATAGAACATTTTGTGTTGGTTTTCTTTGTAAGCCGCCAATTTTGTTATTTTATGTCAATCCTAAACTACAAATATTTTCCTTTATTAGTACTTCTGGCATCTGGCCCAGATGGAGGGTTCTTTTGATGGCCCAATATTTTTTCAGTTTGTTTGCAGGTTCTCAAGATGTCTTTCATAACCCGCCCTCAGAAAATGGCCGTGCAAATATATCCATGGTGGGTCTCAAGATGGAGCCGTGTGTGGTCCCCCATTGTCACCTTATGCCATGTTCCATCACTCAAAGTCAACAGAAACATCAGGCTCAGCGGAAACTCAGCATTGCCTGTCTGGTCTGCTTTCTCTTCATGGTTGGAGAAGTTATAGGTCAGTTTTGTCAAAAGATATAATAGATCTGTCTGTCCTATTTATTAATTTATTAATCATCCGCATTTATCAAAACACATTGAACCTAGTTGTTGAATTAGCTCCTTTTCTGGATTCACCCAACTCATTAAACCATAAATTGACTAAAGGCCTCTGTATAACACATGAAGTGATATACAATAAAACATGATTATCTTATCAACCAATTTAGCAAGTTGTGCACATACTTACACTAGGTTTTAATTGACCTGTCTCCATCTATGCTTTTAAAATCCCAGGGGGTCTGTCTGTTTGCCTTCCAGGTGGATACCTGGCACATAGTCTGGCCATCATGACAGATGCAGCCCACCTGTTGACAGATATGGGCAGTATGGGTGTCAGCCTCTTTTCACTCTGGGTCTCTACTCGCCCAGCCACCAAAACCATGAGCTTCGGCTGGCACCGCTCAGGTACGTTCTTTCAATAGCTGATCAATGAAAACATCTCCCATCATTCAAACAGGTTAGAACCTTTCTCTGACATTAGCAGAAAGCTGAAGCATGTTTTTTACACTGGAAGCTAGAGAACAATCTAGAGAATAATTTGTTTAGCCAGGAGTCAGTCATGGAGAGATGGTTGCATTAATAAGCAGCTACATATGGCTTTTAGCATATAAAAGGAAAGTTTTGCCTGAAGAGATTAGGACATTAGAATAACCGAATTGGCCTTTTATAGGAAAGTCTGAATGGAATGTACATTTCTCAAAAACTCTAAAATATTTGTTCATGAAAAAGTCCTTAGACAACAGACATTTGTCCCTGGCTTCATCTGAGGGCTATTCACACCAACCTCTGCCTGTTTTCCATTGACAAAATGAATGAATGTTGAAAGATAATCTTTCTGATCAGAGTCTTTTTTAAGATTGGTATTGGTTTGGGACAGAATGTTTGCTGTATTCCTTCCTTCTCATATATTTACATTTATTTGTTTTACTTCCTTGAACAATAATAGAAATCCATCTGAAACATACTTTTGTGAGTACTGCCGTCCCGTATCTAGGGTCTGGGATTGTTGTCCCCCTTTTTAAAAAAATACTTGTCCATACAGTGTCTCAATATATGCAACTATGGTACTCACTTCTCTGTGAATGCTTTTTCCCCTATTATCCACTCTGCTTTTCCCTGTTTTTTTGACAAAATAATTATACCAATTAAAAGAAAAAACAGCATTTGAACATACGGTGAAGCATTTTCAAAAGAAACATATGTTTGTGTGAAAGACTAGAAGGAATTAATTTATCCCTTTTGAACCATTACAAAGCAGTGTGAGGGCAAAATACTTAGAAAAAAACAAGGTAGAGCTATGTGCAATTTACAATTATTTTCAATTGTATAAATTACTTATTGAGAACCAGTTTGGTTAAGACATCAGGTAAGAAACAGGAGACTGTGAGTTCTAATCTTGTCTCCGGAACAAAATGTCAATGGATATTCTCATTCTGGTCAAGGTTGTTCCAAAGGTGCCTTTCCCCCCCAAATGACAACTGGACTTTCTTGTTTTTTCTTTGAAAACTTTTGCTTCTCATCCAACAAGCTTCTTTAGTTCTGAAGGCACAAAGTCTCACACCTTGGACCAATCACTTTCTCTTAGTCCCAGGAAGGAGATAATTGCACACCATTTCTGAAAAACCTTGCCACAAAAACTGCAGGGACTTGTCCAGGTAATTTCCAGGAATCAGTCATGATTGAACAGAAGAAACAAAAAGGATTACCTGTAAGCTGCTTGAGAGACTTGTTATCCTGAAATGTAGAATTTAAAATAAATCAACTTAAGTTGAAGAAAAGTGATTTCTATTTTATCTTGCATCAACTTTATAGGCTGATGAAAATCGATGGGCTCAATTTCATCCAATTTAGATTTATAGCAAATGTTATTTCTCCACTATTCCCCACTCTTTTGTGAGTACAAAACAATGATATAATAAACTTGGCTTCCTCACCAGTCCATTTTCTATTTCTATTTATCAAATTTAAAAACCACCCATCTCACAGAGTGATTCTATTATGGCAATAGAGTCAATAATAAAATATGTTGCCCAATCGTGGGAGCGTGTCCATTACAGGCCCTCAGAATTATTTTCTCCTCAGGTTTTTATTGTTGTTTCTTTTTGGCACATCATCTAGTAACCCATGTGGCATGGATATGGTAGATCTGATGTCACTTTGCCTTATTGCAGTTTGGAACTCTGTAGGGGCTTCTCTAAAATTACTAATAACTACTTCTTTGAGTTGTTTCAAGTATATAGTTGTATCAGTGATAGTATCTAGATAACTTATTTTCTCATGGTTTTTTTTTCTTTCTTATTGCCTTTGATTTTTCCAACTATCAGGATTTTCTCCACTATCAGAAAGGTCTTTTCACATTGTGTTACCTATTTCAACATTAACTTTCTTATTAATCTGTGTCCAGCGTTCCATCTGATTTTACTTCCTGTGGTATTGAATGATGTATTCTCGTTACCCAAAGTATTCCCAATCAATTTTTACAGCTTTCATAGCCATAACATTGGAGAGCCATGGGCTTGATCATGCAGACTTGTTATTTCTTCACATTAATATTTTGCCTAAACTTGTCTTTCTCCCAAGGAGGTTATATCTCTTAATTTCATGGCTATAGTCACCTGAACATAATAAAAATGCCCAAACAGTTATCTTTTTGGACCTTCCCTTGCCTTTTTTTTGGCTATCTATCAGTTATTATCAATATAAACCCAAGTACTCCTGCTTCTTCTGAATTGTACATTTGGCAGTTCTCGTTCCATATATTGCTGAAACTCAGATTTCAAATCTGGAGCATTAGCTAATAAATGCAATTGTTCACTAAATACAACTGATTAGGGAATGTAAGGTTGAAGAGGAAAATCATAACATAAGGCTACTTAAATCTTCAGCTACCGGTAGTAATGAAATGAGTGGTCATTTTTATACTTGTGATTATACTGGTAGCATCACCCATCAATTGTAGAAATGATATAAAGCCTATCTATTTCATTGTTATTTTGACATTGTGACTAGGTGACACTCACATATGCAAATGATCTAAGGAGAGCTTGGCAATTGCCAGGGCACTACAAAACATTTCTACATGCAAGTAGGGAAAGGGCCAGTGTGAAAATTTAAATCAGGGGTGTCCAACCTTGGCAACTTTAAGACTTGTGGACTTCAACTCCCAAAATTCCTCAGCCACAGCTTTGTTGGCTGAGGAATTCTGGGAGTTGAAGTCCACAAGTCTTAAAGTTGCCAAGGTTGGACACCCCTGATTTAAACTAACCTGTAGATTCTCCCCAATTTTTCTCCAAATAATTTTGAACAGAGCCAAGATGAGATCTAAGTTTTGCCCTTTTGGTGTGAAATTAATGCCAGTCTAATGGCAGTCAGCATTACTATTCCCCGAGCAGCTTGCAGAAAGATCAGGTTAGAAAATGGTCAAGATAGTCAGGGAACCTAAACAGCAGCTTTCTTTTTTCTCACAGAAACACTGGGTGCCTTGGCTTCTGTCCTCTCTATCTGGATCGTTACAGGAGTGCTGGTCTACTTAGCTTCAGCCCGCATAATTAGCAACGACTATGAGATTGAAGCTTCTGTGATGCTGGGTACTTCAGCCTGTGCAGTGGGAGTGAACATCATGTAAGGATTACTAGGATGGGGAAAATATTTGACTATTAACTCTGTGAGGAGGTAACTTTGATTATCAGGTAGAGTGACTATGTGGGATCGATTAAGCAAGCTAACTTCTATTGCAAGCTGTCAGCCATATACTCCACTGATTGCATGTTGAAGGGGTCTATTATGAGCAGACAGGTCCTGTCTGTGGCCATCAGAAATTTGTTCTACTTCTCTTTATGATGCCACTCACTGCATTTGAGGGGTTTTGTTGATATTTCCAGAATTATTTGGTTGGTTTGATTGAAAAGAAACTTCCGGTGGTCTTTTGATCTGATTTTGCTGGAAGCCACTTCCCTTCACTGGTCATCTTTACAAAATGACTTTTCCCAAAGCTGTTGCTTTTTAATCCTTCAAGATGCTGGAGATTATGCTGATCCTATCAGGCAGGATTCTACCTAGGGTTTCTGCTTCCTGCAGAGCAATTCTAAAATATTAGCTAAACAACTATATATCCAAATAAAATATGTGCATATCTGAAAGATGTCCTATTTTGCTTGGTTGCTCTAAAAGCACTGATTACGATATGCCCTTAAGGGTCTATACTATAGCTGCTACATTTTGACTATGATTATTTTGTAATTAAATGATATCACCACTATGAATATGATATATATGCTAGTACAGTTGTCTGAACCGATTGGTGAAGAAATAGGAACTCTAGGTAGAAGAGGGTTTGCTGTGATGGATGGGATTTTTAGAATTGTTTGGTGATAAATAGAGACAAAGATGACCTTAGTTACCACTCTTTAAATTCTCCACAGCATGGTCTACCTTCTGCATCAGTCAGGCTCTGCACATAGTCATGGATTCAGCACAAGAGGCTATGAACAGATTGAGGACAGCCCTCATGGCCTCTCCATTCCCACCCATGACAACACCAGTGTCCGAGCGGCTTTTGTACATGTGGTAGGGGACCTACTTCAAAGCATTGGGGTCTTTGTGGCTGCCACTGTCATCTATTTCAAGGTATGAAGGACCAGGGTATGATAATTAATACAATATGCCGTTTCTTTTTTCCCCTAAATGAAGACCTCCCTTATTAGCATCTCCCTCCATTACTTCTACTTTCCCCCCAGCCTGAGACAATAGTTGTGCAGAAAAGTAGACGTAGAATCCCAGCGCAACTAAAGTCACCAAGGAGATAAATAGTGTGAATAAACAACTGATGGAAGAAACAGCTCTTCCTCACACATTGCAAAAGAATCTATGATTGGGCCAGATATCTTTGCCCTAATGGTGAATCTGATTGGGAGATCAGGCTCAGGGAAACAAAGATGCAAGTATCTGATACATTTTTCTTCTAAAATTTACCTCCATTTCATTTGCTGTACATGCAAATGTTCAGTGGAAGAGATATCAAGTTCCTATCCAGACTACTTGGGAGAAGATGGACCCAGAAACTCCTAGTAATTATACTCATTTACATATAGGGGCAATACTTTCTCTCTGTGTATAGAGGACACTCTTGGAATTTTAAGTGTACTCCCACAAAATGTGCATCCATGATTGGCTGACTAGTAACAGAATACCAAATTGCATAACAGGAATCTAAAAGAAAACAAACTTACCAATGAATTTAATGATGGATGCGTGTTTAAAGAGAGCAAAATATTTTTAAATAGAATTAAAATAACCATGAAACAAAATTTCAGTGTAGCATAGAAAACCCAGTTACCTTCAGATAAATTGTTTGCACTAAGTTTAGGTCTACTGTATTCAATCTGGGCTACTATTCCATCAGAATGGCAGCTATTTAATGATCATATGAATTTTTATAGCTCAGATATAACAATGTTAACAAAGATCAAAATATATAAACATTCTACTGAGAACCTTGGCTGTAAAAAAAAACTAAGGGGATTGTGTGACTGCTTGTCCTTTTCCTTTGCAAAACCAACCCAGGGTGTAAGAATTGGGAGATAAGTACCAGGATGCTTCATACTATCTGCCATTCCCTCTCCTTTTTTGCAGCCCCAATGTAAGATTGCTGACCCAGTGAGTACTTTCCTCTTCTCAATCTTTGTGCTGGGCTCCACTTTAACCATCCTTCGTGATGTCTTTCGAGTACTGATGGAAGGTAAGTTGTTTTTCACAGCTGCAAGGGGGCTACATTACAGGGGGATGGACATTGTTAAAATAATTCTAGAATGATTCTTGCAGGTAATCAATGTTATTATAGGAAATTATTAATAATTTACAGTGGTTTCTGTACAATTAACAGTGTAAGTGGATAGTATAAGTGTATTGAAAGCTATGGGCAATGATGGCAAGAGCAAAGGAATTTTCCTTAAGTACATTGAAGAAGAAAATAATGACATAAATCTCTTTAGTTATGTATGTCAAAAGGTGAAGAAAGGAGAAACCACCAGAGGGTCTGTTCATAAGTTGGCCTTTAGATATCTTGCCTCAAGTGGCAAATGTTTAGAAATAAACTATTAAGACTTTTGGAATAAGAAAATAAGGCAGAGTCTTGTGTTGATCAAAGTATAAGATGAAGAAATTATCTTGATGATGATGATGATCAACTACCTACAATTAGTTACCATACAATAAGTGGGATAATTTCCAGTGGGATCTATAACAAAACAGTGCACCTGTGTTGCACGCAGTCCTATTGACATGCTCCACTTTAGAGCTCTTGGCAATTAGAATAGAATAGAATTTTTTATTGGCCAAGTGTGATTGGACACATAAGGAATTTGTCTTGGTGCATATGCTCTCAGCGTACATAAAACTAGTCCTACCTACTGCAAGATATTATAGGCTGCAAAAAAATCGAACTGGCAGTCTATTCCTGCTTCCTGTTTTTTTTAATTTTCCAACTGGCATTTGACATTCTATGGTACCAAAGGATATTCAGTCCTTGCTGTGCTGTTCTTTAATTGGTTTATCCATTTAAATATCTGTGGAGATTCTCAGTCATCCAGGTCATAGTTGTCTCAAAGGTGCTTTTTCAAAAGGCAACTGGACTGTTTTTTCATTGAGGAAGAAGAATAAAATGTTTTGTTTCTCATCCAAGAAACTTCATCAGTTGTGATGGCGGAGGGGGCGGGGCGGAGAATGGAAAGATAGGGACTGACAGTTGAGACTGTCCATTTAAATAAAAAGTCCTTTATCCTTCTGCAAACCTTGAAGTTTCTCAAAGGCTCCTCTTATCTTGCATTTGTCCTGATTGGCTCAAATCCTGTTTACACTTGTCACTCATGTTTGCACTTAGATGGCATTGATTTGATTGATTGGTTAGGTGCCATCAAGTCAGTGTCGACTCTTAGCAACCACATAGATGGGTTTTCTCCATAATGATCTGTCCCTAGCCTGGCTTTTCAGGTTTTCCAGTGGTACACCCATTGCCATTATAACTGAATCCATCCGGATTGCAATGGCATGATTACAGCTAAAAATTCTGAAAGCATTTGCAATTTCCTGGAAATGGCCAAGAGCCCATATCAAGGTAAGGGAGGCTCACATATGGGTTTCAAGGAGACACTAAGAGTCTATTAGCCATGGCTCTTTTCAAACTGCAGTAACAAACCAAGAATTGTATAATGGCTTTTAGATTAGTAACAGCATCAATTTCCCTCTGTTCAGGAACAGTGTTTTTTAAATAAAAAGATCATCACAGATGATGATGCCCTACTGGAATGCTTTCCTGACATATACTTATGATTACCACAATATGCAAGCTGTTTATGGGATTTCTGTTAAAATGTGTATATAATGAGAATGTTTTTAAGTGTTCACTTTTTTCTCTTTTTCTCTTTCTTTCTCTTTTCTTTTCACGTTTCTTTCTTTTTTCCTTGCTCTTTTCTGGTTTTTCTATTTGTGTATGTATTGTTGATTTGTTTTTAATTGTAAAATTAATAAAATTTGTTTAAAAAAATGTGTATAGGCCACAACTCTTTTAAAAATGGGCAATAGCATACCTGAGGCTTGTTATGCTGTTCAAACCTATGCAGCCATCACGAGTTTGTGGAAACTAGAATTTGAAACAAAGATTTGTAATTTCCACAATTCAGCAATGCTGGACACTTAAGAGTCTCAGGTCTAACTACTGGTATTTGTCTTTGATAAGAGAGCCCCATAGAATCAAGTGTGTGTCTTAGATAGTATCATTCACACATTCATTAATCATTGAGTTTTAATCATTCACACACTCATTAATCATCCATTGAAGTATGTGTTTATGTGACTTGTTGGACTTACTCAACAAATTTTAACTAAAGGCTCTGTGCAACTTGTTTATATAGAAAGTAGTTCTGCTCTCCATTGGAGGGGGCAGAACTGGAAAGTGATTTTTCTGATCAAAAATAAAATGATGTACCGGTATACTAGTCCTCTCAAATTTAAGTACAAAAATAAATGGAGCTGTGTTTTCTCAAGACTGGTCTTGATAAAATGTCGGTGCTAAGCTGCATAGTTGATGTGACAGTGCTTTCCTTAGCTTGGAGGGAAATTGCGTAGAAGATACCTCTCTTCTCCTACATCTAGTGGCTTCCTCCCAGGACCTCTGTGTAAAGTGGCTGCTTTATGGTAGGTTTGGATGGTAGGCAGTCACTTTGCACAATTGAAACAGGGACCAGAGACTTCTAAATGGGGATTGAATTGGATCCAGTTAAATGTGTGCCATTTCTTTCTGTCCTTCAGGGACACCACGAGGTGTGGAGTTCCAAGCAGTTAAGGAAACCCTGCTCTCTGTCAAAGGTGTGAAGCAGGTCCATAATCTGCACCTTTGGGCTTTAACACTCAGCCATCATGTTGTGGCTGTACACGTAGCTGTTGGTGAGTACTTTTTTCTTCTGTTCGGAGCAGCTGTAGACCATGCAGGAAATCTGCAGTCTTTCAGGGGCTTCCACACTTGGTTTATAAGGAGCATACAGGTTTAAGAATAGATGGGTTGTGGCAGAATCACATTTCTGGTCTCTGGAAAGAGAGTGAAAGCAGCACAGATTTTTTTTAAAAAATGGCATGACCAAGAATACACAGGACAGAGCCTTTCAGATTTTATTTTCTCCTAGTGTGGGTGGTTGCGATAGTGTTATTGCTACTATTGTCATCACCTCCAGAAAACCAAATATCTGAATATTTTAGAGGTTCTTTTTCAAGTTTTGAAACTATCTTAAATCTTGTTTGCAGATGTGTAAGGTCCCCATTTCATCTTTAAAATTTTCAAACCCCCCCCCTTCCCAGGTGGTTCCTGGCCTTATAAAATAGGACCCTTTACTGTCATGTCTTATCCCAAGCCTTTAGCTTTTTTCAGAAAATTGTCTTTTGTAGACTTACTTGGAGATGCAGAGGATTGAACTCGGGATGCGAAATAGGATCTCTGCTCTTCTGGCTTGGGAACTACAAATAGTAGCTTTTATTTCCCCTATAGGGGAATTCACGAGATAAGCCTGAGCCAGTTTACAACTGACCCTACTTTGACTTTTGCTTCTAGAATACGATGCTGACATGGAGGTTGTGCTGCAAGAAGCCACAGCTCTGCTACAAAGCAAGTTTGGCTTCTTCTCATGCACCATACAGGTGGAGCACTACCTGGATGACATGGCCACTTGCCACCAATGCCTGGACCCACAGGACTAAGGGGAAAGTGCTACCATGTCTACTTTTCTCTTCTCTTCAACTGCCAGTCCCAGGTGGTGCCTGGAAATCCGGGGCCAGAAGCAGGGACCAGCCCTTTTTGCCATTCACAGCAAAAGCCTCCTCTCAATGCATGTTTAACCAGCATGTGCAGGAAACGGCAAAGTACCAGGGATAATTGTCTGCCCAGCCAAGGAAGTCTCCACGGAAGAGTTGCTGGCTCAGACTTGCCTCTTCATGTTGCATTCCAGTCATGTGGGACCACAACTGCTTCCCATGTTCGTTTGCTAATTGTATTGGTGTACAAATCCAACAGAAATGGAGATCTGGTGGTAAGGGCTTTAACCATCTTTGCTCTGAGATGGAAAGCAGTCATTTTTTTTCAATTTGGGTAGCTTGGTGCTTGTTCAGGGCTTTTATTGCAACCATCTCTGTGTTTGCATGTGTTGCAGGAGTAACAAAAACTTTTCAAAATGAATGTGAAATATGAAAGCATGGGTGGAGCAACATTATTCCACTCCACCTCCTAATCCCGCAAAAGTAAAGCAAGCCCTATTTTGCCTGCAGAATGAGCAACAAAATTAGCCTCAAAAATGTCTTCTGTCCCAATGATCCCACCAAGTTATCTTTATTCCTTTTCCTGGAGAAAAGTTGATATTTGCATAGCTTTTCTGTCTAAACCAAGCTTTAAAAAGTCAGTTCTCATGTGAGTCAATCTCAGCTCCTGGTGACTCCATGGATCCATCGGTGTCATTTTCTTAGCCACAGTATAGAAATGTCTGTCTTCTTTCAGCATGGGTTTTTTTTCATGTTCTCTACTATGGTAGTCCCTACTATGGTAGTCCCTGGAGGTTTCTTGTCTAAATAATGACCAGACCTGACCTCAAAACTTATGTACATATAGAAACTACATGCTATGACAGCCAGGATGCTGTTTGCTTACAGATTATGGTTACCCAAATCTCACTTGGAGGAGCAGAAATGAAGATTCTCAAAATTATTCTACTGGATTGGTCTTTTACTGATCTGAACAAGAAAAATAGGAATTAAGTGCAAACTGATTATGTTGTATATATAATATAAATACCAAATGAAAGGATGCCTGAAGAACCATTTGACTTGGAAGACTATAGTTACTATCCATTTTTAAGATTCAGGGAAGATTGTGGGGGGGAATGGAAAAAAATATTAAGGTCATCACAGCTGCTCTTCAACAGGCAGACAGATCTCAGCAGCAAAGTTAGAGATAGTTCAGTGAAATCATCTACCTCCCGGCTCCATCTAGCATGACCAAGGTAGCTGGTTAGTTAAGAATGTTTACTTTAGTCCCCATGGCAATTTGTTTTTTCTGCAAAGTAGCTCAAGGTACCCATGTGCTCTCCAGGCAACCATCACTGGTACTGGTGGTTAAAGTAATTAAAGAAGCTGCTCCTCACAGCCACTTTCCAGAGGCCAAGTAAAGTGGCCCAAAATCTTAGTGACTAATAAAAGGTTTCTGCTACTGCTATCTGAACTTGTTCCCACACTACCACCATATGCTCAGCCCAAGTCATTTTTGCATTCACAATTTGAGTATTATGTGTATGCCTGTGTAGTGGATGTATGTATGTTTTTACTGTATAGTGTTTTTTACAGTGTATCCGGATGGTATTTTAACTATTTTAATTCAATGCTGAAAATATTTGTGATTCCAATAAAGTAACCTGCTCAGCCACACCAGACTAGTTTACTGCGGCTTGGAAAAAGCATGTCAGTTGTAGAGATATAGAACAAATTGTTCTAGAGTGCAAGCAGAGGGTTGAAGGAAAGGGGATGGTCGGGCAAACCCTAAAGAGCTGTAGTTTTGGCTCAGAGGTCTTAAAACAGCTGGTGTGAATGTATTCTATTGCTGACTCTTGTCTCTTTATGCAACTAGAATTAACAGCTTGTCTGATACTAGAACTATGACAGGCAAGATGGTAAAGCAGAGTGAGAAGATACATGTCATGCAAGTTGGCAAAGATGAGATTTTCCAGAATTTAGTGGTGGTAGGGGGTAAGAGATCAATTTTATTAAATACTCAAGTTCAAATAGCCTTTTTACTCAGTTTTCCATAAGAGTGAAAATTATGGGAGACCACTAAAAGTTGCAGCATAGCTGGAGTCTCTATACGGTTTATAGCTACCTACTTTGTTGTTTGAAAGAAGTCCTTGGTGTTGACAGCTGATGGAAGAATGTGAGTAGCATTTGTCATGGAAGACAGATTAGGACATGGATTGAATCTTGTCCAAGATCTCTTTAGAAACAATATACTACAAACGTGCAATTTACCACAATAAAGGCAATGGTACAAATTTACTCTTTAAAACTAAAACAGATTCCTAAGAGAGTAACTAAAATGCACTATTCTTAACTCATTTTGAAGACAAAGATGCACATAGGCTTATCAATCGCACTGATGATGTTACCTAGTTAGGTAATGAAACATCTGCAAGCAAACAGCCAAGCTCAGAGAGCACCAAGGACTCCTTAGCTTATTTCCTTATTTATCACCACAGGGAGGAAGGGGGCATGTGAAGCCCTTTCCAAAGAAAGAAAGCGCTTTTACAAATCAAAACACATTTTAATAATGGTTAAGACAACAAAATGGCTCAATGTGAGCAAAATTATTGTCACCAACAAGACTAAGCAATGGGGCAAGAAAGTCTTGTTGATGCTTTAATCGGAGCAGATCTAGGTTTCAGGAGAATCTCCAGATCTATGCAGGAAGAATATGGGATATTATTCCACCAGACTAGCTAGAGGGAGATCAAATCCCTCCTTTCTTAACTTTATGCCATGCAGGAGAATCTCGGGGAGAGAAGTATCACCACATGGCAGAGATACAGCTGGATGGACTATTCCTCATCACTGCCTCTTCTCTTCTGGTACTGATAAAAGCTCCAGTATATTCCATTCATCTGGCCAAACCCTGCCTTTGTCATTCTCTTCAGCTTATCGGTTTCAATATGGCCAACATCCTCTTGTAGTTCATGTTTTGTTGTGTTCTGTATATTCAGATAATTCCAGGATTCTCACAAAAGGCCTTCAATTTGTCAGCTGTGGTTGCTGATGCTCCAAATTGAGCTGCCCCAGGTAAAATTCAGCTGACCGCACTGTGCACCCCAGATGAGATGGTTGTGGGGCAGTCAATCTGTCTCTCTGAATCAAACATGGAACTGAAATGGGCCTGACAGTCAAGGAGAAGCTTGTGGCTGCGGGGGAAAACCAATGCCCGAACACAGTGAAGTCGCACAAGGCCAGACTGACCGCCAGATGCTATCCAGGTATGGCTGTCAAGGTTTGGGCTGAAGCGCACCTGCCAAGAGAAGAAACAAAAGGGTGAAGAAGACTTTAACCATTAACCCACCCATCTCCATTCAGATATATCTCCCTCACAAATCCACGAAGCTCCAGAGAGGATGGGGAAGCCACAGTTTGACACAAAGAAAGATACTGTAAAGTAGCATTTGTCTTTCCTCTCGAGTTGTACAGCCTTTTTTCCTTTTATGTTTACCTTATGTACAGTCTCTAGCTGCATCCGGCCCAGGACAGCTCCTTCTTTTACATCTTTTGGCATGCGTTTCAGGGGCTTCTGCCTAAAGAGGCTCTTGAAAGATGTCTTGGAAGGACAAGGAAAATAAGAATTAAAAGCAGGCCTGGGTAAATCAAGAAAATGAAGCACTTCATCCATTAAGGCTTTTTGATTACAGTTGTCAAACAGTGATTTATTGACTTGGAATGGAGCCTTATCACTCTGAAACACACCACAGAATGGGCGGGCCTGATAGAAGCAGTGCTACATGGAAATTGGAAGTGGGAAACCTGCATCTTGACGTTAATACAAGGAGAGTAGAATAATTATAACCACAGTTTCTGCTGCCTTTGTTAGCATTTAATATATTCAGTGCCAGATCCGTTATCAATAGTTATCTCTACTCTGATAGATACAGGGTCCTGACTGGAATATTTATGAAGCTGAAATGAGTCCCTCTGTCCCCATGTTGTAACTGTTACTGTCCTTGAAGCAGAATTCTGGGATTTCCAAGCCCTCACCAAATCAGAATCCTGGAAGAGAATGACATTCTGGCCCACTGATTCATTGCATGTTTTGCCCACTGTCTGTGGCTTCTCACAGGCTGTTGCCTCTGTTGCAATCTTGTTAAGTGGGTCATTTGGCTGTAAAACTGCTTTGCAGATGAGCTGAAGACACAAAGAGAAATAGGTGTTAAGGATGGCCTCAGACAAGAAATGTTGCATTCCAGTCAATGGTTTAACACAGAGGACAAGTGCAATGACAATTAAGAAGCAGCGATACAAAGCCTAAACCTAGATATTGAGTAGCTGAAGGAATTGATCTGACCCAAACTTTCAGAGACCTTAAACCTCTTTGCTATTGTGACTGAAGTTCTGATTGTCATTAAATCCAGGGAAAGGTTTCTTTTGGGTCATTCATATGCATTCATTAGTTTTCTCAAGTCTCAAAGGCCATACAAATCTAATATTTGTGATCTGGAGCACAGAACGGAACTTCTTCACATCCCCAAATTATGTCCTTAATTTTATCAGGAAACTAAATACCCACACTATTAATACCAATCAAGAGGTTTCTGTTTTTCTCTCTCCTTTTCAAAATTAATATGCTTCCATCGAAACAACATGCTTCTCCTGGAAGACATCCCTTACTTTGCACAACTGGCTACAGTTAATGCATCAATAAGCTTCCCTTTCCTCCACTCAGATCCAACCTGGATCTAGAGCAGGAGTGTCCAACCTTGGCAACTTTAAGACTTGTGGACTTCAACTCCCAGAGTTCCTCAGCCAGCTTTGCTGGCTGAGGAACTCTGGGAGTTGAAGTCCACAAGTCTTAAAATTGCCAAGGTTGGACACCCTGATCTAGAAAGTTGACAGAGGGGTCCATTCTTGTTTCTACCCTCTTTGGTTGGAGATAAAGCTTGTGGGCCTGCCATAGCCTTCCCATTACTCAGTGGCAGCAAAACCTACAAATCGACGGTCTGATGGCCGCTTGACATTTTGTGGGTTGACTGAGAGATCAGGCATCACTGCAGCCACCAATTCCCCGGCGATATCACCAGCAGCCACTGTGTTCAGCCAATCGGATCCAGAGATACTCTGCAAAAAGGATAGAATCATGAGCCTCATTTCCACCTTTCAATGACCCCAGGATAGGTCATATGCTATCCCCTCCTCCTTTACTTGGGAATGCATAACTTACCCATACAGTGCCTTTGCGAGGGAGCACAAAATAGGCTCGAAAGTCACGATAGCCAGCATCCAAATAGTGGATCCCACCAAGTCCATAGCTGCAATATAGAAATGTAAGAAAAATTCATGACACCTGGATATATTTCCAAGTTAATGTAGCACAAACTCTGACATTTGCAATAAGGAGCAGCATCAATGTTGGCATAGACAATAATGCAGCATGTTAGGAAACAATAGTACTATTTGATCTGCAATGTAAGATTCCTGAATGAGAAATACGATTGGCAAAGTGGAAAAAACTGTGTTTGTCCAGTTCTCTGGATTTGCTGCTTCCTCTATTGCTGCTTAAACTTTTCTTGTAAGAAGAAATGAATCCTGGTCATTTGAGAGATCTGAATATATGGAATCTTAATTTCAGACATAAATCTGAAAACCCACCACAATCTCATATTAAATCCTGGTTACCTGTCCACTGCTCAGAATCTTTCCTGCCACAATTAATGAATGCATGATGTGTAATTCAACGAAGACCTTGACATTTAAGATGTGTCCCAAAATAGTTTATAGAATCAGGTTAATTGCTGCTGTCATAGGCAAATCTATTCTGCATTATTTAGCAAATGTCCCAAGGCCCTCATAGTTCAAAGTTATAAGACCAAATCAAGTTGGGGGATATGTAAAAATATCAAAGAGTTACAAGCTAGAATGTGACATTAGTGGATGTTGGTTGGAGGATTTTTTTCAAGTTATCTCTTCTGGGGAAATCACATATTATGAGAACAGAGCAGCTATTTGCCATATCAGAGAAGATCTGACAGTCAGTAAATTGTTGTATTTCCTAAGAATGTGTCAGATTCTACAGTAAACATGCTAAACATCTGCAGGTACCAAGAAATCAAGGCCAATGTCATATAAATCAGTTCCAAAATGAAGCATTTAATTTTCTTCTAAGTGAAATATAGAGCGGGATTTTATTATTCAAATAGTCAAGAGGAAAAGAACTGCAAAAGTTAGGATGAGAAAGACTCAGGGGTCGGATCCAGAGAAAGCCAGGATGATTTGATGGGACAGGTTATCTGGAGAATCCAGCAATGACTGCTCTTTTGGTAATCAATATGCCAGCAGGACAATATGCCAGCAGGGCAGCATTTTAAATTGTTCTGCAAATGGATCAAAGGGTAATTTAGAACTGAAAATGGTAATGAATTAAATAAGCCATGTCTTTTTATTGAATCTTGATTTGATTTAAAGTAATAAGAGAAGTGGGACACATTGATGATTTGGTTAATGCAGATTTTAAAAGATAATGCAGATTTTAAAAGATTGGCTTGCATATCTTTGTAAATACTTCAGGAACTGATTGATAATTGTATCTACTCTTTCTCTATCCTCAAGGAACCCAAACTGTGTTAAGTCCATCTTTCTGATACTCTGCAGAAGCAAACTCACATCAACTTTGGTAACAAGGCAAATTGGAATTGGAATACTTCACAGTTAGTCCATTATTTTAATAACAGAGTATACACACACTCACGAGGCATAGCAGCTATCTTGTGCAACTGTGATCCCACTGTAGGGTAGCAGCCAGGCAATCTCTGTGCTCAAGTAACGCTTGATACTGTTGATAGGTTCATGCAGTCGACGCAAGTCCCAAAATTTGATTTTACGATCATTGCCTGTAGTCACCATGAAATTGCTAGGAATAAAACAGGCAGGCCAGAGCTCACTGGCAGAACATATCTGACACAGAAGTCCCAGATCCCTGGCAGAAATATCCGTCAAACTACCCCAAGTAAATGCCTTGGCCCAAAACTGTGACCCAACGACAAACAGCATGTACAACAGGATAATTGTCTGAACCAATCTGCATCCATAAATTTTGTGGGGAAGGAGAAAGAAAAAAGCATACCCTGGGTGGTCAGAAAGGAGCCAGAAACTGAGAGACTAGTTCTCATCAGTCAGTGATATTTCACATCCTTCCCACCTGTTTGCTTTGCACCACTGGATGTTGCTCACAGCGTGGTCATGGGCCAGGAAGCAACGGAACGGATATAGTTTGAGGGAGCCATCAGGCTGGCGTACTCTTTGTAATAGAGACTTGGTGAGCAGATTCCAGAGAGCCACTGTACCTGAGGAGATGGGATTACAGGCATTAGGCTAGATTTGTGAACCAATATAATTCTTCCCCAACATCTCTAGGTTTATTCCATTCCAAGGATTTTTTTTGGTTTCCTCTTACCATCATAGAAACCTGCAGCCAAATGCTCATGAGGCTTGGTTGGCATCCAGGCCAAGCTGAAACACTGCCCACATTCGGAGGAATTCCCAGCCTGAATGGAGCCTACCTGTAAAGTGGCCACATACTGGACCTTTAGAGAACAAGATAAGGCTAATATTAAGACAATAATGGAAGAACCCAAGCCATGGTAAATCACTTCCTCTAAATGCATAAGGTTCCATAACTAATTTCACACATCTCATTTTCAATGTTACAAGTAATGGGGGAAAAAGCCTATTTGGTTTATCTGAGGCCTTACAGAACCACTATCAATCAGAATAAATAGTTGCTAGATATCACAGAGCAGAAAGTGGACTATATCTTACATTAACTTCTTTGTGTGGGATGGGGGAATGAAAATGAGCTATTTTCAGAGCATCTTTTTTTGAAAGTATTTATACAAGTATCTAATGAGAAAGGATTTAGATCTGGGAAGCTTTAAAAATTGCCATGACAAGTGGGAATCTGAAAGATCCATCTTGGAACTCAATATGTATCCTGCTTTTAAATGATTTTTTTTTTCAAGGAAATAATAGAAGATACCTTGCAGATGACATGCCGAGGGGAAGGTCCACCTAGAAGAGAGGACAATCAAATAGTAGCAGAAATACCTATACCTCGTTCTGCATTTTCTCTTTGAATGTAATTGGACAAAGGAAGATATCCAGGGGGAAAGGTGGGGGAGAAGGGAAAAGTTAACCAATGCTTTGGCGTGAAAAACAAGATTCGGCTTTGCTACACTATAATCACTTGGCTTTAGTAAAGTGTAGCGATGGAGTCCAGAGTCTTTCTTTCCTAACTGACCAAGTTGGGACAGCTGACAGTGCTACTCATAACTCAAGTTACAGAAAACTTACACACAATCATGGAACCATTATTCCTCCTAAATTCTGACTTGCAAAGTTAAAAGTATAATAGTTAAAAGTATAATAGTATAATAGTTAAGACTATTTAGGTTCTTGTTTTTTTAATTGGAAGATATACTAGTTTTGTTACTGAAGGCCCAGCTTCACACTAACTGAAGATATTTTTCAATAACGATAATTTGCTTAGAATACAGTAAAAGTAATGAGACTGCTATTAAAATGTTTTAGAGAACCATGGTGCAGAATGCCACAATGTTATTACTTTATGGAACACAAAGAATCATATTACACTTATTATCTGATAATTGTTCCTATTGTCTATTTGACTTCAAGTCTACTTCAAAACAATACTGGCCCAGAATTTTGATAGAATACTGTTCTGATGTAGTCATGCATAGATTTTGAGGAAGGGGAGGAATGCCCACAGCATGGTTGATGCACAGCTTCTGAGAGGGCTGTACCCAAGCAAGAGCTTTGTGTTGGTGCCCCCACTATAAGACAAGCATCTTCCCGAGTTCAAATAAAAGCTATTCAATGTGTTTTGCCACAGATGGAGCTGTTCATATAGAGTTCTATAGATTTTTTAAAAAATAACTGCTGTTCTGAATCTCTACTTTAATTCTGCAAAATCAGTTTTGTGTTTAAATGAAGAATAGTAAACAATAAATTAGCAATAATTTATTACTAAGTTACTACTATGTAATAAATGGGTATATCAGTCTTTCATCTTCAGAATTGTTTTTACTAATCACAGGGACAAATGGAAAAATAGGTGTGTACAATACAATGACTGTATATCTTTCAACATAATCTGATACAAAGGAATGGAAGAAAAGGAGCCGAGTCCCAACTCTACTCCTCTCTTGGGACTAATTTTCCACTATCATCTTTGAAAAGGTCAGTGCTGCACACCCAGTCCCCATGATCATCAATCATTCTTGCAGACAGATGTAATTATAAGCATCATTAATTTATATGGTTGACTAAGCACACAGCTTGCACACCCTGCACCAGGCCCCAAAATGAGTGCATCCGGTCGTGGAGTAGCCTTTGTTACCCACATCACTCACTGCACTGCACGTGAGAACAAAAATGACTAAACATCTTCTCAGGGACAACAAAAGCTAAATTAGGACATTTTTTTCAACAGAGCTGTAAAAATTCTTTCAACCAAAAAGTCTGAATTTTAGAAAGAACAAGATCATAATTGGAAAGCCACAACTTTGACTTAGCGTGTTGAGACAATTTGAAGTGGGAAAGATATATTTATTATTATCAGATAGTGTTGCACTTCAGATAAAGATGCTGCAAATCTCATCATGATCATTTGAAGAACAGCATTTAGCTTTTCGTAAATGGTTTTAGCTCTGTATTCCCCTGGACTAAATCTGAATGAGTTCTCTAGGCAAAGAGTGCTAGTAATATGAAAATAAGACTTTACGGGTAGCACATGGCTATTTCCTAAGACACCACAGAGAATCATCTCTCTCACAATTGATGGTAGGACAATGCCTCTCGTAATAATTAGTACTATCTCTTCTTCCAATCATTTAACTTGGATAGAACACCTGGTCTTTCTAACAGTACCCCTCCTTTTCCGTTCGGGTAAGACATCCTGAACAGACAACATCCAACAATGCAGGTACCTGCCTGTCTTCTTCCTATTTTTTACAGCTATTCCTACCTGTTACCTGTGTTCTTCGGTAGGCATTCAAGTCTTCCACATGGGGAAGGCTGTACAGCAACACTTTGCCACTAGAAAAAGCTACAGCCAGTAGTCCCAACCGACTCATGTGAGGGAGCTGCATGGGATATAAACCAAAGTGAAAGATAATTATACTTCATGTCCCATTTGGGAAACTTCCATTTCCATCACCCACAAATATGGAAGAACTGAATTAAACAGTCATTGAAGTGCAAGCCTCCACTTTAAAGCACCTGTGACAGGCTGAAGTACACCCAGCAAAGCGGATTTCAATGATTCCCTCATTAATAAATTCTATCATTAGGTTTTATGTAACATTCAACGAAAAGCTTCCTTTATATAATAGAAGACTACCTGTATCCTCAGGCTTAGAAAATAGAGAACATGTCGTTCCCTTCTTCTGAGTGACATTCCTTCAACTTCTTGGGTGAAGAATATAGACTGTTAAATTTCACTGTAATTTTCAGCTTGATTCTTTAATTTATCAAGATCTTTTTGAATTTTGCTTTTGTTTTCTGTGGAATTACCTGATAACGTCTATTGTATTTCACCCTGTTTTGTATCATCTGTGAATTTGATAGTAACTTTGACATAAAGAGAATGCTTAATCAATATGTTGAAGATAAAATCCTACCATATGATATCCTAACCCTGCAGTATCTAAATACACTGAGTATCTAAAGTCCAGGCAAACATTTGGCCCAGATAACCTCTTGGCCCCAATTCTCACCTTGCGCTGAGTAATAGGGAGTTCCCAAGCTCCACTGGGACAAAATTTCATGTCCCAAATACAACCATGATCAGTGGCAATTGCATATGCAAGTCCTGGCTTGGTAACAGACCTGGAAAAAAGAATGAAGAAAAAAAATCGAAGCCTTTGGGTCATGCCATTCCCCCATGTCATAGTAAATGCATAATTCTTTTGCATATTCCCCAGTGCAGAAGATACAAGGATCTTTGAAGATTAGGCTGAAAGGATAATTAAGAGGAGATTCTCCTTGGCTACTCCTGGCTTATTATGTGTGTCTTGCTCCTTCTTGTACTATCTCATAAAACAAATATAACATATCTGAGAGGCAGAAAATTGGCTCCACGGGAAGCAATGTATCTAATACAGCTGTTCTCTTCCCATAAAACCCTAGTTCAGGAAACTCCCTAATGATGTGCTCCAATTTAATTGCTAGTGATGTTGGAATCTGAGTTAATTCAGCCACAATTCCTACAGCACTGCTTAATCCTCAGCTACAATGCAGGATGTGATATCTCCATAGGAATGAAACAAAATAATGTTTTTACAACAGACACAAAGTTTGCTTACAACTCACCCTTTGTCTTCCTGGATAGGTCCAAGCTCCCAGAGCTGAAGCAGAGCTGGTCCTGTATGGATTTGTGACAAAGAATGCTGAACATTCATTCTGGGATTGCAGTAGATAGCCACATACTGAGATGCCACAGAGCCTTCAGGGGTTGGGCACCACTCCAAAGCCCAGACAGGACCCCCAACAAAGAAAGTCATGTCTAAGCGGTCGTCATGAGGTTGTAAGGCATTAAATCTACCAGGCAGGAAAAGAAAGAAACCATTGCATAATAGCTGACCTTGCATGCAGCATCTAACATTTAAAAGTTTACTGGATACTTTGGAAGGAAAAAAAAGACATCACTGTGGCTTAGACCATATAGAGATGGTAACACTATTCAGTGAGATGGAACAAAGAATTGTTATAATTGATGTAAAACAAGCATGGGAAATCTCAGGTACCCCATCCAACTCATGGGGCTTCAAAGTAAGGTTCCTCCCCCTTAACTGCCCCCTATCAGTCATTTCCCCAGAGATTCCCTAAATGTAATATTTCCCATAAGCTTTCCCTTGTGGACAAAACTAGTTGCATAAGCACACACCTGTTAATCCTGTAGAAGACATTGCTGCTTTCTTGCAAACCTTCTCTCTTGATAGAGAAGAGTGGGGACTTGGTCTCAGCAGGAAGGAATTCATCTGCTTCACTTTGGAAAATAGAAGAGAACAGAATGGGAACTCATCTGATGTTCGCTTTGTTATAAGAAATCGTTAGCATTTAAATGCCTGAAAACAGACTAGGGTACAAAGATTTATTCTGTGCAGGAGGATACACAGAATCTTTCAGGTGGCAATATTCTTGATCTTGCCATGCTGTCTTATGTGCTATGCTGCATTGATGTAGAGAAAATGACCACCAATGGCTCTTTCTTAAAAGTATAAGGAATTACCAGGACTACAGATCAGAATGGAAATGTAGGAGACGACAGGAAAGTCAAACCAAACATTCCAGAAGACACTAACAAAATGTTTCTGTATTATACCTAAGAATCTAAATGGACATATGAATTATATCATCAGGACTTGAGTCAAAGGAGACTTTATCATTTATTGGCTCATGTGCCCTTTAATTATCTATTTGGTTCTAGGTATGTCACATTTTATTCTTTTGTCAGAAGGCCATTCACCTCTCTGAGAGAAAAATCCACTTCTGGGCAGAGGGAATCCACTCTGGAAACTCCCAGTGGGAATGGTGCTGCTCACGTCTAAGGGACAAAGGAAGTACAACTGCATCAGAGAAATGCAATTTACATAAAAGGAATCAGTGTAACAATCAGTGTACAACAACCAACTTGTCTGTGGTTTGATGCAATACTATAGTAGTCCTAGCAAAATGAGAAAGCACATTCAATAAGTACTGGATACATTTGAGTCTTTTGAACTTGCATCAATCTGAATGCTCAAAAATAGGAGTCCTTTGGAAGATGTTGCAACAAACAACTTACTGCTTAGATTTTCTTCTGAATTTCTCCAATCAGGCAAACAAGATATAAACCTTGGATTAAAAGGGGAACGGGTTGTTTTTTTTTTTTTGTTAAGCTTCAGTGAAGAAAGGATTTGGCACTTGTCATTTCCTAGATTTCCCCTTTCCAAGCTTATTTTGCCATAGCTACATGAACACAACTCCGCAACATTCATCTAGCATTGTCTAATCTTTGCCTAACTATCTAGGAAAGTGCCAAGAAGTTGCATCCTTTCCTGAAGGAGCACAGATCTCAGAGAATCCAGTCCCTCCCAAGTATTTCAAGCTTTCCTAAACAAAGCCAACATAGCCAAAACTAGTATTTTTCTCTCTTGTACACATACATTTTGTCATAAGTCTTGACTCTTGCAAATCAGGAACTTTATTGTCATATTTCTCTTTCTGACATTCTAAAAACATTTTGTCAAAATTAAAAGGAATTTAATTTTGGTCCTGATGACTGACCCGGATTGGATTACCTAAAAGGAATTAGCTTTTTTTTCCCCCCTTGGCTCTCTCTTCAAGGTCTTTCATTATCTTCATATCCACTTAAATAAAGGATACACTTTAGACACTTTGTTCAATTTTATCACAGGTTAAAATCACCTTCAGAGATTTTTAAATAACTACCACCCGCGGTCAAACTTGACTCAACATTTCTGTTTCCTCAAAGAAGTAGAATCTCTTCACTCACTTAGGCAAAATATTTTTGTATGAACGGAGGTGGTTCTGCTTCTAGTCATAAGCCAGCCAAGCTTGAACATCCAGAGGCCTCATTATCACTGCCCAATCCACACTCATTTAGACTTAAACTACAAGGTCTGATGATTGCTGGAGAGCCCATTCTTTAAAACAGTGACAGTAGGTACTCAAAAGCAGTCACGTGTACATCAGCCAGCCAGAACTAGTTGAAGCACTGAACTTTCAGGAAACAAAACAATGCAGCAGAAACCTGCCTTTCCTCCCTCCAGCCACATTCCTGTTCCTCAATTCTCCCAATCACTGAGTGAAATCTAATACTCACAAGCGGTGAGTGATGGAGAGAGACTTCCATATAGGGCCCATCATGGAATTGTGCAAGCCATTGGAACCAAATTCTCGGCGCTGAGCTTTGGACCTCTATGGGAAAAAAGGAAGTCAAACACAGAGGCCCCAAAGCCACCCTCCCAAATTCTGGCAACAAGAATCTCTGCCAACTGATTCCAGAAGCCCAGGGCTTTTTTCTTCAGGTGGTGTTCCCTTCCAACATACCACCAGGTGAAGTATTCAATCCCCCCAGAAATACAACGAAGCCATCTCAGGTTTTGGTTACCACTGGTTTGCATGAGCTGGACTCCCTCTCAGTCTTCACAGCCTCATTCATCACTAGGTCATAATGCTCTTCTTCCTCCTCCTCCTGCAGAAAGCTTTCTTCTGAGGGGACAAAGTCCACATCTTCCTCCTTTTCCAGCTTCTGTTCTTTTGGCTTACGGCCTCGTCGTTTCCTAGGGGGCTCCTCAGTTCTAGGGGTCTCCTTTGGGATTTCGTTGCAAGGAGGAGCCTGGTATGCAGATGTCAATTCTTCAGCCAGTTCCTGTAGATACAGAAGGGCTCTTGGAAAGAGGAAGGGAGGAAAACGTAAGTTCATAAGCTGAGCTGTGGTTAAGAATCAGCTTCATTTTACACATATCTCATTTCCAAATCTCCAAAAGAATAGTGGTGGGTAGGTTAGAATCATAGGCCTCAAGCTCCTTGGGATAACAGATTTACTTATTCTGTACCTCTTCCAAGAACCCAAAAGAGGAAAAGTTTTTCATAGACAGTTGACAGTTTTCTTGCTGAATCTGACAAACATTATCAAATAGAGATGGTGGGGGTTTACAATGTTGATTTGATCTCTCTGTTTTACACAGTTTGATTCAATAACCATCTGATTAACATTTATTATACTAATTATAATTGGTATAATTTGTTATAACTAAGGCTATGTTCCAGCAGGGCTTTTTGTTTTTTTAAAGAAAAGCAAGCTACTTCTTTCCACCCTAAAATAACGGTATAACACATATGCTTTACCCAGCAGAATTCAGTGGTAGGTTCCTTCTCTCACTTACGCTTTAGCTGCCCGGCGCTTTGGTCGTCCACCAGGCATGGTCTCAAGAGAATCCAGGCTCTCGTTGCTCTTCTGCTGGCAGAGGGACTCGGATGACTGATTGTCCAGGCCTTGAGCTAGCCTCAGTAACAGGAGCTCTTCTTTGGACTTGCGGCCTCGCTTCTTTGGCACTTTAACAGGAAGAGAGGAGCCATTTTCCGATGGCCCGGGGCCTCCGCTTGGTCCCTTGGGATCTTTGGGAATGGGATCTTTGCGGACAGAGACTTTCTTTCGGGGTTTCCGCCCACGGGAATGCTTCTTTATGGCTGGGATAGCTGATGGCACCTCGGTCGAAAGAGAGGAAACTGGAACTGGGGAAGGACATGGTTCATCTCCTTGGAAAGAAAGGAAGAAAAAAAGTATTGTCTTAGATGTCCTCCTATGCTGAAGGTACAAGGGGCCATCGTGAAACACAACTTAATTGCTATCACCCTCTATTTCGTATGCAGGAAGACCCACTGCAAAGTCCTGCAACTGCTTCCACATCATCCTGCACCCCAACAAGCTCCTGGGCTATATTCCACATCATCCTGCACCCCGACAAGTTCCTTGACTATATTCCATACTTCAAACATTTTTGCCCCTGCAGATTAGTCTCCAAATCACCTTAAGAACCTGGTGAGCTCAGCTCCACAGACCCTTTCTTTCACCCTAATGGGCCAAAACCCTTTTTGAAGCAATTGTAGATATCCAAGCTTTCTTGAATTTTTGCAGACTAGATTTCTCTTTAGATTTCTTCTAGCTCTGAGGTGTATGTACACCATTGGAGAATGTAGTGTGGCACACTCATTTCCGTTCAGTGAAGTGGAAATCAAGGCTGTAATGTCCTCAATGTAATTGGCTGGTGCTATGGCTTCCCCGTTCCCCGTCAACCCTTACTTTGAGATCTAATGAGGTTCCCACTACCAAGAAGCGGTTTCTTTACTGATGCAGAAAGAAAACAGAAAGGGGGGAAAATGAATTGTTTCATTTTGCATTTCTCTAAAATAAAATCATATTACATTTGCCAAGACAATGCAGCCAAAAATGCATCTGAAAACATACCAAGAGTTTCCACATGACCGATCTCTCCTTCTTGTCCCCTTAGCTGCTTAGGAAGCAGTTCTTCTTCCACGGCTTCTAGATGTCTTTTCTTGCAGCAAGAGCTCTGCTGCTCTGGCCATTCTTCTTGAAGGCAGATTTCCACACCAGGGGCAACTGCTGGTTCTGTGTTACTTAAACCTATATCAGCTGAAGCCAATCCTTCCACTACTGATTTATTCTGCCCGTCCCAGTGAGGTTTTCTCAAGGAAGATGCTGTGCACAAAGTCTGACTGATATTTCCATCCTGTTGGTCAATGGCTTCCCTCACTATTCCCATTTCACAGCTTGGTGTGAGACAAGGTTCCATCAAGACACCACAGCTCCTCAGACAGGTGCCACTCTTTTCATCTTGCACATCACTTGGCCTGCAAAAATAGGACGAGAAAAGCAAAGGACAAAACAGACAAGGGAAATCCATGTTACTCATGTGAACGTTAAAAAAAAATGCAGCACCACTAAAACCGGTATCAAAAATAGCTAAAAATGGAATAGAATCTCATCTGAATAAACATCTCAATTAGTAAGAACATCATAAGGCAAAATAATATACAAATTGACAATGATTCAGTTCATGAAAAAAGCCCATATAAATAAATATATTTTTGGCAGTTTGTACAAGGACAAAAAAATGGAAGTAGCCTAGCTTTCAACCCTATGAATAGAATTTGAGACAGCCACACAGTAGAAGGAAATTGTGGTTGCAACAACAAATAGAGTTTTATTATTTGAAAATACCATAAATATAGTTATGGTTATGAGTTCATAAAGATATATGTATATTATACAATGAGACTGTGGGATTTTAGAAAATATGATTCAGGATTATTGTTCTGGCTAAAAGCAACATCGTATAAGCACTGCATATTTTGTAGCTATATTTGTACAATTATATACTTTTAAAAGACTCAAAGTCAATAATCACATAATCATATTATTTAAAATCAATAAAATAATGAAACAGAACACTTTTAACCCATTGAATTAAATGAGAGTTCAGTGTAATCAAATAGAAGTAAATGAAAACAGTCATTTATTCATTTTAAAACACACAGAAAATGTATCAGTTACATTTTTTCCTGTAAAGAGTTGGACAAAGATGAAACTCTCCAAAAAGATTTACTGTATGCATTCAAGAACAAGCAACACTTAGTTGAGGGTCATATCTGCAAAATCTAAATTATTTTTTCCTTCCAGATCCAGGGTGCTGTATAGCCTTATTAGCTACAATTAAACATTGATTAATAGAAGATGAAGGGATTAAAATTTTGATAGTTTAGAGAAATGGACTGAAAATAATAGAATAAAATGGACAAATGCAATGTTCTTCACCAATTAACAGAATACAAGTATAGAACAATGGATTGCCCAGCATACTTGTGAAAAGTATTTTTAATTGTAGATGACCAAAAACTACCAATGAATCCACAATGTAGCATGGAGGCAAAGTAAACATAACTTTTGACTGGATCAACAGAAATAGATTCACCAAATTCACTATGTAATAGTTCCACAATTTCTCCATTTACAAAAGTCCAATTTGAATATTTTGCCTACTTGTGGGTGTTATACTTTAAAAACATTCAGGCTAACTCCAATAGTTTCAGAAAAGGGCAAAAAGAAAACTGAGGAAGAAAACTTGAAGAATTAAAATATTTTAACCATGAAAAACAAGAGGGAATACCACTTTTCTACAAACGTGGCATAGAAGGTAGTAAATATTTATTTATATTATCCCAGAAAGCAGGACATAGAATAACAGATTTAAGTTATAAGCAGGCAGATTCTCCTTGGATGGGAAGGGAAGGGAGAGTTCCTAACAATAAAAGTAAGTTGATAGTGGAACTAATGACTAAAAGTGAGTTTTGTTTAGTTGAATCTGCTGAAGCATAAGATAACTAACCTTTATCATAGGAGCTTTAATTTAGATTCTTGTGCTAAGGGGCTGGAGTTGATTATTTAAATCCGTTCAAATCAATGAAAACCAGAGTGCTGGAAGAGAAATGTAATTGTACACTGTTTTCAAATACAGGTATATGATATCATATTATGTCCATAATGAAAGACTGCGCTACTTGCCAAATGCTTTTAGAGCAAAGTTCAAATGTTGCTTTCTACAGCTTGAAAGAATTGTGAATCTATCTCCTTATTAAGAACAGGAGAAGTACCGTAAATATGTCCCTGCTTTCAGGGGCTCTTTATCAGATTTACTTGGTCTTCTCTTGAATTACTCTAGTCTAAAGCTATGGAATGCATCTCTGTAGGAATTACACTTCCTGTCAGTTTTTGTTTTCGGGTAAGCAGCTAAGACTTTTCAGCAGGTTTTTCAATGAGTACTGCTAATAATTTTAATAGTTTGGATCAATATATTGTTATAAATTTTTAACAGCTTGAATAACATGAGTAAAAAAAATGAGCTGAAATAAGTGTATTATTATTTTATTGGAGTCTTTGTTTACTCCAGGACAATACAATCCAGTAATAATGTAATTAAAATATATTTAACATACATAATTCTCTTCATAATTCAGTTATGAACTGCATAGGCAAACTGCAATTGCCATCCTGAGTCTATTTCTGGAAAGCAAAGAAGAGTGAAGTTGGCAAGAGCTGCTTTTCCATAGCAGGATCAGCTCTTTAGGCTAGCCTTCTTAGGAAATTACCCAGTGATGCCACTATTATATGAATCAACATGACAGTGTATGTTATTGATCGATCAGGGTTTTTTATTTTATACATTTTAAAATAGACACAGTGGATGTTTTAGCTATTCTATATATCATGTAAATATTCAAGATACTTGACTGTATTGAAGCTATCCCATTTCTGAATGCTGCTGCTAAAAATCCATGGTTTTGTCATTAAAAGAGGCTGCTATTTAAAAAAAAAACACCATTTGATTTCTTTTCATTTGGCTTGAAAAAATCTATGTTAAGCCACGTTTCAACAGTATTCTAAATTGCTGAACATTCTACAATTCTAGTTTCAAAATCTCTGGACAATTTGCTTAGTCCCCGTGGTTTCTGGCTTTTGCAATGCTTTCATGATCGTTTTATAAAACCGTTCAATCATGATAATCTACAAGGCTTTAAAGTGAATAAAACGAAGGGAGAGTTGCCATCTGCTCGTAGTGGAAGAGGGAAAAGCACGAATTTAAATCACCAAAGGGCGGAGAAGCGTCCATTGCACAGCCAAGACTCGACCCAGATCTTTCCTCTACCCAAAGGCGCTGGCGAGGAGGATTTTTTTCCCCCTCCAGAGGCGGAAATTGAGGTTTCGCACTAGAGGCGGGGAGCGGGGGTGGGGACTCCAGGGAAGAGTGTCTTTTGGACTGTCTTTGTTCCCTTGTTTCACGCCCTTACGGCGGTTTCACGCCCCTACGGGGTGACAACAAGGGACCGCATCGTGGGCAGCCACCCCTCCCCGCAGTGACGAGCGAAAAGGCTCCTCAAAGGTGGCCTGCCAGATGCAGGCGGCCTCAGCCTCACCTTGTTCTCCCAGCATGGAAACCGGTGTCTGGCTGGAGCAGCAAAGATGGCGGACGTTACAAGGATAATAGCGATGACCCGAAACTCTGGCGTCACTTCCGGTACCTAGTCTTCCCTCCGCTCTGGTGACGAAAACATTTAGTCTCCGCCCCCTGCCTGAAGTCTAGATAGAATCAAGAGAACATTATTTTGCACCACGATGTACTTCGGGAAATGCCGCTGTCGGAGTATCTATTTATTTATTTTATTTATTTTGATTTGTCAATTGTTTACAAGATAATAAGTACAAGTGTATACATAGTTGTGAATATATGAAATGGGTACATATAAGAAAAATAAAAGAATAAGAGAAACAATAGGACAGGGACGGTAGGCACGTTGGTGCGCTTATGCACGCCCCCTACAGACCTCTTAGGAAAGGGGTGAGGTCAATAGTAGACAGTCTAAGGTTAAAGTTTTTGGGGTTTGGGGAAGAGACTACAGAGTCGGGTAGAGTATTCCAGACATTGACCACTCTATTGCTGAAGTCGTATTTCCTGCAATCAAGTTTGGTGCGGTTTACTTTGAGTTTGTATCTGTTGTGTGCTCTTGTGTTGTTATGGTTAAAGCTGAAGTATTCATTGACAGGTAGGACATTGCAATGTATGATTTTATATACCATGCTTAAGTCGGACCGAAGACGGCGTAATTCGAGGTTTTCTAGTTTTAGAATTTCGAGTCTGGTGGCGTAAGGTATTCTATAACGGGTAGAAGAGTGGAGAACTCTTCTTGTGAAATACTTCTGGACTTTCTCAATTGTGTTAATATCACATACGTGATAAGGATTCCAGACTGATGAACTGTATTCGAGTATTGGTCTAGCAAATGTTTTGTATGCTCTGGTTAGTAGTGAGATATTACCAGAGAAAAAGCAACGTAGGATTAGGTTAACAACTCTTAATGCCTTTTTGGCTATGTAGTTGCAGTGAGCTCTAGCACTTAGATCATTAGAGGTGAGTATTCCCAGGTCCTTTACAGAGCTTGGGTCATCAACAAGATCTTGACTATTCAGCTTGTATTTTATTTTCTGATTTTTTTACCAATATATAAGACAGAGCATTTATTTGTTGAGATTTGGAGTTGCCATATGTTAGACCATTCAGATACATAGTCTAGATCTTTTGAAGGGTAGTAGTATTGTCTGTGGTATTGAACAGCTTTACATCATCAGCGAAGAGACGCAATTGCTCTTGATATGATCACAAAGGTCGTTTATGTAGATTATGAAGAGAGTTGGTCCTAGAACACTGCCTTGGGGAACACCACTATTGACAGGTACTGGATTTGATAGGCGTTCCCAATTTTGACCATTTGTTGTCTGTTTGACAGGAATGCTTCTATCCAGTTATTCAGTTGTCCAGAGATACCATAAGATTTTATTTTTAGGAGTAGTTTGTCGTGTACCACTGAATCAAAGGCTTTGCAGAAGTCTATGTAGATTGCGTCTATTGCTTTGCCCTGGTCGAGTTGATTAGTCCATATGTTTTTGCAGTGTAAGAGTTGCAGATTACAGGATAGTTTTTTCTGAAACCAAATTGTTTATTGGAGAGTAGGTTGTTTGTCTCTAAATGGAGGATGATGGATTGGTTAATAATTGATTCCATGACTTTACAGGTGACGGCACTAGGGCCCAGAAGAGGTTACAGTACAGTAATCATTCGTGGAACATTGCGGTCTCCTTTCAGTGATGGGTGTCATTTCGCCAAGATTGTCTGTCGGTAGATGCTGCTTTGTTTTGCTCTCCGCCTCTTTTCCTGGCTTAGGTCGGTTTTTCCAAGCGTTTAAACTTTCAAGATTTGTGGTTGTCGGACATTGAAAACCTGGATGAAGCAAATTATCTTGACAAAAATGGCATTGATCACTTCATCAGAGGTCTCCAACCTTGGCAACTTTAAGACTTGTGGACTTCAACTCCCAGAATTCTCCAGCCAGCTATGCTGGCTGGAGAATTCTGGGAATTGAAGTCCACAAGTCTTAAAGTTGCCAAGGTTGGAGACCTCTGCGGGCTTAGATTACCTCTCTGATGATTTAAACCAGTGTGTTTCAAGCTTAGCAACTTTTAAGATGTTTAAAAATGATTAAGATGGCTTAGAGTAGACTAAGATCAAATAGACAACAATCTAGGGATACCAAATTTTAGCAGTGCCAAAAAACAAGGCTACCGGAGAACACAATAAAAAAGAACTGTTGTCATATGACAACAATGGGTGCTAATGCAATTAAAATTACTTACTGTGTAAATAGGGAAAAAATATCCAAGAAAACAAATTGTGCAGGACTCAAAATCATGTAATAATTAAAAGCTAAAAGAAAAAAAAAGAGGGTATGTAATTCCTAAAATTGGAAGATGAGCCAAATCAGAGGGGGTGCCAAAATATGATTTTCCAGTGGGCCCAAAATATCTGGAACCAACCATGGTGTGGATTTCCAGAATTCCCCAGCCAGAATTCCAGAAGATAAAAAAACCACACATCTTAAAGTTTCCAAGTTTGAAAAACACTGGGCTAAATGGACTGCATCCTGCTCCCCCTCTCCCATTAGAATTCTCAACATCAATCCTTAATGTCCTAGAGCAGCGGTCGCCAACCGGTGGTCTGTGGCCCACGGGTGGGCCTTCAGAAAATTTTGGTGGGCCACAGAGAAATCTCACCTCCAGAGCACCCTCCCCCCAAAGCAATTAATCCAGGCTGCGCAGAAACACAAGGCTGCGCCGCCCACATGGCCCGGGGGGACCCTCCCCGCCCATTCACTGCTTACCTGGCAAACTTGCCTGCTAAAATTGCAATTTTTCCTTTTTCCGACCATCATCTGTTCTGCTATGCCGGGAGATTCAGATTAGCTAGGAAGCAGGAAATGGTTGGATTTCTTGTTTTCTAGCTAGTCTTTAGATCTTTGGCTCTGCTTCCCTTAGGACTGAAGGTTTGCTTGCAAGCAAATTCAGTGCAGACTCACAGCAAGAAAATTTGAGAGACTGAGCTAGCTGATGGGATTCTGTGAGCAACTCAATCTGCCTGCTTTGCCTGATTTTGGGTAAAAATTGCTTTTTTTATAAAAAAAATCAATATTTACATACATGGTGCGTTGTGAGCTAATTTTGTGAGTTTGCTTGCTAGTAAATTTTATGAGTTTGCTTGCAAGCAAATTTTATGTGACAGACTGAGCTAGCCAATGGCAGATAGATAGATCTCTGAATGAATCTGAGATTCTGTGAGCAACTCAATCTGCCTGCCTGCTTTGCCTGATTTTGGGTAAAAGTTGCTCTTTTTTATATAAAAAATTCAATATTTATATAAATATAATATTTACATACAAGCCATGCCCAGCCAGTCACATGACCACCAAGCCACATCCACAAATTAGGCCATGCCCACAGAACCAGTTAGTGGTCCCTGGGATCTAAAATTATGAGTTTGGTGGTCCCTGAGGTCCAAAAGGTTGGCGACCCTTGTCCTAAAGTGTTTGTGAGTGTTAAGCATAAGGGATATATGGTACTTCTTTGTTTGCATCTAAGTTACCTTAAAAACCTCTTTTAATTACATATGCTCATCTTATGATATCAGATGAGGATTACCCCTACACCTTCCCTTGGAAGATATTGGAAGGGTGGAAATTCTGGAACCTTTTCTGTGACTCCTCTGATTCTTCAAAATAATTTGATACCCAATCTCCAAATATTTCTCTTTCTCCCACCCACTCCCATACCCTTTTTGAAAACACAAAGGATGCATTTTTGTTGAATGTAATTTTTACAATTAGCATCAGCTTTTAAACTGTTTTATTCTGTTGTATGCAGCTTTTGATTTTTAATGGTATACTTAGAGAGTTTTGAATATGGTGGATACAAGTTGTGCAATAAATAATATTTAGAGGTCAGAATGCTAGGCCATGTTAGGTCGGTTATTGGATTCCTATATTCATAATTGTTAGCAATTTTCATGAGTGACTGAATTCTTTCTGCACAATTATTGGTCCACCTGAAGCAGTAGGATATCCCAGGGTCATGTTCCCAACATTAGGGAGAGCAACGGAGGCAATAAATAGAAATAAAACTCCTTGATACCTTGCTCTAAAGCTGCTTTCACCCTTCTTATAATAACAGCAATATTTTGGGAATTCTGGAAATTTAATCCCCAAACATCTGGAAGCAAAAATCTAAGAAATCTTTTAAATATGATTCACTTTATGGTAGGGTGGTTAGAATGAGGCACCAAGTAACATCCTGTGTATGATAGGGACTAATAGTTTACCTAAGAGGGAGAGAATCAGAGTTATATTATGCAGGCAGGTTACTGTTTCTATGAGATCAGTTTTCCAACTGTCCTCACATTGGTTTGGTTTGCACATTGCATTAAGCCATAATTGATTTTAAACTTAGTTTGTTAAGTTGGCTTGCTCATAGATGTTAAAGTATAAAATCACGGTTAGCAAATTTTACTAGTTACATTCACACACATTTTAAGCTGAAACCAAACACGTAATATTTTGGCTTAGTACCGTATAGGAACCAACTGACATCATCTCAGCTATTTCAGAACTGCCTCATGTAAGAAAACACAAATCAGTGCAAATGGATTTGGAACAGATCTATACATTTGTCAAGAAATGTATAGAAAACAAGGCATTTCACAAGGCCCTAGTTAGTAGAAAAAAGATTCTGGGTCTCAGGTCTACTTGAACATAGAACACAGTCAATGATAAAGAGATATACTGTATCTACATGTTCAAATACACTCATGATTACCACTAGAATAAATTCCAGAGTGGATCCCTAGCTCTAAAACTGAGTGTTAGAATAAACAGGATTGATAAATTCTATAATAAACATGACTCCATTTCTAGCAGCAACAGATTGACAACAAAGATGCCCCAAATAAACCAGAGAACAACTGAACATAAATTACTTAAGTCCTGGACAAGAATTCGGTTGGAGTTGGGTGTCCTGTTTCCCTCAGGTATTCACACAATTACATATAATACAAAGAGGCATGGAACTGAGACAACACAGATTTATTCACTCTTCCAACATTACTGCTCTACATTCTTGACACGAAGAACAACAGGAACAGAGGTGCAAGGGATCATCCCCAACTCTGTAATGACTAGATCCACCAACTCTAGAGGAGTCACATCATAGACTAAATTGAGAAGGTGCAATGATTTGCTTTCCTGCCAGTTGGATAATGGACGACTCTTTCCTTTTGATCCAATCAGGTCATCTGGATCATCTGCAAATATAGGAATAGGGACCAGTTAGAAAAGCATTGGTTCTTTCTCAAAGCAGCATAGGCCAAGATTTTTCCCTCATGTTGGACAAGTCCTGAGGCTATTGTTTCCTGTACTTTCCTTCTGCACATTCTGATGCTTACTTTGCTGTTTGTGCTTTTATAACTTTGCACTGAGAAGCAGTGGGTGCAATTTCAGCATTGCAATATCTGTCAAGTTTCCTCTACATATTTCAAAGCTCAATCATGGGCTAGTCACTCTCCTAAGCCAATCTAGCTCATAAAGTTGATCTGAGATAAGCATGTGCTTCAATTCTCAGTGGACTTGAAGAATGAAAGTGACATGAAGCAAAATGGAAAATGGTAGCCTGACTTTTCTAGGTAAGCTTTTTCCATTAAAGGGATGATTTTTTGGTTCTCTTATTTGTATTAGCCCAAATGTTGAGATCAACAAAAGTCTACCAACTACCTCCAGGAACCTATATGAAAAATGGCTAACATTCTACAAAATAGTCAAATCTGCCTTCTCCAGAGAACTCAAATCTTTATTTTGGACATTTGCAAGATTGTGCAATAAAGTTTTTCAACTAAAACGGGTCGCCAACCTTTTAGTCCTCAGGGACCACCAAACTCATAATTTTAAGTCCTGCGGACCAGAGACCCTGGGAAAATCCCTCCAAAAAGTCTGCAGGAAAATTCCCCACCCCGTTTTCCTACCGATCGATCATTATTTGGGATCACAGGATACTGTCTCCAGCTCTGTTCTCAGGGGGAGAGACTTCATGCAAGGAAAGCAGCAGAAGCAGCAAAAGTCTTTCTTTCTCTCCCCCAAACTTTGCCAGAAATGAGTCTTTGCTGGCGCAGCCTCTTGGAGCAGGAGGCCTTGCAGGGTCCCAAAGACTCATTTCTGGCGGAGTTTGGGGGAGAGAAAGAAAGACTTTTGCTGCTTTCCTTACGTGCAGCCAAAAGCAGAAGAAGAAAGAAGCGGAAAGAAGCAGCCTGGCAAGTTCCCCTCTCTGCCCTTTTCCCCCCTCCCCTCACTACCTCTTGTTGTTTGCAATGCAAGCCTTGTGTTCCCGCGGGCCATGTGGGTGGCGCAGCCTTGTGTTCCCACACAGCCTGGATTAATTGCTTTGGGTGGTGCTTTGAGGGTGACATTTCTCTGCGGACCACCAAAATTTTCTCACGGACCACCAGTGGTCCCCGGCCCACTGGTTGGCGACCACTGATCTAAAAAGATAGCTGAAGCTGGACACCAGACATACCAAGTTCATTGGAAACAAAGGAGTCAGTCTGAACCCGATCACAGAACTTGTAGGTCTCACAGCAGACTAGTACAGACACATTATAGGCCTTGGAAAGCAGTGCAATTTGTGAGGTGCCCATATGTGACATCACTGACCCATTGGCTAATAGTGCATGAGCTCCTAACAGCACTTTGGAAACCTGCCAAGAGAGAGAGAGAGAGAGAGAGAGCTATTCATTTATTTTATAACCATCTGTAGCCTTTATTTACTAAAAAGATCCACATAACTCTTGTCACTATCCCCTTTCAAATCCGATTAAGAACTCCCAGGGTATCCCCAGCTTAGTTAAGACACATGTTGGTAACATGGAGGAAAGGATGATGAATGGGGCAGCATATAAATTTAATAAATAATAATCAGAACCTGCTGGTCTGATACGATCTCTCTTCAGCCTCCAGATTCTGCCCCTACCCAACAGAATTGCCCTTTCAGTTCTTTTACCAACAGTGTCCTACCCACATCACATTTCAAAGCTCCTACCTCAGGTAACACATAGGAGATGGCATTGATCAGCACATAACTGCAGCGAACTCCCTGTTTCACCAGGCGGCACAGTGTCTCCCGGCCTTCTAACCGTGGCTGACTGTCTACTACCACCACTCGGAAGGCACGATGATTGGCATGAGCCTCACAGAGTATGCGGCTCACCAAGGATGAGCTACCAAGAAAACGAGCAGAGATAAACAGATGAGGAACTTAACTCAGACAACATTTCCCTTGGCCAACTTTTGGAAATCCAGAATGTCTTTGCTCTCAGACTTGGAAATCTCTGTCTCTTCTCCCCTTACTTTAACTCAAATATAAGGTGATTGTCAGGGCTCCAACAAATCCACTCCCATTCATATCATAAGTCTCTAGCCGCATCTCTCAGAGTAAACAAATTGATTTATTAGGAGTGGCCATGTCAGAGTTAGCTGGGTGCAGCTGACACTAAAATACATCATTCATTTCCCCCTTGACCCTGGTCTTTCCCCCACCCCCTGGATGTATATTCTCCAATGGGACACATCCATAGTCAAGAGTCATCAATCATGCTCTCCAGTAATATTCTTGTGTGCTGACAGCTTTGGCCTGCCTAGCAATTATCTGAAGCATTTCAGGAATGCACTACTTTCCCCCATTCCCTTTCTGCTGGCAACTAAAAAGACCAAAGAAGTATTTTTTTTAGTTGACAGTGATATTATCCACTCAAAGTAGATCAAATCAGGAAAGCTGAAACTGCTTTTGTTCAGACTAGCTATAATAACACAATTTTCCAAATCTGATTGAGCTGTACCTCCGCCCCACCCCACCTCTTTTATAGTTCTGTGAGTTGGCAGGTGTCTACCTGAACTACTTCTGAATATTATCTCATGTTGGACTTTAAAATGCTTTAGCTTCTTTTGCCCAGGTAACAATTCCTGTGTATCTCCACCAAAGTCATTTTATGCTTTACAGATAAAGTTTTCTGAACTGCACTGATTGCTGTGAGCACAGCATAAGATCTAGGTAAGTTTACGAATTCCACAAAAGCTTGGCAACCTATCATATCTTCTGGCATTGCCACCCTGGCTACAATCACCCATTTTTAGCATAACAGTACTATTGCTTTATCTTTGTCAGCCTGCCAGACCCCTTTCTCTCTTCATTTCCACCAGCATTTCACATGCAGGACAGCAGCTTAGATTCTGAAAAGCATCATTCAGATAAGAACCATTTTGTTTTTCTTCCCCCACCCTAAGCACAACTCCATACCATCCATAAACAAGGATGACGTCGCCATCGTTGATCTTCTCGAAGGCAAATTTGGAAATGGCTTCAGCTGCCAGAAAAATCTTCTCCCGCTCATATTTGTCAATTGTCTCCTGAAGTTGCTCCTTGGCCTATTCCGAAAAAACAGTTGGTCATGTGTGGTCAGTCCCCTCCCTGCATACTGTACTCAGCTGGATTTGTTTCTTGTAGTTGATGTAATGGATAAACTGCCTGTAACTGTTTGATATGGGCGTGTTATTTTTTTTGTTATTTTATTATTTTGAAATTGTCAGTAAATAAAATGAATCTCTTCCATAATATCTAAGTTGGATCTCTTGCTTATCCATGGGAGAAAAATGCTCTGGTTTTCTACCCTGTGCTATTGAGTATGGCAACATCTCTTTGAAAAAATGAAAAAAATAAGTCAGAACAATAAATTGACAAGATGAAGGGCTGGCAATTTGTGCCAACCTGAACTTATAATGACATTCCCAGGAAAGAGAGCAAAGTGGAAGAAAAAAGCCATCACCCTGCACACCACGGATTGCATGCTACATTCAGGGATTTCAACCAGCATCCAAGTTTGTAAGTTTGAACTCACCTTCTCTTCTCGTATGGTCCCTGGTAGTGAGGAGATCTCCTTCTTAAGGAATTTGATGGCATTGCCCATGCTGGCAGAGAGGGGCCTGCACTGGGTCAGGAAACTGCAGAAGAAAGGCACACTCAGCTCAGCATCAAAGCACCTTTCCACCTCCAGATGTCCAAAGGGGGAACTCTCTTGTTCTCAATCACCTGATGTACGGCTTCAGCTTGTTTACAAGGTCCCGTGAAAGTTCTTCGTTGGCCGGAGTGGTATAGTCTCTAATCACCTGAAGGATAGGATAAAAGAGAAGTTGCAAATTTGCAAAGCGAAAAACCCAACATGAACAGAGTCCTACAGCAGGATCGAGTCAAGGTGAGTTAATACCTAAGTCTGACAACTTGTTTCCCATGTTAGCCAAACAGTGGCTACTGTGGGAGCCTGTCTGAGAACAATGGAGACAATTGCTATTCTCTACAGTATTATTTGTGCTCCGCAGCAAAACAGGTTCTGTTAGCGCTGGGAAGCTGCATATAGCAATAGCACTTAAGACTTATATACTGCTTCACATTGCTTTACAGCTCTCTCAAAGCAGTTTACAGAGTCAGCCAATTGCCCCCAACAATCTGGGTCCTCATTTTACCTACCTCGGAAGGATGGAAGGCTGAGTCAACCTTGAGGCTGGTGAGATTTGAACTGCCAAATTGCAGGCAGCGGGCAGGCAGCAGAAGTAGCCTGCGGTACTGCTCTCTAACCATTGTGCCACCACAGCTCATATAGCCTGATGCTCGTAGAGCCATTGACCTCTTCCTTCTCTAAGAATTTATTACATTATTTTAAACTAGCGAAGCCTATAACTATTCCATCTGCAGAATGGCTGGTATATTCATTTCCTTCTGAGAATGTATTTACCTATTTAAAATTTTAGACCAGGGTCCCCAACCCCTGGGCCGTGGCCCACTACCAGGCCTCGAGCTGATTGGAACTGAGCTACTGCGGCTGTGGCAGGCGAGTGCGTGCATCCTCACTTGCATGAGCAGTGGGCAAATTGTGATATATGTTTTGAATTGTGAGCCCTCCAAAGTCATTTGCTGAGATGGGCAGCAGTGGAAATGAGATAAATAAATGTGAAAAAAAAAATGCAGAAGGTGGCTGACACATTACTTTGATAATTGTTGTCAGGAAGACAACATGAGTGTGTCAGTGCCATCATGTGACCATACAGTGACCATACTGCACCTCTGTATGGTTTGCCAATTGCACAGTGGCAGATAGGACAGCACTCCAGAGCAGGGGTTGCCAACCTTTTGGACCTCAGGGACCACCAAACTCATAATTTTAAATCCCAGGGACCACTAACCAGTTCTGTGGGTGTGGCCTAATTTGTGGGTGTGGCTAGGTGGTCATGTGATTGGCTGGGCATGGCTTGTATGTAAATATTATCAATATTTATATAAATATTGATTATTATTTTTTATAAAAAAAGAGCAACTTTTACCCAAAATCAAGCAAAGCAGGCAGGCAGATTGAGTTGCTTACAGAATCACAGATTCATTCAGAGATCTATCTGCCTTCGGCTAGCTCAATCCGTCACATAAAATTTGCTTGCAAGCAAACTCACAAAATTAACTCACAACATACCATGTATGTAAATATTGAATTTTTTATTAAAAAAAAAAAAAGAGCAACTTTTACCCAAAATCAGGCAAAGCAGGCAGGCAGATTGAGTCGCTCACAGAATCATTCAGTGATCTATCTATCTGCCATCAGCTAGCTCAGTCTCTCAAATTTGCTTGCTGTGAATCTGCACTGAATAATAGAACTTTCAGTCCTAAGGGAGGTTCGGCTGTGCTTAAAAGCAGAACCGAAGATCTAAAGGCTAGCTAGAAAGCAAGAAATCCAACCATTTCCTGCTTCCTAGCTAATCTAAATCTCCCGGCACAACAGAACAAGTGATAGTCAGAAAAAGGAAAAATAGCAATTTAGCAGGCAAGTTTGTTGGGTATGGAGTGAGTGTGCAGGGAGGGTTCCCACGGGCCATGTGGGCAGCGCAGCCTTGGATTAATTGCTTTGGGGGAGTGCTCTGGGGGTGAGATTTCTCTGCGGCCCACCAAAATTTTCTCATGGCCCACCGGTTGGCGGCTGCTGCTCCAGATGGTTAAAGTCATTGCGCAGAAGATCATTGGTTGCCCTCTCCCCTCTTTGGAAGAGCTTTATAACTCCCGCTGCGTTAAGAAAGTTCAAAACATCCTTAAAGATCCATCTCATCCTGGACACTCTTTTTTTGAACTATTGCCATCTGGCAGACGGTACAGGATAATAAAAACAAGGACAAATAGGCTGAAAAACAGCTTCTATCCCAGGGCAGTAGCTCTTTTGAATTCTACTATATAGTGCAGTGTTGGTGCATTGTCGGGGTTTTTCAATTCAATGTGTGGAGTGTGAAGCATGTGTGTTTGTGTTTATTTTCATGGTCATGATGTGCACTGAAGATGGTGTTTGATTTTGTTGTACAAGGTGCAATGACAATAAAGTAAAGTAAACTAAAACAGTCAAGAGGAATGGATCTTGACTCAAGAGAAACTATCTTACAGTCCACCACATTAGGTAAACTAAGGAAGGGAAAGGCACTTCATACATGTTTATCATAACTATTTGCTGTTTGTGTACCAGTTCTTCCAATGGGAAGAGATCCAGACTGGTCTAAACAACACTTCTAACTCCCTTCTTCAGCAGTACCTGTTTGAAAACTTTTAAGAGTGCAATACACCGAGCGTTGGAGCCATTGATGATGCCCTGAGAGTACTGGAGGCCAAGACGCACCACTGCAGGGTGGATGGTGGAGACCGGGATGCTGCAGGTGAAAAGATTCTGGGTTATTACATATCATTTCAACACTCCCCAATAAAACTGACACTTTTTGCACATTATCCATCATACCAAAGCCCATCTACAAGTTACTTTCAAGAAAGAAAATATTACTCTTGTTCATCTTTTTCTCCCATCTTTTTGAAATACTATAAAGGAGAGGTGATTTGAATAAAATTATAAAGAATGATGAATATAGATCCTGAAATAGCTGAAGAGCACTTTCAGAGGGAGAAAAGGGGAAGATAAACTTTAACCAAAGCACTTTGCCTTAAAACTTTGTACTAGGATGGAATCTAAGCACAGAAACCTCTCAAGGCAGGGCAGCAAGAACAGAGCTCCAATCTAACCAGGCCAATTTCATTGAGTGAAGAACATGGTTCTTGGTTTTGTGACCTCTATTCTTCCTTCTTTTCTCTAGGAACAGCCTAGAAAATGTCCTCACAACATCATTTATGAACATTTCAAAGTGCTGTGATAAAGCCCCTTTAGGTTCAATGCTTTTCTTTTGGTTCACAGGCACTCACCTCATCTGTTGTGTCAGCAACTCTTTGCGACTATATTGATGCAAATGGGAGAAGAGACTAACTTTGGCACCATAATCTGGTCTCATAGGAACCTGTAGACATGGGGGGAAAACCAGTCTAAACATGGAAGGCGATCAATCAACCATATATCATCACCACCTGTGGTGAGCTGCCTCTTAATAGGAATCTTTCACAATTTTCCTGCCCCATAGGTACTTTAATTTGTGCAGTGCTTTTTAAATTATGTCTCTTTGAATTAAGATCATTTTAATCAAGACCAGTTAACAAAATGAAGCATTCTGACAGGAACCCAGATCACTGCGCCCAATATACTATTTCTTAAAAGCCATAATGGTTAAACCAAAGATCAGGAATTTCAGAAAAAAGCTAAAATCTTGCAAAAAGCAAGGTGAGAGAAAAGTGAGGGGCTGCCTCAATAGGTTTGGACTTCAGCAATTCTCGACACAGCAAACCCTGCTTTATAGTTTCTTAGCCACTTCTAGGTGAGCTGGAGAAAATGTAAACATTTTCATAACTCCACAGACCATACAAACTTGTGTACAAAAGAGGAGGGTTACAGTATATGTTAATGTAAAAATAACAGGACAATTCAGGCATTTCTTTGGGGAAAAAGGCCCTATCTCTCTTCTATTGTGGCAGATAAATCAAGGTTGGCTACTATTTCTCTAAGAAGCCAAGCAAAAAGTCACATTTGATTGGGTGGCTGTATAAATGATTTGATTGTTTTACGATTTGTTATAAATTAACTAAATTATAGTTATCTAAGCATGAATTAGTTAAATTATAGTCAAATGATTGTTTAATAAGGATATTAGGATATATAATTGTTGATTGATAATATGAGTTATTATGTAACATAATTATTATGATGACTATGAAATAGATGCACAAAAAGGAGTGATAAACCAACCGATACACTGTCTGTAAATTTATGAAGAATGATGATGTTTTTATGTTATGTTTTATGTTTTATGTGTTTTTATTTGTTGTTAAAATCAATAAAACTTTTATAAAAAAAAAAAAAAGAAATATGCCTGTAAAGGTACCTTTTGTCATCTTCATTATCCTCATTTATTGAACTTATATGTTTCCCAAGTCCCAGAGACTCTTCACGTTTTCATTATTGCCTCTTCCACTCAACCACAAAGTGTTTGGTTTAGTGTTAAATCTTAAAAAAATAAATTGTAAACAACCCAGGGATGAACCAGGGGGAGATACTCAAGTTGGCTTTTCTTTGAGGATGTTAGATAGGGTCTTTTGTGGCCGCTTTAACTTAGTCCTCAGCACTAAAAAAGCAGTTGAGCATAATGATCTCAACAACACTTCCATTCTCAGTCTTGAAGCAGACTAAAGAAACACAATTGCTACCTGCACATAGTATGTGGTGTCCAAACTAATAATAGCACATAATATATATTTATTACTATATAACATAATATACAATTATAACATACAGTACTGTTGGTGAATGTTTCACACAACATACACACTGAATCACAAGCTGATTGAATCTATGGTGCTGAATGAAGCCAACTTATGACTCTACAGGTAATCCTCAATTTAAGACTAATTGATCCCAGAATTACAGTTGTTAAGTCATTGGGGTTGTAAATTGATGCATCAGGTGACCAGACCAGATTTTTGGAAGGCAATAGGTGAACATCAGAATCATTAAGTGAATCAATTTTACTGAATTGGTGGTTTTTGAAGGAAATGGGAAATAAAATGTCAGAAACCAGCAAAAATGTTACAAATTGGAGTCACGTGACTATGAGATCTATGGTTGTAAAAGCTGGTTGCCAAGCTCTCAAAATGTGATTGCATGACTTCTGCAGGATGTGGCCATTGTAACTTCAAAAACTGGCAGTAAAAGTACCTTTGAATGGTCATTGTCATCAGTCCAAACCTACTTGTATAACTTATTTACCTCCACCTCTCCCAGCCACTGTTCCTCATGAGGACTGGAGTCCTACCTGCTGACGCTCCAACTTTTTGGCTAGCTTTTTTTGGGCAGCTGGATCATCCACCTGCACATGTTCTGGGAGCCTCTTGACAGCTGGGGAGAGAAGGGGGCAAAGCTCAGAAGATGAAACTTTCTAGCTGGGTCACCAGCCACATTTTCTTCAGGACAGAGCCTCACCTGGCTGGGCTTCAGTGGGTCCTACCCGAGGCTTGGGAGGCACGGCTGTTTGACTAGGATCAGCCTTCCGAGCCTGCTTCAACACCCGGTCGGCCTCCTGCTTGGCCCTCCGCTCAGCTCGCAGCTCAGCCTTACTTTTGCCCGGCCCGGTCTGCTCGCCTCCACAGGCTTTGTCAGGAGGACCCGGCGTGGTAGGTTCCGGTCCTAAACCCAAAAGAGGAGGAGGAGGAGGGAGAAGATGACAGGGTAAGCGGAGGCCAGCGCTGGTTTTATACCCCGGCCGTCCATTCCGCCCGGGAACCCCTCTGCAGCTCAGACTGCGAAAAAAAGTGAGACCCCCCCCAACCCTCTTTCTTCGCCCCTCTGGCACCTGGCGGAGGCAGCTGCCCAGCAGGCGTGGGACCGGGGTGGGCGAGCCCATCGGGAGGCGGCTTGGGCTGCTTCTCCGCTTCGCGGCGCTTTTTCTTCTGCTGCTTCTTCTCTTTCCGGAGCTGCAACTTGTCCTCCGCGCTGGGCGCCTGCACGGAAGGTAAAGGGGAGAGAAACACGAGGGGGAGAAGGAGAGAGCTGCCGCCACACCAGTCAGGTGCTCCTCCAATCCCGCCACGCGCCCCTTTTCTCCAAGTACCTGGCCGCGCTCCGGGGCCTCACAGCTCCCCGGCTCCGCCATCGCCACTGCTCTGGCTCCGCCCCTGACCTCAGCTGGTCGCGACAGCGTCCCCTGCTGCTCAGAGCAAGGATCGGCAGGGAGCATCTCGTCTTCCTTCCACTGTCCTGGGCATCCGAGTGGCTTAGCTGTGGTCTCGCGGAGGACGGGGAGAAGTTGATTGGGCAAGGGACCGAACGGAGCCACGCCCTCTTTTGTCTAGCGGGCTGGTGGTGGGGAAACAAATACACGGGAGCGCGGGGCGGGTGGCACCTCGCACCATGGGTGTCCGCGAACCGAAAGGTTTGCGCTGGCAATTCTGCTGCTGCGATCCGGAGGATAATTGCTGATGGGCAGGCATGTCTGCCTCGCTCCACAGCCCACACCACGCAAATGCTGGGGCTAATACAAGGGTCTTCAAACTTGGCAAGTTTAAGACTTGTAGACTTCAACTCCCAGAATTCCTGTACTAACATGACTGGAGGAGGAATTCCACAAGTCTTAAAGCTGTCACGTTTGAAGACCGCTGGGCTAATACCTCGCAATGGCTGTTTTCGGCTTTGTGCAGTACCAAACGAAGCCTATTTTGTTGCTCCACACCAAAGACAGCCGCCGCATAGCGTCTTCGGTGTGTGGTGCAACCTACTCACACCGATCAACCGGGCTCTCAGGCCCGAGCTGATAGACGGAGAGACCTGTCGGGTCCCTTCAACCTTGCTTATTGCCAGTAGCGGCTACCCCGATTACCACGTATATAGGGGGGGAAACCAGATGGGGGCTGCAAAACTTCGGACGACCATTGTTTGGACGGGTTTTTGCAGGCCGGTAGCCCTACTCGGTCCGTCCGTCCCTAATGGAGGCGTTCTTTCCGCTGCTAACCCACCTCGCTGGACAAACAGCCTAGGTGAAGCGAGAAAGGGGCAGGGGGCGACCCAGATACCCTGTCCGTCCGCGGGGTAAAGCAGGTTCCGAGACTTCTTATTGGCCAATATTGCCAATATTGTAGGGGGCGTGCATAAGCGCACCAACGTGCCTACCGTCCCTGTCCTATTGTTTCTCTTATTCTTCTTTTATTTTTCTTATATGTACCCATTACATGTATTCACAACTATGTATACACTTATACTTATTATCTTGTAAACAATTGGCAAATCAAATCAATAAATAAATAAATAAATAAATAAATAAAATATTGCCCTCGGGTTGTGCTTGTATCGTTTAACTCGGGTCTCCAAAATCGGCCACTTTAAGACTTGTGGACTTCAACTTCCAGAATTCCTCCTCCAGTCATATTAGCTCAGGAATTCTGGGAGTTGAAGTCCACAAGTCTTAAAGTGGCCGAGTTTGGAGACCCCTGGTTTAACTTCTACGTGCCACGACCTGCCTTTGGGGGAGTGGGGGGCGGTTCAGCTCCCTTATTCCAAATTGTGGGGGGTTTCCGAACGGTCGAGGTAAAAGAGCACCTGGGCAAGACGGAAGCATTTTCGCTTTCAATATTCCCTTCTCTGACCAGCACTTGGTCTTTCCTGGGTCAGACCATCCACGGATAGGGCCGGGGGGATGACCGGTAGCCAAAAAAAGGGGGGAAGAGACGAGTTTTTTCGGTCCTCCTCCTTCCGTTACGCCCACAGTGGTGCCTCCCTCCCTCTCTCCGCCCGCAAGATGGCGGCTACATCGGAGTCCAGTTCCGGCCCGAGTCGAAGGTAGCAGCGACGACAGCAGCTGCAGACGGAGGTGGAAGCGGCCATGCATTTCTCCATCCCCGAGACCGAGACCCGCGCCGGGGATGGCGGCAACGCTGCGGCCTACGTGGCGAGTGTCAAGCCCCTGGAGGCGGGGCGCAGAGTTCCCAGGGCTCCCTTCCCCCCCCCTTCGGATTAAACCCTAACATCTGGAAAGGGCATCGAACTGGGATTTACACCCTGGGCGACTCGCTCGGGTGCCTTTCGGCTGCTTCTCTGCAGCAACTGTAGGCGCCTTCCGGCTCTTCAGAAGAATCCGGAGTGGGCGGAGGGGGTGGGAAGGGCGACCGGTTGGAATGAGCGGTTTCACTTTGCAAAAACTCCGCTCAGTCTGCCTCTCCCCTCCGCGCTGAGTCTTGAAGCCAGATACGGCAGGCACCGGGATGGGCCCCGGGGAAATGGTAGCCGTCGGCTGTGAGGCAGCCACGACTCAGATCTCGGTCTCCTCTCTTTCCAACTCAAATTCAAATCAAATCTATATGACTTAGGACTCCCCAAGGAGGACGCAATGGCCACAACAAGGAGAAAAACGAGGGGGAAGTATAGTAGAGGCACTCCGGCACTGAAGAGCACTTCTTTCAGAGTCTCTCCTTGAATTATTCTGGGTTTTTTCCCTGGTTAAAAAGGCTTTGGGCGTTTCAGAACAATTCATCTTTTGTTTCTGTTAAAAAGGCTTTGGGTGTTTCAGAGAAAGAATAATAAACACTGTTTTTAAGAAGATTGCTGTTGACAGACTTTTGTCATGGGAAAGATTCCTTGCATAACCAGGAATTTCAGATTCTATAGCTACTCCTGGATACTAAGTCCAGGAGCAAACCCAGATATCCCTTCACTGTAGGTGCAATTCATCTTTTGTTTCTGTTCTATACAGAAAGGTTACTTTGAATAAAGTGCAAACCTATAGAGCTTAATAAATGGGCTTATACATCTTATCTTACTCATGTCTTTAATTTAGGCTTGCAGGTACTTGCTTAGTACCATGTCATCAAATCTTGGTTACAACATTTAGTTTTTTAAATGTTATTGAAAGGCATATTTATTTCAGGCTTGGATGTTACTTCACTAAGATTTATAATTTCTGCCTCATGCAATTTTTTTTGCATTGCATGGTAGATAACCTAAGAGACTGTTTTTATTTCAGTACCTGCAACCTCTTCTTATTTTAGGCAGTTACCTCCCCTTGTAGAAATAACAGGTAGTGTTCATGCCTTATAACTGATTCTTAAGGCCCAGAAAAGGATTTGTGAATTCTTAGTTTAGAAGACCTGTTCCCTCCTTGAATCTTCATGCAGCCATGGAATTAGTACTTTGTGATTCATACCAGATAGTACCGTTTCCCCATTGTATCTCTGGGAATGGGATAGCTTAAGGGCTTTCTCATAAACAGATTCCCTAATGATGCCTTTTCCTTCTGTCCCCAACAGGCTTACAGCATTCATGTGAATGGTGTTCTGCATTGCCAAGTGCGATACAGCCAGCTGCTTGGTTTGCATGAACAGGTGAGGCATGTAAGAAATTGCCAGAATTGCTCCTTTGTGGAAAGCTAGCAGTATTTCACTAAAAGCCTTGCTCCTAGAGTAGTGTTGTATTAATTCAATTAATTTATGTAACTAAGAAAGGCAGTTTGGTCTAGTGGTTAAGGACCAGGCTAGAAACCAGGATTGTTAGTTGTAGTCAGGGGTGGGATTCAACTGGTGTTACTACTGGTTACTACTGGTTCGGTGACTATGTTTTACACGCTGTGCGCGTGTGTAAAAGACCTTAAGCTGTGCCGCCTGGAAAGCTGAAAAGCGCTGCATGCGGGTGTGCAGCATTTGAAAAGCCTCTTTTTTTCCTGCTTTTTCAACCTCAGCTGTGCCATGCAAAGCAGCTGAGGTTGAAAAGGCAGGAAATAAAGGACAGGTAAGAGGCGGCTGGGTGGGCCAAATAGCAGCAAATACAGAACCGGGTCGGTGTCTGCTGCGTTTCAGAGCTACTGGTTCTATAGAGCTGGGCAGAACTGGTAGCATCACACCCCTGGTTGTAGTCCCATTGTAGGCAAGAAAGCCAGCTGGGTGGGGTGACCTTGGGTCCTTCTTTCTCTGTCAACCCACAACATCAGGCTTGGGTGACAGTCTGGTTGGTCAGTTCCTGTCATAGCCAGTGGTATAGCCACATGTTGATTTGAAAAAAAGGAAAAACCTATACTTGCAGAAAAATACTAGAAAGAAAAAATGGGTGTATTTATCTTATTGCCAAAATTCTGGTAGTAACAAAATGGAATTTTGCTGCCTGAAGATGATCTCTGCTTTTCTTTCTGCAGCTAAGGAAGGAATATGGAGCTAATGTGGTACCAGCTTTTCCTCCAAAAAAGATCTTCACACTCACCCCAGTGGAAGTGGAGCAGCGGCGGGAACAACTAGAAAAATATATGCAAGCAGGTAAGTTTTGTTGGGTAAATCAAGGAAAAATAGTATGTGTGCATTTGCAAGTAGGTATTCACTATGTATAGGGAGTGAGCTTTGGCTGAAAGCAAAAAAGCTGATGGTACCTTCCGTTTATTTATTTAAAATATTTATATAGCCACCCAGCCTGTACCAAACTCTTGAGTGCTCCCAACCAAAAAATAAAACACCTATTTACAATAAAAATATTAAAACCATAAGTATTAAAAAGCTGGTATTATTTCTGTTATTAATCCATAGTTTCTGTTATTAATCCATAGTACGGCAGGACCCCTTGTTAGGAGGTAGTGAGATCTTCAATAGCTTTCTGCGAAAAGCCCAGCAGGTAAGGAGATGGGTAAATGCAGAGGACAAAATATATACCAGGTGGAGAACATGATTGGAGTCCTGTGTATTTCCAGGAAACCCAGCAGATCCCAACTGAAGAGGTACAACTAGATGTGCTCTTATCCAATGGGCAGAAGGTGAAAGTCACAATTCTTACCTCAGATCAAACAGAGGATGTTCTGGAGGTGAGGCTTTCCCAGAAATAAGAATGGCTCAGGTTGAGAAAGAAATGGAGGAGAGATTATATGCTAGTACTTTCTCTCCTTTCCTTACAGTCAAGATTCAGTGTGACAGATTACTTTATTCCAATGGCCTGTCCCAAGTTCCAAGAACTAATGGCCTGTATCAAGAAGCCTTCCTATAGCGGCAATATTTAATGTAGCCTTTCCCTAAGTTGCTGTTAAGAGGAAAGAGTTCAACGTCTGACTTATCTTTCCATTGTTTGTAGGCTGTGGCCTTGAAGTTGGACTTGCCGGACGATTTGATTGGCTACTTTCATCTCTTCCTTGTGCGGGAAGCCAAGGATGGAGCATTTTCTTGTGAGTTAACCTCTTTGCTGCACTTGCTATAATGGCAGAGAAAAACCAGCCTGCCTGCCAGGAAAGGCGGGCAGGCATGTGTTTCTGTCTGTGTGTCTAGGGAGAAGTTTGAGGTATGCTGCATGATTTGCTCTGAACTGTCATCTTTTACAGTCATCCGGAAATTGCAGGAATTTGAGCTTCCTTATGTATCAGTCACCAGCCTCCACAACCCTGAATACAAGATTCTGCTGCGCAAGAGGTAAGAAATATGCAAAGGGTAGGAGTCAATATTATCAATCCCAGCCAAATAATAGTTGAGTGAAGACCCATTAATGGCTTGCCTCTTCCATCTCTTTCCTCTTCCTCCACCCTAGCTACTGGGACCCTGCCTTTGATGATGATGTCATGGAGCAGCGGGTAGGACTAAATCTGCTATATGCCCAGGTCAGGCACTAAGGTTGAGTGACAGGGAGGAAAATGGGAGGTGGGATAGCAAGCAGCAACATTTCCTTCTCCTCCTCCATTTCTGTTTCTCATAGACAGTTGCAGATATTGAACGGGGCTGGATCCTTGCCAATAAGGAACAGCACCGTCAGCTTAAATCTTTACAGGAAAAGGTCTCGAAAAAAGAGGTAGGTTTTCATTTTCCTTTACCTATGCAGCGTGAGTCAATCTACAAACTCAACAAGGTAGTTTCACTCCCAGCTAGTTGCAATGAAATTTATACATCCAAAAATCACAAGCTTCCCTGTGAATGTTCTCTCTTTTGTTATAGTTCATCCGCTTGGCACAAACCCTCAAATATTATGGCTATCTCAAATTTGACCCCTGTATTACGGATTTCCCTGAGAAAGGCTGTCATGTCATTGTTGGAGCAGGCAATAGTGAACTGAATTTCCAGGTCAAGCTGCCCAATGACCAGATCAAGGAAGGAAGTTTCAAAGTGACACGAATGCGTTGTTGGCGAGTTACTTCCTCGGTGAGCTAACACCTGAATCAGATCGTGTCTTTGCCTTGTTGAGGATGGCCTGTTCTGCTTTGAGGGAGGAGTACTTTCTCTGTGTCTCTCTTCTGTTTGGGAATTTAAGAGGCTGGAGAAGTAGCTTTGGCACTTACAGGCAAACCAAGAGTTTTCTAGCCTCAATATTCCCCTCTTGCTGCTTCGCTAATAAGCAATCATTAGACTGCTCTTTTTTAGGTCCCTGTGCACAACGGGACATCAGGCACAAGTTCTGGCAAGTCAGAGGTGAAATTGGAACTAGCTTTTGAGTACCTGATGAGCAAGGATAGACTGCAGTGGGTCACCATTACCAGTCCACAGGTAGGAAGTATGTGCGTTGGGGTGGGGGGGATTATATCCTGGATGAATCCTTACATTTTGAACTTTGAAACTAGTAAACTGCACGGGTATCTGATCCACTACCCCACTCAATGCAGATTCTTTTACTGATCAAATCTATTCTCCTTACAAATAATGCACTTCGAATATCACAAATGGAAACAAGCTCAATTTTATTCTTATTTGCTTCCCAATCATAACTCCAGTATCAAATTTGTTTTTTCCTATCCTAAGTTTACAAAATCAAGGCTCCGTCAGTTGGGATAATACTGCACAGAAGAAACATTTCTCTCTCATATCTTAGGCTATAATGTTGAGCATCTGCTTGCAGTCCATGGTGGATGAGCTGATGGTGAAGAAATCTGGAGGAAGCATACGTAAGGTGAGACTCAGGCTTCTTATCCCTTTGGTGGAGATGGCTAGGTCAAATTGATTAGGATGGGTGCCTCCAAGCATCTCAATACTCTCTCCTTTCATAGATGTTCCGCAGACGAACCATTGGAGCCTTACAGCGTTCAGACAGTCAGCAAGCAGTGAAATCACCTCCTCTTTTGGTAGGCAGATCCTGTCATCTCTGCTTCCTACTTTTCCCTTCCCTACTTTTCCCTTTCTCCTTTAACATACCTGTATGTTTTGCTAGGATTCCCCTGATGGTAGTAGGGACCCTGTTACAAAAGTCTCGGTGAGTAATTATTCTTCTTATTCTTATGGAAAAATATGATCTACCATGGCATGGCTCTTGCTAATTTGCAGCTCTTCTCTCCCTTATCCAGAGCAAATTGGGCTCTGTCAGCTTACGAGCCATCAGCCATTCCAGCTCTTCAAATGACATTGGGGCGAATGATTTCCATGGCAACTATGCCTTTGAGGGCATTGGCGATGAGGACCTTTAAATGCCCTGCTTTGCCCAAAAGATCTTTGTGGAATGTATGACCTGCTTGCGGGTTGATCTTGATGTGCCTCAGCCCCCAGCTGGCTGTGTGTCCTTTGCCAGAATCTCTGTCTGCAGAGGCAATTTGCAGAGCTGACTAGTAAGCTTCAGCTTCATACATGCCAAACTAGGGTAGAGTGGACATTTGCACAAAGAGCCAACACAACTCTAATGCTCACAGTAGACTTTTAACTATAACCGCTAGACTTGTAATCTTGTTTATCTACCTGCTGTTTACATTTGAACATTAACACGTTTGTGACAATGATTAAATAAATCATGATTGGAAACACATCCTGTGAGCCCTTCTCTCTCCTGCATCCAATTTCCTGCTTCAACATCTTGGCACTAGAGCCGCAAAAATGATAAGGTAACGGTTATGGACACAGTGGAGGCCACATTACTGAGACCATGTTGTCTGTTTTCCTCTCCTGCTGGAAATAAGATGGCGAAAAGAGGGCATACAGTATGCCTGCTGTAAACATGCTCACACAGGCCAGTTCAGCAGAAGCACAACTGCACTGTGATCAGGTTGGCCAGTTAGTCTCCAGCTGCTCTTGCCAGCCAAAATAAAGCCAGATAAGAAAACAGTTTAATGCATTAATACACCATATAAATTACACAGATTCAAGCAGCAACCACAATTAAAGGACTAAAGAGGGGAGGCACAGAAAGGACAAAAAAGGACAAAGGAGCTCCTCTCTGCAGGTTTCAGCTGTCCCACAGAGCAAGAGTTTCAGAGAACGGTCTGCAGAGCAGATGCCTTTTTCTTCCTATGGACAGAAGCACTGGACAGGGCAAGGCCCCGGGGTGCTTTTCAGCAAAGGAAATAACACTTTCTTCAAAAGTGAGGTGGCACTGCTGCTGCTCCTGCAAGTACATACAGCTCCTCCTCCTGCACATCCCAGTCAATCTTTTACATAGGCTTGACCGCAGGCAACTATAGAGTCAGAAGCTCAAGGAGTCTTTCAGCATCACTAGGTCAGGCTGCTGTCTGGACCAGGCCCTCCTTCCTCTGCCAGGCCCTGCCCGTGCACCTTCTGGTGACGCTTGTAATTGTCCCAGTGGCCAGTAGTGTAGGGGCAGATGCGGCACTGAAAGGGTTTTTCACCTGTATGCCGCAGCATGTGGCGCTTGAGGTTCATGCTCTGGTTGCATGAATATGGGCAGAGACGGCAGCGGAAAGGCTTGTCCCCCGAATGGATGCGTCCATGGCGCTTGAGGTTGGCAAGATTGCCACAGGCATATGGGCATAGGGGGCACTTGTAGGGCTTCTCACCAGTGTGCACCCGCTGGTGCCGCTTGAGGTTGTCCAGATGGGCTGAGGCATATGGACAGAGCGCACAGGCAAAGGGCTTCTCTCCACTGTGTGTCTTCATATGACGGGCCAGATGGTTAGGATAGGTGGTAATAAAAGGGCATAACTGGCAGGAGAAGCCTTTTGGTGAGGCTGGTTCAGCCCCCAGCACTGCCAGGCTGCAACGCCCACATACTGGCTCACCCAAGCCTTCGTCAGCTTGTAGCACCAATCCACATGCCCTGCACGTGAACGGAAAGAGCAGCTCAGGAAGAACCGTATTAGAGTCTTCCGCCTGCAGAAATGGGGAGCTAGGCAGCAATGGTGGTGGCTCTGTGGAAGAAAAATAGCAATAAGCAGAAATGCTCTAAACAGATATTACTGGAGCCATATGTAACTTACTTCTTTCACTGTCATACAGCACACAGGCCAATTTGAATAATCCTCTTATCCTTAACTCTTGATGTACTACAAGCCCAGTGTAGAATACTGCTGTTACAATTCAAATTAGAGGAGGGGCAACCAAACCCCTAGAGATTAAGGGTCAGTACACTTCCTTGGCACACAAATTCCATGCTCTGGTTTAGGCTAATAAACGCATAACAAGATGGCAGACACAAAGAGTATCAGGCTGCAGATACTCAACTCTGCTACTCCAAAAGCTGCTGAGAACTATTGGTGTATGAAGATTTGTAAAGTTTCTCCCTCTTCCCCCCACTGAAAGTTTATGTATATTCCCTCCCTTTGCAAGGCTATGAATTCTACCTTGCCATTTCCATCATGTACCTGTCTCCTGATCTGCAATGGGTGGTCCCTCCATTTCTGCCTCCGATTCCCCCTGGATCCCCGCGCTGTGGTGCTGGAGGGAATTCCCTTGGACACAGTGGCAGCTGCAGGAGCTACAGCGCACTGGACGTTCCTGGCCATGGACCCGCTGGTGTCTCTTGAGGTTGCCAAGGCTGCTGCAAGCGAAGGGGCAGGTGGGGCAGTGGTAGGGCTTCTCACCAGTGTGGGTTCGCAAATGGCGTGTCAGGTTAACCAGCTGAGCTGAGGCATACGGGCAATGCGGACAGCGGTAAGGTTTCTCGCCATTGTGAGTCTTCATGTGCCGCTTGAGGTGGCTGGAGTAGTGTGAGGCAAAGGGGCACAGTTGGCAGGAAAAGACTACACGCCCCTTAGGGGAGCCTTCCTCATCCCCTACTTCAGAGGGGCAGCAGGGAGTAGAACCAGGACCAGGCAGGCCACAATGCTGGCAAGCCCGGCCCGGCCCTTCATTCTCTCCATCTTCGTCCTGGGCCTGGCACAGAGACGGGAGATCCTCATCACTCAGCGTGTAAGCTGGCAGTCCAGGTGTCCCCCCGAGGGAGTCTGCAGCACACAAGGAGGGGACATCAGGTGGGCAGCTGTGGGAATCCTCACTTTGTCCTCTCCCTCGCCTGCTGGTACAATAGGGGGTTACCATGTGTAGGGGAGGCTAAACTCCAGGACCCTTTTCCTCATAACTAAAATCCTTGCCATCATTTACAAGCCTTTCTATTAGCTACAGGTCCCTCTCCTGGGGATGCTCCGCCTGGTACTAAACACACCCAACTCTCCCACTCAGAAAATATGACACCCCAGACAGTACTGAACAGTAAGAAGATGGTGGAGAGACTTTGCATACTAGACCCGCTGACTAGATCCAGTTCCTGGCAACTCGAATGGGAGGATCCAAGAGGCCCTTTCTTTTCCTAGGCACAGCTCCCCGCCCCCCGCCCACGCATCCCCGCCCCACCCAAACCCCCAATCTTACACCCCTTACTCCGATTTGCCCAAGCGAGGACCCGAACCCACCTTCGGAGTCCTTTTCGAAGGCCAGAATCGGAGCACTGCTGTCCTCTTCGTCCTCCAGGGACAGGGACAGCTCCTGCTTTAAGAGGAAGCTGGCTTGCGGCGCCGGGCTCTCCTCTCTTGACGGCTCGGCCGGAGCACCAGGAACGTCCACTACAATAGACAGAGCAGAATGCGGTCGTGTGAGAATCGGGGTCCCCGCGGCTCACGCTCCGCAGAAACTGCTGGCGTCGCCCAGACACCCCAACGGCGTCGCCCTGCCTCTCCTTCGAAGGGGAGGGCGAATTAATTGCCCTAATTCTGCCCGCAGCCAACCCATCGAACGAGGAAGGACTCCAAAGAGGCGGGACTCCTCCCCTTGCCCAGCAGAGCGGTCAGCTTGGACCAGGGCTCCGGGAGTCAATCGCCCAGGACCCCCCAACAGGCCGGAGCCTCGGGGCAGGGAGAGAGAGAGACGTGCAGCCGAAGCCCCCGCCGCCCAGACACAAACGAGGCGGACGGAGATGCGGCACAGCGTCCCCAGGGTGAGCCCGGCAACCCGGCGCTGACCTTTGACGGGCTGCGGGTGGCGCTGCTTCCGGCGGGGCATCTTGCCCCGCAGCACGGGGGGTTGGGAGCGGCTCCAGCCCTGGATACCTTCCCCCCTCCGGGCCGCTCGGCCTGGATTGCCACCGGTGAAGCCGCTTCTTCCTCCGCGACGCCCCGACAGCCGCCGCTCCTCCGGCGCTCCCGCCCATCCGCGGGGCGGACGGCAGAATAGCCAACGCTTCCGGCTCCGGTCCCTCCCGTGCTGCATGACGGGACGTGGAGTCTTTTCCTCTGAACTACAAAGGGCGAGAAAGGCCGCAAGAAGCCGGACCCTCAGATTGCCTCTAATTACATCCATCCTTATAACCTTATCTTCCGAGATTTCTGCGAAGATGGGACAATAACTGCAGCTTAATTGGGCGTTCATTTAAAATTACTGTCTGCCATCATTGGATAGTGGTATCTTCCTGCTGTCCCATTTTTTCGAACAAGAGTTTCGGCAAATCTGTAATGGAGTAGCCTGTCAAAATGTAGAAATAAAAAATAATATATTAAAATCTTCCGGAAAAGTACTGTTTTATGAAGTTAATACTTTTTAAAATGAAGATATGGAACTGTATTCTTAATATAGCCTGAGGAATGCCTCTCAATTAAACAAAAAATTTAATGGACTCTTAATTGCCTGAACTGGCACAGACAACTTTTAAAAATGTAAAGCAAGCATTATATTTATATTACTATTGAACATAAACAGTAAGCTGTAAAAGAGCAAATAGCTTTACTTTGCAATACTGTTGCAACTGCTACTTTTTAGCCAAGGTGTAGCGATTTATGGAAAACCAGTTTGGTGTAATGGTTAAGGGGCTGCCCTAGAAACCAGGATATGGTGAGTTCTAGTCCTGCCTTAGGCATGAAAAACCAGCTGGGTGACTTTGGGCCAGTCGCTGTCTTTCAGCCTAGCTCACCTCACAACGTTGTTAGGAAAAGAGGAAGAAGAAGAGGAAGAAATACTGGTATATATGCTGCCTTGAATTGCATATATTAAAAAGGTGGAGTAAAAATAAAAAAAGATGAAGACAACAAGAATAGCCATTTCCCTTCTCTTCATCCTCCTGAGATTCATGGAATTTATTGCACATAGCAATTTATAAATAGGCCTTTATAAATGCACCTATATTAGGACTGTGAGAACTGCAAAAATGTGGGTGACCAACAATAAATGGCAGCATAGAATAATTTACAATCTCTTTCTTGTCCTCTCATAGTCATCTTTGTGTGTGTGTGTGTGTTTGTGTGTGTTCCAGTTTTTCTATTCAGAATAACAAAATAACAGTTGGAAGGGACCTTGGAGGTCTTCTAGTCCAACCCCTTGCTTAAGCAGGAAAACCTGTAACAAATTCAGACAAATGGTTGTCCAATCTCTTCTTTAAAACATCCAGTATTCCAATATCTCTTGATATTCCAACCCATACTCAACAAAAAAGCTAGAAAAAAGTGCTATGGATAAAATTCCTTCAAAGCTCCCATCTAGCTGTGAGCTACACAGAGAAATAATAGCAATTCTTCTTAGTGTGTTTTCAGTTGCAAACATCTTCCCAAAAGCAGAGCTGAGAATGTCCTATATAAAACAATGGAAAGTTTAAGTACAGTTATGCTTCATACATATACCTATGTATGCAAGTACATCTTAACCACATATTCACAGAACACAGAACTTTATAGAACATATAGAACATAACAGTCCTTCTGTTTATGGCAAGTAATGTTCTGCTTGAAGATTCTGCTTTCAGATAGCAATAGCATTTGGACTTATATACTGCTTCACGGTGCTTTAAGCCCTCTCTAGGCGGTTTACAGTCAGCATATTGCCCTCAACAATCTGGATCTGTGTTAATTTAATAGAAGCTAGATAGATAGATGATGTTAGATAGATGATGGACAGACAGACAGACCATAGGTGTGTGTGTGTGTGTATTTAGCTTTTATAAAATGGATGTTTATACAGATTAGAAGTCAAGCTAATGAGTTTTTACAAAACAAGACTTTTCCTCTCCAGATTGATTTTTAAAAGATAATGGTACATTGGTCACTTTCCAATTCTTTGCTATATAAGGAATAAACAATTGATTATGTGCCATAAAGCCAGTGTTAACTCTTAGAAACTACCCAAAGGTGCTTTCCAAAAGGCAACTGGATTTTCTAGTTTTTTTTTCTTGAAAAGTTTCACTTCTCACCCCAGAAGGTTTTTTTCCAGTTCTGAAGCTTCTTGAGTGAGATGCAAAATGTTTTCAAGGAAAAAAACAAAGTGCAATTGCCTTTTGGAAAGCATCTTTGGGACAACCATGACCTGGATGATTGAGAATCTCCATAGACATTTAGCAACCATATAGATTAACATGGTCTTCCAAGAGTGCACCCATCATCATAGTAACTGAGTTCATCCACCTTGTTGCTAGTCAATCACAGTAAGATATTCTAGGTAAAACCCCAATTAAACAATCCAAATAATTAGTTTCATTCAGAGATAACTTTCTATCAGAACTGGTTATAGTAGGGTGGCATGGATGCAGTATTCTTTTAAAAATGAAATGGGAAAATTTACTTCTGTAGCTCATAAATAAAATAATGACTGCATCTGAAAAAGAAGACATAGGTAATTATAGTAATATCTGATTGCAGTATGGATTCTATAAATATTTAAGCAATTATACTAGGGCAAGAAATAATGTATTTTTAAACTAACCATTTCCCTTTTAAATACAATTTTGAGGGTGGGGGGAGTTTTCCATATAACCCATGTTAGCCTAATAAGTATGGACTTTAAATTAAAGAGGATCTCAAGTAGAAACATGGTGGGCATGGAAATTCCAGATTGGTTAAACATGATTTTCAAATAAAAAATCCAAATTGTAAACAGAGGCAATAGCAGGAAGCCGAACAGAGACTGGAGATAAATAACATATCAGAGGCTAAATGTCTATGGCGATTCTCAATTATCCGGATCATAGTTATCCCAAAGATGTTTCCCTCCCCCCTCAAAAAAATGTAACTAGACTTTCTTTCTTTTTTCTTTGAAAATGTTTTGCTTCTCATCCAAGAACTGAAGAAGCTTCTTGGATGAGAAAGGAAATGTTTTCAAAGAAAAAACCCAAGAAAGCCCAGTTGCTTTTTGGGAAGGAAAAGTACCTTTGGAATGGTAAGTAGAGGCTATTTTACTGAAGGGGGAAGCTGTTATAAAATGGATAAAGAGGAACCAAATGGTCTTGGACATATTCCTGTGGGAAGGAAGATATTCAACACCAAACATAAAAGTTTTGAACAAATTTAAAAAAAAAACAGAAAATTAATATACAGACCTATAACATTTCTTCATGTATTATGTTTACAATGTAATTTGAGATTTTCAAATGGTCTATGTCATTGTTTAAATATGTGTCTTGTTATATTTCTTAGTATTTATCCTGGATCTGGATGGTTGCAGGGTCCAATGGTTTTTCTATTGCATATACCTAATTTTTTTTTTGCAGCAAAGCTATAACTGCATAGTGCAGTTAATAAAAGGCTTCTTTTATCAACCTGCAGAGCTTGATGCTAATTAAAGGCTGAGAGAAAGTGATGGGCTTCTGTGCCCAAGAGAGGTTTAGCCCATAGCCCTCTATGCTGTTGAACGAGCACCTTAACCACTGACTCTTTAGAAAGTTTATTAAACAAAAATAAAACACCTGTATTAACATTGTTTTATATCTTATAGCCATATGTAACACCAGAGGATCAGGGCTACCATTTGGTTTCATATTCTGGAGAGTATATTGTACTGATGACTGTTGTTCTCATGCATAGGTATTGATGGAATTATTGTGGGGGAGGGGAATAAATAAAACATAAAATGAGTACAGGGTTTTTGTTTTCAAACATTTATTTTTTTGATATTTTTACCTTTTGCAAAGTCATGGCAATTACATATCCATACGCAAAGGGATTATGAAAATAATTAAAACAATGTGGAGGGAGGGATTAACCTGTCATTCAAACATTAAACAATACCCATGTATAACGGCAAACATAAGGTATGCAGGATTGAATAATTCTCGTATGCAAGAATTGCAGTCTATTAATTACTACATTACAAATTATTATACTACATCATATGATTTATAGTTCATTTATATTAAAAGCAATGTGGATTGGATATCTCCAAGCAACACTGTTGACGGATTATTGCCAGGCAACCACAGAAAAACTGAACTATTATAGACTCCCACAAGTTATTCTGGGCCTGGACAGAATAAATGGGAATTTTCTGAAAGGGTTTGCAAAAAATACAAATGCTTTTTTCCTACTGAGGCCAGGCTTTCAATCTTTTGTTTTGGCAAGAGTTATAATTTGAGTTTTTATTGACTAATTTGAAATGTATAGCGATTAAGAAGGCATAAATGTATAACAATTAAGAAGGCACATGCTGTTCTATTGTGGTGCATTTACCTTTAGGCATAAAATAATACAGTACTTCTAAAGATAGGTGCTGCATTACAGTTTGGGAAGCCCCAATCGATGAACATAGGGGCAGATATGCTTTCAAGATAGAGCACCAAAAGCAATATAGAAAACCCCTGAAATTGTCATAAATCCAGGAGAAATGGCCTAATCAAAGCTTTGCTACATTATGTAAATAGTATGAAGAATGCTATTGCTAAGTCTCTTAATTAAAAACAGTACAATTAATTAGTCTCTGCTACAAAACTCAAGAATGTTGTTATACATATTATTTTATACTTAAATCATTTTATTGCAGTGCAAACAAAATGAAGCATTTATATCTTAGAACATAAGCTTTATGCAACAGCTGGTAGTAAGGACTCTTATTGATTTATATAGTGATATCATTATATATCAAGTAACCAAAGGGGAATAGTATAGTAGACTATATTAACTATGTATAAGCCAATTAATTAATCAATTATGTATATTAATACCAGTGTACAGTCACTAGTATATTGTGGATATATTATGTGAAGACCCAGCTCCCTTAAGAAATCCATAATGGTGCAAAAGGTGGAAGGAAAGAGAAGAAGAGAATGACTCATAGCAAGCTGGCTGGATGCAATTGTAGCAGTGATGATTACATTGTGGGAAGACATGAAAGGCCAAGTGGAGAAGGTCTATCTATTAAGAGTCAATACTGATTTATCACTAATGCAGAATGCCAGGGCAGATTTTTCAACTATTCTGATCCTGCAAAGACTGCATTTTTCTCTTCTCTTTCAATGGTTCTTTTCTCAAAGTATGTTGTTTACAGTAAAAACAGATGTGAATAATTTAATTTGTTTCTCTGTATTTTTTATCATGATGCTCAGAAAAAAGGCAATTGTCAATGAAACTACCCATTCCTAAATACTTTAATCCTTCAATATTTATCTTATGTAATGGGCAGATAGAATAACTGAGGAACTGGAGGAAAAGCTATAACCAAGACAATGGTCAGATAAAAGAAATCTGAGTCCAGGGCAGAAATGTAATTTGAGAAAGCATCTCAGACATGACCATCTCATAGTGTGGGATGAGTGCCTTCAAGATTCTGTTATTACAGGTAACTCAATTTACAGCAGTTCATTTAATGACCATTTAAAGTTACAATACCACTGAAAAAAGTGACATGATCATTTTTCACACTTACAATCATTGCAAACCCCCCCCCCCCCAATATCATGTGGTCAGAATTCAGATGCTTGGCAAATGACTCATGTTTATGACAGTTGCAGTATTCTGGGGTCATGTGACAACCTTTTGCAACCTTCTGACAAGCAAAGTCAATAGGGAAGCCAGTTTCACTTAACCACCATGTTACTAATTTAACAACTGCAGTGATTTATTTAATAATTGTGCCAAGAATGGTCATAAAACAGGGAAAAAATCATTTAACAACTGTCTTAACAACAGAAATTCTGGGCTCAATTGTGGTCGTAGGTTGAGAACTGCCTGTATAACCTTATGATAATGGTAATAGTATTGTATTAGGTTGCATGTCTTTCATTTGCAAATTTGGGCTCTCTTGGAGGGCTGGCATCAAGAAAATATTGATCAAAAGGACAATAGCATATGCCTGTTACTTGATCACCATTTTCTCTGGGGATGTTTGTTCCTGACTGGATATTCCTTGCTCTTCTTATTCCTCCCTGCCCTCTGTGATTGATAGGAAAATTGTTTCATCACCTTTCTGATCATGTAGTGTGCAGTAGTGCACACAATTTTTTTTACTACCAGTTTTGTGGGCGTGACTTGGTGGGTGTGGCTTGGTGGGTATGGCAGGGGAAGGATACTGTAAAATCTTCATTCCCTCCCCACTCCTGGGGGAAGGTTGCTGCAAAACCCATTCCCTCCCCACCCCACTAACCTGCTTTCCAGCTCCCTTCTCCTGTGCAGGGCAACAAAAGAAGACCCAGCCAACAGCTGGGACTCGGGAGGCAGAGAATTGATGGGGGGCGGGGTCAGTCAGAGGTGGTATTTGCCGGTTCAACAAACTACTCAAAATTTCCGCTACGGTTCTCCAGAACTGGTCAGAACCTGCTGAATATCACCTCTGGGTATGTGGGAATAACCTTTGGAAACAGAAGGAAGAGCCGCAGACCTTCATCATGCAAAATGTATTTTAGTCCACAGAAGTAGAAGGTGTGTGAGAAGTGTTTCAGAAGGAACCCTCCCTAATTTTCCAAAAAATAAAAGGAAAGAAGGGGAAAAATACTTTCAGATTGGCAAGATTCTTGTAGTGAAACCTTACAATAAAGATAGAACTAAGTATGCCTCATTGTGCCTCTGGTCTGGGCTACCTCAAAAATAGAATAGAATAGAATACTTTATTGGCCAAGTGTGATTGGACACACAAGGAATTTGTCTTGGTGTAAATACTCTCAGTATACATAAAGAAAAGGTACATTCGTTAAGAATCAAGGATCATAACGTACAACACTTAATGATAGTCATAGGGTACAATCAACAATCAAATCATACTAGGAAATAGTCAATATAAATCGTACGGATACAAGCAACAAAGTTACAGTCCTACAATCACAAGTGGGAGGGGATGGGTGATAAGAAGTGATGAGAAGATTAACAGTAATAGCAGCGTACACTTTGTAAATAGTTGAACGGTGTTGAGGGAATTATTTGTTTCGCAGAGTGATGGCTTTCGGGAAAAAACTGTTCTTGTGTCTAGTTGTTCTGATGTGCAGTACTCTATAGCGTCGTTTTGAGGGAAGGAGTTGAAACAGTTTATGTCCGGGAAGTGAGGGGTCTGTAAATATTCACAGCCTTCTTTTTGACTCGTGCAGTATACAGGTCCTCAATTGAAGGCAGGTGGGTAGTAATTGTTTTTTCTGCAGTCCTAATTATCCTCTGAAGTCTGTATTTGTCCTGTTGGGTTGCAGAACCAAACCAGACAGTTATAGAGGTGCAGATGATAGACTCAATAATTCTGCTGTAGAACTGTATCAGCAGCTCCTTGGGCAGTTTGAGCTTTCTGAGTTGGCACAGAAAGAACATTCTTTGTTGTGCTTTTTTGATAATGTTTTTGATGTTAGGTGTCCATTTTAGGTCATGTGATATAGTAGAACCTAGAAATTTGAAGGTCTCTACTGTTGATACTGTGTTGTCTTGTATTGTAAGAGGTATGGGGTGGGGGGTTTCTTCTCAAGTCTACCACCATTTCTATGGTTTTGAGTGTGTTCAGTTCCAGATTATTCCGGTTACACCACGAGGCAAGTAGTATAACCTCCTGTCTGTATGGATTCATCGTTGTCTCGAATGAGACCAATCACTGTTGTGTCATCAGCAAACTTCAATATTTTAACAGATGGATCATTTGAGATGCAGTCATTGGTATATAGGGAGAAGAGAAGTGGAGATAGCACACAGCCTTCGGGGTCCCCTGTGCTGATTGTACAGGTATCGGATGTGATTCCGCCTAGCTTCACCTGCTGCTTCCTGTCTGTTAGGAAGCTTATGATCCACTTACAAGTGTGTTCAGGTACTGCTAGTTGGTTTAATTTACTTAGAAGAGTGTCTGGAATGATGGTATTGAATGCTGAACTGAAGTCTACAAAGAGGACCCTTGCGTAGGTATTTGGAGATTCAAGGTGTTGTAGGATGTAATGCAGAGCCATGTTAACAGCATCATCTGTCGATCTATTTGCTCGGTATGCAAACTGCATGGGATCTAACAGTTGATCCGTGATGGTTTTCAGGTGGGAGAGCACAAGGTTTTCATAACTACAGATGTTAGAGCAACTAGTCTGTAGTCATTCAGTTCCTTGATGAAGGGCTTCTTTGGCACTGGGATGATGGTAGAACGTTTGAAGCAGGAAGGAACATAGCACATCTCTAGTGATCTATTGAAGATTCAGGTGAAGATGGGGGACAATTGGTCAGCACAGTCTTTTAAGCAAGAAGGGTAACAGATCGTAGTATGGTCAGCTTGGATCTGTTCTGACCAAGTAGATTCTGTGCCTTTTGGGTAGGCACTCATTATCACCAAATATTCTCTAATATGCTTATTAGTTAACAATGCTTAGAGCTTTTAATTCCATTAGAAAAGGTGTTATCAGATTATTGCTGTTTTTTTGCCACTACAAACTAACACGGCTATCCTCCTACAAGATGTCTTTTAGTGAACATAATTAAGTACTGTGACTCCCACAGGTTTCCTTCTTGCATTTCAGCCCTTGAATTGAAACTCCCCTCCACAGGATTTTCCTGATTGTGTTTCCACTGCATTTCTCCTACACATTTTTCCTGTAGTGGAAGAAGCAAGCAAAATAACCTCTAACTTCTAGATAATGGTGGTGGTGATTTATATGCCACCTGACTCCCACCGATTCTTACTAATGAATAAAAGATAATAAAACATTTCTAAGAGATAACCATAGGAAAACATAAAACATGAAAAAAATCTAAATGTCAGATATTCGCAGCTGGCAGATGCCCAGGACAAAAGAGCAAAATCAAAATCAAACAAAACAAAACAAAATAGAAACAGTTGCAGCAATAATTGAGAAAAGACAGTTGTAGTTGTTGATTTTAATAAGCTTTCTCTGGATAGAGATGGGGACTATAATGAAATGTGAGGTCTTCTTTTGCCTGGTAAGAGGTGAGAGGCTTTAACCCATAAGTTTTCAAACTTTAAATTCCCAACAGACATTTCTGGAAATGTCAGGCACCTACAAATTCCCACAAAATAATGGTTTTCTTCTTACCTAAATTCTTGTAAATTCTCAGGGGAAAAGATGTAGTATCTGTCTGTCTGTCTGTCTGTCTGTCTGTCTGTCTGTCTGTCTGTCTGTCTGTCTCTCTCTCTCTCTCTCTATCTATCTATCATCTATCTATCTATCTATCTATCTATCTATCTATCTATCTATCTATCTATCTATCTATCTATCTATCTATCTATCTATCTATCTATCTCTATCTCAATGTCATTCCTCATTCATTCCTCATAATATTTATGTATTTTTTAAATTGAATAAATTTTCAGAATGCCAGTTGAAGGAATGACATAGGCTAAACTGTATGTAAGTGCCAATCCTAGCTGGTGTTCTCCAAAGGTTTTAATTGTGATGTAGCAAAAGGCTGGGAATTGCTGTGTAAAACTGGATTATATGTACAATAATTTTAGACACAAGGCTGAAGTCTAACATCCAAGTCTAAATCTTCACACGGGGCCTTTCCACATATCTTCCTGTAAGTTTCCTCCAAGTGGCTTATCAATCTGGCATATTAGGGATAGAAAAGCAGAATGTAGCTTCTTTAAAACTAATGTAGACGATATTTAACATTTTTTGCACTGTAGTAACACATTTGTTCATGCACTAACCTCATGATCACACATTGAAGTCCCTTGGATTTGCAGAAATAAAGAGGAATTTTGGAAGTTTCTGGCTTTCAGCGTTCACCAGCAATTTAAATTCCAGAATTTCATGTTCATATTTTCCTTTGCAAAGGTGTTTGCAAATATAGGCACTATCTGCTAAAAGGGAATATCTGTTGTACTAGCTTTTGTACTAGACCAGTATTTCTCAACCTCAGCAATTTAAAAATGTATGGACTTCAACTCCCAGAATTCCCCAGCATGCTAAGAGTATTAGATAATTAATTCACCATGCTGTTTTCATGTTTGTCAGAAAACCAGCAGTTTTCAACAATGATAGCATTGTCCAAAGTCCTGGAAATCTAGACCTGTTGGAAGTAAAACCATGCCTAATATCCCATGGAAGAGGCCACATTTGGAGGGATAATTGTTTTTCTTCTTTTGAATGAGTCTTTCTTTCTTCTAATTTAAAAGGAATTCTCACCCCAGGAAGAGATGCTGCCATGATGGAATTCTCCTCCAGGGTTTTTGATTTCTCAGTGCTTCAAGATCAGTTTCCCTGATCTCTCTGAGAATCCAGATCTCAATGCCATGAGCACTTATAATGTTTGTCCAGTGAGCACATAGTTGCATGAGTGATATAGGAAGAGTCTTCACATTCCTGTTGTGTTTATTACTTCTTAAATTGTTTTGTGTTTGTCTACAGTTAAATTAAAATAAGAGACAATATTCAAATGCTCGTCTGTCTTGCCAGTAGCAAACCCGTTCAACAGTTGGGTTTATTCAACACATTAAATGCTAAACTTGGTTTAACAAAACACAATTGTTTAAGTGTTATAGTAACATGCTAATCCCAAGTAAACAAACCCTATAATTTTTTCAATGTTATGGCCTGTTCCATAACATATTTAAGTAATGACTAAGTTTCTATAATATACTAAACCCTAAATTGCCAAAGCCCATTTAACCTAGGCTAATATGTTGTGCCAAGTAGACAAGATGTAGTTAGTGAAATTACCATATATGATTAACAATTTACGGGTACTGTAACTATAATGATGACAATGTAGACAATATGTTTGCTTTTTTAAGATAGTTACTGACAATTTGAATCCAGTATTTGATCTATCTCAGGGAGAGGCAACTTATTGCTTGATATATGTTACACTACAATATACACAGCCCTATGCCACTGACCATACTAAGAAGACTCACAGGTCTTGAAGATCAAAATTTCTGAAGGAGGTTATACAGCAGGCAAGTTGCCTGCTCTATACCCTCCGAAGTGATATCTCCTGCTCATAGAAAACAATATGTTTATCATGTAATACGAACTTAACCATAATTTTAGGATGCAAAGGGAATTTTGCTATTCATTTCAGGCACAATCTGGTTGATTAATTTGGGCACTGAATGATTTGTGAAGACAATGATTGGATCATTCCGTTTGAGACTTTAGCACAGTCTTTCTCAACTCACTCTGGCAACTTTTAAGATATGTGGACCTCAACACCCAGAGTTGAAATCCACATATGTTAAAATTGCCAAGGTTGAGAAACACTAACTTCAACATGTTATGGGAAGTCAGTTACAGTCATGTAAAAGGTAACACCAATGTTTTTTCATTCCCTAACTGAAAAATCTCATAAGGACCCCTGAGAGGCTAAATCCATTAACAGGGAAGACTCTTAGAACATAGAATAATAGGGTAGGGAGGGACCTTGGAGGTTTTCTAGTCCAACCCCTGCTCAAGCAAGAGACCCTATACTATTCCAGACAAACAGCTCTCCAGTCTCTTCTTCTGGGGATTGTTCATTCGACTGATCAACTGTTCTCACAGTCAGGAAATTTCTCCTTAGTTCTAGGCTGGATCTCTCATTAATGATCTTCCACCCAATACTTCTTGTCCTCCTGCCTTCAGGTACTTTGGAAAATAGGTTGACCCCTTCTTTTCTGTGAGAGCCTCTCAAGTACCAGTACACTGCTATCATATCCCCTTTAGTCTTTCTCTTTGTTTTATTTTATTTATTTATTTATTTTATTTGCCAATTGTTTACAAGATAATAAGTATAAGTGTATACATAGTTGTGAATACATGAAATGGGTACATATAAGAAAAATAAAAGAATAAGAGAAACAATAGGACAGGAACGGTAGGTAGGCACGTTGGTGCGCTTATGCACGCCCCCTACAGACCTCTTAGGAAAGGGGTGAGGTCAATAGTAGACAGTCTAAGGTTAAAGTTTTTGGGGTTTGGGGAAGAGACTACAGAGTCGGGTAGAGTATTCCAGACATTGACCACTCTATTGCTGAAGTCGTATTTCCTGCAATCAAGTTTGGTGCGGTTTACTTTGAGTTTGTATCTATTGTGTGCTCTTGTGTTGTTATGGTTGAAGCTGAAGTATTCATTGACAGGTAGGACATTGCAATGTATGATTTTATATACCATGCTTAAGTCAGACCGAAGACGGCGTAATTCAAGGTTTTCTAGTTCTAGAATTTCAAGTCTGGTGGCATAAGGTATTCTACAACGAGTAGAAGAGTGGAGAACTCTTCTTGTGAAATATTCTGGACTTTCTCAATTGTGCTAATATCAGATACGTAATGAGGGTTCCAGACTGATGAACTGTATTCGAGTATTGGTCTAGCAAATGTTTTGTATGCTCTGGTTAGTAGTGTGATATTACCAGAGAAAAAAACTACGTAGGATTAGGTTAACAACTCTTAATGCCTTTTTGGCTATGTAGTTGCAGTGGGCTCTAGCACTTAGATCATTAGAGGTGAGTATTCCAAGGTCCTTTACAGAGCTTGGGTCATCAACAAGATCTTGACTATTCAGCTTGTATTTTATTTTCTGATTTTTTTTGCCAATATGTAAGACAGAGCATTTATTTGTTGAGATTTGAAGTTGCCATTTGTTTGACCATTCAGATACATAGTCAAGATCTTTTTGTAGGGTAGCAGTATTGTCTGTGGTATTGAACAGCTTTACATCATCAGCGAAGAGAACGCAATTGCTCTTAATATGATCACAGAGGTCGTTTATGTAGAGTATGAAGAGAGTTGGTCCTAGAACACTGCCCTGGGGGACACCACTATTGACAGGTACTGGATTTGATAGGACGCTCCCGATTTTGACCATTTGTTGTCTGTTTGACAAGAATGCTTCTATCCAGTTATTCAGTTGTCCAGAGATACCATAGGATTTTATTTTTAGGAGTAGTTTGTCGTGTACCACTGAATCAAAGGCTTTACAGAAGTCTATGTAGATTGCGTCTATTGCTTTGCCCTGGTCGAGTTGTGTCGTCCATATGTTTTTACAGTGTAAGAGTTGCAGATTACAGGATAGTTTTTTTCTGAAACCGAATTGTTTATTGGAGAGTAGGTTGTTTGTCTCTAAGTGGAGGATGATGGATTGGTTAATAATTGATTCCATGACTTTACAGGTGACGCAGCATAAGGAGATTGGCCTGTAATTTTCAACTAGGCTTGGGTCTCCCTTTTTGAAGATGGGGATGACTGTGGCTTGTGACCATAGGTTAGGCAAGGAGCTGGTCCTGGAAGATTTTTCAAAGATTATGCTTAGAGGTTTGGCTATGGCAGTGGATAGCTTTCTTAAGAAGTAGGCACATATTCCATCATTGTTAGACTTGACAGACCTAGTTCTCTTAATTCTTCATTTTATGGTTTAGCCTCCAGACCCCTTAACATCCTTGCTGCTATTCTCTGCATTCTTTCTAGAGTCTCATGTATCTTTTTTGCATCGTGGTGACCAGAATTGGACGCAGTATTCCAAATGTCGTCTCACCGGTGCACCATAAAGCGGTACAACGTGACGGTGAAACTATCCCTGTGTTGTTGCAACCTAGGACCGCGTTAGTTTTTTAGGCATCTGCAGCACACTGCTCAGTCATGCTTAAGTGGCGTTCTGTTACGACACCTAGATTCCCCCTCGCAATTGCTCCTGTTGAGCCAGGTACCACTTATTCGACACCTGTGCAAATTGGTTTTTCTTGTCTAGGTTGTAGGACGTTACTTTTCACACCGGCGGGATTGCATTTAATTGGATAGGGCGCCCTGTTCAAGTCCGTCAAGGTCCTTCTGAATCTTGACTTGAGTCTCTGTGCAACTTTGATGTGCCTTTTTCTGCTTTCTTCTCCGTAGGACGATTCATTTTGTCGCGCAAAGGGAACGAAGAGGGGAAAAAAACAAAAACAAAGTTTAAAGAACGAGCAGGAATGGGAAGACCCTCCCTTTGTCTCGCTCCGTCTTCCTTGGAGGACTACACTTCCCAGGCTGCCGAGCGGGGGCGAGTGCGCTAATGCGAGAGCCAAGAGGTGGCGACACCGCAGGGCACAAGCGAATCAGGCGCAGACCCCGCCTTTCGCTGGCCGTGCCAAGGACAAAGTGGCCGAGTGGCTAGCTGGCTAGTGATCCTCGGGCTAAGCTCGCCGCGTCCGCAATAGGCCCGCGAGGCCCCCGCGCGCCGCAATTTTCGGGGTGTTTCGGTCCCAAAAGCCCGGAGAAAGCGGTCCTCCCGTTTGCGCCCCTGCCGGCTTCTCTCCTGCCCTCTGGAAGGGGATTAGAGGCGTCGCGGAGCAGGAGGCAGCCGATGGCTGAGCGCAGCTGAAAAGAGGAGCCCGCCGCCGATCGGAGACTCTGAGCCTGGAGATGGAGGAGGAGGCCTTTGGCCGCCACTTCAACGGCCTTTCTGCGGGTTGAGCAGTGCGATGGGCTTGAACGCCTCCGCCCGGCTCGTCTCAGAGCATCTTCGGCCCAGATGAAGAGACCCAGGGTGGACCCTCCCTCCCTCGGCGCCCTGAGCCTCTTTGGACGAAAACCCCAGGCGATGTCGGAACCACTCGGGGAGCCGGAGAGGCCCCGCTTAGACCGCGCCGAGGAGACCCGAGTCGCTTTAATGCTTCCAGAGGAGGAGGAGGAGGAGAGGGAGGAGGAGAAAGAACAGGAGGACCTCGTAGAGTGCCCGCTGTGTCTTCTGGCCCAGCCCGCGGCGGCCTTCCCCGCGCTTTCCTCCTGCGCCCACCTCTCTTGCCTCGCTTGTTTGCAGCAGTATTTGCGCATCGAGATCAGCGAGAGCCGCGTCCAGCTGGCCTGTCCGCACTGTCCGGCTCTGTTGCAACCGGCCGAGATCCATCAGCTGCTGCCTGAGGCCGGCCTGCGCGACAAATACGAAGAGTACTTGCTGAGGCGCCTGTTAGTTGCGGACCCTGGCACGCGCTGGTGCCCGGCCCCTGATTGCAGGTGGGGTGCAGGCTGGCTCAGAGGCCTTGTGGCGGGGCAGGAGGGGAAACACTGAGCAGGTGCAGAAATCGGATCTACCAGTGAAATGCTTCAGAGTCCAGGGGTCTCCAACCTTGGCAACTTGAAGACTTGTGGACTTCAACTCCCAGAATTCCTCAGCCAGCAAAGCTGGCTGAGGAATTCTGGGAGTTGAAGTCCACAAGTCTTCAAGTTGCCAAGGTTGGAGACCCCTGCTTCAGACTGAGCTTGGTTAAGGGACTGTGGTCCTCTCTTTTTAAGTGCTTAGAGGCTGCATTCAAAAAGCACACCCAATCTTCTTACCAAATGGATCCATTTCCTGGGTTAAAGCATGAGCTGGCATCGTACATCGGGCTAAGTCACCAAAAACAAACATAAAGCCTGAACTACTTAACCACATTTTAAACAGATCAAACTTAGCGGGTTGTGTGAATATACATGTTCCTGGAGTGTTGGCTTACAGTATTTGGTTCTGTTGGTTGTCAATTTTATACGGGCAACCCTCTGGTAAGTCCACCCATAGTGCTTTAAATATGTTGAGTGCATACAGCCAGAGAGGGAGAAGAGGTTTTGCATTAAACTGAAATTGAGCCTGCAGGGAAGAGTAAATGGCTTGCTGGAGAAAAGACGCAGTGGAGTTAATATACGGCAAGGTGGTTGAGATTGGGCAGCCATTACTGCTCTATTTGTATCTCTTTTCTCAATTAGTTCATTTATTCAGTTTCTGCACATATGTTCCCTTTCCAGCTGCAAACAGATCTGGGTCTATTTGGTGGGACTGATGCAGAGATCCAGAGCTCATGGAGAGAGAGCATCACGACCTGTAGACGATTTCAATTTCAAAACGTTGGTGTTAGAGCACAGTGACTTGACTTTTTGACTTGAAAGACATTTTAATAAATTGGCCTGTTAGTGTAAGACTGTATTGGAGTTCCAGTTCTAAATAAAGTGATTTCTTCTACATGGTAGATTTAAATGAAAACTTCAATGGGAACCTGAAGTTGAGGATTCCAATTAAATGAGAGTACCCAGAGAGACCCTGTACCTGCTTATTCTGTATTTGCCCCTTGTACTTTATCCAGCAAACCTGTTTTCCTGAGATCAGATTTTTTTTCTTTCTCTCCTGGCTTCTCCTTCACATCTTACCAGGTTGTGCTCCTTCTTTATGAAGGCACAGTTTCAACTGCACATATTGCACTGTTAGGTACTGATTGCATTTGATTTGATGCAGGTAGCTGGCTAAGCATTTAACTGATTTGCCAGTCTGCAACAGTGTTTTAAAGATAAAAAAAAAAATTCTTTGCAACCTTGCTTATTTAGGTATTGGGAAGAACAAGTCATAAGGCTGTCTTGATAGATCTGCTTTGTCAGCCCCTATCCTAAGGTGATTGGATAGAAAAGCTTGATTAAAAACTGGGAACGCTGAAGCTAAGTGAACCCCTACAGAGAGAAGCAAATCCCATTGATGTCAAAAAAAAAGTATTTACAGAACATGCTCATTATTGCAGATAGTTTCTGTCTGGTGATTCCCAGCCATGTAACATTCATGTCTCTCAACTGATAGAGATATGGAAGATGGAAATGTTACATAAAGGTGGTGGCAGGACTGTGGCTGCCATCATGGAACTCTTAATTCTAAAAGAAGTTTTAAGTTGTAGGAAGTGGATTGAATGGGAAAGTGAATTGCGCTAGCTCCTAATAGCCTTCCAGGTGCAAATCAAAATTCTGGCTGTTACTTATAAAGCATTTTGTAGCAGTGGACAGGATAATTGAAGGACCACTTTTTCCAGTCGTTGTAGCTACTGTACAGGTGATCCTTGCATAACTACAAGTCATTCAGCGACTCTTTGAATTTACAATGGTGCTGAACCAATCTGGTACTCATTCTTAGCTTCTAATGGCATGTGGGAATGGCCTTGAGGAATGAGGGAAAGAGATATGCTGCCTAGGAAACAATCAGACAAGACAGAGTGGCTTATCAGTCAGAGGAAGGAAGACATTTGGGAACGACACATCCTAGTTGATCCGATGGCTAAAAATGGTGTCTGGAAATTTGTACCTCTAGAGCAGGGGTAGTCAACCTTTTTATACCTACCGCCCACTTTTGTATCTCTGTTAGTAGTAAAATTTTCTCTAACCGCCCACCGGTTCCACAGCAATGGTGATTTATAAAGAGGGGAAAAAACCCCTACTGCCTACCATGAAAGCTGGAACGCCCACTAGTGGGCGGTAGGGACCAGGTTGACTACCACTGCTCTAGACTTACAAGGTTCTGTTAATGTAGCAGTATAATAAAATAGAATTAGCTCATCTGGTCATATTTCCTGTCTGGTTTACCTCAGGGGGCTGACACAGCAGCATAGCAGTGCAATCACAAGACCATTATTCAAGCACTTGGTGATCAATCCGTAATTAATGGTCCTAGTGTCCCACAATAACTTTGATTTGAGACATTCCCTGCCAGCTTCCCACTAGCAAAGTCAGTCATGTGAGGTCCTCCCTTAACATCCTTCATGGTCCTTACTTACCAATGGTAACAGGATTGCCAGAACAGCTGTTGCTAAGTGGTGCAGTCACACGACATCATGTTTTATGACTGTCAATTAGCAACATAATTTCTGGTCCTAATTGTTCTCGTTAACTGAGGACTAGCTGTATTAGATCTGGCAGGAGGAACATGTTACAGGACTCCTGAATTTAAAAATGCCATCTTGTGAGACCTAGGAAAAAACACTTTTTCAATCACAGTATTTGTCTTCTGGAACACCTTTACCAAGAGATCCAATTGGCTCCAACCTGCTGGCCTTTCTGAAAGTATTTAGACCTGGCTGTTTGCCCTGGCACTGGAGGCCAGTAAGTTAGCAAAACTCAGGTGGCTTATTATTACTCTGAGATTTTTATTTTAAGCTGCCATTTCCTATTTGTTTAGATTTGTACTGTTTTAATCCTTAAACTGACAAGAGTCACTTGGACAAGAAAGGCAGCCTTATAAATTAATAAAATAAATAATAAAATAGTACAAATAATAAAAGGCCAAATGTCAAAGCTTAAAGAATCGGTATGGTATAATAGTTAATGTATTCGACTGGCACTAGGAAAACCCTGATTCTAGTTCATCTTTAGCCTTGGAAACTTACTAAGTAAATTTGGACCAGTTTCTTTTTTCAGCCCAGCCTAGCTCACATGGTTACGGGGAAAATTGGAGGAGGAGCACTCTGTATGTTGCCTTCAGCTGCTGAATGAAAGGTCAGATGTAAATAAAAAATAAAAGTAAAGCTTGAATTAGGCAAGTGAATTCTGTGAGAGCTATTGAGTTCTCGAGTTGATATCCCTGCTTTTTTTCTTCTTCCTCCAGTTATGCTGTAATTGCCTATGGCTGTGCTGAATGCCCCCGGCTTGTTTGTGGTCGTCAGGATTGCAAGACAGAATTTTGCTATCATTGCCGGCAGCCCTGGCACCCCAATTCCTCCTGTGAGCAGGCCTGGCGGGAGTGGAAGCAGCAGAGCCCTTTGGGAGCTGTGGAACTCTCCACGCAACTGATCTGGAAAGAGGAAGCAGCCCACAGTGAGTTGAGGCAATGCCTTCTCTCAGCGCTGGGTTTCTTCCTTGCCTGTATTGTTTCTGTCAGGACCCTCCTATCTCTGCCCCTAAGTATGTCTGTTGGGGCCTGGTCAGCTGCATTAGTTTAAGCCCTGTTTTTTTTTCCGTTTCTGCTTTCTATAGACCCTGACACCGTCAAGGTCTGTCCCCGCTGTGGTGCCTTCATCATGAAGATCAACGATGGGAGCTGTAACCGTATGAACTGCACTGTCTGTGGCTGCCTTTTCTGCTGGCTCTGCATGCAAGAAATCACGGATGTGCATTTCCTCAGGTGTTGCAAATAGAGAGGGAAATGGCTTTTATTCTATCCATCAGGGCTTTCAGGGAATGGAGCTGCAGATCAAAGGCTTGATAGAGATGGAAATAAACCATGAGTGCTCAAAGAAGCACTTTGAAGAGTATGGATTACATCAGGGGTGTCAAATTTGATTGCATTGAGGGCCGCATCAGGGTTGTGTTTAATCTGGGGAGGGGGCGGCAGCCATGATGGGCGTGGAAGCATGATGTCACTGTGTCAGCAGTTGCCTATGGTGGCCTAAGCACTCTGCCAGTGAAAACTCGCTCCTGAGCTCAGTTTTCGGCTGCAATGGCCTCCTGCAACCCTCTGCCAGCAAAAAATGGAGCTCAGGAGGGCATTACAAGCTCCGTTTTTGCTGGCAGAGGCACTGCTGACCAGTCCTTTGCTGTTTCCAGGGCAGCCCCGGGGGCCAGATCTAAGCACCCCGCAAAACGGATCCAGCTCCCGGGCCTTGAGTTTGACACCCCTGGATTAGATGATGAGATTGCAATCTCCTATATCTACTTATATACTCACTAAATTAAATAACATGGATAAGATGAGTCATTGCAGGTAAAGAATGTTTTATAATTGACTTAGAATCCAGGGCACCATTTATTTATACAGACATACCATTTTAAAAATAAAAATATTATAACCATAGAGTAAGAGGTTAATTTACCTCTAACTGCTGTAAAAGAAAACTGGAAGTCATTTCTTTATACTTATTATCTCCTGAACTTTTGGCTTCGTTCTTATTTCCCTTCTTTTTACTTCTCTTTTTCTTCTAAACATCTTAGTTTTTAATCTTTCATCTTATAATTTTAATAAAATTAATATAAAGCTAAGTTTATAAATATGCCATACATTAAACTTACCTATCACTATTCTACCATAGAAAGTCGCATAGTGACATAGACATTTACAACAAAATTGGTATCAAAAACAGCCAAGTGGATAACAACTTTTAATAGAATTTTGAGAACAAATAAATAAAAAACTACTGGCAGCAGATTAAGAATATTTTATGAACTAAGAATTTCAGAAAGCCTTGAACTTCTGAAACAATAGCTTTATACTTCTCTCTAGATGAGTGAGATCCACATCTTGTACATATTGAAGGCAAAGAGATTGGGCTACATCAAGTCCAGTAGGGGTTAGGGAACAACAGGAGTGGATTTCACAAAGATCTGTTTATGTGAGTGTGCAATTCTGGGAAAGGGACTTTGGTTTTCAGAAACGGCCTAATCCAGCGCTGAAAAAACTGCTTTGGAAATGCATGGTAGCAGGCCCTGTGTTAGCCAAGAGGAAAATGTAAGGGTATCTGCAGTTTGTACTTTTGAATGTCCCCATTTTCATAACTGATTCCTATTTTCTCCTCAGTCCTTCTGGCTGCACCTTTTGGGGAAAGAAGCCCTGGTCTCGAACCCGGAAGCTCCTATGGCAGCTGGGCATGGTGTTGGGTGCCCCAATGGTGATCTCAATTGTTGCTGGCATTGCAGTGCCGGTCATCACCCTGGGAATACCCATTTACACAGGGAAGAAGGTAAGGAGACTTGCATGGAGGCCATGCCATTTCATAATCACAGAGGCCCCTAAAATGTGCACAGGATGTTCTCGTAGGCTCATGGGAAATGCAGCTTAGGCCAAATTAAAAAGTACTTTTTCTGGGGACCTCTTATTCTTTCTTTCCTTTTCCTCCAGGTTTTGAACCACGGGCGCAAGAAGCAAACTGTCAGGCTGCCAGCAGTGTCTTTCTGTTGCCAGCAGTATTCTCCTATCTCTCTTTGTGTCCCCTGTCATCACAGCTGTCACTGTTGGTAAGAGCCACAAGGAGACCGAGATGGGAGGGTACGTGTGGATCCACAAGGTGGTGTTTTGTTTTTTTTTGCTTTCGAACTGAGAGGGAAATCTTCTGCCCTTCATGAATTGCATGGCTGCATGAACAGTCCTTGAACAGAGGTGGTTCTTATAACAGGCTCTTTGCCTGCAGGGGTGGGTGTGCCCCTGATGCTCACCTACGTGTATGGGGTCGTGGTACTCTCTCTGTGCCGGAATCGCTGGGGGTGTGGAAGCTCCCGAAAGGAAGCTGGGGAGCTCAGCACAGTGGAACTGGAGAACCTCGCCAAATGTACGTGAGTTGTTGTGAGTTGTGCCGAAGTCAGAGAGGCAAAGTAATTTAGTCCAGGGGAGGGACACATCACAAGTGGCTCTCATTTAATATATTATTGCTTTGCCCTTTAAGCCTCCTTCCGTAAAATAACTTATTCTAATTTTTCCATTAGAAAGTTGATGTTTCGCTTTGAAGTGTGAGAGAAGAATCTACAATGGCAGATACAGCAATCCATTATTTCTGAATATTTCTTATTTGCTGGCTTGCAATTACATATAGGTTCCAATAGTATTACATTGGAACAATATGTTAGTTTTGCAGCCATTCTGGTAATGGAATATCTCGCTTGGTTTTGTTTATGGAAGAAAGCTGTCATGTCAGTTTGATGAGTTATGTTACAGCTTCCTATCTGGGCTTCAGGTGGTGTGTTCCTACAAAATTTAGTTATTGATGAACGAAAACCACCTAGCTTTCAATCTTTTGACAATATTTGCCTATGTTTTTTATATAGCTGGTATTATTCGGTACTATTTCAGAAATGTCATAGCGTTATAATTCCCATTGAGTTCCACTCCTTGCCTGTTTTAAGTCTTGACAGCTCTCCCAACAAATGTACATAGAAAACTTTGTCAGTAATTTGGTGATGCACTAAGGCTGACAGCAAAGAAGGCGCTATGTGAAAACCAGTTTAACTGATTCATTTGATTACATAGCAAGGATTCTTAAAATGCCATTTTTTCTAATTATCCCAGAAAACTCAGAAGTGATTCTTTTTTTATTTTAAGTAATGAAGGAATGTCTCAGGAACTCCCCTAACTTTTGCATTACTCCCTTTATATAATAGCTACAGTTACGGGTATCTCCTGCTCGTATTGTCTACAATTGCTAAAAGATATTAGTAGTAACAAATGGGAAATACCACAACAGAGCAGCTTTCTAAAACTGACATTTAATATTCAGAATTTGTGAGCTTTTTAAAAACTGTGTGACAATAAACCCTTTTATTCCTCTTTTTTGTTTTAGTACCATTTGAAAACTTTGCTCAATCTCTGCACTTGCAGACAGTTTCATTCTATTAGGTTTCGCAGGATCAACATTTCCATTAAGGAAACCTTGCAGAGGTTACCTAAATATGTGAAGATATTTTTGATGCCAAGAAAGGGGATGCTGCCATGTTTACCCTTTCTTTCTTCATACCAGTGAACGAACTGCTGGCTGTGCTGCCTACCCCCATGGTGCCCGAGAAGGGGGCTTCTGCTTCCATCCGCCATTCAAGTAACAGTCAACACGAAGAACCCTACCAAAAAGATTGGAAAAGCGAATCTGCCAGCACTGTAGCCTTGGCAGGCAGCATGCTGAGTGAAGCTCAAGAAACTTCTCACAGGTCAGTCTAGTGGACTTGGGTTGGAGGGAGTCCCAAGCAAAGTTACTCCTTATAAGTAATCTCTGGATGGAACAGAAGAGCAGGGAAGGAAGACCTATTGAACAAGCAGTGTTGGCTCAGTTCTGCTTTATTGGGCTGTTGCAAGTCCTGTTTGGGACAGGTTCCATCTCACTGCTACCCCCAGTTTCTCAGTCATGGCAGACATACTCCTCCTGTTTTCAGTTCAGAAACAATACAGTAGCGCAGAGGGGAGAAACACAAAAACACACTCTTCTTCCCAGTTTGCCTTATAGTGCAATATTGTGAATTATAACTCTCTACCCTGTTTTTCTGAGCCATATTCCCTCCCCGTTCACAAGAAGTGCTGTTCTTCCCCTGTGCAGGGATGGCCTGAATATGGTGGAAGTGGAAGTGGAGATTGAAACTCAGCCACAGGCTGCCGGTGAGCACAGTCTCTGTAGTGCTGCATCAGGCCACAGCTTTTCAGCAGATTCGCTCGCCTACACAAGTGATGGCTGCAGTTTGGCAGGAGTGATGACAGAGTAAAGCAACACAGAGAAGCAATTGTGGACTGAAGATCCAAGTTCTCCTAGCTTGAAAGCCAAGTCTGTCTACAACAGCCCATGCAAGATTCATCACTGCTCACTTTGGTTACCCAAACACTTGGCATCTTTTAGCCCCCATTTTGCCTTCCACTTGATTAAGATCTTTGGTGCTTCAAGATAATAAATAGCAGCTATCAGAGGAGTCTAATGGATCCTCCCATTTTAATATGTAGGGATGGAACTCCATGCGTTACCTACTTAGATGGTGGGAAGAAGTCTCGTCAGATGGGGCTAAACTGCTGAACAACCACTGAGAGAACAACTGTGAGGCCAGATTCACATTAAAGGAGGCTTGGGAAGCTTCTCATCTTCCAGATGTTGAATTACAACTTCAAACATCACTCATAATTGCCCATATGGATTAGATCTCCTGAATCGTAGATTTCCTACCTCTGATTAAATGGTTTGAAGTAACCACTTTGAGCAGAGTACTTGTGGAAGTGAAAGCACTGATCTAAATAGGCCAGAGTTTCAGTTGTGATAAAATAGTTACATACGTTAATCTTCTGGATGACGACTGAGATTTGGGGAAACTGGGAAATCCTCAAGTGAAAGCCTAATGCTAATTTCAGAGAATCAAAGAAAGCTTGTATGGGTAGGGTGAAAAAGGGTGCACATGCAGCCAGGCTAGATCTTATGAGGGATTCTGGACTACATTGTGGATTGCTTTATAGCAAGTCCCACAAGAGACTTACTATTAAAACCATTAGTGTAGAATAGGCTCCTATGAAATTTCTGAACGTTAAAATATGCTAGCTTTACCTGAGTGATCGCTTATGGAATTCCTCAGAAATCTAATGGAACAGCAGTAATTCCACTTAAAGTTGCAAGTAATTTTCACCTCAATATTGAAACCGAAGAAGGAACTTCAATGTCTGGTAATATTATGATCCTATATTCCATAGGAATGAGGCAAAATAGGTTGAAAATCAACTTTGGGTTGGACTTACACAAATCTATGGTGTAGGAACAATAGATGTAACAAAATGGGAAAAAGCTGTTATAAAGCGTCTTGGAAAAAAGGGCAAACAACTTGCAGCGGGCTGGTGAACCACACTGCAACCAGCTGGAAGAGATATTCCAGTGACATTCACAGTTTTGGCTCATTTGTGGGAGGCTAAAATAACGGTGGCCAACTTGTTTTCAGGTTTGGGGAGTTTTAAGGGTGGTATTGGAAACCAAAGATTTGTGTCTCAAAGGTTTCCAATTCCCACTTTTTTTCAAGTTCAAATTGAAATTTATGACTATAAAATAAGAGTGCTATATTTCATGGCCTACAGGGTTGCATTCAAGTCTTAATAAAAACCATGCGGCTAAATTTAGGTTCCCCTACATTCAGAGAAAAGAATCCGACTTTTCTACAAGACAAAACATAGAACAAAAACAAATTGGGGGTGTCTGTCTTTTGCAAGCTTCCTGGGGAAATCATAAGGGTTAAGTTTCCACGGACAAGACAATTTGGTGTTGGTCCTAGTTTGTTTGGGCAGAATAAGACCTTGCAAGTCATAGGCATGGAACTCACAGAGGGAAAGGAATTGGGAAGAAAATGGAATGAACAAGAAAAGGGAAGAAACTACAGAATCAATGAATTACATAATAGTTCAGTTCATCTTACTTCCCCTCACAATTTTACAAAAGTACACAGTCACTGATAAAGAGTTTTAGTTTTTAGTTTGAAAAAAAAAATTCTCAGTTTAAAATGAATGACAGAGTTGGGGCTTGGTAGCCATTGGTTGGGGGGGCATGGCAATCAGTCCCACAATTTTTTTAAAAAAAGTGGAGGCCTTAAATAGAACTGCAGCTCTGAAATCTCCACACTGTAAAACTGCTACCTGCCCACAGAAAAATTACAGGCACGGAAATGGCAACAACCAGAGAGACGCTGCAGTGGTCTTTTATCTGTGTGTGTAACTGTGGGACAGAGAGTGTTTGAGCAGGTAGACTGCCTTCTGGGCTTTGGCCAGATTATGATCCTCCCTGTCATTCACTCTTTGGAATGGTTTCAAAGACCAATGGGACCCACCCTGAATCCCTTTTCCCTCCAAATAATAAAGACAAAATGGGCCTCCCTAAGGATAAAAAAGCCTAAAACAGGCATCAAAAGTTCAGCTTTGTTTAGAAAACAAGAGTCCAGTGAGAGCATGGGCAATTCCCTACCCAACTTGGCTGCTAGTCCTGTCGGGCCTTCTTGCTACAACCCTCTTCTGTGGGGCTAGTTGTTGTGCTATCCTCCAGTTTCCGTTTGCTGCTCTCAACAGGGGAGCCTTGACTGATGTATGGTTTAAAAGAGATGATGATACAAGTCATGTTGTCACAGCCTGTTCCATCACCAGATGTGTCAGGAGCCAAGCAACGATCCAGGAGCTGTTTATAGACAAAAATTAGAGAATGAATTCGGCATGAAATTCAGCTTCTGGCATACACTCATTAAACCCAAAGGACAGAGAAATCCAGGCAATAGTTTGATGGTTTCCAATACCTGCCAGGCAGCCGGCAAATAGACTTGCAGGAAGGAATCTTTGTGTAAACTGAGGATGATTTACTAGAAGTGGACTATGAAACTAAATGATTACCCTGTAACATTTTTTCAGTTCCTGAAGATAATTTGTTATTAAGATAGGTGACTGTTCCCCAGGTTTAACCAATTGGGACCCGGTCAGTAAACAGTGCATGCCTGGTGCATTTCAAGATCTAGTCCTTCTTAGGTGCTTTCAAAGAGAAACTTTTTAGAGCCCCAATCAGATCATTTCTCCTGGCAATCTGAACTATAACTCTCATCTTGTAGCCTAAAGAAAAAATCTGCTAAACCTGAGAACTGAATGCCTTTTTCCATATACTATAGAAATATTCCTATACTTAATTTCAACTGTCACGTCCACCAGTCTCCAACTCACTTCTTCTACTATAGATGACAGAGATCGCAACTCTCCATCTTCACCCTTCTGTGCGATCTTGGATTGAACAAAATCCACAACCTCTTGGCTGCTCATGACATTCCTGGATTAGGAGCAAAAGAGAGAGATCATGAAAAATAAATGTAAGACTACAATAGGTTACAATTACATCAACCTGCCCTCAGCTTTGTAATTATAATCCCTTCCAGGTCTTGACTTGGTACAAGTTATCAGCATTCTCTACTCCCCGAGTATATTGAAAGAAATTAAGCGTCAGCCGACTACGGAAGGATTCTTGTTTATTCCAAAGCTCAATTTTCACCTACCAGATGCCATCACAGGCAATGACCATAAAATCATGGTCATCGTTGATTGTCAGCACCTTGATATCTGGCAGCGCTGAGATCATCTGTTCTTCTGGGGGCAAATTCTTGTTACGTTTATAGAAATGATCTCCTAAGATACAAAAAGGTTCAAGAGGTTTATTTGAATGTTCACTGTCCCGGAGAAAAGTGCAGCAACAAGGAGAAATCTGGGCTATGCTCACTAACTGGAAAAAAAATCCCCAGAACATTCAAGGCATTTCTCAAGCAGAAAGGCACCTTTGACACATCAGGGGTTTTTTTTTTAGTTAAATTCTGGTTTGTATGCAGCTAGCTAGCTACACATTCCATTTCTTCCAAATCAAGCAGCCAGGATTCACTTCCACGATGGATCAAGTCAAACTGGCTTAATAACGAATATTCATTGAAGTGATTCTGGAATTTGAGCTTCATGCTCCCATAGACAAATCAAAAAAATAAAAGTAAATCCTCCTGAAAATAACTCCCCCAAATGTGGGTGGACTGGCTAAAAGACCCATTTAATCTACTCCCCAAACTTTATGGCTTGGTGGCCTAACAGAGTGGTGTGGGGGGAGGAACTGGCTGATGCAAGTGGTGGGCTGGTGTGTGTGAACCGGCCCACTGTTCATCTGTGTTGAGTTGCATGTGCGTGTTGGTCTGCTGCTCACGTGAGATGAGCTGCATGAATGCATGCGCAGACCAGCTGCTCACGTCGCCCACTTCCAAACCAGCCACGGCCCGGTAGTAGACCATGGCCCAGGGGTCGGGGACCCCTGATCTAGATACCATATCCACAACATTTAAGCCACTTTTAGTCAAAGGATTCACTATTGGCAACCAATTCTTGCTTCGCGCTACTTTCACATTCACACATGCTATATTTTTTTTGGCCAAGTCACAGATGGCATCAAGCATATGTACCATGTTTAAAGCCTTTTCTTGTGAATGGGCATGTCCGCAATTAAGCCACCTTTAAAATTTAGCATGGACCTAAGTTTCTAATTGTTGCTGGAACATTCCATAGGAAAAGTTGTCAGTCCTTTGCATTTGAGTTTTCAAAAGCTGGCTTCTGACAATTGTTAAAAATAAGTCCCATTAGTACAAGGTTTGATTTGCAAACAAGAAGCATTATAAAATAATCTATTTTTAGATCGTTCTATTTTCTTTATTTCAACTCCTTTTCCTTTGTATTTAAGGCCCTTCAATAGCTCCAGGTCAGATGATTGAAGAAATAGCTTCCTCTTTCAGAGAACAGGAGGCTGCAGATTGGAAGATTGCACGTGTGATGTTTTTGTCATCTGAAGGCTGAGTGGGAGATGTGGTGTTTGTTGTCAGTAGTGGCTACCACCCTATAACTCTAGCACATGCATACTTGTTTACTCACCAATTGCTCTGGAGAGATTGAGGCCACCATTTACCCGGCCATCCATGGTTACTTTTCCACCAGCATTCTTTATTCTGGCCAATTCCACCTCATCTTCAGGCTTATGATCATAGGACATATCCACAGCCTTTCCACCTTCAGACACCACACACCGGGAATCTCCAGCATTGGCTACTATTAGCTGCTTGCCTCTGATAAGGGCCACTACCGCCGTTGTGCCGCTGTCTGAGCCAGGCTGAAGAGTAAGAGAACTGTGAGGAGAGCCCATGCCGAAGCGCAAGACTTACTGAAAGAGTGGGCCTCAGACCAGGATGAGAGCAAAAGAAGCTCAGCAAGTTTCAGTTAAGGACCACTGTGCCCCTATTCCTTCCCCTCTTTCTTCACAAACACTGACCTTTTCTCTGCCCTCCATTCCTGGGAGCATCATGTCTTCATCATCTTCCTCTTCTGCTTCTTCAGTATCATATTCTTCTTCCTCACTGCTGTAGCTATCCTCATCCTCACTGCATTCCTAATCAAAATGTAATACATCCACCCGTAACAGAAATTAAATGGACCCCATGGCTCTGGCTGCTGTCCTGCATTCAGGACCTGGGGTGCTGCCTTCTTAGCCTTCATCTGTAAAGAAGGCTAAGTTCTACTTTTTCAGCTCAACTATGGAAGGATAAAATGCCCCCCCACCCCCACACCACTGCCCAAATGGTGATGGTACCTCACTATCGTCATCTTCCTCCTCTTCTGCATCCTCTGATTCATCCTCACTGTCCTCAAAGAACATTGACTTGATCACTTGCTGGCTCTTGCTTGCAGACGAGCAGGATGGCTCCATCTCACCACTGGCAGGAGATGCTCCCTCAGCTGTCTTTTTTTGGCAAGTACCAGCATCCCCTCCACCAGCCACATCTGGACCATGGGAGGCACTGATGGTCTCAGAGCACAATTTGCCATTTTTCTCCTCTTCTTCACCCTCTTTATGACGCCTCGAGGGCTCCTCAGCATCTACTTCACCATTCAAACTTGGCTCCTGGGCATTTTCCTGGGTTACATCTTTGCCTGGTGGACCCAGCTTGCCCTTGATACAGTTTTGCCCATATCGAGTCAGAAGCTCCTCAATAGTCATTGCAGCCTCCTCGTGCAGCAAGGCAGTCTCCTCATTGTCCACTGTATGGGAGTATTGGGGGAGAAAGTGCAGCCAGTCTCAATGTGACATCCAGTTACCTACCTTTTTAAAATCATAGCTCAGGAAAGTCATTTATTATGACTAAAGGAACAAGAGTTTTATACAAATGACATCAATCTACATGCTAAAATACAGGTGGAATTATATTCCTCACTACAAATTGCCGGTCCTAAGGTCACATGTCATTGTAACTGGGCCAGACATTAGCTTTCCTAAGTGTATAAACTGTTTTTACCAAGCTGCAACTGTTTGGGTGTGTAAGTGCAAACATGATGGTGAATTAATTCCCTTTACCCCAGTCACCAGCAATGCTTGCTTAGAACTGTTAGTTCTCCACCTCTGGTTTTGTCTAGGCTCTTTCTTAAAGTTGGCATAGTCAAAGACTTGATCTCTGGTTTGATTTGCTTACATCAAATTTAACACAACATAGGAAATGTGATCTCAGACATCTTTCCACTTTAGGCATTTAAACTCAGTTACATACAAAGTTGATATAAGAGCTCCCCTGCTGGTACTTGGCTTTTGCCTCTGATCTGCACACTGGACTGCAAGTTGCTGCTTCACTCACCATCATCTTCATCTGCCACTTTCATCTCTTTCTCATCACCCTCATCTCGAGACCGCCCTGACATCAGTGCCAATTCCTTGATTACTTCTTCCATTGTCAACTTGGCATCAATGGCCAAAAAAGCATCTTCAAGTGCCTAATAAGAAAAAATAAAGGAAGACTTCTTTGTGACCACCATAAATATTAAAAACTATTTAAATAGCAACTTATCCAAGATGTATGATATAGTTCTTAATATCCCTAATAAACAGGCTAATACTATATTGCACCACAATTCATACCAGTGGACAGAAATATTTCTGTCACTTTCTCTTTCATTGTTACACAAAAAATAGCCAATTTCCAACCAGAATTGGCTTCATATTTATGCTAAATTCTAGTTTTTAACAAGCAATTTAGGTATTTTACAACTTAGTCAAAGAAAATATCTTAAAAGGATCAAGTTGGCAAAGACTGGGGAAAGACGGAATGGAATCATGAAATGAATCCTTCACAGAATTAGAATTGTACTTCTTTGGCATGCTCTTCTATAATTTTGGAAGGTAGCCTTTCTATCTTACCTTTTGTAGTTTGCCTTCTTTATATGCTTTCTGATCCTTGATGATCTCTGGCAGGTATTTGGCACAATATAGAGCTACCTCTTCTCCTACAGCAAAGAGGTCAACAGTTAGAAACTGACAATCCTTTGTTTCATCCCACAAGTAACCTCTTGTTTGTTTTGGAGAAAATATGTTTTGGCATCCCAAAGCTAAACAAACAGAGTAGCGCTGAAATAACTCAAAGACCCATTTATTTGGCACACAGGAGTTAGCATTGAGTTAGGACCCTAGCATTGACAAATCCATCCTTCTACAAAAACCAGAGAGGTTAATCTGCTAGACCATTAAGACTTCCTACAAAGGCAATGTTGTAATAATACAGGTAGTCCTCGATCTACAACAGTTTATTTAGTCACCGTTCACAGTTACGGCACTGAAAAAAGTGACTTATGACCATTTTTCAGTTACCATCTTTCTGGTATCCCCATGATCAAAATTAACATGCTTGGCAACTGGTTCATATTTATGACCTTTGCTGTGTCCCAAGATCATGTGAACACTTTTTGCGATCTTCTGACAAGCAGTGTCAATGGGGAAGCCAGATTCCCTTAACAACCGGGTTACTAACTTATCAATTCCCTTAACAACGGAGACAAGAAAGGTTGTAAAATGGGGCAAAATTCACTTAACAAATGTCTCACTTAACAACAGAAATTTTGAGTCCAATTGTGGTGGTAAGTTGAGGATTACCTGTGACTGGTTACCCTAGTCCAGGGGTAGGGAAACTTGGCTCTTCTATCACTTATGGACTTCAACTCCTAGAATTCCTGAGTGAGCCATAAAAGGTTCCCCATCCCTGGCCTACTGGTTTTTCAGTTGTGGGGGAAATCCATTTTTGACTTGAATGGGACTGTTTAATATACAAATGGGACTGTTTAATATACAAATGGGACTGTTTAATATACATATGTCCTACATTTGTATATTAAACAGTCCTATTCAAGTCAAAAATGGATTTCCCCCACAACTGAAAAACCAGTAGGCCAGGGATGGGGAACCTTTTATGGCTCACTCAGGAATTCTAGGAGTTGAAGTCCATAAAGAACACCGGCAATGAGCCTCCTCGAGCTGTAAGGGCCTCGCAAGATAAGCCTTCTCAAAGCGCCCAGGCCCAACAGATGTCCTTAAACGAGTGGACACTTTGTTATTGGGTAACCCTTACCTCCATGACCATCGTACACAGAGAACATTGCAGTCTCACTGTCTAAATCGGGAATGCAGTTGTGAGCATCCTGAAAAAGAGAAGGATCGGTGAAGGGGGAAAACGGCGACTACAGCGGACCAAGCGCAATTTCAGACGGGGCCAAGAAAGCAGGCAGGTAAAACAAGCGCAACGGTCCCCCCCGCAGCCTGCCGGTGCCACTGGGGCACCGAACTAGTAACAGCTCCGCCAATGTAAGGGGACTCCTCGGCGGGGGCGGGGGGAGGTGTCCCTAGCCGTTAGCCCTGAGAATAATCAGAGCGCTTTCCCCACTGAAAGCCGCCATAAGAAGCGAGGCTGCGGCCTCCCGTAGGGCAGAATCGCCCAGCAAGACACCGTTCTCCCGCTCTCAGTCCGTCCCGCCCTCACCTCCATGGAGACCCGCCAGCCCTGCATGGCGCTGTAGCCGAAGTGAAGCGGGCGCGGCCCAATTCCGACACCATCCCCAGAGCTCTTGGCCGTGCTGGGCTGCGACAGGTAGGCACCCATGGCAAGGCAGCCGCGGGCCCCGCCGAGCCGAAGAAGGAAGAGCGGTAAAGACAGAAAGCAAACGACACAGGGAAGGCGACTTGGGGACCGGAAACAGACACCATAGAGTCCCCGCCGAGGAACCACGGGAACCGGATGTGAGGCCGATGAATGATACGAAGGAGGGGGGGGAGAAGTTTCCAGAGCGGAGCCGTTGCTAGAGAGAGTGAGGGAAGTTGAAGGCAGTCGTAGGACAGAAGGGAATGAATGGGAGAGTTGGGAGGAGAGAAAGCCGGACGGGATGTTGCAAAATCATAGACTATGAGGAGGACAGGGCGTACCACTGGTTGCCGAGCAACTAAGGGGAAGGTCTGGAAGGTATTTTATTTCCATTTACTGAAGTGGAATTTCTCTTTGCAGTACTGCATTTCCTACGCAAGTCCACAGTACTGAATATCTTCGGAGATTCGCAGTCACCCAGATCATGGTTTGCACAAAGATGCACAAAAGTGTACTGGATACAGAGCCACTTCAATCAGTTCAAGCAGAGGGAATAGGAGGCAGTGGCATAGTCAAATCAAGTATCAATATGGTAATTTGTCAGATTGCTTAACAGACATTACATTACATATATAAGGGAGCTGTAGGCTAAAAGAATTGTTAAAAATGAAGGATTCCCTATATTAGGGAATTGGCAGTTAAAATGTGAAAATTATTGTCAGATTTGCTAATAAACTATTTTAAGGCAATAACTATAATTTGAAAACAATATTCTGTGCTCAAAATCATTTGGAATTGAAAATCAAACAGCCAATATGTACCTTTACAGAACTTTATGTGCACTTAGAACAGTATGTACAGTTGTATCTACTATAACTCAAAAAGGATATTGTAGAGTTAATAAAATGTGATTGGGTGGTTAAGATATGAAGAAAATCTATGTGATTGCTAGGAGTTGGCAGCAATTTGATGGAAAATACTTGTAATAAAAAATGGACTCAAGTTCAAATCTACAGGGAACTGGGTGACTTTAGGCTATACACTTGTAGCAATTGAACCAGTTTTGATGGTTTTAATAGAATTCTTTATTCTTTATTGGCCAAGTGTGATTGGACACACAAGGAATTTGTCTTGGTGCAAATGCTTTCAGTGCACATAAAAGATACATTCATCAAGAGTAAAAAATAAGGTACCATACTTAAGTCATAGGGTACAATAAGCAATCAAATCATACCAGGAAACAGTTAATATAAATTGTAAGGATACAAGCGACAACGTTACAGTCATACAGTCACAAGTGGGAGGGGATGTGCGATAAGAAGTGATGAGAAGATTAATAGTAATGCAGTCTTTGTGTCTAGTTGTTCTGGTGTGCAGTGCTCTATAGGGTCATTTTGAGGGAAGGAGTTGAAACAGTTTATGTCCTGGATGTGAGGGGTCTGTAAATATTTTCACAGCCCTCTTTTTGACTGGTGCAGTATACAGATCCTCGATTGGCTGTAGGTAATTGTTTTTTCTGCAGTCCTAATTACACTCTGGAGTCTGTGTCTGTCTTGTTGGGTTGCAGAACTGAACCAGTTATAGAGGTGCAGATGACACACTCAATAATTCCTTAGAGATTACATAAATTCATGATATTGCCTATTAACCAACATGACAATCACCAGTTGGGGATATGTATATCTCAGTACCAGCACCTGGAGAATTAGAAGCTTAATTAGGAAAATTCTGATATATGTTTTTACCTCATATCATCAAGGTTTGTGTAGTTTTTGACCAATTCCAGCAAAACTCTGATTTAGTTGACTATGCTTCAGTGTACTGTGATTATAGTCAGGTTATGTAGAAACCAGCTGTTAATTCGTGCATAAGTTTTCTGCTCCATTACCAATGTTCAGAACTATTATCAAGGACTGTTTCTTCCTAATTCAAAAACTTTACTACTATCAGAGGGAGCTTTTCTAACCCTGTATGGCATTTCAATGAGGAATCTAAGAGGAGCTTAGCCGCAGTCAATTTGCTTCACGCACCGATTGGAAAGACGACTTTCTCGCACTGGCTCCGCAGACCGCTTGGAAATACGGAACAGCTCTCTACACGGGCTGGTTCTGGGTCACGCAAGACCCACTCCAAGTATCAACGTGCGCAGGAATATCTGGTTCCATTTTCTGCAGCCATAAAGACCCCGCCCTGTCGCCTTGTCCCACCGGAGCTCGGCGGACTGCTGGAGTTGAATGAGAACCACCGCGGGGCCCGCCTTGCAGCACTCTCTCCAATCCAAACGCGTCTTTGATGCGCAGGTCGGCTTCTTATTGGCTCGACTAAATCCTGCCTCTGCCGTCCCTGGAGCGCTCCCCGTCGCAGCGCGGCTAGTCGTCTATCAGTTGGCTTCAGGTTGTGAGCTGTGGCGGAGGCTAGCCTGCGCCCCGGTGAGTTCTACCTTTGGGGCTGTCGTGGCTGGGGACAGCGGTCTCTTGTCGCCGGGGTGATAGCCATGTATGCGGCGAGGTCTTGTCACGCCGGGTTGGTGGAGCGTGAGGGACCGGCGGGCTCCCCCGTTTGCCCCGTGCGTTGAGGGGACGGGCCTGCGTAACTCTGGCGGAAGCGCGTCGTCCTGGTGCTGCGTCACGAACGGCCTCCGCCCCGCCTGCCCTCCTGTTGAGAGAAGGCTCTTCTCTTTCAACGTGTAGGTCGCCTTCTCCGTCGCGGCGATGTCTGAGGGCGAAACCAAGCAAGTATCCGGCAATATCGGTTCCGACCAGAAACCCGAGGCTGCGTCTGCGGGATCCGGCATGACCTCCCTTTCGCCGCCGCTAGCGGCGGCAACTCAAGAGGAGGAGGAAGAGGAGGAAGAGGAGGACGAGTCCGAAGACGAGTCCGAAATCTTGGAGGAATCACCTTGCGGGCGTTGGCAGAAGAGGCGGGAAGAGGTAGGTGACGAAGCCCGTGCGTTCCCACCATCTCTGGCTGAGGGGAAGCTGGCGCCTTTCGGAGGCCTGCACAAAAGAGAGCAACCCTGAGGAGGCTGGGGCTGTGGAAAAAGTTCCTTTCCCCAGAGCTCTGGGGGTCTCGTTCTGGGATCCGCGCTGCAGCGGTTCGTAGATAAACAGCTGTCAAAGACTATGACAGGGCCAGTTGGGTCGGATAGTGTGGAAGTTGAGATTTGACTAGTCATAAGCGGTTTTAGGATTTAGACAGTTGCCCCTTTTACCATAGATTTGGAAGTGTCAAGACATGAAAAGTACCCTAATAGTTATTTTAATACAGTGGTAGGTTTTGGGTGAAGTGCCTCTTTGTTTGTAATCATGGTATTCTAGACAGCATTTCAATCTGATATTTTCTTGTTTACAAATCTGAGGTTTTTGCCTTTATGTAAAAGGTATGTTTAGCTAGCTATGAATTGTCTGTTTTGATTGCTAGGATTTCTTGCCCAACCTTACCAATAGATAATGGGACTTGAACTAGGAAATCTGACTGAAAATTATGTGCTTTACAGCTGTTATAAAGGAACTCTTTATGCTGAAAGACAAACAATTTTAAAGATATCATGAGAAATTTATTGAGGTTTTATTACTTACTTTGCTGTTTTTGTTTTGTTGCTGTCCTCAGATGATTTTCAAAGTGACTACCAATACAAAATAAACACTTAAAAATTCAGAATCAAAGTCATAGAAGCTGATTTTAATGCCAGGATTGTAGATTGTAGTCCCTGAAGCCTCCCCTTTTTTTACTGTTGCCCAGAAAACAGCACAAACATGTCCATGAAATTACCAGAAGTCGAGTTTGACCTGAAGGGGATTTTAATTGAAGAGTTAACTAAAAAGAAAGACCTTCACTCCACTCTACTCTTGAAAGGAATATGATGGCCAAGCTCCAAGAATCTATAGCATGGGAATAACATAGGAAAAGGGCCATTCCTATATGTCTGGCAGTTGTTGAATCGTCTTTAATATATGGCTCTGGATATGATCCCATCTTTAGTTTTCTGATGCGGATTCAGTCCTTAAGAACCAATGGTTTTATTCTGTTTCCTTGATTGAAACTTGCTTGGGGTGTGTTCTGAGGAAGTGTCCTCTTCCTTGATATTTTAAATGCAGGACAATATCTCTTGCTGTTAAGGAAGTTATGAGTTAGAAGATATTTTGGATAATTTTAGGTGATTGGATTTGGCAGATTAACAAGCTCATAGCTTTATATTGAAGATTTTAGAACAGCCTTTTGAATAGAGGCTATTTCCCTTTTTTGAAGGGAAATGTGTTGACCTGAATATTCTGAAGTCAGTGTTGGGATAATAGCTTATTTGGCTGGGAAAAAAATAGCCATCATTGCTGATTTTGGGGAGAAATCGGTTTAGCTGGGCTAGCATAGATAATTACAGTGTTATCCTGTTCTGTGTATTGAAAGCCTTGATTTAGTCATCCTGATGGTTTATTTTCAGTTAGCTGTCATGAAGATTGACTGCTACTAGCCCTATTTCAAAAATTTTGCTGTGAGGGACTCAGCTAATTCTGGATTCTCTTCCGCTTTTTAATTCAACCCTAAATCCAATATAGGATGCATTGGAAAAACTTTCCTTTAAATATGCAAGTACATAAACTTTTAGATATACAAGATAGTTTTCCTTTGCTGAATACAGAAACTAGACTCATGCCCTTTTCCTTCTATGAATATCACTGTTATTAAAATAAAACACAATCGATGCTATGGAGTTCTCTATCAGGGCTGGATGGCTTTTTGTTGATCAGGGATTTAACTTTCAGAAGAAGTTGAGGACTCGCAAGTGGGCAGGAGCACACTGTAACTAGTTTTGGAAGGAGTTTTTCTTTTTATAAAACAAATACATATTTGTACAGTACTGTTTTCTTTTTGAAACAGAAAATTATGCCTTGAATTTGCAGCAGTTACCCCAGAGGAATCTGATGGCCAGAAAAAAAGGGCTGTCGATCTGTAGCTCTCTTGCTTCTCATTTAGGCTATTAATGGCTACTGACCATTATGGATGCATATACCTCTATTATGAAGCAGTATATTTGACATAAAGAGCAGACAGCTTTTATATTTTCCTACTTGTGAACTATACATAGACACTGATATACCGTAGCAGCTTTATTAAGATTTTCTATTTCTTTTCATCTTAAAAAGTTAAGGCTAATAAGTTCTTCAGTAACATTGGAGGGGGATCAAGTTAACTTCCTTTACAGATTCTCTTTGTAGCCTTTGTTTAACACTCTATCTCCTCCCCTCTTGTGGTCCATAACTAAGTGTAGTGTTTTGTCCGGTCTTGAGCTTTGGTTGCTTTGTCTTTTGCCTTGTTTTCTTCCTCCTTTCTTAAAATAGATTTGCTAAAGCCTGCTAACCATGCCACCAGCACGTTATTTAGCTGGATGATTTTGTATTGGTGGTTTTCTCTACACATTTTTGACTCAGCACTTTAACATCCTCTGCTGTTTGCAGCTGTTCTCTAGGTCATGCCATTGTTTGATGTTCCCACTTTTCCCCATCCCCCTGTCTTTCAGGAGCAGCGTATACTTTTAAATATCTCTGAGATCATAATGAGGTTGACTCTCGGCTTGGTAATGATGTGTGACTCGCTGGCTTGACCCACAAGATGATTTGGCTACACATCAAGAAAAGGGAGGGGCAACAAAGAGACATGTGATTCCCTAACATGGGTGGTTGTGTAATTTTTGTCATACTGCCTTACCTAAGACTTCAGGAATCACTGGACTAGAATAGTTATGCTAGGGAATGTTCTTTTTAATTACTTTTTTTTTTTTTTAGTTCTAGGAGCTGTAGGGAATGTGTTGGTGATATCATTGGAGGGGTCAAAGCAAACTTTTTGTCTCTTGTGCTCCTGCCCCTTAATACAACACATGCATTCTTACTTGAAATTTAATATATATATATTTTAGTACTCTTTTAAAAATGAAAATCATTTAGCTATACTGTAATTTTGGTTTTATCCACTGAATTTTGGCAGCTTCAATTTGTGGGTTAAGGCTGCGGGCTGCCTTCTCTTGAATTTAACCTTTATAAAGAAAGCAGGAATTTGAAAAAACAACTGATACTGGAAACTTGAACTTAGAAGATTTGAGAATTATAAGACTTAAGAATAGGAAGTGCCCTGATCTTTAGAATAAAAGTCAAGGGAATGCTAAAAATAGGAGTGGCTCAGAAACATAATAATGCTAAGAAGACTTCTGTCATAGGCACAGTTCTCCTGCAGTTCTGTGATGGCAGAATTTACTTTCTTTCCATATTCAGAAAATCTCAGCATGGTTGGTATAAGAGACTCCTAGAGTTAATAACAAACGTAGAGGTCTTTATATTGAAGTGAAATTCAGGCAATTTTGGATCAAAACTAGAAATATTTTAAGGTTCAACTATTGTTTACTAAATAAATTACAGTTGGCTGAGTGTGTACAATATATACAACAATGTTTAATTAAAATGCTGTAGTTCACAGAGCATCTTGAGTTATAATCTCTTTTTTTTACCAGCACTGGTCAAAAGGGCCCAGCAGAGGGTATACTACCTCAGGAAACAAGTGAATGAAAAACTGCTGGTGACCTTTTACCGCTGCACCATAGACAGTATTTTAACTTACTGCACCTCTGTACGGTTTGCCAATTGCACAGTGGCAGATAGGACATCACTTCAGAGGTTAACATCATTGCCCAGAGGATCATTGGTTGCCCTTTCCCCTCTTTGGAAGAGCTTTATCTCCCGCTGCCTTAAGAAAGTTCAAAACATCCTTAAAGATCCATCTCATCCTGGGCACCCTTTTTTTGAACTATTACCATCTGGCAGATGGTGCAGGAGAATAAAAACAAGGACAAATAGGCTGAAAAACAGCTTCTATCCCAGGGCAGTAACTATATTGAATTATACTGTATAGTGCAATATTAATGCAATATCGGGTTTTCAATTCAATTGTATAGAATGTGTGTTTGTGTTTTATTTTTATAGTTATAATGTACAATGAAGATGGTATTTAATTTCGTTGTATGAGGTGCAGTGACAAAGTAAACTAAACTTATTTTAAGATGTTATATGAGCACAGTAATTGAATTCAAATATGGATATACTTACCAGTTTACAGATTCAAAGGGGGATTGGACAAATTCATGATTAATCGAAGCATGATGGGCAGTGGAAGTCAATAATTTATGGATCTGTCTGATGAGCACGATGACGCATGGAAGTTGTGATGTGGAATGTAAGAGGAGAAGTTGGGAAAGAATGTGAAAAAAACCCTTTGATACTTTGAAAAAGAGAACATAAAATTCAGTTACCTGTCTAATACAAGAATCTCTGACAGATAACCTGACAGATATAGCATATGTCTAGTGAAGGTGAATCTGAAGGCAGTCTGTTCAATTACTAAACAGCTCTTCATTTTAGGACATTTTCTTGATCTTCAGTTAAAATGTGTTCTCTTGTAATTTAAACCTACTTTTAAAAAATCCTTATTGCTGTGTTCATCCTGATTCAGATAGCAAACTAGAAATATACAGGTAGCCCTTGCTTAACAATTACCCTGTCTAGCAACTCTGAAGTTATGAGGGTGCGAAAAAGCAATTTTATGACCAGTCCTTGCATTTATAACCATTGTAGCATCTCTGGGGTCACATGATTGACATTTGGGAGTTTCACAATCAGTATCAGACAAGCAGTGGCAGCAGTAAAATTGCACATTACAGTCATATGATGTTTTGCTTAATGACCAACAGAGATTCTCTTTAACAGCTGTGAATGGGAGGTGACATAAGCCTGTTGTCATGGGATGTTTCCCTTAGTGACTATCTAGCTTAGTAATGGAATTCTTGGTTCCAGTTGTGATAATTGAGGACTACCTGTAAACATAAAATAGGTTTCTGGGAAATACTTTTAATCTTAGTCTGAGGTAATGTTTAAAACTGTGAGAATAAATTTGTAGCCAGAATTACAGCAAGTTTAAAGTCTTTTATATTTTCTTCCCATAGTTCTTCAAAAGCTATACGAGTGTGGTTCTCTGCACTTTGTTATATGGAAGTGAGAGTATGATATATTACAAGAAACGTAACAGTAAGTTGAATGTAGCCAAAATTGGGTACTAAAGAAGCTATATGGTGAAACAAGAAATAGGACAAAAAAAAAAAGGGTATTGAATGAATGTGAACTTTGAAGTGAGTGACCAGTATGAAAAGACATTGAGATGAGAATGAGTGGGGATCAGATTGCACAAAATATGAAAAATGAGTGAATGGGTTAAGAGGAAAAGGAAGTTCAATAGATGATTTGTTGGACAGTGTTGATGAGATTATGAAAAAGAGGGAAGTGGGTAGGTGAAATAATACAGACACTCTATGATGTAGAGTATAGACATGGTGAAAGAAATGGTTTGAAATGGATATAAAATTATGGAAAAATACAGTAAATTATGTTAGTTTAAATTAAATCTAGCTATGCTGGCTTTTGTGTTTTCCCATCTTTCAAAAAAAAAAAAATTCTTTAGCATACTATATATTCATTCCATTCTGAACTTGACAGAAAATAGGGTGATATATATGTTTGTAATGGTTAATCTTGATGGTAGAACCATCCATCTAGCCATCCATCCATCTTTAGTGTTTCTAGATCCCCCATTTTCCTCAAGGAAGGACTCAAATTCTAGTTGTGAATGAGCAACAGAGGAGTGCATTTATCATATCCTGCTTTTTATCTTACCAGATTCACCTATTTATTTGTTTTGTGAGTTTCATCTACATAGCCTTCAGTCAGATCCAGCAGGATTCATCTTACATTTTTAGGTCAAATAGCAACAAGTTGCAGATATAGCAACCTTTCTAGTCTGCCTGAAATTTGGAATCTATTTTTGTCTATCTCCATCTAGGTTAATCAACGCAATGTTCCTGGAATTGATAGTGCCTATTTGGCAATGGATACAGAAGAAGGTGTGGAGGTGGTTTGGAATGAAGTCCAGTTCTCTGAACGCAAGAATTTTAAGCTTCAAGAGGTTGGTGAAACTGGAATGAAGAGTTGTGAAAAGGCAGACAAGATATCTGTTGTATGAGGGCTCAAATTTTCTGTGACTATGAAGTTTCTTGAAATTAAGCATACAAGGAAAATGAAGGTGTTGTAGGATTATTTTCTATTGTTGGATAGTCTGCTTGCTTGACTTAAATTTAGCAATGCCTCCATTACCCTCCATCTTGCAGTCTGGGAGTAAATATGTATGAAGACCTGTGTGTGAAATAGATGAGCCCAGTTTCAGGCTGTGTTGAAACTCAATGGCATTTTCCTTTTCTTGAGTTATTTACATTACTTTGCTTTGCTGCTGCTACAGGAAAAGGTCAGAGCTGTCTTTGACAACTTGATCCAGTTGGAGCACCTGAACATTGTGAAATTCCATAAATACTGGGCAGATGTGAAAGAAAATAAAGCCAGGGTAAGTAGAATTTTGTGTGATTTATCAGTGTGGAAAAATATGAAGCACCAGCAGTTGATAACTTCCACCCTATTACTAGGTTATCTTCATTACGGAATACATGTCCTCTGGTAGCCTGAAGCAATTTTTGAAGAAAACAAAGAAGAACCATAAGACCATGAATGAAAAGGTAACTTCTTCCCAACTTCATACTCTCTTCCTAACTCCCTAAATTGTTGTGTGCTATTCTTCTTCTTTTTTGGGGGGTGTCTGTAGCCCTTGGCCAAGGTACTGTTGCTTCCCTTTCTGCCAAAGACTATGAGGAAAAAAATGGCTATCTTGCTCATAATGTTAGTAAGTCTGTTTCCTGCCCAAGAGTCCTGAGTTAATCCATCTAATTCTGGAGCAAAGTAATAGAAACCAGTTGTGATTTGCAAATCAAGAATGCCCGGAAGTAAAGAAAATAGAAATGGCACTGTAGAGACACCAAATGATGACTTAGTTGTGCAGGAGATGCTGAAAACTTTTTGGTGATATTTCATTTGTTATTGCAGGCCTGGAAGCGTTGGTGCACCCAAATCCTTTCTGCCCTCAGGTATGTGCCTTTACATATATGAAAGGGAGGACAGTCTTGGGCACAATGTTGGTGTACAAATGATTACACTTGTTCAGAGGCTCAGTGGAATGTTTATATTTTTTATTGTATAAGAAAGGTTTTTGGAGAAAGTAAACGGAAGAACCGTGCTTCTTTTATTGCTTACTTTGGTTTTCAGAGCCTCTGATGTACTATATGATATAGTTTCAGCAGCACAGTAAAGTTTTCCTTAGAAAGCTAATAAAAAGCACTTGGATTTCAAACAAACCTACCAACACAACTTTACATTCTTTGGATACCAGAAATAATGGAAATGAAGATTGGTTTTCTGTTACTAAAATATATATATTTCCTTTGTACCTGCAAACTGATTTTGCAAACTATGCATGTATATCTGGTAGCTGTGATTCACTCTATTGTATTGCTGTTCCAGTTACCTTCACTCCTGTGATCCTCCAATCATTCATGGAAACTTGACTTGTGATACCATCTTCATCCAGCACAATGGACTTATTAAGATTGGATCAGGTGAGACTGTTGTGGAATTAGTTTGTGATTTAATGTATGCTACAATTCCATTATTGGTTTGCTTTGTTCCCTGACATTGTTTCAAGCTTTATATTAGCCCAAGAAAACCTATAGGGCTTGGAGCATATATTGTTAGGTCTGTATGCAGGACTCTGTTGCAACTGGTGCCTCTAACTTATATCTGTTGTTGTTGACCTTTGGAAACTTCCTGGACCTTTTGCCACTTGCAGGCTGCTCTATCCTCTTTTTGTAGAGTCTCTGTTTACTCTTTTGCAGGCAGAAAACTCTGCTGTCAACTCATTTTTATCTCTGTCATTCAAACATTTGGAACCTTGGGGATGCTGCTTGTTCTTGGCTGCTTCCAAGCCAGTCTTACACTTGAACACACTGATTCATAAGAATTGTAGGGAAGACAGGATGGGCAGAGCTCTTTGTTTCACTTCTTCTTGGGCTGTCAGTTTCTTTTGGCCAGTTTTAGTTAGTGAGCTGTTAGTAAACAAAGTATCGCTGTTGGCTGCTCCATTTTTCACAAATATATGCTTAGCATTTCATCTCATATTTTTTTGTGCTGGTTGTGTCCTATTCAATGAATTATGCCAGTTTAATTCATGAAAATTCTCAAAATTACTTTTGAAGCTTAGGGGACAGTTAATCATGGCCATGTTAACGCTGCAATTAAATTGATATAAACATAGTTTCTGGATAGTCAGTTGTGGGGAAAAACAAGACTCATACAAACGTAGTTGTGTTGGATCAAATCAAAGATCTCAGAAACCCATAATTCTATTTCCCCAATAGCCAACTTAGATTCCAGAGGGAAGTCTATAAGCTGGATAATATGAGCATTGTGCTTCTCATAGTACTTTATTTATTACATTTGTATATCCTGGCACACTCCCATTGAACTTTCAGAAATCAGTGATTTATATACATCATGTTTTTTATGTAAATATGCTGCCCCAGTATCCAAAATAACACAATGCTGTCATATTTTTAATTGCAATAGCAATAGTACTTAGATTTATATACTACTTCACAGATGCATACTACACACACACACACACACACACACACACACACACACACACACAAACACACACCATGAATGAAGTATCAGTAGTAAAATGAACATGGTTCTTGAAATAAGTTATTGTATTAACTGATCTAAGTGTCAATCTTAATGACATGAGATGTATCTTCTTGAAAGAAGTGCAAATTGGAACAACTCAAGCCTCCAAATAACAAAAATGTAGTTCCAAGAGATATGTAATGGAACAGTTCTTCACAAAAATCAAGATTTCTAATTCTGAAATTAATCATCTACTCTGGATAAAATTAATTGAGAGAAAGACCTTGAAATTGTTTCCTTGCCTTTTGAGATAGAGGAAGAATCTTTACTAGACTAAAAGGTTACTGATTCTGCAGTTAGGTTCATAGACATCTATCACGGCATCTGAAGGCCATTTTTGTAGTAATGATCTTCTATTAGGATTACTACATAATTAAACCCAAGAAGTAAACATAAAACAAACTTTGCTCAATACTGTTTGAATAGAGGGTCCTGTTAACTGGCCATCTCTTACAGAAGAACAAAAATAGAGCACTAGCCACCATGTGTAGTTTGTATTGTGTCTTGATGGACAGTTCTGTTGGTCTGAGGAAAGGGTGCATGGATTAGAATCTGCATGTTCTGTAATTCACATGAGTTGAGAATAAGTTGTGGTTGCTGTGCTTCCAGGACTGCTTTTCCCTGGGAATAAGAAATACTTATCTGTGTTTGTGTCACACAGAACTCTTGTGTGAAGTTATAATTCTTGAAAATAGCTATTTGAAATAAGTGCTTGCTTTTTCCTTTCTTTCTTCAGCATCCTAGTGACAATTATTAAGAATACTATAATGATGAAAAATTGATCACAGTAGGTAATGATATATGCCACTGAAATCTCATTAAATATTTTGAAAGGAAATTTAATGCACTCACCCTTTGCCTGTTTGATGGAATGTTAAGAAGGGAAGCAATCAGAAACATGTCAAATTCAGAAACGAGGAAGACTTCATGCAAGAACTCCATTGAAGAATAGGGAGGAGAAGGAAGCTAGGATGCTGAATGGCAGGAAAGGTAACCCATCCTGCATGGAACTGTCTCAGGAGTTAGGTAAAGAATTACACCTAGCTTCCTTAACTGCTTTATAGAAGCATAAGAGTGCAGTAGTGGGTTAATGAGGATCTAATTCTTTCTTTGTCCTAATGTATTAAGAGTCATTCTTCATTTTTTTCTCTCCTCCTTAAAACAAACTTTATTTCTTTGAATATTAGAGTTCTTCCCATTCTTCCAATCTTCACTCTGCTTTTTCTTCGTCTTCCTCATTCTATTACCATAGTTCAGGCAAATGCATCCCAGTAGGTTTCCAAACTCAGCAACACCAGAGGCTACCCTTGAGGCGTCCAGAGACAGTGGTACAGAGGTGAGGTTGGAGAAATTGAACAACTAACTCAGAGGACAAGCTCTCAATGAGGTGTAGTCCAAAAGGGAGAGAAGGAAAGCTGCTGGGCTGCAACTTAGAAAATCTCTGATAGGGATTTACCTGGTAGAGAGTAACAATTCATTGGCTATACCCTTTCCTTGGGAATAGTTGGAAAAATACTAACATATTTAAAAATCCACATTTATTTTTGAAGATTGACGGGCTTGGAGATAGATAAACAGCATTTGTTTCTAACCCAGAGGTGTTGTACCCTATGAGAATGAAATGCAAGAAAGGTTTTTTTGTTTTCAGGCAGATCCTCCATCTGAACCTTTTCTCTTTTCCTCCTCCAAGGAAAGACACTTGGCCAGTGATCTAGGGCGTGTCAAATTTTTCAACTTTCAATTTCCAAACATTAGGGGTGCTCAAAAGTTGTGACATGCCTTGGGATTGTAAAGATATTTTGGCTACTTTAATATAATTTAGATGTGCTTGGTAAGTAACTACATAAATATCATAACTTTAACATTTTGTTTGTTTCATTGGCCACCCAACAGCAAGTCAAGAGAAAGAGTGGGTAGTGGTAGAGGGTGAAAAGATGGCTCTGGACTAAAGTGGATTCCGAGAAGTAGAAGATAATTTGCAGTTGATGGATGGCCAAATGTAGGTGGTATATTTGGCTCCTGTCTCCCTTCACATGGAGATTGTGTACCCAAAACAGCTGAGCACTGACCTCCTTTGTAGATTTTTATAGAGGTTCAGGATAAAAACAACAACCCTTCACTCTGTCCTGATGAGACAAACACAGTCTGTCCCATTGCTACAGGAGGTACAGTGGCTTAGCTGAAAGGCTGGCTCTTCCATCAATTCTTGAGTTTTATTTCCTGCTGATGGGCTGCCTCTCTTTCTTTTTCTTTCTCTTTTGCCAACAGTCTTTCATAGGATTTTTGCTAATGGTGAGCAAATCTCTCTGCTCTGTGATGTGACTGTGACTTTCTAAAAATAATAATAATATATATATACACATAAATGGCATCATATATATATATATATATGCATTATATACAAAAGCTCCTTTTTCCCTTCAGTGTCCCTTGCTTATGACTAGTATAGTTGCGCCTGCCCTTGGCTCTTAGTTGGACAGGACTCCTGCCCTTCTCTCTCATTTCTGGTCTGTGTTTTCTCTGCTGTCCTGCTGCATGTTTCCTCCTGCATGTGAACTGCTCTTGTCTGAGGAGCGGCTGCTACCTCCTTCCCTTGCGGCCATGATTGGGATTTTGCTTGCTGCTTGCTTGTGGCTGGAGCTGTGGCCAGCTGTTTATAGGGATAATGGGTGAGGCTTATAAGAGTGCTAAAAGGTGGTCCAGTTTAGGGACATAACGTTGAATTCCCTTTGGGGGTTCTAGTTGAATCAGAAAATTAGGCTCTGCTTTGAAAGCTCTTATTTTGGAACTATTCAATTCCCTTCAGCTATAGAAGGATCCCTCGGGGATTTGCTTGCCTTCCCTATCCCAGTGCTAGGTATGGCAGGTAAGCAAGTCTTTCTGTTTATGGCAGAGTAGAGTGATTGAAACTGAACAATAAGACAGGTTGCCAGGAAAGAGCACAGAGAAGATGAATTTCTGGTGAAACTTTAGCCGAGTCTGGCAAACAGAAGACTGATTTTTAAAAAAAGAAAAAGCTCGGGTGGAAGAGAGATGCTGATGATGAGACTGTGGCTTTGAGTTTCCAGCTGAGAGAAACCCTTGGGATAATTGTATGTCCAACAATAAGGAAGACTGAAAAGAACTTTGTACCAAGTCCATGTGGTCCTTGGTCTAGGAAGTTCAGAAGATTGCAAAAAAACAGATGCCGTACTATGCTGAGAGGAGAGTGATGGCTGCCAAATGGCATGAAAAGGAGCACTATTCTTTTGCTTACACTATGCATATGATAGGACGAAGATGGAATTTCTTCCATTTCATTATCTGGATTTATACATCATGCTAAGCGATAATATAATTTATTTTAGACTTCCTGAATCCAGTTGTAGCTTAATCCTTAGTCAGTAGCAAAATGAGATACGGTGAACCTAGCCTACATTTATTAAAATAAGTAGCATATTTTACAATACCTTATTATATTTTTATTATATCAAATAAATGTATATGTCCACCCAACTCATACACAGTGATTTTGAGCAGCTTACAACTTTAAAAATCCACAATCATTTATTAGTCTGTAAGCAGTGTTAAGAGATGGAGTTACTAGTGAGTTCATCCAGAAGTACAGAATGTATGCATTAGTTTTAGTCTGTTGAGAACACAGTTACATTGTGCATATTTAACTACTGGCATACTGTAAAACACCAGTGATCTTATTAATTTAAAATTGTATGTAAACCTTAGCATTAATGAACAGAAAGATAGTTATGAAAGAAACTAATTTTATAGAAAAATTGAAACATGAATATAATCAAATTAAAGAACTATAATAGTATTAATGAAGATTAGTACATGAAAGTTTATACCAAAATAACTAATGCCCTACAGTACTACTTGTTTAACAAGTACAATCGCTACTTAAATTATTAGCAAGCAATTAATATAGTAAATAGCAATAATTATAATTTGGGGAAAATGAGTTATTTTCATTGCTATTTATATTCATCTCTAGTTTGGTAAACAATATAGTACATATCGATGCATACATGGAATGCATATTTCTAACAGTGATTACTAATAGGAGCTACAACTACAGTTTCTCATTCTGAAAAAGGTTTTTTTTTTTTAAATGAGAACCTAAAAAGTGTTGCCTGGTAAAAGCTTTTTCAACTTGTTTTCAAGCTTTTACCAGATTTTTAGTTGATACAGAAAGTATATGGATATAAGGAAAGCAATGTATTGCAGGAAAATTTCAGACAGGAGCAAATATCTGGAAATACTTTATTAGAAAATAGACTTTGACATTAAGCTAAAGCTAATATATTTTTAATTTGTTTGACCGCAGTAGAGGTGCTACTAGATCAGTTTTATTCTGGGCTGTAGTTTAAAGTATACAGACTTAGTCTGGTCCTGCCAGTATTTTTTTTTTCTGTTCAGTGGAAACAGTTGTGTAAGGTCCTTGGTGCTCTCTGAACTTGGCATATCAATAGGCACATACAGATAAACAACATCTACATAGCATTCAAAAAAGACAAGCAAAAAGCAAAAAAGGAAACAAAAAAACCCAAAACATCTCCTCACCAACAATCAACACCCAGATGAATAGAGATAACACCTAGATTAACATTAGGCCAACAGTGAAGAAACTACCATTTCGGATAAAAACACTAACAATAAACAACAGCCTAATCAAGGAACCACCAAGACCTCTCCTACCAACACTGACAGGACAAGCCATTAGTATATAAAATGGGAGCATACCCCACTCCCTTGTAGTACTGATGATGTTACCTAATTTGGTAATTAAATGTATGCAAAAAACCATAAGCTCAAAACACCAAGGACTCCAAGTTCAACACTGAGGTACAAATACTCTCTTCCATCAGAAGTCCTTTCTCATTAATGTTAGTCTCCCTCTGCTGCTTGACTTCCACAAGCTGGTTTTCTGTCATGTCAATAAGGTCTAAGGCTCTAAGCTCTTGAGAACTGGCAGTTCTCCTCGAGCCGCTCGGAGCATCCAGAGACTGGGATGTGCTTCTGAGTCCTCTTCTTGCAGGCTGAGCTTTAGATGAGGAAACGCTCCGCCCCTCACGTGGTATCGCGCAGCGCTCCCCAGTCTTTTGCTCAGCCTCGAAGAGTCAGGCTGTGTTTCAGAGAGCTCCTTGGCTGATCGCACATTTCTTTACTATTACAACCCTCTCGTCCTTGACAAGGTTTGCTTTTCCTTCCTCCTCCTGCGCAAAGGGTCTGGACTTAAGGGAAAATTTTCCCGTCCTTGGGGGCAGGCTGCGGGCTCGCAGGCGCATGGCGCGACCCCCACCCTTATCTGATCGCCGCTGCCTCCGCGTTGCCTCGTGGCACGCGTTTTCTTTACTGCTGGATTCCCCCCACCTTAAACACCGATCGGAGGGTCATCGCCCTAGGGCCCTAGGCGCTGTGCTGACCAGCGAAGCCCTCCCTTCCGTCCTCGGGCGTCCCGACGGTTCAGCTTGCGCCGCCATTTTGGCTCCGCATCGTGGTCGGGCGCCATTTTGAATTTCTTTAGCTGCGGCGAATGGAGCCCCAGGCCTTGGGTCAAAGCTTAGCTGCCCATTTCTTCCACCTGGCTGGCCCTTGTATTACTTGTTGGCCTCCCGCAGCCCGTTTTTCGGGGCGGTTGCAGCCCCCTCCGGTTTTATTTTTCTTGTCTGGAGGCCTGCTGCCAGAGGCTCCTCTTCCACCATAGGCCTCAGGTGTTTATTTGACTAATTGGCCTGTACTGAGATATACGAAGTTCTCACTGTTACGGTTACTGTTTGAAAAAAAAAAAAAAAAAAAAAAAAAAAAAAAAAAAATCTATCTATATATATATATACTTAATACATATACAAAAGGAATATATTAAAAAAAAAAAAAAAAAAAAAAAAATAACTTTTTGTCTTGTACAATAATATTTTTTCGTACATATATAAATATATACGGATAACCTGTATATACATTTGGTACAAAGCATAATAAAGATAAAAATCAATCAAAAGGATAAGGAAGATTTATATTAGAGTATCTATTTTTCTGTACATACTATATTTCTTAGATACCTTACTGTTATCTCTGTACACAACAAATTCCAAAAGGGGAGAGGGCCAGCTTCACCTTCACCCGGCCTCATCCAGGCCTGATCTGGGCGTGCCAACCGCCTTTGCTAGTAATTGTATCTAACATGGCAGACGACAATCCCTCTAACGTCCTTCTTTGAAGGCTAAGGCAAAGTCCCACTACTTGCGCAGGCAGGACAAGGAACCTAAGGGCTCTAGACAGGACAAGGAACCTTCCAAGGCCGCCCAACGTGACGCCTTAAGGCGCCACAAAGCGTTGGAAAAGAGTTTGACCGGCGTTCAAGGAGTCCCGCCGGAGCCGTCAATACCTCCTCCTCCAAACCCTTCTACCTCTGCTCAATCTCTCCCCTCAGACCCCTCTTCCCTACCTAGGCGCAGTTAGCTTCAGGGTCTTCCGACCCCGGACCTCCGACCAGACGGACCCCGAGCCACCTTTACACCCACAGCCGCTGGTCTGCGCCACGATGAACCCTCTACCTCCGAGGTTCCACCTCACATCAGGGCTTGGATGGAATCAGCCATCCGCCAGGGCATAGCAGAGGGACTACAACACATGACAAGATCAGGCTTCTCTCCGCGAGCCTCCGAGCACGACTCGATATCTATCAGATCCCTTCCACAACCGGTCCCCCAGTTGATCAGGTACTCTCTCAGAGGGACAGCCCTCCTCCGATTGGGGCCCAGGTGGAGGAGGAAGGGGACTTTGGGGATTTCAGGGGAAGAGGAAGAGGATTCCCGGATGGGATCCTCCCGCTACAGTGAACCCCTCTTAGAGGCTGACATCATGGAAGGGAGATGTCGGAGGACGAGGACCCTTCTCCCGACCAACCCTCCTTTGGGGGCTGTTTAAACCGCATATGTTCAAGTCCCTCCTCCTTAAGGCCAAGAATGTCTCTGGCCTTCTTTCACAGTCCGCTGCAGAAACCCCCCTGTCCCAGAGGGCCCGGAAGACTCCATTTTCACCCAACCAGTGGTGGAAGCTGAGGTCATCCCATCCCCTCCCATCTTCGTAGATCTGGTAGCGAAGCAACTTACCTCCTCAGGGACCCCTCCCACTCCCTCTAGCCAAGACAAGAGATTCTTTAATCTCGATTCGGCTCTGTCTAACCTCCTGAATATCCCGGAGGTCGATGACCCCATTGTGGGTCTAGCCTCCTCCTCTACTCCCTAGTGAGGCCATAGAGGCCTTGAAACCTGAGGACAGGCGGGCGGAGCAGGCGCTACGCAGGGCTCACCTATCTGACGCCTGGGCCATTAAGTCAGCTACGGCCGCCTCATTTTTCACGAGGTCCTCATCCACTGGCTACGTCAGCTCAAGGACCACATCCCTGCTTCCAATCTCAGAGCTCACCAGGATATAGCGGTTAGTGGCTGCAGCCGAGTTCTCGGCTGACGCCACTTACCAGTCGGTAAAATTTTCTTCCAGGGCCATCCGTCGCATGTCACGGCTAGACGCATGCTATGGCTCAAACACTGGCAGGCGGACGTAAAGAATAAGGTCAAGCTGGCCACTGCCCCCATTACGGGAGATAAACTGTTTGGCCCAGCTTTGGAACCACTGCTGGTCGAGGGCCGCAGTAAGAGAAAGTATTTGCCCTCCCTTTTTCGAAGGTCGGAGGCCAGGGGCTCTCAGCCCTTTCGGAGGAGCTTTCCACGCCCCTTCTACCAACCCCTTCCCGCCCAGATATCCTAGACCCCCTTCCTTCCGATCCCAGGACCGCTGGGACCCGGGCGACAGATCCAGACGCGGTGGCGGCTACAAGAGACCCTTTCGGGGATCGGGAGGAAGGCCCTACCGCAGAAGGTAGAGCCTCTTCCTCCCCCCGTTGGCGGCCGCCTCAGCCACTTCGCCGCCCAATGGGACATATCCACTTCCGATGCATGGGTTAGGGACACAATCAGGTTTGGCCTCGCCCTGGAGTTCAGGTCCGCTCCCCTGATTGTTTCTTCCCTCCCCTCCTCAAGGGATCCCTCCAAACGTGCACTAATGGATGCAGCCATCCATCATCTTCTTGACATCCAGGCCATTCAACCTGTCCCTCCGGATCAGAGAGGAAAGGGGTTTTACTCCCATCTCTTTGTGGTGCCCAAACACTCTGGGGGTTGGAGAGCCATCCTGGACTTGAAACGGCTCAACCGTCACCTTATCCAGCGTAGATTCAAAATGCACACTTTGCAATCAATTCTTTTAGGCACCAGGCGGGAGACTGGTTATCTTCCATAGATCTTTCGGAGGCATACCTCCATATTCCAATCAGGCCTTCCCATTTCAAATTCCTCAGGTTCTGTCACAATAGCCTTCATTATCAATACGTGGCCCTTCCTTTGGACTGGCCTCGGCCCCCGGACCTTCACCAAGGTCCTGGCGGCTCTGGCGGCTCATCTCAGGAGCGTTCCTGTCCGCCTCCACTGCTACTTGACGATATCCTTATTCTATCCCCGTCCAAATCCCAGGCAGTCAGGGATACCAGGGTCACTCTCTCCACCTTACAGGCACACGGGTTCCTAGTCAATTGGCAAAAGAGCCAACTTACCCCTTCCACCCGAATCAACCACTTGGGCGCCATAATTGATTCGGTTTCTCAAAGAGTTTTCCTCTCCCAGGAGAGGTTCCTTAGCATTCAGGCCCTGGTCAAACAGATCAGGCGTTCAAGGAGGGTGGCCTTACTGGACCTCTCTAAATTGTTGGGCAAAATGGTGTCATGCATCTCTATTATTCCCTGGGCCCGTCTACACAGCAGATCCCTCCAGTGGTTCCTGCTCCCATTCCAACGATCCGGAAGAAGCAACTCGAAGGCCAGAGTCAGGGTCCCTCCAAGGGTCCTCACGCTCTTCTATGGTGGACCAATCCCGCCATCAACAGAGGCCATCTCTTCGCGGAACCTCAACGACTCACCGTCACTACGGACGCAAGCCTGTCCGGTTGGGGCGCTCATCTCGACTTCGCTCTCGGCTCAGGGCAGATGGTCGCCGTCCGAGCAAAGGTGCAGCATCAATTGGCTAGAGCTTCACGCTGTCCATCTGGCCCTGCGCAGTTTTCCTCAGATCCGCAAACATCACGTCCTCGTTCTCACGGACAACGTCACGGCCAAGGCCCATATCAACAGGCAAGGCGGCACCCAGTCCATCCAGCTAATGAGGAAGCCGAGCGCCTTTGCCGCTGGGCAGAATCCAACCTCCTATCACTAAAGGCCGAACACATCTCCGGAGTAGACAATACTCAGGCGGACTGGCTGAGCAGGGCCACGGTGGACCAGGCAGAATGGCGTCTCCATCCATCCCTGTTCGAGGAAGCGTCCAGAATATTCGGCCTTCCGGTGGTGGATCTCTTCGCCTCCCCGTCCAACACTCAGCTTCCACGGTTCTTCTCCCGGTATCCATCTCACCGGTCGGAGAATCACAATGCTCTGCGCTGCCCATGGCCCCCAGGGCTCCTATATGCCTTCCCTCCGCTCCCGTTAGTTCCCAGGGTAATACAGAAACTTCTTCAGGAGAGGGCAGACCTTCTCCTGGTGGCTCCCTATTGGCCCAGGCGACCGTGGTTTGCGGATCTCCGCAATTTATCGGTAGCGCCCCATGGAGGATCCCCGGACAGGGTCTCCCTCTCTCAGGGGCCCTTCTGCATCCGGAGCCTCAATGGCTCCAGTTAGCCGTCTGGAGGTTGAGCGGATCCGTCTGACTAGTGAGAATCTCTCGAGTCAAGTCATCGACACTATTTTGGCCGCTAGGCGACCTTCCACTACACGAATTTACGATGCCACTTGGAAAGGGTTCTGCAAGTGGTGTGGCGGGTCTCAGATTGATCCCCTCTCTCCCTCAGTGGCTCAGATCCTAGATTTTCTTCAGGAAGGCCTCCGTAAAGGCCTCGCACCTAACACCCTGAGACGACAAGTTTCTGCCCTCTCAACCGTGGTCTCCTGTGATAACTACGGTTCCCTTTCTCATCACCCCGAATTAGATCTTTCCTTAGGGGTGCCACCAACCTGTGCCCTCCCACTGTTCACAGGTTCCCCACATGGGACCTCAACAAGGTCCTCGTTTCTCTCACTCGTTCCCGTTCGAACCCTTGAGGGATTCATCCCTTCAGTTTCTCACCTTTAAGGTAGTTTTCTAGTAGCTATTACTTCTGCTCGTCGTTTCGGAAATAGCAGCTTTGTCAGTTAGGAGCGATCTATGTGTATTCCACGCTGATCGGGTGGTCCTTCGTCCTGACCCCACATTCCTACCCAAAGTTAACTCTCCCTTCCATAGGTCACAGGAACTGGTTCTACCAAATTTTTGCCCTAGGCCCTCCAGGGCAGGGAGGTCCTCTGGCACACCCTAGATGTTAGAAGGGCCTTGCGTATATATTAAGCGCACTCAATCCATGCGAAGGTCGGAATCCCTCTTCCTATCCTTTCAACCCAGGTCACTGGGGCTTAAGGTTTCTCCTTCCACCATCAGTCGCTGGATCAGGGCTACTATTGCGAGGTGCTACCTTTCCCATCCTCTGCCCGCTCCGGGTGGAATAACCGCCCATTCCACCAGAAGTGCAGCCACCTCGGCGGCCTGGGCCACGCAAGCCCCCATCGCTGACATTTGTCGGGCAGCCACCTGGACCTCTCCGTCCCGTTTATCAGACATTATAAAATAGATACGTGCGCCTCAGCGGAGGCCTCTTTTGGCCGACGGGTCTTACAGAGGGTCATCAGTGATCCGGAGGGGCCTTCGGGCCAGACGGAGTCCCACCCGTAGGACAGCCCAGCTTTGGTATGTCCCAGTCTCTGGATGCTCCGAGCGGCTCGAGGGAGAATGGGCGTTGGTTCTTACCTGATCGCCCCTTCTCGGCGAGCCGCGAGGAGCATCCAGCCCCACCCTAATTTCTCCGTCTGGTGGGGAATCTTGCTTCAGCCAAGGAGCCAATAGTAGATTAGATAGAATTAATAACCTCTCTTCTCGTTATCGCAAAAACTGGGGAGCTGCGCGATACCACGTGAGGGGCGGAGCGTTTCCTCATCTAAAGCTCAGCCTGCAAGAAGAGGACTCAGAAGCACATCCCAGTCTCTGGATGCTCCTCGCGGCTCGCCGAGAAGGGGCGTATCAGGTAAGAACCAACGCCCATTTCAGTCTATTCCTCTCACTTATCAAAAGGTGAGGCATGAACTAAAGTCTCTTAACACTGCTTAAATAGAGTGAATTAGCTTGAGCCTAAGGCTGGATTTGAACAATACAATTTGTACAATCTTAGTTAATAAATTAACCCATTTTCTGGGTCTGTTTAATATAAATAACAATAAACTAAATACACGGGCTAACTTTGCAGAATATCTAAACCATACATACAAAAGCAAAAAAAGTCAAGCCTTGCACGCTGTGTAAAGGCATCCACTAAGTCTTTAACTGAGATAATTAATATTGGAAGAACATAGCAAACAAGCAGTTCTTTATGGATAATACACAGGCTTGGGTTTTTCTTTCTTTCTTTTATGTCAGCCGAAGCTGTACCCTGTCCACAGTGGATCTTTATTGGTTTCCAAATTTTCTCAGGATGATTTTTGTATCTTGGCTAGAATGAGGTTTGTTGTGCCAGAAGCTTCTTTAGAATTTGTGGTAGTCATTCACTGACCGCTTTGTTTATCTTTATTTACTGGTCAATTTAGGGACTGTTTTAATAAGCAAGTTAAATATATTTTAAAAGAAATTATAAATGTTCAGGTGCTGCCAGAAGCATTGCTTTGTTTGCGGTATCAACTGAGAAAGTTGTGAAAAAAATAGGGGGTAAGTGCTGTTGAACAATTGGGCATGTTATTGGGAAGTTGCTTTCTTTGCATAAGACTGTAAGGTGATGGGTAAAGTACCAGCATTTTGGGATTTACTTTGAGCTTTGCCTGCATCTGTGCTTGCCTGGAAAAATAGTGGCTTGGTGCAGCTATCCAAAATAAAAAAATTATTAGGGAGAATGGGCTGTTTTACCTTCATCAACGGACAAAAGCTGCTCACCTATTCTAATAGCGTGTGTGTGTGTGTGTGTATACGTGTACACATACGGAGTCTAGTTTCTTCTCATGTCCGTTTCTTTAGAAAGATCAGATGGTTGCTTTGCCTGGCTTTGAGTTGACGCAGAAAAGACCTGGGGTTTCTGGAAGAGAATGTAGGCATCCCTTCTTTTTGCTTCTGAGTTCGCTTATGATGTGGTGCTGCCTGAAAGCTGGGGAGGCTGGACAAGAGCAGTGCTTCTTTGTTTGGGGTTCCTTGCAGAGATGAACTAGATGGAAGCTGCCTCAAGTTCCGTATAACAGAAAGGAAAGAGAGGCATGGACTCTGATCTCCTACAATTCTCTTCTCTTATAGTTGCCCCAGATACCATCAACAATCATGTGAAGACATGTCGTGAGGAGCAGAAGAACCTGCATTTCTTTGCTCCAGAGTATGGCGGTACGAATACGAGGGTATTGGGACCTGCAGTTCTGTAATAACTGCAGAAAAAGTGTTCAGTCTGTTCTCTCTGCCTTAGAGATAGCTTCTAATTATTATTCTTTGTTCCAGAAGTTGCACATGTGACTACAGCAGTGGACATCTACTCCTTTGGAATGTGTGCATTAGAGGTAAGTGGTGGGCAATTTAATATATGTACACCTGTACACAGGACCGTGAAATTAATTCCATGTTAAGATTATCTGGCAAATCGAACTGTGCTTTATCTTCCTTCTTATACAGGTGGTTCTCGGTTTACAACCATTCATTCAGTAATCCTTTGAATTTACAGTGGTGCTGAATGTTGCGGCCATCGCAGCATCCCTCGGAGTAGTGCGATTTTAATTTGGGTGCTTGGCAATTGCCTCACAATTTTGACAGTTGCAGCATCCTGTGGTCATGCGATCGCCACTTGCAGCCTTCACTGCCAGCTTCCCACGGGCAAAGTCCGTGGGGAAGCTGGCAGGAGGTTGCAAGTGCTGGTCATGTGATGTGGCATCTAACACCTGTATGTGGGATTTACTTAATGACTACAGCTAGAGCTGCTGTTGTAAAGAAGATGGGATAGTTTTTGTTATAACTTCAGGGTTTGGAGAACAGGCCCAAAGAGGTTCCATTATTTTTTCTCTTGTTTCCTTCCAACTAAGACTGTTTCTAAATTCCTTATATGATGTGAATCCTGAGAGGCTCTTGTTTGAAGGAATATATGACTAATAAAATTAAATGGTTGAAATGAAAGCAATTTCTTTGTTGACAGTAAAAATTAATCTAGTGGAAAGATAAAAATAGCTGTGTTGCTTTGGTTCACATATAGGGTGATGAGAAAAAAAATTATGTGGTGGCTGATAAAATTGTCTGATAAAAGGTGAACCTCTCTGGTGATCTAAAGATATTGGCCATTGACATCTGTTTCTATGCCGATAGATGGCAGTGCTGGAGATCCAGGGAAATGGCGAGTCTTCCTATGTGCCACAAGAAGCTATTAACAATGCCATCCAGTTGCTAGAGGATCCATTACAACGAGTAAGACTGTCCACAGTTCTTTTCCTTGCTTTCTTCTTCAATTCTTTTCCCAGTTCTCAGGACTAAGCACAAAGTTTGGTCTCCTTTTTCCTTTCTAGGAGTTTATTCAGAAGTGCCTGGAGCCACAACCTAGCAAACGGCCCACAGCTCGTGAGCTTCTCTTCCATCAGGCTTTGTTTGAAGTACCTTCTCTGAAACTTTTGGCAGCCCATTGCATTGTGGGTCATCAGCGTGAGTATAGCCAACAGAAGTCTGCAGACGGTTGCTAAGAAAAAAACCCTTCACTAGTGTGTAAAAATAATATTTTGTATGAAATGAATGTGTAGTTCAGTAACTAATCCATCATAATATATCCAGAAATACCCCTAAATGAAATTACAAAGCAGAAAAACTCAAATCTACTAAAAGAAGGCAGCCAAGATGAACAGAGAAGTCAATAATAGCTTCCTTTGTATCTAAGCAAGATTGATCAGCCTGACAAATGAGTTTTGGATGCTCTCCAGTGGTGGGCTGCAAATTTTTAAAGAACCGGTTCTCTGGCTGGGTAGACATGGCCGATTGGTCATGTGACTGCATAGGTGACGTCACTCATCACACCCAACCCTGCTTCCCAGCAACTCGCCTCAAAGGCAGAGGTAGGATTCAGCTGGTTGGGGCTAATTCCATCACTGGCTGCCCCTGCCCCTGCCAGGTTTTCTGCCTGTTTTGGGGATGTTTGGGGACATTTTTCAGGTTGTTTTTGGCCTGAAAACAGCCAAAAAACGACCCTGAAAACAGCCCAAAAACAGGCCGAAAAAGAGGTGGGGCCAGGGCCAGCCAGTGGTGGGATTTTCTGGTTCGCTGAACTGCACCTAATCTTAACTGTGAATGGACAGCAGCCTGCCTCTGATGCTCTCACATATCTTCTCCTAGTGCCTCACAGTCATTATTCAGGCATTAGCAACCTACTTTCTCAAGATTGAGTTTCCATTATCATAATAGATAAATGAGGGAGATGTGTGGTTCAGAGATACGAAAAACACATAAATGTGGGTGGACTTCAGTCCAGCTCTCTTCATTTGGATAGTAGTAAAAAAGACCCAATAAACAAATATTAAATAGATTGTCTAAAATAATATGGTTTGGGGGGAGGGGAAGAGACATTGTAGTTTATCTCTAGAGTATCAGTTTGCATGGAGAGGGTGCCAACTTAATTCCGGGTAATGGTTTCAGTTAAAAGGATTAAATTAGCTAGGGTAATGTCTATTACCTCAATGAGATTGATCTCTTCCTAAGAATATAAAATATCCAGAGAGAGAGAGAGAGAGAGACTAGTATATGTGCAAAATTTTATAAATCTTCCTGTTGCACTTGTCTACCTATCCTTTATTTTTTGTTTGTATCCTGCCTTTATTATTTTTACAAATAAACTCAAGGTGGTGAACATATCCAACACAACTTCCTCCTATTTCCCTCACAACAACCCTATGAGGTGGGTTGGACTGAGAGAGAGGGAGAGAGAGACAGAGACAGAGAGATTGACCCAAAGTCATTCAGCTGGCTTTCATTTTTTTCTAAACTAAAAATAGTTTGTTTTTGTAGAAGGTTATATTGCTGTCAGTATTAATGCCCCTTTTTGGTACAAAATTAAAATACTTATAACCACTTAGGCTCCCTCAGTATATGTGTGAAGTTAAAATTTGCTGCACCAATGTTTAGAATTATGCATCAGTTTGAATTTAACATGTTCATTCCTCATGTGGACATCTTTTTAGAACACAATTTTAAAGTGTTTAAATTTTCATGATACTGAATAGTTAGTTCTCCACCTATAAATCATTTTCATCCCATCATTTCATGCTACCGGTTCTGCCCAACTATAGAACCGGTAGCTCTGAAGAGCAGCAGACACAGAACCGATGTTTGGCTCACCCTGCCGCCCGCCTAGGCTGTTATCTGACCTTTATTTCCTGCTTTTTCAACCTCAGTTGCTTTGCGCAGCACAGCTGAGGTTGAAAAAGCAGTAAAAAACTGGTGTTACTGGTAGTAACACCAGTTGAATCCCACCCCTGGAGCATAGTTAGTCTTTTACTGTATTTCTTAAATCTGCTTTTTAAAACTCTTCAGGGGAAAAATGGGAACCACATGTTTAGGGAACCACTGGTTATAACAGAGGGTTAGTAAAGGAAAAACAGTGTAATGTGTACGTTTTATTTTGTGATAGACATGATCCCAGAGAATGCACTTGAAGAGATGACCAAGAACTTGGACATGAGTGCTGTACTGGCTGAAATCAACCATGCTGACCGCGATGGTGTCCGTATGATGTGAGTTTGAATAGTTGGGAACTGAAAGGGGAGAGCGAGCTTTGAGGTGGAGTTTTGGAATTGAGTATTTCTCTGGTTCCATGCAATGAATTGAGGTCAGCAGAATATTAGATAGAATGGGAAGCAGTGGACAGTTGGCTCATTAAAAGGTGGGTGTACTTTATGCTGTAAAAGCTAAATTGGTGCTCTGCCTTGTCCTAGATTCTCACAGTCCCCAGCGCTGGAACTAGACAAATTCTTGGAAGATGTGAGGTATGCTCCTTTCTCCTGTAATGACTCTCAGTGGATTCTGCTACTGAAACTAGCTAATGTCCTGGGCAAGCCAACCTGGCCCCTTTGTTGTTAGTTCACTGAATTAGCAGGCAATACATAGAGTTGAATTATTCCGTTTATGGTTCCACAGAAATGGAATTTATCCACTTACTGCCTTTGGGCTGCCCCGACCTCAGCAGCCCCAGCAGGAGGTGGTGAAATCTCCCATTGCCCCCCCATCAGTAAAGACTCCAACACCAGAGCCAGCAGAAGTGGAGACCCGCAAAGTGAGTGGCTGCTCCCTAATCCGCATCTCCTTGGCTGATAATAGTAAAGCCTCACCTTACCACACTCCTTTGTAATTTCCAGGTGCTGTTGATGCAGTGCAACATTGAATCAGTGGAGGAGGGCGTGAAGCACCATGTAGGTATCTGCCTCAAGCTGGGTGACTTATCTCAGTCTAGGGCTTCCATTTGCCTACAATGGCCTATTCCCTTTTGGGGCAGAATTCTACTTAGTGTTGAACACACTGAAGGTGAAAATGCAATTTCCTTTTTTCTTCTATGCCCCACCTTTCTTTCAGTTGACACTGCTGCTGAAACTAGAAGACAAATTGAATCGGCACTTGAGCTGTGACCTGCTGCCCAGTAAGTCCAGTCTTCTCTTCTCTTCTCTTCTCTTCTCTTCTCTTCTCTTCTCTTCTCTTCTCTTCTCTTCTCTTCTCTTTTCCATCTTAGAAAACATACCAACTCTCTCATTTTCCTTCCTTAGGTGACAATATTCAGGAACTGGCAGCTGAATTGGTTCAGTTAGGATTCATCAGTGAGGCAAGTATCAGTCCTGTTCACCAAAAGATTTATTTTCTTCTTTTTCTGGGGAACTTCACTGTAGCCAATAAGAGTATAGGAACAGGTTTTCTTACAGTGTTTTTTTCCCCCATTCTTTTGCAGGCTGATCAAAGCCGGCTTAGCTGTTTACTTGAAGAGGCATTCAACAAGTTCTTCTATTCGCGGAATGGGGCACTGGCAGCTGTCACCGTGTCATCATAATGGCCATCTTGCTGCTAGCAGGTGTACCTGCTCTGCATCTGTGTAGGGTACTACTCTAAGCCGCTGCCACCACCGTTGCCAGCTTGGATGTGCCTCCCGCATGTGTTATAGCCAGGTCCTGCAGACAATCGTTGCCAGTCTTAAAGGCAGGGGGGCAAGGGTGGTGGGGGGAGGGCTGTGTGCCTTGTCAGTATTATTTTCCCTGTGGCCAATGGCCTTCCTTTCCTCTCTCTCTTTTGGGGCTCACATGCATGGAGTTTTCTTTTGCTTGAATTGTACAGAGGTTTTTTTTTTGCACAGCACAGAAATCTGTCTTGTTATTTAAAAGGGTGGGAGGGATGGAGAAGTTAAGTTCTACCCCGTTCCATGCTGGCCCTCCACATTACACATGCACTCTCTAGCCCCATAGTCATTGCCTTACCCCCTCCAAATGGACTCTTCTCCTTCCCACAGTTGCTTCATGCACCAGCCTTGCTTCCAGTATCCTTGGCTGCATCTATTGTGTGGTGTGAGGGTTCCCTCTGGTCAATAGAGGTAGTAGATAGGAAGTTCCAGTTCAGATAGCAGGTGGCAAATGTGAAACCATCTTTTCCTTTAGGATATTATCTAATGCCTGCAGGCTTGGGGCCAGTTTATCAGAGAAATTCAACTCTTCCTGTGCTGGAGCTGTTCCAAGTGTCATTTCTGTTCCTATTTTTAATAAATTGTTTTGTAAATAATTAACTGCAACCTGTTTGTGATTAGAATCTGGGAATTGGAATCACGGAGTTAAAAGGAGCCACTTAAGGCAATCTCCTGCTCATTGGGAAAGGGCAGGAGTGGTTGGTTGTTGGGCTGTTTGTACTCCTGAAGTTTCTTGATTTCTGCTTTCATATTTTAAAAGGGATTATCTCATCCAGGTTGAATCTAAACCTCTCTTTGGCCTCTGCTTATTCACCAAAAAAATGCTCACAATTTTAGCCAGCTTTTGCTTTAAAAAGGCAAGAAAAATGCTCTCTTGCTTTCTGGGAACTATGTTCTACAGCAAATATAGGTTCTGGGTTGTGTGACTTCTCTGAGTTTGTTTTTTTTGCAGGCATGTCTAGGTAACATCTGAAGAAGATCCTATTTTATGTAGGCTCACATCTGCAGACCTCCCAGTATTAACAATTCTATGTGGAACAGGAAAAAAATTTCCAATGTTGAGATGATTGCTTTTACGAATGAAGACAAATATATGTGTCCCAGGATAATTGCAAGATCCAGTTTGGGTTCCTCCCTGGGACCAGAGGTTTAGTCTTCTGAGCTTTCAGACTCATGTTAGAGCCCATCCTCAGGGAACTTCTCTCTACCAGAATATGTCCTTTGAGCTGTTCTGTTTCCTATTTGTGTGGTGCTTTCCTATTGGTTGATTGATATGTTGACAGCCAGTGATTGGTTGTTGTATCCTTGTGCTGCCAAGTCCTCAGCTTCTAAGTAGCTGATTACTTTTATCTTATGCAGCTCCTGATACAGATAAAAGGTACTTATAATTCTATCTAATGGTGAATATGCAGACTGTAAGTTGCAGCTCTTGCTCCCTTTTAATGTATAGCATCACATGGGTTGCATCAGTCAGCTGAATTGGACTTGGGGACCAGGTGTTAGCTCCTTACCTATATCATTCTATTTAATTGAAACCTCAAAGGGTAAGAACACAAGTCTCTTTCTAGTGCAAGAGGCTTAAGAGTATTGCATCAGCACTTGGTATGCAAAACAGTTTGAATGTAAGTGACTTCAAGATTGAAAGAGCAAGTTTTGATCTTTTGGGAAGTGTTCTAAGGTTGGAACACATGGTCAAATTAGAATGAAAAAAATGAATTTGGAATGTAAACGTATGCTGAATTCAGACTTATTCTACATAGCATGATAATCACTGCTTTCTATGTGAAATGGGTGAAGTATGGGGAAAAAGTAGTCCTATTGCATTCTGCACCTTGAAACTACAGAAAAGCCTTGACTCTCATTAGCACATCAGTATTCGCCAACCACCTAAAATCAGTAGGAAGCACTTTGTTGCCATGTTAAGAATAGCACAGTGACAGTATGGTTGCATAGTAATTGGAAACTTTCTGAAGGATTAACTGGTCTCACCAGGAGGCATAAACACCTGTTGTGGGGACTAAACAAAGTTGCAGATAAGGCTTCCAATGCCTGACTTACAAGAAAATATATAGCTTCAGCTAACTAGCTCACAGTTTTCACATAGCTTGGAGGTTGTTAAGATCTGAATAGTGAGGAGCAGGTTTGGACTCAACCCCAGCAACACTGTGGGTATGGATTCCAAGTTCATTTATTTCAAATAGCTTTTCAGCTTTAGATCTGGATGATGTTGCACTTCCCCAGAGGGAAAAAATATGTCATCAGAAGCTCTTTCTAGATTTGCATCTCTTAAGAAGTAAGTGGAAGCATGTCAGAAGGACCCTTACTTCTTATGTACCAGTTATGACTTTACAGCTAGCTTCCCACTGCAACTCATGGTGCTGGTTGATATCTATATTGCTTCAATTGATTGATCAAATCATTTTTGACTCCTAATGACCATGTTTTCCCTTGACAGCCCATGGCTCTTTTTTTAGAACTCCCAAAGGTGCATTCTATAACTGAACTTGCTACTGATCATCATCTTCTTTTTCCTTCCACCTTTCTCGGAGATGGAGCTTCTCCAGAGAGTTAGGTCTTGTATAATATGTCAAAAATAGAAGAATGTGTGCAAGTGAGAACTCTGGGTTGATTTGTTGGATGATCCGTTGGTTTATTTTCTTGGCCCCAATATTCTCAGGAATCTTCTCTAACATCAAAGTTCAAACTCTTCCTTTCTTGATTCTTCAATGTTCCGGTTCCACAGGAAATGAAACATAGGGAGTGACAGGGAATACCATGTCTTGTACAAGTTTTATCTTTGTATATATGGACACATCACAGCTACGTGGCTTAGGGCATGGATAGTTGCAACACTACCTTTCTCCAATTGTAAAGTCTGGTAAGATTGGAACATGAAACATCAATAAAATAATGTCCATCTAATAGGAACCTGAAGAAATATGTCTTCTCTCTGTTCTTCCTGCCCTTTAGAACAGCATTTCCCTGATACCTGCATGGTACCCAATTTTCTTGTCCTTTAGGGAAGCTTTAAAATCTTGTTTTTCCAATGGGCCAGAGGCCCAGGCAATTTGTGAAGTAGCATCAGAAATGTGATATTTTAATTTATTATTCCGATACTCTTGTTCTGTCATTTTTATTATTGGCTTAACCTCCTTTAATTTCTGCATGGTATATATTACACACTACAGTTACAGTTATTTACAGTTTTAATTATGGGTGTTTCTGTTTTCAAGTCAAGGTAAATGTCTCTGAATTGAACTCAACTCCAGATGCCTTCATGAATTCATTCACTAATGGTTTCTTGAAGGATGATTTTTTAAAAAAAAAAAAAAAAAATCCAAGTTAGCTTATAGCCTTGAAATGTCTTAGTGGCCTCCACTACAAGTACCAAACAGGTTTGACCCTGCTTGGCTTTTAGAGAAAATAATCAGTCTTTAAAATAGGCTTCCTCATCTAATGCCTTTAGATCAGTTGGAAGAAAACCACAAACTTAAACATATAGTTCACACTAGCCAAATGATTACAGATTGGAGGCAGTTGCCTATTGGCTCCATTGGAAAAGTAATCCTGTGCCAAAGTGAGCTTTGTTCCAATGCAGAATGACCATTATAATCCAATTTTCCACAGCCTCCCCTTTCGTGCTGTTATCTTTTGTCATCTATCTTGAGTTTCTAAAGTTGCAGGACATTTGACATACCGGATAATAATTACATCAAGTAAAGAAGGCAGACAATACCATTATATAAACAAGATATTTAATATGGGAGAATAAATATCTAAAGGGGGTTGAAGACTTAAGGAAATGCTCTGGCTGAGTTGGTCACTGGAAGGAGAAGCTGGTGCTGGGCAGCCCTCCACACCACTGGCTGATGAACTTGAGAACATCCTGGCAGGGGGGGCTGTGTGACATCTGCAAGGAAGGCAGGAGAAAAGCTAGGGCTGAGATAAAAGTTTATAGATTTAGACTATAGGGCAAGCTTGCCTACTTTTCTTGCCCTGTGCCCTCTTCTACTTATGATTACTAGCTTGCTTTCTTATACCTTCATTCTCTTCCTCACCTTGACTGCCATCAAAAACTTGTTCCAGCTTTCCTTGTTTGCCTCTTTGCCAGGACACTTGAATTCCACCTTATTTCTTAGTACAGGATAGCCTGAGTGGGAAGAAGGAAAACAAAACATATTCAAAGGGCATAAAGAGGGTCTAACATATTGTAAAACAGCTGAAGGAGTAGGTTCCTTCCCTGCAAATAATTTCTCTGTTCAAATTTTGGCAAACAATATTCTGTTGAATCTCAGTTTAGCTTCTTGATTACACTAGATATTAATTTGGACTATTTTAAATATTGAATGCCTTCGTACAAGGTAGTCCTCAACTTAAGATCACAACTGAGTCCCAAATTCCCATGACTAAACATGATAGCTGTTGAGTTTTGCCCCATGCTTTGATCTTTCTTGCCCCAGTTGTTAAGTGAATCTGGCTTCCTCATTGACTTTGCTTTTCAGAAAGTTGCAAAAAATGATCAATTATCCCGGGACACTGCAATATGGATCAGTTTCCAACCATCTGAATTTTGATCACGTGTCCATGGGGGATGCTGCAATGGTCAAGTGTGAAACATGGTCATAAGTCACTTTTTTCAGTGCTGTTGTAAGTTCGAATAGTCACTAAATGAAGCGTAAGTCGAGGACTAGCGGTATATGACCCTATAGCCTTAGTATATACATATGCTATAGTATGAGCGAATAGGCGGCAATATAAATTCAATAAATAAATAAATAGCAGAAGGTTATATCAGACATAAAACAAAGTATATCAGACCTGACTAATGAACTAGTTTGGTGTAATGGTTAAGACATCAAATAAAGTTATATCAGACATGAGCTTAACATAATTGATTCTATCCATCCAATCCAGTTCAAACATTTAGGATGTCCTGATGAAATTCTCTCCATGTTGAAATTCTCTCCGTGTTGTGAAATTCATGGGGTGTTAATAAGATCTGTCAGGCCTTCTCTGTGATTACTCCCATGTTCTGGAATTCATTTCTCCCCTAAATTATACATGGTGCCTTGTTTTATTATTTTACTCTATGTCTTTATTTTGAAAGATTGTGAGTAATCCTTATAGTTAAATTCATTCTGAATGCTGTAATTGTTTGTCTTGTTTTTTTACTGCCTATCATAACGCAATGAACTATTTTAAAAAAAAAGTAGTAGTGTAGTTGCAATAACTATAAGTGGACTCATGGATTCAACCAGGACAAATTAGCTTTCTTCAGTGAGGATATTTCACTAGTCAGAACTGTGGATGTGATTTTAAAAATATGAAATTCTTAAAATAACCTTCTAAAAACTTACAAGTAATAATGTACAGAAGTAAATGCTAAAATATAAAAAATAGAGTAGGCAAAACAAAAAACTGAATAGCGATAAATGTCTTAGTTAAAAGCATGGTATATTAAAAATAATCAAATAGCAATAGCACTTAGACTTATATACTGCTTTATAGTGCTTTACAGCCCTCTAAGAAGATTACAGAGTCAGCATATTGCCCTCAACAGTTTGGGTCCTCATTTTACCCATCTCAGAAGGATGGAAGGCTGAGTCAACCTTGAGCCTGGTGAGGTTTGAACTGCCAAATTGTAGGCAGCTGGCTGCAGCAGAAGTAGCTTGCAGTACTGCACTCTAACCACTGTGTCACCGAGGCTCCTTATGCAGAGTAGAAGTTAAGTTTAACATTCTTCTGAACATAAGCAAAGCAGCACCATATATTTTTCTATAGGAGTTTGGAAGAAGAGGGGCTTTCTAAATAACTATGAGTCAAGTTAAAATACTTTCTCTCCCCTTATTCTTCCACGGTGGATGAGAATAGGGTCTGAAAAAGTGGAAAAGTTTATATTGGGGTGTGGGGGAGAAAATCTTATGGAGGAAAGAAGATGGAATATGTTCCATTATAGCTTCAGCCATGTTGAAATGTCACGCTTACCTGTGATAAGGCAGGGCAGGGAGCGCACACCTGTGCTCGCCGCTACCAGAGAAGCTTCGTAAGTATCACGTTCATCTTGCGGTAACACCTGTTCCAACCGCTGATCCATGGAGACAGTGAGAACCCAGTCACGGATCTCCTCACGCTGGTCTTCCTAGCACAGATAGACATATGACACTTGGAATGAATGAAAAGTGGCAGCAGTACTTTGGGATGGATGGTGGAAGTGCACGAGTCAATTGGACTGGGAATCCAGCAAGGAATATCCTTTTCCATAGCCCTTAGAAATATTGTCTTCCCTGCTCAAAATACAAATGAAATGAAAATTGCACATGCATATGACAACACACTCACTGAGATATGTGGCTTGGCAGGCAGTGGCACTTCAAAAGGGATGTCTGTATTCTGGAAGTCTGAGTGGTCTAGAGCATCAAGGGAGCCCTCTTCAATTGCCTAGGAGAGCAAATAACATCAGAAAAAAAAAACCACCATGGAGTCCTTTTCCCTCCCCACCATTCTCAAGCGTCTCAGATAAAACTCACATCAGTCAAATCAAGGAAACGGTTTAGGAAGATAAAAGCCATGTTCTGCCAACCAACAGCCTGGAAAGATGAAAGAGGAGGATGAACTAACTTTCCCAGTTCTCTGCCAAAAGTCAAAACTGATTTCAGTTCAACATGGCAAAAGCGTTGAAATGTTTTCAAGCTAAGATTGCTGGACTTTTAAGTAGCATGTTGGAAATTGTGCTCCACAAAAGTACTTTTTTTTAAAAAAAAGCTTAATTAGAATCAAAAGAAAATCACTCTCTCACATTTAACTGTGGGATTAGATGAAGACTTGATAATCTAATGTTCTCATTCAACAGTAATCTGATAGATGCAAGTATAAAGCCTGCTAAATATAATATGAACAATGACTTTTCTGTACGATCTGCAAAAAATAAGGTCACTTTTATAGGGAAACTTACAGACATCACAATATATTATCTTGTTTAATCCTTTTTAAGGTACCTAAATTGGCAGGCATTGCTACATTGTGTGAAAGCAAATTCTACAGTTTAAATGAGCATTGTCAATCATGTGCCACCATTTAACTCTAATGGAATGATCATGAGTCTAATATTTTGAGAAAGGAAAACAGTGATTCTTCTCCACTTTACTAGTGCTATATATTGTATTTATCTCATCTTGCCTTTTACCATGCTCAACAATCCAATTATTGTAATTTCTTAGAGTCTCTGCCTACTGTCTCTGCCTAGAGTCCATCTGGACTGAGATGGTGGATACGCTGCTTTAGTTCTCTTGATCATTTGGCCTTTCTTAATATTGTAAAATGCTTCAATCCTTTTAAAGATTTGCTAGAGATCATTTGTTTGAAACAAAATCTAAAGGTGATTCTGAATGTAAGAGGTGGAATCCTCAGGAAGTCAGTGCAAGTTTGTCACATTCTTACAAATCATACAAGGCACCGGCCATTTCCCCGTTTTGCTTCATTTGGCATTAATTGGCCATGTATTTCCCCACCCAGCTACCTGGATGTGATCTACAAACAGGAGTTTCCTGCTCCTCACCTTAGCTGCTGTCCCTGCTTCATAGAAGGCCTTGTCTGCTGGAATGATCTCAGTATGGCGCAACAAAGAGATGGAGAGCTTGGCTGCCACAGTTTCCTGGGGGGGCAAAAAAAACAAGTTCAAATTTTGTTCCCTACCTTCTATTCTTAAGGGACGGCACTTCTTCAGACAAACCAGCCCAACTCAGACAAAAGTAGTCTATTCAAGTGGAGCTAGTTGCCCCACCCTTGCCTTCTTTTTAAAAATACTGCCTGTAATTATAAGTCATAAGTTAAATAAATTAAGAGACAGTCACCCTCTCCCTCCAAAGTCTCAGGAAAGGAACTTAGATATCCAAGATTGCAATTTGATATTTGTGCAAAGTGAAATACACAATGAACCTAACAAGGAAAAGAGTTCTGAAAGTAGGACTCTTTGTGAGAAAATGAAGTTGCAAACAAATGACTGAGAGATGTCATAAGAACTAGTCTTTCATGACTGGCAAACCTAAACAGACATACTTGGTAACCAGTTGCACAAGGCCCACAGACTTTGTAGCCATCCAAATCTGAAACTCTATTAACAAATACTGTATCTTTATCAAAGATAATGCAATCAGAACTCCATGCGGAAGGAAGTGAAACGGTAAGAAATCTAGGGTTCAGGAACAAGCCAGAGACTAGTAAGTTTGACCTGCTGCCACTCTTCTCTTACCAGCTGTTTGATGCTTTGGGCTGCAGATCGTGTAGCATAGTAGTGGGATATAAGCAACATGGTTTCAAACTCCTCATGAGCTGGTGAGTTGGCTTCATTTGATTTCCCTAAATTTTCACACTGTAAGAAAGGGGATCATGTAAGTTTGCTGGAATCAAACTTGAAATTGGAAAAAAAAAATCCTTTATCTTACATGTTTGTTAAAAAGAAAGAAACACAGATTTGTGGTCTCATTTAGGGCTATCTAAACATTTTATTTACCCCACCAAAGAGATTGAGTAATAATGAAAAAGCTGCTCTCTCTGAAAATATAGAGTGGTACCACGCAGATATTTTGCACTGCAGCTTTATTTAGAAAAACCCGTGTGTGGTATTAGCAGTAGTGCACAGGAGTAAAATGAAGATCAGGCACTTTACATTCAATGGTACATCATACATTTACTTTAAGCTGTGCTCACCAGGTTGAAAAGCAGGTCCCGCAAATCAGCCCAGCTGTGATAAGCCTCTGGCCGATTCATATTGGCTGCATTCACTATCTCCACAAATAGTCGTTTATAAATATTGAAATTCTGAAGAGAAAATATGAGAACAGTTTTACTATTAACAGAAGCAAGCAAATTTTCCTCGCCAGCTGGGACTAATACCTTACCTGGGCATTGGCAGGAGCACCATTCTGAACATAGAGGCTCAAGACTTTGTCCCAACTGTTCTCGCGGATCAAGTATGTGGCATAAAGAGCCACATATTTATGCAGCACTTTATAGTTCTGTAAAAAGCCAAAAGAGGAACAAAATAATATGGAAGACTGTAAAACAAATAGCAGTTTTCCATTATGAGAAATGATCTGGTCAAGTAGGAGAATTCCTTTCTGGGTGAACTATGTATCTTTAGTGTTTCCCATTTCCTAGTGAAAAAATATAACCTTTGTTTGCATTCAGTCCAAACTGATGCTCCATTCATCAGTTCTGAAATCCAACTTTATCCCAATCAGTTCTGTGCAAGCAGTCAGCACTACACCGAACAGGCACTGTCAGTATAAATCTAACAGAAATGCCAATAATTTCTCCTGAAGGCTCAGCATGATGCCTTGGTGGATAATTTCATTCATTCAAATTAAATGAATTTAATGCCCATCTCCAAACCAACAGAATAAAAATAAAACAAGAAGTGATGGTGTATTTTTCTAATCACACACAATCTGGGGAAGTGAAGGCAACCACCTGAGCCCAAAGCCTGAGAGAACAGCCTGGTCTTTAAGGCTTTCTGGAGTGCCAGCAGGGTGATAGCTACATGGATATTATTTATTTATTTATACATTTGGTTTATATTAACTATTCATCTCATGCTTGTTATTTATTTGTATTTATTGTTTTTACAAATAACTGAAGGCCCCAAACATATCCAACACACATCCCACCTATTTTCCCCATAACAACTCCTCTGTGAAGTGGGTTGGGCTGAGACCGAGTGACTGGCCTAAGATCATCCAGCTGGTTTTCATGGCTAAGGCATAACTTGAACTCACAGTCTCCCACTTTCTACTCTGGTGTTTTAAAAACTGGCTTTCATAGTTGAATGACAGTTTCTTTTTGGTCACTTTTGCAGACAGATCTTTGGCCCCTAACTAAAGCAGTGCGGAATGGAAGGTTGACTCAATTCCCTTGGTTTCATAGATCTACCAAACTCAATGTTTTAGACACCTTTGGAGGAAACTAAGATGCTTAGGGTGTGTGGTCAGACAACATTTGGCTCCTTTCACAGAAGAACCACTTGGGGCCTTTCACATACCTGCTTGGCAGCTGTCTCCAGGCACTTCTCCCACTGCCCCCTTTCCACATACATATCGAGGGCAGCCATAACATCCACGCCCACAAGCTGTCAAAGAGAACAGCTATAAGTCAGTCACTTAAAACAATAATCAGACAGCAGAACCAACCTGGGTAGTTTTATCTGTTTATACCCCTAACCCCATCTCATATTCTCAAGTCCCCTTCTAGAATTGCCAGTTTATGTTTGGCCTGCATCAAGACTTTGTGTAAAAAAAGCAGTTGCTGACAGTTTTGATTTAAATTTTCCTAACCCTTTGATTTTTGACCATCCACTCACAGTTTTTAACGTTTTCCAAACTAATTACTGATAGAAGAATGACAGATGTATTCGATTTAAGCTGCACTTCAAAAATCTGTCACATTTTTATTTATATAGATGTAAAGGTTCTTCAAACTATTAAAGTTATCTCCCAACTTTCAGTGCCTCCCACTTTCCCCTTCATCCCACTCAAGATTCCTTCTCACCGAATCTACTTTGCCTTGATTCTTGAGATATTCTTTATAATGTTGATCCACATATTCTTCATATCTGCCACAAAGAAAGTTTGTCATTTCTGTCCTAGTAATAAGGTGACAACCTTAGTAATAAGGTGAATGCAGCAGTAGGCCTGAGAAACTGACAGCCTTCCACCTAAGCCGCATTATGTGTTCTTATTCAAACTGTATAATTTACAAACCACACTCGGAAGTAGAGTTTAGTACCTGGGGTCAAGCTCTTTGGCCACACACTTAGCTTTGTTCCACTCTTCCCCCTCCATGAGGGCATCGATGGCTTCCTTGATTAGATCAAGGTTGAGGTATAGCTCTACCGCCTAAGAGAGAAATTTCTATCATGTATCAAAATAGAAGTAGATATGAATTTTGGGGCTGTACAGAGAGGTTGTAGGCTCATTGCATGTCTGGCCTGAAAAGAGATAACCTACAAGAATTTTGAAACTACAGAAAAAACTTATTTTAAAAAAATGGAAATGTTGGAAAAAATTAAAATATATGCAATATTTATTTGCATACCACACTATCGATTTAAATTCACTTGGCTAAGTTAAAAACATGCAGGAGAATATGTTTAACATATTTCCGCATACAATAATGCTTGGAATATTTATTAAATGTAAAACTCTAATTTCATCAATGACTACTTGTAGTAATTGAATTTATTTTTAAAGATTTTTAAAACTTTTGTTCTGGCATTCCTTTATGCTTATATCCTTTGAGGCTAGTCAAGAACAGACCCACCAACCTCTATGTAAAAAGTCAGCCACAGATACTGATTTTTCACAGAAACTGAATTCTCCTTTCTTCATTGGTAAAAATATCATTTTGCCCTCTGGGGACAGAAATTCCTTTTTTATTAGCATTGGAGAACTGGACTGCACAGCTTGTCTTCTGTATACATAAAAGTCTTCCTATTACAATAGAAAACATGAATCATTTCTTTCAGTATTCTAAAGGAAAATGTTTCATTGGAATATTTTTATCCTGTTTGTGTCCTCTTTCCAATCTTAAAAAACTCCAGGGGAAAAATATTTTTTACAAGCAAAGATGAGACTAAACTGCAGTTCAGAAAACTCTTTACCACGCTGAACTTGCCAATGCTGACCAGCTGGGGTCCCACCGTCCTCATCACTTCAACGCTCCGTGGCTGGCCAAGAAACTTGATAGAAAGTTCAGCTGCCTGACATGAAAAGAAGCATTCACAAATGAAGAAATGTCCCTTGTACAGTATTGTTTCTTTGTGCAGAGACTCCTGCCATAATTATTTACAGCTTACAATACTCTTATCAGAGACAATTTGGACTGGTAAATTTTGAACTTTTGGAAAAAGAGCAACTGAATGGCGACAATCAAAAGGCAAACCTAGCTTGAATGTAAAAAGCAAAGTAGAGGCTCAACTGATTTAGAAAGTCTCACTTGCCAAAAGAATTCCCCCATTTCTCTCCTTCAAGAACATTGTATGCATCCAAATGCCATAAGCAGGGAAGGCAAGGTGAAGCTCGAGCAATTTCCTACCTTCATGGAACATTTTTCCATCAATGCATTGTTGCTGGGGTCCCGCACCTTGAGATAGCAGTCCACAGCTCTGGCGTATTCGCCTGCTTGCTCCCACTCACGGGCCTGCTCCAGGAGGCCCTCAGTGCCCCTACCAATCAACAGAATCTTAGTCAATGTCCAGAAAGGGACCAGGAGATTCCCTACAGCTCGATGCTGAAACTCCTATCTATTCTATTCCACAGAATTAGAAGGATTGTCCCAGAGGTAGCTTAAAGACTGAGAAGATCATAGTCCTTTGAAACAATTAGTTATAGAAACCTCAATAAAAGAAGGCTAAGTGGTTAGGTCTTTGAGAAACCCAGCCTTAATCTTAGGGCTGAGTGACTTTTGCCTATCAGCAAGCCAGCTTCCAGAAACTTTCCCATACCTCTCATGACCTGTATACCTGGGTCCTTTTTTAGCCACCTCCCGTTCATACTCTTCCTGTAGAGCCTCCAGATCTCCAGGTAAAAATTCTTTACAGATTCGGAGAGCATCAGTCCACATAGCAGCTTCCTGGGGAAAGAAATCATGAAAAGTATCCTTATTTGGCAAAGGAAAAAGGGAGAAAATCCTCTATCTTTTTCCCCGTGGGGGAAAAAAAAAGAACAATTGTAATTATAACTGTCATGACTTTTACCCTTGGGAACTACAGATAGTCCTTGATTTAGGATTATTTGTTCAGCAACTGTTTAAAACTATAATGGTGCTGAATGAATGGCAATTATGACAAGTTCTGGCTGTCCTAGCATCCTTGGTCAATCATGATCACAATCTTGGCAACCACTTTGCACTTACAACCAATTACAATGTCCTGGGATCACCGTTAGCAATCTTCCCTGTCAGGTTCCCCAGAAGTCAATAGGGAAACCAGCAGGAAGGTTGCAGGTCACTGTGGTAAATCTCCCCCACTTGTGCACCCTCACCCAGCCCTTCTGGGCTCATGCAATGCCAGCCATTTGCACACCCCTATGGACTGGTGCTGTACATCATGCTTCCCCCTTGATCTGTGTTGCACCCCCATGTACCCTTCCTGACTCACACGCTCATGCACTCTCTTGTGCACCTTCCCCAGCTCTTGTAGTGCCTTTCCCATGCACCCTCTCACTTCCTCCCCCACCCAGCAGCAGCTACTTACACTTAACACTTCCTGCTGGCTTCTCCACTACATTGGTTGTGGGAAGTCAGCAGAAAGTTGCCTTGCCTAACCACTGCAAGATATATCACGCCACATTTAATTTGCAATGGGGAAAAGATCATTCAAAACCAGCATGGTTTGTTTTATTAAGCCAATGCCTATGTTGTTGGCCACCAGCATCTTTGACACTGCTAGAGAAAACAGGAAGAAGTATCATTTCCTCCTGGCTAGTATGCTGTTCTGAAATTCCATTTCATTTACTGCTCCCATCACCAAATAAATGCGATCATGTTTCAATCACCATCTGGTTGCAGAGAATGGAATTCAATTTCTTTGGAAATCCCCAGGTAGTTTTAATAAGATGGTATTTGGTCTGAGTAGAGTGGCTTCCTCACAGCAATAGAATAACAATTGGATAACAAATTGGGGTTTAAAAGCCATCTATGGTGAATTTCATGCAGGACCAGAGTTTACTAAACATCTCCCAGCCCAGCCAAAACGTTTTGCCAAATAGAGCAGACCTGGTGTTTTTTTCTATTTACCTTGTAGTGTTTCACAGCAAGGTCAAGTCGCTGAGCCCGCAGCAACAAAGCTTCTGCTTTCTGGAACTCTTTTTGCTTGAAGGCAGCATCAGCTTGGCCAACCAGCACAATCACTACACTCTCTGGGTCGTGGACTTCAGCTACTCGCTGGGCAGCAGCCCAGTTCTGGGCATGAGCATACCTAAGTGAGTAGGGAGTACATGAAACCACTGGAATAGGACCGAGACAGAAAGTAAGAGTATCATAGGAGGGTGGAGGTACACTCACATTAGAACTGCCTCTTTAGGTTTCCCGGCCTTTACAAACTCCACCTCTGCCTCTTCAAACTTGCCCTGCATTTAACAAGAGTGGCATATTCACTACAGGACCACATTACTCCAGGAAGGAGAGTAACCATTAAGAAGCACAAGGGGTTCTACCTCATCTTCCAGGAAAGAGCCATATTTGAAGTGGATCTCAGGTAGTTTCTGCTTCAGGGAGAGTCTAGCCAACTCAAAGGCAAAATCAAAAATGCTATGGAAGAAGAAAAGGAGGTGGAAGGAGGAATTATATTTCCCATCCCAAACCACTTTAATTTCAGCAGAGTGAAAACTATATACCACTATAGGGTAACTGTCACGAGGTAAAAACAAATTTATTACAAAAGAAGCACACCACTCAAGCCACACAAGAAAGGGCACCTGTCCCACGCCTTGTTGGAACCCATGGGCAGATTCGTATGAGACAAGGCATTGGCGGATCTTGCCTTCTTTCTAATGGGAGACCTTACTTGCATACACCAGTAAGTCTTGGTCTCCTTGCTGCTTACTTGTTGTCAGCTGCATGGTCAATGGCCATTTCCAGAAGTCCAAATTTGTTGAGGAGTTTCACTGCAGCCTCTCCACCAAGGCTCTTTGCCCACAAGAAGGCCACATGCTTGTGAGAATTTGCTCCACCGTGAGCTTTTGCTACCTGTCGCAGATCAAAACAGAGGTGAAAGGACAATTGGGCCTAAAGCAACTTACCGTTGCTGCCCATCAAACATAACTTTTCCAAGATTAATGAATATGTCTATCCTTCAGCCTCTTCTTTGTGCATGCCTACTTCTGGCACCCCCCCTAATGGTCTACTCTTTAAGGCTATGTAGTAAACACACAGGTAGGAAGCACACTAGTAATGTGATTCTGGACCACATACTTAGCTTCTGAGCTCAGCTTAGAGCAGGAGTGTCAAACTGATGGCCTGAGGGCCGGATGTGTCACCCGCAGGCCACGCCCACCTCAGTTCCGCGAATAGGAAAGTCATAAAACAGCAACCTGATGCGGGTGAGTTTGACACTTGTGGCTTAGAGAGTTAATGCCCCAGCTGTTGTGTATGCTGCTCTTACCCTGTAGGCCTCATCCCACATATTGTTCACACGATACATGTTTACAGCTGCCTTCCAATCCTTGGCTTCAAGGTAGTGATATTCAGCCTCCTGCAGATGCCCGTCAACTTCCAGTTCCTGAAAAATAAGTCAGAAAAATAAGTCACCACCAAACCTCCTTTTCTTCTGTGACTTCTCCTCCAATGCTTTACCTTGCCCAAGTGCAAATGTGTATCGCTCAGCAGGTCCTTGTGGTATTTGGCCAGCAGGCGAATCATCTCATCATACATCTTGCAATTCTTGTACATCGTAATAGCCAAGTCTGGTTCATCCACAGTTATGTAGAGCCTGGAAAAAGCATAATTTGGCGCTGAAAATGTTGCATCCCCAAATAAGGATCCCACCTAGAACTACCGTAGTGATACATGCAACTTAGCGAAACGAAAGTTCAGCCTGTGGGATTCACTGCCATGTCCCCAAGAGTTCTACTTAATAGTTTGTTTATACCAGTTGGAAGCTTCTCTCCTCTTTCTTCCCCCAGCCTCTTACAAATTCCAGTCTTCTGATTTAAAAGATACAGAACTGAAATACCTCTTACCTCTCAGCCTCCTTGTATTTTCCCTGTCGCTCCAGCTCCTGAGCTTGTGTGATGTACAGCACTGACACATCCTCTGGCTTCATACATTTTGATGCCAGCTGCAAGGAGAAGTGGGAGCAGGGCCTGGGCATGAAAGGATAAACTCCCATCCTCCAAATACCCACAAGAGATGTACAATACCCCCACTTTGAACCATTCTGGATAACCAAACCAAATTGCTTCACTCCCTCCCATTGCAAGCTTTATTCAAATGCACTTTCTGGAACTGGGAACACATGGACCATTTGATGCCTCATTCTTCTCTGCTCTGGGTTGACCAGAACACACCTATTGCATCCAATTCTGGGTGCATTTTGGGAAGGACACTGACAAACTAGAATGCATCTAGTGAGAATGTGTGCAGATAATGTGCCTGAAAGGAAAAACGTATGGGTACAGGTAGTCCTCAACTTATGACCACAATTGAGATCAAAATGTATGTTGCTAAGTGAGAAATTTGTTCAGTGAGTTTTACCCTATCTTACGACTTTTCTCACCACATTTGTTAAATGAATCAACTGCAGTTCTTAAATTAGTAACACGGTTGTTAAATGAACCTGGTTTCCCATTGACTTTGCTTGACAGAAGGTCACAAAAGGGGATCACATAACTCTGGGACACAGCAACGGTCATAAGTATGAGTCGGTTGCCAAGCATCTGCATTTTGATCACGTGACCAAAAACGGGTCATAAGCCACTTTTTTTAGTGCCGTTGTAACTTTGAACAGTCACTGAATAAACTACTGTAAGTCCTGTAATGGCTGGAGGCATTAATTTTTGTTTAGCTAGGAGAAGAGAAAATTGAGGGAGGATATAATAGCTCAGAGATATTCCAGAAGGAAAGGGAAGAAACAATAGGTAAGAAAACCCTTTAATGAACAGTCGGAATTGTGATGGCCTTGGAAAAGGTACTTTACAGCTTATAAAACACTTCTGGCCATTGTAAAAAGTAAAATGTTGCAACATAATTCCAGGCTCTTGGCAACTGGATCACATTTATGACTGGTTGCAACATCCTGTGGTCCTATGACCAAAATTTGCAACCGTTTTTGCCAATTTATGGTTTTAAAAAAAACCCATTTCGGGATTGGATTAGACTTAGAATTCTGTGATTCTCTTCACCACCACCATAAAAAGAGTTGTAAAAGTGGATTCAGTCATATGAGTGCCTCAGCTTATGACCATCACAACTTACAATTGTAATTCTGGTCCCAATTGCATGGTAAGTCAAGGACTACCTGTAATTGTTCCTACATTAGACTTCTTGAAGGTTTTTTTGATGGGACAAAGAATTGGTTGAGAAGTGTTACTATACTCCTCTGGCATTCACTGAACACAAAAGGGCATTTTCATGGAATGCTTTTACCTTATGTGCCTTCTCCCAATGTCCAGCTTGGGTGTACATATCAATGGCATCCTTGATGTGGTCTCCTTTGATATACAGCTCCTCTGCTATCTAAAGGGACAAACAGCTTGTTATGTTTTCCATTGTGTCAATGGAGGAGTGTGTGTATGTGTGGAGGGAGGAAATTGTTACCTCATACTCTTGCAAGGCTGCATAGTGCTGGGCAATTTTGGGGTAATACTTGGCTGCTGTTTTCCTATCCTGCATGTCAAGAATGTATATAGCTTTCTTCCACTGCCGAGCCCCAATGGCTGCTTCAATGGCCTTGATAGCACACCTGGAAAAGATCACATTCCTTAGAGCAAGGCTGCCACAGGACCCACCCTGATCCTGCCAGTCCAACATACAACTTTCAGGGTGCCAGTAACTACAAGAAAGGTAACCCCAAAGAGTCTAGTCAGTATATCCTCCACAGACCTGGCCTCAATGTAGTGATTGATAGCTGCATCTAGTTGCTTCTGTTGTACAAGGTGATCTCCCCAGCCCTCCTCCAGTTTTACCACTTCCGCTGGAAAAACTGAACGAGAAAGTTCTACAGCTGCAGGGAAAGAAAGAACAAAGAGCATGTAAAGTGAACTAAAAGGACCAGATCTGGGACAAGCAAGTCGCTTAAGAAGGGTGCAGAACCTAAATCTGCCAATCCAAGGATGGGAGGGGAAACACTGTAAACCATGGGTGTCACACTGGATTTCTTTGAGGGCCGGATCAGTATCCTCTGTAGCCCGGTGGGGTGGGGGTGGGAGGACCTGGGGTGGGGTGGGAAGACAAGATGGACGCCTCCTGCAGCACCCTGCCGGCCAAAATGGGGCACAGGGGGGCTGTGCACACTTCCCACCCCAGCACCCTATTTTCAGCCTGGATGGCCTCCTACAGCACTTTGCTGGCCAAAACGGGGGGCGGGGGGGCATGAGACCTCCATGTGGCCTGTTTTTGGCTGGCAGAGTGCTGCTGGAGGCCAGGGAGGCCAAAACCAGGCCATGCAGGGGCTTCACAAAGCCTCTGTGTGGCCCGTTTTGGCCGGCAAAGGCACCGCAGGCTGGTCCTTTGATATTTCCAGGCCGGCCCCATGGGCCAGATATAACCACCCCGTGGGCTGCATCTGGCCCGTGGGCCTTGAGTTGGACACCCCTGCTGTAAACCCTTTTCTAAATAGAATAGAAGAGAATTCTTTATTGGCCAAGTGTGATTGGACACACAAGGAACTTGTCTTGGTGCAAATGCTCTCAGTGTACATAAAAGAAAAGATACATTTGTCAAGAGTCAAGAATCATCAGGTACAACACTTCATAATAGTCATAGTCAATAAGCAATCAAATCATACTAGAAAACAGTAAATAAGAATTATTAGGATACAAGCAACAAGGTTACAGTCATACAGTCATAAGTGGGAGGAGATGGGTGAAAGGAAGGATGGGAGGATTAATAGTAATAGTAATGCAGACTTAGTAAATAGTTTGAATATCTCTTAGTAAATAGTTTAAATATTTAATATTAATATTATTAAATATTAATATTATTAAATGTTTAATATATCTCTTAGTAAATAGTTTAAATATCTCTTCCCTGGGTCCTTTTTACTTTTTGAGGTTTTTTGTCATAAACAAGATGTGCTATATAAGTAGCCCTCACTTAGTGATTACCTTGTTAATGGTCCTTCAAAGTTACACTGGTGCTAAAACAACTTAGTGACCTCCCATTTACGACCTTCACATTGCCACTCTGCTCTTATTTTCACTTGCTTATTTATCTCATACCAAAATATCGTCAAGGAAAAAGAAGCCCAGTTCGGCTGAAGGACGTAGCAAGAAGCAAAGAAAAACTGAAGTAAAATCGTAAGCACCCTCGTGATCACATGATTTTCACTTAGGGACTGCTTCAATCACTTCAGTTGCTGATTCCAATTGCGGTTGCCAAACAAGGGTTACCTGTAAATGATGTTATTCTGACTTCTAATATTAATGTTTTTCAATAAACACTCAATACAAATGTAGGAAACATAATGTTTGAGAACTTATAGTCAAAGTGTAACCTCAGAATGAGTTCTTACCTTTCAAAAATGAGTTGCCCTTGCGATAGCACTCCAGGGCTCTTTGTGGATTCCGAATTTTTTCAAAGAGTTCCCCAGCCTGAAAAAGGAGAGAAATGCATTGGTTGAAAGCTTACCAGAGAAAACCTGCCCAACAATTCCCAATTTTCAGAGGCAGACCAACCACTTTTTATGCAGGGAAGTATTCTGTAAGCAAAGTGAGGTCTATCAAACTCCCTCCTGCTGTCAGAGGACCCAAATGACTCCCTACATCAGGGGTCTCCAACCTTGGCAACTTTAAGACTTGTGGACTTCAACTCCCAGAATTCCTCAGACAGCAAAGCTGTCTGAGGAATTCTGGGAGTTGAAGTCCACAAGTCTTAAAGTTGCCAAGGTTGGAGACCCCTGCCCTACATCGTTGTATTTTTCTCATGGAATGATGACATCTCCAAGGCATCACTACAAAAGTCTTTAGATTGAAAATCATTGCAGCAGAACCGGAGACTTTGGAGTGCCCTGAAAATTGAACAACTTTGTGGCCTCATACTAATAGCCCATTTATAATTTTAAAAAAAGGATGTTTGGGGGAAAAGAGTAAGCAAATTTAGAGAGTAATTGCAAGATTTAATGAATTAAAATATAGAGTATAACCCCTACTAGACTGACCTATAGAAGAACTTACTTTTCCTTTCTCTTAATAAAGGTTCTTTTTTTCATCTTAAACCCTCAAAAACACACTAATATGTGTAGTCCTTAGAAACACATTGAAATTAATGAGCTGAAGGCAAGAGCAACTGATAGCCTAGGCCAAGGTTCACAATAGGTTGTGGCCTATTTGGTACCGGGCCATGCAAGTGGCGGGCTGATCCGTGCACGCGCAGCTCAACTTACATGAGTGGCAGGCTGGCATGTGCGCGTGCGCACACACACACACACACATACTTGCACAAGTTGAGCTGCGCGCATTTACGCACGTGCCAGCTGCCACTCGCATGGCCTGGTACCACCCCTCCGACCCCAACCCCAGCCACCAAGGTTTGGGCCCACTGGTCTAGGCTATCCTCCTATTCCATCATCACCCTCATTGTCACATAGGTCCTTTTTCTTTCAATCTCTAAAAGCAACTTGTTTATTGTGAGCCCTATTCCAGGGATGGGATTCTACCAGTTTGCACCTATTCGCTAGAACCGGTTGTTAATATTCTAAGCAGCTCGGAGAATCGGTTGTTAGAAGAAATTACTGGCCTAATCCTGTAAGGAAGGCAGGAAGGAAACATTCTGGTGTTGCTTACAGAAACTGTCTTGTGATTGTGTGTCCAATCACACTTGGCCAATAAAAGTATTCTATTCTATTCTATTCTATTCTCTCCATTAAACCTTATTCCATTCTTGGCAGGACTAGACTTCCTGTCTCAGGAACTTCTCTGGAGTTTCCCCCCCTCCTTTGCTGGTACTTTGCTTGTGTGGAGTGACCATTCAAAGTTACAATGGCACTGAAAAAGGTGACTTATGACCATTTTTCATACTTACGACTGTTGCAGCATCCCCACAGTCATGAGAGGCCAGGCGAGGAGATGCATGCGATGTGAGTGATATTGAGTTGGCCACACCTAGCCAATAACATGACCACCAAGCCATGTCCACCCAGTCACATGACCACTAAGCCACGCCCACCACCTAAGCCACACCCACAGAACCGGTTGTTAAAAATTTGAATCCTACCCCTGCCCTATCCCCTTCCCCACTCTGCCAATCTAGCTACGCCTACCACTCTTTCATAGTCTCATCTTACTGCTCACTGCTATGTAAGTTATCATCTATGATGATAGATAGCATCTTGGCAGATCTTCCCAATGTTATCAATGTAGCTGAAGAAAATGAAAGGAAGATAACAAGCATACCCACCATTACCTCTGGGTGATGCACGTCTCCTTTAAAAGAGGAATGTAACATAATTAAAGAGGCTGTATATCTACTGAGGATTCTGAAGTGTAATAGTCACCTGCTCAAAAAGCTCTCCCCGAACGAGGGCTGTAGCAATACGATTGATTAGGTCGGTATTAGCCAGCAGCTCCTCTCGGTCCATGGTCAGCTGTGCTGCTTTAGCCGGAAGCCCAGCCTTCAGGTAGAGGCCAATGGCTGCTTGCAAGTCCCCTTGGATCTCCTGTACCTCAGCAGCCCGCTCCTCCTGCTGGGTCTGCAGCAGCCACTCGTAATAGCTTTGACGCAATTTTTCTAATGCGGGATGGTTCTGAGAGAAAGAGAGAGAGAGAGGACAACAGAGGAGGAGCTACCACACCATCCCAGAAACCTGTGGTCTTAAGTCTTCGGTGCCTCTCTTACTTTTGCCTCTGCCACCGAGATGCATTCATCCCACATGTGAAGCTCTTGATACATCTCCATGGCCTCCTCCACAGCATTCTAAACGAGGGGAAATCACACGGGTTAGGCTGGCACAGAGAGGTGCAGGGTGACGGAAGTGTTCAAAATCAGTAATCCCTGTTCCCAGACTTACCTGCTCCAGAAAGATCATCTCTGCCAGCTTGTAGTTTTTTTCTAACATAGCCAGGCGGACTCGGACTTGATAATAGTCTGTGCCATCCCCTCCCTGAAGCGAGCAATTAAAGAGAGGAGGAAATGTGGGGAAAATAGACTTGCACCCTCCATCCATGTAAGTTAAGCACCCGCCAAGCGCAAGGAGAACCCAGATGAGACAAGTGCTCTATTGGATTAGAAGGTTCTTCTTTCCCTTTGAGACAAGAGTTCCTAGACATTTTTGTCATCACACCTCCCTTTAATGTAATCTTAGTTGTACATACCTCACCTACCCAAAGGCCAAAATGAACACAAAATAAGCAATGTAAACAATACAATTAATCTTTGGGAAAGGTGGATTTATTGTAGCAATGTAACTAAACATTATTCAGCCCTCCTCGGAATTCTGTCTGTACCTCCCCAATTTGGGAAGCCCTGATTGAACGGAAAGGAAATATCAGGAACATGGATAGGGAAACCTAGGAAATAGGAGAATAAAAGGGCAAAAGCAAGCTCCACATTTCACTCACGTATTCCTTGGCCACTTGGTCAGCAATCTCATTGGTTTCATGGAGAAATCGAGCCTTGGATACTTGTCCAAGAGCAGCAAAACACCTAGAAGAAAATATTATTAGGGTTTATTTTATTTTAGACATTTCATTTCAAGATTTATAAGGACACCCAACTCAAGACAGGGTGATTCTGGGTGGTGCATAGCAAAACACACAATAATACGAACAGCAAGCAACCAAGGGTTGCAAGTTTTTGTGGTCTAAAGTGGATATGAAGCAGAATAAAAGGCCTTCCAGTTCATAACTGGTCTAAAGGAAATTCGCAAAAATATAACTACTTTAGTAAAGAGGTGAGTAAGCAAGACCGTTAACACACAGACAATCTAATCAAGGGATTTCATGAAAGATGGCAGACTGAATCAAGAAGTCCTTGGTTTAAGTGGATTGCTCTCTGAGTGACCCTGTGAGAGAACTAGGTTAATCTATGGCAGGGGTGTCAAACTCAAGGCTCCGCCCCCTGGGGTGCTTAAATCTGGCCTGCAGGGCTGCCCTGGAAACAGTGAAGGACCAGCCCTCAGTGCCTCTGCCAGCGAAAACAGAGATTAGGAGCCCATTTTTGCTGGCAGAGCCCTTGAACCACCACAGACACCCCTAGCATAAGTGACATCAAGCTGGCCACGTCCACCCTGGCCAAACACAGTCCTGTTGGCCTCAGTGAAATAGAGTTTGACACCCCTGATCTATGGTATCCAAAAAACAGGAGTCTGCCAGCATCTTTTCCAATTAAGAAATTTTAAAACCTGCATCCATATAATCAATTTGTCTATCATCATCACCTCCTCTGCTTCACCCCAATTTAAATCCAACATCAGTCTAGCCCAGGGGTTCCCAACGTGGGGGTGCGAGACGATATTCCAGGGGGTGCGAGAAAAGTCCAGGTAAATAATAGGATATTGGCTATATGTTGGCATTTTTATTTTCTTTTGCAATGGATTAACTTAACTGAGCAAAATATAAATTTCAGGGGGTGTGAGGTTCGAGTGAAATTTCTTTAGGGGTGTGGGGCGAAAAAAAGGTTGGGAACCACTGGTCTAGCCACTAAGCATATCAGGAGCTGAAATGAAACACAGCTGATGAAAACTTGTGCCTTTTTAGAAAATGTGTTTGTCCAAAACCAGACTGCTGATTCTCTGGCTAACAATGCCAGATTAACTCTACCGGATACTTTTGGGGAGCTTGCCGGACTAAATCACCCACCTTTCAGCAATATGCAGCTGTCTGGCCTCCAATGTTAGTCGACTTAATGTCTTCCACATGGCCTCTGTCTCAGCAGACATCTCCAATGTTTCTAAGAAAGCTACAGCTCTAAAAGCAGAAAGCAAAGGGGCTGAGTACCAGTCACCCATGGCAATGGGGCACTGAGCAATTAAGAATCAGATTTTCTTCAAACTCTCTGTAGATTTAGCCAAGGCTTCACATGAAAGGGCAGATTCCTCCCTTCAAGAGTAAGGGTGGAGCAACTTTGCTTGCTCATGGATCCCCACCAAAGCTTTTCTGGAGTTGTTGCTTGGTGGCTGCTTCCAGATTCTCACCTGGCTGGAAATTTTAAAACTGTCTGGAATCCGTTTCAGCCTCTCACCTATGGTAGTCACCATCATCAATTGCAGTTCCAAACTCAATGAGCCCCTCATCCAAAGTGTAGGACACGGTATTTACACCCTCAGTCACAATCACTTCTGTCTTCCCGTTGCTCCTCTCCAAGTCCACAATATCACCCTGCAGGAGCCAATTTTTAAAAAACTTAGTACTTTCCCCACATTATACAATCTGCCAGGCTAGCTCTTGTCTTCCTTTCACTAGCTGAGAGATTGTGACCATCTGCAGCCTCACAAACTCCAGCTAATCTTTACCAACTAAACACTTAAGCCAGATGCTGGTCTGATACCAGCAGGTGGAGAGCAAATATTACCTTCATGGGGAACATGGTCACTCGTTCTGGTGTATCAATATTATACCATACACAGAGACTGTTTCGATTCTGGGCTACCACCACGTCACTCCCTGGAACCCATTGCACATAGGAACAGTAGCTAAGGATGGTGGTCTTTACAGCATTGTCAATGTCATAGAGATGCAGCTGGGAATTATAACAGGTGAGGTGGGTGGGAGAAAAGAAACACAGCATCAACAGAGGCATGTTTTTCTTATCATCTTTTTTTCCTTCCATTCAGGGTCCCTACACAACAGAATTCCCTCCCCTTCTATCTCCTCCTGTTACCTTCATCTTTTTATCCCGGAAAAGCAATTTATGGCCAGTTTCATTCAGCTCCAGCCAGTCAATCTTGCTGTCATGGCTGATAGTGCCAATATTATAGCTGGCCACAAGGTCCACTAAAGTTAGGAAAAAATGGTATAAGGCTTAAATGGTATAAGGCTCAACCTCAAGCAGTCAACGCTTGGGTAGAAAAGAAGAAGGAACTTCATTCACCTACTGCAATGGTCTTAATGTCAACTAAATAGGCCAGTTGTTTGTTCTCCTCAGTTCCACGTTGCCTCCTCTCATTGAGTCGGACGCTAAAAGAATGTACAAAAATGAGAACAGGTGTGTGCATGTTGGGAGGGCAGGTGCTTTTACTCCTCAAGTTCCAACAGCAGAAAAAGGTCTCATTATTCACCTGATGAGATGGGGATTCATAAACTCAGTGCGCACAGAACCCAAAATCTCATTACTCCCATATTCCACTACAGTCAATTCTCCTGCATTGAAGATCATGCAGACCTAGAGTACGGTGGGAAACATGACAATCTGAATGGCAGGGAAAAGGGGCATAGAGCCTTCAAACATCATGGCTTCTCATACTTCTTCCCCCTCCAATGTTATAGAAATGCCAACCAGAAGAGTAGAACAGACTCTTGCAGAAAGAACGTTAACAAAGAGGGACATTGGCAAGATTTGAATGGGTAGCATGCACACACTTACATTTTCATTGTCAAAGAAAAACTTCTCATTCCCACCAGATCCCTGCCAGGCCACCTGAAAAGAATAGACAGTGTTCATGAAATCAGATAATCTTCCCATGTTCACCCCATTCACACTTGCCTGATAGAATTTGACAAGATTTCCCTTTCAAATAGCATGCTTCCACTAGCATTTCTCAGCGTAAATGCTGCTCATGTCATTTATAACTTTCTACAAAGTGATTAAGTTCTGTCAGCCAGCCCCCAGTCTACTGACTCTCACCACATAAATAACCAGGCTAAGCCTGTTCAAGCGGTGTCACGACTGGCTTTATATTCCAACTGCTGGTAATTTAAGGTGGGCCCTGACTGAAAAGAGACAGAAAGGCTAAGCTGACTTTTATAAACTATTGTCTCTCTCTGGGAAATCGTGGGAAAATTGTGAAGTCCCAGGCACTGAGGATTGACATTTGGAAAAAGAGAAGAACAGGGAGGGGAAAAAGAAATTCACATCATTTTTTTAAAGGTTATCCAGCAAAAATGGATGAACAACTGTCCTCCTGGCCAACAAACCTGCAGAAAAGTCAAACCAAGCCAAAGTGATAAAAGAGCAGAGATCTCAGGGGGATTCAAAGTCTGAGGATAGCCAAAGGCATTCTTGCCATTAATCACGGTTAGAGATACAGAAACAGGCCTGGCTGGAGAAATCTGAAAAAACATCTGAATCAGGTATGTCTGCAGAGTGTGGTCAAAAAAGTCAAAATGGCAGCCACAATGATATGATCAAGGCCTTGCCTGTTTTTTAATGTGTGAAGCCTAAATCTATGGCTTGAACAAATCACTATATCTAACTGAATGCAACAGACAGGAACTAATGCAGAAACAGACCTTATGCAGACCAGCCTCCCAACATCTATCAGCCCACTTTACATGAGAAACATGTTACCTCACTGAGTTTGGTGGAATTCAGGTCACCAAGAAGCAGTGTATCTGAGGTGTGGGCAACAAGGTAGCGTTCCTTTCCCAGGATTTTCACCTCATCAATTTCATAGCCATAATGAGATTTCAAAACTACTCGCATACCAGTGGACAAATTCTTCACAATGACCTGGCATATAGATAAAAAGATATCATAGCAAAGCAGCATTCTCTTTCCTCCAACTTATATACATGCATATTGATGATCTGTAGAATTATGTGTAGAACAAAAAAATGAGGATAGCTCATTAGACTAGCTGATCCTAAGAAAGTCAAGTTGGTTTTCCGGAGGCTAAGACAGCCTATCATTATTAGCTAAATTGTTGCAATCATTAAATTCTGTCATTTTGTATTTACTCACTATTACATTTAACTTTAGGGAGACTATCCAGATCAATAGAACAGTCTCACACCATGGTAATATTTTTGCCTCTGTCTTCCAATAATACATTCTCAAGTTTTATCTCCACAAATCACTAGTTTGCCTGAAATACTTTAAAGACAACATATTTTCCTGATCAAAGGTAGGAATCAGAATCTATTAAGTGATATGGCAGCATCATAAGGCAGGTGAAATCAAAAACTTTCAGACTTTAGGGGGAGAATCTGGAAGTACTGGGTAAATGTGGAAATAGATGTGTCCTGCTATGTGTTTTAGCAGCATTATTGACTCGGCCTTCCATCCTTCTGAGATTGGTAATATGAGGAATCAGATTGTTGGGGGCAATATGCTGACAATATGCTGACACAACCAGCCAGAGAATGCTCTAAAGCACGATGGGGTGGTATACAAGTCTAAGTGCTATTGCCCTTGCTACAACATAAATGTGTGCTGTGCATATTAGGCATAAAAGAGCTCTGGTTAGAATGCAGTATTGCAGGCTAATTCTGCCAACTGCCAGCAGTTCGATTCTCACCAGCTCAATGTTGATTCAGCCTTCTGAGGTTGGTAAAATGAGGACCCAGATTGTTGGTGGCAATATGCTGACTCTCTAAACCGCTTAGAGAAGGCTGTAAAGCACTATGAAGCGGTATATAAGTCTAAGTGCTATTGCTATAAAACAGGTAGACGTACAACATTCACATATATGTTGTTATAATACTATATACATTAATTATCTAAGGCAATAACATCTATTTTGTGACTAACAAACTATCACTGTCCATACCATTTGCAAAACAATTCTTTGTGATTTATTTAGTTCCCATTCTGCTGGTATTTGAAGCCAGCTGCTCAAGAGCAAAGGTTCTTGTATTCCCAACTTCACCCTCATACCTGGCTTGGCCCTACATATGTCATTTCAAATTTGTTCTTGTAAATGCTCCTGCGAAGGCAGCAGTCAAACTGTTCCACTCCACCACACAGGGTACCCTGTATAAACAAAAGTTTCCTTCAGGTATCCTTTGTGTACCAGCCCTCCAACCCAGAATATGAGATCGGAACACATGGCCATTCTGGAATTGTATCCACAGACATGATATGGAGAGAGGAAACACACCGCACAGAGTCGTGAACCATCCCGTTTCCAGGCCAACGCTGTGATGGTATATAGATGAGAAATCTCCTTGGGCTTGGCTTCCTCCCATGCACTGCGACGAGGACTCCAGTTCAACACTCTCAGCCTGGGAGAGGAAAGATGGAGTGAGTAGCCAGGAGAGGTTTGCCCGACTTCAGTCTGTTCCCTTGTTCCATCCTCAAGCATCACACCTGTCAAAACTGCCAATTACTACTGATTGGCCCCCTGGACTGGAAGCTGCAACAGTGAACTCCTTCTCTGAAGCATCTCGACTGTAGTCAAAGGTTTGGATCACATGCCCTTCTTTCCCATAGGCCACAATCTTTCTGTCACAGCCGCAAGCCACAATGCTGTTGGATGCCCATGCCAAGGCATAAGGGGGACAGGGGTGCACCACCAATTTGCCCTGTTCAGAATCCAGAAACAAAAATGAGAGAGGGGAAAAGAGGCCAGTGGCAACAGACAGCACACGCTGCCCAATGCTCTCGAGAAAAGCTGTGCAAATGCTTACCCCAAGCCAGCATAAAAATATCATGCTGCTGAGAAGAGCCATGATGTTTTCTTCTATCCATTAACTGGGTATGCAGTGGCATTTTAGATACCCTTTTCAGGACATTTATACTGAAAAACTATTTTAATCAGACTAATTCCTTTTAAAACAAATTCCACATCTTGGTAACCAGGTTGGCCTAAAAAAACCAGTCTTGTTCTTTCTGTTAACTTCCAGGTATAAGCTTATTAATCTGCACAGGAAATGCAATACTTTTTTTTTTTTTTTTGCTGTGGGGAGCTTCAGCAGCCTACTCTACCTTGGGCTCCAAGTGCAAATTGGTTCTAAAATGAGCACAGCCAATATAACAAACTAGATAGATGTAATAAGGAATTTAATATATAACCTTTCCATTTTTAAAGGAGAACTTCCTGCTCATAACCTAAAATATCAGGGGAAAATCCTTCCTTCATTTCCTGTCTCATACACATATCTTTTTCTGCATATAGTAGTACACACAAATTGCTTTCCTGTTCTTCCCAGTACAGCTGGGAAAAGGCCAAAGTAGAGGAGATGGGGTGTGGGGTATGCCATGATCTTTTTAAATACTTTCTTCTTCACATGCCAGGGGAAGCAGAGTTTAGGGAGAGTGCATCATCTCGAAAGAAAGGCAGAAAATCAGGAAAAGAGATGACACTGGTAGAAAAAATAAAGACTGTGTGAACTGTACAACTCCATTAAAGTATATAAGTATAGAACAGTATACAAAACTTTTCACAAAATAGAAAGTGTACAACGTATGTGTGTATGCACACAAAGATCTCTCTATATAAGGAGACTATCCCAGCAACCTTCGTGTCTCCAGCTAAGAGATGCTCCATTCACCTCACTCCAAACTACCTCTCCGGTTTCGTGGAAATTCTTGTTGGGGAAGCATCCATCTTTTCCAGAAATGTGAAATAAGGCTAAAAAAGCTGCCGTTTCCTGAATAACATTATATCTTGAAGGAATAGCTGTTTTCCATGTTATACGCACCTCTTTGCAGGCTTACTTGGATTAGAGAAGGATAAACTTTTTCGTACCTGTGATTCCCCAGAGCCTTCATCATCAAAAAAGTAACGCACAATGGTTCCATCTGCATGTCCAGAGAGGATTCCCTTCCCCGAGACACTGCAGAGGGGATATATATCGAGTGATCAGTATGGCATGGCAAGGGATCATTGCTTTAAACCACTCACTTAGTTTTAATTCTCTCCACAAGGATGTAGGCTAGAGCAGTGCAGCCATCAGGCTCAGGGTAAGTATTGTGTAGCTAACCTACTCCACAGCTGCAGCCTAAAAACAGATACTCACAATGAACAAATACAAGTCTCAGCTGTTTCGCCGAATTCCAGACAGGAAGGGAAACAAAGGTCTCAAGGTAATGATCAAATGAGTCTTTATTCGTCCATACAATGCCCCGGATTCAGGTAACAACGAGTAACCAAAAGGAATTAAAGTCAGCTCTGGCACACCTCGCAGCCAGAGCTGTATTTATACACCAGTTAACAACTTAATGAGTTTATCCACCATCCGGTGAGCGCTACTGCATCACATCCGATCACCATGTAATACCTATACACCATGCTTTTATCCATTAATTATCCACCCCTATTTACCATATTTGTACAAATATCATATTCCATCGTTGTATTTACCCCTATGAAGTGACCCTCCACCCCCTCTCAAGATCGTTAGTTCAACAGGCAGCATCTTAATCACTTTGTCTACAACCACCCACAGGCTGTAACAGCTCAGCGTGTGACGTCAGCAAGGCTCGTTATCTCCGCTGAACAGTCGGAAAACCCAGGTTGGGTGATTAACAGTACTTCCCCCTTGATAGCATAGTCTGATATGGCACAATGCGTGGTGTCACGGCTCCAGCATGCCCTGGAGACATGACAAGAAGTGGAGCCTCAGGTCGCGACCGTAATCCGTTCCTGGACACCGATCGTGACCCGATTTGGTTGTGTCCGGAAGCACGACTGACTGTGCATGCACCCAGTCAAAAAAAATGGCACCAAAGGGGAAATCGGCACGGAAAGGAAATCTTTGCGCGGCGATTTTGTTCACCACCCATTTTTGAATCGTGACCCAATTCAAAAATCGGGTGGATTTTTTGTTTGCCACCCAATTTGATTGAAAACAGGAGAGTTCATGACCTGAGGTTCCACTGTACTCTATGCCAGCAGTCCCCAACCTTTTGGGCACTAGGGACCAGTTCTGTGGAGAAAGGTTTTTTCCATAGACCAGAGGAGTGTGTGTCATGTGCTGACTGCATTCCGCCTATGGGGCTTCACTTGTTTGTGCGGCCTGGTTTCTGGCATGACGCAGCCCAGTGCCAGTCCACGGACCAGGGATTGGGGACCTGTGCTCTACACTCCTGGCCAGAGCTGGCCAGGAGAAGAATCAGAGCTATCAACTAAGTCAACTAAGTCAACTAAGTCACCTTTCCCATTCCCTCACTTACTTGGAGGCCAATGACACCACATAGGAATCTGTTCCATAAATGGTAGAGGATTTGTTGGTCTTGGTGTTAGCTAAACGAATCTTTAAAAAAGAAAAATCAGGTCATCCCAACAATAAGGGAGCAAGAAGAGAATCAGAATAGACACCCTTCAACATCTGTACTGCTTAGGGAGAATTTGGGGACAGCCAATGACACCTGAGATGAATCAATCTGCAGCAGCATCTAGATGTGGGTGTTTATTCCCCCCAATTCTTTTCTCAAAAAGACTCTATGACTCAGCTTCTCTCACCTTGCCTTCAACAAGCCCAAACACAATGGTATTCTCCTCCGGCCATAGCAAACATGTCACAGCACTCTAATGAAAAACAAAGTAAACAGGATAATCAGGAGCAGAAGAAAACATCTATTCTGCAGGCAGACAAAGAAATCTGTCAACTGAATGGCCTGTTTTTGAAATTGGAGTTCCAATGCCGACTCCTCCCATGGCCAAACTTCCTCTTAACAGCTGTAAAAAATGATAGTACTATTAGGCAGAGCTATTCTGATAATCTTCCCTTCCTGTTTATTTCATTCACAAATCTTGGTCAGCATAGCTAATCCAATATCCAGGTCTTTCCCTAACTCCCTCCCAAACTTCATTTCAAGCACCTGTCTCTTATTAATTAAAAAAAAAAGTAGACCTGACAGCATGCAAGGATGTACAAGTTCTCTCACTACAAACACACTTACCGTCTGAATAAACTTGTTGCAGATCACCTTTTTGTCACCCCTGGACAGGAATAAACAGAGACAATATTACTGTCAAGGGCCAACAAATATTACAAAGCTCCCTAGGAGATCCAACTGGATGAAGTAATATAGGAATAGTGTTAAGTAAAGCAGGGGACAGGCACCCAGAGTGTGCCCATAGTCCCCTGAAGTTAATGTGACATTCCTTGCAATTTAGAACTCCAAGAACTAGGAAATGAATCATATTCATCCATATCCACAGTAACACCAGATGTGCAACTGAAGGGCTATCAATACAACACAATCTGTTGCTATTTTAAAAGAATGAATTTCTGTTTTCATCCTATCCTACCCAAAGGCACTTACCATTCTTCCCCAATTTTGTATACAAAGATTATGTTGTCTGACTGCCCAACAGCAATCTTAGTAGAATCTGGGGAAAATGCCATTCCTTTTACCACATAGCTCTTCCTGCCATACTGGAAAGAGAAGAAAGATAAAGGCTGTAACATAATGTGCCTGTTGTTTACTCAAAATCATAATTCAAAAAATTGTATATCAGGAGGCATCATCATGTCTGAAAAAGTCACTCATATCAATGCAGTGCACCAGCAAAACTATTACAAGGTGATTTCATTCAGGAAGCATTTTGCAAACAAAGCAGGCAAAACGGAATCCAGATTTGCAAAACAAACAAACAGTAAGAGATGAGAGAAATTTCTGGGGCATTTAAAAGATTTAAAACAATATACATAGGAGACAGGACCAACAAAAAACAGCTATGAGATTATACAGTTTACCACGGGCTGAGGATATATCTAGAACATGTCAACCAAGTATCAGTATATTGATGCCAATGTGTCACTAGTAATGTGTAGCTTTATGCCATATATTATGGACATATATGAAAGCTGGAATATGTGAAATCCATCAAATTAGGTCAAAAATGTCAAAAGGTTTATTCAGGACAAAAGTTGTCAGGTTATATAATTCCCACAAAAAGGGTTGTTTTCTAGAACCAAGCAAGACACCACCACTCTGCTGAAAATTACCAGGTCTGTGATAAATGCCAAAATGGAACTGGCCCAATTTAATGAACTGGTCAAATCATTAAAAAATATAAAAATGTGTGGAAACTGTAGTGTTTTGGAGTCATCATCCAGAAAGAGGTATCGCACATGGGCATCTTCAATTCTTCTGAGATTGAGATTTTGACATACATATATATGTAATTGAGTGGTGTTTTTAGTTCAAAAAAATCAACTGTAAAAGTTGGAAATCGGTATTTGTTTGAGTTATGGCTGGGTCTCCGACAAAAAAAGAACAAGTAGCGTTTCCGTCCTTCAGGGGGACCTTAGTTGTAGTTCAGTGTGATTTCTGCTTCATTGCAACATTGTGAAACTGATTTTTAATTGTTTCCTGAAATGATTTATTCTAGATTTACTGTACTTTTAAAGCCTTGGAAGATAATTGAGCTTCTGTGCAAGAACTCACAATACATAAATGATGCTGTTATATCCAATTATGCTACTTTTTGCCAGTTACAAAATTTGTCTCTTCCCTTCATATTTGCATTCTTAATTTCTTGCAAGTATTTTGTATAACAATAATTTGATGGCAATGTCACATGAACATCTTGCAAAATATTACTCAGGCAATTCCAAAGTAAATGCATTTTTGAAAACTTCTGAAAATATGTTCAGGAGAAATCTTCATAGAATAGAGTGCATTTTCCTCTCTAACGTATTGCTATACAACAATAAAGCACTAAATAATTAACACTGATTCATCCAGGAAGGCAGCATGTAATGAGAAGGGAATGAATTTTCCCGTGATGAGTCTAACATACCAACTGAGCAACCCATTACTCCCTTTCTCAAACCTTAACTTTGGACAAACTCTGAAATACGATTTCATACAGCCCGACCACTCTAATAATAACTTACCTTAGCATCTGCAGGCTTGGTGGAAAACTTGTCCCTACGCTCACCCTGTTCATCATATAAGAGAACCACGCGATCCACTGTGCAAACGGCAAATTTGGCATTATTTGGGGCCCAGGCCATGCAGGTAACTTTGGCTGCCCCATCCTGGAAGGAAGAAAGGCAAGAAAAGTTATAGGTAGGATATGCAGGCAGACTTCCACCAACTCGGATGAGGTTTAATGACCCGTTGCCAGCCCAATTTCTTCCTAGGGGAAGTGGAGATGCACGACGCTACAGGCCATGGGCAAGGGACTGGAGGTGTGGTAATTCTCCCCACGTCTCGATCTCCCAAACTGGTTTTTTTCTTCGGCTCAAGTAACCTGTGGAGTAAGTAGAGTCCGAACGTGTCGCAGCTGCATCGCCACCGTCGGAGGTTGCCGCGTCTCCTCCTGTTACCCGAGTAACGTCCCCTCGTGATGACGTCACGGGCTCAGCGCGAAACGTAAAGGAGAGCCACGCGGACCATAGAGACACACTAAATAGACGCGTATGCATGGGAGCAGCCTTCAAACTTCCACGGAGGAAGACGGGGGCGACTGATTATAGAAACCAGTGGAAAGTTAGTTTGCAGAACTCCCTCTCGCCTTTTAGGACTTTGTGGAAAACTTATAATTGCTTTTTACTGAGCTAGATACAATTGCTGTATGCTGAGCTAGATATAATTGGCTTAATGCCAATAACGGTGAGAGATCTTGGACAATAAATAAATAGCTTATACAGGTCGTCCTCGACTTTATTTATTTATTTATTTGTCAAGCGATTATAAGATAACAGGTATAAGTATAAACATAGTTATGAATACATGAAATGAATACATATAAGAAAAATAAAAAGAAACAATAGGACAGGGACGGTAGGCACCTTGGTGCGCTTATGCACGCCCCCTACAGACCTCTTAGGAAAGGGGTGAGGTCAATAGTAGGCAGTCTAAGGTTAAAGTTTTTGGGGTTTGGGGAAGAAACTACAGTCAGGTATAGTATTCCAGACATTGACCACTCTGTTGCTGAAGTCGTATTTCCTGCAATCAAGTTTGGTGCGATTAATTTTGAGTTTGTATCTATTGTTCTTGTGTTATTATGGTTGAAGCTGAAGTATTCATTGACAGGTAGGACATTGCAATATATAATTTTATGTACTATACTTAGATCAGACCAAAGGCAGCGTAGTTCTAGTTTGTCTAGGTCTAAAATTTCAAGTCTAATGGCATAAGGTATTCTGCAATGAATAGATGAGTGGAGAACTCTAACTTACAACAGTTAACAGTTTAGTGACCCTTCAAAGTTACAATGACACTGAAAAAAGTGACCTATGGCCGTTTTTCACAATTATGACCTTTGCAACATCCCCATGATCATTTTATTTATTTTATTTATTTGATTTGTCAATCGCTTACAAAATAATAGGTATAAGTATAAACATGAGTAAGAATACAGAAAATAGGTACGATTAAATGGGGACAATAGGACAGGGAGCAGTGTCCCAAGGTCATGTGATCACCTTTTGTAACCTTCTGACAAGCAAAGTCAATGGGGACGCCAGATTCACTTAATAACCATATTATTAACTTATCAACTGCAGTGCTTCACTTAACAACTGTGGCAAGAAAGGTCATAAAATGGGGCAAAACTCACTTAACAGAAAATTTTGGACTCAACTGTGGTCATAAGTCAAGGACTACCTGTAGTGTTGCAGCAGCAGCCAAAAAAAACCAATGCAATCTTAGGCTGCATTAATAGAATGATAGAATCAAGATCACATGATATATTAGTACCACTTTACAAAGCCTTAGTAAGACCACACGTGGAATACTGCATCCAGTTTTGGTCACCATGATATTAAAAAGATGTTGAAAGTCTGGAAAAAAAAGTGCAGAGAAGAAGAACAAAGATGATTAGGAAGCTAGAAAATAAAACATGAAAATAGGTTACACAATTTGAGTGTCTAGTGAAAAGAATGACAAGGGGAGATATAGCAGTGTTCCAATCTTTAAGGGGCTGTCACAAAGATGAGAGGGGGTCAAACTATTTTCCAACGCATCTGAAGGCAAAACAAGAACCAATGGATGGAAACTAATCAAGGAGAGAAGCAATCTAGAACTAAGAAGAAATTTCTTAACTGTGAGAACAATCAACTAGTAGAATGGCTTGCCTTCAGAATGTGTGGGTGCCCCAACACTGGAGGCTTTCAAGAAGAGACTGGACAGCCATTTGTCTGAAATGGTATAGGGACTCCTGTTCAAGAGGGAAGTTGGACTAGATGACCTCTAATCCCTTCCAATACTATTCTGTTATTCTGTAGTTCTTCTTACCCAATTCTGTCACCCTTGAGTGACAGGCTCCCAGCCTTCAAGCAGTCCTTTTCAACTTCCCTCAAAATAGCGAGCAGGCACCCTCCAAATAATTTCTTAGTTTGCCACTGACCAAACTAGCTAGTTTGGGTTATGTTGGAGATGCCAAGGACTGAACTCTCCAAAATCCACAAACCAGATTTTTTTCTATCACAAAGGGAGAATTTTCCCAGAAAATTAAATCCTAGTTTTCATGACTCTAAATAAAAAGGGATAAATATGAATATTGGAAATTGTTGTATATAAAGCCAAACATGTCTGTAGTGCAGAGGTCTCCAAACTTGGCAACTTTAAGACTTGTGGACTTCAACTTCCAAATTAAGGAGTTTTCATCATATCTTCCGATTGCTAGTTGATGTTCAGGGATGCATTCTACTACAACATCTGCTAGTGATTACAACCACACAGCATCTTCTGTATGTTTGTCCTACATTGTGGTTGGTATAGTTCTTACACTATATTTTATAGATGTCTCTTTTACTTGGTCTTTTGATTTACTTAAGATGTTTTTTGAGGCCTTTAGTTGATTTGTGTGCAGTGGTGATGCTGTGTGGTTATAATAGTCTGTTGGCTGTTTTTGAGATGTTTTTGATATATGGTACTGTTATCCTTTCCACAGCTTGCATTAGTTGTGGGGTCCTTGAAGTTCTCTAAACTTTGTTCTTTTCGTGCAGACTTTTTATTACCTAATTAGGTAACATCATCAATGCTAGCATCCCACAGTTCAATCCTAGCTACAAATATTCTCTTCCATTTTGTTGGTTGTACTATAGTAGGCTAAATGGTCAGGCATTTTTGGTAAAGTTCTGTGGGTATCCATTTTGTTGGAAGATGTTGCATAAGCAGTCTCTTTACTTTTTGTGATGTTCTTGGCTGCTGCACTGTGTTTGTGGCTTGTCCAAATTGTCAGAAGCTGTGTTATTACTTTGGTCATGGAGTGCTTGGTTAATGTGAGCCAGACTTCTGTTTCTAATTTGCTGCCATTTCCTCTGCTGATTAGGATATTTAGAAAGGTTAATGTTTCCTTCTTCCCTTCTGAATTTTATTTCTTTGAAGATATTGGTTCAAGTATAGTTCTTAGCCCATTTTTTCATACAATTTTATTTCTTCCATTTCAAATTGATACAAGTTTATACATTTTACCAGTTACATGTTCATCATTTGTATATAGTTCAACTTTAAATTTTGTTTTCTGTTCAATTCCAAATATCTTATTATCCATATATGATATGGACATTGACTGTGTGGCATTGAAAACTAAATCCTTCTCAGAAAATTGCTCTTTTAGTTTCATCTTATATTCTCCATGTTGCTGTTCTTTTGATAAGTTAGCAATGTTTCTTTACCAACTATTTCTTTCGCATAAAATGCTTCTTGTGCTGAGAACCCATAAAAGTATTTGGCACAATCTGGATTTATATCTGTTCCATATTCTCAATATGAGACTTCTAATATAGTGATTTTTAAGTCTTTATTAATCTTAACTTTATCACACTACAGAAAACAATGCCATCAAAACCTCAGATTGTTCCCTTCTAATTCTAAAATTCCAAAATATAATTTTCAGACTACAATATAATTTTCAGACTACAGATCCCAGATATATAAACAATTACAGGCCGATTTCACTTCTAAATACTGATTATAAAATATTCACTTCTATTATAGCAAACAGATTAAAAAGATTGCTAAACTTGTATATACATGAAGATCAAAACGGATTCCTTCCAACTAGGCAAATAAAGAATAATCTAAGAATAGTATTAGACGTACTAGAATTTTATGAAGCCCACCCAGAGAGACAAGTAGCACTCATGTTCCTAGATGCAGAAAAAGCTTTCGATAATTTGAATTGGCAATTTTTAATTCAAAAATTTATAATTTGAATCTGGGTACCAAATTTGAAAATATTATAACAACTATATATGATACACAACAAGCTAATATAATAGTGAATGGGGAATGCACCCGCCCAATAAAGATAGAAAAGGAGTGAGACAGGGGTGCCCACTCTCTCCCCTGCTCTTCATATTAGCATTAGAGACATTATTAACACGAATTAGGCGGAATTCAGATATAAAGGGATTAACAGTTAAGAAAGAGGAATATAAATTGCAAGCGTTATGGATCGACATGATTTTCTTCCTTGAAGAACCAAAAGACAGGGGACCAAAATTGATGAGTGAATTAGAGAAATTTGGAGCAGTAGCGGGACTTAAAATAAACAAAAAAAAAAAAAAAACCAAATTAATGACCAAAAACCTAACAGAAAAACAGAAAATAGAACTAGAAGAAATAATGCATATACAAGTGACAAAGAAAGTGAAATACTTAGGAATTTGGCTAACCCCACACTGTAAGACACTTAAAGAAAACAATTATGATAAACTGATACACCAGGTAAAGAAAGATTTAGAATCGTGGGGGAAACTTCAAATTTCACTACTAGGCCAATTGCTACTATTAAAATGAACATTCTCCCTAAATTCTTGTACCTATTCCAAACGATCCCAATTAAATTACATAAAAAGTTTTTGAAGAACTCAATAGAACAACCCTGAAATTTATTTGGCAAGGGAAAAAACCCAGAATAAATGTAAAAGCAATGCAGGATATGAAGAGCAGGGGAGGGTTAGCATTTCCAAACTGGGAGTTATACCATATGGCCACCTCATTAGTTTGGTTGAAGGATTGGGTGAATTTAACCAATAAAAGAATACTATTTCTAGAAGGCCATGATTTACAAAGGGGTGGCACGCTTTTCTATGGGACGTAGGGAAAACCAGTCAAAAATATTTCCATAGACATTTAATTAGAGACGCACTATTAACAATTTGGAGGAAAATAAGGAAAAAACATTATACAAAAGTACCAGTATGGATTTCAACAATGGAGGCAATGATTCATCCAAACAATTTGGAGCTCACCAAAATGATTAAATACAAAGACTTATTAGACCCACAAGGAAATTTGAAACCGAGGCTGGATCTTCAGGAGCAAGGACATAAAATTGATCAATGGGTTTACCTTCAGATTCAAAGCAGATATAAACAAGACAAAAAAGAATTCGAATTAATAACAAACTGCAACAGTTAGATAACATTTTATTAGGATCAAATAAAAAAAACATAACAAAATTTTATAACTACTTATTAGAAACAGAACTAGAAGAAGAAATTGTAAAAGGAAATATGATTGCTTGGAGTAAGAACGTAGGGCGCAGCATCACATTAGCGGAATGGGAGAAAGTTTGGGGCAGAAACAATAAGATTACCAAATCGGCAGCATACAAGGAAAATCTTTATAAAATGTTTTATAGATGGCATCTCCCCCTTCGAGGTTAGCGAAGATGCACCCCAACATGAGTCCGCATTGCTGGAAGTGTAGGAAAAAGAAGGAACCTTTTTCCATATGTGGTGGTCTTGTGCAGAAACCCAAAAGTATTGGAAGAAAATCAAAACTTGGTTGGAAGAAATCACCAAAGAGCAGATCGAATACAAACCAGAGTCCTTCCTACTAGGGATTTTTGATAAGCAAATTTCCAAAAACCAAATACATAACAATACACATTTTAACAGCGGCCAGATTAGCCTTCGCTCAACACTGGAAAAAACATCAAATTCCATCAGAAGAAATGATTATTGAAAAATCTCAAAATGCGCAGAAATGGATAAATTGACTTTGGCGCTAAAAAACAAAGACACTTCACTATATTACGATAGCTGGAATTGTTGGTATAATTGGATTGACCAAAGATAAATTATATATCATAAGGCATAAAAGAAAAGTATCAATACATAATAATGAGGTAGCGATATAAGTTAAAAACAGGTGTGGTTATATGACACAAGTTAAGGTGATGAAAACAAAAGAAGATCTTGCAAACTGTTAAAATAAGAATACTTTTTATCCTGTAAACTCTTTCTTTCTTTCTTTTCTCAAAATTCTTTCCCTCTCTTCCTCTTCTCTCTTCTTTCTTTCTTTTTTTTCTTTCTTTTGCTTATTTGTGTATGTATTGTGACTGGTTTTAAATGTAAAAATTAATAAACTATATTTAAAAAAAAAAAATTCAAAAATATAATTTTCAGACCACAAGGAACCTTAGCACCAACTATCTGTTCTACTTAGGTAAGATCCCACTTGAAATGGAGAGTCCAGTTCTATATTCAGAGAAATTGAAATTGGTTCATTTCAAAGGGCAAACAAAGATAGACAAGAGATGGGAAACTATTGAATGGGGAAAAATTGAACACAGTTTAGTTTTGGGAAAAGATGACCGAGAAGAGATATGATAACACTTTTCAAATACTTGAAAGGCTATCATATAAAAGAAGCTCAGAGTCAGGATTTGTTATCTCTGATTCTGGAGCACAAGACAGAGAAAAGTGGATTTAAGTTACAGGGAGGCAAATTCTGATTAAATGTTGGGGGAAAACACCCTAATAGTAAGTTTGATAATGGAACTAGTTATTTGGAATTGATGGGACTCCCCTTCAATGGATTTGTTCACATGGAGTCAAGATGCTCCTAGATCCTTTAGGATGCTTTAATGAGGATTCCTGTCCTAAGCAAGGTGTTGGAATTGATGACCTAAATCCACCTGTTGGCTGGGGAATTCTGGAAGTTGAAGTCCATACATATGAAAGTTAACCTGCTTTAGAAATAGTGGCCTAAATGACATGTTCCAATTCTGCGACAGCAAACCTGTTTATAACAATCGCGTTATTTGTTTGGGAAGTGTTGCATTTTTAATAGGAACAACATATATGTTCTGAGTGTTACATTCTTCTTTAAATTCCATGGGGCAAGACTGCGAGTGAAATACAACAAATATCTACTCCAGTTGCTCGCTGTTACCGAATCACAGCACTAAAATTGCCATTTGGTCCCTAGATTCGCGTATACAGTTCTTAACTTCCCCATCTCCTTGGAGGAAAAAAACGCAACTACAACTTCCCCAGGTGCTTTTTAATGGACTACTGTATCTGTGTCGCCTGGTCTCGATCGCAGCGCATGCGTGCTGGCTCTACCCGAAGGCAAGGTGCATCGACATAGAGAAGTCCCTCCCACCGCCGGTAGAGCGTCCAAGACCCAGCCCGAGGCTCCTCTCTTTCAAGCGATGGAAGCGCTCCGGGCTGCGGGACGAGCGGTGCTCCGGAGTCCCAGCCTCGCCCGCCACCGCTTGGGCGTTGCCCGCCTCCGTCGCCACAGACAAGGTTAGTGCGAGAAAGCGCCTTACTGGGCGTTGCAGGTGTAGCGCCGTGGTTGCTAGGAGACAGCAGGACGCGCAACGAAGCTACTGCTCCTCCTTCCCCCATGGCCTCTCTTCCTTGGTTCCCTTCTCGTGGGATACTCGGGGACTCTTCAGCCGTGCGCATGCAAAGCTTGTCCCGGCGACGCGAATGTCCACGGGACTGGAAGGGCGGGGAATGTTGCTAGGACCTCGTGGTGGGGACCCGGAGCTGAGGGCGGACGCTGCTTTTTTTCTGGAGCGCGAAATTAATTAGTGGTGCTCCAGCCTCCCCAGCTGAGCTGCAGCCCCGAGGGAAGGAGGTTGTAGGCAGGAGGCGTTTTACTTACTGACGGTGGGGCCCCCTTGGGCCACGTGAATGGAAGAACCAAGGCAGACTCCTCCCCAACACAGTGGGGGCTTAACCCTGTGCTGGGGATTCAGGTCCTATTCAATATCTGGTACCCTGGGCTGGATAGCTGGGCTACTCAGTGTTGTACCAGGTTTGTACAACACCCTCGGGCAGGTTAGTGAAGGACTTAAATGATGCTTTTGCACCGTAGGCACCGTTTGGTTAGCTTTGATTTCAGATCACTCCCTTGTGATCTACAATAGCTTTTGGTTTAAACAAAACAACAGTTTAATGCTAATATAACCTTCTGTACTTCATTATCTTCGTGTTTGTGACTTTAAAATCCAAGGGGCACTAATATTTGTTGCTAGATAAATGAAACAGTGGAATAAATGGCATCCTTCAAAATTTCATCAAGGCTGACTTTGGTGCCTATCTTATACCAAGGAAAAGATTTTTAGAGTTGAGCCAAGCTCAGTGGAGTGACAGATAAGAGAGGTAGGAGCAAAGTCTGAAAGATTTTTTTTAGATGCTTTCCACTTTTTAAAGCTGATGATAGTACTTCCATCTGCCGATGGTAGTTGTACCTGATTGATTCTTCATCTGCCCTCTATCCTCATAGTGAGAGGGACAGTAGAAAATGAGCCTGCAAGTAGTGGAAACATAGAAACACAGCCCCTAAAATGCTTTTGATTTGGTCCAGCTATCAGTTATTTCCAACCAGAGACATTCACAAGATGGATATGTGTAGAGGTCAAAAGCAGCATGTGTTGAGTTTCACCCATTTTGTTTCTGCACAATGTTGGAAGCTAGACCTTGCAACCTGAGACTACTTTTGTTACTTTGAGGAAAATGGTGAGTTCTGTAGAAGCCTTCAATTCCAACTTGACATAATTTATGGAAGAAATATATACTGTAATTGTTTTTCTGTTTGCAGCCCCATCTACATATGCAGAAGATTGAAGGGCCCAAAAGTTTGCAAAACCCAGAAAGTCGCTAGAGAAAGCTTCCGTATTTTATATGTAGAGTCGTGGTAAAATACTTGCTGCTACTTAGAGGTTGGCATGGGATTACTCTTACTTCCATCTTTACTAAATTAATTTTGCCTTCCTTTGCAGAACTCCCGGAATCCTGGGCTGACATGCGTGAACCCCTCTTGGAGGGCATGAGTTTTTCCCTGAAGTACCTAGGCATGACATTGGTGGAGAAACCCAAAGGGGAGGACATGGCAGCAGCTGCCATCCACCGGATCATTGCCATGGTAAAAGATGTATTTCTCTTCTTGTCGTGTTCTTCTCTTCTTGTAATACATGTTGGCAGAATTACAAAGACTTTTATGTCTCAAGACTTCATAAACAAGCAGTGCTCAGAGGTGGGATGATTAAAGCTTGACTCTTCAAACTCCGGAGGAGAAAATGGGTGGCAGCTCCCATTCTTTTTATTACCTTTGTAGATTGCTGTTTTGATGTTTTAAATTCTTTATAAGTTTAGAGGTAAAATATTAGCTATTTTAGCTAAACAGATCTGTATTCACATATAATGCATGAATAGAATTTGAAGGGTAGCAGTGAATACGGGAAGTCCTCAACTTACGATCATAATTTAATTTACTCTTGTTTTAATGTAGAGTATAATGTATTTCTATGCCTGTTAGCTGCCCAGAGTTATCTTATGGTCAGATGAGCAGCCAATACATTTTATAAATAATAATTGAGCCCATAATTAACTTGTGATAGTGGTAAAGTGGATCAATGCATGATTGTGCCCGATGTTATGTTTTTTGTTGTGCTTGTTAAAGTGAACGTGGTGGTTGTAGAGTGAACAAACTGGTCATTAAGTGAATCCATTGTTCACCATGAAGCACTTTCTGCTGGAAACATAAATTGTGGACATGTAGCTGAAGAATGCAGCAAATGACTGTAAATGTAGGCTGTTTGCTGAACACCCAAAATGTGGTCACATGATTGTGGTAGTAGAGTAGGTGTTGGAACTTCAAATCTGAATTGTAAGTCCCTTTTTGGGGGGTCCACTGTAACTTCAAATGGTTGCTAAGGATCAGTTGTAAGTCAAGGACTAGCTGTAAATGTAATCCAAATGTGGACATAGGCTTTGTGGATGCATTACTTCATAACAGTTTGCTGGATTTGAATACTGGGTTTGACCCAGAAGAGATAGTATTACGTATACTTCCACAATTGTTTCTGGATCCACTTCTTCTTATCCTTAGGCTCGGGTGGGACCTAAGAAGTTCCAGAAGATGATTTTGACTGTGTCACCCAGGGGCCTCTCTCTGCAAGATGCTGAGACCAAGGAAACAATTGAAACCATCTCCATTTACAGGTATGGGTTCATGCAAGAAGACTGAATTCCTGGTAGAACACTGCCGATGGACAGAGAGATGACTAAAGGGCTCATTTGCCATTAGTCCTGTAATTGTTCATGTATGCTGCTAATTGTTCCTGTTTGATGTATCAAGAAGCATCAATGACTGGCTAAAGTGCATACAGAGGATACATGAATCATAGATTGTTGTACAGTATAAGAAACAAAATTGGGGTTCATTTGGAAGCTCTCCTGGGCCTGCCCAGAAGCATATGCTTTCCATTAAAAATGCATTTCTATGCAGAGGAACTTACTGGCTGGACTTACCACCTTTCTTATTGCTAATTTAGGAAATATGCTTTTCATATCTGCATACTTGGAAATTCTTTCCCTCTCCATTTTTTTCATGGGCTTTCTGCATTTCAACTTCTGTTGCTCATTTCTGCTAGGAATCCTTTGCTGTTGCAAGAAGTGACCTACTTTTTTATGCTGAGGGCTGTATTTGATGTTGAAATGGTATAATAGCAGATGCGCTGTGAGAAGTGGGTCAAGCCAGCGCTGAAAAACAGGCAAGACTCTACCAAAAGATTTTTTAAAATCTAAGGAACCCTCTTCCACGGTATTAACTTCTACCACAGCTAAACGTAACAGGTTCACAGTGTCACTATTTTAAAGTATTTTTTTTTTCTAAAAAGCCACAAATACCCCACTCCCAAATGTTTGCTCCCAAGACCTCAGTAGCAATTCAAAAACAGTCTTGCAACAAACCATGGGGCCTCATGTCAGCTGTGGAAGCCTAATTTGCTCTCGCCTAACTGGCAAATTATCCATACCCCATCAATTCGTGTGGTTCTTTCTTCCTATTCTGATTGTGTCTTCATTAGCGAATATGTCTTACTCTGAGCTCTTTCCTGATTTTGGCATAAGCTCCCTCTACCCTTTTTGCACAGGTTCTTAAGAAACAAGCCCACGCTTTTCCTTTTTTTTTTTTTTTTTTGCAGAATTTCCTATTGTACCACAGACAAGCTGCAGAACAAAGTCTTTGCCTACGTGGCACAGAACCCTCAAAGTGGTGCCCTTGAATGCCATGCGTTTCTATCACCTAAGAAGAAAATTGTGAGTTCCTGTGACTTCAGTGGGGAGGGAGGAGGATTTGTTCTCGGGCTCATCCGAATTCTAGGGTTTGCCTTGAGGAGACAGCCCTGCCTGCCTGTGCCTATCAGAAGGGGGAATTTTCATGTTGGTTTCTGCTTGACTTGCTCCTCCTGTGTATTTTCTCTTGTCATTCTCTTTCTTTCCTCATCTCGCTTTGTAGGCCCAGGCGGTGACTCTCACTGTGGCACAGGCCTTCCAAGTGGCCTTGGATCTCTGGCAAGCTACACATGCAGGTATGATTGATAGATACACATTCCCGGAGTTATAAGTGTCTCTCCCCACCCACACCCCATTTTGACTGAATCCTTTGCCTTTCCCCGATGCAGAGGGAAGTGAGATGCAGGAGTAAGATCTGGCTAGCCTGTGAAGCTTAGATGGCTAGCCAAAGGATGGACAGTGATGAGAGGAGGGGGACTCTTCACATCCTCAAAGGAACTTTCAGTACTATTATTACGTTGGATTTAGTTGCAGGGTTTCTTTTCTCTTCAGGCTCCAGGGAGGAAGAAAAGCACCTTCCAAGGCCAATGGGCCCCATAGAAACCACTTGTCAGCCAGTCAGGACACCTCTGGGCAGTCCGCCATTCAAAACAGACTTTGAGGTATTGTATGGTTCATGTCCTTAGCTCGTTTTCCCCTTATTTTGCATGCAAAGTATTGGCTGTGATGGCCAAGAAAGGTTCCCAGCTTTGGAAACAGGTGAGCACGTCAGAAGAAAGCAGCCATAGTCATGCTTACCTCATAGGGAGAACTGAAGAGTCCAAGTTTCATAATAATCTCTTTCTCTAGGATGAAGACGACGAGGAAGGAGATCTTAATGAAGCCTTCTCTGGGTAGGCATTTGAAGCCCAGAAGGGTCAGGCTGGGAAGCCAGAGGCCAGGATGTCTCATGGCTGGGAAACGCGTGACTGGAATCCCCTGTGGCTGCAATACTATAAGTAGCCTGGCAGCCTAGGTGGCTAAGAGTAGGTTAGACCTAACATGTCTTTGTTTCTCACTTCAAAGCTGCATGGAGGAGGGGGGCTGCCCCAACACAGGTAATAATCTCTCAGTTTAACTTCGCTGTCGTTACATGCCCAGGTTTGCCTTATAGAACAATTGGGAGTATGGAAACATGTGTTGTTCATGTTCATGATGTCCGTGATTGGCCTTTCTTGACTTTAGTGAGAGAGCTCTAATCGCTTTTTCTGAAGTTTGTCCTTCCTTGTATTACTCACTGTATGACCGAACTGGAAGAGGGCACCATTCCCCTCAGTCGTTTGACTGTTAACTTTGTATTTCAGATTCAGGGAGCCTTACCTTTGGGAACTCCCCAGACACACAGTTCCACTCAGTGGCAGCCTGGGGGTGCAGTCCTCCCAGCAATTGCCTGCCTCCAGGGACACTGTTCTAAATCACCTGTTGCTGTCATCACTATTCATCTCCAGCACCATTTTGTTATCTGCAATGCATAAAGAACAAGGCTGATTTCCTTCTCTCCAGCCACAGACCCCCTTTGCCTTGAATAACTTTGTATTGTTCAGAACTTAAAGTCAATACCTCCTAAAAGCATCAAGGTACCCAAAGTTCTTCAGGGACTTCATTGGTTCTATTCAAAAGCCTATATTCTGCAAGGATGCCAGAACTCCCATGCTCGATAAAGGCAATAGATACACTTTTTATACTAAGATATTGCCCTGAATGCAGAGGTAGGTGCTATATGTAGCAAAAGCAATCAGATTTGTAATTCATTTCTTGCCTCGTTGAATTGGGGTGGGGAGCCTTGTGGATGTAGACAAGTTCTGGCTTCTGTGATCCCTTGTCCCCAATTACTCATCACTGCCAAACCACAGCTTTGTAGCAAAAGATTTAATTTTTAATGTCATTTTTAAAGGTAAATAAATATTTCTACAGTTGTATTTGGGCATTTTTCCCCCTTTCAATTGCTTCATCTTAGATTGATGATCAAGGGAGAGGGAGGTGTTGGGAAGGCTGTCCCCTGGGAGTCAATTCCTGCATAATATTCCATATCACAAAGTTTGCTTTCTATCCCTAAACCAAATACTTTGAGGGATGTATTCCCCCTTCTCTAGTCTCTTGACTATTTTGATGGAGGGGAAGAAGCGGCATCTGGCCTTTGACAGTGTCATGGGTATCTCTTGGTCTGCATGAAATGAAATTGTTTGGCCTTTGTTAGTGTCTCCAAGCAGAGTTGATTCTTCTTCTGCGAGTTCTTCTCTAATTGTTCCCCTTAGGTAGCAGTCTTCTGAGTCTTTACAGGAGAGGAAACCTGTGGGTCTTTCAGAGTCCTGATAAATCCTCTAGTCTCAGCATGGACATCTGCTTCTGGGGGAGGAGAGGGGGGATCATCAAGAAATTGTATATGCTATATGTTACTGGGTACTTTGAAGCAATAAAACAATGAATAGGGTTTGTTAATGAACATCCTTATCAACTCACGATTTCAAGTCATTCTCATTTGACGCCAAAAAGGAGACGCTTGGTCAAGCTGTTTGGAAGTAAAAGGAATGTTGTGGACCAAGCAATTGCCCCCACCCTGCATCTGCTACAATAAATTTCAGTTGGACCGTTTGCTGCAATTCCTAGAGAAGAGTGTGTACACACAAGGATGGCCATGATAATGCATATATCTTTTCTTTACAGTTTTGAGACTTGTTTGAGGTAGACTCTCATAGCCAAAGCCAAAGTTCCTCCTGCCTTTTGAAAATAAAAGTTATTTGAATCTATATTAAATATATTTTAAGACTATGATCATCCATAACTGAGCAAACTCTGATTCAGTCTCATTTTTGAGGGTTTGCTCTTCCTGGTTAACCACAAACTAATCATACGACTTAGTATAAATGATTGGGATGAAATATTGTTGGTTATTTTGGGTGTCTGTTATGTAAAGAACGATTTGGATTTTATTTCTTAGGTTTTAAATTCACTAGATGATCCCCCCCCCCCCAGCATTTTGTAGCCAAAAGAGATGATGGGAGGGGATAACAGTATGTCCATGGATTCAGTGCTATAAAACATAGTATGTAATCATTCTGGGTATTACGGCAATGCAACTGACTTAGTTTTGTCAAATGTAAATGTTGATAATTGCGGATACCAGCTCAGCTATGACCATTACCCAGAGAATTCATTAGCAGTGAAAATTTTCACTCTTACCAATGTCCAAGGCAATTCTGCCTCATTTTTCACAGGTGCCAGGATAACTTTTTGATGGGAAAATACCTGAATGGCACATTTTCATAATCCTACAGTCAGTAACATGTGAAGGATAAGTGGGTGCTGGCTCCATAGCTCTTGTCTCCTATGCAATCTTGCCTTGCTCTACTCTCTAGAGCACAATACTCATAGCTGAGGAAAGGCTAGGATTCTTGGAAGACAAAGGATGCTGCTGGTATTTCTGTGCCACTGGTGATTCATGTGGCTGCTTCCTGGTTTCAGCTTGGTTTTGGGAGTGAGATCTAATTCTCCACTGGCATTAACAATTTGACTAAGAGCTTGTCACAAACAGGAAATGCTGGCTGGTGAGAATGTTGTATAAATGTGGCTCTCCCACTAGTATGTAAGATGACATTCTTTCAGCTCCTGTCTTTGTGATTCTGCTGAGGGATAGAGGGACAGGAATAAGGAATAGCCTTCTCAGTTGTATAGATTTGGAGATGTTTGGCACATTGAATGGCAGAAGGAAGATTACAGAAACAAAAAGACTTTATAAAGAATTGATAGCAGCTTACGGCAATTCTGATAGTAAGGGTACTCTGAAAAAGAAGGTAACTGTAGAACCTCACAATGATGCTGCTTCCTTCTACTGCTCTTCAGAGTAACGTGATATTTTCCCAATAGGCTCTGGAATTGAGTTCTCAATGGTTGGTATGGTGTAAGGACAGTCTATAGTTCATCTTTTTCTCCACTCCTTGATGAAAGCAGACGACTGGACAGGTTGAAAACTTTGGGTTCCTTGTATCCATCGTTCATTTCGAGATGCAGTTTGTTTCTCTGCCACTTGCTGGAGACATGGAGCCTGGGTTGTAGGACTGCAGGCCATGCTTTAGGTTCTCATTCAGGGTTGAAGGAAAATGTGGCCCAGTATAATGCTGCTTCCCATGTCAGCAGGAAGGAAGTCTTCACTCAAGTCCGTTCCCAGGTTAGCACTTCACGGTGCTTCCTGCTGCTGGCTTGAAGGCTTTGCAGCTGGCCGTTCCTTGTGGCCCAGGCTTGTTTCTATTACAACTTCAGGACGAGAGGTTAGTTAGAGGCCAGCTTCTACATGCGCCTTGTCTTGGCAGCTGGCTCCATGCAGATCTCTCCTTCAGGGCAGGAAGCTTTAATTCTTTGCATGCAGGGGAAGAGCCAGACCCAGGGCCCAGCAACGTTCCAGCAGCCTTCTGGAGTGCTTCGAGCCTGTGTGGCAACAGCTATACTTCAATGATATTGATAGATGGTGATTTCTTCTGTATGAGAGAGAGATGTTTATGCTAATAAGTTTTTTAAAAAGTGCAGTGGTAACTGATCCTCCTCTAAACTTCTATTTTCTATTCCCTTTCTGTCCATTTGATTTCTTTGATGCTGTTCCTCTGTTGTGCTCAACAAGAGAAGAGTTTGGAATGAAGAGAGTCTGTCAAAGGGTCAAGGCCACCTAAACTCTTATTGCAGGATACAGGGAGTCCTTGGGTTACAATGGGAATTGTAACCCAAGAATTTCCATCGTTAAGTGATGCGGTCATAAACCTCAATGACACGGGACCTCATTGCTTAGTGGCAGCAATCCTGGCAGTTCCTGTACCCATCATAACCTCTGCTTGCTAATTGGGAAAAGATGGGAGTCTCAAGCAAGGTGTGTATGTGCATGTATCTCAAAGGGGTGCCATGGACAGACACTTTGGATCATGGGGGGGAGGCTGTAGCTGGACACTGTGAAGCATGGGTGGGCTGGCAGGGGCAGTAGGTGGGCACACCTGAGCATTGGCAGGCCAGTGGAGGCTGCAGCCAGGCCCTACAGATGCAGGTTGGCTGGCAGGGGCTACTACGCAGTGTGGGCAAGCAGAGAATCCCTGGGATCTTTTACTCCATAGTGTGTATTGTTTGGAGAAAAGGTGATGGGAGTGACTTACAGGAGCAATATGGCTTCCCCATTGACTTTACTTGTGGAAAGCTGACAGGGAAGGCTTCAAACAGTGATTACGTGACTGTAGCTTGCTGCAATGTTGTGCCTGGATCATGTGCATGCTGACACTAAAAGCAAGTTGAAATATGGAATGTTTGTGTATATATCTAGAGGAAATCAAGCCCAGTTCAATGATATTTTAACTAACTAGATGCTAAATGAAAACATGGAATTTTCAAACAAATATGAACCAATTTGTTACCAAGATAGGTTACTTATAAAATTGATTTTACATATTCATGGATGTTAAACTATGGCTGCTAGTGATTATGGCTAACTAACCAGTTTGGGAAGCAGTATACTCAAATGAATGGGAGAGAGTGTTTGCTTGTCCTTATATTCTGCTATCAGTTTCATATATATGCCTGGCTGCTCTGGCAACAGAATGCAAGACAAAAAGCTCTTAATATGATCCAGAGTCACTCTCATGCTATTTTATTCATCCATCCAATAGCTAATATTCTCTGTGCCTATACAAAGTGATTGCACCATTTGAAAGCATTCAAATAATGGAATAACACAGGGTAAGTAAGATAAGGTAAAGATAATGGTAGATGATATAATAGATAGTATATGATAATACAAAACTAATGATAGATAATGTAAAGTGGCTGCACAAATTTCAAAACTATATAAAAGTATGGGTAAGAGGCCGTCTTAACCCGAAAGGCTGAATATGGGCCACAGGTATAAAATACGAGGCAAAGCATGTGCCAGCAAAAACTTATCCTTTATTTTCCTATACTGGAGGTTCTTGATTTTCTTCAGGCAATCTTAATAGAATTAAGAAAAATAATGTTTAATAATAGATAAGAAAAGAATAACAGTTTTTCCACTCTATGAGTACATTCTCATTCTGCAATGTTAAAAGAAGTGTTTCCTTAATGGTTTTATTATTTTTCCTCTCCTTTGTCACTTCTTCCTATAATACATTTTCTTATCTTCCATTGGTACATTTAAGTATCCATCTTGCTGTCCTTTTCTCTTTATAGCTATATTGAAAAGATTCTTTCCTTCTTATTTCCAAGATGCAAGAAGGTAACAAAATAATACAACTGAGTAAAGTATTAATTTCTTTTTGTATAGTGGTAAAATTAATTACATTCAGTTAATTAAACTGATTTTAATGTTACAGTATAATTATCAATCAAATACTTCTTTAAGATGGGGAGAGAAACTTGTAAATTAATTACAACTGACATTTTTTTAAAAAATCTGTTCCTCCATCATGCTGCTACTGCCAGTCTGTGGGAGCTGTTTGGGTAATCACTCCAGAAACTTGCTGGTTGAGCAGAGATTTCACTCTTTCTCCCTCACTCCATATTGGTTTGGAAATGTTATCTTCCTATTTTCAGATTTCTTCTCAAAATTCATATTTTCTGAGAAGCCTTCATTACATTCCCTTAGAACTTAAACAAATGCTTACATTGCTCATACTAAGGATCATGCTTTCCCCTTACTTTAAATCTCTTCCCGTTCTTCAGTTGTTTCCACGATGACCATTTTATATCAAAGCAACTCTTACCACCCATTATTATTACTGGGCAGAGTGGACTGGGCTGATGGAAGTTGCTCAATGACTGGAGGACTCATCCAAGCTTAAAAGTGTCCATTCAGATGTTTAACCACAATAGCAACACAACAGTCTGCCTTAATATAACACCATTTCCTGTATTTCTGTAGATAACTCTGATAACATATTCTTTTTTAAAAAAACTCTCCCAAGCACCATATTATAGAACTTTTAACCATATATTGCTTGCTCTAAGGTTGGCCAGAGAAGTTTTCCAACAGTTCATTTTTAGGCAACATTTCTTTTTCTCTGCTACAACATATCATACCATATTTCCAACTGAATAATAATAGAAGAAAAAGAATTTGAGAAAAGACAGATAAATATCACAAAACATATAGAGGTAGAAATAGAATGACTATTGCAAAAGAAAACAAAGATAGTACCACTAGTAATAGGTGCCTTGGGTGCAATTCCTTGGCATTACTTGAACAAAATCAATATCAGTCAATTGCAAAGGCAGATTGGTTCCCATGACAAATTTTTAATATTATTAAACAACATCTGCCTATCCTAAATTTGTGGAAAGGACCCAATAGATGGACAAAAATGCCAAATCCAATCTGAATATGTGGTTGACTGCAGTCCATCCTAATAATATATTAAATATGTATGCTGATTCTCAACAATAATGAAACTACCTTCTTAAAAATTGTTTCCTATGTCAGGGAATGGGGAAAGGGAACCTAATTCTCCCTTTGTATGCATCAATCTCAAGTTAGATATTTCTCCTACAAAGGCCCAAATTTCTCTGCCAAAAGGAATCTTGTGTAATCATTTTGTCTTCATTTTAGAAAAACATTTCCTAGACACAACAGTTCTTTGTATTGAAATTAAGCTGATCAGGGAGTTGAATTGTTGCACTAACGTTCCTCCTTGTGATTGTTTTGCAAATCAAAGTTAGGCTAACACTTTTCCTAATGGTGCTTGTTCAAAGATATTTTTCCCTGGGACTAAAAATGTTCAAAATTCATTTTTAACCATTGTATTATCTTTCTCACTCTCATATACATATCTACATCAATACTCTTTCAACAACCTGTTTTGTTTACTGACAGATCTTCATTTGATGTTAAAATGCCTCTATCATTTCACATAACCAGATGTTTACATTTTAATATTTTTACATAAGATTTAGCAGAACTTTTTAATATGAGTAAAATGCTTTCAAGCATTCAAGTATGCAGTTTCTGACTTCCTTAGAGTTTGAAAAAGAATGTGACAACCAGGGCTTGGTATGGAAAAAAATAATGTAGTGTAATTGTGATGTTATTGAACAGGAACTGGAAAACTTGAGTTCAACTTAGTTTCACCCTGAGCCATAAAAATTCACTAGGGGATTTTGAGCCATTCTTTCCTTTCAGCCTAGCTTTATTGTGAAGAAATGGCATATGCAATCTGTAAACACTGGTGGAAAGGTGGAATATAATAACTCTAATAAACAGAATTATCCATTTTATCTACCAGTTCATTTGTAAAAAGTATATGTACATACTGGGTAACATAATTTTTCTTGTTGATTTTATAGACTCATAGAATCAGAGGGCTAGAAGGGACCTTGGAGATCTTCTAGTCCAACCCCCTGCCCAAGGCAGGATATCTTATTGCATCCTGGACAAATGGCTGTCCAATTTTTTTTTGTGGATTTTTTTTATTATGAAGCTGACTACAGCAACTTTGTCTTTCAAAAATGGACTCCTATGCCTGACTTCAAAAGTTGGAACACAAACAGTGCTTCCTGCTGCTGAGTTTGAAACACAAATCCTAAGTTCATAAAATAGAGCCTGATAATATTGGGTTACTACATGTCACCCAATTATTTGCAAATAATAGAAAGATGGAGAGACTTAATTCCCTCATTTCTTACATGACGTCTACTTCTGTTCAATATATTGCTATGATGGTATTCTAACAGCTCTGAGAGCATGTTATTATTTATTATCATTATTATATTCTTTAAAATTCTAGACACCAATTGGCAGCTGATCTTGAATTAGCATACAGAGTCATTTTTTTGTGAGATGGGCGGCTATACAGATTTAATTGACAGTTAATAAATGTTAAACTTTAAAACTTGGTATCCGTATACGATGAGGTTCATATTACATCCTAAGTGGGGGGAAAAGCTGCATTATAGCTTAAGTGAGGATTGAGAATGTGGCATATCATAATTGTAGTAAAGAATGATGCTGGTACCTCTAGCAAAGCCTTTCACCTTGTGTCACAGGTCCTCTTCATGGTACAGTGTGCTTGTTAACCTCTCCCAGCCAGTTTCAGCCCATCTGAAATGAGATCAGTCTTGCGCCCCTCGCTCACCCCTCCTTTTCCCAGTAACAGTATTTACCTTGCTACGTAGTAGCCCCCCTGTGGGCCGTTCTGGAGTGCTATGTTCTGAGGAAGGCTTGGTCTTCTCTTTATTATTGTTGGAATCGTTGTCCTTAATGATGTCATATTGCTTGCAGAAGAGTGCGATCACAGCTGAAGGAAGAGGAGGGAGGGAAGGAGGGAGGGAGGAAGGATGAACATGGGAAACTCAAATTCTAGCATTCTCTTCATTTGAAAAGCTATGCTCTTTCATTTAAAATATTTTAGTGTTTCTCTGGTTCTTTGTCTTTCCAGGTAACAGGTAATCAGAATTGGAAGGGACCCTATAGGTCATCTAGTCCAACACCCACCCACCCCCACCCAAGCAGGAGACCCTTTACCATTTTTGACAAATGGCAGTTCAATCTCTAGTCTAGTAAAGAGAAGGACCAGGGGAGACATGATAGCAGTCTTCCAATATTTGAGGGGCTGCCACAGAGAGGAAGGGGTCAAGCTATTTTCTAAAGCGCCTGAAGGCCAGACAAGGAATAATGGATGGAAACTGAACAAGGAGAGATTCAACCTGGAAATAAGGAGAAACTTTCTGAGAGTGAGAACAATCAACCCATGGAACAGCTTGCCCTCAGAAGTTGTGGGAGCGCCATCATTTGAGACTTTCAAGAAGAGATTGGACTGCCATTTGTCAGAAATGGTGTAGCGTCTCCCGCTTGGGCGGGGGGTTGGACTAGATGACCTACAAGGTCCCTTCCAACTCTGATTATCTGTTTGATCTCTTCTTGAAGGTCTCAAGTGATGGTGCTCTCACAACTTCTGAGGGCATTAGTTCCATTGGTTGATTGTTCTCACTGTCAGAAAGTTTCTCCTTATTTCCAGGTTAAATCTCTCCTTGTTCAGTTTCCATCCATTATTCCTTGTCTGGTCTACAGGTACTTTAGAAAATAGATTGATTCCTTCCTCTCTGTGTCTGTCTGTCTGTCTGTCTGTTTCTCTCTCTCTCTCTTTCTCTCTCACACACACACGCACGCGCACACACACACACAAATACATTCCCCCATTTTGGAGTAATTCTTTCATCCCCAAATGTTTTTGTGTGTGCTTGTGTGTGTGTGTGTGTGTGTGTGTGTGTGATTTGTTAAGGATGCCTGGAGAGGGGGACAAGTGGTGCAGTCATGTAGTGAAGAGGGGGAAATGTTAGCCAAACAGTGGCTGGACATGTACTACATTGAATTATGATTTTAACCCTGGTTTATTAACAGTCGCATCCAATGTGTCCCAACTACAATGGCCAGGTTCTCCAGATGTTCAAAGCCAATATTAAGCATGGCTTAGTGCGATGTGAAAGATACCTACACGGACACTTGAGCCTGTCTCAGGTGAGGAATTGGACATGGTGAAAGCTCTTTTGAGAGTTCATATGTTTCTATTAAAGGTTGCCAGTCAAGAGTAGGTGCAATCATGCCATCCATGGTATTAATTGATAGAACAGTGTCATAAAGAGAGCAAATATAATTTATAATTGATTCCCTAGAACTTTCATTTATCACACACTGTATATTCCTACCTGAGTACTTCTTGCTTTAGTCTTTTTAAAATGTTAACAGTTTGCCCAAAGCAGAAACACAAAACTTTGCGAAGGCATACATTATCAAAGGCCCAAACAGGATAATATAATTAGAAGTGATTAAATACTATATTTATAAAACTGCTTATAAACCTAATATTGTTTTAGACAGAAATGTAGAGGTTAGTGATTGTGATTTTAAATACTTTTAAAAAATCCTCTAAAAATGTAGAAATGGGCAGAGAGGAACACAAACTTGGCTCTGCATGTTACCCAAATCTTCATCCCCTGTTTTAGATGGAGCCAAACTAATCTTTCAAGGGACAAGTATCCAAGCATTATAATGGAGCAGCGGATGAATGATCTGAAAACAGAAATTAAATGGGGATAAAGAAATACTTTCCCCCATCACATATCTGTTTCCTCTCCTTGTAAATTGAAAATGTTTTATGAAAAGAATAAAATCCATCTGCTTCTATAGCCCTTGAGAATTGTTTAGCTTCTCATTTAAAGAGAATCTTGGAGTGTAAAAAAATTGGCATAGTCTTGAATAAGGAGATGAGGAATGAACATTCGTATTAATTTTATTTCCATTATGCATTACCAAGATGAGTTCAAAACCTCTAGCCTCTAGATTCCAAGAGTGGCTAATCCATTACCTAAAAAGATTCTAAAATGAAAGTTCTGAACAGAGGCCGTTTCCGTGTCAATTAACAGGGAAGAATACACCCATTGTATTGGACTTTTAAGAGTGGGGAGAGAATTAAGAAATACAGTTGGTGGAAGAGAGGGTGGGAGGGAGAAAGATACAATTTGTCAGAAGAAGCCAGCTTTTGAATACTCAATATCTGCAGAGAATGAATTGTGTGATACAGGAAAACGTCACCCTTCAAAACTGGGGAGGCCAAATAAGGCCTATTGTGCTATGCATGCAATCACAAGAAATCAGGACATGAAGTATTGTACTTGACAGAGTTGCTAATGGCTATATCCATAGTAGTTTACATATTTAAAGGATATGTAATACAAATATAAACAATGGATTAATGTTTCGAACAAGGATGCAAGTACTGAACAGGCATGAAAAGCATGCAGAAATAATAGAAGATGGATCTGGGGATTCACAGGCAATTTCCAAGATTCAGTAGTGTTTCTTTAAATAACCCATTTCCTTTCAAAATGCAGATATAATGATTGGCTATAAAAAATAACATTTGCAATGTTTAGTGAAAGTCAGATAAACATTAAATAATCTTTGATTATGTCTGGTAAAATCATTGTTAAACAGATAAACAGTTGGAAGGGATCTTGTAGGTCATCTAGCCCAAGCACTTATGCAGACAATTATATGTAAGAATGACTAATATGATAAATAAGGGTTAAAATGTGCATAAAGCCGTACAAGGACCACATACTGGAGAGAAAAGAACAAACATGCTGTTCAAATAGGACCTGACAGTTGGGGGGAAAATAAACAACTAAGGAAAAACAAAAGAAACACACGGAGATGCTTCAAGAATTCAAATTACTTAATTTGCAAACTAAGTACGTGAATAATTTAAAAATGTTGTGGAAAAATACTCCTTGGAAAAAGAGTGCACTGAATTAAAGCAGTGTAGTCAGCCTGGCAAAACATTCCTAATCAACTGTGTCAATGTTCTTATCCTCATTATTGAATTTACCCATTTTTTCTGGGTTTTGCACAATACATTAAACCACAAATTAACTGAGCAGATTTGGTTTGCACAGTACTCTAAGCCCCCCCGCCCCTCTCTGTCTCTCTGTTTCTCTCTCTCTGTCTCTCTCTCTCTGTCTCTCTCTCTCTCACACACACACACACAATATCATTCACTGTTATATATTATGACATGGAATTAAATCAAAGGATCTGGAATTTGTACAGAACACAATAACGAGATCTCATTATTTAACAGACGACCAACTGCTACTTTTTGTTTTCTTTGGTTTAATAATGGGTTTTATATTTCTAGGTTTAGCATCTAAATTGGTGAAATGCATCTTAGTGTGTTCTGAATAATCTTAGCCTTCAGATACCTCTGATATGAAGTTTCTATAGTATGTTATAGATTTTAAATGTGGCCATGAGTATCTGATGAGCCAGAACTCATAATAATGATAAATGTGGAATGTTGGCAGGTTGAACAAAATTCACAAGATATCAAATGTTAATATAGTTAGTCTTCCACTTACAACCATTCATTTAGTTGCCATCTGAAACTATAACAGCAATGAAAAAAGTGACTTATGACTGTTTTTCACACGACAGTTACAGCGCCCCTGTGGTCACGTGATCAAAACTCGGATGCTTGGCAACTGGCATGTATTTATGATGGTTGCAGTCCCCTGGGGTCATGTGATCACCTTTTGCAACCTTCTGACAAGCAAAGTCAATGGGAAAGTCAGATTCACTTAAGTGTGTTACTAACTCAACAACTGCAGTGATTTACTTAACAATCTATGGCAAGAAAGGTCATAAAATGGGGCAAAACTCATGTTCACCACATTATAAAAAAGATGTTGAGGCTCTAGAAAAAGTACAGAGAAGAGCAACCAGGATTGGAGACTAAAACATAGGAAGAACGGTTGCAGGAACTGGGCTTGGCTAGTCTAGTGAAGAGAAGGATCAGGGGAGACATGATAGCAGTCTTCCAATATTTGAGGGGCTGTCACAGAGAGGAAAGAGTCAAGCTATTTTCCAAGGCACTTGAAAGCCAGACAAGGAATAATGGATGGAAACTGAACAAGGAGAGATTCAACCTGGAAACAAGGAGAAACTTTCTGACAGTGAGAACAATCAACCCGTGGAACAGCTTGCCCTCGGAAGTTGTGGGAGCGCCATCACTTAAGACCTTCAAGAAGAGATTGGACTGCCATTTGTCAGAAATGGTGTAGGGTCTCCTGCTTGGGTGGGGGGTTGGACTAGATGACCTACAAGGTGCCTTCCAACTCTGATTATCTGTTATCTGTTAACAACTGTCTTGTCAAACAATAGAAATTTTAGGCTCAATTTTGGTCATAATTTGAGGTCTACCTGTACTGAACATCAAATATCTTAATAATTTTGCAAACATTGCCATCAGGAATTTGTAGAAGATATTTTTTCTGCTCCAATAGCCATGGACCAAAGTAATAGCCAATCCTAAAGACATATTTTAGAAAAGCAACATTTGTGTACATGCCAAGTAAACACTCGACTTCCTGCCACAATCCTGCCTAAATCCAGAGAACGCAAGAGGAACTCACCTGCCCACATAAGCAGCACAACCACAATGATAATAATCTCCCCGGTCTGCAGCTGCCGCTCTTTGTCCAGCCCCTCCATTGTGATGTCTCCTGTAGAAACAAGGCTGGAACTTGGCAAGGCAATTCATGTAACTAAGTGAGACCAGAATTCCTCAGCACCTCCATGGTTGCTTTCTTTCACATTTAGAGCAGGTTGGCTCTCTTGATTGACAGGGAGCTAGGAAAGACCATCTTTCACTTTTCACATTGCCCAGAACATTGGTTGCCCTCTCCCCTCTTCGGAAGAGCTTTATGGCTCCTGCTGCCTTAAGAAAGTTCAAAACATTCTCAAAGATCCATCTCATCTGGGCACCCTTTTTTTGAACTATTACCATTTGGCAGAGAGTACAGGATAATAAAAACAAGGACAAATAGGCGGAAAAACAGCTTCTATCCCAGGGCAGTAGCTCTGTTGAATTCTACTGTATAGTGCAATATGAGTGCAACATCAGGGATTTTCAATTCAATGTATATAGAATGTGAAGGATGCGTGTTTGGGTTTATTTTCATAGTCATCATGTACACTGAAGATGGTATTTAATTTCATTGTATGAAGTGCAATGACGAAGTAAAGTAAAGTAAACTGTTATCCTTTGGTTTGTAAGAATGATGGATATGCAACTGGGGACTGATGAGGAGAACATTACAAGGTGGCCGATGGAGGGAAGGCAGCTGACATTGCTGGCCTTTGTTTCTCATTGGGATGAGCTGGATGCTGGTAAGACAATGCAATGCAGAGACTGGCCTTCTCGAAGCCACATGGCCAACTTTAGCAAATGGTTAATGATTGACATAAAAAAAGCTAAGCAAGTTGAAGCAAGCAGAAAAAGGGAAAGCAATGGATAAAGCAGATCAATGGTATCAAATAAATTACTAAAAAATCCTTGGAAAAGATAGGAGATGTTGCTGGACTAAGTCTGATGCGGCAGACAGTTGTTTATGCAGTCATAATGCATGAAGCCCGGGTGGATGACATCAAACTAATCCGCAAAAGAGTCTTGCTTACCTTGGTTTGAGCTGTTGGACGGAAATCGGTCGCTTTGCTTTAACGTGCGAAAATGGATTCTCTTGCTAGCCTGACTCTCTCCATGGAGGCCAATGCTCTGGACCTGGATGATGTAGTCTGCATCCTCTGCCAGATCCCAGAGCACACAGGCCCTGTTGGTGGTGTTCACTTCCCGGATGAATCGTTGCATTTGCCCATCTTGTCGCTGCCAGAACCAGGAAGGTTGTTAAAGCTGGAGGCCAGCCAGGCTGTGGAACAAGCCCTCAAGCTCACCTTGCTTATTTCCACCAGGCGGCTTAAGGAGAGTTACTGCTACTCTAAGGGACTGGTTAGTCCTAATCTGGGAGGGATGCATCTGAACGGAAGGAAGTGATAGCCCACAGAGGGGTTAGAAATGGGAGGTCCTGGCTGGGCTGGGCTGTAAAGGTTTGATGTTACTTGGTCCCCTGAGGAATGACAGGGTTTCTTCTGGGAGTGACTCAACGCAAGCTCACCTGCTGCGAGATGGCATAGCCAATTATGACGTCTCCTTCTGGCACATCCCAGGAGACCATGGCTGAGTTTGCCTTGAGCTGTGTGACAGTCACGTTGACAGGCGATGGGGGCCGATCTATGGGAAGCAAGAAAGTTATTGGTGGAAAACCCTCACCGGCTGCTCTTGTTCCATTGCTCATAATTAAGTGCCACAGCTTAGCTCCAGAGTGTTGCAGTCCAAGCAGAGAGTCAATTTCCTTTCTGCCCTGTGCAATTCCACACAGCATGCTTAACCTGGTTATTGGTTTAACATCATCCTCTTTTAACGACCCCATAATCCCTTGCGGGGTGGAGTCTGGGCAACTGAATGGAGCTGGCAGAGTGTTTTAATGGCCGGATGCCCTTCCTGTTGCCAATGTGGAGTTGTTGTTTTTTTTCTCCAGCAGATATATTCTCAGTGTGCCCAGAGAGAGAAATATCTGCCTCTATCTAGGTTCGGACTCACAGCCTCCTGATTGTGAGGTGAGAGCTCGACCTCTTGGCCGCTGCACCACTTAGTTATTGGATTAACCCAGTCTCCAAATTTGCACAAATATAAAGTAATAAAACTGGGTGGGTTTTGCACAACCAATAAGCCACAAAAAAGCCTAACCAAAGCTAACACTAGCAACTTTATCAAGATAAGCAAACACAACCTTCTTGAACTGATCCAGATGTAAGGCCTGGCCTCATTATTCTTTAAGGGAAGTTTTTAAAGATCCCACCCATCTGGCTACTATCAAAGTTCCTTGCTATTCATGGTATTCAGCTTTTCTGTACATGGCCAAGAGCCATTAGCCTGGCTAGGAGCCCATAGCAGCCCAGTGCAAGCCTGCCAGGCCAAGGACATAGGTGGGGGGTCAACTTTGTTCTCCGGCAAGTGTTAATTTGCTAATGGGAGGCTGGCAGCAGCATCTGGTATGCCAGCCAGGGACGCAGCAGTGCCAGCAGCCAACTTATACCAACAGCCATCACTGGGCCTGAGTGGCTGTTCCTTCCCTCCCCACTTTTCAGATGAAAGAGATGCATGGCTAGGGCAAAGGGCAAGGAGATTTTTCTTCACCAAAGGAATGCTAAGCTTCTCAGGACATGGCACTGCTGACCTTGAGAACCTGAAGTGAGGCTACTGGTGAATGTCTGGACCAGAGATCTCCAAACTTGGCAACTTTAAGACTTGTGGACTTCAATTCCCAGAGGAAATTGAAGCCCTCAGGTCTTAAAGTTGCCAAGTTTGGGGACCCCTGGTCTGGACCTTTCCCAGGAAAAAAAAAACACTTCAGGGCTTTCTTCACTAGCCAATCCAGGCCAGAGGAAGGTGCCCCTCCCTTGTTTCCAGGCAGAACATGGATGCCTTTCTTGGTCTCTCGCCCAGGCATCCTCAGGAGTTTCTGCCATTTGAGCAGGGATGAAGCTGAGTTCCAAAAATATTGCCCCCCTGGAAATAGCTGTGACAAGAATTAATTATGAACATCAATAAATGCTACTGCATTTAATATTGTCATACTGAATATGTAATTTCTATTTATTTGCCGCATTTCTTTTCTACCCTTCTGCCAGAAAGGCTTCTATGAGGCCAACGCAAAGTGTACGCAGATGTCCATTCTTAATGTCCCAATGACATCTTCCTCTGCTGCCACCTTGTTAAAGGCAGAGGGAGTTTGGAGAGGAGGAGAAGCAAAGTCTGACTGAACTGCCTTTAAAGCACGGTATTGGAGTTCCCTCTGCCATAGCCCGCGAAGGAAGTTCTGAGGGAGATTTATTTCCTTCTTTTGTGGAGGGTTTTGTTTTGTTGTTTTTAAGTTACATTTTTATTTTTAAAGAGATTTATAAGGCTGGTCAACTTGAACAACTCTAACTCTGGGCAATGTACAAGCAGCCAAACAAATGTAGTTCAAACCTCACCTGTAATTAATAGGTAATCAGGACCCCACAAGATACATTACACCCCTCCAGCAGTATCTCCAGTCAACCTGGTCCCAACACCAAGGGAAAACCTGAGTTTTTAATAGTTTTTTTAAAGCCTACTTGGGGTGATGGTGGGAGAGATCATTCCAGAGGGCAGATCCTCAGTGGAAAAGTTTTGTTTTGCTACAAGGAAGGCTGCTTTGTCACTGTGAAATCCAGGATATGCATTTAACAGCACTATTTTTTTTTCTTTAAAAGCAAATCACATTTAAATATATCCCTTTAACAGTAGTTTAATGTGATGAACATTTAGAACAGGGGTCTTCAAACTTGGCAAATTTGGACTTCAACTCCCAGAATTCCTGAGCTAACATGACTGGAGGAGGAATTCTGGGAGTTAGAGTCCACAAGTCTTAAATCTGTCAAGTTTGATGACCCCTGATTTAGAAACATAGAAGCTAAGCAAGAACATTGTGTATTGAGACCAAAAATGGATAGAACCAGGAAAATCCTTTCTTCCTAAATTCTAAATTCATAACGAATGATAAGCGTTGAATGTGCTCAGTAACCATATTGTTGAGTATCAGTTTGAAAACTTAAATGGGAATAGATTGGTGCGTGGCGGTGCGTGGGAGGAGGGGAACCTATCTGTCTGATTTGAACCCTGAATCAGAATAGTCCTTTCAAGAGTATCCTGCAAAATTTTATCCTATGAATCACACTGTATCATGGAATTCCAAAGATCAAAATGTTTCTAGTTGCTTTTGCTATATATTCATTTTGTTTTCTAATTAATTTGCTTGGAAAGACAGAAAGAGGAACCAAATGCAGTATAGGTCAACATTCCCAGAATTTTGGGAGTTGAAGTCCACAAATCTTAAAGTTGCCAGGTTTGGGGACCCCTGCTTTAGAGGGAAGTGAAAGCAATGGAAGGAAATGCTGGGATGAAGGTTTCTTGTGTGTGTGTGTGTGTGAGAGAGAGAGAGAGAGAGAGAGAGAGAAAGAGAGAGAGAGGGAGGGAGGGAGAGGGGGAGAGAGATATCTCCAATATATTGGTTAGAAATGCCTCTTTTCATCTGCTTCTTAGTTTGGATCCTTTCCAAATCTCCTAATGGAAGTATACTAACACCAAGAACCTTGCAAATTTGGCCTGTAGCACATTTACTGCATCAGCTGTTTTCACTTTATTATCTGTTGTTGGTTTTCTGACAATTTGGCAACGCACCCATTAGCTCTGTTACTTGAACTCTGCTACACCGTCATATTTCACATGTTTCATTAACAAAGCCATTTGTATAACTATTCTGTCCAGCTTTGTCCCTTAGCTGGTCCTTGTCCTACTCTTCCTTGAGCAACAGACCTACCTTTCTTGATCACTTACGTTACCTGCTCCTGTCCAGCTGGATTTCTCAATCTCATCATGTGGTCATCTTCACTGAATCCCTGGCTTAGATGGTCAAATTTGTAAGGCTTTTAAATGTCTGGTTTTTAACTCTATTTTATAAATAGAAAGCATTTGAAGACACCAAATGCAAAGAAGAATATAACTGTCCAAAACTTAATACCTGGGAGTTGTTAGGATATTATTGTCAATCTACCACATGACGATTTAAATAAATAAATAATTAGGAATTAGATTTCTTAGGTTTTTACTGTCAATGCAGTTATTTCTGCAACATTATGATCTCCAGATGTGTAGTATTAAAACTTCCAGAATTTTTAATCACTTTGGGCCAGTTAAGGTGGACCAGAAATCCTGAAAATTGTACTAAGTTCCTTGCTGGCAGCAGCCAGGGGTATAATTGCTTTGCTAATGTAGATGCTTTGCAATTTTACCTAAATGTGTGTGAATCCCTTCCACTTGTCTATGCCAGAAAATCAAAATCAAAATAGTTTCCTAGCAGATTGCATTTGGTTTATTGTAAGCTATAAAACCATATGAATAGTGCTACTCTGCCTGAGTTGCATTCATAAAAATGATAACACTGTCAAGAACATATATCTGGCAATGAGCACAGAATAAGCAAGAAGAATAACTCCAGAATATATTTGTTTGAATGGGAGTGGGCACCCTTTAAGCCAAATGCTGCTCTGAGATATAAAAGGCTATGCATGATCCATCTGTTGACAGAGCCAGGGCTTTGGCCTCATCCTCTATGTCCCATCATAGGGGGAATGCATTGATATACCATTTAGACATATTTTTTCCCACTGCCTGAGGCACATACTTCTGTTTGCCTCACCCCACCCCACCCCCATCTTTCAAAGGCAGCAAAAGCATTTCATATATAGCTAGGGATAAAAAAATATGAGTCAGTCTGCACTAGTAATATGTACTACTGTGTATTTGAATGGGGTTGTGATTCATGTGGGCCTTGCGTGAGCATCTCAGGCTAGTGGAGTGAAGCAAATGATTGCTTCCTTTCTATCAAGTGCCAGCTTCTCTCACTCTGTGTGGCTCAAGAATGGAAATGAATGGGGGCATGGGCTTTGGTGTTTGTTGCAAGGTGCCAAGTACATACTTCTTAAAAAAACAACAACTTTGCAGCTGGCAGAGCAAGAGCACTTGGATGAGGACCTCAGAGAAGACCTAGCAAGGCCAAATGGCAACAACCTTGAGTCAAGCTTTTAGTCTAATGAAATTGGCTGGGATTTTGATGTTGGGCAAAAGGAAAGGTTGTGTGGGGAAGTTCTGAGCAGAGAACAAGTTAATTCAAGTGTTGAGGGTCTTCCTTGCTTCCAAACTTCATACAACTGAATTGCCCCAAAGGGACTTTGTTCTTTTGTCCAGTGACACAGCTGTCTCAAACCATCCCACTGTAGGAGCATGGGCAGGCGGGCAGGCCTGAGCCCCTCTCCCTAAACCAGAGTCCCACCATCCCTATATAGGTGGTCCCTGAAGCTGGAAGACACAGGAGACCTAGTTCAGCACCAAGGCTAGTGACCGCGAGGTGGGCTGGTCCGAAAGGGCGCCAAAAGAGGAAGTGCTGGAAGAAGTGGCCATGGGGGGGTTTCGTCTCAGGTTGGGGATCTCGGTCGCAGGTCCAGATTCCCCACCCCCACCCCCCACCTTGGTCTCCTACACTTACTTGCGCGCACAAGGCACAGGTCGCAGCTGACCAGGACCAGGACGGCGGCCGGATTGAGGTACGTGGGAATCGGAGCCATGACCGCGGCCAGATGCAGCAGCTGCTCATCGAGTCGGACGGGGGTGTCGGCGCAGCTTCGGGGTTCGTCGGGAGCCCCAGTGACAAAGGGGTCTTGACGGCCGTCTCCGGGGCGCTCAAGGTGGCGAGGGACGCGCGGAGGGAACCGCAGTGTCCGCCGCAGAGACGAGCGCCACGCTCCCCCAGTCAGCAGCGGCGCCGGAGCTGGGCGCCGAACCGCCACCTGCTCCACCGCCGCTTGGCGGCTCCATCAGGCGGGCCCAACGCCGCCGGGAATCTCCGCGGAGCTCTGCTGATGCTGCTGTTGATGCTGCTGTTGCAACTCAACTCCACCACCAGGTCTGTGGCGGCGGCAGCGGCAGAGTCGACTCAACCCCTCCGCTCCTGCCAGCCACGCCAAGTCATGAGCCGCCGAATACTGTCGATCGGGCAAGCGGCGTCTCGGACACCCCCTCTTCCTCCTGGCCCCGCGCCGGCGCTCCGCCCTCGCCCCCCCGGGAACAATGGTTGCTATGAGTCTGCGGGAGACCCAGGCGGCAGGAGCCCGTCCCTGGGCAAGCAGGGCTGGGCTAGGCTGGGCTGCACTGGAAGACGCCGCCTCTTGGAGCAGGGCGACCCCTGCAGATCATGCCTAAGGCGTTCTGAGAATATTTTTTGCAGCAGGACACATTTGGAGCAGGCATCGGAAACGGGGAGAAATCCTGAGATGGGAGAAGTGTCAGGGGAGGCTCACTTGTTGAGACGTGCACTCTAGAAGGCAAAGATGCCCGGAGGGGGCAAAAGAGTCAGACTGTCTGACTTTACCTTGATGCCCTACCATCCGCTTCTGCCCTCTCTGTAGCTGTTTATAAACCTTGGGTAGACCAGGTTGCTCTGATTTAAAAAAAACAAAAAACACTTCAGCTAGTGGGAGGTGTCACATGGAAACTGTCAAAGCAAGGCACAGGTTTGTTTAAAGCTTTACACTGTGTTACCTAGCTGGGTTATGAAACATCTGCAAGTAAACAACTGAGCTCGGAGACCCCCAAGGACCTCACACTGAGTTATGCATGTTCTCTATTGATTTCACACTAGATGATCTGAGATGGCAGAGAACTACGGAAGAACTTTTTAAAAAAGAATTACACGTATAGACACAATTACACATATAGGAAATAAAATAAAATAGCATTATTTGAGAAATACAATCAGTTAAAAAAAAAAACCATGCAAAGTACTATAACAGATAAAGCCGTTATATACAGTGATGAAGCAACCTTACCCAAGTTATCTGAACAATGCAAGACATATACTATAAGTGAAAAACTTCATGAAAACACATTTGTCTCTTTCTACAATAGTCTCAGTGAAGAACCCTGTGTTCTTCATTACATTTAATGACTGCATACCTTTCTATACCCATTTTATAGCAAAAAGATGTTGCCTACACCTTTCCAAAAATTTGCATGTACATTTGTGTGAAGGTGGTGTGGTGCATCTGTGCCCAGTACATGCATCTATTGTTTATATGTGCTTTTTTGTCAGAATGTAGTACATCTCATACATCTGGATATTGTACATTATACATTTTCCCACCTATGTAAACTACCCTGTTTCTCCAACAATACGGCCTCCCCCAATAGGAAGTCCCAGCATGTTTTATAGGCATGAAATGAAATTAAGCCCCTCCCCCCAAATTAAGGCCTATATTAAAACATGCGAAATGGGGTGGAATGGTGGGGGGGCTTGCCATTAGGAAGTACTTTTGTTGCGTACCTGGATATGGTGCTGCCTGCGTTGACCCCGATACGAAGTGCCCCACCAACACCGAGGTCAACATCCACACCGTCGCCGCCCGCCCACCCAAAGATGCAAGGGGGGGAATTAAGTCACCCCCGAAAAGACGGCCTAGCCATTTTTTCAGGGCTCAAAAAAAAAATAAGACCCGGCCTTATTATATGAGAAACACGGTATTACATGACTTTTGAGGTCTTCATCAGTACAGTTATTTCCTGCTTAGAGGCAATTGAGCTGCTAAGGAAGTTTCAGCAATTGCTATTATGCCAGACTGATAAGTAGGCTAAAGCAAATTAAGTAAGTAAACAAAGAAACAAACAAATAAGACCAGGTATTTAAAAGCCATTGTCTTATTTAGTCTGGCTTCCACATGTCTTCTCAGTTGCCCAATCCTCCTTTAAGGGGCACTGAAAGGGCCTGGTTTCTGATCTATGTCTTTCAAACCATCAATGATTAATCAAGAACTGGTTTAATGATATTATCCGTTATCTCTTTGGTCAGCTGACTGGAGATGGAGAAAATGATATGCCCTCTAAAGACTGACATGATGACAGTTCTACTCTTCTTTCTTTCTTTCTTTCTTTCTTTCTTTCTTTCTTTCTTTCTTTCTTTCTTTCTTTCTTTCTTTCTTTCTTTCTTTCTTTCTTTTCTTTCTTTCTTTTTCTTTCTTTCTTTCTTTCTTTCTTTCTTTCTTTCTTTCTCTTTCTTTTCTTTTTTTCTTTTTCTTTTCTTTCGTTCTTTCTTTCTTTCTTCCCTTGCCTTCCTTCCTTCCTTCCCTTCCCTTCCCTTCCTTCCTTCCTTCCTTCCTTCCATCCATCCATCCATCCATCCATCCATCCATCCTTCTTTCTTTCTTTCTTTCTTTCTTTCTTTCTTTCTTTCTTTCTTTCTTTCTTTCTTTCTTTCTTTCTTTCTTTCTTTCTTTCTTTCTTTCTTTCTTTCTTTCTTTCTTTCTTTCTTTCTTTCTTTCTTTCTTTCTTTCTTTCTTCTTTCTAAAATATTCGAAATTATCTATTTTCTTGCTAAAACTAGCAGGGTAGATCTCTAGTTGCTTGAATCATTTTCATTCTCTCTCTTGATCAATCTTTCTTTGTTGAAAAACCAGTAATTTTGGGTGTATCGCGCCCTCTTGCTGACAACAACAAAAACAATTATTTAGCAAGCTGGTGCAGAGACGTCATTAAGACATAACAGCCTGGCATGGCTAAGGAGTCAGAGGAAGCTCAGCTATCTATAATTTGGATTCTCGCATCATAGATTTACACAGCACACGAGACTAGGCTGAAATGGGTTTGGGTAGTTCATGATTCAATATGCTGTGAGAATCCATCAGTTACCTTGACATGCTGTTTACATCAAACCACTATTACAATTATTTAGGGGGTGGCTTAGTATGTTATATTGACACAGATAAAGTGTTTTAGTCAGCCAGTTTTAGGGTGTCATATATGAACCCAGCCACAGAGTGGCTTAAATAAAAATGGATTCAGCAGAAGGCAACATTTTCAGGACCTTGGAGAGTTCAATGCAAGGAATGGTTGGGAGAGATGTTGTGTCAGCATCTATTAGTGATGAATGAAAGCTTTAAGAAGGTTAGCAAAGCTAAGAGTTACTTCTAAATCAGGGGTGTCAAACTCATGTTGTCACAGCGGCATCATGTGAAGTATGGGGACTTTTTTTCCCCTTCGCTAAACCAGGCGGGGGCGGGGCCAACACATGATGCATCTGGCCCACGGGCCATGAGTTTGACACCCCTGTTCTAGACTGAATGGCTCCATGGCCTTTCAGGCTCTCTTAATACAGTTAATATACTCTACAAGTATTTAATATTTTCCCCTCTTCTGACATATTAAAATTACAACTTTGCGTAATGAAAGACCTAACAGATAAAAGAGCAAATAATTAATTATGACTTTGTTACGATTATACTTCATTTAAAAGGCAAAAATGCCTACTGCGTTTTCTGTATTTACACAACCTTTCCGTGTCCCTGTGAAGTCCCAATTTCTATAAAATACTGTTTGCCTCAAATCACCTCTTGGTGCAATATGGAATCAGGGCACCATGTGGTTCCAACTGTCCAGTAGCAGTACAAGATTCCCTTGTAATGGGCTTGTGGTGCCTTGTTTTGTTGCAAACTCATCATGATAACATTGGCTAAGCATTTAATATTTATTTATTTATTATGTATACCACAATTACAACTTAGAAATATAAATAATAAAACATAAGATTGGTTGATTTTATCATTAAAATTATTGGATAATTTTCTATGTTTCTCAGTATACTGTAAACTGTAAAGTTGCTAAATATAATAATTTCTTTATACATACATACATACATACATACATACATACATACATACAATAAGACAGATTACTCAAACACCATCTTCAGTGCACATCATGACCATGAAAATAAACACAAACATACATCCTTTGCACTCCACACATTGAACCAAAAACCCACAACACCGCACCAACACTGCACTATACAGTAGAATTCAGCAGAGCTACTGCCCTGGGATAGAAGCTGTTTTTCAGCCTATTTGTCCTTGTTTTTATTATCCTGTACCGTCTGCCAGATGGTAATAGTTCAAAACAAGGGTGCCCATGATGAGATGGATCTTTGAGAATGTTTTGAACTTTCTTAAGGCAACAGGAGCTATAAAGCTCTTCCAGAGAGGGAAGAGGGCTACCAATGATCCGGACAATGACGTTAACCTTCTGGGGTGCTTTCCTATCTGCCACTGTGCAATTGGCAAACCATACAGAGGTGTAGTATGTTAAAATGCTCTCCATGGTGCGGTGGTAGAAGGTCAACCAGCAGTTGTTCATTCAGTTGTTGTTAGCAAAATATATGGTATTTTAAGATATTCTACATTATATGGTTGTCCTCATTTAATGTCCGCTCAGTCACTGAATGTTTCAAGTTAAAAAAAGAAGACACCAAATGAGTGGTACTTACACCGAGTTCTCCTAGTTGCAGCCATTTATTTCAGCATCCCACAGACATGTGATTGCCATTTGCAACCTTCACTGCTGGCTTCTGACAAGCAAAGTCAATGGGGAAGCCAGCAGTAGATTGCAAATAGCAATCATGTTACTGCAAGAGGGTGCAAGATTCTCTACCTGGAACTCCTGTTCACAAAGTTGTCAAGTGTTCGTGACATCACACACCTTATTGCCGTGTTGCTTAGTGACAGAACTCCTGGTCCCAATTACCATTGGTAAACGAAGATTACCTGCGTAACCTCACTCCTCCATTTTGATCCAACCCCCTTGCGTTGGAGATGAAGCTGGAAAAAAAAAGCATCCTGAATGAATTGCCATGCATGGGAAGCCGCAGGAGCTGCTGCTTTTCTCCGAGTAGTGAAAGGAAGTCATGGGCTGCAAGCTCTGTCCCTTTCATACAGTATATATGGATGGCGTCACGAAGCCTATGCACAAAAGAGCCAGGGCTTCAGTGTCTCATATGTTGCAGTGCTGCCTGTATCATGCTGCCCTTATGGATGCTGTCCCTGCCACATCAGAGAGGGTATTCCTGAATTTAAGGAATTCTAGCTTGAAATGGTTTGGGCATCAGTCCAAATATTAAAAGGAATTTCCTACAGAAAACAAGGAAAATCAGGAGAATTAGGGAAAGCCAATAGCACACAGAAAACAACATTAGTTACATATTAGCTACTTAAATTTGGGGTGATGTGGTGGCCTAGAGGTGGAGCTCTTGCCACACAGTCAAGAGGCTGTGAGTTCAATCCTAGGTAGAGGCAGATATTCCTCTCTCTCTAGGTACACTGAGAATATATCTGCTGAACAAAATTCCACATTGGCAACAGGAAGGGCATCCAGCCATCAAAACACTCTGCCCATTCAATTGCCCAGACTCCACCCCATAAGGGATTATGAAGATGATGATGATTAGCCATTTGAATTGAAACTTGGTTTGGGGTGCATATACAGAGTTCCTTGCAGAGGAGAGAGAGTCTGAGAGTATTTTAAGCCTTCTTTGTATGCCTCTTGATTAAAAAGACTAAATAATTAAAAAGATTCAAAGACTGAATCCACTAAAAGTGGATCCAGAATGGTGTGAGCTATTAAACTCTAAGCAAAAGGGCTTCTTTTAAAATGTGACTTTGGTAAGATATTGGGTCATTTTAGATTTTTGAAGGTGGACATCAAACCAAATGTACAACCGGAGATGGACACTGAACACTGGTAAGAACTCATGTCTGAATCTGTAAAGTAGAATAAGAGCAAAAAAATATATCAGTTCTTTGTACTTATTGCATCCACAGAGCCTGGATCCTCAAACATGTTCCATGAAACCCAGACTCTTCTACAGAAGGATGGGCAAACCACCATTCCAAACCATAGCTAATGTTTGGAAGATAAAGATGCTCGTAAAGATGAGATAAAGATGCTCATATCCGCTCTCATTTAGAAACCAGCTGGACAGAGTCTACTGGGATGCGTGGAGCAATGTTAGGTAGAATTATCTGTGATTCTTTTGAACAGAAAGTATCAGAAGAAATGGAGAAGTTTTTCTATGGTTTGAATGTTGCCACAATCAACTTGGCTTGACCCCCGCCTTTCATGTCTCCTCCAGGCAGAGCATGTATAGCTGGATTCGGGAGGCTGTTAATGTTTCTTTGAATAATATTGTTTGCCTTGAAGGAGACACCTCCTACATGAACTTAGCCATTCCTGACGACTTTCCACCTAATTTCCAATATTTCTTTTCTGATGAAGTTTGTAGTGTAGGTAATGGGGGACGTATAGCCCAGAAGGAGTTTGTATGTAATTTGAAGCTCATTGTGGACTCATAGTTTCTGCTGAAACAGCAGGTAGAAGCTGTGGCAGGAGAATCTTTGATGGCTCCATCAGTTAATAGTGGAATTGTTTAAGTATTTCTAACAGAAGACATCTTTGCCACTCCAGGGTGAGACCAGCTACTATTGACATGATTGCTAATTATAGTTAGAAGAAACTTCTTAAAGTACTTGCTTCAAAACAAAGGAAAGGAAGTTAAAAGACTGACATTTCTCCTGAATAGCTGGAGGTTATTTAAAACCACCATGAAAGAGGCTTAGATAAAATTACATCAGGTATTAGATCAGATAATGTTGCTAACAAGCCCAAGAAAATGCCAAAGCTCTTAATGATCAGAATAAAGGGAAAAAAGGAATCCTACCTTAAAATTCATAATCTCCTGTTAAGAATAAATTAGAACAGAAATATAAATTATAAGAGTTATCACCTGGTGGATAGAATAATTGCAATTTGCAAATGGAATATCTCTTCTGCCAGCCTACATGGAGCCGAACTCCATCACTTTAGCAAAAAGGAAAAACACTCTGCAATCCAAGACTGTAAATGTCAAACCTGGAAGGATTATACTGATTTGTCACTACCTATTGTGATGCCCTTCAAATCCCTTTGCCAACTTTGCACAAGTCTTTACTCCAGAGTTATTGGGGCTTACGATTTTCTTTCCAGTAGTCAGTTGAAACCTAAATATTCATATGATAATTGAGAGTCTTAAATATTTGTATTTTAAAAGGTCCTGCAGCATAGAGTGTCTCTTGGAAGCAAGAGGGGCCCTAAACTCTTGTTCTGACCCAAACCTTGTTCCAAGGAAACAAACACAAAACAGAGGTAACAGTAAAACATTTTAATGATTCTTTATGAATTCCGTTCCTTCACAGTTAAAAGGCTGTTTCAAATTAATTATCTCTGATAAGAACAAGCTTGCCAAGGTTGTGCAAGGCTTCCAAGAATACTAGATAAAGTTACTAAGAAATATTTCAAACACAAAGAGTCTCCAAACACCAACCAAGATACTCCGAATGTCCACAAGGCTTGAGTGCAACAACTTCTTTGCTTCCTGCAAAGAACTCCGGTTTCTCAGCTAGCTTTTATCTCTTAAGGAAGAGGCCATTACCTTGCAGCCTTACTCCCGAGTCGCCCGTGCTGCTGCAGCTGCTCTTTCCTTCTAGCAGCCCTGCACGCACGCATACTGGACACAGGCTCCTCAGGGACTTCTTCATCACTGCTGCCAGCCACCAAAATTTCCGAAGGCAGCATTCCACTCCCTGATGGACCTGGCTCCATCCCTGCATCACACACAGGCCCCTCATCTGAGACCTCGCTCTCTGAGGCCTCAGCCGTCCACACCTGCTGCCGCAAACCACAACAACTCTATTCTCAACAATTCCCAGAAGCAGAGAAATAGAGAGACAGAGAGACAGAGATGAGAGAGACAGAGAGAGGGGTTGGGGGGAGGGAAGGGGGAGGGAGGTAGAGAGAAAGAGAGAAAGATGAGAGAGGGTGGGGGAGAGAGAAGGGAATTTCATGCATATGTGTAAGTTGATCTGGTTAAATACAGCATATAATATAAACAAAGCACTCCCTTGCTCTCATTGTCAACACCTCATCAAAGATTACTAAGACCAAGGGTTTTCACTCCACCTTCCAACAAATGGCTGAAACAGATGGAGAGGCCTATAAAAAGGAGGATATTTGTAGCTCAGAGCTGAAATGAGGGGTCCTTGGTTATTTGTTTTGCACATATTTAATTATCCAAACTAAGTAACAACACCAGGACTGTGCAATGCAGCTCTGACCATGTTACCTAGTTCAGATAATGAACATCTGCAAGACAGCAAGCCAGCTCAGAGACCCCTCAAATGGAGAAGCTTCAAGAAGTACACAAAGCCTTCATCCTCAAGTTTGCAGTGGCAGTAAGAACTGGCCAGGCTGAATATCTCTTGTGTACGTACAGAAATGTATTGTCACCCAACTCCTCAGCTTAGCAGTAGCTGCTGTAGTGAGCCAGACAGCTTGGAAGGCTGCATTTTCCGTCTTGGCTCCTGAGTCACCAGATGGGTATGAAAAAAAAAGCCACTCCTCCTCCTCCTGGAGCCACCCACTCCCAGGCACTAAGCAACAAGAAAACACACAAGGGATTTGTTCAAGGCTGCAGAAGAACTTTCAGGTAGGCTCCATACACTCTTTTTGTTGAGCTTCTCTCCCTCCTTCCCAGCAGAACACCCCCTTCCATCTCACCTCCTCCACGCTAATTGCCTCCTTCATAAACTACTGTATGAAAGCCCTCTGGATTTTCACTCATATCTTCTTTCCATCTTTAGAAACCCTTTAGTTCTGCCTGGCCCAGCTTTTCCGCTGCTGACTGAATCCCACAGAAATTAGAAAAATATTTCTGTGTGAACTTGAGCCTTAGGCTGATCTGGCCTCACGAGGTGGTTGGAGCAATTGCCCTTGTTGTCCCCTTCTCTTAAGGTGACCTCGGTCAAGATTTTTCTCTCTGCTTTCTCTTTTAGGAAGTCCCCCACTCAAAGAATGAAATATTTTGGGAAATATTAAAAAGGAAGAATAAAGTATTTTCTGTAAAGGAGAAATAAAAAAAATACTTAGGGAGGCAGAAACCAGCCCCAGTTTCCCTGCCCCCCCAAGCAGAAACTGAGGAGGCCAACTTTTAGAAATACAGATTTGGTAATCCATTCAGACAGACTGAACAACAGACAACAGATAATCAGAGTTGGAAGGGACCTTGTAGGTCATCTAGTCCAACCCCCTGCCCAAGCGGGAGACCCTACACCATTTCTGACAAATGGCAGTCCAATCTCTTCTTGAAAGTCTCAAGTGATGGCGCTCCCACAACTTCCGAGGGCAACTTCTGTTCCATTGGTTGATTGTTCTCACTGTCAGAAAGTTTCTCCTTATTTCCAGGTTAAATCTCTCCTTGTTCAGTTTCCATCCATTATTCCTTGTCTGGCCTACAGGCGCTTTAGAAAATAGTCTGACTCCTTCCTCTCTGTGGCAGCCCCTCAAATATTGGAAGACTGCTATCTTGTCTCCCCCGGTCCTTCTCTTTATACTAGACTCGCCAAGCCCAGTTCCTGCAACCGTTCGTTGTATGTTTTAGCCTCCAGTCCCCTAATCATCCTGGTTGATCTTCTCTGTACTTTTTCTAGAGTCTCAACATCTTTTTTATAATGTGGTGAACAAAACTGGATGCAGTACTCTAGGTGTGGCCTTACTAAGGCTTTATAGAGTGGCATTAGTACCTCCCTTGATCTCTCTGTTAATGCAGCTTAGGATTGCATTAGCTTTTTTGGCTGCTGCTGCACACTGCTGGCTCATATTTAGCTGGTTGTCCACTAAGATTCCAAGATCCCTCTCACAGTTACTGCTATTGAGCCTGGTTTCACCCAGTCTATATGTGTACTTGGTTTTTCTTGTCTAAGTGTAGGACTTTACTTTTCTCTACATTGAATTTCATTTTGTTAGATATGGCCCAGTGTTCTAGTCTGTCAAGAACCCTCTGGATTTTGAGCCTATCTTCTTGGGTGTTAGCTATTCCTGCCAGCTTAGTATCATCTGCAAATTTGGTAAGTTCCCCTTCTATTCCCTCATCTAAATCGTTAATGAAGATATTGAAGAGTACTGGGCCTAAGACGGAACCTTGTGGCACCCCACTGCTTACTTCCCTCCATGTAGACTTAGACCCATTAAGGACTACTCGTTGAGTATGGTTTGTCAGCCAGTTGTGAGTCCATCTAGTGGTGGTGCTATCTATTCCACTTTTTTCCTGCTTACTAAGAAGTAGGTTGTAGTCTACTTTATCGAATGCCTTGCTGAAATCTAAATATATTATGTCCACAGTATTTTGCTGGTCTACTAATTTAGTCACTGTGTTGAAGAATGAAATAAGATTGGTTTGGCACGATCTGTTTTTAACAAACCCGTGCTGACTGCTAGTTATTACTTTACTTGTTTCTAGATGTTGGCAGATCTGTTTTTTTAGTATCTTTTCCAGTATCTTCCCGGGTATTGATGTTAGGCTGATTGGTCTATGGTTTCCTGGGTCTGTTTTTTTTTTCCTTTTTTGAAGATGGGAACCACATCAGCTCTTTTCCAGTCCTCTGGTGGTTCCCGGTGCTCCAGGATTTTTGAAAGATATGGTGCAGTGGTTCTGAGATGACCTCTGCCAGCTCCTTTAAAACTCTGGGATGTAATCCATCAGGCCCCGGTGATTTGTTTTCATCAAGATCAGACAGGTGTTCTCTTATTATTATTTTTTGCTTATTTTAACTTTTATTTCTGGTCTGTCTTTTACAGTTATGTTTTTGGTGGGTTGAGCTATAACAAACAAAAGGTTGGTAAAATAAGCTCAGACGAGCACCTAGGATTTACACTTCCCCTTTTGCCTATAGGGTCAGCCATGACCACATAGGAATCTGATAACAACCAATAGAATATTAAAGGACGTGTTCTTGCACAGGAACAGGAAGCTCAAATACAAAGTCCAAAGAAGGTATAAAACACGCCCACTCTCAACTCCATTTTGTCAGCTGGCCCCAGAATCACATGTGGTTGGTGATTCTGTTTCACCTTTCTTTCCAATTGGCCTCCATGTTGTTTCCAGCATCTTTCTCCCAGCTTGGAACTGAACCAGATGGATGTTCCTTCCAACACTCTCTTGACCTTAACATGTCTATCTGCTTTCCAGTGATGGCTCCGAAGCCCCGAAAGAAAAAGAAAGCACAGACGGCCAGGTCCAAGCTCAAAGCTTCAAGGGCCAATCTCAAGGACACTGTGGATCCCATGCCAGACAATGACTTGCTGCTGCCAGTACAACAGGAATATGAGAGCATCTGCCGAAACCTGGAGGATTTGAGAGGGAGGAGGGCACAGCTGAGGGCACAATATGATTTCCTCCAGCAAGAGGCACAAGATCTCCAGAATGAGAGCCGGGAGTTTGCCAGCTACCTAGCCAAACGAGCTCGAAGGCAGCAGGGTCTTGTGGTTTCTCTAAATGAAGAGAACCAGGAGTTGCTGCACCAAATCCAGAAGCAGCACCAAGAAGTGATTACCCGTTCCCAGGAGCAAGAGGCAGCCCTGCAGAAAGAGCTGTTCCAGAAGGAAGCTGAGCTGGCCCGTCTCAGCTCTGAATTGGAGGGACTGCACGAGGTCCAAGCCCTGAAACAAGAGCAGACAACCCGCATTCGGGAGCTGCAGAAGGAGTTGGCGGCTGCACAGAAGCAGCATACGCAACACCTGGAGGCAGCCAAGATACGAGCCTTGAAAGAGAAGATGGCCCAGGAACAGATGGCAGGGCAGGAAGTGGAGGGCTTGGCTCAGCAGGTGCAACAGTTGGCCTTGCGGTGCCTGCAGGAGCACAGCCAGACAGTCCGCCAGCAGAATAAGGAGCTGAAGAAGGAGCTGCACCAGCTGGTGCAGCGAGTACAGAAGCTGCAGGAGCACAAGCACCGATTGCAGAAGCAAATGGAGCAGCTGTGGCAGGAGCATGGCTGTTTGCAGGACATGGCCCACCTGCGTGGACGGTTGAGCGGTAAAGGTTCTGGCCTTGTGCTAGAGGAGGAGTGACATGGCAATGGCCAGGGGAGCTGCATTCAGCCAAGACAGTCAACTAGGACACTTGAACACTTAACAGAGGGACTGGCGCAGCATTGATTAGTTGGTGTGGTTTGGATTATTTTGGGAAGGAAGAATTAAACCCCTGCAGTAATCCAATTAGAAAGTGACCAAAACGTGAACTATTGAAAAAAACGGTATGTTTCATTTAGTTTACTTTATTGTCATTGCACCTGGTACAATGAAATGAAATACCATCTTCAGTGTACATTATGACTATGGAAATAAACACAAACACATATCTATCACATTATACACGTTGAATTGAAAATCCCTGATATTGCATTCATATTGCACTAGACCCATGATGGCGAACCTCTGGCACGTGTGTCACAAGTGGCACGCAGAGCCATTTGTGCTGGCATGCGAGCCACAGGCAAACTTACCTTACTGTGCATGCGCACGCCTCACAGCTGATTTTTTTTGTTGTTGTTGTTGGTTTGAGGCCTTTTTCGGCCTCCCAGAGGCTTGGAAAAAGCCTGTGCAAGGCTTCTCAGACTGAATTATAGGCCCTGTAATACCAGAAGTGACGAAACCCCAGGTCAGGTCCTCTTTTATGGTATGACTCAATGGGCAAAGAACTTTGGTTGCAATATAATGCTTGATCAATAGGAAAAAATGTGGACAAATGAAGTTTATATTGAAAGAAAACTTTTTTAAAATGATGTATGTATGTTGGCCCTTAATGGCTGAGAAATGGTCAAATAAGTGTATAAAGAAATTTCAAATGTATGTTGGAAATGTATTTGTAAAAATAGTACTTTCTATTCATCTCTGGTGGACGGTGACAAAACAGAGATATTGAGACCAGATCTTTATTTTAATTCAGAAGATTCTTGAAATAAATATAAAACTGAAACCAGAAGTCTTTTGCTGGATAAAAAAGTTTAAAAAAATGGAACTTTGTTACTATATGTGTTGACAGCAGCGAGACTTTTATTTGCACGAAGATGGAAAGATCTATCAATTCCCACAATGGAAGGACAAATGGTCAATAAGTGATGGAGTTGAGGAGAGGGCAAAAATGACTGAATATAATAGAATAACAAGAGTTGGAAGGGACCTTAGAGTTCTATCCAACCCTCTGCTTAGGCAGGAAACCCTACAGCATTTCAGGCAAATGGTTGTCCGATCTCTTTTAAAAACTTCCAGTGTTAGAGCATTCACAACTTCTGGAGACAAGTTGTTCCACTGATTAATTGATCTGTCAGGAAATGTCTCCTTAGTTCTAGGTTGCTTCTCTCCTTGATCAGTTTCCACTTGTCCTGCTTCTTGTCCTGCCCTCAGATGCTTTGGAGAATAGCTTGACTCCCTCTTCTTTGGGGCAACTTCTGTGATATTGGAACACTGTTATCATCATGCCTCCCCTAGTCCTTCTTTCCATTAAAATAAACATATCCAGTTCCACCAACTGTTCTTCATGTTTCAGCCCGTCATCTTTGTTGCTCTTCTCTGCACTCTTTCTAGAGTCTCAACATCTTTTTAACATCGTGGTGACCTAAACTGGATGCAACTAATTGACTGCTTTAATTAAAAAGAATTTATCTAGTTTTGTTTCCATTTGGAAATGACCTCTGGACTTTACTCAGAAAATAATGAAATTTTGATTTTAAGTTTTGACTTTGTTGTTATAGAAATGGCTTGAATTAATAGAAATGTAGAACAAAGAGTTTGAGGTTGTAACTTTTTTTATAATAAACATTGATAAACATTCAAAGAGATTGGAATGTGGATCACCACCCCCATTCATAACTGCTAAGGGAAACCAGCCCTCTCATTCCCTCACTTAGGATTCTTCAACCTGAAAATGACAAGACTACCAAGCATCCTCCAGGCATACAAGTAGGATGAGCATCTCCTACCAGGAGAGCATTGAAAATATCCTCAAATTTATTCCTTCTATACAGTTGGAGGATCAGTTTTTCATCTCCCATATGTCAAATAGTATACATGCAAGTATCACAATTTCAGAAACCTGCCCTCCAAAACAGTATCTCAGCTGCTATTAAGTCAATAAAAGGCTAGAAAATGCAGTGACACAGCATGCAGTGTATGGTATTAACCTTAGGCTTTCCAAATGTAGCAAATTTGGCCAATTGATGAGAGTTTGCATTATACAAACTTTTAAAAATGGATTCATTTAGAAATCAAGTTAAGCGTGTGAATATGAGTGGGGATCAAATTCTTCTTTCCCATTATCGTAGAAGTCATTTTTTAAATGGAATTCTTCTGAGTTTTGACACTGATAGGTGTAGACTGCATATACTAATAGATTTAATAGCTATTTATTTAGATCATTTAGCATTTAACTTGTTCATTTATTTTATGTTGTCCAATTATTTTCTTTTCCCCAAGGCTAATAAAATGTTAATATGAACCAATTGGGCTTGACTGAATACTTTGCCCAAGATAATTTGTCCTACTGCATGAATATAGTTTCGCATTGCCAGAGAAAACCTCGGTATACAAAGGGAAAGACAGGTTAATATATAACCCATGGCAGCTGAGGGATAAAGCCAACATAGCAGTCCTGTTGGGGACTGTTTTAAAGAAAGGGGAAAGTAATGCCAGACCAACTGAGTGAGGTTAATGCTTTCATGACATTTTAACGGTCTCAAAGGACCTTCCCAATGCCTACATGTTTTGCAACTCCTTACCTTGAGGCTCAATCCTTATCTGCAAGCGATCCTGAATAAAAACCCCTTGACTGGTCTGTCAGAGAAATAATCCCACTGTATGCTCCCTTGAGAAGCTTTGTTAGCATTATTACATATGATGCATGACCATAGCGGAGCCTGCCAATTATGGTTGCAGGTTGTGATCAAGTGAAGCGCTCACCTCACTTTATGATCCTGCTTTGGCTATTGGGGTGGTTAAGCAACTGTGCAGGTTGTTAGGGGGAGCATGGGGTGCCTCAGTGGTGGGGAAAATCCAGGGAGGCCTAGTGCATCTTCCCAGTTGACACGGGGCCTGCTTCCAGAACGGTGCCCATTTCCAGGTTGGTACCACATGGCTTCCATGTAGGAAGGCCATGCTGTGGATTGGCTGAAGGAGATCTATAAGAAAAATAACTGAGCCATGTTAGAGGGATGGGAGGAGGTGGGAAGAGAAAGGGGTTCCTAAAAAGGCTTCATCAATTAATTATTCAGGAAATAACTTTTGCACAATACAAGGGGACTTAATTTAGCCACAAGCAAGGCCAGATCAATTTGAGTTAAATGTAATTACTCACTAGATGAGTCCAGCCCATTTATTCAGGTTCTCCGCTCCTGTGTTAAATCCACTGGAAGGAATTCAGTTGTTTGCTTTTTATTATATACTAACAGTAAATGATAATTTTGACACTAAAAAAACCACACAACTGGAGTGATTAGTAATTTTATTTTCTATGTGGTATAATATTTCATAAGCATATGTTGCAACTTAATCCTATGCAAGCACTTGGCTCAGTATGTAACAGTATATAACAGATCTTGTTTTACTGCAACTAGACTGGAACAGTGGAATTTCAGGAAAGTCTTCTTACTCATGCTGTTGACCAGTTCTCCTCCCAGGCACTCTACTCTCTATCTTCACTGAACTTGCAAGAGGTGAATTCAAGCCAAGAATTTCTTCTCTTTCCTGTTTCCTGTGATTAAGAAACATGTCTTTCTTATTTCCAAGTGACAAAGCTATAACTGCAGTCACTTTATGGCCCTTTAAAAAGAAAATGTGGACTGTTTGCCATGGAAAAAAAATCTTATATCTAAATATAAATGTATTTATATCTGTTTCTTAGGGAAGATGGAAAATCCCCCCTCTCCTTTCCAAGATGGCTCTCTTTCCAGCATTTGGGATTGCAGATGCTGAAACATTTCAAAGGAAAAAAAGCCTCAAATAGTTGAAGTCAGGATTTGGGGAGCAATTTGAGATCAATTGACTCCCAAGTCCTCTCCCTGCTAGATTCTTACATATTACATTTGAGAACTTAAGTACATTTTCTCATGTAGCATGCAATGGAATGACTCTGAAAAACTTGGAAAACTTTCTACTTCCAAAGGGCCAGAGTTCATCTGGAAGAGCATTTTTCAATCTTGGCAATTTTAAGTGGGGTGGACTTCAACTCCCAAAATTCCTCAGCCAGCAGGTCCTTAAAGTTGCCAACTAGTAACTAGCAGGACTATTAGTAGTTGGATTTTACTCCTCAAACCAATCCCCTCTCTCTTCCTCCCCCCAAGTTTTGCTAAGTACATGCTCCCTAAGTATAAGATACTCCTGCTGTACCTGTCCTGCAATGCAGAAATTCCTGCAAGAGGCTATTTCTTCACCCTTCTGTGACTGAATTTCAAAGGGAGAGAATCCTCTTCTTCCAGGCTCCTAGTTTCACAGTCTGCCATCTTAGAATGGCTGACTTTGACCCCCTGCCGTTGGTTCTGATCTGGTCCTAGCCTTGGTGACTTCTTTGCAGTGGCGTTCCGCAGCTTCTTCTTACGGCTCCGACTGGAGACGTGCTTCTTGCGTTGCCTTTTCTGCTCAGCCTCCTTTTGCTGCAGCTTTACCAGTTTTTCAAAACTCTTGGTGGGGTTTGTGTTATCAAACCAGTCCTGAGGGGAAGAGGCACAATACAAATGCTGGGCACACACTGATGACCTTGACTCTCAGTACAGGAAAAAGTTTGAACCCTTCTCCCTCTCCCACCTGTGAAGAATAGGCAGAAAAAGGGCCTAAAACCATGGAGTGTGGGAAAACACGCACAGGTCCATGCTTTCGAGACCAACTCCTCACCTCAGAATGCACAGTGTTTATATGGTATTTGACCCCACTCTCAGACACAAACTCCTTCTCACAAATCAAACACTTGTACTTCCCAGCCACAAACTCGCCCTGTAATTAAGGAAAGACAAAATCATTAGCATTCCTAGCAATGACAGTGAACAATAAGGAAAAGAAGTGAGAATAAGCAACAGTTTTTATTCTGGGGAAATTTGTACTATGGTGGCTTTCCTCTGGATCACGCTGAAGACATCTAAAACATCATAATCCTTTTCTTATTCATGGAAAAATCAGAGTGAAATGGTCTGGAGGAAAAACAAAAGGTTCTTTCTGTCTTCACAGGTAATATTTTTCACAAACTAAGTGAGGGAGCCAAACGGATATCACTTAAAGGGGGCAAAGTCTTACATACAAATTATAAATCTTTTGGAGATGACAGATCTGGCAGAAAATACGTTGGCATTGACTGTATGCCTAGTTTCCCTTGCTTCCTAGGACTTTTCTTGGCAACAACTGAGAAGGCCCTCCATACAGCTTATCAACGGGATACATACCAGGGTGCAATTGCCCAGATGGGCCTTAAGACCAGAGATGCTGCCGTAGACACACTCACAACCCTTGAGAGAAATAAAACAGAAATAAGGTCACTATGTAAAGGTTGAGTGACCTAGGCTGATAACTATGAGAAAAAAGGATTTCATGCAAGCTATAACAACTATTCATCAGTTGGTGTGTGTTTGGGCAAGAGGCTTTCCTTTGTGCCTGTAGAGGATATGACAGAAAGACAGATATAAAAGGTTCACAGATCTGCAGATTATGCAACAAACTCCAAGGAGTACTTCACAGATGTTTTATATATTGAGCCAGTTTGGAAATAAGATGAAACTGTTCCATTGAAGCAGTTAATCAGTATCACATTTCTAATGAAATTGCGATGGGGAAAAGAACTAGTTTTAACTGCAAACCATACTCCCTGCTCACCAAATTCAATCTTACCTGGCGGGGGCTATAGTTACCTGGTTGGGGCAATGGACCCGTCTATAGGTCTTTATTTCTGACCTCCACTTGCACAGAACCTCCTGGCTCACAGCAGGCATCCCTGGTCGAGTATATTTGAGCTGAGACAGGAGAACAGAACAAAAGCAAAAAACTAGAGTTCAGGAACTGGCACTCTATAAATTCTTTTTTAAATGAAGCTGCCCTTTCTACCTACTGTGTTTGAGCCAATCATCCTTTCTTAAAGAGCTTTGATGTCAGGCAAGATCAATGCCTAATCAAGCTCACCTATATTCAGGCAGATGACTCTCAATTTGCCAGCAACTATACATATTAGAGTTAGAAAAATCTAACATAAAAGACAGAGACTGTTAGCAAGGCTAAAGCCAACTGGAATGGGTTATTGATTACATGTCAAGGATGGCCAACTTGTAAAAGGATTCTGGGTAGTTTACAATTCTAAAAAAATACATTTCAAAAAATCATGAACACCCAGACAAAATCACACTAAGAACTTCCAATTTCCTGTACAAGAGGGGCAAACACCTGGTCACCAAAGTCTTGGAAATGATACACAAAGTCCTTCTAAGGACAAATTCTAATCATAAACATCATCCCTAATAGTCTTGCATGTCCCACAGAAAAAATGGAAAATTACATCAAGTCATAGAAGAACTGGTTTTGTACATATAATTTAAAAGAAAGCATGGTTGCACTAACTCTGTGTTGATTTAATAAACCTTCCAGACGCTTCTATTTAGTTCAGGTCTACTTCCTAAGGATCATATAGTGCCTCTTTGCTTCACTCCATGTATGCAACATTCCAAGGAGGGTGTAAATAAATTAGTTTGGATACCCAGTTATGAACAGAGATTTGGGATTATTTGTAATCTCAAAAACAGGGCAAATTATACCTCAGGAACTGCAAATGCAAACTCTCATCCTGGAATGGCTCAATCACTGTCTGAAGGAATAAGGAAAGGTAATTCTTCCCAGAACTTTATATACAGTCATAGCCAGTAATAGAACTGTTGCCATGGATGCTTCACTGATCTGAAGTCACAAAACTGAAATAAAACTATGTGCCCCAAGCACCAATTTGCTCCTCTCAAACAGTTAGAACTTTTACTTCTGGTATTTCATTTCTTAGCTACACAGACCTTGGACAATTTCCCTCTTTACAGAACATGCACATCTTGTACCTTCCGATCATCAGGAACAAGATCCTGCAAGACTTTCCTCTTTGGCCACTCTTTTACGAGTTCTTCATTAGCCAATTCATGCAGGTAGTAGGCAGCCACCTTAGCAGACTTCCTCTGGATTCTGCCTATGCTGCTTGATTCCATGCTTGAGTCCTTCAGAGGAGTTGTCCTGCTGTCTTCATGGAGAAATGACACCTGACAGGAAAAGCCAATGATAACTGTTTTTTTTTCAGTCACTGCCTGTTTACACTATTCAAAGACCTGGGAAGAGAATCGAACAATAAGAACTGATTCTTATTATAGAATCAGAAATACTACGACACAACAGAATTTCTGAATATTGTTGTGGGCCTCGGCTTTTTCTTCCCCATGCAACAATTAATCTTGTGCCCTAGTAAGTGCTTTTTCAAAAAGAAAATGACTTGAAATCCTTGTGATGGCTCGTGAAGGCGAAGAAGTCAAGAGACAGACTAAAAGGATGCTTATCTGCTCCCCCAGCCATTCTCCCCAGATTCACTACCCCAAAGAACTCACAGGTCCATGCTCAGATTTCAAGTGGTAAACAAGGCCTGCCTTGGACCGATATGCTTTATTGCAGTGGTGGCATTTTAAGGCCATCTTCTCCAGTTCGGCAGCTGCTTTTCCACATTTCTGTGTGTGGTAGAGATACCCCATTATGCTGGTGAAGCTGCCTGTACATCCCTGTAGAAGCAGGCAGAGAAAAAGAGTGGTCAGTTCCTGAGTCCCGAGAAAGAGAAGATAGATGCATTATTTTTTTCCCTACCTATGGTCAGAAATCCAGAAGACAAGTCTAACCCGCTGGCCCACCACTCCCCATGAACAGGCAAACTTATTCTTCTTGAGACTTGGGAAAGTCCACTTGAGCTGCAAAGATGTCCCTCAGCCTTAAGCAGCTGGAGCTCACCTCTCTTGTGCACTTGAGCTTCCCCATGCGTTTCAGGACTCTCCGCAAACACTCTCGCTCGCTCTGCTTATCCAACTGGCTGGCTTCCTTCCTAATGGGCTGCATAAAAGCAGAGAACAGAAAGACTAACCCAAGGCTATCGTTTACAGCAAATCAAAGCAAGTTTACCTTACAAAGAAAAAACAAGACAGGCAACGGAAGTTTAAAATCCTGCAAGTCAGTCACAGGAGGACCTTGGATATCAGTCCATTCTCCCAACTGGGCTATATGAGAAATTTCTGACTTTTCAGTGCTGCTGAGGCATGAGACCTGACAGGGGCTTCTGAACAAAGCACTGAGCTATTATTTTAGCAATGCAGCAAGTTGTTGCAGAGGGGTCACATCCAATTTCCAAGTGGTAGGTAGCCTAAATGTTCAAGTGGACTATCCTGGAAGCCCCAAGATCCTTCCTGGACAAGACTTTTTATAGATATATAGATTATATACTTTGCACCATACCAGACTGTTGTGATCTGCCATGATGTGATACTTCATTCCTGCAAGAGAGCGCAGCTGTTTCCCACAGTGCTGACATGTGAACATCTCCTAGGAATAGAAAGTGTTAAGACAGCCGAGAGTTTAGGCTGCAATGGTTATGCGCTATCCTAGCTCTCCCTCCATTCAATGGTACTGAATGATGGTGTCCACTCTTAGCATTATAGAATATCCTCATTCTAAACAATTTAGGGGAGTTTCACCTAAAACATCTTTCTTGCACACATGTATACATTTCAAAATACGGATTTCAAACTAAACTAAAAGGCAAATACAACTCAATAAAGAAACAGTACACAAAGGGGGGGAAATCCCGGTATTACATTTACATTGTTGAATCTGAACTAATGATGTCTCACCAGGGAATATTCATTCAATATAAATATTGAATAAATAAAATTTCACTTTGGAGAACCAAATTTAAAATAAAGTTGAAATCTAATATCTTTAGACATGTTTGTCATGCTAGCGCACTTTTTATATTGTGCAGTTATGGTAAAAAGAATATTATTGAAATTGGAAACAAGCAATTAAAATGATCAACTTTTGGATCTCTTCCGCCTGAATACATATTTTGGCATTTTTTAGTTTGATAAAAAAGATCAATAAAGAGGGAGGGGCACAACAGAAATTCATATAAATTAGAATTCTAATGTATTATCTCATTCTGACCATATCACTGTATATAAGCCAGTGTGCACTAAGCAGAACTTCAAAAGACAAAGGAAACATGGTTTGGGATGCGTTAGGGAAATAACTGTCTGATCACCCAGATTAAAGATGAAATGTTGGAATGGCTGCCCCTTCTTTGGATGTCCTAACAGAATACACAGGGACTGCATTTCCCATCTCCTCACCTGGTGGCAATTTGCCATATGCTTTTTCAATCCTTCCACCGTCTTCCTCACTACACATCTGCAGATTGGGCAAGTGACACGGCCCTTGTCCAGAATCTCCAAGTACCACTGCTCTTCTAAGCTTCCTGCCAGAGCACAGGATGGTGATGATTCAACATTTTAATCTTCTCTGTAGGTAACCCAAGTGGGCTTTCCTTTTGAAGAGCGACAAGGTCAGAACAGAACCACCAAAATGGCAGGGTTAAAGCACCTCCAGCACAATAAAAATGGTGTGTGTATGGGGGGGGGCACTTTAGTTTAGAGAAGTGGCAAGTAAAGAGGGGGATATGGATACAAAATCAGGCATGGTGCTGTAGACTGGGAGATTGAGGACGGGCAAAGGAAGCATATATTCATGATGTTTGAATGGGCTACTTCCTGGATTAGAGGCAGAGGGCTCCTACATTCCAGCCACTGTAGAGGAACAAAGTTCATATCCTGCTTACGGAAGCAGAGCCAATGAATTTTGGATGATCTCGGAAGTGATCTAGATCAAACCTTGATGAATACAGGATCCAACTTATAGCATTCTTAATAGACAGCCAGTTTTTTGCCAAATAATTTCCAGCAAGACAACCCAGTATCTCCCAATGTGTTCCTCTACCAAACAAGAATTTGGTAAAACATTACTGGACTCGATATGTCTTTTGTCTAAGTCAGCTATAAGGTGCTTAGAAGTGAGGCTATTCTCTCAGAAAGATTTGGGCTGCAATTTGCTATGCAGAGAAATAAGTTCTAATGAACATCAGAGAAGATTTGTATTGGCTCCATTTGCCTCTAGAGCAGGGGTGTCAAACTCAAGGCCCGCGGGTTGGATCCGGCCTGAAGGGTGCTTAGGGCCACCCTGGAAACAGCGAAGGACCTGCCCACGGTGCCTTTGCCAGTGAATACGGAGCTTGGGAGGGCTGTGTGCAGCCCACTCGAGCTTTGTTTACGGCTGTGATGGCCTCTGCAACCCTCTGTCAGCAAAAACGGAGCTCGGGAGGGTCGCACTTTTGCTGGCAGAGCCCCACAGGTGCCCCCAACACGAGTGATGTTGAGCTGGCCCTGCCCACCCTGGCCCCACCCTCCCAGCCCCCCCACAAGGTAAAACACAACCCTGATGCAGCCCTCCATGAAGTCAAGTTTGGCACTCCTGCTCTGGGGCATCTTTCTTTCCAAAATAAAATTGCTTTGCAATTATCTGCAAAAATAGCTTTGCCTGAAAATGTCCCAAAGCTGCTTTTTTGGGGGTGGTGGGGGTGGTGGTGGTGTGTGGCAACTGGACTTCCTTGCTTTTTCTTGAAGATGTTTCACTTCTCCTGGAAGCTTCTTCAGTTCTAACTGGGAAAGGAAGGATTTATACTCTTTTCAGTCAGCCAGTTGTTAACACTTGAGAATCATTGAAATCTCTTGGGAGTTAATCTGTGTTCCCAGAGTGCCTGAATCAGAGTGCAAACAAGTATGGAACCATCTTGGGACCGCTGAAAGGACTGCACTGTAAACAAGAGATTTTGTTTCCCTAATGTGCAAGTCTGCACATGCCTCACTGCATTACACTGCATATACAACACTGCACTGGGTGTTTTGTCTTTGGAGTGGACAACCTCTTTTCTTCCAGCGAAAGGAAAAAGAGAAAGAACAAAAACACATCACTGAAGCACTCAAAGGTACGGCTATCCCAACTGGGCCTTTGTCAAATCCACAAAAAGATCCAGTAGGAGCACTTTCACTGCAGACAAAGAAGAGAAACAACTTTGTCATTTCATTCCATGGAAGGAGCATCATAAATTTTTCCTTTCCCACCAGTTAGCTAGAACTGAAGAAGCTTCTCGGAGGAGAAATGAAAGGTCTTCAAGAAAACTCAGGAAAGTCCAGTTGCTGTTTGAAAAAAAGCTCCTTTGGGAAAACCATGACTTGGATGACTGAGAATCTCCATAGACCTTTGCCTGAAAAGCACTAGGTAGGATTCTCTTCTTATAGCTTTATGTAGGTATCTCTAGTATTGCTAGTATATAGTATATAGATACTATTACTCTTTGGCAGTATACGTATCCTTTTTTGGCTGCACATGTAAAATGCCAAGTCTCCTTTTCCAATTCTACTGCAAAATGGAAAGCTGTATAAGCCTTTTCCAATGCTGTTGTCCTAAACTGCGATAGCTCTTACTTGTTATTTCTACAATACTCATATATTCTTTCTAACAAGAATTTTATATGGGATTCTGCATCTTACCTGCCGCATATGTTGATGGTTCTGACTTTCTAGAGCACTTTTTGGACTTTGGACTAGCACTAGGTTGTTTTCCCACTGACTGTCTTTTTCCTGGGAGAAAGACAAGCAATTGTGAGATTTTTCATTTACACCTGAGAAAAACTCACCTAAATACTGAAGATCCTCAAATTGGCATTAGGGAAAGATAGAAGAAAAATCAAAACAAACAAACACAGACTGGATCAACTGAGAATCCATCAAAGGAAACAAATATATGTGGTCTCCTAATCTATGCCAAACAGAAAATTGGGAACACCACTCTACTCACCAGAAATTTTTTGCTTCTTTTTGGGAAGTTGTTTGTAGTCTTCTTCATCATCTTGTTCCATCTTATGCTTTGCCTTGGAGTGGGAATCTCCAGCTTGGGAGAGATACCACATTAGCTTTTTTATGTTTATAGATTTAAAAAAGCAAATACAGGTTCAAGACATATGCAACTGTAGCCTAAATGATTTTGTGTGTGTGTGCCTTCAAGTCAATTTTGACTTTTGGTGACTTCTTGGACTAGTCCCTATAGCTTCCTTGGCAATATTTTTAGAAGTGTCTTGTCACTTCCTCCTTTGCTACAGCTGAGAGAAAGTGACTAGCCCAAAATCACCTAGGTGGCATCGTGGGTATAGAATTTACAGAGCTAACCCTAACTTTACCATTATAGTAAACCAACTGTCCTAATAAAAACATCAATCAAATAATGTCTACTTTTTGTAGTTGTTTACTCAGTCTCTCTTAAAAAGATTAAATTTAACACGAAATAAGACTAATTACAAAGTGGCTTTGCAAAATGCCAAGAAGAAACAATATTATCGGAGCTCATGACTTCAAGTTGGGTCAATTACTTAGCCAGCTAAAGTATCCATCGCTGCAGTTACATTGTAAATAAAACTTTAGGCATAGATCATATTTTCTGCTTCCTTTTATAATCAGACTCTGACATATAATTAAAGTTTAAAATTACTAAATTAAAAAGAAGCAGTTACAGAATATGTCATTTGCACTCAAAGAGAAAGGATGCTATACACCATCTATTTCTACAAGGGACTATTATATACGAATATGATTTTAACAAATCATTAGAAACTTGCAACTCTCTAATCAAGACAGAGCAGGAAAATTTGATATATTCCAAATAGAGAAATTTCTTTCTAATTCTAAAGGAGAGACACCAAATATATTTGTTATATTATTATTATTCATTCACTTATGGTTCTAATTTACCACCAGATTACTCCAATGGTTTACAATACATCCAATAAAAACATAACACTAGTACTTGTTATATATAAATAAAACCCATAAGCTTCATTATGCTCACGCTATTAAGTCTCGTTTATCTTCAAAACTCATCCATACCTTTCTTCTCCTCTTCCATAATAGCCTTGACAGAAGGCTTCATCCCTTTCATCTCAAATCAGTACCTGGCCCATGAATGACTTCATTATGTCCAAGGCCTGACCCTCTACTTGCTGGCTCTGAGAAGAAGAGAAAGCATCACTATTCATACAGTACCTCATCAAGCCACACATAAAATCTGGCAGGTGCGATTTGCACACGCTAAGCTTCATTACTTTTAATATTGGTCTGCTTTTTTTTTGAGTTCTACTGAGTATGGAACTAAACCCATGTGATCCAACTTGTGGTTCAATTTATCATGCAAGCTCAGAAAATGGTTTAATTCAATGACTAGTAAAACATTGCAGCCAAATGTCAAAACAACTTCAGGTGATAATCAGTATGTTTGTTATTAGAAAGAGCATATAAGCAGAAATGATAAGTAGAGAAGTTGAGTTCGCAAGTCCGTTACTTCCTTGGTGACTTCAAAAAATCCTTTGCATGGCATTCCCTCCCCCCCCCCAATGAAGCAACTGATTTCTAACTAAGTAGCACCTTGAACTGGAGCTAAAGTTAAATAAATGCGGTTTTCTTCAGAACTGATACACACTGTAATCCTTGGAATGAGAGAGGTCTTTTAACACAGAGTCCCATCCTCTATTCAACAGATATAAATCATCTGGTTACATGTAGATCTTAACGTTACTATTTAACATATTTTTTTAACAATGTATTTTACTGGCAGTTTTGGAAGGGCGTGGAATTTGAGCTTTGGTAGCCATAAACTGATTGGTTTCGTTAACTATGTTTTTTCTAAATTTTTACTGTACAAAGGCATGTAATTATTGGTTATCTTAAGTTTTAATTATTTTTCAACTGGCTACAGGTTGTGCACCTTGCTGAAAGGCAAACTATGAAAGTTATCTTTATGAACAGAGGAAGGTAGACTCAGTTTTCAATCCTTCCAAAGTCAGTAAAACGAGGACCCAGATTGTTGGCAATATGCTGGCTCTGTAAACCACTTAGAGAGAGCTATAAAGCACTATGAAGCGGTATATAAGTCTAAGTGCTATTGCTATATTGCTAATATAAAATGAAAGCATTCCTAACAGATAGCTATCCAGCCTCCACCTGAGCACATCCAATGATTACTCCATTTATTCTGTGCCAGTGTTTCTCAACCTTGGCAGCTTGAAGATGGGTGTATTTCAATTCCCAGAATCCCCCTGCCAGGCTAGCTGGTGAGTCCACCCACCTTCTGGGAGTTGAAGTCTACCCACCTTAAAGGTGCTGAGGTGAGAAACACTGTTCTATGCACATGACCTAAAATTTTGAGAGAAAATTTAAATTTGTGATAGAAGAACCACTTTGATGCACTGGATAATGCATCAGGATGGAAATGGGGAGACCATGAATTTTAATTCCACTTTTAGGCGCAAAGCCACCTGGAGTAACCTTGGGACAGTCACACTCTCTGAGCCCTAGGAAAGAAGCACAGGTAGTCCTCGACTTACAAACGCAATTGTGCCCCAAAATTATGTTGCCAAGTGAGACATTTGTTAGGGTTAGGGTGAGTTTTGCCCCCATTTTACGACCTTTCTTGCCATACTTGTTAAATGAATCACTGCAGCTCATAAGTTAGCAACTCGCTTGTTAAGTGAACCTGGCTTCCCTGTCACAAAAGGTGATCCCATGACTCCGGGACTGCAACTGCAACCGTCGTAAATATGAACCAGGCGCCAAGCCTCTGAATTTTGATGACATGATCGATCTGCAAAAGTTGGAACTGTGACAAACGGTCATCAATCCCGTTTTCCAGTGGCACTTTTGAACGGCCACTAAACGAACGGTTGTAAGCCGAGGACGACCTGTAAGCGCAAACCACTTCCGGAAAAACCTTCCCACACACACACACGCGCGCGCGCGCACACAAACTGCAGGCGGGGCCTTAGGAATCAAAACCGACCCGAAGGCACAAAATAACGCAGCGTAAATAATACATTTATAGACCCCACAAAGCTGCCGAAACCCAACAGCAGGCTAATAATTGAGTTAACTAAGTAAATAGGCGGGAAACGTACCGACGCCCTCAGTCCCTAAGCGAAGAGGGGAAAACACCGCGGAAACCGACGGTTCCTTCCAGGGCAGAACGAATGGGCGGCCGGCTTAAACTACGCAATCTTCCTTCGCTCCCAAAGGGCCACGAGCCTCGCTCTCTCCAACGGACCCCCTTCGCTTTAGGCAACGGCGGAGCTCCGGCCGCCTTCCCAGCAGCCGGCCGTATGACTCACCTTTGCGACAGGTTGCTTCCCTTGCGCGGCGATTCGGCGCGGGATCCCGAGATCAAGGAAACGGGACCTTCGCTCGAGGAGCCACGCAAAAGGAGGCGGTCCTTTAAACAGCACCCAGCCCGACCGGGTCCTCCCCTTCGAGCCTCAGAGGAAGCGGAAAGGCGAGAGGCGATTGTTTCCCCTTCCTGGTTGCCTAGGTGACGCAAAGTTTCACTTACGCAGGGCACGCCGCCGAGAACGTCCTTTCTGTTCCGCCGCGGCCTTTTCTTAGAACGGGGACTCTTACGATTAGAAACCCCCTCCGTGACGATGGCACATTATAATTGCCCACTCTAGCTATCGCCGCTCTATGTCGAAAAGGATTGGTGGGTCAAAGTTCATCAGGAACACTGTGCGGGGGTGGGGAACGATGGCCCTTTTATGACTTGTGGACTTCAACTCCCAGAATTCCTGATCCGCAGGCTAGCTCAGGAATTCTGGGAGTTGAAGTTCCACAAGTCGATAATAGGGCCATCGTTTCCCCCGTCCTTGTGCTGTAAACAGAGGAAAGGCGGAACGGCCGTTATCGCCTGTCAGGGAAGAAGGAAGCGTAGCAAGACTCGAGCCGGTGCCAAGACTCGAGCCGGTCCGGGTGGCATCTTTGAAAATGTTCTCTAAGGGACGGTACAGGGTATAAGAATAATATGACGGGATTGTTGTTCGGCAGCCTAATTTTTCGAGAGGAGAAGCCCGTTCAGTGGAAGGTGTTGAGGAAAACTATTCGAATAGTTCCCATGCTCCACCAATGGTGGCGATGTCTATGGAGTCGTTGTTCTTTTCCAATTTCTCTCTCTCTTGGCATCTCTATGGTCAAAAGCTTGGCTTCCTTTACTCCCCCCCCTTTTTTTGGGGGGAGCAAGAGAAAGCCCCGGAAGTCAAAGAAAGCGGATGAGACGGCGGCAAAATGGCAGCTGCCGGTGGGGCAGCGAGTTCTGCATCCGGAGCCCCAATATGCGTCCTGGTGCTGGGAATGGCTGGCTCTGGCAAGACGGCCCTGGTGCAGGTGCGGGGCGGAGCGGGAAGGGGATCGACCGGGGGGGGGGAGGAGGAGGCTCTTAAGAGGGCTGCTTGGTCCCCTTGCTGGCTTCTTTTGAGCTGACCTACGGTTTGTTTTCCATAGAGACTGATTGCCTCCCTGCATAGTAAGAATTCTCCTCCGTATGTCATCAATCTGGATCCCGCAGTTTACGAGCTGCCTTTCCAGGCCAATATCGGTGAGCACCTACCGTGGTTGTCTACGTACTTTGCCAGAGTTATTTTCTTCAGAAAAATATGAGAGTATTTATTCGTTTTTTTGCTATAAAGCACAAACATGTAAATCTTTGGTTCAGGGTGAAATTTAGGGACTGCAGATATCCAAGCAACTGCATTGTGTGTGTAAGCTGCCACACATTTAGCCCATATGGCCACCTATATGGGCATGGTGGCTCCTTTGCCTTCCCCCAGTTGTAGGTGCCATAGATCCAGCAGAGAGTGTCCCACACAAGGATGCTATTATTCCAAGTACCTTGACTATTGCCAACTGAATGGGGTTGCTGTAAGTGTAAGATGTGAGAAGGTGAATAGCTTTCCTTATGATTGCAGAGCACAGTTGAAGCGGCTCAGTATTTGCAGGCTTGTTCTGTATATAACAAAGGGATAAATGGTAGATTTTATTCTGTTTTAAGGAATTGATTACATTGAACTGGATCACAATAATATGAATTGATGATGACTTAATCTATAGTCTAACGTTAATTTTAAATCTTTGTTGAAAGTTGCTTAGGATGGATTGGAAATCTGTATGTTTAGATTATGATTTCCACATTTACTTGAAGTGAAATTACCTAGAGCAAGGGTGTCAAGCTGGCAGCCCACAGGCCAGATACGTCACACGCAGGCCATGCCCACTGCAGCTCTGCAAAGGCAAAAAATGTTGCAATATGCCATGTGACGCGATCAAGTTTGACACCCATGACCTAGGGAGTCTTAAGGAAACATTAGAGCTGCACTTAAGATGATGAACAAGTGTTGAGAAAGTAGGAAAAATTGGGGAGGGTGTTAAATTTAAAAGTAAATTATGTTCTGTTTATTCAAGCAGAACAGTAAAGCAACAATAAGATATGTTCCTTCTAAATTTGTTTTAAAATTAGGCTTCGTATAATTTCCATCCTCTGTTTTCCTTTTTTTTTTTTTAAAGATATCCGGGACACAGTGAATTACAAAGAAGTCATGAAGCAGTATCCTTGCCTTATTTGGCTATTTCTTCAAAATGTAGCATTATCACTATTTATTTATTTGTGTGTATATTGCTGGATGTACATGCTGTTCCATTCATGTCTGACTGTAGTATAGCTTTCTATTGATCTCTTGTGGGATTGCGCTGGGGAATATGCTGACCCAGTGAATTGGATTTCTTCAACTTTTCCTGACCTAGCTCCAGATATGCGCTGGGCCCAAACGGTGGCATTGTGACATCCCTCAATCTTTTTGCTACAAGATTTGACCAGGTACATGTTAGCTTAACTGATTTTGCTGGTATACAGTATACAATATCGGTAAGCTGATGAATATTCTTTTCTGAAAATTTCAGTATTCTGGGCTATATTTAGCAATAGCAAAGTTTTCCCATTGAGCTATACAGCACACACTATAAACAGTTTGATAACCCAAGGGATTATGGCTTGTCTGGTCATTGCTGAAGTTTGGAGAAGTTAACTGCCAGTGTTTTGAGGTCAGTGAAATGAGGACCCAAATTGTTAAGAGCATACTGACTCTCTAAACCAGTGATCCCCAACCTTTTTTATGCCGCGGCCCGGTTCCGGCATCAGCTGGGCGCCGCGGCCCGGTACCGGCATCAGCTGGGCGCCACCATCTTTTTGATGAAAAAGTGCTTCCGGTGACCTCACTGGAAGCACTTTTCATCAAAAAGATGGTGGCGCCAGCGCTCGGTGAGCTTTTCTAAAAAAAGCCATTTCTACCCGGAAAAGCTCACCGAGAGTGCTGGCGCGCCATCTTTTTGATGAAAAGTGCTTCCGGTGAGCTTTCTACCGGAAAAGCTCACCGGAAGCACTTTTTCATCAAAAAGATGGCGGCCCAGCAACCAGCGGCCCGGTAGGAGTTGTTCCATGGACCGGTACACGGTCCGCGGACCGGTGGTTGGGGACCCCTGCTCTAAACCACATAGAGGGGCTATAAAGCATTATGAAGCGGTATATAAATCTAATTGCTATAGCTGCAAATTGAAGAATGTCACTACAGTAATTTTGTGATACTAAGAGCCCTTTGCTTTAGTAGCTCTTCTGCAAACTCCAGTTTTATTTCTGTATGCAAACTGTATTTTCTCTTTAATTTTTATCAGGTGATGAAGTTCATTGAAAAAAGACAGACTGCATCCCAGTGAGTCAATGATAAATCTGATGCTGGGAGGAAGGGGGTGGCCACTGGCAGGCCCCTTTTTAAGAAGGGGCATATATGCATTCCTTATTTTAAATAGACCTGCCTTACATAGGAAAAGTTGCCTTTTTTTCCCTTATAGATCTTGTTAACATTATCTTAGTTTTTAACCTGTGCAACTCACAAAATGATAAAATGACACAACAATAAATTAGAAGAAATAATCAGGTGATATTACTCAGAATCCTAGGTCTAAAATTAGAATTTAAAATACCTATTATGTCAAAAGCCTACTGGATGGGTATATCAAAGGGACCCAGAGTTCTAAAACTAGGACATGGTGGTTTTAAAAAATTGTGTTCAGCAGTATTTTAAAATGAGATTCAAATACTGGCAAAGCATGTGTCAAGTCGTCTTTGGAAAAGAAGTAGTCCAGCAATCAATTGTGATGACTTAATAAGTGGTGGGGTTCTCCAACCTTTTTGGAAAGCTATGGATACATATGAAATTATGAAAATTATTGTATATTCAGTCACAAAATACTGAGAGTAGTCCCACATTTTTTCCTCACACAGGTGAGGTAAACATTTGGTTGGGTTTTGTGTGTGTGTGTGTGATTTGGAATATTTTGAAATGAGTTTCAATTCCTAAATGAATAAAAAAAAGATTTAAACAGGGCTGAAGTGGCATATGAAATATTTTAGAAATATTCCTTTGAGCAACTAATTATGCCTTATCTCTCCTAAATCTCTTGAACTAAAATGGTCATTTACATTAATTTGATAAGGAAAATGGTTCACAAATTCATCCTTTGTTTTGAAAAGGAAATAATTAAACCTGGACTCAGCTCTTGTCTGTGTGGGTAGTGGCTCTGGCTTGAATTTCAGAAACAGAAACGAACAAGTACATACTGCTGTCTTTATGAAGACATAAATTGTTTTCTGTATATTCTGAGTGGGTGTGAGAACAAATCTTTTCTCTTGCAGGTATGTCCTAATAGATACACCTGGGCAGATTGAAGTGTTTACTTGGTCTGCCTCTGGCACTATCATCACAGAAGCCCTGGTTAGTGACTTCTATTCATCTGATGTTGGGAGTTAATTAAGGATGAGGGAAACACTCTGCTTTGTTAACAATGATCCTAATATGTCTATTTAGGCTTCCTCTTTCCCATCGGTGGTGGTTTATGTGATGGACACATCTCGCAGCACTAATCCTGTTACCTTCATGTCTAATATGCTGTATGCTTGCAGGTAGGAGGCACTTTCCCACTTTCCTTACAATTCCTCTTTTTCTTTGTGGGATAAAGCCCTGGTTTTTTAAAAAAATTCTAATGTAGTTCTTGTTCTCACAGACTTTTTATTTACATGCACCAATTGCTTTCCCAGCACAAACATTCACTGTATTTAATTGGTTTATATCTGGTTTCCTAAACAAAAATGTAAATCACCTTACAACAGATGATTTAGAAAAGTATGTTATAAATTTAAAAGCCAGGAAAAATTCAAGCATCTCCACCAGGAAAGCTGATTTCAGAGGGGTATGTGTGTGTTACTCAGAGTGTGTGCTGCCTCCAAAAGCTCCTACTTGTTCCTACTTTCCTTTGTCTTTTGCTGTCTATAATCTTTTATTTCATATCATTTTTCCTTTTTTGTTTATGTTTCTGTAGTTTTGAATGGTGTGCAAAATTCTTTTTCAGTAAAAGTATTAAAGCAACAAACTGTTTCATGCCTTAGGCCACCTTTTTATCTCTGATCATCCACTCTTTTTTCAGCATCCTATACAAAACGAAGCTCCCATTCATAGTGGTCATGAACAAGGTGAGTGGAGTGTTCCATAATCCACTACATGCTAGATATCAATGAGATCATCTTTTAATATTAAATCAACACTGTCTTTCTGCCCTACCTTCTTGTTTCCTCTCTTTTTTTTTTAAAGTGAAGGCTTCCTATTCAAACTCGACACCTGATGAGGATGTGGGGTTGTCTGTATAGTTTTCACAGCATAATAGATGTGCTATAACCTTGTTCCACAATTGAGGGGGGGGAAATCTTCACTTCCATTTTAATTGTAGCTGTGGGATTTCCAGGTTGTCTCCCATTGAAATATTGACCAGATTAAGTCCTGTTTAACTTTTTTTGGATCAGCTAAATTCAGTTAAAATGCTGCCACTTGCTTTGGCTTTTCTGTTCAAAGAAGCAATAAAGAATGTAAGGATAAATTGTGAAATCCAACTTATATTTAGGGTATGATATTATATTGTTGTTACTCACATTTTCCGTTATCTCCCAAGAAAAAAAATAGTTTTGAAGAGAAATTACACAGTTAAAATGGCAAACAGTTCAGTAAATACAAAACGAGTTGGATGTCTTACACCATTGGGATCTCATCGATATTGAGTAATTGGGACAATCCCCTTGAGATTGTTTTGGACATCTTTATGAAATGTCAACAATATATAAATACTGTGAAAAGGCCAGATTCCAACATTTAGGGAACATTTGAGCAGGGACAGAAAATTAAACTATCAGTAACACAATGTTGTTAGATAACTGTTGCGTAAGAACATTTGAGGGACCATCACATCCCAGTGGGATTGTCCCACCACACCTGTGCTGGCAGGGAAGGCATGCTGCAGGCCCCATTGGCCAGGGTATTCCTGCAGGCAGGGTTTAGGAGAAGAGCCTTCTCTGCCATTGCTCTTGCCCCCCTGGAGTGAGCTCCAGTCCTCCTGACCTTTCACAAGAGCTTAAAGACCTGGCTTGGGGAGGGAGCTTCACATGGGGGAGCGGTTGACAGATTAAATACAAAGACCACCTCCCTCCCGCCCCGCTCATCCCACTTCCTTCCCATCTTTAGTTAGGGTTGAGTATATTTTTATAATATTTGGTTTGTATTGTGTATAGATTTTATGTAATTTTATCCTTTTTACTATTGTAAACCACCAAGAGTTACCCTGTGGTAAGATGGGCAGCCAATGAATTTAATAATTTTTTTTTAAAAAAATGAAATACTGTATTCAATCCATCCATCCATCTCATAAGGAATATTGAAGATCTGAAAAAATGTTGAGAATGATGCTAAAATGATCGATCAAGTATCTGATGAACCCAGGTTTAGATATAATTAGAGCCCTGAAAGTTTGCTGAGTCACTGACTTTATATTCCAATAAAATCTGCTGAGATTCTCAACCATTAATCTTAAGTGCTGTCCTTTGGGGCACAGAGGCAAAGTTTTTCGATGTCAATCCTTCCAGTGGTTTAATTTTGCTTCTCCTGATTGTGCTGAATAATCTTCCCAGTATCTTCTTTATGCTCCTCAGAACGTGTTGTTTCCTTCTTAAAAGATAAAGTTTTGAATTGATCACAGTAGTTCATAGGTGGCCCATTGGGTTTTTGATAATACTGCTGTCTTTCATTTCTTATCATGGTTTTTCTGTGCAAATGAAATGAAGAGCCATCAGTCTGCTTTCCCTACCACTTCTAGAAAATCAGCAGTTATGATGAGGTCATTGATCCTTGTTCCTGGGCCTGTAGGTAACAAGGTATAATGGATAAGATTCTGGCAAGACTTCTTTGGCAGGGGCTGTTTCTATATTCTATGTTTTGCTTAAATGTGTCTAAGTATACACCCTATCTATTTTTCTTTCTCAATTCAGACAGATATCATTGACCACAGCTTTGCACTTGAATGGATGCAGGACTTTGAAGCTTTTCAAGATGCCCTCAGTCAGGAAACCAGCTATGCCAGTAATTTAACTCGCTCTATGAGTCTTGTTTTAGATGAGTTCTACAACTCACTTCAGGTGGGTGCTCTCTTTTGCACTGCAAAGGGTGCAGTATATTTTGTCTGCAGGCTGGTTTGTTAAAAACGTTATTAAGTAATTACAGTTTTTGATGCTGAATGGAAAGAGATAGGTTGAAGTTAAGCAAGTCAAGTAAGTTAGAGCTTTTATTCATTTAAATCCACATTTCTAAAGCCATCCAATTTGTCAACAACTTTCTCTTGCAGGTGGTGGGTGTTTCCGCTGTACAGGGAACAGGGATGGATGAGTTTTTTGAACATTTATCCAAAGCTGTTGATGAATATGAAAGGTGAGTCTTCTTCAGGAAAGGAAGGAAAATAGCAAGAGCAACCTGATACGCTGTGCATTATCTCTGAGGGATATCTGAGTTTTGGGACATACTGAATTTGAATAAGATACTTTTTCAAAAGGCAACCAGATTTTCTTTGTTTTTCCTTGAAGACATTTCACTTCTCACCCAAGAAGCTTCCTTGGTTGTGGCAGGATGGTAAGGAGATGGAAGGATTAGTTCTGAAAAGATGGGGGCGGGGGAGGGAAAAGGAAGGGTCATATTTCTTTGCAGTCATTTGGTCATTAGCACTCTCTGAGAGCCATTGAGGCCGCTTGGGATTTTATCTGTGCCCTTAGGTCACCTGAATCAGAGTGCAAATGGGAATTTGCACTCTGCAAACCTCAACTGAATTTGAGGTTGCCTCGAAACTCTAGAGAGAGCCAGTTTGGTGTAGTGATTAAGGCATCAGGCTAGAAACTGGGAGATTGTGGATCTTAGGAACAGAGGCATCTGGATGACCTTGGGCCAGTCAAATTGTGTCAGCCCCAGGAAGGAAGCAATGGCAAACCATTTCCAAAAAAAACTTGCAAAGAAAACTGTAGGGACAAGTCCAGGCAGTCACCAGAAGTCATACTGACTCAAAGGCACAAAAAGAAAGAAAGAAGAAAGAGAAAGAAAGAAAGAAAGAAAGAAAGAAGAAGAGAAGAAAGAAAGAAAGAAAGAAAAGAAAGAAAGAGTTTAGGCAAATAATGCTTCCAGTTAAGTTTATTTCTACTCTATGGATATATACTAGGTTTCACAAAAATCTTCAGAAATCAATTATTTGCTGTTTGTGTTAGAGACTTCAACTGTTAACCGGTTCCATATCATATCTTTTGATGTACTGTACAGCAGGCAGAGTCAATGGGTATTCACGGGGCACCACAAAATAATTCATTCTTGGAGCAGATATTAGGCTTATAAGAAAAATTTCCTCTCTTTTTAGCATTAAATAAAACTGCAAGTACATACCCTGATTAACACTGATTACTTGTAACAGCGATGTCTGTTCAGGACTGCTGACCATGTGAGAAGAACTTTATTATATGACATGGTTTTTAATGGTTTGTAAAATGTCTAGAGTTGCCACCAGACGAGATGGGCAGCGGCATATACTTTAAACAAGTAAAGCCCCCTTTTTTTCTTCTTCCAGAGAATATCGACCAGAATATGAGCGTCTGAGAAAGCAATTGGTAAGTACATGCATCTCCTTTGATGCTCTGGGCTGTATTGATACAAGCCCTCCCACCCCAATTGTGTTGCTGGATGTTGGAGAGCAACTGCCCCAGCTGGAAGGAGGGCTCAAGCGGGGAATTAGCTTGGATTTGCCATATAGACATAAGAGGTCTGAACACACACACACACACACACATCACCCAAATACCTTTGAGCTTTATCTGGTCTTTCCCAGACAAAAGCTGCCAGTCTGGGGAGATTCTGTATGATAGGAAGAGAACCACTGAGTAGCTAGTTTGAACTCTACATGGGTCTGGTTGTTCACATCTGACATTGGAGTTCTAAAAGGTCCCAAAGGTGCTTTTTTTTTTCTCCAAGAGGCAACCTGACTTCCTGGTTTCTCTTTGAAGACGTTTCACTTCTCATCCAAGAAGCTTCTTCCGCTCCCATTGTCAGCAGCATCAATTCTGTCGCCTACAACATCGCAAAACCATCTTATTAGCTCCTCTAGTTGGCAACACATCTTCAAAGAAAAACCAGGAAGTTCAGTTGCCTCTTGAAAAAGCCCCTTTGGGACAACCATGACCTGGAATGACTGAGAGTCTCCATAGACAGCTCCAAAAGGCATTTCTTCAGCTGTAAATACTAATTCACCTATCAGACGATAAAAGAAATGGAGGGGGGGGGGGCAGGAAGTCCTAGGACTGACGAAGAGATCAAAATCCCTGAGAGTATAGGCCCAGAAGCCTTTCTTTTTCCATTGTTAAGTGAATTCAAAGTAGTGATGGGGGCTAATGTACAATTATGTAAGAACCTAGATCTCTTTTCTATGAATAATAAAAAGATAAGTGGTAAGCAGTTGTTTACTAATTCATGACATGTTGACATGACATGTCTGAACATACTAAACCACAATTTGCTTCAGGGTTGACACAGTTCTTCATTTAATGTAGATTTATTAAATAAACCTAATTAGCTAAGTTTGAACAATACTGTAAACCAAAAATCAAAGTAACATGCTTAATTGCAGTACGTGAGGTAAGTCTGTGTTTCTCGCTCTTTCTCACTGGCAAGTCCCTAAGCTTTCCATACATCTTCCTTCTTACTCTTAGTCAGTTAAGGCAGGGTTGGATTTCTGTTCATTTTTTGCCTCTTCTGAAAGGGGATGGGATATAATTACAACTTAAAGCATCCTCTGAGGGGCCAAGAGAATTTTAATTAAAATTAAGAAGCTTGGAGGTAATCTGAAAGCTGCATTCATGTCATATTAAGTTCCAACGTGAGAGCAAATTGGGATACAAATGCATAGAGAGAAAAAAATGTGTTATTGGAATGCTCTCTCTTCATTTACAGGAAAGAGCTCAGAAGCAGCAGCAGGAAGAACAACTGAAAAGTTTACGGAGAGATATGGGGCCTGTTGCCATGGAGAACAGCCCAGCAGTTTCAGGTACAGGAGAATCTCCACAGAGACAGAGACTGTCCCTGGGAAGTATTTGTAAGCTTCAGCTGGTACAGAATACTGTGCTATGGGCAATTATGTGCGCTCCTAGAACAGCATGTTATTACACTTCTACTATGTGAGCTGCGTTGGCTGCCAGTTTGCTTCCAGGTCCAATTCAAGGTGCCGCTTTTAACCTTTAAAGTCCTACATGGTGTGGGATCAGGTTCTCTGAAGGACTGCATCTCCCTAGTTATATCAGCCCCTCCCCCCCCCCCCAAGCAGATCTGGCATGGTGTGGCTCCCATTAACTAAGGTCCCACTACATTTGGTTGGCCCCAAGAGATGTGCCATCTCTGCCATGGCGGCTGCCTAATAGAACATCCTTTCCCTCAGAATTAGATTAGCTCCCTCCCTTTTGATAGGCCTCAAGACCTTGTTATGTTATTGGGCCTGGGGCTCTCAAGGTACAGGAGACTTGCTGACAGGGCTCAAATGCTGTGATGGGCATTTTTATCCCTCTCATCACCTAGGGTTTGTATCTTATTTTTTCTTATAATATTTATGAGCATGGATCCTTATATCGGTAATTTTTTACATTATTTTATTTTGTTGTGTGCTGTCCAGAGTCACTTTTGGTGAGATGGACCCCCATGTAACTTTGATTAATAAACAAGCCAACAAACCACTGAGCAGTATTTAGAAAGTATGTTCAGTTTCATAGCTGGCATCATTTTATCTGCTCCACTAAATATTTGAGGATATACAGTAGTTGATATGGGAAATAGTTTGGTTTCACAGAGAAGCACAGAAGAAGAAAAAGAAGGGCTGCTGGTAGAATTTGTATGCATTGGCTTACTTTTGGCACTTACCTAGAGGATATGGCACTTCATCTGGCAAGGTATTATGCTATAGCTATAGGCCTAAGCAACTGTTGTTGCTTCCTTGCTAAATTTCTAAAAGCTGCCCAGAGCCCTCATTTAGGCATCACGTTTACACACCGTCTTCTGACCTTGTAGAGTTTGAAGAACTCCTGGCATGGAACTCCTAGACAAGGTGTTCATCCTCCTGCATGGGAAGAAATTGAAAAATTGCTTTTTGGTTTGATTTTGGTCCAAAGGTTCAGTGGCAGAATCTTCATTAAGCCCATCAGAACTGATTTTGACCCGAGGAACTTTGGATCCGGAAGAGGAGGAGGAAGAGGCCCAAGATAGTGATACTGATGACATTGATCATAAAGGTAATTAAAGCTCTGAAGGATTAGGAGGAATTAAAAATTGCAAGAGGCAAGCCAAGAGGGAGGGTGGCCACATTTTTCCATCAGTTGCGTTACATGGAGTTCCTAACAGTAAAGTCATTAAAGCCCACTTATGGCATAGGTCCAGGATATCTGGGATTGGGATTAACCTGCCCCACTTTTTCCAGGGGAAAGGTCCTACTTTGTATCCCATTGGCTCAAGCTTTTTGGCTGGTGGAGTCCAGATGAAGAGCCTTTTCTGCTATGGCCCTTGCCCTCTGGAATATTCTCCTATCAAGAGGTGGGCTCCGCCTAAAACCTTGGCTCTGCTACTTGGCCTGGGCCCCCGACAGGGACCTACTATACTGGGAGTGGCTGATGGGATAGTGAAAATTCTCTGCCCCATGCTGCCCATCATCTTGGCTTTTAATTTGTAACTTTTTATTTTAATTTTCTTTTTTTTTACACTTTTTAACTTTTATTGTATTGTAAGCTGCCCAGAGTTACTGCATTAGAAAGATGGGTAGCGTAGAAATTCAGTAAATAAAAACTCTGTTTTGTATTCATTGTAACAATCCAGCAAAGGATTATGGTGATGCTGAATGTCTATATAGATTCTCAATCACCCAGGTCATGGTTGTCCCAAAGGTGCATTTTCAAGAAAGAACTGGATTTTCTGGATTTTCTTTGAAGACATTTCACTTCTCATCCAAGAAGCTTCTTCAGCTCTGACTGGATGGTGGAGAATGGGAACGGGATTCCCCACCATCCAGTCAGAACTGAAAAAGCTTCTTGGATGAGAAGCAAAATGTCTTCAAAAAAACATAGAAAGTCCAGTTCCCTCTTGAAAAAAAAAACACCTTTGGGACATGGTGATGCTGATTTCTATGAGGGCCTTTTGGGTCCTAAGGCATCAGTGAGACTCACTTTGCTAACACATCTCGTCTGTTTTCTGCTATAGTGACCGAGGAAAGACATGAAGAACCTGCCTTCCAAAACTTCTTGCAAGAAGCTAAGTTGCACTATTCGACCAGAAGCAACCAGTAGAAGAGAACAAGGACAGGTGCATGTTTGGACACAGAAACAGAAGAACCCAGAACTATGAAACAGTCCCAACTCTTTACCATCTATGGCAGTCGTTCTGGTCCCCTTGACTCAAGGCCACCGAGTTCTTTCTATGGCAACTTTTTTCAGTGGGAGACTAAAGCAGAACTGGATGGTCATTTTCACAGATGACACATAATCACTTCTTGGCAAAAGAAATATGACTTTGAGCGATCTTGTCTCTGTTGTGAATTTTACCTATAATGTATGTTTCTGTTTTGTAAATTATTAGCAAATATCTATTCTGCTACATGTTCTTGGTGGATGACCTTTTCTTCTAGCTTAGTTTTTGGCACTTCACTTTTTTCCCACCTGTATATGCTGGAATAAGAGAAGAGACACAACTGGCATGGAAGCTTAGAGACATCAAGAACATGAGATGAGATGAGGGGTCGTTTTGCTAAGCAGTTTGAGGGTGCATTCACTGAAAAACAACAACACAAAAAAGGCTGGAAAATTACTTCTGGTCATGTGGGGTGCCTGTACATCCTCACCCATTGACATGGAGATGCAGAGTTCTTCCCAAAACTACTGTAAATACAAACATAAAATACTCCTGCTGGATTCTGTTAAAAAGCAGATGGGGCAGGGTTTTTTTCTCCGTAATGGCTATCTAAAAAACTTCACATTCTGACCCACAATACCCAAACTACACCACACAGCCAGTGTGATGACCCGGGGTATGGCACAAAAGCAACAAAGTCACAGAAGTAGGTAAAAGTCCCTTTAATACCTCCAACTTGGCCCCCAATGTCCAGTTATTGGCTGGAGAAAAAACTCTCCCAAGAACAGTTTTTAAAGGGAGAAAATTCAGTCCAAACCCAAAGTACATATAAATTATAAATAAAAACCAACAAACCACACTGTAGCAATTAATGAGATAGGGCAGGATAAGGAACTGAAGACTTCAAAAGATAACGAAACACATAGTTGGGAGGATGCCAGAATCTAGATAAGACTTGACAAACCAAAATAATTCACGCTTTGCTTCCAGCAGGGTGCTGTGCGCAAATGCCCTTTTTAAATCCTGTTTTCCCAGCTGCAGCTAATGAATCAGGGCCTTTTTCTCCCCCATAATCCACGTAACTCACCTTGCTCCCTTCTCTGTTCCTCCCTGCATGCCCTAGGATGAAGAGGGGCTGGATCTTCCTCTGAATGCCCAGCAGGACTGTGCCCTTCCCCAGTTTTTTCCACAACCACAGGAGCCACACTCCCACTCCCTGTCAGCTGCTCGACCTCCCCCTTGGAATCAGATTCCAACGGGCATGACAGCCAGCCACCACACAAAAACTAACCCTACTATACACAAAAAGGATGTAGGAAATGAGAGCCAGAATTCTCCCAACCTCTCAGAATAGCAATAGCCTACACTCACACTCCGCCAGTCATTATCCAGAACCAAAGACAAGAATAGGATAAAAGGATAAAAGAAACAACGTTTCTACAAAATCAACTGTAACCAATGCAACCAGTTCTATGTGGGACAAACATCACGTCAGTTAAAAACAGGATCCACAAACATTGACTGACAGTCAAATGCCATGATCCCAAATCCTTTATCTCTACCCACACCGACACCAAACAGCACCAGTTCGATTGGAGCAACACAAAAACCATTGGCTACGTTACCACCCGCCACACTCGTGAGTTCATCAAAGCCTGGCACTCCACAAGCAATTCCACCAACGGATACATAGACCTACAACCACCCTACGACCCCTCCCCCCCAGGACTCCAAATCAACCACACAGCTAACCAGAGACATCACTGGCACTCAACCAAATCCAGGCAAGCCCTCCCCACCAGCCCTTCTTCTGATGTAAACCTCCCCATCACAAGATCCACCCCAAAACTGTAACCTGACGACTCACACCTGACCCACCACAAGACTCATCCCTAGACCGTCACTTGACACACCCACACCTGACCCATCCCAAGACCTACTGACCACATGAAGCCCTTATAAACGGAAGACATCACCTAAACTCCGAAGATATTGCCCAGCCCGGTAATGAAACATTCACAACCCACAAAGCTCGGAGCTCACCCTCCTCTTTAGATGCTGCTTGCTCCTGGTAGAAGTGGCGATCCAGCTGACATCCTGGGTGACTTTGCAGGGCCAGAGAGGAGAGCAGCTGGCTCTTGGTAGCGCCACTTGTCTCCTGGTAGTGTACCTCCTTGCGACCCAGAAACGTTCCCTCTGGACACATTGCGGTTTAGAGCCACTAAGGAGAGATGCTGATACGGAGAAGGTAAGCCTTAGAGCTAGATACTGTTGACTGCCCGCTACCTCAACAAGGGGAACTCCTGGAGACCCTAGGAGAGAGAGGAGCAAAACCCAAAGGACCAGGAGGAGGCCAGCAGCCCATTTCTTGTCCCTGCAGCCTAGAGACCTTCCAGAGGGTCCCTATAGCCGCCTGAGCAACATGGGGTGCCAGCAGGACCTGGCGGGAGCGTTTGCCTGGGCCCGGAGGGAAGGTGCTTCTCCTTGCCGTCTCCTGTGCGCTGATGGCCTCTCTCTCCGTCTCCGAAATAGAAGCGTTGGGCGCGGTTATCCGGCGGCCGGTGGCCGGGTTAGGGCTTTCCTGAAGTGGAGGACCAGAGACGGTTCCCGAAGGAAACCGGGCTGTAAGAGTGCTGGCTTGGGACTGAGAACTTCTGCAACGAACCCCACCTCTGCTGCATCCCAACAAGGACAGGCTGCGTCTCTATTCCCCACCCCAAACTCCGGAGGGGACAAGCCTGGTGCAGCAACTCCTCGGAGAGAAAACCTCCCGGCCGCGCCCCCCCCCCCCAAATCCTTCTGGGCCGGGACTTGCCGAGAGCAAGAAGAATAAGGTGCGGGGGTGGGGAGGGGAGAGGCGATCCCTAACCCAGCCCACCCCCGTTGCAGGCGATCCCTTCGAGCCTTCGCATCCCGCCTCAAAGGGCACTTGCTGTTTCCATCTCACCATCCAAGGGCCTCGCATCTGATCCTAGTTTCAGCCTCGCGCCCTTTAGCCTGCTCTCCCTCCTCTTATTCCGTGACTTTTCTTGGTCAAAATCCTCGAGGGGAAGGGAGGGGAGGAGGGGTGGAACGGGAATGCCAAAAGCGTTTTGGACAAGATCAGGTGTAGTATTAGTACCGCTTTATAAAGCCCTAGTAAGACCACACCTGGACTACTGCAACCAATTTTGGTCACCGTGCTACAAAAAAAAAAAAAAAAGATGTTTGAGATTTTGGAACTAGTTCAGAGAAGAGCAACTAAAATGATCAAAGGCCTGGAGACTAAAAACAGGAAGAAGGGCTGCAGGATTTGGGTTTGGCTAGTCTAGAGGGGAAAAAAAGGATTAGGGGTGACATGATAGTGCTCTTGCAATATTTGAGGGGCTGCCACAAAGAAGAGAGGGGTCAAATTATTCTCTGAAGCACCAGAGGGCAGGACAAGAAACAGTGGTTGGAAACTAATCAAAGAGAGAAGCAACCTTGAATTAATGATAAACTTCCTCATAGTGAGGACAATTAACCAATGGAACAGTTTGCCTTCAGAAATCGTGGGTGCTTCCATCACTGGAGGTTTTAAAGAAGAGACTGGACAGTCACTTGTCTGAAATGGCCCTTCTGCTTGAGCAGGGGGCTGGACTAGAAGACCTCTAAAGTCCCTTCCAGATTCTATTCTATTCTATTCCATTCCATTCCATTCTATATGTTCTGGTACATTACGGCTACCAGACAACCTCACATAGTTGTTAACATTTTACATACACACACAAAAGCAAACAAATCACACCACCTCCAGTGATTCATGAGAAAAGATTGGTCCTTTGCAAAAGCCATAGTGAATATTTCTGAACCATGAGTGGATTCACGCAACACTGCAAAGCCCCTGTTTTAACAATATGGTTGTGTTCAAACAGCATGGTATTTCCACCTGCAGCCTTCGTTTATATATTTATTTAACAGTAATTTATAGCTAGCCCTGATCCAAATAGACCTGCTACAGTTTAATAGATGATCTGATTTCCACAACACATTAAGAAACCTCACATTAAGTGAGATTTAACTAAAGCGAAACACATGCCCTCATTTTAGTTTTGTTTTGTTTCGTGTAAACTCGGTCATTATGTATGTTTTTGATTACACCATGTCAGACAGGACCTAGGAATAAGAACAAACGTCTGTATGCTCAAAGTGCTAACTGAAATATGTGTTCAATTCTGATCACCCTTGCCGGTGAAAAAAAAAATATCTAATTTATCAACCACATAACTATCTACAATGATCAAAATGCCACAAGAGCAGGGGCTTTCCATTTCATAAATAGAAGACCAAGACATAGGTTGTACCTTTTGATTCATTTCCTTTTTGAAACAATGATTTCCTTTAAAAAGGAAGCTTCAGTCATGATGGGGACTTTTCTACCAGTTCCATTCTTTCGTTTGAATCTTCTGACATAACTCCTGAGGATGCACAGGCCCTCCCCACTAGTGGTGAAAAAAATGTTCAAGGGGAATGGGATGATCCTTTGCAAGAAGGAACAGAAGGATAAAATTCTTCTCCCACAACGGCACCTGGAGTGCGATGTTTAATGTCTGGAACTCCAATCTCAAATCCATCTGCAAATGTCTAAATGTCTAAATCAGGGGCCGGCAACCTTAAACACTCAAAGAGCCATTTAGACCCCTTTCCCACAGAAAAGAAAACACTGGGAGCCACAAAACCCTTTTGACATCTAAAATGAAGATAACACTGCATGTATCATTTTTTTTTTACCTTTATGCTATGTATAAAAAAATAAGTGAACAAAAAATAAGTGAGAAAACAAATTTTTATTTCTGCATGCAGCAAAAACATTTTGAACTCCGAAAAAAAAGATGCTGGGTTGAAAGTTACTTTCAAATAAAATACTCAATGTCTATTTGAGTCCTCATATTTATGAAATAAAAAGCTGAACTTAAATTATCCACCTTCAGCAAACCAAAATGTCATCCGCTTCTGTGTGCCTTCATCCTTTTATTGTGTGTACTGGAGGGTTAATATTTGGGTTTTTTTCCTGAATGAATCTGCCCACATACAATTACATGTTTTATTTTCTTCTGAAACTTAAATTTGGATTTATCCATGGTTGGCTTACCAGGGGTCAAAAAGCTCAATAAATCGTGTGCCAGTGGGCATTGCCCATTGGCGGTGATGACACATATTTTGAATGACAGGGAGCCTCAGCAGAGGGGTGAAAGAGCCACATGTGGCTCCAGAGCCGCGGGTTGCCGACCCCTGTCTAAATCTAGGAAGATTTGTCATAGGCAAATAATTTTTGACACTCAAAATTGGAGGCTTGTTCTCCCGCTTCTTCTTTATGATCAGTCCTGTTGGCCAAAGCAATCTTTGTCTAGCATGCATTTCACACAAACAATGGAATGGGGGAGGAGGGAATCATTTTTAGTATGCCTCCTGTGGTATTCCTGTTTCCAGCATGCTGCAACAGTAGGAATATGAAATGGGTCCAGTTCTTCATGAAAAATCTTCATTTCAAACCATACAGTTTGGAGCCATTTCTTTCCTCTCAGACATATAGAATGTGTTCCAAAGTATACTAAATATCCAAATCTAGTCATTTTAGTAAACTGGAACCAACCTGTTCATATAGGAAGCATAATTCCAGTAAATCAATCAAGGAAGGTAGTTGCATTCATGCTAGAGGTGAGCCATATATCTGCTGGTTCAAAGACCACTCTAGGTTTTGCATTGAATGTAGAGGTTTATACACCAAAGGTGAGCAGATCCTAGTGCTGTTTTTTTGGTGGAAGTGAAGTATGTACCTTAAGTATCTGTGAGGCCGTTGACATCCATTTTGTATCTTATTTCTCTAAATTCTCAAAACATGCACAAAAGAGGAGGAACAAGAGTTTTCTTTGGCTACATCCAATCTAGATTGATGATGCCGTGTCACATACAGTTCCTGCACTAAATTTTTTGGCACTTTCACTTTCTCTTCCACTCTTAGCTTGCTGGAACCATCTGATTGGCCATTGGAATATTAAATGTCAGATAAGATGAACTTTTTTTGATCTGCTTTAGCAGGTCATTTTTAATCATAATCTATTTTGTAATTGAAACCACATTATAGAAACGGCCAGTGCTACATATTGCGGTAGTAGAACCAACCAGATGCTAATCAAAATTGGCTGATCTTGTGTTGCCTGTCTCTCCACAGGTATGGGAATACCTTATGGTGTGTACGACCACCTTGGAAGTGGGGGACAAACTGTGTTTGGATGAGTTTTGCTGTGCTATGTTTGACTATGCTAAGCTTAGTTTGTCTACAGACAGGGATAATGCTGCATTTGGGCTCCCGTGACTCAGGAGTGCCCTCCAACTTTATAAGAACAATCCATAATTCCTCAGAAAGAAACAGCACTCTGAAGCTTCCCTTAGCTGCTAGATCTGCCAACCGGAACTTAGAAATTACAACACAGACTCTGACAGAAGATTCCTTCTTCTCCAGAATCAAGAAGTTCTGGCAACAGCTTGAGAAAGTACTTGCTGGATTTCAGCAACTCAGGAAGGTTTCTCATTCCATCCTCCCAGCACAGCCCTTACCATGGCCTGTATGGCAGAAAAAGCTTTCATCCCAAGTACTGAGCCCTCGTCTTCGACAAGTCTTCCAGACCTATCAATCAATGAACAAGTTTCAGGTGCCCTCAGGTGTTGGGCAGCACCTAGGCAACCTGCACCTAACTGGGATGGACCTCTTGTGCCAGCTCAAAAGCCGTGTGAATGTGTCTACTGTGTTAGGTGATGAAGGACCCTTTGCAGAACCAGTATGGAGGGGTATGCTGCCTCAGAGGAGTTTGGCAGAAGAACTTGGTCACCTGAAGACATGTGCAGTTGTGAGCTCAGCTGGCTCCATGTTGGGGTCAGGATTGGGCAATGAGATTGGTGAGTGTTAAAGGAAAAATCAGATATTCCCATGGGATGGGTGTCTACTTAAGCTTCCCCATACAGATGATAAATATATTATTCTTAAACAAATGCTATAATTCATGGTTGTGTTAAAATGTTATTTTTTTTTTATGGAAGAGCCATGGAATACAATTGTATATTATACATACTAGATCTCCCACCTTTCCTTCCTAGCTTGTTCTATCCATAGAATAGAGAACTTTCTAGGTTTCTATTGCTATTTGGATGATCAAAGTCATTCTCATATGTCTTTGGAATTATTCTTTCTTATCTGGGTGCTCCCAGTTCCAGTTAGGTTCCCCCCTCCCCCGGGATTAAATATCAAACCTATTATATATTTTTCAATGTAGCACTAGTTTATCGTAATTAAAACTCTTCATCAATGTACTGAGACCTTTTAACATAGCTGGTTAAGGTGAATCTGTGATTGTCTTCCCATGAGCTATTATAGCAGAAAAAGTAAAGATTTATGTAGCTTTTCCACAATATGCTAATCTTGCTTAAGATTATTGGTTTCTTTCTTTCATTAAGGGAACCTAGCGCTTAACAATGGCTGTGAATATATTTCTGTGTAAATATGAACACAAGTCCTAAAGCTACTAGATAAAGAGAACCCAATTAAATAAATGCATAAAAACATTATTCCTGTTCACATACTTATTGAGGGAAATCATCCAAAGCTCCATATTTGCATGTGACAAAAGTATTTGAAACTTTGCGTTCGGTGACTGGTGTGCCATTTTGGTTCAGAGGTACAGAACAGGCTCAAACTATGATACTGCCACCACCATCAGTAGGAATCTGAGCAAAACTCTGAGATAGAAAATATTTCAAAATATATGACTAGGTCCACAACTAGCAAAGGGTGCCCAAACCAGGATCAATGCCTTTTGAAGGGGATATGTTGCTATACATCATGCTACTCCAACTGGGAAAATAGAAACAGCATATGACTGCCAGCCTAAAAGAAGTGGAATAAATGTTTGAGAAATATACAGAATATAAGAGTTGAAAGTTTTAGTTTGGATCACTCTTTGATTAGTTTGTTATTTGTTATTTCTTGTCTTGCCTTCCTGTACTTGGAAAATAGGTTGTCCCCCTTTTCTTTGTGATAGCCTCTCAAATATAGGAAGATTGCTATAGTGTCATCCCTACTTCTTCTCTTTGTTAAACTAGACATGTCCAGTTCCTGCAGCTGTTTGTCATCTATTTTAGCCTCTAGACCCTTAATCATCTTTGCTGTTCTTCTCTGCATTCTTCTATAGTCCCAACATTCGTTTTGTATCATGGTAACCAGAACATGACACTATATTCCAAGTGTGGTATTACCAAGGCATTTTAAAGTGAAACTAAGACACGTGATTTTGATATTCCTCTGTTGATGCAGCCTATGACTGCATTGGCTTTTTTGGCAGCTGCAGCACATTGTTGGCTCATACTTAAGTGGTTGTCTACTAAGAGATCCATCTCACAATTATTGCTGTTGAGCCAGGTACCACCTATTCTATATCTATGCATATGTTTTTTCTTGCCTACGTATAAAACCTTGCATTTCTCATCACTGAGTTTGTTAGATAGGGCCCAGTGTTCAAGTTTGTCAAGATCTTTCTGGATCTTGAGCCTATCTTTAAAAGTGTTGGCTATCTCCTAGCTTGGTGTTATCTGCAAATTTGATGAATTCCCTTCTATCCTGTCATCTAAATCATTTATGAAGATGTTGAAGAGTACTGGGCCTAAGACAAAACCTTGGGATACTGCATGCTTTCCTTCATATAGATATAGTTCCATTGAGGACTACACATTGAATGCAGTTTGTCAGCCAGTAATGAATCTACCTAGTAGTGATGCTGTCTATTCCACATTTTTCTATCTTACCAATAAGTAGGTTGTGGACTGCCTTGTCAGATGTGTTACTGAAGTCCATGTGTACTATGTCGACAGCATTTCACTAGTCCACTAATTTAGTCACTGTATCAAAAAATGCAATAAGATTTGTTTGGTATGATCTGTTTTTGATAAACCCATGTTGGCTTATTGTAATAGCTTTGCTTGCTTCTAGGTCTTTGCAGATCTGTTGCTTGATTAACTTTTCCAGGATCTTCCCCAGTATAAATGTCAGGCTGATTGGTTTGTAGTTTCCTGGAATCATTTTTCCCCTTTTTTTGAAGATGGGAACCAACACAGCTCTTTTCCAGTCTTCTCTTCTGGTAGTTCCCCGGGTGCTCCAGGATCTTTGAAAAATATGGTTTGATGGCTTCGAGATCACATTTGCCAGCATTTTCAGAACTCTGTGATGTAATCCATCTGGTCCTGGTGATTCAAATTCAAGTGGACAAGTGTTGTGTTACCATTTTCTTGCCTGTTATATTGTGGGGTGTATAAACTTGCTGTGAAGGAAAAAGCATGTTTGCAAACTGATCAGGAAGAATTAGAGCTTTCTAGGTGCTTGAAAGCTGTCAAGGGCATTGGGTGGGTGATGTGAATTCACAGCACTGGCAATTTTCTACCAACAGGCTGTGGGTGGTGAAAGATTTGCAAGATTAGTTAATTGCAGATCGACCGCAGGCTAATCTGCAAGAAACTCCATCTAGTTTCAAGGGGATAAAGTGAAAAATGTGTTTTTTCTGCCACTGAGAAACAACAGTGAAACAGGAAAAAAAGTTTAAAGAAAAAAAGTATCTAGTGAATACCATGAGAGTTGTAGAGTTACTTTAGAAGAGGTCTGTCCAGTTAAGAGATAGCAGTCCCTGATTTTTCCTCAGAAGAATGTTGAGGGAAGTTTTAGAAAAGAGGTTTTTTTCCTGATACAGAATAATATAAGCAAATAAAAGATTCTATTAACAATCCTCAATGTACAGACAACATCAAGTTTATACAAATTGGCACATTGTCAATACTGTAGAGCTCCTGAAGTTGTTGTGAATATTAATAATCGATTCTGGGCAGAATAAACAAATGAGAGGGATGGATGGGAGTGTGTTTATTTGGAGAGTTACAATCTTAAAAGCATCCTCACTCAGCCCATGGATTAGGAAGAGTCTCAAATTCTGTAGTGTGCAGAGGAGGGAAGACAGCAGCTTCAGCAAATAGTCATTCAGTCTGGTGAGACACTTAAAAACTATAGGTGAGATGGCACATTAGCAGTTTTGAGAAAGTCTGTATAACAGGGCCAATTGTTGTCTTTACCTATCCAGAGATTCACAACATAAGACACAAATGCAGGTTTATTACTTTTCTTGCTCCTTTCCTATTCTAAAAGCTTTACTGCCTCACACACAGATACCCTAAGCAAACTATCCAATGCAATGTCTAGCTAGCCAAACCAGGTCTGAGTTCCACCATGCAAAACATTTCAACTTATTTGATGGTTCTGAACGTATTGCAGTTCCCACCCACTTGTATAACTTCCAGTAAGGCTTGGCCAGTCTCACTGTAGCATTTTTCTCATGTCTCTTTTTACATTTCCATTGAGTACCACTGGTTCATCCCAGTTCACTTGAAAATATCAATTCTCTCATTATGGGAACCACTTCATGTTTAAGAACCACCTCTTGTAGATATAGAAATAATAATGCTTTTATTTTTTTTCCTGACACAAACATTAAAATCTTGGAAATATTTGTTCCATTCCATCCTCAAGAAATTATTAATGGATAATTCATTCTGTCCCTGTGGCTTGCTTTGAGTGAGTCTCAGATATTCCACCTTCCATAGAGGTACTCATGCCTTATTAACCATATAAATCAGAATATATATGCACTAGTAACAACATAGTGACAATTGTGCCCACCCCCTGTTTTGCTCTATATCTTGGCTTGATAGACTAACAACCAGTTTGTTAGCCAAAACTGAATTATAAATGGAATAATGAGCACAGTGAGTTTACAAAGAGCATATTAAAAATAATTATAATGCACCCCCACATGCATAACACCAATGCATACACACGGGAGAGCCAATTTAGTCTAGTGGTTAACTTGATCAAATAAGATTGAGAAAACCCAGGTTCTAATCCTGACCTTGGTGCAAAAACCATCTGGGTGACCTTGGCCAAGTACTCTCTCCCAGCCCTAGGAAGAAGGAAATGGCAAGTCCCAGGACCTGCCAAGATTTTAATGTAGCCCTGGTTAGCAGGGACATTAAATAAAGGAGAAGTCAGGCCAGACCAGTTATGTGGCTGTTTTCTCAACCCCATCTTGCTCTGAGGAAGGGAATGTTATTGTAAAATAAACCCAGGTCAGGAAGGGATGGCCTAGGGACAGAGTCTACCTGCTTTTACTCTCTCTTACTGTTATTTTCTCATTTTCTCAGATTCCCATAATGCTGTCCTTCGTTTCAATGGAGCCCCAACTGCTGGGTATGAATATGATGTGGGCAGAAAAACAACACTCCGGCTTGTGAATTCCCAGGTGGGTAATAAACTTTGGAGGGCCAGATTGAGCTGTGGACAAAAGAAAGGGTAGTTAAAAGCTAAACAGGGAAAAGGTCGCGGAAAATGCAATGGTTTAATTTCATTTGTTTGCCATGAAAAAGACAGTAATCTCAATTCTTTACATTGTTAGATTAGAGGTATCCTTAGGTAGTCAAAAAAGTGAAGATAGTGTCAAGTACCAATGTGATAGAAGTTCTATCCATTATTATATGCATCATATTTTATATCTTACAATCTTAAATTGTTACTTCAATATATTTGGCTGGCTTCAAATATATCAATATATAGGAATAATATAAAACCAGATTCAGAAAATTACAGTCCTATTATAGACAATTACAGACCCAGCTGTTATGACAGAAGAAGGCAAATTGCACTGTACATCTTTAATACAAGATAGAATGTGCATTGTCCTGAGAGAAAAAGTGAGATGCCTAGACTCATAAGGTTAGAAGATCTCAGGTGTCTTCTACTCCAGAAGACTCAGAGGTCTCCTACTTCAGCATGTGGAAATTCTGGAAATTGAAGTCTATGTGAAGTCTATGCTTCTTAAAAGATGCCAAGTTTGAGTTACACTGTTCTATCTAGTCCATCGTCCTCCCAGGGTAGGAAAACTTAGACCATCCCAGACAAATAATCTATTCAAGTTTGGTTGAAAATATCCTGTGATGGTACATGTACAACTCTCGGAGGCAGGCTATTGTGATCACGGTCAGGAAATTCCTCCTTGTCTTGAATTTGGATTTCCCACAGTGAAGTTTCTATCCTAAAGCTTTCACAGAGAGTTATGGAAAAATAAATGACTTGTACCAATCCATCATAATCCAAATCCTTCAGTGAGACATCATTACTGAAGCAGAAACCCCTTCACCCAAAGGCCAGCTGAGATGGCTCATTTAACAGATGCCATGATTTCAAGGACAAGTTTGGGACTTTCTCCAGCCTTTCTCTAATACAAGCCCAGATTCAGTTGCCTGTGCTGGATTTTTCTTTCTGGCATTGAGACCTATCGGTCTATAGAGATTTTCAGGTCATGGTTGTCCCAAAGGTGCTTTTTTTCAGGAGACAACTGGACTTTCTTGTTTTTTCTTTTGAAGATGTTTCGCTTCTCATCCAAGAAGTTTGTTCAGCTCTGACAGGATAGAGGGGAATGGCAGGATTTATATTCCTTGCAGACAGCTGGCCATTTGCATCCTTTTAGAGGGTCATTGAAGCCCTTGGAGGTTTATCTGTGTCCTCAGGATCACCTGAGTAGTGCTCCTGGTTCCTGTAGCCTTTTTCCTCTGGAAATCCATTCCTACTCCCACAGCATTCAAAGCAGAGGTGGTATTCAGCAGGTTCTGACCAGTTCTGGAGAACCAGTAGCAGAAATTTTGAGTAGTTCGAAGAACCAGCAAATACCACCTCTGACTGGAGATTTTACAGTATCCTTCTCCTGCCACGGCCACCAAGCCACGCCCACAGAACCGGTAGTAAAAAAAATTGAATCCCATCACTGATTCAAAGGGTGTTCATCCCAAATTGGATGAACCAGGAGCACTACTCAGGTGACCCTGAGGACACAGATAAACCTCCAAGGGCTTCAATGACCCCCTAAAAGGATGCAAATTACCAGCTGTCTGCAAGGAATATAAATCCTTCCATTCCCCTATCATGTCACAGCTGAAGAGGCTTTTTAGATGAGAAGCAAAATGTCTTTAAAAAAGAAAACAAAAAAAGTCCAGTTGCCTCCTGAAAAAAGGACATTTGGGATTGAAAGGTATCATTCTCTTACCTACATTTGTTTTATTAGCTGATATAAGGAGAGCCCTGCGAGGCTTGTGTTTGGGATCTGGTTGCTAGGTTACTGGGATTACTGTGGGGTTATAAAACCTTCCGAAACCTGGCAGGGATTCTCCATCACTGTAAAGATTGCATCACCTGGAGTTAACCTACATCAACTGATACTTCAAACCCACCGCTGCTAATTTTCCCTTATGCATTTTTAACATAAATCTTGATCTGGCTGTTGGGGAAAAATAGAATATAATCACAATATAATCACAATCTTTAATTAAGTAACAGAGGCTAAAATTTCCATATCCAAAGGTATCCATCCATGCAGTCAGAAAAGTCATGATAGCAGCTGGGACTGCAATGATCAAAACCCTGCCCATTTGTACATGCATTACACACATACATGTGTTAAAAAGGCTCAGGGCTTTGATCATGGAACCATTGCCACCATTGCACCCAAACCTCTTATAATTTAATATATTTGTGAGCGGTCATTGGTGATGTTTATGTCTCACATATCAAGGGTGGACTTCTGAAACTCAACATTCACTTTGTATTTAGAAATGGGGATAAGCTACTAAAATTGTTTTTTACTTTTTGGGAAGAAGGAAAAACATTACTTTTTCTTCTTTCTTTTCCTTGTCCTTTTCTTTTGTCTTCCACTTTTTTGTTATTTTGTGTATTTTATATTGACTTTTATTCTTTCCATTGATAATTCTTAATACAATTTTTTTTGAAAAAAATGAAACTCAACTCCACCCTCAATTAATTGATTTATTACAGTATTAGTTCCAATTTAATGGCAAAGATAACTGCACAGGGTTCCTATGAATACCTTTAACTTCTATCATAATTGAGATACTTTATATTTTATTGATAATGTTTGCTGCTGATGCTAGTACAAGTAGTCCTCGACTTACAACAGTTCATTTAATGACTGTTGAAAGTTACAACGGCACTCAAAATAGTGACTTTATGACCGTTTTTCACAGTTACGACCTTTGCTACATGGTCATGTGATTAAAATTCAGATGCTTGGCAACTGGTTCATATTTATGACCGTTGCTGTGTCCCAAGATCATGTGATTCACCTTTTATGACCTTCTGACAAGCAAAGTCAATGGGGAAGCCAGATTCACTTTAACACCTGGGTTACTAACTTATCAGCTGCAATGAGTCACATAACAACTGTGGCAAGAAAAGTCATAAAATGGGGCAAAACTCACTTAACAAAAGTCTCACTTAACAACAGTGGACCCCGTTGTGGGTTGTAAGTTAGAGTCTTAGTGGACAACCAGCTAAATATGAGCCAGCAGTGTGCAGCAGCAGCCAAAAAAGCTAATGCAATCCGAAGTTGTATAAACAGAGGGATACAATCAAGGTCAAGGGAAGTACTAATACCACTCTATAAAGGTTTAGTAAGACCACACCTAGAGTACTGCATCCGGTTTTGTTCACCACATTATAAAAAAGATGTTGAGACTCTAGAAAAAGTACAGAGAAGAGCAACCAGGATGATTAGGGGACTGGAGGCTAAAACATACAATGAATGGTTGCAGGAACTGGGCTTGGCTAGTCTAGTGAAGAGAAGAACGAGAGGAGACATTTTTTTATTTTTTATTTTCTTTGGTTTGTCAATTGCTTACAAGATAATAGGTATAAGTAAAAACATAGTTATGAATACATGGATACATATAAGAGAAATAAAAAACAAACAAACAAACAAAATGAAAAAAACATGATAGCAGTTTTCCAATATTTGAAAAACTGCCACAGAGAGGAAGGGGTCAAGCTATTTTCTAAAGTGCCTGTAGGCCAGAGAAGGAATAATGGATGGAAACTGAACAAGGAGAGATTTAACCTGGAAATAAGGAGAAACTTTCTGACAGTGAGAACAATCAACCAATGGAACAGCTTGCCCTCGGAAGTTGTGGGAGCGCCATCGCTTGAGACTTTCAAGAAGAGATTGGACTGCCATTTGTCAGAAATGGTGTAGGGTCTCCCGCTTGGGCAGGGGGTTGGACTAGATGACCTACAAGGTCCCTTCCAACTCTGATTATCTGTTATCTGACTACCTGTACCATATTTTGACATCCTTCACTAGCTGCAGGTCAGAGAAAGATCTTTGATCATTATTACGCTGAGAAAAAATCCTCTCCTCTGAAATTGTAGCAGTGGTTTTGCAATATGTTTTGCAATATAAGCTAGATTGTTGGGAGATAGTTCTGAGATATCTTCTCTGTTCCTGCCTGGCATTTTGCTGAATATGCCTGAAATCCAACCCTTAGTTCAAACTCAAATATCAAGGCCAGAAAATGATCAGAGTAGCAGCCTTCAGGAATATGTATTAATTATTAAGTTCCCTTTAAGGAGTTCCAGAGAAGTTGAATGACACTCTGTGTAATTTGGACCTAGCCAAATCACTGTCACCAAATCACTGCCAGCAAATCTGCAAAGTGCAGCTTGAAGATGTCTGCATTTATCATTCTCAACCAAAGTCATTAGAGAGAATCGCTTAGACTGGAGCAACACAAATATAAAAGGATAGAAAAAAAATGCATACCACAAAACAAGTTGAATCTGACATTTGGGGCTCTCCCCATATGCAAATATATAAGGTACTTCTGGGCAATTCTTGTAAAATGTAGGATATTCCTCTGATTGTTTCTGAGTTCTTTCTAAATGAAGGGGAAGTACTCTTATTCTGATGAATTGGCCAGGCTTGCTAGGAACACCGCTAGATTGTTTCCCTTGCAGCTGCATGGTTGGCTTGAATTTGTGGTTAAAAATAGTGTTCCCATCTATGTTCTTCTTCACAGCTGATGACTTCTCCAGAGCAGCATTTTCTAGATGGACAACTCTATGCCCAGGGAACTCTGGTCGCCTGGGATCCAGCCCCTTACCCTGGGGACCTAGAAGAGGTGAGATTCTCTAGTTAGGGTCACATTATATGCTAGCCTAGGCTAAAATGGGGCTGAGGTAACCTGTGGCTCCCATATGTTGTCATAGCACCGTGATGGCGAACCTATGGCACTTCTAACTGGAGAGCATGATTGATGACTCTTGGCTATGGATGTGTCCCATTGGAGAATATGAATTATGATACACCCAGGGGGTGGGGGAAAACCAGGGTCAAGAGTGACAATGAAGGATGTGTCTCAGAGTTGGCTACACCCAGGCAATGCTGGACCTTTTAACTCCCAATAAATCCTTTTGAAGTTTTGGAAGTTTGGCTCAAGACTCATGATTTAAATGGGGTTAAGTGCCAGAATCCTGACAACAACAATTGTCTGTGTTGTATGAACATAGTCTTTTTAGTACCTGTACTCTGGGACAGAAGGGGATCTGTGTACACATACATACATACATAACACCAACATATGGCTCATGAGCCACATACGTTTAGCTCCCAGAGCACTCAAGAGAGACTGATATCCAGCAGCTACTGCAATGAATTTTTTTCCAAAACATAATACTTAAAATAGATTGCTATCCTAAAAACAATAGACCCAAGGATGAAAAAAGTCAGGCCCAAAGTCTAACAATAATTTCAAAACTTTGTGCTATAAAATGTTCCTTTTCTGTAGGGGATTAGAGAGATTCAGCAACTTATAGAAGGAGAATGAATGAAATGTGGTGTTCTTTGATCCTCGAAGTATTTTCCCCCCGTTAGAGGTATATTCCATATTTCCCCAAAAATAAGACCCAACTGGAAAATAAGCCCTAGCATAAGGATGATTCAGGGTGCTTATAATATAAGCCCTACCCCAAAAAATAAACTCCGGTTAAGATAGTCAGCTAGACAGATGCATTTAGTACCTTATTTCAGTGGTCCCCAACCTTTTTTATGCCGCGGCCCGGTACCGGCATCAGCTGGGTGCCGCCATCTTGTTTTGATGAAAAAGTGCTTCCGGTGAGCTTTTTACCCGGAAAAGCTCACCGGAAGCACTTTTTCATCAAAACAAGATGGCGGCGCCCAGCAAACCAGCGGCCCGGTAGGATTTGTTCCACGGACCGGTACCGGTCCGCAGACCGGTGGTTGGGGACCCCTGCCTTATTTCCATGAAAAATAAGACCTAACCAGAAAATAAGCCCTAATGTGTTTTTTGGAGCAAAAATTAACGTAAGACCCAGTCTTGTGTTTGGGGAAACACACCTAAAAGCAGTCTTTTGCAGCTTTTTACTTTTCAGTTGTAAACTACCCACTGAGTTAAGCAACCTATAAACCAAATGAATGAACTGCATGATGATTGAAAATGGACCTAGATATAAGTACTATTACCTTTCTGTTGGATTGGAATGAAACCCAACTTGACCAGAGTTTTTTTTTACTGCTTTGAAACTCATCAAATGTGGTACTCAACGCAGTTTGACACAAAATTTTTGTCCCGGTACTCAGCGTTTGATTGATACTCAATGCACAAGCTAGAATGTGTTGGTGTTGGCTGCCTTGTGACTCACTTATGGGAAAAATGTATTTGGTACTCATCATTTGGTACTCAAAAATGTATTTGGTACTCATCATTTGGTACTCAAAAATGTATTTGGTACTCATCATTTGGTACTCAAAAATGTATTTGGTACTCATCATTTGGTACTCAAAAATGTATTTGATAATCATCATTTCTCATGGAACCAATTAATGATGATTATCAAGGTAGTACTATATATGTTAATCCATAAAAACATTAAACAACCAAGGAAACATACATTCTTATTGTACTTTCTGCTCAGTGTTGGACATTTGCAAAGCATTATGTTTTATTCTCAGGCATCATATCTTATTACATCCAGCATTCAGCAACCAACCTTCAGCTCCGGTTTCACAAAAAGACAAAACCAAGGTCACTTGGTTGAGTTGGACAGATATAGAAATTGATTGAGTAAATAAACACAAAAATAAATACGATCTAATTCAAGCATATTAATTTCACATATGCTTTATCTAACTTAACAGGTGCATATGTTTCATTAATGTGAACGCTTCTTTTCCCCCCAAATCATAATTAGTGAACTCACAGTTAGAAAATTGACTTACTGATGCCAACTTGGAAAATTTTCTTGAGACTGATAGAAAGGATGAACTGTGGGATCTTTTGTGCTCTCTGACAGATGTTTCTGCAAAAAAAAAAAAAAATCATCCCAAAAATGCTGCAAATGGCGCTTTCTGTGTTCTGTTTTGTCTCAATCCTTCTGCACTAAACGACAGAGCAACAAAGATGGTTAAAGGTCTGGAGACGAAAACATATGAAAAACAGTTGCATGAATTGTGTATGGATAGCAGTGTTCCAATATTTGAGGGGCTGCCACAAAGATGAGGGAGTCAAGCTATTCTCCGAAGCACCTGAAGGCAAGACAAGAAGCAATAGATGGAAATTAATCAAGAAGACAAGCAACCTAGAATAAAGGAGAAATTTCCTAACCATGAGAACAAATTAAAAAGAGATGATGTATATTAAAGCATAATGGATAAATGGATCCTTTTTGTTGGAGTTGGACATCCAAATACCAGTCCACACTCAGGCATAAAAGTTCACTAGATGACTTTGGTCTGAGTGGAATAAATGGCCCAATCAGCTTTACATTATAGATTGTCACTGCAGGAAAAAGATTGGAGAAAAGATGCTATAAATACTGTCTTGAGATTCTAAATAATGGGATATAAATCTAACGAATAAATGTGCTTGGCAACTTTTAGAAGTACTATAGTCTAATTCAGCTGCAGTGTTCCTCTCCCTCCCTCCTTCTCTCCCTCCCTCCTTCTCTCCCTCCCTCTCTCTCCACACATACACAAACTCATTCACCCATTTTAATAAACCATATCTAAAGTCTAGAATTTCCCCCCCAGAGCAGCTGAGTCATAGTTGCAGGATGTACCAATGATAATTTTCTATTTCAGAGACATAAAACTGTATTTCAATGACATAATAGACTAAAAAAGCCCATTAACGAGCACTTGTACTGGCTTTTGACCCCTACAGATCAAAACTGCCTTTTTTGATTTTCTGGAGACCACATTTATAACCATTACCAAACCTGGAATATAAATCCCAGTTTCTGGAAACTCAAATTATTGCGGTAAGTGAGTCAAGTGACCCAGAGAGCAATAAAGGTTGATTGAGGAATCATACAAGATAGAGAATATAATAGTGGCATGTGTCATTTATTTTTATTTTTAACTAAGTGTGTCATACAGCCATAATTCAGCTGAAGATCTCAAAAATCTCTGAAGTTGAAACTATCAAAATGATATCGAAAAAGCTAAATCAGTGTACCAACTCTTTCTAAAAGTAAACCAAATGGGGTTCAATCAGAATGAAAAGGGGTGTTCCTGCACAGAAAGCCTTTCCCATTCCGTTGTGTTTTTGAGATGTCCTCAAAAGCCCTCTGCAAATTCACTCTCTCCACTTTCAGGAAAGAACTAGAAAACTTTCATTGCTGAAAAACATGCTAAATTTTGTAGGAGGATTGCTTTGTGGAAATTATGATGTTTTGTGAACTCAGGCCATTTGGTTGGTCTATATTTCAGCCCAGGTAATCCTTGATTTATAACCATTCATTTAGTGACTGTTCGAATTTACACTGGAAAAAAAGATTTTTGAGGGTTTTTCAAACTTAGACCATTGCAGCATCCCCATAGTCACATGATCAAAATTTGGATGCTTGGCAACTGACATGTATTTATGATGGTTGCAGGGCCCCGGGGTCATGTGTTCACCTTTTGTGACCTTCTGACAAGCAAAGTCAATGGGGAAGCCAGATTCACTTAACAGCCGTGTTACTAACTGAACAACTGCAGTGATTCACTTAACAACTGAAGCAAGAAAGGTCATAAAATGGGGCTAAAGTCACTTAACAATTGTCTTGCTTAACAATGGAAATGTTGAGCTCAACTGTGGTAATAAGTTGAGAACCACCTGTACATATACCCACCAAGAAATGCAGTTAATTCAGCAACTAGGTTAAGAGTGTGGTGCAATTGCAGCCATTACATTGTTATGAGCTGCTAAACCTCTCTGCTGTATTTGGGCAAACCTGGAGATGAAATATAACTTTGGTCCAGAGGTGGTATTCAGCAGGTTCTGACCAGTTCTGGAGAACCGGTAGCGGAAATTTTGAGTAGTTCAGAGAACCAGCAAATACCACCTCTGACTGGCCCTGCCCCCATCTGTTCTCTGCCTCCCATTGAGTCCCAGCTGATCGGCTGGCTCTTCTTTCGTTGCCCTGCACAGGAGAACGGAGCTGGAAAGCAGGTTAGTGGGGTGGGGAGGGAATGGGGATTTTGCAGTAATCTTCCCCTAAGAGTGGGGAGGGAATGGGATTTTGCAGTTTCCTTCCCCTGCCACACCCACCAAGCCACACCACGCCCACCAAGCCACATCCACAGAACTGGTAGTAAAAAAATTTTTAATCCCACCACTGCGTTTGGTCTGTGGGGTTGGTTAGGCAGTGATGTTCTACCCTGAGAGGTATGTCTTTTTCATTCCCAGTGGTACAAGTCTCCTGATTATCCCCTCTTTGAACCCTTCCGTACCTTGCGGGCCAAAAGACCTTGGCAGCTGTTCCATCTGTTGCATCCACGGCTACAGTGGGAGCTCTGGGAAGTGGTTCAGGAAGGGGCAGATGAGCAAGTGCAACGCAACCCTCCATCTTCAGGCCTGCTGGGTAAGTAAGAAAGGAAATTCTTCAACCTACCATATTCTCTGTAGCCACAACTGCTACATTGCTTGTTTTTGCTTGCAACTGCTGTCTACACTTCCTGTTTCAAAATAATCACTATATGTGTGGCCATAAAGTTACTATTTTGCATTCCTTGTCCCATGCTTCATTTTGATCAAACTTACTGAACCAAAAACCAGATTCTGTAACTGCCAAGAGGCTTGTCCTGTGGACATCCTAGAGTAAGATTGTGTGGTTCAAAAGTATCTGGAAGGCATTGCTTCCTTAATCCCAAGAAGCTCTTTCTGCTAATTACAATTTGGGGGAAGTTGAAGGTAAAACTAAAATTATTTAGTGACAGTAATTGAATTGGGTATGTCTAATGTAATGGAAGGAAGGACTAGGGATGACATGATAGCAATGTTCCAATATTTGAGGGGCTTCCACAAAGAAGAGGGGGTCAACCTATTTTCCAAAGGACCAGAAGGCAAAACAAGAAGCAGTGGATGAAAACTAATCAAAGCAACCTAGAACTAAGGAGAAATTTCCTAACAGTGAGAACAATTAACCAGTGGAACAGCTTGCCTTCAGAAGTTGTAGGGTGCTCCATCACTGGAGGTGTAGCATCTCTTGCTTGATCAAGGAGTTGACCAAGTCTGTTATTCTGAGTTTACATAACACTCTAAATTTGGGTCAACAAGACATAGTTGCTATATTTACATAACATCCCAGTCTAAGATTACCAGATTTGAATTGCAAAAATCCAGATGACCATTACAGGCAACAAACAGACAACTTTTCTATTTTTGCTGCCATCTAGAGGTTGCAAGGACTTTTAATAGCTAAGATTTGTTGGCTTTAATTGTATCCAAACAAATTAACTTTATATAGTAATTCACCTCTACTGCTAGACTCCACATGTAGCTGAATCTAACCCACTTTTCATCTAGCCCAGCACTCTGTGTGGATCAAACTAATCAGAGGCATCAGCACAGGATAGGATTCAAATGGTGAAAACAGCATCATGTTGGTTCCACAACCCAGACCATCCCTTTCGTATATTGGTCATGATAGTGTACATATCACAAAAGGACTGGAGCTTGCTTGGTATAACTTTGCATTCATCATTTTAATAATGATGAATCATTATTTAATAAGGATTTTACAGATGCCTCTATAGCCAATGAAAGAGTCATTCTGCATGTGCTCACGGGATCTCTCATTAATATTTCAATCCAGATGAAGAGGCTTCTATAACTGACAGAATTCTATCTTATCTTGGCAATGAACTCCCCACTCCTGGAGTTCCTTGTATGCTAGTCACTTTATTTCCTTGTCTCTCTCATTCTCTGCTCAATCTTTAGGAACAGTGCTAATGATGTCCTTATGCGAACTTGTCCATGTGTATGAATTCCTACCATCTCAACGGCAGTCCCATCAGTGCCACTATTACCAGGATTTCTCTGATGATGCCTGCACACTGGGTGCTTACCATCCATTGCTCTTTGAGAAGAACTTGGTGCGTCGCATGAACTGTGGCACAGAGGCTGACTTGGCACAAAGGGGCTGTGTGACATTGCCAGGCTTCCAAGTCCTGAATTGCCCCCACAAGGCAAAACATCTGGACAGGGCCTGAAGTAAGGTGAGGCAATCTGTTTTATATCGCAACAGAAGGGAAGATAGATACCATCTGAAAGCAGCAGGCATCTCCACATAGATTGATTGAGCTACTGATGTAATTCAGTATTTCTTCTCTTTAAAAAACATTGCTTATTAAGTTATAGAGTATTATAAAACACAAAATACAGAAGTAAACAGAAGAGCAGCGAGGAGGGAAGGAAAAGGGGAAAGTGAAGTGAAGATAGGGAGGAAGGGAAGAAAAAGAAGCATTGATTTTTGACTCTCTCTGTTACAGTAAAATAAGGCATCAACATCAGATCACAACTTTTTGCTTTTCCATAATAGTATGAACAAGTCATTTCTATAAAGATCTATCATCTAATCTGTAAAACCCAGAGTTTAATTCTTTTCCACATCAAGCACGAAGTTCAGAAGTGGTTTTCATGTGGAAACAAAAGTACATGAATGACTAGCCATCAATATTAAAACTATTAAAAACTTTGTTTTCAGCTATGTTTCTTGTTGTGACTGTCTGGCTTTTATATGTTCTTTTCTTTAATCAAGTAGTCAGTTTTGCCATTTCACCAACTCCATCAACTTCTGCAACCATTCTTCCGTGATAGGAATTGAAGTGTCCTTCCATTTTTGCACATACAATTGTCTGGCTGCTGTCAATATACATAGTAACAAAGTTCCAATTTTTGTCTCCAGATCTTTTTCCATTAGACCCAAAAGGAAAAGTTCTGGTTTCATTTTTATCTCTGTTTTCAGAATTTTCTGTATTAAAATATGAGTCATACTCCAATTTGTTTTTTTGCTTTATTATATGTCCAACATAAACGATAAAAAGTCTCTTCTTTATTTTTACACTTCCAACATTCATTTGACATACCTTTATACATCTTAGATAACATCTGGTGTTAAATATCAACGATATATCATCTTATAGAAATTCTCTTTTAGATTATAATTTAATGTAAATTTTAAACCCTTCATCCACCTATTTTCCCATTGTTCAAGCATCACATTATTTTTTGTTTTTTTAGGTTTTTTGTTTTTTTGTTTGTTTTTTTGGTGGGGGTTTTTTTTTTTTTTTTTTTTTTTTTTTTTTTTTTTTTTTTTTTTTTTTTTTTTTTTTTTTTTTTTTGTTTTTTTTTTTTTTTTTGGGTTTTTTTTTTTTTTTTTTTTTTTTTTTTTTTTTTTTTTTTTTTTTTTTTTATTTTTTTTTTAAAATTTTAGTCCAAAATTCCTATGCCTTTGTGGGGGGGGGGCCACTGAATCATACAATGTTTTAAAATAGAATTTTTATTGGCCAAGTGTGATTGGACGCACAAAATTGTTTTAGTTTTCTTATATTATATAATAATATATAATATAATAAAATATATAATATTATATAAATATATAATATTATATAATATTATATCACACTGAATCATACAATGTTTTAAAATAGAATTTGTCTTTGGTGCATATGCTCTCAGTGTACATAAAGAAAAAAATAAAATACATTCATCTAGAATCATACGATAGAACACTTAGTGATAGCCATAGGTTACTAATAAGCAATCAAATCATGGTAAGAAACAAATAAAACAATATAAATTATAAAGATACAAGCAACACGGTTATAGCCATAAGTGGGAAGAGATAGATACTAGGAAGGATGAGAAGAATAATAGTAATACAGTCTTAGTAAATAATTTGACAGTGTTGTGGGAATTAGTTGTTTAGCAGAGTGTTGGCATTTGGGAAAAAACTGTCCTTGTGTCTAGTTGTTCTGGTATGCAGTGCCCTATAGCATCATTTTGAGGGTAGCAATTGAAACAATTTATGTCCAGGATGTGAAGGGTTTGTAGATATTTTCACAGCCCTCTTTAGTTTAGTGTACTTTACTTTATTGTCATTGCACCTTGTACAATGAAATCAAACACCATCTTCAGTGCACATCATGACCATGATGTGGTCCATCAGGTACACAAACACACATCCTTCACACTCCACACTTTGAACTGAAAACCCCCAACACTGCACCAACACTGCACTATACAGTAGAATTCAAAAGACCTACTGCCCTGGGATAGAAGATGTTTTTCAGCCTATCTGTGCTTGTTTTTGTTATCCTGTACCATCTGCTAGATAGTAATAGTTCAAAAAAAGGTGCCCAGATGAGACGGATCTTTGAAAATGTTTTGAAATTTCTTAAGACAGCAGGAGCTATAAAGCTCTTCCAAAGAGGGGAGAGGCATCCAATGATCTTCTGGACAATGACGTTAACCCTCTGGAGTGCTTTCCTATCTGCCACTGTGCAATTGGCAAACCATACAGAGGTGCAATAAGTTAAGATACTCTCTATGGTGCAGTTTTTCATTCAGCTGTTGTTTTCTGAGAAGTCTCAGGCAGTATAATCTCTGCTGGGCCCTTTTGACCAGGGCTGCAATTTGAGCACCTCAGGTCCAGTCCTCTTTTATGGTAACACCCAGGAACTTAAAACTGGCCACTTGGTCCACTTGGTCTCCATTGATAAGCAAGGGTTGGATGTCTGACCTGTTCCTTCTATAGTCCACTATAAGCTCCTTAGTCTTATTAGGACCAAGTTATTGGCTCCACACCATGAAAGCAACCGGTCCACCTCATCTTGGTAGGCAGACTAATCCCCTCTGGAGATGAGTCTCACCACTGTTGTATCATCTGCAAATTTAGTAATAGTATTACTAGCCTCAGTGGGAATGCAGGGGTGGGATACAAATTTTGTAACAACTGGTTCTATGGGCGGTTCTAGGTGGGTGTGGCTAGGTGGGCATGGCTTTTTTGCAGCAACCCCCCCATTTTTTGGACCTTCTGGGCCTCAGGGAAGCCTCCTGGGGGGCGGTTTTGCTCCCAGAAGGCTTCCCTGGGACCCAGGAGGAAAAAATGGAGCATGGGGGGAACCACAGACCCTCTCTTGTGCTCTGTTTTGGGGGCTTCTGGGCCTCAGGGGAGCCTCTTGGAGAAGGAAAAAAATGGAGCACGGGGGGGGGGGACAGCTGATCACCGGGAGGGATTAAAAAGAAATACCTTAAGAGACTGTGCAGGATCATAACAACCGGTTCTATAGAACCAGTCCGAACTGGTAGAATCCCACCCCTGTATACAGGTCTTCAATGGAAGGCAGGTTGATAGCAATTGTTTTTTCTGCACTTCTAAATATCTGCTGAAGTCTGTGTCTGTCTTGTTTGGTTGCAGAGCCAAACCAGTCAGTTATAGAGGTACAGATGACAGACTCAATAATTCCTCTGTAGAACTGTATCAGCAGCTCTTTGGGCAGTTTGAGCTTTCTGAGTTGATGCAGAAAGAACATCCTCTTTTGTGCTTTTTTGATGACGTTTTTGATGTTAGGTGTCCATTTTAAGTCTTGAGATATGATAGAATCTAGAAACTTGAAGGTCTCTACTGTTGATACTGTGTCGTCTAGTATTGTAAGAGGTGGTTGTGTAGGAGAGTTTCTCCTAAATCCACCACCATTTCTATGGATTTGAGTGTATTTAATTCAAGATTGTTCTGGCTGCACCACAAGGCTAGTTGTTCAACCTCCTATCTGTATGCAGATTCATTGTTGTCTCGAATGAGACCAATCACTGTGGTATCATCTGCAAACTTCGGTACTTTAACAGAAGGATCTTTTGAGATGCAGTCATTGGTATATAGAGAAATGAGAAATGGAAAAAAGCACACAGCCCTGGGGGCTCCTATGCTAATTGTACAGATGTGGTTTTGCCTAGCTTCATCTGCTGCTTCCTGTCTGTTAGGAAGCTTATGATCCATTTACAAGTGTGGTCAGGTACAGCTAGCTGATTTAGTTTAGTTAGAAGAATATCTGGAATGATGGTATTGAATGCTGAGCTGAAAACTACAAAAAGGACCCTTGCATAGGTCTTTGGAGATTCAAGATGTGGTAGGATGTAGTGCAGAGTCATATTAACAGCATCATCTGTCGATCTATTTGCTTGGTAGGCAAATTGCAAGGAGTCTAATAGTGGATCCATGATGGTTCTCAGGTGGGTCAACACTAGCCTTTCAAAGGTCTTCTTAACTACAGATGTTAGAGCAACCAGTCTGAAATCATTCAGTTCTTGGATAGAAGGTTTCTTTGGCACTAGGATGATAGTAGAGCATTTGAAGCAAGAAGAACCATAGCACATCTCTAGTGATTTATTAAAGATGGAGGTGAAGATATGGGCCAGTTGATCAGCATAAGCTTTTAAGCAAGAAGGAGTTATCTTGTCTGGGCCTGGTGCTTTTCCTGGCTTTTGTCTGTGAAATAGACCTTGCACCTCATTCTCTGTAATCACCAGAGGTGGTGGGCCCAATGGGATGGGGTAAGTTCTATGAAACTTGGCTATTGTTGGTATGTCTGAGATGGGGATTGTGGAGAAGGGTGGCAGTAGTTTCCTTTCAAACCTGCAGTAAAACACATTCAGGTCATCTGCCAGTTATTGATTTTCTTCAGCATGGGAAGGAGGTTTGCTGTAACCAGTGATATTTTTAAGAGTTTTCCACATGTTTGCTGTTTTATATATTTTCTGTTTTACATGTTCATTTTTCAAATTCAATTTCAATAACTTTTTGTAAATCTTAGCAAAAATATGTTCATCATTGCTACTTAATGTAAGTTCCAATCCATTTTTAACAAAGTCAAATCCATAACACTTTTTATCTAATTTGAACCTTTCTTTCAGTTGCTGATAAGTAAACTAAGGATAGGCATAACTTTCTGATTCAAGTTCTTCCCTCAGCTTTAGTATTGGGTCACCAGAATTAAAAGATAAAATTTTACCACACGTCAGCCAATCTGGTTTTGCCACCACTTCTTTTTTAAAAAAAAGCTTCCTGTGGTGACATCCAAAGCGGCAGTGTAGTATTAAGATACGTGGACTTAAACTCCCAGAATTCCCGTGCTGGCTGGGGAATTCTGAGAGTTAAAGTCCACATATCTTAAAGTCGCTAAGGTTGGGAAACATTGGTGTAGTGAAATGACTGGCAAATTAGCAGAGATAGTCCAGGAAGCCCAAATAGTTTTTATAGTAATAAATCTGCATAACCATTTGATGGCAGCAAAGAGAATTTTTGGTATCTCCTTACTGCCATCTAGTGTTCACTGGGATTTTTAAAGCTCAAGTGTGATAGGTGCTCAAGACATTTTTTCTAGAAGAATTTACTTGTTTGTAAATGTAGTTCAAAAATCTATAGAAGAAAGAAACCATTTTGCATTTGCTTGTAAGACATGATGTACTGCAGATTGTTATCACGGTATATATTTTAGAAGAAAATTTCTTTTTGTGGGCTTGTTTAATCATTGAGAGCCAAGCATCCATTTCATAGAAGTTGAATAGAATACAAGTCATGTTTATTATGATTCTGAAGGCTGCACCAGCAATCCTTAGAGAGTTGGAAAGCAACTTCTGTAGATTTATGCAAATCAAAGGTCTTAAGTATTGAGTAATGAAGGTGGTATTATAAACACAAAGTTTATATTAAGAATATCAGAGTTTGTGTGTTATTCTGTCTGATATATCTATGTTTGTTACCTGCCTGGTTTCCTTTAGCTTTCTTCATCTCCATGTACCTACCCCCTTTCCTTGTTATTAACATTCCTTTGCTTTGCCTTGTTATTTTATATATTTATTAAACTTATATGCCAGTCACCTAGTGAAAGGTAACTCTAGGCCAGGGGTGTCAAACTTGATTTCCTTGAGGGCCACATCGTGTTTGACCTTGGGGGGGGGGGGGCTGGGGAGTGTGGCCAGGTTGGACTTGGCCAGCTCTACATCATTCACATCGGGGGCGCCTGTGGTGACGCAAATGCTCTGCCAGCAAAAACGGGCTCCCGATCTCGGTTTTCGGCTGCGACGGCCTCCTGCAACCCTCTGCCAGCGAAAACAGAGCTTGGGAGAGCTGCCTGCAGCCCTTGCAAGCTCCATTTTCATCTGCAATAGCCTCCTGCAACCCACTGCTAATGAAAACGGAGCTTGGGGGGGGCTGCATGTGGCCCTCCTGAACTCCGTTTTTCTGGCAGAGGCACTGTGGGCCAGTCCATTGCTGTTTCCAGGATGACCCCATGGGCCAGAGTTAAGCACTCCATGGACTGGATCCAGCCCCCAGGCCTTGAGTTTGACATCCCTGCTCTAGGTGGATTACCATCAATCAATAAAACAATGCCATTTCCTCCTTCAATGTAAGTATAAAAGGAAATAAAATGATCCATTGTTGCACATGCGTTTGAGATGTTGCATTTCTGAGCCAACACATATGGGTGACAAGACCTAATCCAATGGTAGAGTTGGGTTTGGTAACTCTAATACACTGAATTCTGACAGCTTTGTCTTAGCAGGATAAGAAAAATGACAGATTGTTCTTTCTTTCGGAAGGAAAATACAGCAGGATCCAATTATATGTATTTAATCCACCCAAATAGCAGTTTACCAGTTTAGCCTTACTTGAAGATAAAACCCATTTTACTATGCAAAATCATGCAAAATCTTCAAACAGAAACTTAGCATACTCTTGTGAAAAGTAAATCAGCAGCCAATGCCCTACCTTGCCAAGCTGGTACAGATTATTACAAACATAGGAGTTATTTATGTTTTTATATTTTAAAAGATATGTACCACCTAGCTGGGAGAAAAACAGAAAAGGCAGCTGGCAACAGAGTAAAAAGTTCATCAATCAATACAAAATGCATCACGAAAAAGCTGTAATTATCAGCCTTGATGTTGGAGCTAAGATGAAGAAAACTGGAAAGTGGATAGATTACAGGTGGAGGAAAACCCACGAATCTGACTAAACATGAATTCCAATCCATGACTGAGGTAATTCTGTGGAAGTAATGGAGGGGAAGAACACTTTTTCCTTTGTTTCACGGTAGCCTACTATTTTTTATTTATTTTTATTTATCAAATGTAAACACTGCCCAGCTCACTATCTAAGTGATTTGGGTGATCTACAGGTAAAAAAACATTAAAAAAAATTATACATGCAAAACGTTAATGATGTTGCTTGCATTCTATGTTGGCCTCTGTAAGAGATGTCTAAGAGGAATTTCCAGATCTGAATACAGAATACAAGAGTTGGAAGGGACCTTGGAGGTCTTCTAGTTCAGGGCTCTCCAACCTTGGTAACTTTAAGACTTGTGGACTGGGAGTTGAAGTCCACAAGACTTAAAGTTGCCAAGGTTGGAGACCCCTGTTCTAGTTCAACCTTCTGCTCAAGCAGGAGAAATTATTCTTTTCCAGACAAATGACCATCCGATCTGTTCTTAAAAATCTCCAGTGGTCGAGCACCCATAACTTAAGGAGGCAAGCTGTTGCACTGATCGTTTTTATTGTCAAGAAATTTCTCCTTAGTTCCAGGTTGGATCTCTCTTTGATAAGCTTCCATCCATTAACTTCCTGTCCTGCACTCAGGTGATTTGGAGAGTAGATTGTCCCCCTCTTCTCTGTGACCACCTCTCAAATATTGGAAGACTACGACCATGTCTCTCCAGTCCTTCTCTTCATTAGACTAGACATACCTTCTTCCTGCAACCATTCATTGGAAGTTTTAGAGCAACCATCTTTGTTGCTCTTTTCTGCACTCTCTCCAGAGTTGCCATACCATTTTTATATCATGATACCCAAAATGGACACAGTATTACAAATGTGGTCTTACCAAAGCAGTATAGAGCAGATCTTCATGTGCCCTTAATACTATCCCTCTTCTGTGAGTTCTGGTAATGTTGATCATGGTAATTTCCAGTCTTGATTAGATCAAAGTACCTTCTACCCTGGCTCCATTTTCACTCCCCAAATGCAATTTAAAGATTATTTACTACTAATTTCACTTCCTGTGAAACTGAGCTGAGGAGACAAGTGAAAATCACCTTTGGGAAATTTAGTTGTGTTCTTCAGAAAGGGCTTCCAGAGAAGGAACAGTTATTAGCCCTGAGAAAATAGAAGGTGTGAGACAGGGATTCAGAACAGCCCTGCCTTGATCTACTGGTCCTTAAAAAGGGCATCTGTTCTATCAATGGTTAGACAATAAAACATAGTAATGAATTATGTATATTCTTAGAAAATAATAAATATATAAAGATGTATTCTTTTATTATTATATCTACAAAATGATTCTAGGATAGATTTGAGATGATAATATGAACTGTCATAAAACAAATTAAGTAAAATATGATTATTTCGTAAAACATGAATGGATAAAAATATAGTCAAATGATTGATTAATAATGATATTAACCTATTTAATACTTGATTGAAAATATGAGAATATATACAATGTTATTGTAAGACTACGAAATGGAAGCACAAAACAATTTGTAAACCAACTGGCACACTGTATGTATATATATGGAAGATGGCTTGATGTTTTTATGTTTTGTTTGTTTATGTTTTGTTTGTTTATGTTTGTTTTAAAAACCAATAATTTTTTTTAAAAAAAGGGCAAGTTTTTAAAATTATCTTAATTTTTTTTTCCTTCTGTTCAGTCGTGTTTTAATCTGGACAAGTCTTGCAGTTTTCTTGGCAGGATTTTTCAGACGTGGTTTACCATTGCTTCCTTCTTAGGGCTGAGGTAGAGTAACTAACCCCAGGTCACCCATCTGGCAAGACTAGAATTCTTGGTCTCCTGATTTCTTAACCTTAATTACTACTACACCAAACTGGCTCTCCCTGTTAATATATCCTACTACAACAATAAAATAGCATTATTACTTCCTGTAGTGTCTTGATCTGGTCTGCCTCACAGGGCTGACAACTACAGACCCACCCCAAACTGTAGGTTTTGTAGGCATAAAAACAAACAAACAACAACAACTCGTGCCTCTTTTATAAAAAAAAAAATAGAAGGCAACAAAAACCAAGCAGCCTGACACTTCATATCTAGGTTTTAAAGTTAGAATCAAGCTTACAGAATCAGCCCTTAGATAATCAAAAGTCCAGGACTGGGGCGGAAAGGTGATGCGGAATGATTGCAGATAACAGAACCACAGCTTTGAAATAGTTTCAGCTACACCACAGCTTGAGCTGTGAATACACTGTATCAGCTTTGCAGCATAGAGGCATGAAGCTGCTTTCAAACTGGCTAAGGATCCTCATGTCTTCTGCAACTCCTTATGCAGCAACCTTTTCAGCTGATAAATTACTAACCTGGAATGAGATGGATTGGCCACAATTGTCCATGTTCTAATAATGTATTCTATTTGCACATATTTATATCTTGGATTGTGGTTAGTCCAGAATAGTCCAGAAACTTCCGTTGGTCTAAAACAACTTGCAGGGATAGTAATTGAGATGGTGTTTTTGATCATAGTACAGTAGAACCTCTGGTCACAAACGCTTCTGACCATCACTAAATCAGGTTCTGACCAAAAAATTCACAATTTTTCCCGCGGCCAATTTCCCCTTCCATGCCATTTTTTTAGTAAGCACCAAATTTCCAAAATTAGATTCGGGCCATGACCAAATCAGGTTGCAACCAAAGTTATAGAATGAATTATGTTGTGATCAGAGGTTCTACTGTGTTTTTTTTCTCTTCTGCATGGCTTACAATTTTCCTGAATGAGACCTTTCCCTAAAACGGGTGGAGACTAGACTATAGTAGGGCCACTATACTTTTGTTACCATTTAGCAAGCTATGGATTTTTGCAGCGTTTTGATTATGAGAAATATGACTTCAAGGTCTCTATTGTCATTTGGCAGCATCTTGGATGCCCTTTGAATAAGATAATAAATAAATCCTATATCCTGAGTTTGACAAGAAATTGTTTTGCTTTTTGTATGTTCTGTGTATTTTTAATATGTGTATTTTTTCCTGACTATTATAATCATGGCTGGATCTTTTAGTTTGCTCTTTAATAATAAATTGCTTTAATGTTGATTCTGAAAAGCCACTCTGCTTGCATTCAATCCCAATAGGTAGAAGTGTCAGTTGTTTAAATAACAGTAACAAGAGAAAAAACATAGTTTTTAAAATTTTAAGAATTTTACAGGTTGCTGAAAATTTCACAGCTTAATAAGAATACTTAAGAAATTCATATGGTTGTTGCAACTATTGTTCTGGGAGATGGTGTGCTGTATTAGATGCTACAAATCAGTATCTTTTCTGAGGTTCTTGAGTTACCTTCTGGCTGTTTAGGCCCCTATCTCAAAAACTTTTAGAAACCATTACATTTTATCCAGTCATGAGCTAGATTGATGTCTCAAACTGATTTCTTTGGAACCGATTGCTGGCAAAAGTACGGTATACTGTGGCAAAAGTACGGTATACTGTGGAAAGTAAACAACGAACATCCTCTTTTAAGCATATGCAATAATGGCTGCATTCTTGCAATACATTTAATTGTGTAAGCTCTCTTTGTGAAACAGAAAATAATATTATGATATATGGTTTTGACAATTAGAAATAATAATAGATAATAGAAAAAATGAATAAACTTGTAAACTTAGAATGTTTAATGTACATTTATAGTTATATTTGTTGTAAAAAATGTCATTTCTTTGTATTTTTTTATTCCTGCACTTTTGCTTTTGTTTTCATTCTTATTTTGTCTATCTTCTATCTTTATTTAGTTATTTATTTATTTTATATCCCACCTTTATAATTTGCTTTCATTAGTTTTGATCTCTTGATTTTAAAATCTAATAAAGTTATTTAAAAACAGTACATTTACATGTGTCGCGCTGTATTTATCTAACATGTTTAGTTAATTTTCATCTTAGTTAATACGTGCTGCATAGGTGATGAAATTTCATCAAAATGACTAAAATGCATCATAAAGTCATAGTGCAAATTCTGCCCCTTGTGCACTTACAAATAATGACTATAGGAGAAGAGCAGGCAGAACTACGCATCAGAGTTAAATGTGTCATCAACTTAGAATCTTTACATTGCCACAAATCATTCAAATCTAGCCTTTCTTGAATTCCACTGATCCTTATCTGGCACCAATTCAGATGTGAATTATAGTGGACTAGATGATTCTCGTGTATAAACTTAAGCAGTAAACCTTTCTGAATTGCAACTTAATGTATAGCCCTGCTCCTTTGCACCTGACAATGACCTAAGACATACAGAAGAGGCAGAGTTTTGTCAAAGACATTGTGGCATCTTCCTATGCCCACATCAGACTTAGTGGACTTAGCATAACACTGGGTTGAGAAACCAGGTTGTGCAAATTCAGCCATTGAATATTTGAAGATAGATTCCTGTTTAGGATGAGGGTTTGTAAATCCTCTAGAGCAGGGGTCCTCAATCGTCCACTTCCGAACAAGTCTTACCAGGCAACTTTTAAAAAAGTGCCTTGTGGACTTTTTCATCAAAAGATGGCTCCCAGAGTTCCTCAGCCAGTAGCTGGCTGAGGAATTCCTGGGAGTTGAAAAGATCCATAGCGATGCCGGACGGCCGCGGCATAAAAAGATGGCGGCGCCAGTTATGTTGCCAAGGAGACCCCTGTGCTACAGAAGCTTGTGTGACTCTTAAGGTTCCTCTTAAGAAAAGAATCCTTTCCTATTAACCGAATGGTTCTAACTGGACGCCTTTGAGAGTTTCAACCTGGAGAGATCTTTCATCGTTCCTCACCTGTGAACAGGTTACAGAAATGTTTTGAAAAATATAACTCAGTTAGCAGTGGAAAATTGTGCAAATACTGAAATGACTTCTGAGAATTTGGTTTTACCATAGGAGGTGGAGTGTGGTTTTCTTCAGCTTTAAATTTTAAACAGCAGGAAGGAAGATGATTGTGCTGAAGACATACAGGCAGGTGCTATCTTCAAGCAGCTCCTTGCTCTTATGACCAGTCATTCCAGGATGTGAATCTCTGTGAGTAAGTACTTTGGAAAGAGAGGAGGGAATAGACTTTCTGAATAAGGGAATACCTGCAGGAGAGGTTGCTGGGTTGAAGATCCATAGATTAATTTCCCACCCTGGTGTATATAGCCACTCTGTGTTAAATAGAAAGAAACAGATATATTGGATTGTAATGGTTATTCTTAAATGTTAAATCAGCTAATACAGCTCCCAAAGTAGGGTTGCAGAATTGCTTAGAATAAAAGATTAAGACTGGGCCTTTTTGACAGTCTACTTCAGAAATGACTGGCTGTCTTTTTCCAATGCTCTAAGTCTAAGCTAAAATGGAATTGAGGAATTTGTGATATAGCATTTATGTTCATATCCAACTACTGTCTTAGCATGTTATGCAAATCAACTCATATTAAGCCATGCTATTGTTAATATTGTATGATATTATGTCATTGTGTGTTATAATTGCCTTAGCTGTAGCTAATATTACATGCTATTCTGTAATTACATTGCAGAAATTATATTCTACTGTTTATTGTGATGTGCGAACCAGCTGGAGATTTCTGACTCATAGGCGCTGTTGGGATCAATGAAAGTTAACGCAGCTCAAAATACCTTGCTCTACCCTAGAATTCTAATATTAGTTGAATCCAGGATATAGCTGAATAGGGAAAGTATCAGTGACTCAATCTATGAAACTCTTGAAAGTTGGAGAAGGATTTTCATGAAGTGATTCTTCATGAAAAACTAAAGTATCTGAGGTACAAACTACCTTAGAATAACTAATGGTAGTTAACTGACATGTCAGCCTTTGGCTAAACAAAACAACCCAGAAATAAAGCAATGACTAATTATGAAAAATATCTTATTTTTCAGTAATTATAATATTTTTATATTTTTAATTCCAAGAAAGATTAAACTTTCTAATTTAAAGATAAGGGGAGGTTGAGATATGAGATAAGATTATGCATAACAGAGGAAAAAATGGAGTCAGGCTTTTCTCCTTTTCTAGGACAATGATAGCTCTCATCGTGTATAATGTGAGGAAAAAATAAGAGCCATGGGGAGGCGGTGCAGGCTTGGAACTACTACCCAGGCTGCTTAAAAGTGTAGAATTTTGGGTTTCGTTTCTTTCTGTATGGCTTGCCTCAATCACTTCAGTCATTGCTGAGTACAAAATCAGTTCAATCAAGGTTGAATATAGAAATGAAACAATTGAAAACTGATTTGTTAAGTGGAAGAATAATACACTGAAAAGTCAATAAAGAGCACATTTGAGGTTGGTTAATATCAGTGTGAAAGAAAGAAACTGAAGGGGTTGTTTTTGCAGCTCAAGAACAAGCTTTATTGACTAATTCCATGAAAGTGAACATTAAGCATGTAAGAAACAACAGCAAATGTCGCCTTTGTAGTGAAAAGGGGGAAAACAACCAATGATAGCTCTCATTGTGTATAATGTGAGGAAAAAATAAGAGCCATGGGGAGGCGGTGCAGCGGCTGCACAAAATTATACAAACTGACTACAGGAAGCATCATGACCCAAGTAGCCAGAATTTGGATTTGAATATAACAAGAACCTCTGAGACCATCAAATTGAGAAATTTTTTGAAAAATGGATGAGCTCTTATGGATTTTAAGATCCAAAAAGACAAGCTCCTTGTTCATAACATGCCTGATGCAAGTTACTCAAAAGATAGCCTGGTTCATTGATGTCACTTGTAACAGATGATATTAGGATTGAGAGGAAAAATGTAATTTGGAAAAAAATTACAAAATACCAAGACTTGTAGATGGAAGTTGAATGCTTGTAGAAAAGAATTCCGCTGGTATACCAATCATGATTGGAGCCTTAAGAGAAATACCTAAAGGACTCCCTCCCGATATATGGAAATGTTGAACATATTGGACCTGAATACCATAATTCTACAAAAAAGACACTCTGTGTCTCTGTTCCAAACATTCTGGTGTTGCTTACAGAAACTGCCTCTCCGTTAACCCTTATTACATTCTTGGCAGGACTAGACTTCCTGTCTCAGGAACGTCTCTGGAGTTTTTCCCCCTCCTTTGCTGGTACTTTGCTTGTGTGGAGTGACCATTCATAGTTACAATGGCACTGGAAAAAAGTTACTTATGACCATTTTTCACACTTATGACTGCTGCAGCATCCCCACAGTCATGAGAGGCCAAGCGAGGAGATGCGTGCCTCGATGTGAGTGATATTGAGTTGGCCACACCCAGCCAATAACATGACCACCAAGCCATGCCCACCAACTAAGCCACGCCCACAGAACCGGTTATTAAAAATTTTGAATCCCATCCCCTGGGACATTGGTTAGGATTTGAATTATTATGCTTCCAGCAGATTGTGAATTTAATCATGAATTATCAATAATAATAATAATAATAATAATAATAATAATAATGGGATAAAAATATCAAATCCAGCCTAAACATCTGGCTGACTGTGCAACAAATCTTAATAATTAAGTTGCTATAAGACAGATGTGTGAAACTCAAGGCCCAGGGCCTGGATCTGGCCCATGGGATGCTTAGATCTGGCCCTCGGGGCTGGCCTGGAAACAGCAAAGGACCAGCCTGTGTTGCCTCTGCCAGCGAAATTGCCATTTTCGGTGGCAAAGGGTTGTAGGAGGCCATTGCAACTTAAAATGGAGCTCGGGAGCCCGTTTCCGCGGGCAGAGAACTCAGGCCAGCACAGGTGCCACTGACACAAGTGGTGTTGAGCCACCCTGGCCACACCCATGCCCCCCCCAGGTCAAACACAACCTTGATGTGGCCCTCAATGAAATCAAGTTTGACACCCCTGCTACAAGACAAAGCCGTAGCATGTTGGTAGCTGCAGGCTGGGAACTACAGGCTGACTGGATTTCGGAAGAAGTCATTGTTTCTTTCCTTATGGCTTATGGCAGATCAGTTCGATCATTTACTCACACTTCAAACTGTCAAATGAAACAAACAAAATGTTAAAAAGTTATGATATGTACATAATTATCTACCAAGCACTTGTAAATTATATTAAAGTAACCAAAACATCTTTACAATCCCCAAGGCAGGTCACAACTTTTGAACATCCCTAATGTTTGGAAATCGAAAGTTGAAAAATTTGACATGACCAGCATCCCCATATGATCAAATTTTGGGCGGTGTTAACAAGCATTTATGATGGTCGGAATGTCCCAGGGGCATTTAATCACTATTTGTGACCTTCCCAGCCAACTTCCAACAAGCAAACTCAATGGGGGAAGTCGGACTTGCTTAAAGATTGTGTGATTCATTTAACAACTGCAGTGAATAGCTCAACAGCCATGGCAAACAAGGTCAAAAAATTGGGTGTGAGCTACTGAAGAGCCACCTTGCTTATCAACTAAATTTCTGATCCCAATTGTAGATGTACTGTAAGTGGAGAACTTCCTGTAAACTAGATGTGATACTGTTTCACACTATCTTATCTCTTTAATTTTCCTGCATCAACTTCACAAAATCTGATCTAACTTTTTTCCCCTCAGTTATATTGGTAGGACATGCAGTATTTCAGTCATAGCAAGAATGGCTATTAATTTTGGCATATTTTGACGCAAGCATAACACAGAACATAGCCATCTGTTTCTATGGAGACTTTCAGTCATCCAGGTCATGGTTGTCCCAAAGGTGTTTTTTCAAGAGGCAACTGGACTTTCTTGTTTTTCTTTGAAGAGGTTTCGCTTCTCATTCAGGAAGGTTCTCCAGCTCTGACTTCCATTCTCCACCATCCTGTCAGAGCTGAAGAAGCTTCTTTTTTTATTTTGTAAACATTTTTATTTGGGTTTTCACAAAACATAATACAAATAAAATATCTTTTTTTGAGAATAGCATGATCCCAGGTTGTCACTTTTCCATACAGACACAAACTCAATTTCATATTCATCTTTGTATTCTATTCCATATCTTATTACTATTTTAGCATTTTTTTCAGTGATTTTTCCCTTCCCTTAGTTTTCTTAACCTTGTTTTGGATTATCTCATTCCTTTCTAAGTTCAATTACATATCTTTTTCTAAGTTTCAATATCTTTCTAGTCATTATGTTTATACTTTTGTCTGTCCTGTTTCAATTTCATATTTTCTTTTCTCATTAAACAAGATTTCTCCTGTAGTTACTGATTGGAGTATGACACCTTTGTATCTTTTAATTTTTGTCCATTCAGATCTTATTTAAATTTCAATTTATGCCTTTACAATTATAACATTCAATATCTAATCTCTATTTTATAACACATAACTTTTGCCAATTGAATTCTGCTTGGTACATTCTTAATATACACACAAATTTCTTAAACATAATATATATATAACACAAATAAATTAAATTCTCATTCTATTCCAATTTGGCTCAACCATTAATGTTAGTTACAATCTTCCATTAATATTAATTAACATCTTTAACATTTCTTTTCTATTAAATATCATACATCCTTAGGAACACTTGTAATATTTCCATATTTTTTCATATTTCTCTTCACTTAAACTTTTATAAATCATTAATAACAGTTAAAATGTTCCCATCCTTTCCTAATTTCATTCTCTCATTCTCTTTATTTCATTTATTTATTAACAAACATTACATTACAATAAGTATTTTATCTATCACTTCAACCACACTTGTTTCATATTTTCTAAATTCATTTCTATTTCTAATATAACAATGCTATCTTATGTACCCTTGCAGAATCCTACACCTTTAACATTTTTTCAGTTCAACCCAGTCAGTCAAAGCTTTCTCTTCTTATCTTCCTCCTGCACAATCTTTTCCAGTCGGGTTCTTCTTTGAGGTGGCCATTTCTGACCACCGCTGCAACCGCCTTCGGGAAAGGGAGTAATGGCCAGCTGGGGAGGAGAGATGCGGCTCTCCTCGACCCTGCTGGTGGTCTCCCCCCTCTTCACCACCTCTACGTGGTGGCTTAGCCCCGAATCCAGCTGGCTCGGGGCGCTCCGGTGGTGAGCACGGATCAAAACCACGCACAATTGCGGATTTCAGTCTGTCGCCGAAGAAGCCCAAACTGGAAGTCCCCAGAGCTGAAAAAGCTTCTTGAATGAGAAGCAAAACCTCTTCAAAGAAAACCAAGAAAGTCCAGTTGCCTCTTGAAAAAGCATCATTGAGTGTTACAATTGCTTGTAACACAAAAAAACAAAATGATGTTTCTTAACATCATAACTCAAATAATGTAATAATATACAATTAATCCTCAACTTGCAACAGTTTAGTGACTGTTTGAAGTTACAACGGCATTGAAGACAATGACTTATGACCCTTTTTTCACTCTAATGACGGTTGCAGCATGCCCATGGTCATATGACCAAAATTCAGATGCTTGGCAACTGACTCACATTTATGACAGTTGAAGTATCCCGGGGTCATATGATCACCTTTTGCAACCTTTGACAAGCAAAGTCAATGAGGAAGCCAGATTTGCTTAACATCCATGTTACTATCTTAACAACTACAGTGTTTTGCTTAACAACTGTGGCAAGAAAGGTTGTAAAATAGGGCAAAATTGAATTAACAACTGTTTCATTTAGCAACAGAAATTTTGGGCTCAATTGTGGTGGTAAGTCGAGGACTACCTGTACTATATTCTGGTAAGCTGCATTATGTCATTACTATCTATGTCAGCATTTACAGGTGCCACCCTTGTTTTACTCCAAGCATGTTCACACTATACAAAGTTAGGAGCTCTGCTCTAGGGATTATCTTATAGGTTAACTTTCTGTGGCTGCATCTAACTAATTAGAAATCATAATGTAATGTTTCTGCCAAGACTCCAACTAACGAACTTAAGCAAATCAGAACTCTGAGACTTGGCTCCTTCTCAAATGTCTTCTTTAATGAGCACAGCATATCGACACAGCTTCAATGGCAAACCAAATCTAAATCTTTCCCACGGTTTCAGTATAATTAAACTAGGAAACAACCCCATCCACAAGTGTCACAGGTCATGCTGGCCAATGGGGTTAATTGGCAAGCTCTTCAGGCACTCCTTCCCCAACCTTTTCGATTGCCTGTAGAGATGACCTTGGTTCTCATGAGAAAGCTCTTTGTTGCGCCTACTAATGCATTCCAACCTCCTTCCCCCTTTCCTCTTCTGGGAAGCAAATGAGGAACAGAAAGATAGCTGCAGCCCGGTTCAGTTTGAAGTTGACAATTTCTTTGCATTAAATTATGGGGCAGAGAAATAGCTTTCTATGAGTACAGTCTATGTCTATCTCCCTGATGCTGTCTATCTGAATTGGCAGGGGTTCTTCAGGCATTCAGCCTTATCATTCCCTGTCCTTTCAATTAGGCATTTTGTGAACTAATTCAGATGCTAGGAAAGGAGGAGGAGGAAAGGAGGAAAGGAACTTTGCTACCGAATCATCTTTTTTTTGTGAAAAGGGAGAAATTAGATTGAATATATTAAAACAGGCATTGTTTATTTTTAAAATAAATAACATGGATGTGGACTAAAGCTGCACAGGTTCAGAGGCCTACAGGACTTGAAGGTGATTCATTTGACTTAGTAATCAACAGCCAGAAGCCCTTTCCATTTTAAAGCGGGTTTCATCCCTAAGCTTACCAAGTAATGAAAACAGGGTTTTAAAATAGAATTAGCATATGATGAATCAAGAAGATTAAAATCGTCTTTATCTTCTTTAGCCTTATTTAACTGCATGATGGAAGATCCTTTCTAAAAGCAAGCATGGAGAACTGTGTTGATTTGAGAACTTCCTTATATCTGCAAAGTAGTTACATATGAGTAAATATTTATCCTTCTTTCATCTCCTACATTTCCACACATGTTAACAGAGTACAGAGTTGGAAGGCACCTTCAAGGTCTTCCATCTAGTCCAACCTGGGGTGGGATTCAAATTTTTTAACAACCGGATCTGTGGGCGTGGCTTAGTTGGTGGGCATGGCTTGGTGGTCATGTTATTGGCTGGGCGTGGCCAACTCAATATCACTCACATCGAGGCATGCATCTCCTCGCCTGGTCTCTCATGACTGTGGAGATGCTGCAACAGTTGTAAGTATGAAAAATGGTCATAAGTCACTTTTTTCAGTGCCATTGTAACTTTGAATGGTCACTCCACACAAGCAAAGTACCAGCAAATTCCAGAGACGTTCCTGAGACAGGAAGTCTAGTCTTGCCAAGAATGTAATAAGGGTTAACGGAGAGGCAGTTTCTGTAAGCAACACCAGAATGTTTCCTTCCTGCCTTCCTTACACTTACAGGATTAGCCCAGTAATTTCTTCTAACAACTGGTTCTCCGAACTGCTTAGAGTGTTAACAACTGGTTCTAGAGAATAGGTGCGAACTGGTAGAATCTCACCCCTGAGTCCAACTCTCTGCTCAAGCAGGAGACCTGATACCATTCCAGACAAACGGCTGTCGGATCTATTCTTAAAAACCTGAAATGTTGTTTAAACTTGAAATGCCCATCTAACTTGTTCACTATTAAACTGAATGCTATAACTTACAATAATGTACAACACCTGGGTGGAACTTAGAGCTTATAAATCAAACCAATTTTCCAATCACTTTCTAGCTGAACATATCAAGTGAAAACCAAGAAGTTTTTATAATAAAAATGTCATGCAATGGGACCCAAAACATTTGGCTGTTTTGAAAAGCTGCTTCAAGTTTTGAATTTTAAAAGTATTTCAGATTATCTGAAGGATGGGAATAGAGCTCCTATTTTTTACTATAAATAACTGAAGGTCAGGGAGAAAATTCAAGATAGGTGAAACCTATTTAATTTATTCACCAAATATTATGGACCAAATGGATAGCTAACTTTATGGGGCTTTGGCAGTTAAGCCCCATTACCCTCCTCTGTTGAGTCTCTGCAAGAAACTTCTTGGCATATTCTAGATCAGCTAAAGAATTCAGGTGTTTTTGATCTAGCTACCCACTGAGAAATTCTGGCTGCAATGTGTGGGTGTCCAGCTCCCTTTGCAAGATCTCAGCCCCAGATATAAGCTTTGCTGCTTTCGTGAGGAAGAACTAAAACCAGACATTTCCTTGGCTTCTCCCTGTTTTATAGATCAGGGACCATAAGCTTAGATTGGCCTCTGATTCTTTGTCAGACGATGTTAATATTTGTTGGGCTGCTTCCTAATAGTTAAATTTCTTTAAGTATTCATTTTCTTTTTTCTCTCCTTCCTTTTTTGCAATGATAAATGCCACCTCTGGCTAACTTCTTCCTCTGCAACATTCTGCAGCAAAAAGATTTGGTCTATGAATAAGCTGAACTTTGTCCTTAAAATCTAATGGCGGTTAGCTAAATTTCCATTTGCAACGCTACAGCTTCCTGTTTGATTGGTGAAGTTTAGAGGGTTTCTTTTAAGGAGGCCAAAGACTGTTCAGGTTTCAGAAGTAAAGCCTAAAAGAGGGCAGTGGGGGATGACTAAGAAAAACCATTATTTTGGAACAGGAGTTTCACCTTGAAATCTGGGCTGAATTTCTCACGAGTTGCACAAAATCGATTGTCCTTAGCCCCAATATTGTTACATGAATAAGGCTACAGGGAGCTTAGCTTTAAATAGATTGGACTTAAGCAGGCAGAATGAGAAAGAAAACTAATAAATCAGGAAAGATTGCCTGTATGAAACTTTAGACTGAAACCCTGGGGCAATGATATATTTTATGGAACTTTGTAAAGTGTCTCACACAGACAATGTATGAAAAATAAATATCTGACCCTGGCAATTGTAGTCTCATAAATATAAATTACAAATATCTATTTTTTCTTAAACTAGGAGGAAGGCATCACTTGGTTCCTGCTAGCCAGGATATATGAAATTTTTAAAAGACTGCAAAGTGTGGACCTGCTGCTAGACATTTAAAGATGAATTCCAGCAACTGCAGCAACTGTGGCGGGGTACATAATCTGATCTTTGCCAGCAGCTACTCACTAATCTTTATGATAGGTCTCCTGCTGAACTCTATAGCTCTGTACATTTTTATCTTCGGAGATGTGGTCCGCTCCATCACCACCGTCTACATGAAGAATCTAGCAGTCTGCGATCTTTTGCTGTTGGCGTCAATTCCTCTGAGGATCTACTACTATGGCTGGCAACCCCAGCTATCTCAAACCACATGTGAAGTGGCAGGCCTGCTGCTCTTGGTTAACATGTATGGCAGCATCTTCCTTCTGACTTGCATCAGCTCAGACCGTTGGATGGCTACGCACTTTCCACTCAGCTCCTGGTCACAGGCCATACGCCGACAAGCCAAGTACATCTGTGTGGGTATATGGGCCTTGAGTATTGGGGGAACCATTCCCACATACTTTGCTGGCAAGAAATCTGTGAAAAATGCCACTTTCTGTTTTGATGAACATCCTCAATATATCACAAATGGTGGTATTTCCAGTACTATGGTGCTATGCTATGCCATTACATTGGCTGTCATGGTAACTTCCTCCTATAGTCTGCTCCATGTTTTCCACCGGAGTGTAAGTGTGGAGATGGAGCTGATCAATATATCCAAGATCAGGTTAATGGTAGTAATGAACGTGGCCATCTTTCTGGGTTGCTTCTTGCCCTACCATTTGACGGTACTTTGCTATCATATACCAGGGTTGAATAAAAATAATTTAGATCAGGCCTACAGATATGTCCTGCTCCTGTCCTGTGTGAATGCAGCCCTAGATCCTCTGGTTTATTATTTTACCACTGAGACCTTCCAAAAACAAGTACCCCTAGAGCCCTTTTTTAGGACCAAGGCTTCACAGAGTGACTATGTGGAAGGAATAATACTGTCTGGCCAGCCCTTGGAAACACAATCTGCCTCTGCATCTTGAATAAGGCCACTGGAGAAGGACAGCTTTTTCACCCAAGCATTTGCCCCTTTAGTCTGGTATAATTACATTGCTCAGATAAGAATTTGAGGACACCATTTCGATTCAACAACAGACTGGTGAAATTCACTCTTTCTTTGGAAAATTATAAAGTCCCCAGTTCACACTGAGGAGTCCACTGGAGTTGGGACGTCAATAAATTTAAATTAAATTAATAAACAAACCTGGCAAAAGTTTCCCAAGCACTTGACTATGGCATAACTAGATAAGGATCCTTGTTTTGGGTTTGAATGAAGCCACTTTAAGTAATTGTTTGTCCTCGGAAGGGCATGGTGTTTGGATTTGAAGCAAAATAGTGTACAGACTCTTCACAGGCATCTTCTTTCCCCTCGCTGATCCTTAAACAAGCTCTACCTTTTCCAAGGCTTGCACCCTAGCAGAAAGGGCCCAGGAAAAGATGCGTTGAGTTAAATTAGCATTAAGGTGGTGCTACAGGTAGTCCTTGACTTACAACCATAATTATGACTTGGATTTCCATTGCCAAGGTAGTTGTTAGTGAGTCACACCCAATTTTGTGATTTTTGTTTTTGCCATGGTTGTTAAATGGATCACTGCAGTTAAGGGAATCAGGCAGTCATTAAGTGAATCCAGTTTTCTACATATTTATCAGAGGGGGGGGGACATAAAAGATACCGCCCAATTTTCTGGCCAGTATCTGAGATTCCTGTAGGTGTTCTTGGTTTAGATAGCAATAGCAATTAGATTTATAGACAGCTTCACAGTACTTTACAGCTCTCTCTAAGTGGTTTACAGAGTCAGCATATTGCCCCCAACAATCTGGGTCCTTATTTTATCGACCTTGGAAGGGTCAACCTTGAGTCTGATGAGATTCGAACTACCAAATTGCAGGCAGCCAGAAGTAGCCTGCAGTACTGCATTCTAACCACTGTGCCACCTCGGCTCTTCAGATACCTAATCTGCTTCACTATCCTGCACTCAGCATCTCTCATGGAAATTGTCGAAGTGTTTTCTGGCTCTAATAACATTTCCCCCAAAACAGGGAAGAATTTTGGATATGGGATTGATCTAGAGAAATGACAAAAATTGTGGTCTCAAAATTACAAGATGACAATGTCAACAGCATATAAAGAAAATTTGTATAAGATGTTTTACAGGTGGCATTTTCCCCCGACAATAGCAAGAATGTTCAAGAACAAATCTGAAAAATGCTGGAAATGTCATCAGATACCAGGCTCATATTACCATATGTGGTGGACTTGTGCGGATTCCAAAAAATATTGGACTAAAATCCACACGTGGTTGGAAAAAATGATAAAAAAGCATATAGACTTGAAACCAGAGATATTTTTATTGGGAGTTTTGCCTGAAATGTATAGTAAAGAACTGAAATACCTGATTGTAAATGTATTAACAGCGGCTAGGATTGTATTTGCCAAAAACTGGATAAATGAGAAAATACCATTACAGGAGGAAATCATTAAGAAAATATTGGAATATGCTGAAATGAGTAGATTGACATTTGAAATCAGAGAACAAAATGATAAACAATTTTATAAAATTTGGGATCTATTCTATCAATGGTTAGACAATAAAACATGGTAATGAAATATGTAGATTCTTAGAAAATAATAAATATATAAAGATGTATTCTTTTCTTATTATATCTACAAAATGATTGTAGGATAGATTTGAGATGATAATATGAACTGCCATAAAACAAATTAAGTAAAATATGGATTATTTCCTAAAACAGTAATGAATAAAAGTATAGTCAAATGATTGATTAACAATGATATTAATGTACTTAATATTTGATTGAAAATATAAGAATATATACAGTGTAATTGTAATTGAAGACTACAAAATGGAAGCACAAAACAATTTGTAAACCAACCGACACACTGTATGTATATATATGGAAGAAGGGTCAGTTTTTATGTTTTTTCTATGTTTGTCTTAAAAAACAATAAAAATTTATTAAAAAAAAACATTTTCCCCCAAACCGAATGTTTGTAGAGGATAAAGTAAACTGTCTACACAACAAATCACTGTGTACCTCTAATGCATCGAAGATTAATCCTCACATATATGGAAGATGAAATTACAGAAAGACTGACTCATTTCAGTTTAAAGCATTGTAAATGGAATTCAGCACCAGTACATGTTTTGACTGAAGTCATTGGAATAATAAAAACCTTAAGTATATATGGATTCTCCTTTTTATCATGTACTTCAGATATGAACCTGGATGTCAAATTTAGAAGTAAGATTGAGAGCACATAATGTCTTCAAAAGTTTTTTTAAAAAATGTATTAGGGAAATAGAGAAGGGCTGGAACTTTTAAATCAAGGAGAGATAATTTTTGGGCTAAGGGAAAAGTTGAGGACATATAATGGATACACACAGCAGCTGTGTTGAAGTTTCTCCATTTGCAAAAGCATCTGCTTGTAAGGGGAACAGTTTGTAAACTCATATTCACCAAAAGCCAGATGAAATCTATGGACTGTTTTATGGCATCATTGTGGGACCCACTATTGGGCCAAAGAAGGGCATAGATGTTTTCAGGTAAGTCTCAGGCATGAAGGACAACTTACTTTTTATTTGTCATTTTGCATTCATGTGCATGCATGCGCACAAATGCAGACATTGAATGAAACAGTGGCCCTCATTATGGCCACATTAGTGCTGGCTATATGTTTAAGTCACTGTTTTTCCAGTTTGGCAACTTTAAGATGTGAGGACCAATTCCCAAAATTCCCAGCAAAAAGAGATCCGGGAGTTGAAGTTCACATATCTTAAAGTTGCTCAGGTTGAGAAACACCGTATTAAGTGTTCAGAAAAAGGCAGCACTTGGCTTGTCTCATCCAAAGTGGGAAGTGAATCATGGCCAGGTCTTGTTAATACATGGGTAGAAGATCACCAGTTTCTAGCCCTATACATTATGAACTGGAAATGGGAAGTCTGTCCCAGCAGATGACAATAAAAAAGCAACTCCACGTTTTTATTCAAAACCTATCTAGGGACTAGGGCTCAAGCATAATACAAAAGACACCTGACTTATTTTAATATTGCCACTGATGTTCTTTCTCTCTTCTTTGTAAAGGATAAACAGCCCTGTGCGTGCATGAACACAAAGGACAAGCTTCACAAAAGCTCAGACAATGTTTGTATTTGTACACTGGCTTAATGAGGTCTGTTAAAGATCTTGAAGCTTCATTTGCATAACATTGCTAAGCTTGGCTATTGTGAAACCATTAATTTTCCATGGCTTACCATAGTATGGAAAGCCCACACATGTGGTTAGTTTACAGTTTAGTGTACTGTTTGGTGCAAATCCAGAAACAAGTCAGTTCAGTAATCAGGAACTTGTGTGAACCTAGCCCAGATACATTTTTCTCTTTTTTCATTAAAAGTATTCTCTCACGACTCTAAGATCTTTTGAAACAGGAATTGTTTAAAATACGAAATGCATTCAATTCAGATAGATTATGATTTTGGTTTATTCTTTGTCCCCTCAATTAGATATCACCAGAAGAAGTTTCTAGCTCCCAAATTAAAACACTGCTATGAATTTCCATTCATTTCTTTCAAAGATACATATAATGCAAACATAAGAAAACAGATTGGTATAAAACGCTATCTGTGATCTGCCTCTTCCCTCCTATAACTTCCTATCTCTGTTGAACCAAAGGAAACTTAGATTATGGACCGGAGCTTAACTGGATTATTTTTTTCTCATTTTCATTGGAATCAGGTTCTCTTTATTTCTAATTATTTACACGGGGACACAAAGGGCAGATATTTTCTGGACCATGGTAAGCAGTGTGATGCATAGTCAAAAAGAGTTGTTAATTAAGGAACCCTGGCTTTCTAGCTTCGCCCAGTCACAGAGCACACCAGAAAACCTGGCCTGGACACTCTGTAGTTAGCGGTTGCACCATAACACACTAATCAAAACTGGGATTGGTTAGCTGTGCAAAACCAATCGAACTAGCCACGATTGTAGTTTTCCTCCTGACTTTTTAAAACATGCCCCAGGGTGGATGTCCCTAAACTAGCTTGTCACTTAACTTTGACAATTTGTTAGTTTGGCCATAGAGAGCCACTGTTTGTTTGTTTTTTTAAATAAAACCTGGTTTAGGATTAAGCATGTTGTGTGAATCTAGTCCCCTCTTCTTTTACAGATGGAATATACATTATTTCTCCCTTTTTACGATCTGCTTCAAGTTTCTTGCTTGTACTTCAATGATGCCATTGGAGGACTTGGTTCTTTCTCTATCTCATCCGGCAATTCTTGGCCCAACTCCCCCTGATTGCAGTTGGGCCTTAGAAGGAAAACCACACAGAGGAAGAGAGAAGAATTGCCACGTGGGGATTAAGGGTCCTCATTTTGAATCTCCAGTCTTTATGCAATTCTCACCCCAATCCTGCACCAACTCCCAAGCACTTGGGCCCAATAGCCGATAGTTTCTGCTACGATAGGTGCTCACATTGCAGAGACGGCTGGCATGGGTATCTTCGTAAATTTGTTGGACAGCAGGTGGCACAGGTGGGAAGCCAGCAAGGTGAGCTAGGTTGTCCATATAACTCCACTGCTGTTCCTTCAGCTTCAGGAAGTACCGAGCCAACCCTCCATTCTTCAAATATAGTCCCAGCTGTTTTTGGACTTCAGCCTCCATGTCGGCCACAGAAGGGAGGGAACAGCGCCCACTTAGCACAGCCAGCGCAAATAGCACCTGGCAGTGGAAGTGTGGGAAAGGACATATCTGCTGACAAACCCCAATCAAGAAGAGCGATGGGTGCTGGGGAGGTAGTAAATGCTGGTACAGGGGACCCATTCCATAATCTGTCTCTTGTAAGCCCAACTGGGCCAAGTCCAAGAAGGGAAAGCTGTACTTGTAGCCTGTACAGAGAATCAAGACATCAGCTGGCATCTTAGAACCGTCTGTGAATACCACTGTCTTTTGCCCCACTTTCAGAAGTGGAGGCATCTGTATCACATCCTTGGGCAGCCCGCACACATGTTGCCTTTTGTGGCTGAGTACTACTTGAGCAGCTACACTGGAGAGTTGCAAGGCCAGGTCAACTCCTGATGGACCAGCGCCTACCAGTACAACAGATTGGTTGGCAAAGGGCTCTGGATAGCGGTAAGAGTGGCTGTGTAGAAGACGGCCTGGGGAGAGAGAGGGGAAAAAAATGTTGGCAAGCAATAGCTTCCATCTCATCACATTCTTGCGTAGGGTACACCACATATTCAACATATGTGCAATATTATTGCTCTGCCTCCATGTAATGGTATTGGGGGAATGACCCTAGGAGACAAGAAGAATAGCCAAAGACTAGCCAATTGCCAAGAAAAGGGACACAGTGACTCAGAGGATAAGACAATGAGCTTGTCAATCAGAAAGGTCGGCAGTTCGGCAGTTTGAATCCCTAGCGCCACGTAATGGGAGTGAGCTCCCGTTACTTGTCCCAGCTTCTGCCAACCTAGCAGTTCGAAAGCATGTAAAAATGCAAGTAGAAAAATAGGGACCACTTTGGTGGGAAGGTAACAGCATTCCGTGCGCCTTTGGCGTTTAGTCATGCCGGCCACATGACCACGGAGATGTCTTTGGACAGCAGTGGCTCTTTGGCTTTGTAACGGAGATGAGCACCGCCTCCTAGAGTCGGAAACGACTAACACATATGTGCAGGGGGAACCTTCACCTTTAGCCAATTGCCATGCAAAAGGTATCTCAGCCCACAGAAGGAAAAGGGGCAAGGGAAGCCACTCAGAAAGGACCCTCCCTAGTTTTCTGGAAAGTAGAAGTAAAAGAAGGGAGCAGTGCTTTCAGAGTTGCCAAGACTGTTACTCTAAGCTGACAACAAAGGTAATATTAGTACTCATGGTTTGTGCTTCTTGTCTGGACTACCTCAAAAGGCTGGCACTATTCTACTTTCCTCCTGCCTGGACCTTTTTGCTCATTCGCTTTTCCTGTTGATGCCTTTGGGCAGGTGGTGAATGGTGACGGTAACTTTGATCTCCTCCGAACAAAAGGGCAGAAACCAGAAACCAACAATGCTGCAATCCCCCCCAAAATAGTGAGGGTCTGACTTTGTTCACAAGACATGCTTAACTTAGTTACTGAATTAACCCTTTCTCGGGGTCTGCCGAATACCTTGGAACTATAAATGAGGATCCAGGTTGTTGGGGGCTGACTCTGAAAACTGCTTACAGAGGGCTATAAAGCACCATGAAACAGTATATATGTCTAAGTGCTATTGCCATTGCTAGTATAGAGTCATCAAATAAACTGAATTTGCACCCAATGCTAAATGACAAAAACCTCAGGTTAGCAGTAATTAAATATCTGGATTTGACTCCCTAAGATACAGGTTATGGATTTTGCAAAGGTATTTGCTACACCTTTGTCTGATCTTGTTAAATGAATGAAGCCTACAGAATACATTTCTAACTTCTTTTCCTTCTTATCATGCCCTTTGAATACTTGGGTACTCTCAGTTAGAGGTATATGGGATCTTCCTTTTCTTGAAGTGTTCCTCCTGGCCTATTCCCAGAACTTAAGTAGGCTCTGTGCGCTGTCTCTGGAGCATTGTATTCAATTTTTGGAAGCTAGATTGCTTTTATTTCATGAAATTTCCTCCTCTTTGTCCTTGTTTTTGAAATCCAAGTCTGGTAAAATGCTTGTTGCACTTCCAGGAGGCATTGAGATACAACAAGAACAGGGGTTATTGCTTGCTGTTTGGTTGCAAACATAGAATTTAATGCTTTCCACTAAAGGAAAAGGGAACAGTTTGTTTATTTACTTATTCTTTTATAAATCAACTATTCAACTATGTAACAATTCTGGGCCCTGAAGTAGAAACTTTACATTCTCTGCATTCATTCAGACAGGGCATATTAATTATGTATAAAAAGTATTATGTAGCATAATAGCTGTAATAAATTTAAAACAAACAATTTTAAGTTAAGAATGGCATTTTTAAAATGGTTGTCTCGTGTAACTCTGCACTGCAACAAAAACAAACAAACTGATCACAAAAAATATATATCTGTGATCAAAGCATGAATATGTAAGGCAGAACTAAGTTCATGGAATTGGCTGCTTAAGACATAAGGGTGTCCATTGGCTTTAAATAAGATCAAGCACGTTCATGACAGATACATGTATTATTGGCTATTAGGCCCTGGGCTGTGCTACACGAAACATCAACATTTAGAGGCAACTTATGTCTAAACAATGGTGGTAAGGGAACAACACCAGAAAAAAAAGGCTACTGCCCTCTTGCTCCGATTGGGTATTTTCCAGAACAATGTAATAAGTAAACTGTTTATTAAACAAGTCTCTAGAGCAGGTTTGCTGGCTGAGGAATTCTGGGAGTTGAAGTCCACAAGTCTTAAAGTTGCCAAGGTTGGACACCCCTGCTCTAGACTATTTCAATTGATTGGACGATGGGGAAGTCAAATGCTGGACCTGATGATTTTAGCCTTATCTAGCCAGAAGTTCACCCTTGTCTCTAAAGAGTAAGGAAGATTTAAAGCTTACCTTGGAAAGTGTCCAACCCGGGAATGGGAGGTATAAATGGGACAGTGTAATGGCTGCAGAAATAAAACTATTAGGATGGAGGTTGGAGAACAGAGACATGTCAAGCATCTGAGCGTATTCCCCTTTTCTTATTTGATTTACAAAAGCATCAAGTGATTTGCCTGGTCTTCCATTCATTCTAACACAATTTTGCAGAAATCACGAGAAGGTTAGTTACCTACAATCTCCACTCTCTCTTCGAATCTTCACCTCCCCACAGAGCAACAACAATAACAGCAATAACTTCACCCTTGGAAGTTAAACTTGGAAACCACCAATTTATTGCTCCTTCTCTTCTTATCAAAATCACCAACCCAGCTCAACTAGGACTCACCCAGTGCAGACCATGATGGCATCAAAGTGCTCTGTGACTTGCCGGGTTGACTCTGGGTGCTGCACTGAGGCTGTGATTTCCCAGCCACCTAGGCGGCCTGCATCCCTCTGGGCGGGCCTGACCTCCTCAACTTGCCATTGGAACTGGTGGAGGAAAATGGAAGAGAACAGGGGAGTTCCAGAAACCAGCTAGCTCTGGCCTGTAAGCTGTGGTTGTTCTGCAGCAAAACTAATGGTGTAGTGGTGAAGGTGTTAGGACAGAAACCAGGACCCTGTGAGTGATATGCCTCCCTTAGGTATGAAAGCCAGCTGGATGATTTTGGTCCATTTACTCTCTCTCTTACCACAGTCCATTTCAGAGGGCTGTTATTGTCGCAGAAAATAGGAGGCAGGAGTATTATATATGTTTGCTACCTTAAGTTGACTCTCTCTCTCTCTCTCCTCCCTCCCTCCCTCCCTCCCTCCCTCCCCCCTCTCTCTCTCCTTCCCTCCCTCCCTCCCTCCCTCTTTCTCTCTCTTCCATCCATATCTATCTATCTCAGTATAAAAATAATAATTTCAGCTCCTGTAAAAATGCCTAAACATCTGTCTGATTGTGTGATCAATCATAATAATTATATCAACAGATGCAGCATTTACGCTGTATTGCATTGAAAGATCTAGAGGCAAACCTTGGCAACCCATTGTGCTCCCTTGCCCCCCTCCTCCCATCGAGCACGTGCCTCTTTTTGCTCTGCCACTCCTCCCTGCTTCTAACAGCCCCATCGTCTCTCACCCTGACATGGTCACAGACTCCAGACTGCTCTGCATAGCTATCCAGGTAGGTCAGAACATCCGAGTGGTGCAGGAATGAAGGCAGTGATGGATCAAAGGGGAAATCCGGAAAGGCCATTGATTCCTTGGGCAGGTTGGTCCTAGGAGCAGAAGCAGGTTAAAGCACGCTTTCTGCACTGCATTCCACGCCTCTCCCCTGGCCAGACTCCTTCCTTTTTTATTTTTATTTTTGTATTAAAAGAATAGCTGCCTGAGGCCTCCTCCTATGCTTTCTAGTACAAGGATCGCCAACCTTTTGGACTCAGGGACCACCAAACTCAGAATTTTAAATCCCATGGACCAGAGACTCTGGGAAAATCCCCCCCAAAGTCTGCAGAAAAATTCCCCACCCTGTTTTCCTACCGATCGATCATTCTTTATTTGGGATCGCAGGATACTGTCTCCAGCTCTGTTCTCAGGGGAGGAGAGAGAGAGGGAGGGAGGGAGGGAGGGAGAGAGAGAGAGAGAGAGAGAGAGACTTTTGGCTTCATGCAAGGAAAGCAGCAGAAGTCTTTTTTTCTCTCCCCCAAACTCCGCCAGAAATGAGTCTTCGTGAGACTTGTTGCGTCGGCGCAGCCTCTTGGAGCAGGATGCCTTGCAGGGTCCCAAAGACTCCTTTCTGGAGGGGTTTGGGGAGGGCTGCTTTCCTTGGGTGCAGACAAAAGCAGAAGAAGAAAGAAGTGGAAAGAAGCAGCCCCGGTGGCCAGGTGAGGCGCATGGGGTAAGTGGGGCAAGTTCCCCCCCTCCGCCCTTTCCCCCTCCCCTCACTATCTCGTGTTGTTCACAATGCAAGCAATGCAAGCCTTGTGTTCCTGCAGGCCATGTGGGCCACGCAGCCTTGTATTCCCACGCAGCCTGGATTAATTGGTTTTGGGGGTGACATTTCTCTGCAGACCACCAAAATTTTCTCGCGGACCACCAGTGGTCCCCGACCCACTGGTTGGCGACCATTGTTCTAGTATATTGGTAGACACTGGCATAGAGAGCCCATCCCAAAGCACCCTTGAGTGACTACCTGAGGTCCCGGTACATGCTGGAATGGATGATTCTTCCCATGGCATCTTCTTTCTCCTCCGTGTAAATCCAGGTGCCTCCCAAGCGATCCGAGGCCTCAAATACCACGGGTGGAGCAAAAGTCCCAGAAGAGGCAAGGATGTGCCGGGCAGCACACAGTCCTGCCGCTCCTGCCCCAATTACCGCCACACGCAGTTTCGTTGGTAGCATTTTGCAGAAAGGGTCTGCAGGGAAAAAGAAGGAGATGCTTACAGTGAGCATGGCAAATGAGCCCTCCAAGTGATGCTGATTGAAGATGTCCGGGCAGGCAGATTTCCCTTTCACTCCAGGGGATAAGACAGAACAGTCACCACACTCAAAGTCCAAAAGATCATCGTTGGGATAACTGGCTTTGGCAAAACTTGGGGCTTTAGAGCAGGGGTCTCCAACCTTGGCAACTTGAAGACTTGTGGACTTCAACTCCCAGAATTCCTCAGCCAGCAAAGCTGGCTGAGGAATTCTGGGAATTGAAGTCCACAAGTCTTCAAGTTGCCAAGGTTGGAGACCCCTGCTTTGGAGAGTAATTTGTTAAGAATTAACTGGAGGGGAGAAATAGATGAGCTACCTGAGCCTAGGATAGAAAGAGGTCATACAGATAATCCTCGACTTACAGCAGTTCCTTTTTGTGACTGTTCAAAGTCACCACGGCGCTGAATAATGGGACTTACGACCATTTTTCACAGTTATAACCTTTGCAGCCATCCCCACAATCATGTGATCAAAATTCAGAGGCTTGGCAACTGGGTTCATATTTATGAGTGTTGTTGCTTCCCGAGGTCATGTGATCACCTTTTGCAATCTTCTCACAAGCAAACTTAGTGGGAAAAGCAGATTCACTTAGCAACCGGGTTACTAGCTTATCCGTTGTGGTGCTTCACTTAACAACCATGGTAAGAAAGATTGTAAAATGAGACAAAACTCACTTAATAATCTCACTTAACAGCAGACATTTTGGGCTCAATTGTGAACGTAAGTTGAGGACTACCCGTATTCCCAGAAAGAGACAAGATCTCAAACCATGGAGCCCTAAGCCCAACTCTGTTGCTATTCCTGTTTTATTTCTTCTCCGGTCCCCATCAGGACTGCTGGTAGATCAGTAACTATTGACCACAACTCCTCGTTTTGCAGGTACATCTCCATCTTTACTCTCCAGGAAAGGTAGTTTGTCTCATTTAGCTAAGATACCACGAAACCTCCTCCCATTATGCTGACGGAAGCCATATTGCTTGTTTCCGTTACAAGCACTAACTACAAACAAACCACAATTCATAGTCCCTCTGACTCTGGTGGAAGCTCTCACGGAGTTTTTCTTCTCTCTGGTTTCTCTAGTCATTTTGGCCTTCTCTCTGGACTGGGGCCTCTTAAAGTGGTAACGGGTCAAATAACCCTGATGACTCATTCCTACCATGGCGTCATCATTATAGCATTACAGTATTACAGCATTGCAGCATCATGGCAGCTGGTCAGCTCTTAAAGTTATTTCCCTGACACTTTCTATAAAACAAACAAAATTAGTTTGGGCTAGAAACACTAGGCTGTAGTGTTCCCAGGAATGAGTATCAGCACTTAATTTCAGAAAGGCACACAAAAAAAGCAAGATGCAAAGCACCTTTCCAATAGCTCCATTGCTGTGGCTGTTGCTAAGCCGATGAAAAGCACATCAAAAAAGCTTCAGGACTTCACCTCTGAATATACATTTGTTGCATAAGCCCATAGAGCTAAGCTGTGTCTCCTCTAACAGGTAGGAACAAGAGTTGCCTCCAATCCCCTCCACCTAGCATGACCTTTGCCCTTTGTATCTTGTTCCTGAAAGGGACAAGCCAACCATATTGATGATTAAATAGTTAGCTTGTGGATTAACTGGATGTGCTTAGTCATGATTACTTGTTTTCCTCTTTGACTTTATTCTTTTCCTCTCCCCTTTGACTTTTTTCCTTTCCCCAATAAAACTGCAATAGAAAAGACCATAGAGCAAGACATTGAGATAAAGATAAACAAATTGTCCCCTGGAAGCAATTTTCCATTGCAACACGAGAATTCCCCCATTCAAAGCATTGATCTTGTAGGCAGGGAAAAATCAAATGAGCCCTTACAGCTGCTTTTGAGTCTTTCCAGGTTTGCTAGCTGGGGAATTCTGGGAGTTGAAATCCACACGTCTTCAAGCTGAGCCACAGTGTGGCACAGTGGTTAGAGTGCAGTACTGCAGGCTACTTCTGACTGCCGGCTGCCTATAGTTCAAACCTCACCAGGCTCAAGGTTGACTCAGCCTTCCATCCTTCCGAGGTCAGTAAAATAAGAACCCAGATTGTTGGGGGCAATATGCTGACTCTGTAAACCGCTTAGAGAGGACTGTAAAGCAAGTATATAAGTCTCAGTGCTATTGTTATTGCTATTGCCAAGGCAGAGAAACACTGGCCTAGGCCAAGACTCAAGATCTTCATTCCACTGAAGTAGCATGGCATTCTCCTGCTTTCCTTAACCTAACCTCTCTCTCCCACCTGAAGCAAAGCTCAGGTTCCATGCCAGTACTAATATTGTGCATACTGAGCTCCTTTTCCTTGTAAGCTTTACAAGAATTCACCCTTTTGCTTATTTCCCCAAATATCATTGAAATGAACAATGCAATAATCTCTGGCTGAGTTTGTACAACATTAATGATTGGCTCAGTTAAAGACCTTACAGTCGCAATCACACAATAAGATAAGGTTGATTACTGTTAATTTGGATTGCTTTTAGGGTGACTCAGTCTGTTGTGCAAACTCCATCTATCTAGTTAATTTATGTTTCAACACTGTCAACTTAGAAAATGAATTACTTCAGTAGCTAATTTAAGCATAATATGTAAGCCCATCTGTGATGACAAATGACTGACATTGATAGTTTGTTCTTTAAGAATGCTTGACAATGAAAGTTTCCATAATATTAGCTTATCAAGTTGTTTGCCTGGAACAGCTCTTGCAAGCTCAGGACTAATTGCTTTTTAATCAAAGGGATAAATGGGCTGGCTGGGCTAAGTACAGGTAGTCCTCAACTACCATCACAATAGAGCCCAACATTTTGGTTGCTAAGGGAAACATTTGTTAAGTGAGTTTTGCTCCATTTGATGACCTTTCTTGCCACAGTTGTTAAGTGAATCACTGCAGTTGTTCATTTAGTAACCCAGTTGTTAAGTGAATCTGGTTTCCCATTGACTTTGCTTGTCAGAAGGTTGCAAAATGTGGTCCTATGACCCCAGGACACTGCAACCACTGCAACCTATCATAAATATAAACCAAGTTGCCAAGCATCTGAATTTTGATCACGTGACTACAGGGACGCTGCAATGTAAATGTGAAAAATGGTTTTTTTTTCCTAATTTTGAACTGTCACTAAATGAACTGTTGTAAATCAAGGATTGCCTGTGTATATTGTTGCCAAAGGCAAAGGATTGCCTTTGGCAACAATAGCCTCAAAGCAAAAGTGCTTCTCTTTAAGAACAGATGCAGAGAGGAGAGAGGGTGAAACCAGAGTGTTCCCCCATAATCTGGTTCTGAGAGCTACAGATTTTGAGAGCCGGCCAGCCAGCACCTACAAGGCATTCTGGATAATATAGCTTGGGAAGGCTATCCATCAAATTAAATTCAGTTGTCTATGTCAGCCCCCCCAAACTTGAACACTTTAAGACTTGTGGACTTCAACTCCCAGAATTCTGGGAGTTGAAGTCCACAAGTCTTAAAGTTGCCAGGTTTGGAGACCTCTAGTCTATGTGCTGTATGAATTACCTCCTTTGAACATGTCCCCAGTCTCACACCAGGTTGATTCTGGAAACTCTGTCCTGCTCGAAAATCTTGAGTGGGTTCTCACAACTTGGTTAAAACGGTTAGTGCGGTTCCGATCGATGTTTTAAGTGATTCAGGCCACATGTATCACACAACATGTAGCTCACTGCTTTGGACAGACCATGGGCGGCGAATACAGCAATTGCATTTATTAAGCCAGGATTAGGATGCTTGTCAAGCCAGCCTTCAAATTAAGACATGAGAGACCCTGGGCCCGCTCTGTGCTGATCAGAGCCGCTGACAGTTTTGGTAGAATTGTTCATTTCAGTTGCAACTCAACTCCCAGAGGTTCCCTGGGGCTCGTCCTTCCAAACTTGTTATCAAAACAAGGATGGCCGCCCTGACAAAGGAACAGCATGGAGGAAACCCCAGTAATTCAAAAAGAGGGCTGTGAAAATATTTAGACCCCTCACATCCCAGACATAAACTATTTCAACTCCTTCCCTCAAAACGACGCTATAGAGCATTGCACACCAGAACAACTAGACACAAGGACAGTTTTTCCCCAAACGCCATCACTCTGCTAAACAAATAATTCCCTCAACACTGTCCAACTATTTACAAAGTCTGCACTACTATTACTGTGAATCTTTTCATCACTCCCTATCACCCATCCCCTCCCACTTGTGACTGTATGACTGTAACTTTGTCGCTTGTATCCTTATGATTTATACTGACTGTTTCCTAGTATGATTTGATTGCTTATTCTACCCTGTGACTATCATTAAGTGTTGTGCCTTCTGATTCTCGACTCTTGACGAATGTATCTTTTCTTTTATGTACACTGAGAGCATTTGCACCAAGACAAATTCCTTGTGTGTCCAATCACACTTGGCCAATAAAGAATCCTATCCTATCCTATCCTATCCTAATTAGTGAGCCAGCCCAGCGTTTTGCAAAGTTCCGTTTAGCTACCAAGAGAGTCTCAGGGCCGAGAATGACACTCCGACCGGTGTGGCAGCGAGCGGTGTAGCATCTTGCCCATCAACTCCTCGGCTGATTCATTAGGGGGTCTCCTCCAGAGCTGGGAACTTTTCGATGCCCGCAAACCAAGTCGGGGTGTTTTCCCTTTCTGTTTGTGTGCACGCACGCGCGATTCCTCAGCTGCCGCCGCCCGCAAGGCGGAAACTCTTACCGCTCGTAGCCTGGTCACAGCAACTCGAGTCTCCCTCCGTCCCTGGTTGGTGGCGAGGCAGAGTCCAACGCGGTCAGTCCCTTCGCTCCTCCGGGCCTGAACGGAGGAGGCGGGGTAGCAGCAGCAACTGCAGGCTCTTCCTGGCGCCTGCTTTGGGTCTCTATCCACGCTCTACCAGGGAAGGCGGGAAAGGGAGAGAGCGGCCAATGATAGGGCAAGGCAAAGGGCAGCGCTGCCCTTCTTCCGAGGGACCATCCCTCGCCCTTGGCCCAGGGAGGCAGAACGGCTGACAGACGGTGTGACCTGGCTGAAGGATCCCCGGGAGAATCCTTCTCTTCTCCCCTCAGCTCCTAGCAAGAAAATGGCTATCTGGAGGGTGTGGAGTTTTCTTTCTTTCCCTTGACTGGAAAAGAGATCGTGTAGCCTGCTTTAAACACCAGGCTAGAAACCAGGAGACCGTGAGTTCTAGTGCCAGCTTAGCCATGAAAGACTGTCTTTTTCTCTCAGCCCAATTCACCTCTCAGGATTGTCGTTGGGAAAATAGGAGGAGGAAGGTATGTATGTTCACCATCTTGAGTTATTTGTGAAAATAATAAAGGGATACAAATAAATACCTGCATACATAAATTGATGTGCATCAGGCACATTGTGCTTCCTTTATGTTTCTTTTACTTTTGGGTATAAGTCACAGTGCTTTGTTTTGGTATTATTCTTTCCACCTTCTGTTTTTCAGTAAAATTGGATGGTGCAATGCCCTTTAATGTAAGTTGTGTTTTGCAGAATAAAACTCTGGATAGCATATTAGAGATTTAGAGATTTCTAGTAGAACCTGCAATAGCTCAGAAATCGGTATTGGCTGATGAGTTTAGTAAGTCTATTATAGCACCACTAGAGGGAGCTCTGATCAGCTCACAGCACAGTACTGTATTGCCTATGTACCAGAACTCAACATTCAGGGACAACAGTGAAGATGGGGCTGATTTGAGAACATTTAGTGGAATTGGAAAACAGCTGTGCTGGTGCCGATTCCATGGACTCTATGATGAATATGCCCTTCATTCTTCTCCTTGGACTTAGCTCTAAAGTAATTTTTAAATTTTTGATTGTTCCGTCTTCGGTCTGATTTAAGCATGGTATATAAAATCATACATTGCAATGTCCTACCTGTCAATGAATACTTCAGCTTCAACCATAACAACACAAGAGCATACAATAGATACAAACTCAAAGTTAACCGCAGCAAACTTGATTGCAGGAAATACGACTTCAGCAATAGAGTGGTCAATGTCTGAATACTCTACCCGACTCTGTAGTTTCTTCCCCAAACCCCAAAAACTTTAACCTTAGACTGTCTACTATTGACCTCACCCCTTTCCTAAGAGGTCTGTAGGGGGCGTGCATAAAAGCGCACCAACGTGCCTACCGTCCCTGTCCTATTGTTTCTCTTATTCTTCTTTTATTTTTCTTATATGTACCCATTTCATGTATTCACAACTATGTATACACTTATACTTATTATCTTGTAAACAATTGGCAAATCAAATCAAATAAATAAATAAATAAATAAATAAATATTTATCTTTTGTAAGCTACCCAGAGTCATCAGAACAATGAGATGGAGTTACAAATAGAATAAAATGAATACATAAATTGAATTCACTTGGGACCTGATGAACATTTCCTTTTAGCACTTTGCTAATGGATCTGGCCTCTTTCTTTCATGGACTTTTTCCTTTATCTCTGCAAATGGATACTACATCCAATGAACTCTAGAGATCTCGGTTAATCTGTTTTTGACAGCAGAGGAGCTGTTTTGTCCCCTCCAAGTTCCATGACTAAAGGATAGAGGGAAATGTGTTGTTTACCTTATGCAAAGTGGCCTTCTCTACATCTTCCTGCCAACACCAAACCTGTCCAGGCAGCAAGCAAGATAAAGATGCTCAAGAGTTAAAGTAATCTGACCCAGAGGTCATGGTATTCAATCTTAGTGGAGATGAGGCAAGTGCCTTGAGTCATGTGTGAACACAAAACAGAACTGCTAAGCCTAAGGGATCCAAAGTGGTTATGAGCTGTATCTGGAGGACAAACAGAGGCATATGTTCTATGCTGGCATATCAAACTACAGATTGTTTTGGTAACTAGACATCCCACTACAAGGGAACTATATCAGAAAACCTGAACAGTATTTGAATGGTGGTGTAGAAAAGGAATCTTATAGAAATAACACAAGGAACTGGAATTTCTGAGATTTCTACAAGCTGGATAGGCAAGGAGCAGCTATAAGGAGCAGCCTGTGCAATACTGACTTGTAGTCCATTTTTCTGGACAATTAGGAGAGGCTCTTTCAGGGCACCCCCTATGCATGTTGGTTTCTTAAAGGCACAAATTTCATCTCCTAATTATCATTGGATTTTACATCAGTTTTCAAGGAAGTGACCATGTTCTCTTGTGTCCATTAAACAGTTTCCAATGAATATTCTTGGTGAGAAAATGGGTTTCCTAGTTACTCTAAGTCCAGCCAAGAGGGTTAGGAAATTCCTGTGAGGAAAGATTTATCTTTTTTACCAAGTTAAGATGATGTTAAGTTCATAAAACCAGGGGGGGGTGGTGGGGGGGGGGGGGAGTTTTTTGTGGGGTTTTTTTTTTTTGGGATGGGGCGTGGGGGGTGGATGCGCGGGGGGCGGTGGGTGGGGGGGTGTTGTGGTGAGGGGTGGTTGTGTGGGGGTATGTTTTTTTTTGTGTGTTTTTTTTTTGGGTTGGAGGTTTGGTTTTTTTTTTTTTGGGTTTTTTTTTTTTTTTTTTTGGTTGTTGGGTGGTGGTTTGGGGGGGGGGGGGTGGGTTGGGGGGGTGGGGGGGGGGGGGGGGGGGGGGGGGGGGGGGGGGGGGGGGGGGGGGGGGGGGGGGGGGGGGGGGGGGGGGGGGGGGGGGGGGGGGGGGGGGGGGGGGGGGGGGGGGGGGGTGTAATTTTTTTTGGGGGGGGGTTTTTTTTTTTTTATTTAAAAAATGGTTGTTTTTTTTTTTGGGGGGGGGTTTTTTTGTGGGAAGTATAAAATCCCTCAGACCTCAGGTGGACTCCAATTTTTATAGGGCACAAGATTCCATATAAACCTTGTTCTATGCCTATGAATTCCAATATTAATTTTGGTTCCAAATTTCTGCCAAATCCTTTGAAGTGCTCAGAAGTTGGCATAAGCTAGATATGTATAGGACCTTCAGAACTTACATCAAGCACATCCAAGGGCGTGTCTGCTCCTTTCCTCTTGGGCAAATGTTTTAGGAAGATGAGTAATAGCTTTCTCCTTCAGCAGATGGGTTAAGGAATGCATCACACTGGCCTATTCAGCGAAGCTACCCAGGGCTATTATTGCTCCCATGGGCAGATAAATTATCAGCCCTGTCACCAAGGGCTCTCCTGTTAGACATGGATGGCGACATAGTCCAGAAGCATCAACCCTCATGAAACATTATAAAAAGAACAAGGTTGAATTTGCAGAGGCAGCCTATGTTCTGTCAGGGCTTCCTTAACCTTTTTTTCTCATCCCCAGGTTACTTCTTTTCTGGTTGGCTCTGTCTTCTTTTGGGTGCTCGAGAATGGCACTTTGGACAGGACTTATGAGGTCACCAAAGATGGACCTGACTGTCCCAACCTTGCAAGGGCTTAGTAAGTATCTTTATATTTACCATATTTATGCTCTAAAATGAACACTGAACCATCTGATCATCATGTAACATATGCTAATTTACAGCTACATCACTTTCTGTCTAATTAATAAAACTTAATTTAGGCTCCTTTCATTGAAATCAGTTCATGCAACGGAGGGGTGGCAAAAAATTTGGGACCTGCCTTTTAGTAAGATGTCAAGTTATCACCAGTGTTGTAATGACGAGGCAGTCAAGGTGTTTGATCATGATCAAATGAATCCTGATGAACTTTATTGGAGTCTAGTCTTGCATTTCCTTTAGATTAGTGACTTTGTTTGCCTGAGTTGTATTTGCTTTGTAAACATTCATTACCTGAGGTTTGCCATCAAAATAACATTCCTGCAATTACAACTCTACACACCAGCAATCAGATCCATCTTAGGCGAACAAGACACTTCGCAGTGAACCTGCCTATTCTATTTGGCTGCACCCAAGCATATTTGATCCGTGATTATAACAGCATCTTATGTGCAGATGCAGACAATCTGACGCTCGCTTCTCTTAGTTACGCTTGGTTGTTTTTTTAATATGGGAAATCCCGATTCTTAATTTGACACCACTAATCCCACTCTCCCCCAACAATTATGTTGCAGCTATTAGCGACTGCGCTCCTCTTGGGTTCAGCAATGTTCCGCGGTGAAAAGCACATCTCAGAAGATCAACCCTTTTTTTAAACCGCTGCTGTGCGCCTTTGCAGGCAAGTCTCGCTCCCTCTCTTCCCCCTCCCCCCCCCCCGCCCGTGTTATTGACCCGGAAATCTCCCAAGATATTCCCGCTTTCAAACCATTTCCGTTCTCCGCCCCCCCGTTTTTGCCGCCGCGAAATGGTATATTCAAACCAATCAGCAGCCACTTTTTTCCCGGTCCCCCCACCCGCCGTCCGAATGGTTTGTTCCCCGCCTTAAAAGAGACCGCGTGGAAGCGTCTCGCCCTTTTCCGCAGTTTTCCTGGCTGTCGCGGTTGACGTTGGAAGGAGGTGAGAGATTTTTATGGTGCCCCAGAAAAAGTGTGAATTGCGGGGGTGACGGGTCTGTCCTTGTCTGGGCCTTTTGCGAGGCAACGTTATCCTTTTTGTTACCCGGCGGCCTATGGCGCCTCGCGTGGGCCTTTAATTTTTCCCCTTCGCGGGATGATGAAGCCGAGATAGGAAGTGCCGTCAGACGCGAGAACTGACGAAAGACTCCTCGTGGCTGACCGCAAGTTGCCCTCCCCTCCCCTGCCACTATTTTTTCCTCCCGAGACGGGCCTAGGTTTAGTCCGGACAAAAAAACAGGGAGGAAGAGGAGATACTAGGCCCAACCTCCCACCGCCATTACAGAAACCTTTTTTAAGGTGCTTTCTCACCTACCTTATCTTGCATTGTATTGCAGGCTTTCTTCCGCTGCCATGTGGGAACTGACTTCAAAAAACAGTGGAAAGGACCAGTGTGTAGAGTTGCGGGAGGAACATGCAAAGGTAAATTTAAAAGCCTCTGAAGTTGGATAATATGGAAGGAAGGCTCACCGTGATGATATAAAACCTTATATATGCTGGAATTACCGGCAGACTTTTGCTGTTGAGATGGTTCTTTCTGAGGAGTCTCTATGGAGGGAAAACCATTGTTGTCTCTTTATTACAAGCCTTTTTTCATTACAAGCTTTTCTTCTTTCTTCAGGGAGCCAGAAGCTGCCCTCCAAGATGAGTGATGGTGATTGAAATGCCAACTCTTACCTGGAAAGATGTAAGTCAAATGGATAATTCTTGGCTTGTAAGGATGTGTGCAACGTGCAAAAATATTTTGAACCCAGAGCTATTATATCAGAGGTTCTGTTAAATAAATCAGATTTGGTTCTGGATTTCAGGCAGTTTAGAATCAGGACAAGATATAATTTAGTTGCTGGGCTTCAGTGGAAATTTTGCGTGTTAAGTTTTGATAATGCTAGATAATGTCCTTAAGCAACAACTGGGATACAGATTTTTCAAACAAGCACAAGTAAGGTGTCACACTCCCATTATCATTTGCACCCAAAAAGATCCATTCCAGCTACATATTTAAAATCAAGTTTGATTTTTTTGTAAGTCCTTCACTTTTAGCCAGGTTGGATATTATGCCTTCAGCAGTCCTTCCTGGGGTTCTTTGGTTATGTCCATGTGGCAATGGGTCAATAGAAGTTCTAGGCCATATACTATTATACTGTTCCCTATATAAAGTATCTATAGATTATAGACAGACCCTTACATATCCTGTCTTGAAAAAAATTCCAGATAGGAAGTGCAATTTCTATTTTAATACTAGTACTCAGAAACAAGGATATGAAAATAGCCTTTCAAGTTCTGTGCTACCATACTGTAGAAACAGTATGCTGTACCATTACTTAGGATTGGAGCTGATTTTATTTGGGTTCATTTTATTAACCATGTTTTTAATTTTAGGCTCCATTATATTTAATGTTTCTCTCACATGTTGCACACGGATGTAAAACTTTATTCAATATTGCTTGTATGTGGCATTGGGACTAATAAAATTTGAACTGATAATCTGGATAAGGCAAGATTTTTTTCTTGACTTTCCTATTTGAGAGAAAACATGGCGTCTATTAATTTTTTAAATAATTACTTTAATTGAATGCAACAAACATTCCTAATGTTCCTTCCCATTTTCCCCAGAATAACATCCCTGTGAGAGGGGTTGGGCCAAGAGAGCGACTGGCCCAACATCCTGCCAGCTTGCACACCTAAGCTGGGACTAGAATTCAGTCTTGTTTTCTAGGGCATCATCTTAACTTACTATATTAAACTAGTCTGGCAGCAGGAATTCCCAATTCTTTTTCTTTCTTTAGGTCTCTCTAATCTTCAAAGATGGAAGTCCATCCAGATTTCCTTGAAGAGGCTTGTACACTATTTGTACTGCTATGAACGTGGTTAAAATTAGACACCAGATTTGCATTATTTAAGTTGAGAAGTGAAAGATTTTAGAAGAATACACTTCTAAGATGATGTATGGAGGTAGGTAGGTATCTACTTCGCCCATTGGGTAGCTGAGACCCCATCTAGTAATTGGACAATTTGAAATGCAGTTTTCAGATAAACATACTAAAAGAGATCTGTACATTTTAATGTTGGAATTTTAAATGTATTTTGGTGGGATTGATTTCTGCATCTTATTTTCAAAGGGCTTTGTTTGCCCAGGAATACTAATTAGGGATATTGCTCTTCTCCCTCAAGTTTGTTATAAGTGTTCACAAACTTCATATAAGAAGCCATTATTAATACAAGTAAAAAGTGCTTCAATGTTGTTAACCAATTTGTAAAATCTTGTTTCAGGCTTGGACAAACATTACTACAATTCAGTGCACTCAAGACTACAGAACGTGTCCATTTTTTCCTTGAGACCCTATGAAGACCTACATATTGGGGCAAAAAGTATTTTCTGAATTATTGTGGCAGTAAACTTACAAACTAACTCTTCTTCCCTTTGTTGTGCACAATGAATGGGTCCAGTTTCAGAGCCCTGCAGTTGGCAGGGCTTAAAAATTCATCTTGCACCTCTTACAACAGCAATCTCAAAGGTATCCAGGCCCTGGGCCATCTAGGACTTCAGAGGTAACATTATTTTGAATGCATCCATAGGCCAACTGATGGCTGGTGCAGCTCCTAAAACAGTATTAAGGAGTCTTAAATACACTCCAAACCTATGAAATACTGGCCTTGCCAAAGGTTCTGTGTGGCTATATGGAAAATGAGTGGTACTACTGATATGTTCCATCTGTTAACAGTTTCTGTTACTTTTCTGCAGGCTTTAAGTTTTTTTTAACTTAATCCTGTAGGTAATCTGTCCTTTAAAATGCCTGTTGAAGTTATATGAAAAAATAACACCATTTAAATTGTGAAATAAGACCACTGCAGCTAAGCCTAAAAAAAAACGAGCTAAAGAAATTGCAAATTTACAGTTTCATGACACCAGTATTCTGCTTCTGTCAATTTTTTAACCTAATGGAAATTATGGCATCTCTTCTGCCATTGTTTATCAATTTTACTGTGACTTGAGTTGGAGGTTCTCTGAAATATTTTGTTTCCTAAATATTCCTTTTATGATTGCTTATACCCAGAGATAGATAGGGAGGCATGAGGAAACTTGGATATTGCCACCTGGCACAAGTGGGTTTTTATTAAGACACGCACAAAATGTTAATTTTGTATAAGCAAATGCACTTAAGCAATTGCCTGTCTTGAGAGTGTAATTATGCTTCATAAACAGATGCACTGAATAATGCTTACTGTCTTAATTTTTTTCTTGGAATTGTGAGCTGGGCTACTAGTTTCCTGTAGGTGGGGGCAAAAGTCTTTTGCACTATTAAGACCAACTCCGTGGAAGGAATTAGTTCCAGTTGCAGATTTTGAGTTGCTTTACATCTCATGTGAGTTTCTAGTTTCCTGATCATTGCAGTTAAGGGATATAAAAAGTAAAATAATACTTTTATTTTATCTCCCCCCTTTTAAGAAAGCCTCCCGATGTTTATATTCAGGCTGTTCATTTGACATTAAAAAAACCCAAGAAAACTTTAACCAAGCCTCCATATTGTGTTCTGGATTAATGGGGTTGAAGTGACAGCATAACTTGATACTCCAGGAATGATGATGCTCAAAATCTACCTTCCTTGCATAATTCAGTGTAATGACTGCCCAACCCTGCTCAGCAGTTGCACAAGATTTAGCCTCCCATTCCTGCAAATACACCAAGGAGAAACAGCCATCTTTCAAACAAGTTTTATTTCTGACAAAGCATATAAAAGACTTTGGCTACATGCAAACTAGGGACAATATGGAGATGCTGATTTCTATGAAGTACCAGATTAACACTACTGAAAACATACAAATACTCAAAATGGGCACAACAGCAGTGAGATTTTAAGGGAAAAAACACATTCTGAAAATTGGTCATGATGAGCTGCACCTCCTCCCTAAAGTAGATTAATCCTAGCAATTACAATCTGAGCCCAGTCTGAAAGGTTCAGCTGCTCTTCAAACCTGCCAGGATGAAGTGCTTTTGATTTACCAAAACCATAGTGTTGAAAGCTCACACAAGAGATTGGCGTGATAGTTAATTTGGGCAAGATTCTTCATGGGTAGCTCAAAAGAAATAAAGCCAGCATTTACTTCATGACAGTCAAGTGCTGCAAAGGGTTGGTGACTAAAGCTCCCCTAAATATGTAATCCAGGTACCTAAGAACATCAGGAAAAATTGACACTATCAAGCTGAATTGATTCTATTGTCTCTTCTGCGGCACAGTGATGAAATCCAGAGTAACTGAAAGCAGCTACACTTTTTCCACAAAGTGTAATTATAGCAACTTGCAACAAATTTCATCCCCTGGTGCCTAAAGCCAAGGCCTTGCTAACCCTTTAGTACCATCAATTCACACTCTTAAAGCAAGGGAATGGGGACTTTTTCATTTATACTGATTTGTTTGCTTTATGAACCAATGTAATCTGTCATCTGTCAATGAATAGTATCTGTCTTGTATTCAAATTATTTCATTCTGGGGGCTTGAGTTCAGAAGGTGCAAGTTTTTCAGCCCTGCTGACTCACTGCTTTTGATGTATAAAAATTACATCTGAAGACCAGCAATCTTGTAGCACCTTAAGACCTTGCAAATAAAACTCATGGATTACAGCCAAATTCATCAGATTCATGGCATAACCTGAGATAGGTACACATCCATGGCTTATTCAGAACAGGAGACAAATTGGTTGGGAGAGAATGAAATGCAGAAGGTACAGTAATGATGGTTACCTTCTTGGCAGTGATTATACAGTGAGACATTCAAACTTGGTGAGTTGATTAACATGTTTCTGTTTAATCCATGGGATTAATTTTGTTTCTATCCGAGCGTGGACTTTTCCCACCTAAAGCTTCTATTCAAAGTAATTCATTTGGAAAGTAAAAACTTGAGTACAGAATTATTTGTACTGGTATACCTAATATGAAAATTCTAATTAGTGTATTTAAAGTGTTTAACCTGCCTGGAAAAAAAATAGGCTCAATAGTGGCATTGCATTTTTGTGTGTTTTTTATACCTTCAACAGTCAACTAGCAATCATCCCTGTAATAACTATAAGGTTTCAGGAATTAAAGAGATGCTTTGATTTGGATACTGCACTGAGCAAGAAGCTGGAATTGGCGTAAATCCTTTCCAGTATAATTCTATATAATGGTTCAAATTGTAGCAGATCATTAATATGTGAATTGCGGCCAACTTTGTAATTTGGCCTTCCTTTTTTGGTCCTGCAAGTTAAGGAATTAAAAAGTTTTTATTAGAAGATAGCTTCATTAGCATAAACTAGCCAAGATCCTTTGTGGTTATAAAGGATCCATTTGGCACAACCTAGGCAAATGAGAGACACTTATTTCATGTCTGAAACAAACAGGTAGAAATCTGTTCTTGATTTGTAGGTTCATTTGGCAGCAGCTTAACCTCAACAGCTTCACCTGTCCATACCTGCCTGGTCTTAATGTCTTCCAGGCCACCATCATTTTGGTCCTCATCCTGTGATGAAAGACCTTCTTGGCTCTCAAGGTCACTCACCTGACTTTCACCAAATTCAAGAATAGTTGGGAGATTGCTTTGGGTAGGGCTTCGTTTCTTAAGGCTAACCAGAAACGGTTGTGGCAGAGAGAATATGTCCACATTATTGCCCAGATCAATCCAAGTCATGCTGGGGAAGTTTCTGGTGTCCTTCAAAGCTTCAGTCAGGTCCCGGAGGATGGCTTTTGTAAGCCTGTTGCCATTAAGGGAAAGAGTTGCAAGACGAGGTAGGGCACCGAGAACTGGCAAAAGCTGGAGGAACAGGTCATCTGTCAGCTCAGTGAAGCAAAGCTCCACATTTTCAATATACTCAGAGCTGTGCTGGATGTATGAGATAACCCGGTCTAATTCCTTCATGGTCAAAGGGATGCCAGACAAGTCCACTGTGTTGTCCAGAGGATTCCCCACCAAGATAGTTTTCAAACTGCAAAATAATGAAAAATTGACATTATTGATTTCCAGTTTATCTTAATAGTTGTCAATTCTGACCAGGAAAATGATTTTGACAATAGCTTTAATAATTCAGCTGGGAGTAAATGGAATAAATTAATCCAAGACAGTAATTTTTCTAGGGGATATTGCAGTCAAATGTATTAATACCCAATACCCAATGACTAAATAAATAGCATTTATTTGATTACCAGCCCATTTTTAGGGTTTGCACAATACAAAGAGCTATTAAACAAATAGGTCGGATTTGCAATCGTTCACACAAAGCAATGTTAAAATTAACTGCTTATATTATGTAAATTCATAGTCATTGTTCTTTTGGGGAACATTTGTTCCATAAGCACAATATTTATATAACAGGCATATATATACCTGGAGGGTGGAAAGAGGTTCATTATGAGAAGCATCGGACATAACCATATTCTAGGAAATCATTTTGTTCAATAAAATTCATACCAACAGCACAAATAAAAGAGCAAGCCTATTAAGTAGTGGTGTCTGTTTAAAATAGGGAACCATACAAGTAAAGCAGATTATGTCTAAGGCTTTTAAAGGGCATCTAGCAATATAAAGTTTAATAAAGGCACAGGATTACTTAAGTATAAGAAACATCCAATAAAAGGGGTGACTTTTCTTGTCTTGAGAAGACAGGTAAGATATACTAGTGTCAAATACTTGAAAGGGTGATATTTTAAATTCAAAATATCTTCCCTATCATCCTAGAGTGTAGGATGCACAATACAGCTGCTGTATCACACAATAAGCTACTTATGGTAGCTTCCAACCAAACATTACGAACTTCATTTTGGATTTTTGTCTTAAACGGTCCAAGAGAGTGCAAGTTTTGCTTGTTTCTCATTACTTTAACAGACTTATTATTGAGTCATAAAATCTGAAATTACCATCTGAAATCAGCTACTTTCCCCCCATATATTGTACATGGATAATGGGCTGGCATAGAGCTTGCCTCCTTTGGTGGGGAGGAAAAAAAAACCTTTAGTGACTCACACCAAAAGGAGTGAAACCACTGCATTGCAACAAGGTGAGGATCATAAAACATTCTCGCAGAAGCAGCAATTCAGAAATGCAAATAGAGGACATCAAGAAAAACATGAAAACCTTTCTAGAATCTAACTGATACTAGCAGAGACCTTCAAGTCAGAAAATATAACAGCATGAGGAAGATAAATTAGATTTCAGTGTTCTGAATTCATAACAAATTTCTAGAGTTTTACTAGCACTTCTTGGAGGGTTCTGTTTAGATGCTTTAGTAAATATATCAGAGATTTAGTTAATAGGTCAAAACTCATTTTACTTGTTTCTTCACTGAGACTCCCAACAGTTGCATCTTATCTCCTAGTTTTAAATAATGTACAATAAAATCTACTCTCGGTAATTGTACATCCACAAACAGGTGCAAAAAATAATTTTAAAATCTTAAATTCATAGCAGCATTAGAATACCCGGTGGACTTTATTTCCTCTTAGTCTATAAAAATTACAGTCTTCCAGATGTTACCGAATAACCATGGCCAGCATAATCATTGGTAAAAGATGCTGGACATTAGTTCAGGAACATGGAGTTCAACACACATTATCCACCGACATGTTATTTTAAGGCTGTGCCAATCTGAAACACCAATATTAAAACATAAATACAGCTTTGTATCTATTTTTAATTTGGCAAAGTTGAAACTGCAAGAACTAGAATTGATTCAAAGGTGCGTGCGAGCACACACACAAACAGATGAAACCTGGAAAAGGATCACAAATGATAGGTTTAAGATATTTATCTCAATGTTATGACACCAATAAGAAAAGTCTTTATTTATAATGAATGCTATCAAAGATTTTTCTCTTCTTTCTACTTTCATGTTTATATTTTCTGATTGAAAATGAATGCAAAAATTTCTTCATAGAAATCGCTTCTGATTATTTTTATAGGTTTTTCACAATTTCAAAATTTTGGTACAATCTGAAAAAAAAATACTGTCTGAAGTATATCTGGTTCCCTTTAAATTAGGGGGGGAAATAACCCAAATCACTGAAGAAGTGGCAGAGATATCTATACTGATCAACAGTAAAATTTCCCTGAAGTCAATCTGATTCCTAGTGGAATTTTGGACACATACAGGTGGTTTTTCTTTTCAGCAATACAATGTTTTGCTACTGCTATCTTCTAGCCTCCCACACAAATGCTAATGAGGCCCAACCCTGCTTAGTTTACAAATTAAGACAAGGTGCACAATAAAATAGAGTAGAATAGAATTCTTTATTGGCCAAGTGTGGTTGGACACATAAGGAATTTGTCTTGGTGCAAATACTCTCAGTATACAGAAAAGAAAAAATACGAATCAAGAATCTTAGGTAGTATAGTAAAACTCAAAAGATAATATAGATATTTATCTATGTTTATCTACAAAAATATAGGTTTGCTAAAATTCAGGAACTGTGACACATTGAAAATTTTTACATTACTGAATATAAAAATCTTAAGCACGTAGTATAAGTAAATTACTATAAATTATGTATTATTTATGGATATGTAAGGCCAAAAAGGTCATTTCATTGTTGCATTAGATTCCTATTTATTCCTTTGTTGGAATAATATTTAACCTCAAATGCATTTTGTAGATCAACTTCACCAGTTTGTTCTTTGGCAGACATCCAATGTGAGGCTAAGATATCTAAAAGGATCACTTTGTTCTATATCGACCTGCCTATTATTTATGACTGTCATCATAAATTTCATAAATTCTATCAATTTAATAGATTAGCTTGGCAGGTGGTTGAAAAAGGATCTCTGATAGCAAAGTACAATGACTGTAAAACCTCTATGCAGCAGTTTTTTTTTTTAGATACTAGCAGGGTTTTAAAAATAGTATAGTGTTTTGTCACCATATAGTATTAATGTAATTATCTAATTTCATTGTATGATTTTTGCTCTTACAGGTTTTTTTTTTTGTTTTTTTATAAAGTGTTTACAGTATTGAATGTTTAATGAGTAGTACTATTTACATGGAAATACTGATTGAAGCAGAAATAGGGAAGCCAATAACCCTAAATTATTAATTGAATTTCAATTTCTAACATTTTTCATTGTTGGCTAGGGTTTTATGAATTGTAGTTTAGTAACATTTGGAGAAGTCCTGGACTTCAGCTTAAAATGAAACATTATAAAGTAATGTTTTCTTGGTTCAATTTATTATATACAATAAACATGTTTAGTTAATGCGTATGGTTTATATTAAAACTTCTTTGTATTTAATTAAAAACATAACTTATTGAAAACTTTCGGGAAAGGTCCTGCTATATTTATAACTCAGATTATAAGTCTACAGAAACAAAACTGTTTGCTAATGTTATTTTTAAACTAAAGTACTATCTTGCCTTGTTGACAACTAAAAACTAAATACCAAAATTATGAAACATCTGCAAGCCCACATTCTGCCAAGATTTAGAAATGTATTGTCCTGGGAGAAATTTCAAAATGTTTGCAATTACAAGAGGAAAAGGGTGATTTCTAAAAACAAATAGAAATTAATCTTTTGATGTATCTAGACTAAGATTAAAATAATATAGGGGAAGTAGGTGTAAAAATATAATCATAAATAATCATTCTTATAGGAGCCATTGGCTTCTTGCATTTTACCCAATAAATAAGCAACATCTCTTAAAAATAATAATGGAAAAGATAGAGATTTACTGTGTGTATGTATTACATTCTATAAACTTGATTTTTACAGCTCTAAGCCAGCACATTTTATTTCTCCTTTTTAATCTTCCTTTGCACAGAGCAGTTGCTGTTGGAAAAAACTACTTCAGGTTTATGAGAGAGGTGAATCCAAGGCTAAAATTGTGTACACACAAATAAGATTGTTATGACATAACACATAAATATTTTCAACCATGGAAAAAGCCACAGATCACCAAACTGGTTTAATGACCCTTGTCTTCACAGATTCACTCTGCACTGTAATATAGAAATAGAATAATAGGCTTTGGCTGATTTACAAAACAGAAAGAGACGCAACCATTTTGAAGAAAAATAATGCTCAACTGGTGTTTTTTAACCTGTACAGCACTGCTTTCTTCCAGGCAAGAAAAAGCAAAATACTACTTCACATCAAGGGTGAGCTGCTGGTGGTTCGCAGGGGTTCGGGAGAGCCCCTAGCTAAGATTCTGCGCAGTTCAGAGAACCTCCAAATCCCATTCCTGGCTGGCCCCACGCACCCTGCCCCTCCCCTCCCAGGAGTCCCCCTGTGGCCACTTGCACAAAGGCTTGGGGAGAGCAAAAAACGGGCCTCCTGGAAGTACGAGAAGGCTGAAAATGGGCCCGTTTCTGGCTTCCAGAGAGCCTCCGGAGCCTGGGGAGGCTGTTTTCGCTCTCCTGGAGGCTCAAGGAAAGCCTCCAGAGCCTGGGGAGGACAAAAATGCCCCCCTCACTGTACCGCAGGAGGCCAACTAGGCCATGCCCACTATGACCATGCCCACTCAGCAACCGGGCAGCGAACCCTTTACTAAAATTTTTGAAATCCTTTACATGCGTTCTACCCTACTTCTTCATGTACAGAGATACCCTACTATTGCTGAAACTTTTCAACTGCAAGAATTGATTTTTTTTGAGGCAGGGAAGAGGGCAGATTGTAAGAAACAAAGAACAGCTGTTAAAAAATCCTGTTGGCTGCCAGACTTCATTAAATGTTTTCACAGAGTAATCAAAAGCTACTTGAAGGTCATCCAGCCCAACCCTCTGCTTTGCCTATGCAGGAGTTTCTTTGTCTTCCAACAGGGAGGATGGGTGTTTCAATAATGAAGGTGGTTTTTTTTGTTGAAGAAAATAGAAAGATTAAGCTCCTTCCCTCACAACAATCTCCTTTGAACTGAGAGTCCCATATCTGCTTTTCTTTGAAAAAAGAAAAGAGAGGGATTGGAGTGGAATTACTCTGACTATAGCTGCAATTTCAAATCCATCAATTTTGCTGAGCTGCACTCAATGGGCTCCATAAAGACTAATTATTTTTCTCCCACCTGCTTAAGAATGTAGCAACAATAACAACAGTTGTACAAATCAATACAGACGTGCAGAGGCTTCACTTTCTGAGAATGCTTAATAACACCTCTTTGTCATGTTTAATATAGTTAAATATTAATTATGAGTTTAAAAAAAAACCAGGAATATCATTTGCTACATGCAATTAATAAAGGTACTAATCTTGTAGATCAAGGGAATGACAATGGAAAAATATATTTTAGTTTCACCAAGACTGTCAACAAGCTTCCCCATGATATTGTTGACAATTTTGTAAAATGATGATTAGAAGTGGTAATGTTGAATAGATTTGTAGCTGATGACAGATTTATTTATGGTGACAGATTTATTTATTTATCAGGTTATGTAGCCACCCATCTCAACAACAACTCACAGCCACAAACAATAAAAAATATTATACTTTAAAAATGTTCAGAAACTCTCCCACAGCAAACCAAAGTTCCAATTTTGGATTTGTGTATAAACATTAAATATTATTTGGATAAAAGAATGGAAGGAATGCTCATCAAAGTTACATGTAATACCAAGCTAGAAGAGTTTAAAATACTTTAGGACTGAAAATACTTTGTGTTCTTCATGGACCACAGAACCAGACAAAATCTAACAAGTTCTGCATGCGCTAATTCAAGGTGAGTGACAGCTGTTCTGAAAGCAGTACATGTAGAAAGATTGTAGTGGTTTTTACTGAACCTCAGACAAACCTGACTTAGTGAAGCAACAGAATAACATTGTCCATACTATGACACTTGATTCTGCTTTGGTCAAACTTCAATGCAATGCAGTTAGTCCTTGACTTACAAAGTTTCTTTAGTGACAGTTTGAAGCTACACTGGCACTAAAAAAATGACTTATGTCCTTTTTTCACACTTCTGTTGCAACATCCCCATGGTTACATGATCAAAGTTTCAGGGTCTTGGTAACTGATTCATGTTTATGCTGGGTGCAGTGTCCCAAGGAGATGTGATTACCTTTTGCGTCTTTCTGACAAGCAAAGTCAATGGGGAAGTCAGATTCATTTAAGTGTCACTAACAACTGCAGTGATTCACTTAACAACGGTGGCAAGAAAGGTTGTAAAATGGGGCAAAATCCTCTTAACAACTGTTGCTTAGCAACAGAAATTTTGGAATCAATTGTCATAAGTTGAGGACTACCTGTATTGTATATTCTAGGCACTACTATTTACGAGGAGTATCCTCAAGGCAGATTGTTCAGAGATGGTCAGTGTAGCTGGCAAGAGTGGAAATTAAGTCCTACAAGGAAAAGTTAAAGAAGTCAGGTGCATTCAACTCAGAGAAGACACAATTAACAGGCATAAACATCTTCAGATATCTGAGAAGCTTTCATACAGATCATGACGCAAACCTACTTTTCGTTATTCCAAAAGATTAGAGTGGGTATCTAAAACTGACAGTTCACATGGGAAGGGATTTAGAGGAGACATTAGGAACAGCTTCCACACAACATGAGGCTGCTTTGAAACTAATGGTTCTGGCTTCATTGTAGGTTTTTAAGGCATGGCTCAACTGCCAACTTTCCAGGAATGCCATAGTACTAGAAATCTTTAATTGGCAAGAGGGTTGGACTAGATGGCATTTGAGCATTCTTCCAGCAAAAATAAAATAAACAAAAAACCCCAAAATCAATTCAGTAAATTCTGGCAGAAAGGGGGAAAAACTGCTTTCATATTGCTGTCAACACTGGCAGAGCCTATTCCTTAATTGCCATTTTTCTTCTATGCTTTCTAGTGCTTCCTAGTTCAGGGAGTACAAAATAAGTGCCTTTTCTGTTGCAGTGTTTGGCTTTTGGGATATACTAAGGTTAGAGTGGTGCTGACTCTGCTGACCTTTCAGAAAATCCTTAACAACCTTGGACTCATAGCATTGGAACAAACCTTAGACCAGGGGTGTCAAACTTAAGGCCCGGGGCCCGGATCTGGCCCATGGGGTGCTTAGACCCACCCACAGGACCGGCCTGAAAACAGCAAAGGACCAGCCTGCTGTGCCTCTGCCAGCAACATGCAGCTTTTTTCAGCTGTGACGGACTCCTGCAGCCCTTTGCCAGCATAAAACAGCTCCGTTTTCTCTGGCAGAGGGCTATCAAGACAAACTGAAAACAAAAGGAGAAATGTTTCCCCTTTTGCATTTAAGCATGCAAGAAGGGACAGGAAAGGAGGAAGGGAAAGAGGAGAGAAGACAAAGAAAAAGAAGGAAAGATGGGAAGAGAACAAGGAAGGAAAAAGAAGGAAGGGAGGGAAGAAGGAAGAAGAATGAAGAGGAAAGGAAAAAGAAGAAGGGAGGGAGGCGAGGGAGAAAAGAGATTATAATAAGAGTGAAGGGGAGGATCTCGGGGAAGACCTACATTCGCACTTGGCCACCATAGGTGCCTCTGACACAAGTCCTGTGTCATGCCCACAATGGCCACGCCCCCCACCCTCCGAGGTCAGACACAACCTTGATGCTGCCCTCAATGAAATGGAGTTTGATATCCCTGCCTTAGACTCTTCTAAATCTAACCTCTGCCCAGTCTTTTCATGAAAATCCCAATGACGGAGCAATTAAACTTTAGGAGGTAAGCTGTTCCATTACTTAATAGCTCTCCCAGTCAGGAAATTCATCCTAAATACAAATTTGGATCCAACTCAATAAACTTCCCCTCCCAGTTCTTGTGTTATCCTCGGGTGCTGGAGGGAATAAATCTACTCCTCCTTCCCTGTGATATCTCATCATGTACAGTATTGGAAGACTGTTATCTTATCTCCCCCTTAGCTTTCGTTTCTGTAAGTTAAACATACCAAGTTATTTTAACAGCACATTTCTACTGAACAAGACTTACAAGCAGAAGTGCCAGCAAAAGATGGTTTGCAAAAAAGTCAAGATGGCAGCTGCAGCAGCATCTTGATTTTTTTTTAAGCAAGCTATGTGGACACCCCTGCTTATAATTTTAAAAAGAGGAACTGAAAGTGCTGGGAATGCATTTATTTTACAATCCTGTAAGGGGTGGGAATATACAGGAAACACTTATGGGGTGGGGTTCTTGTATAACCGAGTAAGAAAATTAACCCATTTTCTGTGTTTAAACAATGCAACAAATTATATACTAACTCAAGATTCTAGGACTGCACAATATCCTAAACAACAATCCAATACAATCACCAAGATTAAAGCTAATTCAGCATGCTGTGTGAATGCACCCACTAAGCTTCTTACAGAGCTGTGGAAAGCTTCAAAGGGATATTTCCCTTTGAAGGTTCATGCAAAGCCTCTCTTCAAAGCTGCTTTGCGCCCTAGCTTTCCACCCCACATCCAGGAGCAAAGGTGCCAACAGCCTCCTCTTCACAGTGCTTTTGCAATTCCCTTTGCCAGTTCCATTTGTCAACATAGGCACAAAAGACTCCTGTGACTACTGGATGATGGGGAGAAGCAAAGGGTCTTAATGAGGCAATAACACCTCTGCTGCCCAAAGCACCTCCCTAAAGGCATGGGGTTGCCTAGGCTTAATTTTTAATTGGCTTTAGCAACTCCCAGAGAAAAGCCCTTCTGGGAATTTACCTGCATCTCCAAATGGGAATAATAGAATCCATTACAATTTGGCAAAACAACGAACTGAGAATGAGACTGGTAATTAAAATCATACAACACAACTCTTTCATTTATGCTTCCTCAACTTCAAAGCGCAGCCAGATCTTCATAATGGACTAGTCTTTTTTGCTAGATGTCAAATTAACTGAAACAGTTAATTGCTGGATGCAAGAGCAGCAGAAACTTTTGGATGGTGTGGTCTCAAGCCATTCAAATGGCCAAGGGGACAGGGAGATGAATGCCAGGTAGAAGGACCACTCTATCAGCCAGGATGTGCCAGCCATCGGCAAACTTTCCTGGCCTGGCAAAGGCTGTGCAGATCATGGCAATGGACAAAAAAACAAGCTCTGGCAGAGAGACAGAAGCTGAGGAAGGAAAGGTCTGTATTTAATCAACAGTGGGCAGCCTGCAGGGGGAGATATCTGACTGCTTTTAGTATCTTATTAAATTATTATGGTCACTCTATTTGTACTTTGTTCTTCTAAAAGCTTAAGGCATCACGTATGAGGTTCTTCCCCTAATTTTATCCTGACAAATCACCATCTTATAAGGATCGAAAGAGTGTGACTAATCCAAAATTGTCAAACAAGCTCAAGGGATGATCTAGATCTGATTTTCCCAGGTCCCAGTTCAAGACCTTGCCTACTCTACTGGTTCTCCTTAATGTCACCTAGACAGGCATCAATCAGGCTTTGGGAAAGGTATATAAAGAATGTGAAGCTGGGAAATTCAGCCTGGTTGGCAATAGAATAGAATAGCTTTATTGTCACTTTGAATGTAGACTAATCAGCATACATTTAAATGAAATATCATTGCATACAACTCTCAAAGGGTTACCACTTCCAATATACCCTACACAACCATGACAGAATAAATAAATATAAAATTATGCATATACCGACATATATAATACAGAAAAACAACACAGTCTAATTTGGATGTATACATGTACATGGCGAGAAAAATGAACATTGCGAGTTTACCAGATGGATGGCTTAGGGAACAAAGCTTACAGAATATGGTAGTCCTGCTAGAAATACTTTGAAACCTTCTCCCAGAGGAGAGCAAAAGAAACAGACCATAAAGTGGGTGTGTGGATTCTCTAACAATATTTTGAGCTCTAAGCACATAGTGCTTATAAACAATATCCTGAATAATGGGAAGTGAGCTTCCTATAATCTTCTCGGCTGTCCTTAACCACTCACTGTATGGACTTTCTATCTGAAGCACTGCTGCCACCAAACCAAACAGTGATGCAGTTTGCTAAAACATTCTCAATCATGCCTCTGTAAAAAGTGGCCAGGATAGAAGGAGAAAGATGTGCTCTCCTCATCCGATACAGGAAATGCAGATCCTGGTTTGCATGCTTCGCTAAGGATGATGTGTGGAGAGATTGTTAGTTATCAGCACCCCCAGATATTTAATACTGTTGACAAAATTCCACTTTGTCAAAGGATAATACCATTAAAATGCCCTCTTACTGCTTAGCATGATGAGAAATCTCAGCTCAGTGTATTGATTCATAATGGTCCATGAGTTGAAAATATGTGTTGCCATTCCTTTTTGTATCTCTCACTTGGATTGAAGAAGCCACCAGCAATTTTTTTCTATACTGTCTTTGCTAATATCCCACTGTCAATATTCCACCAATACTCCATCCTACCCAATTCTAAGGAGAAAAAACAGGACTATTCACTTACTCAAGAATATTTCTTCAAGCTTGTTCACTATCACTCTGACAGTATGCTTAATAATAAAAGCTACTCAATTGCAATAGTGCTTAGACTTAAATACCGCTTCATAGTGCTTTACAGCACTCTCTAAATAGTTTACAGCATCAGCATATTGCTCCCAACAATCTGGGTCTTCCACCTGAGAAGGATAGAAGGCTAAGTCAACCTTAAGCTGGTCAGGATCAAACTCCTGGCAATGGTCAGAGTCAGCCTGCAATACTGCATTCTAACCACTGGCAGCTATTTTCCAATTTCTCCCACGTCTCCACCTTAATCCTTGGTACCCCTTCTGTTCTAAAATTGGAATGTGAAGAGAATTTGGTACTTTTGCATTGCCTGGGGATCTATTTGGTATGTATTAAATTACTTGTATCCTACTATCAACTGAGCCAATGTTTAGGCTTCCTCTAATAAGGACTTGTCACTTGACTAGGAATTGTTACACACACACACACACACACACACACACACACACACACAGGAGACACTGTGGCCTGAAAACAGGAAAACGGAGAAGAGAAACGGTTTCAAGTAGACTCAAGGAGATGTGCTCAGCCCAACTCATGCCAGGGGAATGAAGCACCTTCCTTCACATGCATCTGCCATCAATTTTTTTGGCAGTGGACACAACTTTGCTCTCTGTTATGTTTAGCCACGTTAACAGGTGATAGTCAATCATGAGGTGAAATAAAAAGCAAGGAAACCATTCCCAAGTCATTCTTCTGATTATTTTGCTACCGTAAATTTCTCCTGGATAGTTTAAACATAGTAGCTTTATTCACAGAACATGTTACATCTTAAATCTGGGTTAAGAAATCATGGTCGTTGGGTTCACATAATACACTATTCTCCTCCTCCTCATTTATTGTAGCCAAGGGCAGGAATATTAAACACTGGGAAATAAAACAAAACATTCAGAAGTGCAACATTAAGTGTTGCAGATGTCCTTATAGATGCTACAGTAAAACAAGACATACTGAGCTGTTTTCAAACGGCTGATTCCACATGAGTAATTTTTTTTTTCTTATAAAGACCTTATAGTACTTTCCCAGTGATAGCAAAATACTATGTCTAGCCCAGAATACTGTACAGCTTTCCTTAACTTGAGAAGTGTAAAGGAGAAGAGAACTGAGCTACTTCCCAAATGCCCTTTGTCATCCTGGTCCTGTTTTCATGTGCCATTCTATTTACTACCACCTGAAACTTGATATTGTTTAGTACCTGCAGAAATGTATGCTTATGCTATCCTCACATAAATAAACCACATGACAACCTAATAGTTCTTATAACATGGTGAAACTCAGAGCATCAAGCCCTTTTTACCTATTGCAAATCTAGCCAGCATTATACCAAGGATCATGTTTCAAAAGTTTCTTCCTCAAAGATTAAGACTTGATCATATGTACCACTCCCATAACTACACAGACTCACAGTGGTTTTAACAATAAATTGTTATAAGCAATAAAGTTGTGTCCTTGGCAGTCTCTCAACTTGATTGTTTTCTTGTAGACGTTTCATTACCAAATTAGGTAACCTCATCAGAAGCAACCAAGCTCAGAGACCACCAAGGAACCCACAGTTCAACCGTGAGCTACAAAGCTTCTCTTCTATCAAAAGCAATAAAGTGTTATCTGAGGGATTCACACAGGTAGTCCTTGATTTATGTCTGGTTGCTTAACAATCACTCAATGTTATAACCAAGTTGGAAAAAGCTACAACCCATTCTTACAGTTACAACTGCTACACCACACCCATGAGTATATGATTGCAATCCTAGCACTTGGTAACCACCTAACATTTACAACTGGTTGCAGCTTCCTCTGGTCACATATTCATATTTTGAGACTTTTTTAGTGTCTTTCAGCAAAAAACACCAATCGGATAAGCCACAGGGCCTTTTCAGTTATTGCCCCCATCTCCAGAATAGCATCCTCCCAGAAATTAGATTGACCCCACACTTCTGAGTTTTCAAAAAACTATAAAGCTATAAAGACCTGGTTCTTACAGTTATGTTACCTGGTTTCTTCCTATAGAAAAAACATCTTTATTTGAATTTTTTGATACAGTAATGATGCCTGGGTATTTAAGTTTTTATTTTTATGTACTATTTTAATCCAATTACTATATTGGGTATGTGTGCTATTCAGAGCCTACTGTGATGTAATCTATAAGCCCAATAAATAAATTAGACCCATAAAAACAGAATTACAGATTACAGATAAACAGAGTTGGAAGGGACCTTGTAGGTCATCTAGTGACTAGTCCAACTCTCCGCCCAAGCAGGAGACTAATTTTCTTGTCTTGTCTTCTGATGCATTGTCTTCTGATGCATTGGATCTCCTCTTCTTTGTGGCAGCCCCTCAAATATTGGGACACTGCTATCATGTCACACCAAGTTCTTCTTTTCACTAGATTAGACATACCCAATTCACACAAAAAATTAAAAAATCACAAATTCATCAATCAAGGAACAGATTTATTTATTACACTTATATGCCACCCATCTCACAGAAGTCAATGGACAGATGACATCATTCCCCAAATGCCCTCAAACACAAACCATTTTTGCTAGCTTGTGGGAAGCCATCAAGATGAACACTAGCCTAGTCTTGAGGGGAAGGTGACTGCAAAGTACAGGGGCCACCAAAGAAAGAGGCTAACTGCAAACCCCAATTTTCTTTACCTCCTTCGCCTGGTACCATTAATAGATTTGGCCTGCACTGCATGGGTCACTTCTATCATCATCATCTTTTAACGACCCCATATTCCCTTACGGGGTGGTGTCTGGGCAACTGAATGGAGGTGAGCGTTTACTGGCTGGATGCCCTTCCTGTCACCAATGTGGAGCTATATTTAGCAGACATATACTCATCATGCCCAGAGAGAGAAATATCTGCCTCAACCTAGGATCGAACTCACCGCCTCCCGATTGTGAGGTGAGGGCTCCACTTCTAGGCCACCACACCATTCTCATGGGTCACTTCTATGTGGAAAATAAACCCTCAAGATATAAGCAATTAGTTCATATATGGGTTTGTAGATACAGTAAAAACAGGATTTTGGATTTCAGCTCAAAACATCTAGATAACCAGTGCAGAGTTATAATTTGGGTGTGTGTTTTATTTGCCTACCTGCAGGCTGCTGCATTTGAGAACAACTGAAGACTATTTTAAAATGTCTTGAATTCCTCTCTCCACATGGATGCTACCCCTTGTATTTTCCACAGGTTTCAACTTGCTGCTATGACCAGAAGGGTAGTCTCCAGCCATCCCGCTTTTACTCACCAAGCCTGCGGCTTCCTCTTCACCATGCCCTGGCGTCGCCATTGAGAGTGGGGGCTGAGGTGGTAGGTCAGCTGCCTGCAGAGCTTCTCCATAGTCCCTAGTGAATCCCCCTCCTGCGGCAAGAACAAAAGAAGAAGAATCATTATTGACAATGCAGCCATCGCAAGGAACTAGCCTGAAGGGGATTGTCTGTAGACAACGTGCATGACCTCTTGAGAAGCTGGTTGGAGGAAAAGGAGACTAAGCACGGAATAGCTTCTGCAAGACTTGGGCCTCCCTGGATAAGCAAGCAGCCAGTTCTCAGCTGACTGAATGGGGAGGAAAAGGGTTTGAAGCTGACAAATCCTCTCTCCCCCTCATGATGAATCCCACTCTTCTGCAGACCAATTAAAATTTTAACATACCAAATCCTCAATTTTACTGCAAGTACTCAAAACTCTGGTGGGGTAATTAAGCCAACAGGATTGATCCATCTCTCACTGTCACTACTGTTTCTTCCACTGTTAATTAAGATTCTTAGCATGTTAACCAGCAGTCTCAGATTGCCCCAGACAAGCCCAGTGAAATACAGCCAGTGGTAAACATTCAAGCATCATTATAGATCAGACAATAACTTGCTACTTTAAGATGACACAAGATTCCTAGAATGATCCACATCCATCTAGTTCTTTCACTCACTGTGAAGCATGCAACAGAGAAATGTTTAGCTCTGTTCTGTCATTGATTCAGGGAGCTCTGCAGCGAGGTTAGTATGCATAACATGTTTCCACTGGAGAAGAACTCTAGCCCACAGCCTCAGCAATGACTCAGGAAGTGCAATTACTTGGCTTGGCTTGCTATCTTTCACACAGGAGTTGCTGTGATTTCACCCGGCTCCCAACCATTGCGGTTATTATGGGTCGTGCACAGAGTGGATTCTGCATGCCAGAGAACACCCTCTGTGTGCAGTGAGAGGCTCTTTGCAGATTTCTGCAAAAGCACAACAGAAAGATGGGCAAAGCAAATCTGCTAGCCAAACAGCCTCATTTACTTATAGAAAGATTCTATCGCTCTGCTGCACTGCAAATAGCAGTACATTTTCTCACAATCCTTGTAAAAAAGCAGCCAAAGGAAACAAGAGTAGATCCAAGACAAAACACACATGCACACTTACAAATCCACAATGTGGCAAGTTCAAAAGGTGAACACTTTTATTTTAAGCAGGCTTTGGGATAGATGCGTATGTACCCCTTCTAAGCTGCATACACCCCACAGGCTATTGCCAGTGGAACACCTGGGTGGGCCTCGTTATCTGGCAGCCCCCGTTATCCACTGCCAAACAAGTAGCAACACAGCACTGGAGAAGAGGTAGAGGGGCTATGCCTCTCATATGCTGACCCAGCTTCCTCTTCTATTAACTACTGTCCATATCAACTCTGTCCCTGCTGTCAGTAATAATATAATCAGATCATATTTTTAACCTTTTCCTAACGATGCCCTACCAAAAAGAAAGCAAGAAAAGAAAACCCCATCAGATATTTGCAGGAACATGGCTAGTAGGGCCCAACTGTGTCTTTTGACTGGTATATATTGTTATTCAAGAATATGGGGTAGGTGGTGGACATGTTCAAAAGCAAAAAAAAAAAAAAAAATGTGGATGAAAATACACACATGGTTAGAGAAGATTTTAAAGCAGCATATAGATTTAAAGCCAGAAACATTTTTGCTAGGTATACTACCAGAAAAATATGATAAAGGGAATATGTATTTAATATTACATGTCTTGACAGCAGTGAGAATTTTATTGGCACACAACACTGGGAAAATGAGGAAATACCTACAGAAGAAAATATAATTACAAAAATACTAGATTGTGCAGAAATGGATAGGTTGACATTAAAGATAAAGAAGATACAGAATACTTTTTAACACGGGATTTGTTTTATCAATGGTTACAACAATAGAGGTAGAAATTAGAAATTGGAAATTATGACTATGTATAAGTAAATTGACCCAGATAATACACTGTTTACTAAGCACTTATGTACTGTATATACTCGAGTATAAGCCTAGTTTTTCAGCCCAATTTTTGTGCTGAAAAAATCCCCCTCGGCTTATACTCGAGTCAGATTCCCCTCTGAAAAAAAATGGTGTGGAGTCGCGGCCTCCGGCGGCAGCGACTCCCAACAGCTCCAGCCGGGAAGGAAAGGCAAAAGCGCTTTGCCTTTCCCTTCCCGAGGCGGCGGGACTGGGGCCGTGCCGGCGGTAGTGACTCCTGACTCAGGGGGCCTCCGAGGGAGGGGAAGAGAGTGACTCCTGCCTCCCGCTGTCATCATCATCTTCTTCTTTTGGGTTAGTGAATCAATTAAACCTTTCATGATAGTGAGATCGTTTCCCAAATTAATTATTTTTATTTTTGAAATTTACCAGTAGCTGCTGCATTTCCCACCCTCGGCTTATACTCGAGTCAATAAGTTTTCCCAGTTTTTTGTGTAAAATTTGGTGCCTCGGCTTATATTCGGGTCGACTTATACTCGAGTATATACGGTATGTTAAAGAAAAATGTATAAATAAAATAAAATTTAAAAAAAAAAATGTGGTAGGAAGAAACAGGTAACCATGATGCAGATGTGTAGTTGCAATCAAATCAAAGACCATAAATAAGAGAGCAGGATAAAGTGAATAGAGGCCAAACAGGAAAGACAGATTGGACTGTCTAGCCAAAAAAAAAAAGTCCAAGCAGCAGAACTTCCAATAGAACAAGTCTGAGATTAAGCAAATGGGCATAAAGCTACCTCCTATTAAAGCCAATGACAGAAGAAGAAGAAAAAACAGCGGAGCAGTATTGAAAGAGGATTCAGCTCAACTTCCTCCAACAGAACTTGCTTTTTTACACAAAGGCTGCAGACAATTTATTAATATTTATTTGTCTTTCCTCCAAATGCCCAAGCATCATCATACATTGGTTTTACCATTGCAACAATCCTGTTCATTTGAGAGAATGATCTGCCCAAGAGCATCCGTGGCCGAATGTGGATTTGGAGCTGGGCCTCCCAGATTCTAGTCCAATACTGACATTCCTGTCTGATTTACACATACCATTATTCTCACCAAAGTAGCCATCATCTTCTCCCTGCGTCCATTTCTGCTTACTGTCCCATGTCCAAATAACACTTGACTACTCAGAGATAATGCTTCCTATTTTAATCAAGGAATCAGAGCTGAGTATTCGAAGCGAATTAAAAAGTCTAAGTAGGGGCTCAAAAGCTGCCAAATGCCAAGCCCCGGGAATGTGAAAAACATTTGTAAAGTTTCATGTTGTCTGTGGTTGTTTTGATTTTATATCAGGTTGTTCCAATCTTATTGGAAGTTTTCCAATGCTGTCCTCACTATTCTGAAAGTGTTTCACACTCAAAACAGGGCCATTTGAGGCTCTTAACCCTTTCTTGAAGGTCAAAGCTGCTTTGGAACAATTCCAGGAAAACCAGGGCAGTCCATGTCAAATTATGGACACAGAATTTTGAATCTAAAAGTTAAGATGATAACTACTTGGCTTGCTTCCACCTTGTTCGGTGGGAAGTATAACAAAACTTGTCATTTAAGGCTTGCAATTCCCAGAGGTAAAACCCCAACAAAGGGCCCCTGGGGGAATTCTAGTTCTATGCCTCCCAGTCTATAACTCCGCTTCCAAAATTGCCTTCCTTCACTCCTTTAATCTATCATGCTGAAGTGTCACAACTAAAAATGGCTGTTGGAATGTTATCAGTACTGGGAACTCAATACAGCCAGTAAAATCCTAGGCATGCACTGAAGCCTGTCCGGCTTTCCATATTAGGGGGTAGAGAGAAACCTCTCCCACTCAGATTTAATCACATACCTCGTCTTTTTGCTAGGTTGGCAACAAGTAACCTCAATACCCATACCCTGGCTCTTATACTTATAGCATGCTGTCTGTCTGGGTAGTGGGGGAACATAAACATTACAGAATGTCCTGGTTTTCAGCAACATTTCTGCTGTTTGAACACAGTCTTTAGTACCAAACCCTATTATTAATTCCTTCTACTTTGGACCGGATCCATCCTACTTCTCATCGCAGGGAATTTCTAAAGCTGAAATTAATCACTGCCTTTATTTTCAAATCAAAGAAAATGATGTCATAGGAAGGCTTTAAAAGTCCCTGCTATGCTAGCAATCTCCTTGGCAGGTCATTTTAGTGAATTTAATTCATTCTGGGAACCTGGAATGCTAATCCCAGGAGAAAGAGAGGGGAGGGGACTTTGGCTGCTCAGAAGAGCTTTGGTTTATGCCCAGAAATACTCTATATAACACGTTCAAAGATTTAAAACTACGTGATCTATAGCCGAGAGCTGACTTACTTTGAGCTTCATGCAGAATCAACAAAGTCAACTTCAATGGGAGTTTCTCAGTCTGTTTCTAACACACACACACACACACACACACACACACACACACACACACACAAGGGAGAAGTATGAGCAGGAGATGCTAGTGAAGCCAAACTCCCTTGGCCCTCCATCCACTCCTAGGGAAGTTAACTAATTACTCTATAGGATCAACCCCCTACTGAATTTGGACATGAATTATTTATCAGATTCTGTGAAATATTCATGGTGACCTATTTTACTTAACAAAGTAGGCCCTTGCTGGAGGTAGCTTAGCAGCATACACCTATGGGCTATAAACCTGATCTGAAAAAGTATTTTGGAGAAAGGGAATTGATGTTTTGGAGAACCATTATAAAGGCATGCCAATATCATTTCTTTATTACTGGCAGTTTTTTAAATTAAGGTCAGCAGCCGCTCACCATAAATACTTGTCACTTGTTCCTACATTTGTAATGACCCTAAACAATTCAAAGTCCTTCAGCCAGTGAGTTCAAGCATCTGTGCCAACTGAGACAGAATTCTTCAGGCATTTGGCACAGCTGCTGATTGTAAGTCTCCCAAATAAGACCTTCCACTCCTCTTATATGAGCTTCCCCCTCCTAGTGCCCACTTACTCCATTTTACTCAAATAAAGGTACACAACACCACATAATTAAGTGTCCTCAAGCAAGACGGTGTTGCCTTGTGGCGACATGGGCAGCAAACAAATTTTATAAATAAACAAATAAATACATTTCAAATTTGAATGCATGGATAGAATCTGCCCAGAATTATCTGTTTCCTCACCACCACCACCAAATCTGGCCTCTCACTGGTGCATTCACTGCTGCTGTAATTGTAACTTGTCTCTTCTTCTTTCTCCCAATTTTTCCAAGCATCATGGACTTCTCAAGGGAGTTCCATTTCCTCATAGTATGTCCAAAACATGCTAGTAAAATGCCAGAGGGCCTAGACTGTATTGTGGTTAGCTAGAGGCTCAGAAGCTTCTTATTTAAATTCTAATAGTCTTTTTTGACTATGACTACTAGATACTGAAGGGCTAGGGTCTTCCAGAATTTTTGAGGTCTGAAACAGATGAAAACAGTAGTATAAGCCCCTAGTATTACAAAAATACTGCAAGATATCTGAGATAAGTTTGAGGATTACAAATCCCATAGACCTATCTTCTCCTTCTCCTTTTCCTCCCTCTCCCTCTCCCTCTTCCTCTCCCTCACATTTTTTTTTCAGGAATTACATGGATGTAGGTTTATTGTTACTTTCATTTCTCAATTTTTTTTCAACTTCCAGTTTGATATGCATCCACAGCAGGGGCGGGATTCAAATTTTTAACAACCGGTTCTGTGGGCGTGGCTTAGGTGGTGGGCGTGGCTTGGTGGTCATGTGACTGGGTGGACATGGCTTGATGGTCATGTTATTGGCTGGATGTGGCCAGCTCAATATCACATCAAGGCACACATCTCCTCCCCTGGCCTCTCATGACTGTGGGGATGCTGCAACAGTCGTAAGTGTGAAAAATGGCCATAAGTCACTTTTTTCAGTGCCATTGTAACTTTAAATGGTCACTCCACACAAGCAAAGTACCAGCAAAGGAGGGGGGAAAAACTCCAGAGACGTTCCTGAGACAGGAAGTCTAGTCCTACCAAGAATGTAATAAGGGTTAACGGAGAGGCAGTTTCTGTAAGCAACACCAGAATGTTTCTTTCCTGCCTTCCTTACAGGATTAGGCCAGTAATTTCTTCTAACAACCGGTTCTCCAAACTGCTTAGAATGCTAACAACCGGTTCTAGCGAATAGCTGCGAACTGGTAGAATCCCACCCCTGATCCATGGGATTTCCAACTAGTACAAATATGGCCCATCCTGATAGCCCTGTGATTGCGAACCTATGGCACGCATGCCGGAAGTGGCACATAGAGCCACTTCTGTGGCATGCGAGAAATCGCCTGGAAGAGCCCCACTGCGCATGTGCGTGTGCCGCCCGCCCACCAGCTGATTGTTGAGTATCTGGAGTGCATGCGTGGGGGACGGCGTGGGAGATGCATGCATATGCACAGAGATGCGAGGGGCATGCTGGGGGTGTCTGGTGCGCATGCGCAGAGATGCGTGGGGATTGCACATGCATGTGCAGAGATGCACGGTGCATGTGGGGGGTCATGCGCACATGCAGGGGGGTGGGGGGCCCTGCATGTGCATTGCCTTCTGGGTGCTGGCCTGCGAATGTGCGCATGTGCAATTTTCGGCACGCGAGCCCAAAAAGGTTAGCCACCACTGTGATAGTCTGTGACTTTCAACTTAGTGCTGCCACCTAATTAATAAGTTCTAGACAGTCACACACACACACACACACACACACACACACACACACACACACACACTGAGCCGTGAATTTGTTTGCCGGTCCCAAGCCTGGATAAATGCGGATGGCTGAGATAAGACCGGCCAACCTATTGTGTAAAACCTCACCCAAAAAATGTTATAGAAAGCCTCTCAAATGAATCAGATATGGCGTCAATGATAGGACCCCCAAGTCAGAAGCTATCCAACAAGCTACTAGGGAAGAGCAAGCATCTGCAGTGAGTAGTCAAGGCATCATTGGTGCACCTGGGGTAAATCTAACACGCATTGGTAAAGCTGCACAAAGACACATTGGGTGTCAATGTGGAATGTTTGAGGAATGAGCCAAGGTAAATTGAATACCATCAAATGGGAGAGGGCCAGGTGGAAAATTGACTTCCTCGGCATCAGTGAGCTACACTAGATAGACAATGGCTATTTCCAGTCTGAGGAATTCACTATTTATTACTTAGGACATGACATCAGGAAAACAAATGGATTTGGCATTTATCACAAGCAAGAAACTCATCCAAGCATTGGAAAGCTACTTGACAATTAATGATCGCGTTATAACCATCTGAATCTGTGCCAAGCCCCTCAGAATCACAGTTGTCCCCAACGACTGATGCAATGGAGCTTGAAATAGAGAATTTCTACGCCAGCATCGAAAAAACTCTGAAGCAAGTGACCAAAAAAGATATTGTTTCCATACCGGGTGATTTCAATGTAGAAGCTGGCACCCAAGCAGTAAAAGGGCATCACTGGCAGCTTTGGATTTGGGGAGAAGAATGATTCAGGCAGTAGTTTGGTCAATTCTGCCATGAAAATTGATTTCAGATCATGAATACCAGGTTCAAACAGCCCAAGTGTCGCTTATATGCACTTGGACTTCATCAAATAAGCTGCACTGTAATCCGATTGACTATGTCCTCGGCAGCCATTGATGGACCAGCTCAGCTCTCACTGTTAAAGACATATCCAGTTGCTCGTTGCAGTGCATATTACCGGTATGTTGATATTAGTTGATGGCTCAGAGCTGAGTCAAATTATGAAACACCAAAAAGACAACACTACCAAAGAATCTGATATCACCAAAATCCCAACCATCTATGCAATTGAAATGAAAAATAGGCTTAAATTACTGGACACTGCTGAGAAGCCGTTTGACAAACTGTAGCCAGAAATTAAATTGATCATCACTGAAACAGCTGTTAAATACAAACTATAAAGCTCAAGAACATGACTCTCAGATGCAACCATCAGAATAGTTGAGTGAAGAAAATCAGCCAAAGCAGCAGGAAAATGGGAGGAAACTGAATACAGATTTCCAAAGAACAATAAGGAAAGACAGCAAAGAAAGAAGAGGAATACATCTGTGTAAGTCAAAAAGATTTGAATGCCATTTACTGCTGATAAAAACATCATCACAAGCAAGTAACTAAAAGAATTGTCTGACCAACAAGATGGCAAGAACATAACAGAAGAGCTATACGCCAGCAACAGTTTCAGTCTCCTCAGGATGATGAAGAAAGGGAAGCAGAAACAGAACCAGCCATCCTTTAGGAATAGGTTTTATGGGCAATGGGCCAACTAGGCCCCAAGCGTTCATACAAGCCCCACAGAACTGTGAGGCCAGTATTACCACAACCATCACTGCCTTGTTCCAGAAAACTTAAGAAATCAATACTTGGCCATAGGATTAGAAATGATCGATGTTAATTCCATTCCCCCCCAAATTGCTCTAATTGCCACATAATTGTCCGCATCCTCTTAGCAAGATTCTCCTTAAGATCATACAACAACATCTGGCACTGACCATCAAAAGGAAATTACCAGATATTCAAAATGGCTTCAGAAGGGGTCATGATACTAGTGACTATATTGGAAATCTATATTGGGTCATGGAAAAATCTCAGGATTATCAAAATAACATCTATATCCGCTTCAGTGACTACAAGAAAACCTTGTGACAAGCTGGAAGACCTGGAAGTACCAAAACATCTGGTCTAGTTGATGCAGTTACTCTATATCTATCAGGAAACCACTGTGAACACTATATGGAGACAATTGGTTCAAGATAAAGGAGTACAGCAAAGTTGCATTCTTTCACTTTTCTTGTTCAATCTGTATGCTAAAGTGATCATGAGGAAACTTGGAGGAAGGAACATTAACGATCTTCAATATGCGGACAACACAAGTCTCCTCTCAGAAACCAAAGTAGGCCTGAACATCAAAAAGACCAAGCTTATGACCAGTGTGAGAAATGGAAATGTCAAAATAACAACTGATGATGAAAGAGATTGAATGTTTGCAAGAATTCACCTTCCTAGGATCACAGATTGATCAAAGCAGTGACTACAGTCAAGAAATAAAACATTGAATCACACTGGATGTCACAGCAATGAAGAATATAAATCAAGTATTGAAAAGCAAGGACATCAGCTTGGCAATTAAGTGCAGATTAGTCCATCAGAAGACATAGACAAAGAAATAAGATCTAATACAGGGGTGTCAAACAGGCCCACTGGGTGCTTAGATCCGGCCCACAGGGCCACCCTGGAAACAGTGAAGGATTGCCCGCAGTGCCACTGCCAGCGAAAATGGAGCTCAGGGGGGCTGCATGTGGCTCTCCCAAGCTCTGTTTTCGGCTGTGGTGGCCTCCTGCAATCCTCTGCCAGCAAAAATGGAGCTTAGGAGGGCTGCACAAGGCCTGCCTGAACTCCATTTTCGCTGGCAGAGTGTTTGGGCCACCACAGGTACTCCCGACACGAGTGATGTTGAGCTGGCCACACACCCCCAAGGTCAAACATAACCCTGATGCGGCCCTCAATGAAATCAAGTTTGACACCCTTGATCTAATACCATTCAGAGACAATCAAAAAGGCCAAAAGGAAACAAAAAGACCAAAATATCTCCTCACCAGCAATCAACACCTATACGAGCAGAGATTAACACCAAGTTTAACACTAGACCAACAATCAATCAAGGAACTCCCAATGCCGACAAACAAGCGAACAGTAAACAACAGTCTAATCAAGGAACCTATCATAATTTCAGCATCGCCCTAATTAAATCATGAGCCTCAGGCCAAACTTCAAAAAACTTCCTTCAACGCTGACAAGGCAATTACTAGTATATAAATACTGTGGGAGCACACCCCACTCCCCTCTAGCATTGATGATGCTACCTAGTCTGGTAATGAAATGTTGGCAAGAAAACCACCAAGCTCAGAAAGTGCCAAGGACCCCAATTCAACCCCGATCTACAAATATTCTATTCTATCGGCAGATTAGTCTCTATTGTCATATTTCCCGTAATAGCCTATGATTGTAAAAGTTGGGCCATGAAAAAAACTAGACAGTTTTTTTGTGGTGTTGGAGAAGGCTCCTGCACATTCCTTAGACAGCAAAGGTGACAAAGAAACAAATACTGGAGCATATATAAAACTATGCAGATCACTGGAAGGCAAAATAAAAACATATCTGTCTTACTTGCTTCAGCCATGTCATGTTCTCAAACTTGCTGGAAAAGGCAGTTATAGACAGATTTCCTCCAGGAGCATCTGTCCTTAACTCATCCTTTGGGTCTTCCAACAGCATACCCATCGTCTTGTAACTGAGTCCATCCATCTTGTTGCTGGTCATACCTCTCTTTCCTACTTTTCCCAGCATTACAGCTTTCTCCAAAGAGCTAGATCCTTATATAATGTGTCCAAAGTGGGATAATTTGAACCCAATATTTGTACCTCAAGTAAGAATACTGGGCTGATTTGTTTAACGATCCATTTGATTTTCTGTCTTTCTGTCTTCCTTCCTTCCTTCCTTCCTTCCTTCCTTCCTTCCTTCCTTCCGTGTTCTCAGAAGTCTTCCCCAATAGCAAAGTTCAAAAGTGTCAATACTTCTTATTTGGAATTTTTATTTCCATGTGTCACAAAACACACCATTGCTTGCGTGGTTATGATCTCTATAGACAATAACAGCATTTGAATATCTTTTCCAAGGTCTTCATAGCTGTTTTACCAAGAGTTAATCTGAAGTGTCCTTCTTGACTCTTGTTCCTTTACGGTAGTTGATCCTAAAAGGAAGAAGCTGCCTACCACTTTGATATATCTTCATTGTCAGTTCCAATTGTATGTTATATCAGTTGTCATTTCTTTGATATTTTTATATTTAATTTTAGTCCCATTTTATAGTATGTGTAATTTTACTCCCATTTTTCCACTGTGCTCCTAATCATCATTAGAGTTTGCAGATTCTCTGCATTTTCAGCTATTAGAGTAACGCTATCAGGTTACTGACATTCCTTCCTCCAATTTTAAAACCAAACGCATCTTTTTCCAATCCACATTCCATAAATACGGGAAAATATTTTTTTGAAAATACAAAAAATACACACAAAAAATAAACAAATTAATTCTGGATCAGTAAAAATGTGAAACCATGTCATATACTCTCTCCTTAGTTATTCAACCTTTTTGCTGAATATAAATTCAGGGAGGATGTACTGGAAGAAGAAAGTGTACTTCAAAGGCATCCAGGGTTTTGAGCAATAATGTCTACAGTTGCTTTCACCTCCCCTTTGTTTTTATTAGGGATTGTGTTGTATTCTTCTCTTTTTCCTGAATGAGTGTCAGATTCCCTCAATCCCCATTATTCACAGGTAAATATTTGGAGAAAAACTTAGTTTTCTTATAGAAACTATAACTGATTAACAATGGGTTGATCATTGTGAACTTCAATGTAACTTCCAAATCCTAGTCAAACACATCGACCATGTTTTCCCGAAAATAAGACCCTATCTTATTTATTTTTTTGCCACCAAAAAAAGCACCAGGTCTTATTTTTTTGGGAGGGGGAAGATATCACTGACTCACCTCACTTGCGCGATCGCCCCTGGCCTCCTTTTCACTGTCAGAGGCCTTCAAGAAAGCCTTGCCAGCCTTAGAAGAAATGGGCTAGCAAGGCAGGTATTGGGGTGTGCGAAGCCTGTCTGAAACTTTCCTGCATCCCCACCCTTAATTTTTACCATTGTACCCTGGAGTAGGCGGGATCTTAATTAGAGCTTATTTGGGTGGGTAGGGCTTATATTGCACACACATGTAAAATCAAGCTAGGATTTACTTTCAGGGTAGGTTGTATTATCAGCAATTCTCCTCCTCTCCATTATAAAAGATAAGAGTTTCTCTTTAGGAAACATTGCCTGAGATTCTCAGAGTGCACTTTGCTTCAATGATGAAGATACTTCCTGGCAAACCATAGGTCTCACGTTAATGCCTGTCCTTTCCAGATAGAGCTGGGTCTGTGACTTTGGATTAACTGGTTCTAATCAGCACAAAGATGGACCATTGTTTGACTAGGCATGGAGTAGTTTCCCCTGTTCCTATTTTATATCAAGAAAAGTTGTTAAACTTATCACCAAAAATATTCAATACATTGTTGTTACACTGTATAATTGTCATGGAACATGACATAAAGGAACAAGGCTAATTAATATACCAGCAACTTGAAATGCATTTTGATACACACAAAATGCAATTGTATTTTATACTGCCGCTTTGCTCTATCACTTCCTGGGAAATAGTTTCTACAAATGCCTGTGTTAACACTAATTAGAGCAGCCAACCAGATCTGAGATACTTTAAAAAAATTCCGGATTCCTCTCCTGTTATTGAGGGCAATGGCACAGATTTAGTTCTACTTACCAGGAGCAGCTGGGAACCTGCTACTATGCATCAGCATAAAGATGTCATCACAACATCTCCTGTTATTAACAATAGCCTTGTGAACATCCCATCACTGAACAAGCACCTAATATTTTACAGTTGAGAGGAAATACTGAGAATACAGAGAAGAGGAAGAGTTTATAATATCTGATGCCTATCAAGATCAAATCAGGCCTAATGGCTGCGCTTAACCAATTTTGGCTGATTTTGGAAAAAACTAAACAGGACCAAATCTAATCATAACTGGACATCCCAAAGATGCTTTTTCAGGAGGCAACTGGACTTTGTTTTTTCTTTGAAGACTTCTTATCCAAGAAGCTTCTTCAGCTCCGACAGCATAGGGGAATGGAAGGATTATTATTCCTTGCAGACAGCTGGTCATTTGCATCCTTTTAGAGAGTTGTTGAAGAACTTGGAGGTTTATCTGTGTCCTCAGGGTCACCTGAGTAGTGCTCCTGAGGATACAGGTAAACCTCCAAGTGCTTCAACAACCCTCTAAAAGGATGCAAATGACCAGTCTGCAAGGAATATAAATCCTTGATTCGCCACTATCCTGTTAAGAGTTGAAAATGCTTTTTGGATGAGAAATGAAATGTCTTGAAAGAAAAAACAAAGTCCAGTTACCCCCTGAAAAAGCATCTTTGGGACAACCATGACCTGGATGACTAGATGAATCTCTACAGATTCATTGCTGGACAGAAAACTATCAGGAAATTCCCAAATTTTAGACTAGACTAGAGAGACACAAACATCCCAAATGAAACCAATGGCCAATTGCCAAGCAAACAGTGTGGAAGGTTCATGTAGCCACCAAGAGATGAGTTCACTCTGTTATTTGTCTTTACATTTTTCTACACTCCATCACTGCAGTAACTAAAGCAGTGTTTCTGAACCTTAAAATTTTAAGATTTGAAGTTTTCAGTTCCCAGAATTCCTCCAGCAAGCAACTGACTGGGGAATTCTGGGAGTTGAAATACAGACATTGCAAAGTTGCTAAGGTTGAGTGTTAAGTATGAGGCATGGGCGTAGAAACGGAGACGAAACTGCTTCTCGTGAACTTCAGCTCTTTATTTAAAGCATGATAACAGAGACCAAAAAACCCTCGGTTAGCAGCCGCCCTTTTATAGAGTGAACTGCTATCCGGATGACCAATGGATGTTGTTATAGGGTTTGAACCTCGTCCAATGGGACTTGGCCCGCTAATAGCCAATCAGATTGCTCGGAATGAACCAATCATAACTTGCCATTATATGGGCCAATAGGAAGTGCAGGATTACGATCCTGCTATGCAAATGAATCTTTATTAATTACATTTCTTTAGTTCACAACATTGAGAAACACTGAGCTAGAAAATTGCTGAGAAGGACAATGATGAAAAGTGACAGTTTAAAAGTCTGAAGCAATTTTCTCTGAGCATCCAAGGGCAAGTGCTCAGTACCCTCCCTTCCAAAGCCGAAAGAGAAATAGTTCAGCCAGAAACATCAGCAGATACCTTCCTGAGACATCATTGTACCCATAGCAGGTCCAAGCCCTATCATATTAGAAAGTTGATTTAAAACTGGGGTGTAATCAATTCCTGGGGCTTCTGTGAATATATACAAAAAAATGACTGAAGGTCCCATGTTCTTTTTTCTTTTTCTAAATAAGATGAGAAACAGTATAATTTAAGCAGACGCCACTAAGTTGGGTTCCACATCTGGTGATCAAATGGGCAAAACAATCACTATTTCAACCTGTTTGTAGTATATATAACACTAACTCGTAGAGCTTCCAAAACAGTCTTTGATTCTATTCCTCCACCCATCTCCCCCTTTTTTTCCTACTTTCCTTAATTTTGCTAAGCATAATTGTTTGTTTCTAGTCCATCCGCCTCATATGTAGATCACAGTATGCCTGAAAAGGGAGGGAGGGGGAGAAAGGTAACATATTCTAAAATGATGCCTTAATTAGCCCATGGCAAAATAAAAATAAAAATCCATATGGTCCACTAGTCTGTTTAAGTAATTAACCATGGAGGGGGGGGGGAGTTAGAGGAACTCTGTGTTGGGATCAAGCATGGTAAAAATATTATTATGCTACTACAGAGACCAAGATTATCACCAAGCTCTGTTGGAAGAAATAACCTTCTGGGTTCAGTTCCAAGTGGGGAAAAAGACACTGGAAACATGGAGGCTGTTTGGAAGGTGGTTTAATGGTGGACAGGACCACATGGCCTGGAGCTCTAGAGTGAAAAGGACGGCTGATCACATGCTTCAAGGTGAAGGAGGAGATCAAGAAAAAGGACTGAGGTGCTGAGAGTACCTGGGTTTTATACCCACTGTTGGGATTTGAATTTGAGCTTGTATTCTGATTGGTTGTCAGACTCCTAGGGGCAACTCCGTAGGCTGTCCTGAGTTCCAGGCTTGGTTGAGCCTTGCTGGATGATGCACTGAAAGGGCTTTTGAGCAATTGCTATAGCTTTACCTGGAGATCTTTGTTATGTAAAGTATTCTGGTCCAGGCCTTAATGGCCCACCCATTAATAAAGGTGGGGGTGAGGTAATAAAGGTGGGGGTCAGCTTCTGCTTCTGAGCTGAGTTTCTGCTTCTGAGTTTCTACTCTTTTTTAGAGAAAATATTCTGCCTTAATATTTCCTAGGATATTTCAATTTTCTAAGAGAGGGGTGGGTGCTAACTTCCTACAGCTCAAAGAAAAGTACTGTTTTGAAGCTAACATCATCTGAGTCAGGGGTCTCCAACCTTGGCAATTTTAAGACTTGTGGACTTCAACTCCCAGAATTCCTCAGCTAGCTTTGCTTTATTATCCAACATAATAATGTAAATTATTAGTCTCTTGCTGCGTAGAAGCTCAAAGTTGCCAATGTTGAATTCTGAGTAATAATCCAGCTGCTCAAGTATTGCAATATGTGTCATTTTCACATTGCAAACATCTATTATCCATGCTGTTAGGAAAACCTGGAGAGCTTGTAAAGCTAAATAGAATCCAAATACCTACCGAAGACTTTGTTTAGGGTAGCATTAGTATTCAACCTTGTGAGAGTTTTGCAATGGGTGCAATTAACTTATCATTACCATCTGAAAGCAGCACCATCAAATAAATAGTGATTTAACCATTCAATAAAGTAAGCCCATTAAAAAACAACAACAGTGGAACTCATTTCTAAATCAAGGAGTTTTAGCAGTAATTATCATAAATGTCCACTTAAGGAATGCGCCGGATTGCCTAGCAATCAAGTTTTATCATATGCCTTAGCTTGGAAATGTCTCTCCAGGGCATGCCTACTTGTCAAAATCATGCCCTAGGTGTTTTGTGTCCGCCCACCCCAGCCAGCATACACAACTTTCCTTTCGCTTTTCCCCTCTGCTGGGAAGCATCTAAATGCACCTGCTGTATTAAGTCATTTATCCCCAATTCAATTTTCTCTTCAGCAGTTTATGTGTTTGGTCCTTGTGACAGAGCAGAATAAAAATATTTCAAGCATTTAGGGAAAGCTCATTTCCATGTAATTTGCACTCACTATTGTCAGGAAGAAGAGCTCCTATCGTCCTTCTTTCATATGTAGAAAAACATGTGCTCAAGAGGGGAAGAATCAATAGGATTGTTGTCTATTCAGTTAAACACAATCTCCCCACCTTAAATGTTTGAAATAAGTACTCAAATGGCAATTATTCTTCCAAATCATTAATAAACAATGCAATGGTAGTCACAAAACGACTATGTTCTCCATGGAAGAGCAGCTTTTTTTCACCTGCATATGGACACGGTTTTGGTCACCACAGTATAAAAAATGAAAAGACTTTAAAAAGAGTGCAGAGAAGATCAACAAGGCAATTAGGGGACTGAAAGCTAAGCCATATGAAGAACACTTGGCACGTTTTGGGTATGTCTAGTTTAATGAAAAGAAGAACCGGGGTGGGGGGGGTTTGACATGATAGCAGTGTTCCAATATTTGAGGGGCTGCCACAAAGAAGAGGAGGGTCAACCTATTCTCCAAAGTACCAGAAAGCAAGACAAGAAGGTATGGATGGAAACTGATCAAAGACAGAATCAACCTAGAACTAAGGAGAATTTTCCTGACAGAACTATTAGTCAATGCAATGACTTGCCTCCAGAAGTTGTGGGTGCTTCAAAATGGGAGGTTTTTAAGAATAGATTGGACAAATATTTTTGTGAAATGGTATAAGGTTTCCTGCTTAAGCAAGGGGTTGGACTAGAACAGGGGTCGCCAACCTTTTGGACCTCAGGGACCACCAAACTCATAATTTTAGATCACAGGGACCACTAACCGGTTCTGTGGGCGTGGCCTAATTTGTGGATGTGGCTTGGTGGTCATGTGACTGGCTGGGCATGGCTTGTATGTAAATATTATATATAAAGATTGAATTTTTTATTAAAAAAAGGGCAACTTTTACCCAAAATCAGGCAAAGCAGGCAGGCAGATTGAGTTGCTCACAGAATCACAGATTCATTCAGAGATATATCTATCTGCCATTGGCTAGCTCAGTCTGTCACATAAAATTTGCTTGCAAGCAAACTCATGAAATTTTCTAGCAAGCAAGCTCACAAAATTAACTCACAACACACCATGCATGTAAATATTGAATTTTTTATTAAAAAAAGAGCAACTTTTACCCAAAATCAGGCAAAGCAGGCAGATTGAGTTGCTCACAGAATCATTCAGTGATCTATCTATCTGCCATCGGCTAGCTCAGTCTCTCAAATCTGCTTGCCATGAGTCTGCACTGAATTTGCTTGCAAGCAAACCTTCAGTCTTAAGGGAGGTTTGGCTGTGCTGAGCTGAAGATCTAAAGACTAGCTAGAAAGCAAGAAATCCATCCATTTCCTGCTTCCTAGCTAATCTAAATCTCCCAGCACAGCAGAACAGATGATGGTCGGAAAAAGGAAAAATAGCAATTTAGCAGGCAAGTTTACCGGGTAAGGAGTGAGTGGGCGTGGAGGTTTCCCGTGGGCCATGTGGGCGGCGCAGCCTTGTGTTTCTGCGCAGCCTGAATTAATTGCTCTGGGGGTGAGATTTCTCTGCAGCCCACCAAAATTTTCTCACGGCCCACCAGTGGGCTGTGGCCCACCAGTTGGTGACCGCTGGACTAGAAGACTTCCAAGGTCTTTTCCTGTTATTCTGTTATTCTAAAAAAGCCAAGATATCCCACTATTTCAGTAGGAACACATCCTTGGTTTAAGGCTACGTTTTGATCTTGGCAAACATTCCGAGAATGTTGAAACCAGGTCACAGGCACTCCTAGTCACAAAACAATGGCCAGACTGGACTTGACAAAGTGCTATTTCTTAGAAATTGGCAACATTGCTTCCTAGCCCCAGAGTTTACCGTTGCCTAGATGTCTTGATAGGGGGAACAATTCCAGCAACAATATTAGACTGCAATTACTAGTTTTATTTTCTAAGGAGGCCTATGGGTAGAATTATAGCTATTATTGAATGAGCAAGGCCCAAACAAGGCAACAAAAATTTGGAGCCAGGCTGCAATAAATCCTTGGGTTCTCTCTCCTGCATTAAAAAGGCCAAATCCCCACCATAAATGTCCTTTGCAGGCAGGCAGTTGAAAAATGTCCAATGACAAATATAATCTTATTGGAAACAAGCAATGAATATCCAGAGAAAGGAACACAATATCTCCAAAAAAGAGAGAAATAAGCCCATTAACAAAACAAATAGAAGCAAGGAATTCCCCATGGCAAATAAATATGCAGTTCTGTTTAAACAAGAACTACAGTACTCTGCTCAAGAACAGCCCTAGAATCAGATATTGAAGGATGGGAGGAAAATGGAGGGAATGTTCCTATTTATGCCTGTTTCTGCATAAACCATTCCGTCAGAGCCACAGAGAAATTGTGTGCTTTGCATACACGCCTAGATATTGTGCAGCTCAGACAAAGGCAAATTCTCGTCCAAGTCAGGCTCAACATCTGGCAACTTGTAGTTTTCTTGGCAACAATACAACAGTGGTTTCCAATTTCTTTCTTTTAAGATTTTTTCCACAAATTTCCTAATCTAACTAACTACAACCTTGGATTTCATGGAGTCTTTCATCTAAGCACTAAGTAGGTCTGGCCTTGCTCAACTTTTCAAAATCAACCAAGGTCAGCTAGATTCTCCACCCACCTGATTTCTGTGGATTGTACAAAATTTATTGTGACATAAAGGTTAGATATCAGATGAAAAGGATTACCAAGATGACAGAGTGGCTGAATTAATACACACTTATCCTGATTTATAAATTAACCTGGCTAATAATATATCAAACCATAAACTAACATAAACTTGCTCAATAGTGGTGACTGTGAGAGGGATCTTGAAGTCCTAATAGACAATCACTTAAATATGAGCCAGCAATATGCTGCAGCTGCCAAAAAACACAGTTCTAGGCTGCATAAACAGAGGGATAGAATCAAGATCACATGAAGTGTTAATACCACTCTATAATGCCTTGGGAAAGCCACACTTGGAATACTGCATCCAATTTTGATCGCCACGATGTAATAAAAGATATTGAGACTCTAGAAAGAGTGCAGAGAAGAGCGACAAAGATGATTAGGGGACTGGAGGCTAAAACATACGATGAACAGTTGCTAGAACTGGATATGTCTAGTCTTATGAAAATAAGGACTGGGGTGACATGATAGCAGTGTTCCAATATCTCAGTGGCTGCCACATAGAAGAGGGAGTCAAGCTATTCTCCAAAGGACCTGAGGGCAGGACAAGAAACAATGGGTGGAAACTAATCAAGGTGAGAAGCAACTTAGAACTAAGGAGAAATGTCCTGACAATTAGAACAATTAATCAGTGGAACAACTTGCCTGTAGAAGTTGTATATGCTCCAACACTGGAAGTTCTTAAAAAGATGTTGGACAACCATTTATCTGAAATAGTATAGGGTTTCTTGCCTGAGCAGACTAGAAGATCTCTAAGGTTCCTTCCAACTCTGTTATTCTATTCTATTCTAAAACAGACTGAATTTATACTTTATGATAAACAATCCATATATAAAATCAAGGTTAATGATAACTGCACATAATATGTTATGGAATGTAACTGGTCGTTCTTCATTTAACCTGCTTAAGCAAGTTCTGTGGATACAACCTAGCTACCACAGCAAGAGTTTTTCCTCCCTTGTGCTAATGACTTTTGAACTCATCTTTTTCATCCATTTTGGTCCAACAGAGTTTCTATCACAAGCCCAAACATTTTGCCCCTATCTAATTACAATTATTTTCACACTCAGTAGCCCTTTTTGTAAATACTTGTCTCCCAACATTTCATCCACCAGTGGCTGCTGAAATACTCCTGGATAGCTGCCTGCATCCTATAAATTCAGCCCCAGAATCACGCTCTAGTTTGCCACCACACAAGGTAGAAAAGTCGATCAAGATATGAGCCAGTTCTCAGATGGTTCAATTAGCAATTCCTTCTAAGAGATGTGAGCTCTAGCAACCCTTTTGTTATAGGTAGCAATTTTACTCTTTCCTCAAACAAACCCAAACAACTGCAAGTGAGTACTTACTGGTTTAGGGCAATGGATGTATCTGGCAAGGCTGATGATCAGGTCATGGGTGATTGGGTCAACAAGGTTTCTAAAGCTGGCATAGCGATATAAGACATCATCCAGTGAAGTTGATTCCATTCCCAAATCCTGCAGAGGAACAAGTAAATAAACATTTTGAAGACATTAATGCATACTTAGCTTCCTCTGTGACTGGATGTATTGATGGATACAATCCTGCAAACAGGCAACAATCCTATCACAGTACCATTTCCATCATCTTGAGGGTTTGAAATTCCCCAGAAATAAGAACTTGCACAAATATACATATGCACATATAAACAAGCAGATGAGGAAACAACCATACATTATTGCTTTGTTCAATCAACCCATCAAGTTGGGATCTCTGGAGATGCCTTGCATAAATGAAAGGTTGCGATTATGTTAGTTATTGAAGTAACACATATTCTGGTCACATAGTACTAAACCATAAACTCGTTACATTGGGTTTTGACAACATACTAACCTACAGGAAAGGAACCAACACAATAAATGACCTAGTTTAGGATGTTGTATGAATGTAGCTGAATTGGAATTGTCTGGAACAAGGAATGTCTTGGCTTTTCCCTCCCTCACCATTCATACTCCTTAGCTTCGCAGAGAAAAAAAACATAATAACTGCCCTTTTCTTTATGGGCTACATTAATACCCAATTATCTGACTTCCTCTCCTAGCAATTTGACTGCTCCCCTTGCATGGAGTGCACGAACAGGCACTGAAAGAAGATAAGAGTTCTGCACAGAACAACTGTTTTTCCTGTGATGGGGAACTTTTTCATGGCAGGATGACTCACACTTAACATGGGTCCAAGCCAGATATATACTAATTCAACTTCTCTTCACATTTTTGTAACAGAAAAATAAGCTATAATTTATTTAATGCTTATATCTATCATTCTTAAGCTGAAGACCCTCCAAATATAGTGCCATTCCTCAAATCCCCCAGCCAATATAGCCAAATAAATCCCAACAAACTTGGAAAATGCTGGTTGGGAAAGATAATTGGAATTAATATTTATTTGTCCTGATCTTCTGCTTAAATCTCAAGTTTCAGAGGATTAGTTTGATTCCAACATTATGAAAGAGGGAGAAAAAAAATCCTCTCCAATTATTTTTGTATGCAATGTATGACTTTTTACATCTCTACCATGTCCCCCCTCCTCCTTCCTTTGTTGGAGGTGAGATCCATTCCCGTCCTCTTGGATTTCTGAAAAGGCCTTAAATCTTTGGCTCTGCTGGGCTCCTATGAGGTGCTCTATATTGGAGGTGGTTGATTGTGTAAAAGAGAAGACCTCCCTTCACTACTGTTTGTACTCTTAGTTTTTGTCTCTTTAATTCTTACTAATTTTAGTTATTTTTCAATTTATTCTTTTTTCATTTAGTAAGCCTCCCAGAGTCACTTAAACAATCAGCTGAGCAGCATATAAATATAGTAGATAAATAAAATAAACAGTCTTTGTATTAATTCATGACTAGGATTGTGCTTGGAGGGTTCCTTCATAACTACATAGCCTACTTTTGATGAGAAATTCAGCATTATTCAACCTTTTGAACTTTAAGAGTCTGAAACTTCTATATTACTAGTACTATATCTAAAGCTTTACCAATGAGAAAGGCATAAATTCAAGCCAAGGATGGAAATAGCTATGCATCCATCAAGCAATGAGATCATTTCCACCTTTATTTGTGGCAAATTTTCCCTCTCCAGCATGGAACAAATACAAAGCAAATCAGACCTGAATGGGCCAATTTGCCTTTCAGAGTGAATACATAAGCCATCATTACTGTCCAGACTCCCCTGATGCACTGCATGACTACTTGGCACATTTAAAAATGAAATGCATATAAGGACAATATTCAAAAAGCAACTTCTTTTATGCCTGTATAACTGACAGATACAATAGCTTTATAGAAGTCTTCAGGAACATTATAGTTATTGATACAAGCCCTTGAGGCCCACTGTTTTTCTTTTCTTTTTTTTAGGCAAAGCAATTTTGCTTCAAGTCAATTTTATTTACAAAAACTCTCAGAAATTGAGGTTATTCAACAGGAACAACAACACACAGCCTAAAATCTTGCTTTTTCCCATAAGGTACTAGGAAACAGCAATCAGGGCTGCCTCTTTACAAAATATCCTGTGTTTAACTGTCTCACAAGCTTACTATCCTATAAAGCAGAAGAGAATGATGATAGCCTTATTTACTTAGTGAAGTACCAGCTGCTTTTTTGAACATAAGCAGTGTGTTGCTGGATCGGACCCCTGGCTGGCCCATCTAATCCAGCAGACTGTTCTTATGATGGCCAACCAACTGCAGAGGAAGCCAATCTGTATTTCCCCAAAATATTTTCTATGTTTCATAAGTTTATTAATAACAGATGGCAATTACAAAGACAATATTAGGTAAGATAGGAGTTTTAAGCCATAAGTGGTTATCTTTAGAAAGTATATGTGGCAATCTGCTGAGGTAAATCTCACCTGAAAATCAGCTTGAGAGCACTTTCAATTCAAATTTTTCCAACAACCTTCAGCATTACAGATAGAGGACTTAAAACTGGTTGTTTAAGAATTGTTGGAAATTATGACAGCCCATAAAACAGTTTTGGCTGTCATAAAAAGACTCCCTCCCAATCACACGATCACAATCTGGATGCCTGGTTCATTCTCACAACTGGCTGCCAAGTGCCCTACAATCATGGGATGGCCATTTGCAGTCTCCTCTGTCAGCTTCCCCAGAAAATCATTGGGGAAGTCAGCATGGAAGGTTGCAAGCTGCCACCTGCCGAGAGGACTTCAGCTCATCTCTTGGGACTCGCTGAAAGAGCTGCCTGCCAAGGGTAGCTGAACTCCCTCCATGGGGTGAGAAACAAAGCTCAGATCTTGATGATTTGAATGTTTATGCACTCTGTGGAAGGAGTTCTCTTCTGCATGTTCTTTTGGTGGGGTGGTGAAATGGATCACGAAGATCTGAGCCCCATCCCTGCACCCCATCAAAGGCATTCCCTTCCAAGCACAGAGGGGAGATGATATCCTTCAGCAGGCAACCCTCTAGTGAAGAGAGGGAGATGAAATCCAAGCAGAGAGTGGAATGCAGTAAGGTAAGGCGCATGACGTGCCTCAGGTGGGTAGGGAAGGCTATATTGCTACTCCGGACCATGAGAGCGGAGGTGGTTCTGCTCAGGTTCTGACCAGTTCTGAAGAACCGGTAGCGGAAATATTGAGTAGTTAGGATAACTTGGCAAATACCACCTCTGACTGGCCCCGCCCCCATCTATTCTCTGCCTCCCGAGTCCCACCTGATTGGCTGGCTCTTCTTTTGTTGCCCTGCACAGGAGAATGGAGCTGGAAATCAGGTTAGTGGGATGGGGAGGGAATGGGGATTTTGCAGTATCCTTCCCCTGCCACGCCCACCAAGCCACGCCCACAGAACCGGTAGTAAAAAAAATTGAATCCCACCACTGCATGAGAGAGACCCTGTCCTAGATCTTTTCTGATATTTGGAAACTGTCAGGGTCTGGAAGATAGAGAACAGAATGAAACTGATCCTTGATCAATTGCTAATTTTACACTGAGATTCTTAGATCCAGCCACAGTTGTTCTTGGATGGACGTTTACCCTTGAAGAAGCGGGTTCACAAACGGAGGTTTCTTCTGGACTCACAGCTCCCACTGGACGAGCAAGGTGAAGGTGATTCCCAGAAGGGCCTATGTCCAGTACTGGGCAGGAGGACCTGGCTACAGTGATTCATGTGTAGGAAATGACCAGGCTGAGCCCAAGGGATGGATCAAGCAAGTTATCAATTTGGAGTCTTTTCGCGCCCATAAAAAATCTAAATCCAGCCCCCCTTGAATTCCGTTTACTGTTACCTACTGCCTTGCCTTGATCATGGGTAGTTCAGATTTTTGTTTAGAGGATGCATGAAATAAACTTGTACTCGTTTTGGATCTAATCCTGACTCCCGATTTCTTGTGCCTGACCTCATGCCCTCATCACCCATCCACCCCAGTTAGACTACTGCAATGTACAGGTAGTCCTCGACTTACAACCACAATTCAGCCCAACATTTCTGTTGTTAAGTGAGACATTTGTTAAGTGAGTTTTTCCCCTTTTTACAACCTTTTCTTGCGAAAGTTGTTAAGTGAATTCCTGCAGCTGATAAGTTAATAACCCGGCTGTTAAGTGAATCTGGCTTCCCCATTGACTTTGCTATCAGAAGGTTGCAAAAGGTGATCACATGACCTTGGGACACAGCAACGGTCATAAAAATGAATCTGTTGCCAAGCATCTGGATTTTGATCTTATGATCATGGGGAAACTGCAAAGGTCGTAACTGTCAAAAACGGTCATAACTCACTTTTTTCAGTGCCGTTGCTGTTGTAATTTTGAGTTGTAAGCTGGGGACTACTTGTACTCAACTTGGAGCTGTCCTTAAAAACTACTTGCAATTGAACCAACATTGAATGGATAGACTTTCTGGTTCCTGGCATTGGGGACACATAATTCTAGTTTTGCAGATCTTGCATTGGTTGCCAATTGGTTTCCAGATACAATTTTTGACCTATGAAAATTCTTTACGACTAGGTACCCAGATATCCACAAGACCACCTACAACAATCAGTATCAGCCCAACTGATCAGATTAAACAGGAGAAACTGCTACAAATCTCACATTTTTCAAAACGAGAGGTACTGAAGTGAGAAAATACTGTTTTTCTTTTGGAGCACTGATGCTGTGGAACCATCCTGTTGGTGGAGATTAGACCAGCCCACTCTTTGTTAATGGTTCAAAAACTATTATAAAGGGAATTGTTTTGGTGTCTTCCCCTGATTTTATGATGCCATGTTTAATTTTCACTTGTATTGTCCTTACTATTGCCTTTGTTTCAGGACTGCTTTTTGCTGCTGTTATTTATGAAGTTTCAGTGTAGTGATGTTACTATGTGTGTATGTTTTAAATTGTCTTAAATTTTGTTTTAAATTTTGGTCACCTAAAAAAGATGTTGAGACTCTAAAAAAAGTACAGAGAAAAACAAGCAGGATGATTAGGGGACTGGAGACTAAAACAGATGAAGAACGGTTACAGGAACTGGGCTTGGCTAGTCTAGTGAAGAGAAGGACCAGGGGAGACATGATAGCGGTCTTCCAATATTTGAGGGGCTGCCAGAGAGAGGAAGGGGTCAAGCTATTTTCTAAAGCGCCTGTAGGCCAGACAAGGAATAATGGATGGAAACTGAACAAGGAGGGATTTAACCTGGAAATAAGGAGAAACTTTCTGAGAGTGAGAACAATCAACCAATGGAACAGCTTGCCCTCGGAAGTTGTGGGAGCGTCATCACTTGAGAGTTTCAAGAAGAGATTGGACTGCCATTTGTCAGAAATAGTATAGGGACTAGATGACCTACAAGGTCCCTTCCAACTCTGATTATCTGTTATCTGTCTTCTATATTATATGCAACTCACCAAGGGTTTTTTCTAATGCAGTGGGATATAAATGTATTTAATTAATAATAATAAAGCAAAACAAATCAGAGGATCACAAATAGCACAGGCAGTAACAACTCTATAATTTGGCAAGCTTCAACAGTATATCTTCCTATTATCAGGAAGAAAACCTTTTTAAAAATTGAAATCACAGACGACCATTGGCTTAGATAGGAAAATCTATTCTGAGAAGTCAAATATTATTGTGAAAAGCATATCTAGGCTTATAATTAGAAGATCTTATAAGGACTGTGTGGGACTGAGCACAAATTGAATGCTGAAAGGAAGCAAAGTTATAGATAATGTTTCTTAATCTGTCTCTTTCATTAATTTCTTCTGAGCTGTTTCAAAGGTTCCAAAACAATTACATAACAACAAACTGTCAAATTTTCATCCCACAAGTTTTTAAATGCTTGAGCAGACACACAACTTAGGCATATAATTAAATTAAAATGGCATTTAGGAAACAAAATCATAGATGGGAGGGCACTTTAACAGGAAATGTTGAAGCTGGGCTGCTCTGAAAGACACTAAGGCACTTTAAATTAAAACATGCCTTTAATTAAATTCCAAGGGAGTCAAGTTTAATTGCACCCTGTCTTTCTGCATACACAAGCAATGACTTTCCTCACAAATTTGGGATAGCTAAATTGCTACCAGGAACAACGTCAATCAGAAACATAAAACAGAAGTTCCTAAAAGGACACCAAATTGTACCAAGCTTTCAAATGTTCGCCAGTATTATGGTAGACGTATGATGGTTACTTCCATAAAAGCTAATCATGCTTTGGAAAGCATTCATACTGAGTGCTTACCAGAGCAGAAAGGCGGTGTATAAATCAGATATAAATAAACAACTTTTTGTTCATAGTTTCAATCCAGTAGATGCTCCTAACATAAACAACTATACAACAGCTACACATAGGAACATAGCGTTGGAGAAGGGCAATAGTGGGATTCAAAAACATTTCCTACTGGTTCTGTGGGTGTGGCTTGGTGGGCATGGCTTGGTGGGCGTGGCAGGGGAAGGATACTGCAAAATCCCCATTCCCTCCCCACCCTACCCCACCCCACTAACCTGCTTTCCAGCTCCATTCTCCTGTGCAGGGCAACAAAGGAAGATCAGCTGAGACTTGGAAGGCAGAGAACAGCTGGGGGCAGGGCTAGTCAGAGGTGGTATTTGCCGGTTCTCCAAACTACTCAAAATTTCCACTACCGGTTCTCTAGAACTGGTCAGAACCTGCTGAAAACCACCTATGGAGAAGGGTGGAAGTGACACCAAGAGAAATGGCCAAAGCTATGAAAAGGGCAGCAACCGTAATACAAAGCAGTGCCCTGCCATCTAAGACTGAAACTATACTAAACAATTGCAACCAGCCTGCCTTCCACTGAAGACATGTATACTGCACAAGACAGAAACAGTGCTGAGAAAATATCTATAGACCCCTCACATCCTGGATATAAACTATTTCAACTTCTTCCCTCAAGATGACACTATAGGACATTGCACGCCAAAACAACTAGACACAAGGAAAGTTTTTCTCTCATGCCATCACTCTGCTAAATAACTAATTCCCACAACACTGTCTTATGCTGTAGGATGTCAAACCACGTAGTAGGGCTATATTACTATTATCCTTTTCATCTTTCCTGTTACCTATTCCTTTAGCATGTTATGACAATTGTTGCTTGTATCTTATGATTTATGTTGATTGCCTTATTTACTATCCTATGACTATCACTGAGTGTTGTATCTTATAATTTAGGATTGTATTTTATTATCATGATTTATCATGTTGCTTGCATGTGCACTGAGAGCTTATGCACTGGAGACAAATTCCTTTTGTGTCCAATCACACTTGGCCAATAAAGAATTCTATTCTGTTCCATTCCATTCCGTTCCATTAAATTAATTATCTCTGATGCAACACACGGTTGAAGATTTTTGATTTCCTTCTCACGCAAGTCAACAACCAAATGCTCTGAACTGTGGGAAAAGACGTAAGAATATATTCATAAAACCACTTCAGTCATCATGACCTTTAAGTGCTTCTTGAGCACCAGGAAGTGAACTGACTCTTAGATTGCTAGACTGGGGAGAAAACAGCACTCATGACAAATTGTATAACAAAGATGAAGAAGTTGCATCCTCTCATGACCACTATTGGTGAATATTGGTGTCACAAGTTCTCATTTTAAATCCAGAAGTACATAAATCTCTAATGAAAAAGATGTATTAGGTACAACATAATTTTAAAAACCCAAAGGCACATCCCCATTCACATTACCACCCAATTTACATAATTGGACTCCTAATAAATATTAAGAGAAACCCCCGGCTGGCAAAACATTGCCCAGTCAGGGATTGGACTGGGACTGGTTTAAATCCATCCTTAGCCATGAAAACTCACTGGGTGACTGAGCCAATCACCCTCTTTCTCAACCAGCCTGTCTCACAGGGTCCCTTATGGCAATGAAGTTAAATAAAATGAAGGAATGTCTCTGTTAGGAATATAAGTCACCTAAAAGGTATTTGGGTTAGAAATATATAAGCCAGGATAGACATTTTAGTACTATGTCTTTAAGAGATTGCAAAAACTGCAATTGGGTGTGGTTTTTCAAACGGCCATAAGATGGAGCCAGAAACCTGGTTGTTTAGCCTTAGTATCAGAAGAGAGTGTGTCTCAGTGAGTCTCTTTTTTCTTCTGTTGGAAAGTATTGCCGTTCCTCCATTTTTCCTAATTGACTGCTATTTCTAGATTTAAGTCTAATACTGAACTGTTTTTGACACTGGACTTTCTAATTGGATTATCCCTGGATTGAAAACTGACTGATTTACCTGTGAATGAATTTGGATTGCTTGTTTGGACTTTGCTTAACGTTTCTGGAAGTAAAAACCTACATTTACCGTACAGTGTATCTGTGTGCTCTGTGTGTATTATTCCAACACTATTCTCTATACGTCTCCCTGTATGCGCTCATTCTCCTAACGGGGAATTACCTCAACAGTCTCCATATAAACTGCCTTCAGCTCCTGGAGGAAAAATGGAATAGAAAGTTGGAGAATAAATATAAATAAAATTCCATGGCTTTGGTTAAAACAAGGGAAAAAACACCTTTCAGTAGTTCTCTTGCCTTTTTTTAAAAAAAATCTAATATTCTACCGTGCCTAATAAACAAGAGTAGGCACAGTGTCTGTATTAGCAATAGCTTGCTTCAGGATTAAAATGAAACAACTCTTTCATATCAGATTAGGAGGCCCATCTTGTTTCATTATTACACATTACATTCAATGCCCAAGTTTGTTCTGGAAGAATTATGTCTTATGTAAAAGGACATAAAATTAGAGAACATAAAACTAGCAAATTTACTTTTCTGGAATATATCTTAAACCAGCTTGTTGAGTTGATATTCGACAGCCATCTTTTAGCCAAGTTTACATGACGTAATGGCCTCTTAACAATAATTAACACTATTGGGGGATAACGCAGGCTTTCTCAGCCATACCTACCATATACATGGGTTTCAACTCCCAACGTACTCGGCAATGACTGTGTTGAGAGTGAATTCTGGGAGTTGAAAACCACACATTTGGAGTGTATCGCAGGTTGAGAATGTTCACAATAGATGAGTCATGCCACTGCCACATCACACCAGGATCTGCATATCACACCAAGAGTATACATTAGAGTGTAATATGAATTAGGTCTCTGACTATATCAGTGAATGCAAATAAAGTGGCTGAGCGAACTATTAGAAATTCTAGATTGAAAACTTAATTAGTCCTACAGATGACCTTTTCAATAGCAGATCTGATAGCCTGTTTACTAAATTCAGGTTTAATATGAACTAGCTGATAACCCGGCATTGCCCAGGTATTTATTTATCCCAATCCTGTATTAGACAGGAAAAGGAATGAATTATATCTATAGTGTCAAATCAAAGTAACTTTATTTACAGGATTTTAAAAGTATAAGTAGAGTATACAAATTATAAAGGAAGCTGTAGGTGTAATAGCTCTCTCTCTCCTATAGTCTAGTCAGGCCTCACGTTGTTGTACTGTCTCTGAATGTCTAGATGTAGCAGCTCTCTTGCACAGTGTCACAAGTCTTCTATTCCTCTCCTCGGGAGTTTCTTGTCTACACTGGTGTTTCATTTTTGTAGTCTTTGATTGCACTTGGTCAATCGTCTGACCTTTCCTTGGAGACATCTTGGGTGTGGCTGTTACCTCAACCACTGTGGTGAAAATTAGAGACCTAATTGCTCTGGCCAACAGCCTTGGAAAAATTCTACATGGAATAGCTTTTGAGGTGATTATCTGCATTAGCAGGCACCTCCCCCAACAACTTGCCCTCTTTGCTTGAACCAGAGGGAGCCCCCTTGTTTTTTGTAAGAACTAATCCCCTTTATCAGAGGGAGCCCCCTTGTGGAGTACTGTGAAGCTGTTACTATGGCAACTCCACTGTGCTGTACAGTAGAAGCCATTTTAAGGCACGCACAGTCACACACACACACACACACACACACACAGTGTTAGGGTGTCTTACCCTCACAGTATTTTTTTCCACAGGGTAAGTCATCTGTGTACCATGTTTGGTTGAAATTGCTCAAGGCATTCCAGAATTATGCTGGAACACACACACACACACACACACACACACACTATAGAAGATTAACCCAGAGTATTTTCAATTGCCAAAAAATTTGCTCAGCAACATTTCAGGACTCCCACTAATATGTAGAGCAGAAGACGGGATGCAAGAAAACAGAGAATCTCAAAGTTAAGTGTGCATTTATTTTATTACATCTGGAACCTGATTCACTGAGTTTCTCATAAGAACATCTTAAATTTTAAAACATATTATTGACTTCCTAGAGGCCACAACATGGATATAACAGAAAATCTCATTCTGGTCCTTTTTTTTTTTTTAAACTACCGTAGATGTTTAGAGGCAGAGCAGAATCACTCCACATATAAGGATAGGAGAACAGTAACCAATTCTAGAGGGATAGATATGTTTGTGGTGGGTACATTTGGATGACACAACAAGCCAGGCTTGTGGCTTAGCCTGGAATGTGCCAGGTTATACCCTCTGATTCCCCTGTGCCCAGTTCAGAGTTTTTGTCATTACTCATTCTGTAAGCTTGTTATTTACTGCACAGCACTGTTGGGTTGTGCTAGTTTGTGTGTATGCACCACACATTCCTTTATTGTACGTCTGTGTAGGGGAGTGGTATCTGTGTGTGTGTGTGTGTGCACATGCACAGAAATGCAAACACTCGAATACATCCTTTACTGAATGTTTGCATTTTTCCCTCTGAAAGTTTGCTTTTCTTTTTGTTCTTCCATTTGACTTTCATTTTGGGTCATTTTTTTGAGCTAGTGCCTGGGGAGGAAAAGCACATTGGCCTTATCTCTGAAATAACTCTGAACAAAGACATAATTGTTAGTTATACAAACTCTTCAGGATAATTGAGCCAAAGAAGCCAGAAATCATGCCTCTCCCTAGCCTTGTGGTTTCTCCCAACAGCCTCAATAGCTCTTTCTAAGTCATATAGGACAAAGTGGAAGATAGATGAGGGCAAACAGAACTTTCCCACCAGTACTTAAAAGCCTCAGATTTGTTTTCACATGAGGCATAGATGTATTATCAGATATAATGCAGAGCAAGGATGTCAGAGAATTCATGGTAACAAGCCATGCCATGTGAGGCAGGGAAGAATGTATTTTCGACATACATAGCAAAATCAGAAGTTGCCAGGTGGCAGATGGTGTTGCAACCCCACTGCACAAACCAACAGGAAGTAGGAAGTGCAAATGAAGACGGCTCAAGTACTCTTGAAACTTCTCAGAGGAATCCTCCCAATCCTCATCTATCTATCTATCTATCTATCTATCTATCTATCTATCTATCTATCTATCTATCTATCATCTATCATCTATCTATCATCTATCATCTATCATCTATCATCTATCTATCTATCTATCATCTATCACCTATCTATCATCTACCTACCTACCTACCTATCATCTATCTATCATCTATCTATCTATCTATCTATCTATCTATCTATCTATCTATCTATCTATCTATCTATCTATCTATCTATCTATCTAAAGTGAAATACCACTCATGCATCATCACAAAATCTCCAGAACCATAAAGCCTACAAACCTGAAATTTGTTCCTCTTGGCTTCTAAGGTACTCACTAAGAAAGAGTTTTTTGAAATGATCATCACAGCATTAGTATTTTGTATATTATTATTAACACGCTCTGATGCTAAGGAGTTCTATCCCACTCCGCACCTGAAAAGAAATCTGTTCCAAATGCAAAACACAAGCAGAGGAGAGGAGTTTCAGTTTTAGTTTTACAGCACCAAGCAGCTTTAGTACAGAACAGTTGAGTGAAGCCATGCCCAAGATCCTTGCTGTGTCCTTGCTCACACAGCAAATAGTTTCAGTTTCCAAACAGCCCTCAACTCTCTCACACACTGACAGGACGTTAGCCAGATGAATACCGGTGGATGCTGGTAGGCAGAGGCAGATTTTTTTCCCTTATTTTTCTCCCCCAAAACTAAGCCCAACCACATAGTTTCATAGTGTATGATGCAAGTTGTAGCATAAGGAAAACATTTACTTAATCTCTAATTTCCTTACAATGGTTAGCTCCTATTCTTCCCAAAGTTTTCTATGTATCATTCTAGTCATATTGAAGCCAATTAGAAAATCAAAGTCCTCCGGTTCTCCTTGTAGTTTTTGGAATAGCCTTGGAGAACCCCAAACTGCTTAAAACAGCTAATGTGATGAAGTTTATGACCACCACTTCAGATTCTACAGTAGCTGGACATAATAATATTTGCATTCATACCACCCACTCAGTTACATTACTGAAATAGGTTCCTAAACCATAACCTCACAAAATAAACATCTGAGCAATACATTAAACCACATACATAACAATAACCAGAATAACGTTAGTCGTGTTTAACATTTTGTGTGAAAACTTCTTCTAGGCTTTACCTGACCCAATTAAGCATGTTGTGTGAATGCAGCCTACCGGCACCGTCTGCTAGCTTGTCCCTTCTTTTACTTAAGTATAATAAGGGGCTCTCCCACCTGAGGATGGAGATTGTATCACATTTCATTACAATCCCAAATCATTCTACCAGCAAGGATTTCTTTAGTAAGAGCTGCTGCTTATAGCTGAGCATTTCATGGAAGGCAGAGAGTAGTGTATGGTCTCCATTCAAACTCACAATGACTCCCCATTCTCTGCCACAAGCTTTCTCCTACATTTTAGGGAAATATCTCTGAAAAGTTTCGGGCAAGATAGGTGTTCCTACAAATCCCTTTTTTTTTCAGGCAGAGCTTAGCAGAATGTTTATCAAAGCAGATTTAGATCTGACGTAGAAAAAGGCATATGGTCCACGCAGTTCTGGGATTATATCATTTCACCAAACAGCTCGAAAATATAAATTCTTCCCAATACTGATTCTTTCTGGCCTGCCAAAATCTGATCTGCCTAGATAAAAGATTGTTTAAAAACAAAACAAAACAGGAATTCTTCCAAATCTAAGGCGATCCTTACTGAGGTTCCGGGTCTCACACCACCATCTCAAACACATCTACTCCAGCAACTGCAGTGCTCCATACTTTATCACTATCAATTCCTTCCACAGGCATTGAGAGCAAAGGAATGGACACAGAGGAGTAACAGGTAAAATCTCATTCATACAACTTCACTCACCAATCTGATAAGAATGGATTGTGATCCTTAAAAGCTTGCATGAAAATAAATTTATATGCTAATATGCTCCAAGGGTTTGGGTTTGGGTGGAGAAGCAGAGACTGCAGCAATGAACAAATGCAGCTACCTCTTTTAGGAACATCGAGGGAAGTTGATTCTTGCAATGTGGATCCAGGAGTGGAAAGGCACAGTTTTTTGGGCATCAGTGGAAAAAACTGGATAAAACAAGAAGCCAGAGAGGTCTGTTATATGTAAGGGGAGGGGGAGGAACTGGCGGGCAATTTTCTAAGAGAAAGATCCTTTCAAGGATCTTTATCCAGGTCAATTGGTGACTTTAGCAGAACCTTTTTTTTAAGGGACTAAGAAATTCCACCAGATCTCCCTTATTCTCTGTTATGGCATCCGGGGAATGTCTGTTCAGTTTGTTCAGCACTGAAATATAACCTATTCCAATATTTTGGCACTAGGGAGAAAAGGAGTGGGTGGAGGAAGGATACCAAGCACTCTTAGAAAGACAGAATTTGAGGAGAGGATATGAAAATATAGTTACAAACCTTAATTTGATTTTTATTACTTATTACATAAAACATAATTTATGACACAACAGATAAAATTGCACTAACATTCCTATTCAAAATATATTCAAGTAAATACCTAATAGGCCAATCCTTTACTCATTATTATGTCTTGTTTAGTTCTACTGGATTTATTCCCAAGAAAATATATTAAGTGAAGAGAAACAATCTCCAGAATTGCAAAATTAACGTATAGTTAATTAGTTAGTTCTATCCACTTAGAGTAAATAAAGCTCAAATATTGTTGATAGGATAAAGAAGGAGAAAAGAACTTTACATAGATTTTCTGCTGATATTTTCTCAAATTTCTAAATCTGGAAAATGAAACTCTCAAAAGAAAAGGGGAAACTTCCCCATGTCCCTTTTTATCTCTTTATTCTGGCAGCAGATCCAATTATGTAGATCTGTTTTTCTTGCTTGGATGTTGCTGACAGAATGCTACTATCCTTTAATTTATGAGTTTTCTTGCCCTTATCTTAATTGGCAAGTTTTCATTAAATGTATAGGCGATATATACAGGGTAAATATGCTCACAATTTGAGCTTCTCTTCAGGTGACTATATTAGCAGAAAATCTGTTTCTTGATCACAATATGTAAGTGGTTCCTTACTGGACTTCTGAACACTGTTCTAGGGTAACAGACTATAGATTTTATGGTGTTTTTATTAAATGATATAATACAGTTATTCCATCTAAGATGTTTTGGAGAGACTTTTACCATCCTGTAGAATCAAAATAGGTCTCAGATGAATCTCTCAATACAATCATTTAACCTACGTGTACCAAATTTTAGATTGGAAGCCTAAACTTTCTGCTCTTATTGTAGCATTTTTGCATATCTCCTCAAAACAACCAGTGCAAGTTAAGGTGTCAGACAAAGTGCAAAAGGAACTAGGTTGTAGTCCACCTTCAGGCCACAGAACCACACTGAGTAATCAGCTCTCTTGGAGATTTTTTGTTGTGTGGAAAAATACTAGGAAGGACTACAATGTACACCTGAACAAAAAGTGGGTTATAAATCTAATAAATGAAAATTTCATTTGTTGGTTCCCAAAGTGACGGTTCGGACTTTGGCTGCACAAAATAAAGGTGTCTGTAAAAATGGACAGAATATGGTCTGTTAAGTGTCTGGAACTTGTATTTAGAGGAAAGATTTTTGCGAGCAAAGCATGCCAAATATAGTAGAGATGGGGCCATAGTACAAAATATTTATTTTATAAAATGACTAACCAGAAAACCATATCAACGAAACATAGTTATTTTCTGCAATTCTCTTCCGGATTTCATGCCAATCCAAAGTCCTTATCCATACATTGTTAACACTGTCAATTAACAGTGCTAACAAGCACCTTGGATACTATAAGTATGGTAGGAGATATTCAATTGGTGTGCAGTTTCCAGGAGAAAACCATGTTTTTCTGCCCTAAATGCCCATTTGGCAATTTCATAGAAAAGCATTTATCTAACCATATATATTATTATTTTTTTCTAGATGTCTAGGTGTCCTAGTGGATGATCACTTAAGTATGGGCCAGCAATGTGCTGCAGCTACCAAAAATGCCAATACAGTTCTAGGCTGTATGAACAGACGACAGCATCAAGATCAAGAGAAGGTAGAACATTGCTAAGGAGAAATTTCCTGACAGTGAGAACAATTAATGAATAGAGAAGCTTGCCTTCAGGAGTTTTCAAGAATGGACTGGACAACCATTTGATTGAGATGATATAAAGTCTCCTGCCTTGACTAAGGGGGTTGGAAGTCCGAAGTCCCTTCCAGTCCTATGATTCTATGTTCATGTAGGTCCGTGGTGGCAAACCTATGGCACACGTGCCACAGGTGGCACTCAGAGCCCTCTCTGTGGGCATGTGTACCGTCACTCCAGCTCAGCTCCACCATACATGCACACACGCCCTCCTGCCAGCCATCTGGTCTTCGGGTCTTGGCCATGCATGTGCGGGGTGCATGTGCAGGGAAGGTGAATGCGTGGGGCATGTGCATTGCATTTTGGGTATGCACACACATGTGTGTGCACGCACTCACGTTGGGCACTCAGTGCCAAAAAGGTTCGCCATCACTGATGTAGATTACGGTTACCCAATCTATATTATGAATTTCCTTGTAGAAGCATAATAGAATAGGGAGATAAAATAGCTTCCATGAAAAACTTCCAAGGAAGTGTACAAACTGTCCAGAGACCACACACCCACACCAAACAGTTCCTGACTAATGTTCAACTTGCCGCTGTTTTCCTTGCGAATTGCTGCATCCTCCAGACCTACATGCTAGAACTGAAAACTCCCATTATGCCCTCTATGGCCTGCACTCTAATCCTGGAGGCTAGCATTTGTACTTGTGGATTTGCTGAGCAAACATAAACCATCACAGCACAAATGACTGCAGGTCTAGCTACAGACTGAGTACATGTGAATATAAGTACATATGAAATCACCACTCATCTCAAAACTTTGCTCCTGTTATTTCTTCACTTAGGTTGAATTCTGATTCCTTCTCCTGGAACAGACATTTGTTCCTGTCTCTTTCATAGTAGCATTGTTCCCTTAGTATTTGACTCATTTAAGTGCCTTCAAGGCTTCAACGGTTCCATCTTTGACTTTCTCTCCATCTTGTTCCTCTCTTATACTCCTCTAAGAGCTTCCAAATGCTTCCACTTTCACACAACTGATGAATGGGCTGGTAGAAAACCAGTCTACCTAGCAACAGCCAAGCTGGCTTTCTGATCTCCGCCCCACCTCCCAATCAGCATTTCTTCCCAAGAACACAAAGAATTAAGGCACAAGATGGTGTGAGCATCTTGCGACAGGCATCTGGAAGATGATGGGATTTCCCTGATGCGTCTCACATTGTGTAATTGCAAAATGGATAGAGCCCACAAAAATCCCTCCCCCCCCATCTTTTAATTATTTTTATGCAGTCTTTGCTCACCCTCCCTTTTATGCAGTCTTTTGCTCACCCTTTTCTTCATTTTATTAAGAATTAATATTTTATTTTCATCTGATTTGACAAAGAGCAAATTTGCACAATGGTATACAGGCTTTCCAACTTTCACAGTACATGCTCTCGGCTGGGCCTTTTAAACTCTTGCCTACCCAAGAGATGAGGGGAAACAAGTAGCCAGCAGCCACTGTGTCAGGTTCAACACCTTAGAAAGAGCATTTGTCCTAGCATTTGGAATAGACATTGCCCAGTTTATCAGCAAACATTGAGAATAAATGGGCCAACTGCTTCTAAGGGTGCTACTTCACATGGGTGGGCCAGTTTTTGCAAACTTTTAAACATTCCACACCTTGGAATCTCCAACAAATAAAGCAAATAATCCTATAGCTAGCCCGTGTCACTAACAGCATTTGAGGAGCACTGAATACAGAGGTGAGATTTCAAATACGAGCTGGAAAACTGCTGTGCTATAATCAGTCATAATTTAATGCAATCACAGCAGGTATAAGAATACCTGAAATACATGAAAGAGTCTTCCCAATTGGGGATTATTCCTTCCAAGCAACAATCAAAACACCAGGAACCATAAAACCAAATTATATCAGCCGCATGGCCACTCTATAAAGGGAAAAGGAGCTTGCAAGGGGCATCTATGTATGTTTGCTACAAGTGGGGGTGGGTGGTAAAGAATAAAATAAGATTAAAGGATACTCCCTCCCATATATACACACATATACTTTGAATTTTAAACAGCTTAGGTGAGGAGAAAGCAACTTAAGCCTATGGGCACCAATTTGCCCACAGTCAGCTTCTATGGTATTTGTTAAGCTCCTTGCTCCAAATTATTTCTTTCTTAAATATTTCAAGTTTTAAAGAAATGGAAATTTGGCACATTGCAAAGTCCCTGCATTATTTCCAACAGACGTTTGGGTCTCCACAGGAATTCTTAGAAAATAGAACCAATGAATGCCTGCAGCTTAGTGCTCTTCTTGGGAAGTTGCTCATCTGGAAAATTAATGTTTTGTAGCTGGCCCCATTCACTATGACAGCCCCTCTGCAAATGCCCAAACATCTCTCCCTCATGGAGGTAATTTATTAACACATTATCATAATTCAACCATTTCCTAGCCTTCATCGCAATAATATTAACACATCTGTTGCAAAACCAAAGTTTGGTTTTGGTCCCAATCAACCAGAATAGAGCTGGAAGGGTCATTGGAAATCTTCTAATACAACCTCTTACTCAAGCAGGAGATCCTATATCATTTCAGACAGATCGCAATCTAGTCTTTTCTTAAAAACCTCCAGTGATGAAGCACCCACAACTTCTGAACTTAAGCTGTCCCACTGGTTAATTATTCTCACTCTTAGGAAGTTTCTTCTTAACTCCAGATTGCTTCCCTCCTTGAGTAATTTCCACCCATTGCTTCTTGTCTTGCCTTCTAGTGCTTTGGAAAATACCCCTCTTGATCCCCTCTTCTTTGTGGCAGCCCCTCAAATACTGGAATACCGCTATCATGTTACCCCCTAGTCCTTCTTCTCTTCTTCGCCTCTCAGTCCAGTCTACCTCCCATGATAGTTATGACCATAAAATGAGAGGGACTTTCATGTATACCAAGTTCTCAAGGTAAAAGTGTTAGACACATGTAATAAAATACATAAAAGGAAATGCATTTATTCAAACCTCTCTCACAGCCTTAGATTAAGAAAACCATAAGCCTGCAACAAGTTCCAAGAAAGGGATTAATTTTTTTGTGCATGTAAACTGAACAAGGAAGTAATTCTTAGGCTCAAAGAAGAATCATAGATAACAATCTCTTTCCAACCATTGGACCTCACAATCCAATCCCCACAATGGCCAATTCTCCCCAAACTCTTGGCTAGTACATTTCATTTCTGAATGGTGGTTTGCAATAGGTCTTCCATGGCTTGAGACTAGCATAACTGAGCAAATGTTTATCACACACCAAAATATCTGCACGCTGTAATAATCAGTGGAAATCAAACAAAGCAAGACAACTGGAGGAAAAGGCCCTCTGAAATGTTTTTTGGGGGTTTGGAAAGTTCTTCTGCGGCAGTAGGCCTTATAGTTTTCCCACGTTCTAAACAGCCTGTTATTTTTCTAGGATTTTTTTACAGCTTTTATGATTCTAAGTTAAAAACTCCTTTAAATGGAACTTGATGCCTAATGATTAAACAGATACATCTATGTAGTTTTCTATAACAATGTAGGCGTGCTTTCCTATTGCCTTTTTTCAGACTGTTTTTCCATTTTAGTGCAGTCTGGAGGGGGGAAAAAAAATCTATCCTAGAATTGATGCTTTAAGAAATTCAATAAATAAGAAGTCTTCCTAAGGAGCAATTTCCAAGCTGAATTCAAGAAACCACCCACGGAAAGGGGTTTTAATAGCCAGACAATCAAGAGATTTGGATGTCTCTGATACTGTCAGTTATTATGGTTCCCACCAGAACAGAGCTTATTTTGTTAATACCATCATTTGTATTCCCTCTCTGGAACATCCAATTCAGCTAAAGCTGGTGACCCTTTGGCTAAGATCTCCCAAAGGAACATAATAAATTAAAAAACAATTTTTGCTCTGGAGGAAAGCTGGAAACTATAACAGGAGAGGGACAAACAGTATCTATCTGGGAATTCTCAGCATCCAAAAAAGATAATTTCCATAAATAGGGGACGGGACGGGACGCTGAGGTTAATTTTAAACAGGAGAAATTAATTGTATTAACCCAACTTAAATGAAATGTACTCCTGTGGGGCTCGGTGCACTGCAACGGTGCAAGGAAATATGCCAAGTAATCCACAGGGTTCACTAGGCCAGTCCAGACTCCCTTTAATTAATTCTCAGCAAATGTAATTCAATTACTGCCAAGAAACATCGGGCAGCAGATTTAAACATGTTGTTAATCTCTATACTGTAGCAAAAAAACAAAGAAAACAGAAAACAATTACACCAGCGTTTGCATTTGATCTTGGCAAATATGGCATAAGATTCACTGGCCTCCAATTCCCGCCCCCATCTTTATAGCTGATATACAAATAATCTTCCATATTAGAGTCTTTTTCCCCCTGTATATTCACTTGCGAATCAAACTGGGCTACCTTTGCTACTGAAGAAAAATGTGCAATCAACACATCTAGATGAGAAAAACCTGAACATAGAGAGTGCCAGAATTTCTCTCGGTCAGATGCCGAACAAAATCAATCAAATCCTTATAATCCTTGCTACTCTTTTCACATACCAGGTCAATTGATATACATCGATAGGTTACATGTAGGAGTTTCACTGAGCAGATTCCGCAGTCCAACTGTTTTCAACCCATCCATCTGCCAAACAAAATGTTACGCTTTAAATCTGGACACTTCCTTTATTATTGCCTTTAGTGCTGTGCAGAGGTCTGGATTCGAAGAGAAAAAAGGTAATCCAAAGGACCCATAAATATGCATGTAGCATTTGGAAACCCTTCAGGTTCTCTTTTCCTTGAATCATGCAAACAGCTGTGGAGGGGAGCCATGGAAGCCCAAGGGAAAAATATGGCACCTTTAAGAAGCTGCCAACAGGTGCTACATGTGCACCCACGGATGTTCTGAATCACTTCCCCCTTCAAATCTGGATCTCTGCACAGCCCTTAAGTGCCAGACAGGAAAAGTTTCCCAGACGATTCTTCCCAGGGGTCCCCAATCCCACCAATGGTAAGGAAACAATGACTGAGCTTAACCATGCTTTATTGTGCCACAGGTTTTAGACATCAGAAAAGCTTGGTTTGCAACTTTTACTGGTTCAGTCAAAGAACTGAACTCTATCACAGCTTTGAAGAGAATCTTCTTTTCATCTCCTAAGGTGACTTAGCAGGAGTTTCAGCATAACTGAGACTGGCTCCTACGGTCAGTTCCAACCCACCCGAGTTTCTCTGCAGAGCAAGAAAATGCAAAAATGACTATGCTGTGACAGAGCTGAGAACTGAACGGGTGCAAAGATTGCTTTGAAGAGACTTATGTACAAACAATATTTGCTCACCGTGGTACAATATCCTATTTTGATCTTACCAAATGTGGAGGACATTCTTTTCAGGGACCTCCAACTCTTCTTCACTCAGATTAAGTCATTGAAATCCCCTTTGAAAATCCCTTCAAGAACTGTATCTCTTGGCTTATGTCCAAGAATTTTCCTGGCTCCAAGTCAAATGGAGAACTTTGCCAATCCGTCCAGTTTAGGATGTAAATTTCACATTTGCTAATGCCTCTCAGCCAGCAGCTATCCCATCTTAACCATAACCCACTCCTAAATTCTCATTTCCAAATCCCTCCACTTCAGTGGGTGAAACCCCAATTCCATTTGTTCAATCAGAACAATTCTCTGGCTTTCTCGGTGAAGTAAATACTAAAAAGCCACACACCCTCAATATGCCCAGCAGGAACTAAGTAAGGTCCAGTCCATGCATCCAGACATCTGCTACTGTTGTTGGAGAATGTCACCCCCACCCCCCCGATTCCTGCTGCGATCCCGCCCTCTTACCTGGCGCAGGTGCTTCAGCAGATCAGTCGCCTCCTCGTGCCTGCCTTGCTTCACCATCCTCAGCATATCTTGGATCAGGACGATCCGGCGATGGTACGGGGGGAGGCTACCGCCGCCAGCCCCCTTGCCAAACTTTTCACTCGATCGTACTACGAGGGACGCCAAGAAGTTTCCGCGCTCCCGAGAAGGCAAAATCCGTCGGCGGCTGGCGGAGAGGGGACCCTGGGGGCTGCCGCCGCTGCTGCTACCGCTACCGGCGGTGCCGGGCAGCGAGCAACCCTTGGTCTGTTTGGCGCCCATACTGAAGCAAAGCCCAGCCTTCCTCTCCCTTTCCCGGCCTTCAGGAGGACATCCTCGGCTCCTGCCCAGAGAGAGAGGCTAACGGGAGCAGCCGCAGCGCCGAGAGGACAGAAAGGACGGCGTCTCCCAGCATCTCCTGCCAGCAGAGCCGGGGAGGGATGGAGGGATGGACGCCCTCTCTGGCTCTTCTCACGGGGCGAGCTGCCTACCAGCCCGGCTGCTCTCGTCCTTCCAGCCTTTCGCTCAAGAACCTCCCGCCCGTCCGCCTGCTAGCTCAGGGCGCAACTTCAGGGAAACTGTTGCACATCCGGACCGAGCGCACAATGGGCGTCGCCGGAGTCGGGAGGAGGTATGCGCGGGCCGGGCGAGGGGAATCGCAGCCCAGCCGTTCCGAGCCGCCAACGCCGAACGAGCCAGGCCGTCTCCCTCCTCCTCCTCCTCCTCCTCCTCTGCTACGATCCGCCTCGAGCTGCAGCTGGGCTGGGCCAGTCACAACCCCTTCCTGGCTGGTCGCGTCTCTGCCTGCCTGCCTGCCTGCCTGCGCGCTCCCGTCCTTCTGGCTAGCCTCCTCGCTCCGCCTGCCGAAGGGGGTGAAAATGCACAGCCACCGCCCCCTGCTTTGCCCGGGAGCACGTGACGAGCTTCTCTCTCTCTCTCTCTCTCTCTCTCTCTCTGAGCACGTGCAGAGCGCGCGTCCTCTCTGGCGCGAAAGGAGCCGAAAAACGTCGCCGGTGGGAAGGCGGGGGAGGGAGAGGGAGCGACCGAGCAGGTTCCCAGCTCCGTTTCCGCCGCCAGCGAGCGAGCGAATGCCTTCTGGCTACGCGCCGCTCGCCGTCTCCGAAAAGTACCGTCTGGAACAGTGGCTGCACGCTCTGCTTCTCGAACTCCCCACCCGAAGCCAATTTCCCGCCGTGCGGATCGGACTGGCAAGGGAAGCGGGATGGTTTGGAGCAGCGGAGGTTTCTGTCCAGCCCCGCCCTTCGATTTAAAAAAAGAAAAGAAAAAAAGAAACAAAACAGGTCGAGGCTTCTGGCGTCGCAAGGACGTTGTGATCTCTCCTAGCCCCAAGACTATGAGAGACACAACAGGGGTCCGTCTGCCAAGGGACCTTAAAGAGGTGGTGCTTTGAGTAGGTCCAGTGACTAGAGATTGTCAGTCGTCCAGGTCGGGGTTGTCCCAAAGTGCTTTTTCAATAGGCAACTGGACTTTCTGTTTTTCCTTTGAAGACTTTTCGCTTCTCATCCCAGAGGCTTCAAAGAAAAAAAATCAGTCCTGAAGAAGCTTCTTAGGATGAGAAGTAAAATGTCTTCAAGGAAAAACAAAGTCCAGTTGCCTTTTGAAAAAGCACTTTGGGTTAGGTCCAGTGAGTTTGGACAACCCCCTAACCCTGCATTGCAGAAAAATAGGTACTTGTTGCATGACTTGTTAACGCTGAACCACTTGATTTAATTGCTAAGACAATTTTTGGTTTCCCCCAAGATAACCAAAATTACCCAAACTCATTTTAGCCTAGATCAGGCTACTCACTCTGTGCATATCACCATCAATTTTATTCAGAACCTGTCTTTTCTCTGAATGTTGGGTGGGTGGCATATTGACTAGTTTTAGTCCGCTAGAATCAGTTTCTCTGGTAGCTTTGACTGAGAAATTAGCTGAAATCCGATAGTTTTGGGGGCAGATTGCTATTTCTTATCTCTTAAAACTAAGAAGTTCTATTTGTAGCCCTTCAAATAACTCAGGGTGTTACAACCAAAGAGTTTTCCTTCAGAATATTGTCTACCATTCTTTGTCTCTAACTTAATGGTTTAATCTTACAAATCAGTGAGCCACCAAAACAACACCTTTTGAAACCTTTGGGTTTCAAACTCCCCAGAACTGCTGGAGAAGTCTGCAGTTTTCCTGCAAGATTTCAAAAGTGATTTGACATTTGAATAAGCTAGAAATTAGGATGTTTTTTTTTTAAACAGATTTCTTCTAACTAGTCTTAGAAGAGTTCATTCAGCATTGCTGTGTGGTTTAGTACTCTAACTATAGTGTTACAACAAGCCTTAGAGAAGAGGCTTCTCTTACTCTTCAGTTTCTTACAGATTTGCAGTTTCTCTGAGGTTTGCTTTTAAAAATGCTATTCCAAATACCATGGAACCTCCTTTCACTTTCCTATTGCTAATACTTATACACAAGAATCTAGTGAACTAACAGTCAGGACTAAATTGGTGTTAGATAAAGAGTTAATGGAATTCAGGGGCTGCTGGACTTGGATTGCTTGTGGGAATATAAGGACTCCAGGCTCTGCCTCTTCTCTAACAAAGACTTAGCCAACCTTGAGTAATGTCAGAAAGCAGTATTGGCCTTGGATAAGAGAATTACATAAAACTCAGCAACCTTTGCTAAATAGTGAGATTAAAAAGGCATGTGAACAAGCCACTGGCAAACCACTTCCGTGTTTGTCCCTGGAAACAATATGGCTGTGTTCATGGGTACAGAACCATATATTTCATGTTTATGAAACGCAAATCTTTATAGGACAAAAGCTTCCAGTTCTGGCATCTACTCCCCATTCTAATGTCAAATGTACCTGCAGAAATTACTTTCAAAATCAGTAAGAAACTTACGAAAATATTCAGAGGCTGACACAAAACTATAATTATAAACTGTTACATCACAATTAATATTTGATCCTTTAAGATTCTAACTATGACAGTATTCTGAGACTCAAATACAATTGTGTAAATATAATCCATTATGAAGTTATACTGAGGTTTAAAAACATTAATGCCATATTAATTCCAGGATCCCAGAGGATTCTCCCCCTGGTTTTCAGAGGAACCTATGGAGTTGAAGTGAAATAAGACACCCAGAACACTTCCAGAGAAAGAAAAAGGGCAAATTCAGCCAGGAATAGTTTAAGAAACTTTATTAAGGTTTACACCATGAAAATAAGAAAGGCAAAACGGGTATTTTCCACTCTTTTTTGCATCAACAAATTGTTCTCTGGCAGTCCTGGGTAAGGTAGCCCATTCTTCCTAGATAAGAGAAGGTCAGATCATTTGACCTTTGAAAGGACTTTTTGAGAAATCTATCGGATAAGGTTGTTTGGATTGACTCTGAGTTGAACTTTATCCATCCACGTCCTGTGGTTATCTGTAATGAGTTTAGCCTATTTGTCCCAAGGAATGGACAGAATTCTCGAGACTATGAGTTGTATCAAATCCATGTCCTTCCAGGATGGCTCAAGGCCTCCCAGGAAATTATCTAGTCATGGTGAATTCATACTTCAATGAGGTTTACCTCCTTAGGAAATCAGTTCTGAGCTGTTTCCAACTTTCCCTTGGGCATGATTGTGGAGAAAATAGGTAGGCTGCAGCTTCAGAGTGCTTTAAATCCAAGGTTTTCTGGATCTTTCAGTTGAGTATAGGATCAAAACAATATTGATCACCCCCATGGTGGGACTAGGGTATAGCCATCCTGGCCTTCTTTTGATTTCTTGATGACCTTTGATATAATCAGTCATGGTATCCTTCTAGATGTGCTTGATTTTACAAGTGGAAGACATAATATGATTCCTTTTCTCCAAGTTGGCTCCAGATGTTCATGGGGAAATGAGAATCATTGACCCTTGCTTTGTGGGTACAGGTTCCTCACGACTTGATTCTTTGTGCCCACTTAACATCTACAGTACATCACACCACTAAATAAGGTCACTGGTATAGTTAGTTATCATCAGATATAGCCAGATTGTCTAGCTATCTCAAGAAATATGGATCAAGAGCACTAAGAAAGTTATCAAGACTGAATAATTACGAATTTTGAGGCCTCTTGGATCTAGGGATTTTCTCTGGTTCTGAATGTAGTGGTATACCCCATTGGCCTTACCATTAATTACACTAATAGATCTAGTATACATTTTGAGGGTATTCCTAATCTCATAATTCCTCTTGAAAGATAAGTGGCAGTCATGGCTTGGGGATCTCCATATAAATCCATCTTATGCATCAGCTACTCCAATTCCTGGATCAGGAGGTTGTACTCAGTCCCTCATGTTTCAGTTCCATTGTCTGGATTCTCTTGTGCTGTATATTGAAGACAACTTTGAAACTACAGCTGGTCCAGAATGCAGCAGCATCATTAGTTATAGCGGTATCTTGGTATGCCCACATAAGCACTGCTACTTTGAGACTACAGTGATTGCCAGCAGGTTTTCAAATGCAAGTTGCTGGTTATCAAAGCACAGAGCCTGATTATTTGCAAGATCACCTATTTCTAATTATTTGCACCTGTTGAATAAAATCTGATAAGCTTGGCGTGTTCAGAGTCCTGTTACACAAGTAATCTGGTGGGACTTAAAAGGCATGCCTTCTCTGCTGGTGCACCTGCACTATGGAATCTATTCCTCAGAACATCCAGATGGCCGCAACATTAATTTTTGTAAGGTTTTGAAAACTTGGTTATTGCCCCAGGCATTGGATGAGGTCTTGTGAACGTATCTGGATTGTTTTTGGTTGTTGGGTTGCATCTGGCAAATTTTAGTTTTATGTTTTTGTATTATTGTATACCGCTTTGAGTTGCCTATCAAAGGCGCAGTTATAAAAAGTGACTAAATAATTTCCCAGGAGCAACAATATGGATTCTTTTTCTATAGCCATAACCAACGATCTCAGAAGTAGATGAGATTTAGATGTCCACCATCAGTCCAATGTTTGATTTAGCAAGTCCCTTGGACGAAACTGCTGAAAGAATATTATGAAGGTGCTTTATCTGGATCAAAGCCACAAGTGGATTGCAGAACTTCCGAAGTAGCAATGTTTCTTAATCAGGAGTTTATATTGTAATCTCCCATTTCATATACTAGGTTTTTCCTATTCCCCTGGGTCACTGACTAAGCAAGTTTGGGACTTGGGCAATGTTGTCCAATTGTTCCAGACCAGGAATCATGCACTTTCTTGTAACCCGTAATGCTGCAGGCAATGAAGTAGATGCTAAAACACTCTGCTTTGAAAAAATTCTCAACTGCATTGTGTATTTTCACCATTTATACCTCATTCTTCTGTGCACCAAAAAGGGACTTTGGATATCTTCATTTGTAAAAGGGGATTGGTCCAATTCATGAAAAGTGTTTTTTTTTTCCAGTGAATAATAACCAAAACCTGAAAATTGATTTCCCATATATATCTTGCTGCAAAGTACACAGTGCTGGTCAGAACTCAGTAGGGAATGATAGCTAGATTTTTTAAAAATAACTTTAATGTTTTTTGCTATTCTGTGATTTCTATTGCATTAATCATAGTTACTATTGCTATTCCTAATGTTTATGTTTTGTAGTTCTGCTCATTTTAATCTTGTTTTAATCTAGGTTTATTTTTGTAATAATTTAACTATCATGTGCAGAGTTCCTGTCATGGCGTGGTAAAAAAGCACAACATAAACACTGAGAAACATTTTCATTTCTGTAATTGAGAAATTTGACATAAGATTTCCTTTCAACAAGCCTGACCTGAACTTCTTCTAAGGAGATTCATTTGTTTCTCAGCTATGAAGAGTAGACTATAACACGAACAAACAGAATGAGCCCACTCATACTCAATAAAATGCTGCAGGTTCCCATTTTGTCAGTAGGATTGATAATAAACTTTATTTTTGCAAAGCAATATCCACATCTTACAAACACAAAAAAATAGCCTAGGAGAAAAATTGCATTAACAAATCACTGACCACCAGGCTCAGAGACAAATTAAATGCCATTTTTATTCTGCTGAGAAAACTGTAACCTGCAGTGGGAGGCTAGGGGGAGGAACCAACATTGGGAACCTTCATATACTGCAGGGTCTCCCAACCTTGGCAACTTTAAGATGTGTGGACTTCAACTCCCAGAATGCCTCAGCCAGCCATGCTGGGAATTCTGGGAGTTGAAGTCCATGCATCTTAAAATTGCCAAAGTTGGGAAACCCTGATATACTGTTGGCCAGAGACCAACAGAAACGACAGATTCTAAAAGAAAATAAAGAGAATCAAACTGATTCAAGTAATAAGCGAACGTGAAAAAAGAAAAAAAGGCAAGATCAATATGATCCAAACAACCACTGCAATATTCCATTTGTACCCTCTTGCCTGGATTTTTTTCACCAAAATCTTATAAGCCATTGTAGCCCTCCACTGCCTGAGAATCATTCCTGAACCGTCAGTAGTTCCTATCTAGAATGGACCATAGAAGCAAAAAGTAGAAATATAGTATTGTTTTTCCCCTCCAATTCCAGAATCTATTTCCCAAGCTAGCACATTTAAAATCATTGGAAGGGAATTCTATTAAAAAATGCCACGCCGTCTTTCTTTATTTCAGCCCGTTCGCTATTCAACATTAGAATGTGGACGTCTCCCCCATCTTGGAAATATATCAAGGTACCAAGCAAACAAATCAACTCAATAAGGAATCCTTTTTTTGAACAAAAACAAGTGATGTGTTATTTGACGGAGACATTTGAAAAGGACCTCTACTGTGAGAATCATCATAGCAGAAAGTGCAAACAATTGCCAATGCGGGAAGATGCTGCTACCAAAGAAGAAAATGGAAAAGTCATTAAGGCAATTAGCAGCGTTTTCAATGTAATGTCAAGATACAATATCCTATATTCCTTGAAAGAAGGAAGCTGACCAAAATTATGAATGCTAAGAGTCAGGATGGGGGATGAAGAGTTGCAAGGAGTAAAACTTGTGCATGTCCAGAGCTGAACAGAGTTCATCTGTTCTCCATAGCTCCAGACAGTTTGTCACCTTTCTTCACAAACAAATCTGCAGAAAAGTGCTTCAGGATGCATCACGGCAATAGTTTGGCCCATCCAAAGAGACCACCTATCCTTTTACATCATTAGACACCCTCAAAGCCAAATTGTAATTTTAGAGAGCAACAGCTAATCTACACATATAGATAGAAGAGTTTCATTTCCCAATGCTTTCCTACATTCAAATGGTGCAAATATCTGGACATTCAAATACTTTGTGTTCCATAACCTGGAAGATTCTAGTGAAGGCAAAACTTATTCATCATTGATATACCGCAACTATGTCATGTAATTTATTAGTATATGCAACCCAACACAAAAGGTTTCTCTGCAGACAATAGTCCCAACTTGAGATCTAACATGAACAATGGATAATCAGTCTATTCTGACTTAGAAAGTTTACTGCTACTTCAAAAGAAAGAATTGGAACACTGCCTTTCTTGTATTTTTTTTCCAATCTAAAATGATGGGCATCATTATCTTAACTAGTATTAAAATGTGATTGAATGCTGGTTGTTTGTGTATGTATTTTTTAAAAAACAAATCTAGAAAAGTGGGTAACTTTTTGCAAGCAGGGTGAAAATGGGAAGAAAAAGCAACCCTCCCTCTCTCTTTCACACAGACATATACACACACACACACTTCAGTGGAACCATCAGTGACTTTGGAATTGTACCGTCATAGTAGAGATGTGCACTGTCTGGAACGCTGGATACATCACTGGGAGAAATAAGGTGCTTTGTTTTAGACACCCACAAAGGCATCCATACTGTCCCAATGCAGTAAGACATCTTTCCAATTCTCATGTAGAGTCACACAGACACAAAACATTCCAATGAAAACAGAAAAGGACTCCCAATAATCTTAGCTGCGCTGGCATAATCTGGTCCAAGGATACTCTTTATATAAATAACCATTACAGGCACTTTAAAAGTCTTTGGTTGGAATAATCCAACGTCTCATGATAAATCCATAACCAATCAGGACCCATTTCTGGGTTCAGCAGGCAATGATTGCAGACTTGGTCACTTTTGGAGGAAGGAGGCTATGGATCATGCTTCTGAGAAAGCAACCTGGAGTTGTGGGAGAGAGAAAAGGAGACCATATGGTCAGATTTCAGCTATCAGTTGTATAAGGTCATAACAAGTCACTGTGTGATCTGAACTGGGAAAACGATGAGGGAGAGATGACATATGGAACGCCTCTTAGATGGACTTTGACATATGGGAGCTGCTATAAAGTTAAGTCAGATCTTGACTTGTCGAACTCCATAACTGTCTCTGTTGTCACCAGACAACACGGTCCCCTTGAATAGATACATCCACATATACATACTCACACACACATTCTGTACACCCCATGACATATCTTATATTTGTAGAGTGCCTTGCTGAAAGCTGTGGTTTAATTTTGCATTTAAATATATTCCTTTCAGGCAACCAGAAAATGAAAAGAATTAACTCCACATAACATCCCCAAGTTCCATATTCCCCTGGAAACAAAAGGTGTCAGGGAACAACAGAATAGTGCTTCTTTTTTCATGATGTTTATAATTAGCCTCACCCATCACAGCAGACATTTTACGCGCATAGCTCCCTTTGACAGTCAACATTCCAGAAACGTCCTCTGGAATTGCCTAACAAAGATTCTTCGGATTTTCAGCCATGGGTACTTGGAAATACTAGGTAGGTTTCAAATCCGCAAGATTAATCAATGCGGTTCACAGTATGCTTCTAGGCAAGTCATGTTCTCTTAGCCTGCCTACATTGCAAGGTTGTGATGAAATTAAAACAAGCACACATTTGTAAGTCACCTTGTGTTTTTTGATAGGGAAGAACATAAAACTGTATGATAGAAGTCAAAGGTATCTAAACAAGCTGAAGTGAATGGCAAGGAACAAAAAAAACCTAAATTGATCTTTAAGCTTCTTTCCAACTCTGATTCTATACAGAATTCTATAATTCTGTATAAAACACAACCAAAATAAAATAGGCAAGGGTCAAGAAATTGAGAAGCCCCAAGTAGTTTCTTGACAGCTATTCTGTCTTCCAAAGTCTTCTGCTGGTCTCCCTATTTTTAAGAGGTTAATCTATTCCAGAATATCGAGAGGGTGGAGGTGCCAGTGCACTTCAGCCAATGCATGAATGCACCATTAGGGCTTAGATGTGTTTATGAATAATTCCCAAAATGACAATAGTTGCTAAGGAAGCAGGGACTCCCTCCCTCAAGTTAGCTCCTCTACAAATAACGTTGGCGCTTACCTTTTCAGGACAGAACTCCGAGCTGCTTTGTCGCAACTTGATTGGTCTGCCTCTGATGACTGCGTAGCAGAACATGGTGATGACCATCACAAAAAGAAAGTAACTGGTGTGCATTAAATGCAGATTAATTAGGGAGCGGTCATCCTGAATGGAGAAAGAGAAAGCATTTCCTAAGGCTGTAGAGAAACTACAGGCAACTGCCTTGGGAAAGTGCAGGGACATTGCTGAGGCAGAACAATTCCAAACAACCCCCTCACCCCACACATACATTATGGCAAGATCTGGACAGTGACACAATGGACAGAGCATGTGCACTTCTATGGAGAACATGTCCAGATCTTGCTCATACAAGCCTAGTCACAGTTCACAGCAAAGTGTAAAAAAAAAATATCACTTACATCTGGAACAATAACCGTCAATTTGGGATTTAATGCATGATAGACTTTGCCAATGGCTCCCTTGTAACACCAGAAAGGGTTGTAGTCTTGGGCATATTTTGTGTTGGAGTCCCTTGCAGTTGTGACGATCTTGTACCAGAAAGTTGCATTAATATATGTTTCCGGAATACAGTGTGGTGGCTGACTGTAGAGCAACACACAATTTTGAGCTGTGTATCCAAGTCTCCACCATCTTTTCCCCCTGGGTCAACCATCCCCTTCCCATTGCTTTCCAGTTTGTAAGTGCATGCTGTCCTGAAGTTGGATTACTCCATCTTTTCCATGTTCCTCCCTCCTCCATTTATCCCACTCCTGCAAAATATACCTATCACTATTTGGGGGAAACGGTGGTGAATAAACAGAGTTCCTATTTGAGACTTCTAGGAACACATAAATTCTTCTTTAAAAATTTAAAACTGGAAAAACTGCCTCTGTGTCTCGTAAAATGGCAAACCTGAAGGCATGAAAAACTGCTGTGAAAAGCTTCCCCGGGAGGAATAAGGATTGGTTAGAGCCTTACACTGTGACTGGGAAAACTGATGCAGCGGCTGTAACTGTCATGCAAGTGGTGAAGACAACTTGGTCACAGCGGCCATGCAGAACGCAGTCATCTGAGTTCCAGGCAGTAGGTAGAGTGAACGTGATGTTGATTTCCTCATGAGCTTCTCTGCCTTTGGGGGTGGAGCGAGGGGAAGAAAGGGAGAAAGTATCTTACGTCAGTAAGACTTTGTTTAAGTACAGGTCGCCCACAACTCATGAGCACAACTGAGCCTAACATTTCTGTTGCTAAGTAAGAGAGTTGTTATGTGAATTTTGCCACAGTTGCTAAGTGAATCACTGCAGTAACATAGCTGTTAAGTGAATCTGGCTTCCCCATTGTCTTTGTTTGTAAGAGGGTCACAAAAGGCAATCACATGACCCCGGACACTGCAACCATCATAAATATGAGTCAGTTGCCGAGAAATCAAATTTTGATCACATGACCATGGTGATACTACGATAGTCATACATGTGCAAAACGATCACAAGTCACTCTTTTCAAGGGCCTCTGTAACTTTGAACGAATTGTTGTAAGTTGAGGACTAACTATATTACATCATTTTAAACCAGGAGAAAATTTGGGCTGTAAACAACTGTCAATAAACTGCTATGAAGTAGTTGATTCAATCCCACCTCAGCAATTATGGAAGCCAGTTATAATGATAAAATGATGGAAGTGGGTGCCTATAGGAAAAAACAAAAAACTGTATGCCAAACTATTCAATAAAAGCTGTTCCTTTTTTATCCTTTTCAGAAAGATGATTTCTAGATAAAGAACATCCATTAAGAAGTGCAGAAATGGATCTCTATTCATTTGCTTTTAGCTATTCCTACTTTTTCCCACAGGGCTTCGGGCCCTTAAGTATAAAATTTGAAATAAATGATACCTGAAAGTCCAATTTGGTGACCAAAAATGGTAGAAGATAAACCTGTGACATTCCGGGAAATGCCACCAAAGGGTCTGAGGGGGTCCAGTGTCAAAGTGATGGCAACGGAAGTATTGACAGGACCAGAATCTTCAAGGGTTTGTGGTGATGGAGTGGAAGGACGAGCTTGGCTGCTGGTCATGGCATTCTCTGGAGTTGTGGTGTCATTTATGAGGTGCTTTAATGTTTCATTCTCCGAAATACAGAAATCCAAATCATTAAATCGCAGAAGGAAAGTGTTCCAGTCCTTAAACATAAAGAGATATATAGCCCTCACATACAGCCCTCACAAAGCCAGCATGTATGTTATATTAACAAACAGCAAAGTTAATTCAAGAGCGCCCAATCTCACCCAATAACAGCAATGATTTAAGAGATACAGCCATGTCAAGATGCTGCACTTCTGGTTAAATGACAGTCGTTGGGGCATCTTGAAAGAGATTACAATTTGAAACAACTACCCTTTAATTAGTTATGGGGAAAAGTAATATAGGAAAACGATATGAGGCACAATGCTAAAACCATGAATTAAGATGCTATTAATCTGTGCAACAACTGAGGTGTACTTCCATTTTTACAATTTTAAATCTGAATTGCTAAACAGTTTAAAATCAATTCAAGAATGGCACCAACAAAACAGATGGCTTTTACTTCTGAGGCAAGACTGACTAGCCTCATTAAAATAATGTGATAACTTAAACATTTTGAGTGTTCCTGTCTCAAGTCCGAGGTTGTCCATATTCATCAGACACTCATAATGAGGAGTCCTCCTGATCATATATAAGCCAATCATTTGTCTCTTCATCTCTTGTGTCATCCTGAACTCCCATTAATTAAGCCACATAATTTGTTCCATTCTATCTACACATTCCTTCCTGGAGGATATTCAGATATAAACTTGATTTGTACTTTACCTCTGCCATTTCAGGGGACTTGATCTCTTTGATCTTAAAGAAATAACCCAGAGTCAGAAAGGCGATGGCCATTGCGCTGACACTGATCATAAAAACCACAAGAGGTGGGCGGCTGCTGATGTAAACCCTGAGGTTCTCCAGAGGGTTTATGTTGAACATTATTCTGATCAGGCCCACCTGCAGAACAGCAAGAGCACAAACTGTAAAAAGCATAACAGGAAATAAGGCCTTTGAGATAAGTAAGATGCGAGAGAGAATCTTCTGAAATCTCCATTACTGCAACGTTTGTTTCTGTTATTAAAGGTGAGGAAGGAAATTGCACTCTAGCAATCTGTGCTGAGATTGCTGGCAACTGGAAAAGAGGACGTCTCCTGCCTTGCAAGCTGTTCGGTACAATTGGCAGCAGCGAGGGTGTCAGATGAGTCACAATGGGCACACACTATTTTGTCTGTGTAGCCAGAACGGACTGGATCCTTGCTCCAGTCCAACTGGCTGGGTTCATATTTAGTTAAAAAAATCTTTGGAATCTTTCCAAGGGGAATATTGTGGATACATCCACCCTCTTCCCAGGGCTCTTCTAAGGACATTACAGGCAGCTTGTTAGCTCACACTCAGCCAAGGAACAAATGCAACTCTACACAAAAGCCTCCTTTATAGTTATGGAAATATGTAGGCTCCTTCCAAAAGTCCAGTCAGGACTCCATCATGCTTCAATCAAGGCAGAAACAAATAGCTGTCACATAAAGCGAACCGAAGCATATGTTTTGCTTTAGATTTAACTCAACTGAGAAATAGGGCATTTATTACTCTTCAGCATTAAAATTCTGCCCTACCCTCCTAGAGCTCAGTACTGGTATTATTTTAATCTGAAAACTAACATCTATCCTGGTTAAAAGATTCTGATAAACTCAATACCTGTCAGACAACAACAAAGTCAAACACAGATCTGAAATTCCATTGCCCACTTCCAAATCACGCAGCTCCTAGCACTGCCTGTCTTTCCTGAAATATGACTGAAAAAAATGAAAGTTTTGTATTTATTTTCAGAAAGGCACAATATCTGTGCCTGATCCTCTTCCATTTTTGTCTCAGAACTCAGCAAAGCAAGCAAAGGAGCCCAAGTCTTCTTGGGCTTTATTATCAACTTAGCAGTTCATGGTGACTGATGTAAAAAACAGGAGGATTGATGAGAACTCCTGGTCTGGAGAGAAGTTTCATTCACAAGCCAAAGAGATAAAAGTGTATTTAAATGTTTAATATGCTAAGAATAATTTCCATAGCTCTTTTTTTAAAATAAAGTTTTATTTGGGTTTTCACACACAAAATACAAGTAAAACATCTTTTTGAAAATAGCATGGTCCCGGTTGAACTTCTTTATACAGACACAAAACTCAATTTCATGCTCCTTTTTGTATTCTATTCCATATCTTATACTATTTTACATTTTCTATATAGTTTTTCCCCTCTTTTAATTTTCTCAATTTTATTTTGATTATCTCATCTCAATTCAAATCATTATATTTATACTTTTGTCTGTTCTGTTTCAATTTCATATTATCTTTTCTCATTAAACAAATTTTCTGCTGTAGTTACTAATTGGAGTATGACACCTTTATATCTTTTAAGTACATCCATTCAACTCTTATTTAAACTTCAATATATACCTTAAGTTTATGATCTTCAATATAATACATAATACATAACTTCCAATCGAATTCTGCTTGGCACATTCTTATAATACACACTATATTCTTTTTTAAAAAAAAAGAAAGATTGTAAATATATGTAATTATAAACCCTCATTCCATTCCAGTTCAGTTCTATCATTAATAATCATTAAAACCATAACATCTTTAACACTTATTTTCAATTAAATATCATACTTCCTTAAAAACACATATAATCTCCATAATTAATTTTTCCCTTATTTCTCTTCACGTTTTATAAATCATTAAATATACCTTTTGTTACATTTATTTATTGACAAGCATTCCACTGAATTACGATAGCTATTTTATCAGACATTTTAATCATACATTGTTTCATATTTTCTAAAATTATTTCTGCTTCTAATATAACCATACTATCTTATGTACCTTTGCAGAATCCCTTTTTCCATTAAGTTTTCACCCATTATCTCTATATTTTGCTTCTGTCCTTTCCTTTATAACTTCTTTTCCTTTCTTTCTTCCCTCTCATCTTCTCCCTCCCCTTTTTACCCCCTTGTCTCTCTAGTTCTAATTCTCTCTTCTGCATTTCCCTCTTCTGTTGCTTTCTGATTTTATACTTATTTTTCACTCTATTTTTTTTTTTGGAGTTGTTTTTCCCAATCTTAAACTTTCCATTCTCTTTCCCCCCCTTTCCTTTTTTTCCCCCATCTAAGATTACTTGTTCATTAAAGATGGCTTCTTCTTTGTCGCAATCTTCTTGTTCTGCAGGCATTTCTTGTTGTTTCTCATAATTCCAAATCTCCATTTCTAAAAACTGAAATACGAAGCCAAAAGAACCTCTCCCTTCTTGTGCACCTTCTTTGTACATTTAAGTTCCATTTTCAGTTCTTCTAAAAGTGGAGCCATTTTAAACAGTTTTAAACAACCACCCGATTGATTTTAGTCATTCAAAACAATAACCAAGAATCCAGAAATCATCAAGTAATCCAAATAGTCCCGAGTTATATCTTCTTATTTCTTTTTCGACTTTCTCCTCCTGGGGTTTTTGTTGTGATATTTCAGTTAGAATGTATCTTTTGGAAGTCTTGTTGAGATTTTGCTGTAAGTTCTTTTTTAATTCCAGGCAGTCTCCTCCCTTCCAGATCCTACCCTTTTATTCTTTTTCTCTCCTTTCCTGTTTTCAAAAGCTTTTAATTATCCAGAAATCTTTATTATCCCTTTGACTTTTTATTTTCACCATTAAATGCCTATTGATGTCAAAGTGGATTTTTTCCCAATTTCTTGCTTAAGTCTCTTAGCTGTCAGTATAGGAAAAGGAGAAAACCAAATCTTTTCCCTTTTCTCTCTCCTTTGCAGCTTAAAAATCTTCTTAGGGAACAATGTTATTGTTTTTTAACAGTTTCAATTCCAGGGTACCTTATTTGTTGCTTTTGCTGTTTGACCCGGTCAACCAAAACTTTCTCTTCTTATCTTCCTCCTGCATATTCTTTTCCGGTCGAGTTCTTCTTTGTGGTGGCCATTTCTGACCACTGCTGCAACCGCCTTCGGGAAAGGGAGTAATGGCCAACTGGGGAGGAGAGATGCGGCTCTCCTCAACCCTGCTGGCAGTCTCCCCCCTCTTCACCACCTCTACAGGGTGGCTTAGCCCCAAAACCAGCTGGCTTGGGGCGCTCCAGCGGCGAGCACGGATCGAAGCCTCGCAGAGACTGTCGCTGAAGAAGCTCAAACCGGAAGTCCCCTAATTTCCATAGCTCTTAAGGTATTTCATGTTTTCTTTTTTCAAAATTCATAATGAAATACTTTTTAAAATCCATGCTTTGTTTTTGCTGTCCGTCTTATAATTTCAGATAACTTCCATTGCAGTGGAGTTATTTGTTGCCAGCATAAATTATTTAAACACTTCAGATAATTTAAGCTTTTGAAATATGATTTAACACATATTCAAAAGAAAGAACAGAAAAAGAAAAAAAAAATACCCAAGACAATTTTTTGCTTTCAGAACAGCAGAGATAAGAGCACCTTGCTCCTCAAACCAAAAAAGTTAAAACACATGACTTCCAAAATGTTATATGTAAGCAATATACCAAAGAATTCTGGTTTTAGCAGCCTTTTTCCCTCCTAAAATTTCAAAAGGCAACAAAGAAGCCCTAACGGAGAAGTTGTCATATAACCTGAGGCAATTTCGTGACAGAGCTATCACCTTTGAAGGCTGTCTCGATAGTTATTATATTCCCTTTCATCAGACATCCTCAGAGACTGCAATCCCTGCTGTCCAAAACACCTTAGCAAATTCTGCACTGAACAGGGGGTTGGACTAGATGACCTCTGATATATGCTGCCATTCTAAGACTATTTGAACGACTCGTGGAAGAAATATGGATCAAATGACATGAAGTATAACAAATTTTCTATTTCCATGTTTTTATGGATTTCTTTCTTGAATTTAAAAAATGCATAAACACATTTTTAAAAATAAAAACACTAAAGAAAAGGCTGTAAGAATTATCCTTTAGCAAATTGCACACTGAGGCTAAGTAACTGAATAACAAGCCCAATGTTAATACCAAGGCCTTTCTTTGCATATGCAATTTCCTGTTTTCTTTTTCCACCTTTTCCCTTTCCATTCTCCTACCCATTTGTCCCAAAGGTGCTTTTTTTCAAAAGGCAACTGGACTTTCAGGTTTGTTCGGGTTTTTTTGAAGATGTTTCGCTTCTCACCCAATAAACTTCTTCAGCTCTCCTACCCATTTCAAAACCCAAATCAGCCCTTTCTTGGAAAAACTTATGCACCTTTCCAGATAACAAAGCTACTTGCCTGGGCTAGGTGGAAACTCCTCCCTCAGGGTCTGGAGCTGTCACACCTTGCAGGACACACCTTGTGTTCTCTGGCTGTCACTGTCAATCATTAGCTAAAAGCAAACAGTTCACTGAGACTCTTGCCAAGCCAAAAAGATCTGTTGAAGAGGCTATCATCTGCCACCTGGAACACATCCTGGGGCTTGTGGTGATGGCCGGGTCTTTTCTTGCCATGTGATTCTTTATTGTATCTTTGGTCTACCTTTCTGAAAAAAAATCCCATCCTCTAGCCTCTGGAATGGCATCCTCCCAGAGACAAATACTGCCCCAACCATTCTTCAAGCATTTCAGGCTCTATTACCAGGCCTGGGGTTAGACTATGTCAGCAGAGGCCCTGTCAACTTTTAAAAAATTTATATGGTTTTATCCAAGCAGCCATGTTTCTTTAAAATATTTTAAAATTTTGTCAAAGGCCCAGAGTGTTTTTGGAATCACACAGCCTCAAAATTCAATCAATCAATAAGTTCATCACAGCTAAAAGCAAAACAAATCTTCAAATAAAACAGACTAAAACACTGGCAAGATGTTAACAGATGACTTGTGGGGGAAGGGAATTAGAACTCCATTTTAACTGTAGTTCTGAGATCATTAAATAAATCTTTATTGAAAGAAAGGTACTTATGCTTCAGAGAAAGACCATTAAGGAAGTAGCAAAGTAAACTTCAAAGAATAAATCCTGCAAAGTTCTAGCATAGCCATTAAAGAGTCCCTTTTCTCTTTCATTTCAGTCAATAAAAAAAAAAATTGGGACAACAAATCATAAGAGTGGAATGATTGGAAATGACCTTGTAGTTCATCTCCTCCCACTTTCTGCCCTGTTAAGAATCAGGTCTTTCTTAATGTCACATTGGAATAATTTTATCATCCCAAAAGTGATCCGGTTGGTACAGGCTTAGCACGCCAAGCTAAAAACCAGGAGGCTGTGAATTCTAGTCCTATCTTAGGCATAAAACCAGCATGGCAACTTTGGGCCACTCACTGTTTCTCAGCCCAATTCATCGCACAGGGCTGTTGTGGAGAAAATATGAGAAGGAAGGAGTATTAGCATGTAGTTGTTTGCTGCCTTGAGTTGTTTATAAAATAATAAAGGTGGGATATAAGTAAATATAAATTAAAAATTAAGTCAGTTGAGTGGCTTTGGGCCACTTTCTCTTAGGTCTTGGGATGAGGCCACTGAAAACCACTTCCAAAAATCTTCCCAAGAAAACTGCAGGAACAAATCTGGGTATCAACGAAAGTCAGCAATGACTTGAAAGCTAAAAGAGAGAAAACAATTCATCATGCTTTTCAAGCTGTCTCCTTTTCTATGTCATTCTTGATGTCTGGTTTTGCCGAGCTGTATCTTCAGCCCACATAATGTATTTCAAGTAAGCAGACTGAAGTCTCCCAGAATTAAAGGATAAATGGGAGCTGCAGAAAGCACTCTACAGGCCAGTCTCTCCTTCCCTAAGGCCAGATGAACATTCTGTGGAAATATACAATTTTGAAAGCACAAGCACCAATAGTGCCCACTGTTAACTAACACTGTAGATGAGTGTATCAAAATCCTGGCTATTTTAGTGCTGCTTGCAGGTATTTTAATAGCATACATAATACACACTAAACTATTTCCCCCAATGTGAAATCCAATGTAAATTGCCAGGCATCTGCTACAATATGTCACATAAACAGATTAATAAATTGTAGTTACATGGACAGTCTACAAAATGGCAAAAAAAAAAATTTCCATAAGCTAACTATTTGTGTACAGAGGCAAAGGAATCTCAACTTGAGGATATTAAATTACTACAACATTGGAAAACACATGAGTATGGAAGAGAAAATCTTATTGAATTTTTCCATCAGTTCTTATCCTTTGCATTCTAAGATAAATTAACTTCTCAAAAATATGCAAGCACGCTATCATTCACTGTCCAAACCAGTTTGGTGAACAAGCAGCTAACTAGTTCAAGGAAGTGAAGTAGTGTAAAATAAGTTTCTTGTTCCCAGAGCAATACTCCAGGCTGGTCATCCACATCACCTGTAATATTAGGAAGATTTACGAGAAAAGAGACAAAGAGATCACCAATGAACAGATGACAGTGCTAAACCTCATCTCTCCCAGGATATACCCAACAAGATGAGCTTTTTCCCCTCAGGAAATGTCAATATATTGGACATGGGATTTTTGCCCTACCGCCTCATTTTGCAAAGACTCTGCAGGACCCATTAAAGCAAGACAGAAGCTTCCTCATTAATTCTGCTTGTCCGAAGCTGACTGGATAAGTCTCAAATGGCGATCACACCACCCCAGAATGCTACAACCATTTTTCTCAAGGGCTAGAATTCTGATCAGTGACTGTAGGAATGCTGCAATTGTCATAAGTGCGAGAACCAGCTACAAGTCCCTTTTTCAGCACCACTGTAACTTCAAAAGGTTGCTAAATGAATGGTTGATATATAATGGCTATGTAAATGTTTTAAATAAATAAAATTCAGTTAGAAGGAGTTAGTGACTAGATCAGGGGTCGCCAAACTTTTGGACTTCAGGGTCCACCAAACTCATAATTTTAAATCTCAGGGACCACTAACTGGTTCTGTGGGTGTGGCCTAATTTGTGGGTGTGGCTTGATGGTCATATGACTGGCTGGGCATGGCTTATATGTAAATATTATCAATATTTATATAAATATTGATTTTTTTTATTAAAAAAGAGCAACTTTTACCCAAAAGCAGGCAGGCAGATTGAGTTGCTCACAGAATCACAGATTCATCCAGAGATCTATCTGCCATCGGCTAGCTCAGTCTCTCATATTTGCTTGCCGTGAGTCTGCATTGAATAATAGAATCTTCAGTCTTAAGGGAGGTTCGGCTGTGCTTAAAAGCAGAGCCGAAATCTAAAGACTAGCTAGAAAGCAAGAAATCCAACCATTTCCTGCTTCCTAGCTAATCTAAATCTCCCGGCACAGCAGAACAGATGGTCGGAAAAAGGAAAAATACCAATTTAGCAGGCAAGTTTGCCAGGTAAAGGAGTGAGTGGGCGGGGAGGGTTTCCGTGGGCTGCATAGCCTTGTGTTTCTGCACAGCCTGGATTAATTGCTTTGGGGGGGGGGGTGCTCTGGGAGTGATATTTCTCTGCGGCCCACCAAAATTTTCTCATGGCCCACCGGTTGGTGACTGCTGGACTAGATGGTATTGAAGAAAATAATATTTGGATCAAATCTACTGGGCAGCTATTTACCTTAAATTGGATTCACTAACTCAGAGAAGATCACTACAGGCTATCGATACAGTTATTATGTAATCCCAGCAGCAATTGGAAAGAGATGTTAATGTACCAATTACAGTTTCTCTAGACTGTCTTCCTGGACAGCCTAACACAGAGTATACAGTATTGAAGTAATCCAATCATGTTGGTAAGTCTATTAAGGCATAGATAACTGAAGTTAAGCTATCTTGATCCAGACAGAATTATATCTAGCATACCAGGGGCATTAAGCATTGAGGCATGGAGTACAGTGAAAGATTATACACCTGCTCCTTTACAGAAGGGTTTCACAAATTGTAAGGTGTTTCCCTAGGTGAGGTGCAGGCAACTCAGGGGAGGTTTGAAGAACCTTTTAGCTGCATCGTTACAATAAATCCACCTTTCCCACACCTTCATTGTATTGCTTTCATTGTTCATTTGTGTTTATTTTAACGTTTGGATGTTTAGGGGAAATGTGCACATTAAGGTTACACCAAAGGGAGGTACAATGGCAAAAAGTTTAGGAATCCCTGCTTTAGAAGAAATACTGCTTCCTACAGAGTAAATAGCCTACTTAATTCTCAGACTTAATAACTGTCTATTGTATTTATAATCTCTACACCAAGCGATGTTCTTTTCATCACTCTGGTGAACACAGAATCATGATGTTGCGCTGCAAATCCCATCCCACTGCACTACAAGCTCATGACACACATATAAAAGGGATGGGGTTTGCACCACAATTACACAATACTGCTTTCATTAATCTGCCACACCCACAGATGTTGCTGTCTGTATGTTACCGAACTGTGCGCAGCAGCTGTCAAAAAAAGCCAATGCAGTCCTAGGCTGTATTAACGAGAGGGATAGAATCAAGATCACATGAAGTGTTAGCACCAATGTATTATGCCTTGGTAAGACCACACTTAGAATATTGCATCCAGATGTTGAGATTCTAGAAAGAGTGCAGAGGACTGCAACAAAGATGATTAACAGAACAACAGAGTTGGAAGGACCTTGGAGATTTTCTAGTGACTAGTCCAACCCCCAGGCAGGAAACCCTATACCATTTCAGACAAATGGTTGTCCAATCTCTTCTTTAAAAATTCCAGTGTTGGAGCATCCACAACTTCTGGAGGCAAGTTGTTCCACTGATTGTTTTAACTGTCAGGAAGTTAGGGGACTGGATTAGGGAACTGGAGGCTAAAACATATAACAAACAGTTGCAGGAATTGGGTATGTCTAGTTGAGGGTTTTCCAACCGGGGGTGCGAGACAATATTCCAGGGGGGTCCAAAAACTTGGGTTTAGAAGTTTCAAAATTATAGTGCAAATGCATAATCATATGCATATAATTATTTACTTTTGTAAGGGGTGCAAGAATATATCGGAAGCATTCTTGGGGGGCAAAGTATAGAAAAGGTTGGGAACCCCTGGTTAACGAAAAGAAGGACAAGGGATGACATGATAGCAATGTTCCAATGTCTAAGGGACTGCCACAAAGAAGAGGGGGTCAGCCTATTCTCCAAAGAATCTGAAGGCAGAACAAAAAGCAATAAATGGAAACCAATCAAGGAAAGAAGCAACCTGGAACGAAGGAGAAATTTCCTGACAGAACAATTAATCAGTGGAACAATTTGCTTTCAGAAGTTGTGGGTGGTCCAACACTGGGGGATTTTGAGATTGAACAACCATTTATCTGAAATAGTAGTGTCTCCTGCTTGAACAGTGGGGGTGAACTAAAAGACCTCCAAGGTTCCTTTCAACTCTGTTATTCTCTTAGTCCATATTCAAATTCACTCTGTCATGTCTATGCAACAAAATGAGACTGTGGGTCCTCAACTCAAATGAGGACCCGCAGTCTCATTTGAGGGATAGAATTTAACCACATCAGCATAAGGATGCCATGGCATTCAAATCTCCAGACTTTTCAGAGTCAAAGGTTTCATAGAGATATTGGACATAAGAACAGAATCTAAAAGCCCCCACAACACAAGCATCATAGATTCAAACAGATCTCCTACTGCCCCCCTCTGATGCAATTCTACAGGTAGAAATGAAATATGTGACATTACACACATACTCCAGGTAAATAGCCATGGACTACATAATGCAATGTTTGCACAAATATTACACCATACATTCATGATACAAGCAGGGGGTCACAAAATATTGACCAATGGACATAATAAAGTGAGGTAGGTAATTGTTGGATAAATTATAAGCTGGCCAGGCAGGCAGTTTTGTATTATTGTATATGAAAAAAGTCAACAAAAGAGGGGTCCTTGGTTGTTTTCTTGGAGATGTTTCATTACCAAAATTAGCTAGCATTATCAATGAAAGTAAGGGGTAGGGTTTGCTGCCAGTTTATATTATAGTGCCTTGTTCTGCCAGTGTTGGTGGTCTTGAAGGTTCTTTGATTGGGCTGTTTATTGTTAGCTTGTTTGACAGTTCCTTGATTGGGGTATTGCTTACTTCCTGACTGTTGGTCAGATGTTCATTTTGGAGTTAATCTAAACTTTTCTGGACATTGATTGCTGGTGGGGAAGTGTTTGGGTCTTTTTGTTCTCTTTTGTTGATTGTCTCCTTTGCATAATATGTAGACGTTGTTTATGTCTATGTGTCTATTGATGGCTAATTTGTCAGAGTACTAGGCTTCTAGAAATTCTCTAGTGGATTTTAGACTTGGCTTGGTCTAGGATGGTCACAGTTTCCCAGTTGAAACTATGGCTGGGTCTGCCCATGTGTCATGAAATTAATGACTTTTATCGTATCTTCTGACTGCTAGTTGGTGTTCATGGATGCATTCTGCCAATCTTCTGCCTCTTTGTCTTATGTAACAGCTATGTAGTAGCTGTTACAGTCATTACACCATATGTTGCAGATGCCTCCTTTTTTTCTTCTTACTGCACCAATGATGTTAGCTAGTTTGGCTAATGAAACATCCGCAAGAAAACAACCAAGTCAGAGAGCATAAGGACCCCTCATTTCAATCCTGAACTACAGATATTTTTCTTTCTCTACATATGGGTGTCCAATGCTTCAGAAAGCACGTAAAAAGGAAAAAATTGCCTGCAGGTATACTTCCACCAAGGAACAACTTTTCTTCCTACATGAATGCCTCACAGCATGTCCAACCTATTGGTATGAGATACAAAACTCCAATTTAATACACAGCTGGATGGAAAATAGCCCAAGAAAGTGGGCGAAAATGATACGGCTCATGATCACAGATGCATGCTTCAGATTTTTTTAAAAAAAGCTGGAACTAACCATCACACCAGAGTACATGGAGAGGCTGGTCACCCCTATCATGATTACTTCTCATAGACATGCTGGAAAAAGAAAAACCAAATTCCAAACCAAACTCCTCAACCCCAGAATCAAAGAGGTATCAGAGCTTGAACGTGTGGTCAACATGTCCTACCGTCCACTATCTATTGCAAAATATAATATTCCACGAAAAGGTCTCAACTATAACACAGATAATGCCAATTACCTGAAATTCTGTGAAGCCTTACAACTACTGGACTTCCCACAGGGGGTCCAAGAAAACATCAGACAAACCATCATACCACAGACCAGAAGAAGATGACAACCAAATCAAAATCAACAGAGGATAGAGCAGTCCTCAGAAACCAGACTATCATCCTCCTACCAGCAGACAAAGGCAGAACCATGGTTATTATAGACAGATCATAATATATACAAAAAGTGAAACAATTACTAGAAGATAAAGAAACTTACATCCCAGTGAACACTAACACAATACAGAAACTAGACAACTGGATCAAGAAAACTCTGAGTAACCACATCAAGAAAGGCCAAATTACCAAAGAACAGTGGTGGATAAGAAGCAGTGAAGTCATCCTCCTACGCTTCTCAGGATGCCCCAAAATACACAAGCCTGACATACCTCTCTGTCCAATTATATCATTACCAGGGATCTTACTTACAAACATCACAAAATAATTAACAAAAAAGCTAGGCACTTCACAAAGGAAAGGAAACAATCAACTCCCTACTACAGCACCTTCAAACAATCAGAGATGTGTCTATAGATGAGGATAAAATCCTGGTCTCATTTGATGTCACAGCCCTTTTCACGTCCATAGACTTAACCAAATACACAAAAACTGAAACCCTCACGATTCTTATAAATCTCTGCCTAACTTCATACTTCATACTACTTCATACTTCATACTACATACTTTCAATTTGATGAACAAACTTATCAATAAATTAAAGGTACATCTTTGGGATCACTACTTCAGGACTTACTTCAGGACATCTGGAAATGATAGCACTCCCACAAATAGGACCCCAAATATGAATCAGATATGTAGACAACAGCTACATAATTAAAAAAGGAGCAATTAGAGAACACCCACAAAACTAATCAACATCTTCAAAGGAATCTACTTTATCAGAGAAGAAAACAACTCACTATCCTTCCTGGATATCCTGATCAGTAGAGACCACAATGGCAAACTAGAAGCACTGGTGTACTGAAAAACCACCCACACCAATAAAATATTCTCCTTTATTGGTAACAAACCTAGCAATGGTTGCTTAACAAGAGAGCCTTTTCAACTTTTCTGAATCCAAATTCAGAAAATACCCAATAACCAGGGTAAGTTTATATAAACATCTCAAAATACTGAACTGTTGCATCCTTTCCTCCCCCCTTGCATATGGAACCTTGCAAACTTTCCTTCACTCCTAACAAACCCACTAATCAAATCTATTTACAGATCTCTCTAGCTTGCTAAATTCTTTCAGTCCCTACATACTTCTTCACATCCACTGAAGTTACATAAAAATAAAACAAACCTATTTAGGTCGCCCATAAATGCAACCAGTTTTCCAAGACCAAGTCGGCATTACAGGTAGTCCTCGACTTAAGACCAATTGAGGCCAACATTTCTGTTGTTTGTTAAATGAGTTTTGCCCCATTTTACGACCTTTCGTGCCACAGTTGTTAAGTGAATCACTGCAGTTGTTAAGTTAATCCCAATGGTTTCCCCCATTGACTTTGCTTGTCAGAAGGTTGCAAAAGGGGATTACATGACCCTGGGACACAGCAACGGTCATAAGAATGAACCAGTTGCCAAGCATCTAAATTTTGATCACGTGATCTCGGGGATGCTGCAAAGGTCGTAAGTGTGAAAAACGTTTTCAGTGCTGTTTCAGTGCTGTTGTAACTTTGTATGGTCCCTAAATGAACTGCTGTAAGTCGAGGACTATCTGTCCTTGGTGTACAGCCAGTTTGATGCAGTAGTTTAGGTGCTGTCACATAAAGCAGGAAATGTTCTAGTCCCATCTTAGGTATGAAAAACCAGCTGGGTGACTTTGGCCCAGTCACTGTCTCTCAATCCAACCCTCACCGTGGGGGTTGTGGGGAAAATAGGAAGAGGAATGAGTATTAGCCACATTTGCCATCTTGACAATGTACAATATAACAGAAGGCAAGATAAACATCTAATAAATAAACAAACCCAAATCTTCTGTCCTAGAAAGATTTTGATCTCAGGTCTGGCTGGCCCGTTGCCCATGAAAAGAACAAGCAAACAAATTACCAAACCCAAGTCTTCTGTTGCAGGAAGATTTTCATCTCAAGTCTCGCTGGCTCAACGCCTACGGGGGGGGGGGGGGGGTGGAAACAACCTAACCCTGCAGCACCATTTTGAAGAAGCTTCTGAGAACCAGGGGAAGCAATTCCTCCTCCCTTCTTGAGGCAGGGCTCCTGCGAAGGACCGCTTCAATTCCAGGCCTGGGGCTGCAAACAAGAAAGAGAGAGAGAGAGAGAGAGAGGATGCAGGAAAAGGTAAAGACCAGGAAAGACCCGAATAGGAAACAGGCGACATTGGCCACTCTCAAACCTCCTGCACCCCGTCCCTTGGGAGGTCGGGAGGGGAGGACCTGCACCAAAACGGACGAAAGGGGGATGTGCCTCGCCCCCCCGCCTCCCTTCGAGGGGTATCACGAGTGGAGCAGCCAGGTTCGCCTCTCCCTCCCTCCCTCCCTCCCTCCCTGGCAAAGGGAGCGCCATGCCGCTGAATCCCTCCCCCAGGGTGGGCTTTCCAACTCTATGATCGCCGGACGAGCCCTCCACCACTTCCTTGGGGCCTGGGCAGGTTTCTATTCCCTTCCTCACCTGCGGCCGAGCTCAGGGCGGAAGCCGCCGCATCCCTTGATCCTTGCCGCTCTGTTCGCCCGAATAGCGGAAGCGCCGGGCGCCGCAAGGCCTGCCAGCAGTCCTGCCAACAGGGAAGCGACGACGACGGCGGCGCCGCGGGGACAAACTTCGTCCGCCCACCTCCGCGCCTTGGCAACCCTGCTCGCCCCGCCCTCTCCCCTCCTTCTCGGGAATGGGGATCGGAGTCTTGACGTCATCAGCCTTTGCGAAGGCGCGCGGCCTTCTCAAAGTTCTCCGACCCACAACCTTGGCAATTGTAAAGCCTGGCGGACTTCAACTCCCAAAAGTCCGCCAGGCTTTCAAGTTGCCGAAGTTGGAGACCCCTGTTTATGCCGCCCAGAGTCTGGGCAAAAAAATAAAATAAAGGTGCTGACTGGCGAGTCACAACCTAGTACAGGTAGTCCTCGACTTACAACAGTCCACTTAGTAACTGAAGTTACAGGGCCACTTATTTATTTATTTATTTAATTTATTTATATTGCCGCCTATTCACCCATGGCAACTCGAGGCTGCTTACACAATGTAAAACTATATTTAAAACAAAAAATAAAAATAAACAATAAAAATTAACAAAAAGAATCAAATAAATTGGTAAAGTACAACAGAACAAAATTTGGGAAAATAAAAAACAAAACAAATAAACTCCCACCCCCCACCCCTGCCCCGACGACAGTAGACAGTAGATCACAACGACAGTAGATCACACTAGCCACTTATGACCATGGCAACATCCTCATGGTTACACGATTTACATTTGGATGTTTTACAACTGGTTCATATTTATGCCGGTTGCGTGTGATCCCCTTTTGCGACCTTCTGACAAGCAAAGACTATGGGGAAACCAGATTCACTTAGTGTGACTAACTTTACAACTGCAGTGATTCACTTAACAACGGTGGCACAAAAGATGGTAAAATGGGGCCAAACTCACTTAACAAACGTCTCACTTAACAAGAAATTTTGAGCTCAGTTGTGATCTTAAGTTGAGGACTACCAGTAAACATGTCGGGGACCGGGTTCAGTTTGTCTCAGTCCTTGGAAATGTTTGGATGTGATTTATAGCAATAGCACTTAGACTTAGAACTTAGAATAATTTTATTGTCGCTTTGAATGTACACTAATTGGCATATATTAAAATGAAATTTCATTGCATACAGCTCTCAAAGGGTTTCCACCTCTAATATACACTTAAACTTATATATACCACTTCACAGTGTTTTATAGCCCTCTCTAAGCAGTTTACAGAGTCAACCTATTGCCCCCAACAATCTAACCTTGGAAGGATGGAAAGCTGAGTCAACCTTGAGCCTGGTGAGATTCGAACTGCAGGCAGTCAGCAGTCAGCAGAAGTAGCCTGCAGTTCTGCATTCTAACCACTTTGCCACCAGGGCTTTTACACCATGTGCACAATTATTAGGCAAGTGAGTATTTCGACCATATCATCATTTTTATGCATATTTTCCACCTCCAAGCTGAATAAACTTGAGTTCTTAGTGTCAGGATTCCGGCACTTAACCCCATTTAAATAATGAGTCTTGAGCCAAACTTCCAAAACTTTAAAAGGATTTATTGGGAGTTAAAATGTCCGGCACTGCTTGCGTGTATCGTTATTCATATTCTCCAGTGGGACATCTTTGAAAACATTTATGGAATGCAAGCTGCCCACTGCTCCCCCCTCCCTTTCTGTTGGCAACTCTAAAAGACCATAGAAATATTTTATGAGTTGACACTTAGCTGGCGTATCAGGTGATGTGTATTTGTGTAACAAGGGAGCGTGTGGCCTAAAGAGATCATTTTAGTGCAAATCTCCCTGAGTCCAGAGAACTTCAGGGAAAATTACAGGTAGTCCTCATCTTATGACCATCTTGGGACCAGAGCCTCTATTGCTAAGCAAGGTGGTTGTTAAATGAGTTGTGCACAATTTTACAAGTTTTTTGCCATTATTATTTAAGTGAATTGTTGCAGTTGTTAAGTGAATCACATCATTAGGACAATCAGCTTCCTCATTGACTTTTCCTGTTGGAAGCATTCACTGTTGTTACCATTCCTTTTCTATAGGTAAATAGTTATGGCTTTATTCCAGTTATCAGAGACAGATGCATTCATGTTAAGCAAATTATATGGACACCCCATAAGCAAAACATAACTAATTTAATTATTTCTTCCACTATATCTTCTAAAACTGAGGCCTTATTGTTTTTCAAAAATCTCATATTTATGATTTGATTTTCATGAGCTGTTTCCCTGGATACTAACTTTTATATATTCCCTTTCATTCCATTCTTCAATAATTGCCATTAATCTAAGTATTTTTTTTCTCTTTTATTTTTAATCCCATTGATTCTATTTTAGGCTGTCTTTTCACCTACTTCCAAAATATATTTTTTTAAAAATCCATTAAAAACAACTCTGCATTTTCTTTGCCTTTTTTAATCTTAAAATGCCTTGCTTTCTTTGACTATATTCACAACTTTTCTCTCTGTATACATTAGATAGTATTTGTTTGTCCTTTTTTCTGTAGCAATCATTGTCTTTACATGCAGGTTTTTTTTCCTCATTCAATCTTTCATTTCATTTCCCAATCATGTTTTATTGTGGTACTTCATAATATATAATTCTATTCACTTTTTTCTGAGCAGCTTTCACATTACCATTTCTTATATCCGTTCATTAATTCAAAAAAGATGTATAATGCACAACAAAGCCTTAATAACTAGAAAAGTTCAGTTTTGCTTATTTTAATTTGTTCAGAGTGTATGTTGAAGAGAAGCAGCTGGTATGATTTTGTTAAAACACTATTGTAGGACTTCATGCCAGCACATAAAAAGTTTAATATTTTAAAATGTTTTTAAAAATCCTCTTGGCTACTTTTGTATAAGGCTGATGTTAGAAAGCACCATGTGTTGGTTACAAGACCTATGTTTTTCCCAGTCCAGAGAAAAATGAGGGAGCAAAAAACGTTTTTGCATTCCCATTATTTTTCTATGGCAAGTCTTGGCTCTGTCATTCTGATGAAATGTTCTGATTAGGTCATTTTGATCCATGTTTCTTATGTTTTTTCTCCCTCATTCCACATACATTAAGAGCTGTTACCTATGATTTGTTCAGCTGGAAGTGAAACTTATTTCATTTTTAAGGTGGGAAACATACCTGAAATGTACTATTGAAAAATTGAAGCAAAATGGAAGTTTGAAGACACACCTCAGCATTAGCCACCAAACTGATCTTTGAGAAAAGCCTGTGAACTCATGTTATTTCACAAAAAACACATACTGTTTGAACTAGATAGTCCTCAACTTACATTAAACCATTTAATGACCAGTTATGATAGTGCTGAAAAGTGATTTTAAAAGTGTCCAGTCCTCACATTTATGACCATTGCAGTGGGGTCCCCCTCTGCCTGTGGTCAAACAATCTAAATTTGGGTGCTTGTGAGCCTTGGTGCGCAGTGGTTAGAATGCAGTACTGCAGGCTACTTCTGCTGATTGCTGGCTGCCAGCAGTTTGGTAGTTCGAGTCTCACTGGCTCAAGGTTGTTTCAGCCTTCCATCCTTCCGAGGTCAATAAAATGAGGACCCATATTGTTGGGGGCAATATACTGAGAGAGCTGTAAAGCACTGTGAAGCAGTATAAGAGTGTAAGTGCTATCGCTATTGTACAGTTGCAGTGTCCCAGGGTTATGTTATCACCATTTGTGACCTTCCCAGGGACTTCTGACAAGTAACATCAATGGGGAAAGCCAGATTTATTTAATTGCTGTGATTCACTGAACTTATTCTTCTTCATCCTAGTATTTTCCTTTAGACATGTGGTCCTTTTAGATCAAGAAATACCATTTTATGAGATCAAATGCAGCAACTGGGTCCAACTGGATAATTTTAATATCCATGTTGAGTCCTGTCACCTCTGCTTTCGTCTTCTGCAGGGGAACTGCCATCAGTGCTAAAGTGGTAGGTGGTATAGGCAACAATGTGAAGATATGACTAGACATTTTTCTGCATTTTCTGTTATTGGTGCAATATCCATGATTTGCTTAATGACCGTGGCCCAAATATCTATTTGTCTTGTTTTGTAGAGCCTTTTTTTTACCATTAGTCTACATTGTACAGTAACAAACGAAAGTTAAAATGATAGCTTTAAAGTGTGAACCTGCTTTGTTGGACTTATCAATTCCACGTGTTACTGATTTACTGACTTGAAAGCACTCCTTTTTACATCAGAATGAATAGGCACATGCACTCTGCTTGTGGATCACAGTAAGTCTGGAATTCTGGTTTATCACAACGTGACAGTTTCCTTCTTTCAGCTAGCTTTATGGCTTTCAGCTCTCCAGATTATTTTGCAGTCTAGAACTGAAACTGATAATCAGATAGCAGAAATGTTGAGATATACTAGAGTTAGTATCAGGATTTTATTTGTAATACAAATCTTTGTTATATTAACTCTCTCTCTCTCTCTCTCTCTCTCTGTGTGTGTGTGTGTGTGTATACAAATAATTGGGTTTTATATGAGGGAAAGTATGCACTTGAACAGTTGATAAACCAAACATCACATTTACTTTGTCATGTATAATCTTTAGAATCCACATTTAAACAAATAAAATCAGTACAAAACAGGAAAGTCTTCAAGACCTTTTAACTGACCCCTTCCTTACAAGGTTTGTTCATGGAAATTGTTTCTAAGTCATGTACTGCTCTTTTGTGTCATAAAACTCCAAAGTAATGATCCAAAACCCCCAAGTTGTGGAGAAGAATGGGGAGAGCTCCCATTTTATCAAAAGGAAAAGACGGAAGACCCAAAAATGTATTAAATATTATGGCACTAAAGAGTCATAATGCAGAAGTCTAGCAGGCTGGGAAGAATGTTTGCTACATGTCTTACTGGCCAGAAACTTAAAAAAAATAACCCTCAGTTTCCTGCATTGGAAGCAGCGAGGATAGGGGAAGCTGCCCAGATAAAAGTTATCACTTACCTGTCAAGGTAAGAGAGTCAAAGAAACAGTACAATTTATGGGATAGGGAGGACATTCTACTACAGATATTTATATCATGACAGCAATAATGATAAAACATATGCACACCTCCAGTAACGGCTATAATTCACCAGAAACTAATAATCTCTTCTGCTCACCTCAAAAGGCCTTATGCATAGGCTTTTATTGGATGCTATGCCAAGATCCATTAATCCATTTTATACACATGCACACGTGGATGAACGTGCGCATGCACATACACACACTATATATATAGTGCATATATATTTATATATACAGTATATATATAATGCATTCTGCATATATAAAACCACAATAGTAGCTGTTACTGTAACCAACAAAACTGCCACAAATAGATATGTGTGTGTTTACGTCTGTACATGTATGTGCACGCCCCCTCACATAAATCAGTGTGTACCCCCACTGAGAATTATACATATGGATATTATTTTTAAGTTGTTTTTCCCATAATGAACAAAAAGTACCATTTAGGATTTCTCATCTGTTCATTTTAGGCAAGAAATTTCTCTCCAATATAGAAAGCCAATTCTAACGGAATCAGATGGAACTGCTGACACCAACATAGAAAATATTTTCATTGTCCTTTCTTGGATTTACATTCATGGTCATTCTGGAGAGGGAGAACCAGAAGCAGAGCCAGCCCTAATGGCTAACCAGAGAAAAACCAGAACGGCAAAGTTGATCGACCCAGAAAGTTCTGAATCGTTTTTGGAGTATCAGAATCTTGTTTCCATCTGAATGGAAAGATACAAGTCTTCTACAAAACTTGACTGCTTCCTAAGGGGACCACACACACACACACACACGCTCACACACTGCTAAAGTCACCTCTGCCATGCAAGGACATCTCATATTAGAGATTTCCTTGAAACATGGATCGGATGTTTGGCAGAGGAAGGCTCCTGGGCCCAGGCCAGTCAGTCAGTTTGGAGCCATAAAACAGTCTCCAAGGATGCACTAAAAGCCATCATGATTCTGTGTCTGAGCCTGAGCTGCTCTCTTGACTAATTTCAATCTGCAGTGACGGCAAGTTATCGAGTCTGCTTTTCTTCTGACGTGACTGTTCTTTTTCTTTAATGAGAGCCCCCCAAGCCCGCTGGAGCTCAGAGTCGTCGTCTTCTGCTGATGCTGATGCTTTTTCTGCTCTCTCTGGGACTTTTTCCTGTGTCTTTGATGCAGATCCCAAACGTGTCCGTAGATTTGCTGTCATTGTACAAAGAGAAGAATGTAGTAAGAATTGTAGGCAGAGAAAAAGTATGCTCTCAAACAGGTATTAAGTCTTCAGTGATATAATCCAAACTAAGGTTTTGCAATCACAATGTACTCTGAACAGTAAGAATGAAGTATTGGGCATACATATGGCTTCTCCTGGGATAATACCTCATGTACTTTGCATTTCAACCTACAGCTGTTAAAGACTTCCAAGAGTGGTTTACATAATATCCACCATTTTTTAACATTTTCTCTCCCTATCCTTACCACTATATATTAATTCCTGCCTAAGTCATTGATAATCTTCCCCCTCACCTCCCACTTTTATTTACCACAGCGAGAACTTTAGGATCAGAATTTTTCATTCTGTATTTCAATCCAGATAAAATGGTAAAATGCAACTCTTTCTTTAAACAGTGAAGCACAGATCTCTTTTCAAGGTAGTGCTAAAACATGGACAGCAAATGGGTATTACTGTCCCTAGAATCTCTCTTTGAAGAGTCAGATGTTAGTAAATGAATTTTTTTTTTACCATTCCCTTTGAGCAAGATTAACCCCAGGGCTCTCAGCCATGAGCAAGGGACACCAACATTCATTCTATTTGTGTGTCTGAATTGGTATGGTACAGAAAATACTATTTTTTCCAGTTGGAATTGTTTTATTTAAATCCAAATAGCTAAGGAAGCCTAAGGAATCCGAATAGCCAAGAAAACCTAAGGAATCCAAATTGCCAAGGGAGCTAATGACTCTAAGTATGATTTCCTCAAAGTTTTCAGTGAATGAATTGATCTGATGTACAGAATTAGTAACTTTAGGCATATTGTTTTTTTATAAACTTTCTTCTTGAAATAGATTTATTTATTGTACAGAACTAATTCAACATACTCTAATCTTTCAGAGGACCAAAAACATTTTATAGCTAGTCCTCAACTTACAACCATTTGTTTAATGATCGTTCAAAATTATGATGGTGTTGAAAAGTGATTTACAATCAGTCTTTGCACCTATGGCTGTCACAGTGTCCCTGTAGTTGAAGAAACAGTGACTGTCTCAATTAGCATCAGAGTTCAGCAAAGATTTCAACCTATACTTCCCAGATCACTGCTCAATAATGAAGCTATTACTTCCCATACTGTCTCCCACAATGGAGAGTTCATTACGATCTTTATTTTTAAAAAAGGAAACAACTAGTGCTGAATTACATGCTCTGCTTACACCCTTTGGCCATCACTGCTTCTAAAAGCAACAGAAAAGTTGACTGACAGAACACTGCACAGAACTGACCAGATTTCTTCTCTCTGGTATCTGAATAAAGGCCTTTCCCTTCTTGCCTGGGGATCCCTAGACGACTATGAACATCAGACATAGGCTCACGATGAGATGAAGAGATGCTGCTGGGCTGAGGTGCTTCTGGTGAATGCGGCCTCTTGCCAAGCCTCTGTCGGACATCTGGAAACAATACATGGATAATCACGCATTTAATTTTACTCTGCTTCCTAACACTCATCATCCCAATGAAGAATCTGAACATAAGCATTGTTATTAAGCTGAGCACACCAGTGGTAGTACATGATTCAAGAGCCTGATGGAAAGAAGACTGGGAGTGTGGGTGGGGGTACATGTATACACATGTATCAGGAAGGTGAATGATCCTGAAACTTCATAATGGCGGGCCAAATCAACTATGCCATCTCAGAGGCATCTAACATTTGATGTTGCTCATCCTATTTATTCCGAATTATACAAGTAATACAATGTTACAAAACAGCTCCACCAAAGCAGAAGTAAATCGGGACAATCAACAGCAAAGGATCCCTTACCTGATTTCACGGAGCTCAGGGGCTGATGCAGGCCAGGACTCCCATGTCTTTTTTCTTCCAACAGCAGTCTCACATCAGTAACTTTCTCTGAGGCTCCTTTGCTTCCAATACGATTCTTGATATTGCTGGAAGTGACGCTGTCTGCTCTCATTGAATTTCTACATTAAAAAAAAAAATCTTCCATGAATCAAAATGGAAACTTGCAAGCTCTACAAACTCCATCAGAATGCCTCTTCGTGTAAAAAGTGTGTGGTTTAATGAGAATAGGTAAATCTGCACTTCAAAATCAAAGCTCCAGTTGCTCTGGAGTGAGAAGGTGCTCCAATCTCTGTTCTGCTGAACATCTCAAAGCCAGGAAAAGATCACCCATGGGCTAGCTGAAGTCCTTAACACCAGGGAAGACTAAATATTAGCATGAGTAAGAATTTCCCAAACATGATCATCAATGTGAGAAGAAAGGAGCCTCAGCACTACAATGATATGTATCCTGACCAAAATAAGATGTTTGAGTCTTCCCAGGCAATTGTTCTTCTACCCATGTCTCACCATCTCTAAGAATGAAAACCTTAAAAGTTTTCTGAGATGGATGTCATTCAGAAAGTCTTAATTTGGATATTTATTGATATTCCACAAACAAGGAAACTGGGAGAAGTCTGAAGTCTAGATGACATAAAGCATAAACCAAATTCATATTTTAAGGAAGCTGTGGAAAAAATAACCATCAGAACCTGAATAAAATGAAGTCTGAACTGGGTAGGTTTGGTGTGAAAAACAGTTTGGAGCATGGCTCAGTTTAAAAACTATTTAAATTGACCTAAATTTTTTGTTTTACAGAATCCATTTGACTGTTCTCTTTTCCATAGAAAGGTGCATGAAGTACAAAAATAAAAGTTGGTCTAAATTAATGAAAAGTTTGCTGAACAAAAACAAATCACAGAAAATTTGTATGCTGTTAGAAGCTATTTTAGGTCTGGAAGAGTAAAAATGATGCCTCTACATTCCTTCTTATAAAACTGAATTATTAAAATGATTATGTTCACTTTTACATATAGTACTTCATTAGATCATGGAGGACCTAGAACTTGCTAGAGCTTACTGAGTATTTAAAACTAACAATGTAGAAATAAAATCAATAATAATGTGCATTACTATTGCTAAAATATGGAATTTCAGGGTACTGTAAAATCAGAACATCAGAATAACAGAGTTGGAAGAAACCTTGGAGGTCTTCTAGTCCAACCCACTGTTTAGACAGGAAACCCTATAAGTGCTATTGCTATCTCTATCCATGACATGGTTACAAAGTCCTCATGTAACAGGGTAAATGATGTGGTCAAATGAAGTTGCATTTTGTGACAGCATCATTTAGCAACAAAAATTCCAGTCCTAATTGCTATAGTAACTGGAGGACTATCTTTACTGCCACTTTGAAAATATCCCTGCATAGAATCAACAGCTAATAAGAATCTAAAGTAGAAAGCCAATTAAATTTGGGATTATGAGATGTCACACTTATGTCATCAAGACATACAAGCTTCTATAAAGTGCTAAAACAAACAAGAAGGGCTTCCTCATGGATGCTAGAAAAGATACCGAAACTGCAAACCTTTAGTTTCTCCAAAGATGGAGATGTAGACCTTTTTATTTTTTTTCTTAGAATTTAATCTATCTGATTAAAGAAACCCTGTCCCCTTCACATCTTCTTTCCTTACCTGTCTTAATTTTCTGTGCTATTATCACCTATATTTGAACCTGAAAAATCTAAGAATCTTGAGCTTCCATTGGAATGGTGTTTACATTTAAATATTTAGAATGCTTAAGTGTGTTTACAGTATGAATGAAATAGGCAAAGAAAATATATTTGAATATACTCTTTCATCTTTTGAATTTAACATCATTTTTTCCAAATTTGCCTTACCCTCAAATAGTTTCTGATTTATCTCTTACTATAATCTTGTGGTCAGTTACATTGCAATTGTTTCATTTATTCTGCTTTAAATTGATCATTTTATTTCATGTCTGTTTTTCCATATCACCAGTGTGATCACCAGTGCCTATAATCACAACATACTTAGTTTGAACCAATTTTCTTCATTTATGCTGTCTTAATTTGATGGTCAAACCTCATCAGCTCACCAAAGTAATCTGGGATTAAGAGATAAAGGAACCCAGCCTTTTCAATGTAAACCAGCCTTACCTAATGCTCTTCAACTGAGACTCTACTTCATCTGCATACATAGTCATTTTCATGCTTTTCTTGGGGGAAGGAGTAGAGATCATCTTCAACTCAAGATCATAGTCCATTTCATCAGAATCAGATTCGCTAGCACTGGAACGCCGAGCACTCCGTTCACGAGATTGCTTGTAAGCCTGCAATTCATCTCTGTATTCCACAACTACACGATCATCCTCATCCATATACTGATCATCATCATCTTGGTCCTCTTCCTCCTCTTCCTCAATTGGTTCTTCAGGCACATTTACTAATCCTGGAAGGCAAGAATGATCTTTCTAGAAAGGCTAGAATCGCACCCAACATTTTGTGTGTGAAAACAGTTAAATAAAAAAATTAAAAACCTTTCATTATGTAGGATGGGGAGTACTTTCAAAGGAAGCCAGACGTGACCTCAAAAAATAAGAATTCAGTAAATATTTTGCTGGTTTAGTGCAACTTCTCTTTCCCAAATGACTTCTATCAATACTTTAGAAACCTATTTTGCTAATTTCCATGTTAAAGAATTGTATATTCCCTATATCATGAATTATGATAATAAAGAAGAGCTTGTCTATTACGCCAGTAATGATTGTGGCAAGTTAATATGGGAATAGACCACCTTCTAATGAAGAGAAAAGAAGATAACCTCTATTGTTGTTTTTCTGTATACACAATGGCATACATTAAAATGAAATTACAGTGCCCGCTCTCAAAAGAAAAAACGCCATCCACCAAACAATGTCACCATCCCAAAGATAACAAGGTTTCTTAGAAACCTTGAAAAAGAGCTTAAAGTGAAAGATTGGTCACCAGATGTCAGTATAAAAGTCTCAGTGTAGGTTTTCTATATAAAGAAGTAAAGCTTGTTCTCTGGTTTTTGTTTTTGTTTGCTTATACATGCCAACATTCCTAGTTGTTTTGTTTTGCAAGAGTCAAATTCTAAAGGCTGAAACAATATAATTAGTTTTATCTGAGTTTGGGGCTGAATGATGAGGCCAACTCCTGCCTTAAAATATTTATCTAGTGTTTTTTTCCTATTTGTGTTATTTGCTCCATACGATTACTTGGACTCTTAAACTATCTTGGCCTACGTTCCAGGAACACTTTCTGTTGCTTTTAGAAAGAAATGAAAGCACAGTCCCAAAATCCAGTACTTCCTTCCTATTTTGATTTCACAATGCTATTCTATAATGCAGATAACTGGTTTTAATGGAGAATCCATACACATGCAAAATTAGGTAGCAAAAACTGTACATACACACACATTCATACACCAGTTTTATATACACACTCCGGTTTTATAATGTACAACAGATCAACTATGTTGGAAGTAGTTGTAATTTGCTTGCATTACAAAAATTTTTCCACTTACCTGAATGATGATGTTTATAAGGGGGTGTCAGACCAACATCATCCCCAATGAGGGTTCTTTTTTTAATTACATCCCGATGAAGTCGACGTGAATGATACCTCCGCTTCCTGCGAAGACAGAAGATTTATAGCTATCACGTGCACCAATATAAGTTTTTTCTATAACCTTCCACTAAAACTGGGCTTTTAGATATAACCAGCGAATTTTTGATCAAGGATGATTTGGTTGTGCTCCATTTGTAAATGAACCAGAAAAATGATGAACTTTCACTTTCTCTTTTATCACTACCATGACAAAATAAAATGAAGCTTGGTTATGGTTATAGTTCAGTGTTCTGTGAGAATCCAACAAGCGTTCTAATGGGTCATATGAACCAGACCACTGTGTTATACCATAACACTATAACACAATTTACATTTGTTTAATAATAGCATGTTATGAAAATATGCTACCTTAGCTACGAACATAGCAATTGTATTTTGTTAAACCAGGATTAGCCTTAGCATATTGTGTCAACTATCACAACTAAGAAACCTGTTTTTCCCCCAACCCATTCCCAGATTTACATATTGATTTGGTCTTGCAGATATGTTGGCAACTTTTCAAACTACAATTCAAAATTACATGGAGTCTAGGAAACTATTCTAGATATTTCCTGCATCCAAGAATGTTCCTATTTTCAGTATTCCTGAGTATTTATTTCTCGTGTTGTCTGCTGCGGTTCTTCTGCTTGTAATGTCTTCTTGTAATCAAGCATATACCTAATTCCACATCCCAATAATATAGTAAGATGGGCCTGGACTAAAGACAGCCCTAATGAATCTAGTGCAGTAACTGATGCTGCTATACAGAATGAAGAGCATACCGAGAAGATACTTCCCATACATCTTCCTGGCTTTCCTGGAGACAGAGATGTGGGAAATGAAAGATACTTTCAAACAATGAAATCAGGCTAACACAATAGCTCATATTTTAGATAATGCAATTCCCAAGGGGTATCTCTTCCCAGCTCACCAGGAGTTGCTCAAGATGCCTTTCATGCCTCCATAATTAGGATTTCCATATTTCATGTAATACTGACTTCTCCTGGCAGCTCCAAGCTCCTTCTTGTCATCTGTAAGAGTAGCACAAATGTTAAGTGGATGCAGGGACACTCTACACTACTGGAACTCTGAAACCAATCACAAATTCTTTCCATAGTGGGAATCAATTTCAATGGCTAAAATGTAACCCTAATCCTTTTTAATGTTGTGGGGCTTTTTGTTTTTTAACTCAAAACAGATGGGTTAATTCTGTAGAAGCTTACTATCTAAACATGAGTGTTATTTCTCTAAAAATATTTTTGAAAGACATAGAAAAATAAGAAAACCACAATCACATTTCACTGCTGTGGGCTCATGCAGTCCACAGACAGCTCTGATACCTGAGCTACAAAGAAACCTATGAATCTGAGAATGGAAATCATTAGGAAAGATTAAAAGATGAAAACCTACTAGATAAAACTTTTTCTGATATACTTGGTGACTACTGTATTAAGAGATGGACTTCTCTTCAGTAGCATCCTTGTTATGCAGAGCCTTCCAGAGAGGATCACATGGCACCCATACTTTGACCATTTCAGCAACACATTACACCTTATTACCAAGTTTTTTAAATTATTAAAATATTTTACAGATTTACAAGTGCTTTTAATTCTTTTAAAATTTCTATGAAACTTTTGGTTAATTACTATATAGATGGGAAATAGCTAATTCATAATATTTCCAGGTTCATGAAATATTTCTGTGGCCCATAAATCAAGACAAACACTGGGCCATAAATGTGGACTGCGTTGTAATGGACTCTTTGTATAGATCAAGCACTTTACCTCTAGTGGCAAATCTCATGAAGAGCTTGTTGCCTTTGGCCAGTTTACTAGCTGGACGAAGGTCATTACGCAAAAGGGAATCTTCTTCCACTTGGGATAAAGTGTCCAGCTGTAGAAAAAAAAACACATTTCAGGCTACTATTTCAGGAGTGACCATAACAAAAGAGGGCTTGATAATGACAACCATATTGTTCTATTTCAACTCAAGATCTCTCAGCTTGAAGAAACCATCCCACTTTTTGATTCTGCGTTCACAGATTTTTTTATTCAGTTCAATGAAATTTTGAGATAATATACGTCTTTGAGAGGAGCACGAAGTTCAGCTTAAGGGGCTTGTTTTGGTCTAATACACAGCCCATCACAATTCCTATGTTATAATTACATTTTATTGGAGGTTGTCAATCCTTCCAATGGCAAATTAGATTGTAGATACTCATTAGTCGTATTCTGCTATTTATTTCAGATTTCCACAATATGGGTACTCTTCAGATATATAGAACATCTCCCAGAATCCCTCACCTACCATGGTAATTGCACTAACCTCTGTATCACTTGGATGATCATCTTCTACCTCACCTTCTTCCGTTTCATCGTCTGAGCTTTCCTCTTGTTTTTCTAAAATAAACAAAAATATATTTTACAATCATTACTTTCTTGTCTATACTTAGTAAACAGTGCCCTATGGTAGGTGATAATCCAGAAGTGCCAAAGACAGAAGTCATGAGATGAAGCAAGATTTCTCCGTAACAATGAAACATAGCTGACTTTTTTGCACTCTAATATTGATTCTCCAGGTTCCCAGCACTAGTGCCACGTAGGACTCAGAAAAGGAAAAAAGGGAGATGAGCCTCACAAAATAAGCCACACTTCTTATGAAAGAATACATTTTCTACCTAGTGCCAAGTAGCTCAGGGACAGAGAACCTGATTTGCATGCAGATTATCCCAATATCAGTCCAAAGCATTCAAAGTTACAAACTTTGCAGGCAGTAATGCCACTGGTATTATTAGTTGGCTTGAAACCATGGAAGAGCATAGGAAACACTCTTGCATTAGGGAGAGCCATTATCTATTAGTTAATGCCTGCCTCACTATTTGCTCTAATCTGATCAACCAAATATTGGAGATAACCCAGATGGAGTCTTTCCATATCTTTCTAGTATAGTCAGAATTGAATCTAAAACCTTTTGTATACAAAACGTATTCTACTAATTAGGCACAGTTCTTTCCACAGCATAAACAATACAGATACTCTTTGACTTATGCCACAATTGACCCCAAAATTTCTGCTACCGAGACATTTGTTAAGCAAGTTTTGCCCCATTTTACAACTTTTCTTGCCACAGTTGTAAAGTGAATCACCACAGTTGTTAAGTTGTTCAATGAATCTGGATTCCCCATTGACTTGGCTTGTCAGAAGGTTACAAGTGATCACATGACCCCAGGACACTGCAACCATCACAAATACGAGTCAGTGCCTGAATTCTGATCACATGACCATTGGGATGCTTCAACGGTTGTGTGAAAAACTTTTTTCAGTGCTGTTGTAACTTTGAACTGTCACTAAATGAACTGTTGCAAGTCAATGACTATCTGTACAGCCAAACCAATAATTCACCTCAACAGAGAGTCGTGTTAAAAACTTATTAAAAAAGACTCAGAAGATCCAAATAAAAATATTTAATTATGAAGAAAAGGAGCTGAACCAAAAGCAAAAAGATAACCAAGAAATCTCTCTCTCCCTTCTTTTTGCTTTCTATTTGTATAAAAATGGAGTAAAGGCTTAAGTCTGATTAACATTAAGTCCCTGTGACTGAGTTGATTCTTCTGAACATGCCCACTGTTTCACATATTCAATCTCCTTTTATTATGATGATCAGTAGTTTTCTTGAAAACCCTTTTCAGCCTTGTTATCTAAAACCTTTTCACACTAGTAATGAAAGGATCTTCTATAAATGAAATATATGTACAACGCTTAGAGGTAGAAGCTCATACTATGATCTCTGCAAGCAGATCACTGGAACTGCATAGGTGGTTTCAGCAGTGAATTTCAGAATCCCACTTAACACCAAGTAACATGTGCCTAGGTGTCCCATACAAAACCCAAAGTCCTGTGGCTAAGGAACAAAGTGTCTTTTACCTTTCTTTGTGGAATCTTCTATTTTCTTACAGTTTTCTTGGGGTTTTCTTTTTGCCTCACTAGGCATAGAACTCATGTTGATGAGTGCTCGTGTCGCTGTTACTTCATCAAGCCAAACCACATTGCCTCAAAAGAAAGAAAAAAGTTCAATTAGTTCCCAAACTACAAACACATAATGAAAAATACAATAATCTGTCTCAAGTGTGAGAGAAATGTCAGAAAGAAAAACTTCCATTCCTACTATAAGTTTAACAGAAAATAAAGAAGACAATCCCCATAGAATAAATCATCTTTTTACTTAAAACAAATTTACTGTAGTTTATTTGGTGTCAAGTACTTACAAGATGTGTCATCCAGCCACTCAATGTGAGCAGGGGGATATTCCTTGAAATAGGCAAAAATATCCTGAGTGCTCATTTCATCAACACCATAAATATATATGGTATCAAGTCGCAATTTGGGAATGGCTGAAAGAAATTCAAAATCTAGTCTAAGTGTCAACAACTAACAAAAGAAAAAAAAGGCAAACAAAACAAAAATATTAGGCAACAACACAAATAAATCAGCTTCCCATCACTTCTTTGAAAGTTCAAGAAAGCACAGTACAGCTCAAGAAAGGAAGAAAGGCTGCTTTTGGTCCCATCATCAGTGAGATTTATCTAGATGAAAAACCTGGAAAAAGATTCCTTTCATTCCCTTTTCCATAGTCCAGCTTGGACATTCTTTCCCTAATGCAGGCATAACAAGGTTAAAGGGGAGAAAGTAGGTCATCATTCTTTTGAAAACAGTGAATAATGTACATTTTAAAAATCTATTCAAATATAAATCCCATTAAATCCAACAGTTATTTGCTCTCATTTAAGGATCATAGGACCAACAGTTGCATAAGAAAGAAATAAGACTTTAGCTTTTCAATGTGAGCATATTTCCACGTAAATATGTCCCGAAGTTCACTTCTGACATCTTCCACTATTATACCATCCTAGACGGACTAATGATTTGATTCAGTACATAGCAGATAACTATGTACTATGCATAGCCAGGAACTGAGAATCGTGTACTAAAATCCCCAAGTCTAACTTTTCCCTTCCTCAGTCGCCTCCCATTACTGGGCCCCTATGTCCTATCAAACTCAGAGAAGATGTTTTCAGAACAGTCATTTCAGACGTAGGTTTGGTATGCAGCTGCATTCTGTTCCCAGCCAGTTGTCCTTGAAGTCCATCTCAGATACAGTGAAGTTTTGTTTCCCCGAAGCACCCCCTCTCCTATCAAGTGCCCTCCCACCCCCAGGTCATGGCAACTGATAATGAATGGTTGAGCAAGCGTGAGGTGGCAGCTGACATACTGTTTCTACACAAAGTGCCTGATTCCCAAACTGCTAGCACAACTGCTCTACTTTACTAATTCATTTGCTGAAATTAAGAAATGTATCATTTGAATTCTTTCCTCATCTATACAAAGTTATCCACTGAAAAATACACTCATTAAGGAGGATCAGTTGTGCATTTCATCCAACATGAAAGACCAAAACCCCCATAGTTTTACCAAGCTCAGAACAAACAGGAAGATTTACTTTTCTAAAAAGCACAGTTCTCAGTACCTTTCTTCATCATATCTCGATCCAGTGTTACATTTCTTTGAGCAAGATTGATTTCCCCACGAAAATGAAAACGTTTTGCTCTCTGCTCCTTCTTCTCAATCGCTTCCTATAAAAAGGAAAAAAGAGGTGATGGAACATCTAAGTGACTGATAGTAACAGCAGCTGATATCTGCTTTGCAAAAAACAGAAAAGACACTCATATTTCTAAAACCTAAATTCGTTTTTGTGCTGCTCTGCAGTATTACAACATTACCTGTATGGAATAGCAGCAGAAATTATGGTCTGATGCTTTATGCAGTGTAACTGGAAAAACAACTTGCTCCTTCTATCAAGTCTCCATGTCATGCAGAAACATTTGGCCCTCTCTGACAGAAGGGAATAATTCAATTGGGAAATAAAGTCCAGGCCACCATTAAAAAAAGCTTCTGAATAAATTTAGACAGCTACAATTTTTCACGTTCACAGCAGGAAGATAGGTAGCTTCCCAATTAAGAAAAATATGCAGAAGCCCAATTGTTTCAGGATACAAAATCTTCCCATTAATTGCTTCTTGCGATATCAGCTGCATTCAATAGCTTTGCTAAAACTGGGGCTGAGTCCAGAGAGCCATAGCCCAGTCTCTGCAAATAATTATTAGAGTAATAAATCAGAGAAGCTGATAATAGATGATAGGAAAAAACAACAATTTCCCAGTGCAGGCATAGTGAGACCAAGTTCTTGTGTCAAATGTTATTTTCAATTATATGAATAGCACAATCCCATTTAAATATTGATTGTATTGGGGAATGGAAATATATTTCTTCAGGCTCAGAGTTATGTATGGAGACCAGTCAACTATGAAGGGAAGCTCACACTGAGAGATTCTAGAGGGAAAAAAAATAATGAAAACTATTACATTTGCCATTATATACTTATTAAAGAACATAGATAATTTACAAAATTGCAAATAACACATTACTTGGATCCTGCCAACCTCCCCTATTTTTAAAGGGGGAAGGCCATGCTGTAGTGTATGCCTATACCCTGGAGTGAAACTCACATAATATACGTTCATACAAAAATACAGTAAAACCTCCATAGTTGATCACCTCTCTACATTGACCACCTCCCCCTATGTTGACCTAATTTTCATAGATGGGACATACTATATGTACACAATAGAAAGCCAACCTCTCTATACTGACCACCTCTGCATATAGTGTATCTTGACCACCTGGACCTTGACACAGTTTACTCTCTATAACTTGACCTATTGAGTCCAGTCTGCATCAAGGGCAAAAAAAGTGAAATGCAGAAATGGTAGCAATGAATTTCTTTCAATACAATAGTTTTGACTTTGATTTGGCAGTGTAACAATGATAATTATGAATTTATTTCCTAATACAAATTGCACAAAGGCTTAATTTTCTCCATCAATTATTTCCCCCTTTTCAGGATCAATTAAAAAACAGCCATTGGAAAATGAAACAAATTCACACAAAACACATACATATGCAAGCCATTTTATTCATTTTACTGTGCAGCTGCCATCAAAATGCCAACAAGTGTGTGATTTACAATGGATCTAACCATTATGAAAGAAAGAAAAACACAATTTTAAAGTGCAACAAACAATGTTTAGGTACCATTACAAAGGACTTGTATGAGAAAAAAACCAGGTTTTACTTTTTTGTCTTTTCTCCATGCAAGTTGAGTCATGATGACAAAAAAGAAGGAACTGGAAGAGCTGACATAGGAGGAGAAGGTCTTTTTTTTGTTTTCTAGAAAACAGTAGCCAAAGAAAACCAGTGGAACATTTTAGTGTCAGCAAGACAACTGTTGAGCTCTGGTCTTGGACCTTTGAGAACAACAGTAAGCAATATCAAAAACATAAGGATGAGTACCAGGAGATATACGATAAAGAAAGTGGAGATTTACAATGGAAAAGGAGAAACACTTTGCTGGATGAAGTAAATGAAGCCACATTACATTGGTTCAAACAAATTAGGGTCATTAACACCCAAATCTCTGGGCCAATGATCCAAGAAATTGCTAAAAAGTTTACAAAGGAGCTCAGGGTATCACATTTCCAAGCATCAAGTGGTTGGCTTGAGAAAGTTAAACTACGCCATAAGATCTCCCAGAAAGTATTGTGTGGTGAATCTAAGTTCCAGTAGAAACTTCCTCAGTGGCTTCAAAGATGACATCTTTAATGCTGACAAGTGTGGACTCTTTTTCAAGGCGATGCCTTGTTATGAGGGGTGACAAACGTTAAGAGCGGAAAACGTTCTAAAGAACGTTTCGCAGTCCTGCTATGTGCTAGCTTAACTGGAGAGAAGCTAAAATCTTTGGTGTTTGGTAAATTGGCAAAGTCATGGTCATTCAAGAATCTGCATCCCAAAGACCTTCCCGTCACCTGGAAAACTAACACATCTACATGGATGACTGGTGCTCTATTTGAGGAGTGGATAAGAGGTAATGACTGAGAAATGAAGAAGCCTGAAACAATACAGAAGTGCTTTAAGAAAGCTGGATTTGTTACAACCCAAGAGCAAGATGTTGCCTACCTCCCATGGCAGAATTTGAGAGAGCAGATTTTGAAGATTTTGTTGCAATGGATGACAATGTAGCAATCTGCAATGAACCTGACCCAGAAGCAATTTTCCAATCAGTATTGACCAAGGTACAATCCAGTGGAAAAGTGCTGGAAGCAATTGAAGCAGAAGAATTGAGTACACAGAAAATCCAGATATTCCAAAAGAAGCAGAGATCAGTCACTTGATAATGGAGCTAGTCATTTGCTGTGAAAAAATGCCCAAGTATGCTGAGTTGGTATAGCCAGCATTAAGAGTGTTTTCTTCACTTATGTTCATACAAAGAATAAGAAATAGACTAAAATTGACTTTTTTTTCCAGAAAGAATGATCAAACCATGAGGAAACAATATATACATAAATGTATTAATTACAGTATTGTATGAATGATTTTCCTATGTTTGTTTCTGCATGACATTCTCTAATTGAAGTTGTACAATAAAATGATGCACAGTTACATATCAGTACAGTTGTTCCATATGTTGATCACATTCCTTCAGTTCCTTGGGTGGTCAACTTTCAGAGATTTTACTGCATGTATATGTGTACATCAATGAATCTGAAATTTGACATTTTCCAAGTTTCCAAAGTGAATGAAAAGCACAGCCCTGTCAGTAAATACCTTTGAAGTCACATCTATTCCAGTGATAAAGCTCCCAGCTTTGTTTTCATATCTTCTGCTAGTATCCTGAAATAAAACAATCATTAATATAACTACTGAACAAACTGCCTTTTTGTAGGGTAGTGTCCCCAGTTAATGATGAAAGTTATAATATACTTTCCTAATCTGAAGTTCTCCTAGAAACCCTGTTTCAACCTTTGGTCATCTCTCAATTCCCAAAGATCCAAACCAATTAACAAGGGCCATCCAAGCTACAAAAAAAATAAAATAAAATAAAATAAATCAGTTGCTCTTTCTTGTTTTTCTGAGGCTTCCTGTTAATTGTAAACTGAAGTAATGTACTGTGTTTTTTCCCCTCCTTTTTTGAAGCCCAAAGTAAAGGACTGGTAAATGTCTACCATTCCTCACCAGCCTATTGGGAGTGCTCCCTCCAAAAGAGCATTGGCACCTGTGAGAAAGCTGCCATCTCCATCATGTCCTCCATACTGGTCTCTTACAAGAGCCCATGAAACATCTCAAGAGGGAACCTCCTCAGCTACACTGCATTTTCTGTGAAATGAGGAAGCCCAAGTAAATAACCAGTAAATAGGATTCCCTTTTTAGTGCAAATCTGCTAAATCTTGGGAAAGCTTCTATATCTGGGGCCAGGCAGCCGTGCACACAGAGTTGGGGGCAGAAGAAGAAACGAGGGAAGAAAGCGAAGAGATCCTTTAACCAAGGTCGCACTGCCTGTTTGTCAACATTCGTGTATCTCGGGTGATTCCATTCATCCCTGACACAGCGCATTCAGTCTCTCTTTGGTCATGGGGCACGCAGTCTACACATGCGCAAAAAGCGCCCTGCCTTTCAGGCCTCCGGATCCTGGTTTATGGGTCTAAGGGCCTCCTGTGACGCCCCCCCAACCCCACACACACCCGGCCCGTTTCCCCGGCTCCGTTACCGGCAGCAACTCCCTCAGCGAGCACCCCACCGGCACGGCTAGTTCCTCTGCTGATGCCGTAGTTATCTGAGGCGAGGTGGTAGCGGGGGCTCCGGTCTGAAGCAACAGCTCGCCCTCCTCCACTTCCATGGGCTCCGGCTCAGACGCCTTCACCGAAATACGGAGGCCCCGTACGGCCGCCATCGCCCCCACAGGCCCTGCCGCCGCCGAAGGAGGGCGAGACCGGAAACAGGAAAAGTGAAGGCGGAAATCATAGAGATATGATGCCCGGCTGTGGAGAGCACCACTCGAAGGAGGTGCTGCGCCCATCAGAGGGGCGGACCGTGGAGGGGACTCGAGAAATTATCCTTCGCCCCGCGTCGGGAGACGGGTTTTGATGTTATCCCGCCTCGCGGTTGCCGGAAAATAGGAAAAAGTACCTTTTTAGGTTGAGTGAACCTGATAATTATTAATGTTCTAAATTCGCACAATATATCGAGCCGTAAACTGAGCAAAGAATTTCCAACAGCACATACAGATCCGGACAGCAAAGCAGTTATTTTTGCAGTCTAAGTCTATTAGCTCTACAGCTTAATATGTGAATGACGCAACTAGGTAATTAATTAAGCGCATTACATCAACATAACCATCGTTTGCAATCACGTGACGTCCATTCATCAAATTCCAAACTCTCTCAACAAAAGTGTATAATGATTAAATATGTTGCTGTGCAGGTTCAACATCCTCTCTCCCCTTTCCATATGCCAGAGTCAACTTGATTATGACTATGAATAATCAAGAACCTTCAAGTCAATTATTGGTGAGTGCCTGGATTGCTCCTTGCAGTTTTCTTGGCAAGTTTTTTTTAAAGTGATTTCCCATTGCCTTGTTCCAAGGGCTGAGAGAATGACTGGTTCATAGTCACCTAGCTGGCTTTGTGCCTAAGGCAGGATGAACTCGTGGTCTCCTACAGCTGTAATCACTGCAGCAAATTGGCTCCATTCACAAATTGGCTTTCATATAGTTCCTTGCTGTTTGCAGCTTGGTCATGCAAATTAAATTTATACAGCATCTCATTTCAAATACACAAATAATAGGGCTGATTCTTATGGTTTTAATGTGGAACAATTTCAAGCTACAATTGGAAGATTCTCTTGGAACCATTTCCCTTTCCACTCAATGTCATGAGTGGATGGGAAACGCAGCAAACAATAATTGTTCTTAAAATGTTATTGGGTGAGCTCAGCCAATTATGGATGGATATCTGAGATCCAACTTTGTGTTTCAAGTTTCTCAAGTGACAGGTTAGTGGTGTTGAAAAAGTTATCCATGCTAGTAATTTGTAGTAGACCTGTATTTCTGAACACAGGTGTAGCACTTTCCTGGAAATCCATGTTCAAAAACAATTGTTTAAAGGAGGGATTCAGAATGAAGTCTGACAGAACTTTCCCATTGTATCAGGTTGCTTCATCCCATATATATCCATTTTTATCCCATGTGTATCCTTTTTCTGTTTCTGAAACCTTTAAACTATGTTTTTGGAACATGGATTCTTCCAAAAGAACATAGACACATTTCCAAACATAGACAGAATGACAAGTCACTGGCACAAGGTACATTGAGCACTCTGTCCTAGAAAGGAATATAGATTGTTAAATGCAGTCCAGCTACAATATCCTCCAAACTGACAAATGCTCAAGGAAGCAACAATGCTGACAGCTGGCAACATTCAGAAGTAGCCTGTAAATTAGATAAAATAGCATAGGAGTAGACAAAATATGTCACTCTATCCAAAGAAATAAAACCATAAAAAGGGCCATATGAAACTGCTTTTCAGCAGAAGCAGCAGAGAATTTGTAATTCATTCATTTGGAACAGAACTACCAAACTCAGATGGCAGAACTCATTTTTCAATAAGGAGAATGATCAATGCCAAGTTTAATTTTGACTTGCTTACACAGATAGTATTTTGTTAGCTGAGCAGTTCTGGGAATGGCAATCTCAATGCATTTAAGAGAGCCCCTTCTTCTTGTGCCATATCTGTCATCGGACGTTGGTGATCATGTTGGCGATCCTATTTTTATCAACAGCCGCATGAAAAAGTGTTGTTGAGTTTTGTTCAAACCAGTCCCTTAGATTTTGAAGCCATGATGTTCTTCTTCTGCCTGGATGTCATTTGCCTTCAATCTTTTCTTGGAGGATTAAGTGAAGTATGCCGTATTTTTCTGTGTGTCACATCACATGTCCAAAATATTCTAATTTTCACTTTTTTATGTTTTTGATGATTTCCCTTGGCTTTGTCAGGTAGCTTATCACCTCCTCATTTCTCATTTTGTCAGCCCAACTTATATGTAACAGCCACATTCAAATGCTTCTAGTCTCTTCAAGTGGCTGCAAATTATCAATAGAACAACTACTTGCCATAAACATAGAAACAGTCTCAGAAAAAGTGCTCTTTTCACTTTTATCACAGTGACATTCAAGTTCTTTGACAACATGATTGTTGTGACTTAAGATACAAAAAGAGATTCAGTTACCTTGGGATTGGAATTATATCATTAATTTTGCAGACTGTTTGAATACTTAGTAATGCTTAATAAACTTGTTCAAAATATGGGGTATTTTTGAAGGTTTTCAAATGATATGTTGTTCAAAGATATGTGGGCTGCGATGATCCCAGTGACCACTGGATGGCAACAAAGAGGATTTTCTGAGTAGTCTGCTTTTTGTAGATTTGATCTGGTAACCCTAATTAAGAGCAACAGATTTCTTATTGACAGAGTTTTTCTTTAGCTTAAGTGCATGATGATATGATTTCATTTTGAAATATCCAACTCTAAAGGAAAGTGCCTGCTCCAATTGCTGCTCTGGATTTTCTTAGAAAGGGGAATAGGCCACACAGCTGGGACTTGCATCTGCTGGACCTTCTACTCATAGACATTTGTCTGGCTCTTGTTCTTGGCTCCATCCCAGGTTTCTCTGAGCTTTGGGCTAGGAAATGTTTGTCCCTCTTTCTCATTCCCCTCCCCACTGAAATGTTTTTAGCATGATATTTTAAGACTGTATGGCGATACAGCCAAGCTACTGCTGCTGCTGCTGCTCCTCCTCTCCATAGAAATGTCACTTCTTCAACTTGACTCCTTGCTACTGGGAAATGGTTAGAATGGGGTGAAATGGCCTTTCAAGCTGGCAAGTGCTTTGTCTTTTGAGGTAAGCCTTCAATGATGATGTTTGTTCAACTGGGCTTGAGGATGGCCTAGCCTGGAGATTTCCACCCTCTTCCTTTTGAAAAAGCTGCTGTGGCTCCAGGGCAGACTTTACATTCTTCACCCCTTCACCATAGCAATTTAGGAACCCCTTATGCTGCTTTCATCAGGTCCCGTTTATATGTACACTTGTACACATGACCTCTCGCTCCTCCTTTTCATCTTGGCATGCAGGCTTTCTTCATTTGCTTTGGAGAGATACCAGCATATATGCACTAAAGTCCCATTTTCCAGGAAGCCTTCTGTTTTTCTTCTCTGTAGCAGTGCCTGCCCTCCAGAATGAGATTTCCCCTGAGATTTGAAAAGCCCCCACTCTCTTTTTAATCCAGGCCTTTAACAAGGGAAAGGGAGACTCCTCACTCCATCCTGTTTGCCATTTTTTTCTTTATTTCTTATGTTAATTTCTTTGCTTGATAGTTGTGAGTCAAAGTCATTGAGAGTTGGGCAGTACACAAGTTTATTACTATTATTTACTCCCCTCCCCTTTCCACATTATCCTCATGAAAGCATCCAACAGATGCTATTTTTCACTAGGCAGCCTTGAATATCCTATTGTCGAAATTAGTTTTTTCTATCCCCGGATGCCTTCTTTGTTTTTCCTTCCCTCTCTGCCTCCTCCCTCTTTCCCAGGGGATAGCCTTTAAGTCTTACATAGTCCTTCGCATTTTGAGGATGAACATGCCCTGATAAATGCCAGTCCGAGGAGATGCATCAGACCATTTTTCAATTAAATGGTCATATGCTGCAGCACATAATGAAATTAAAGCGATACAAACAATAAAACTGCTGAGATAAATTGCAGCACTATTGTGGAAGGACAGCTAGATTAATCTGTGGTTATGAAAATTAGAAAGCATCTAGTAGGCCAAACATTGTATTAAAAGGCATACACTTCAGTGAGCTGTAGCTCATTTCATCAAATGGAGTGGCTTAACTACTTTGGGATGAAATGGGGAGGGGGAAGGTGGGAAATAGAGTGGTTATGCAGGTTGTATGGAGGTCAAATTATGAATGAAAAACTGCTGGTGACCTTCTACCGCTGCACCATAGAGAGTGCACCTCTGTACGGTTTGCCAATTGCACAGTGGCAGATAGGAAAGCACTCCAGAGGGTTAACTTCATTGCCCAGAAGATCATTGGTAGCCCTCTCCCCTCTTTGGAAGAGCTTTATAGCTCCCACTGCCTTAAGAACGTTCAAAACATTCTCAAAGATCCATTTCATCTTGGGAACCCTTTTTTTGAACTATTACCATCTGGCAGATGATACAGGATAATAAAAGCAAGGACAAATAGGCTGAAAAACAGCTTCTATCCCAGGCCAGTAACTATATTGAATTCTACTGTATAGTGTGGTGTTGGTGCGGTGTCAGGGGTTTTCAGTTCAATGTGTGGAGTGTGAAGGATGTGTGTTTGTGTTTATTTTCATGGTCATGATGTGCACTGAAGATGGTGTTTGATTTCATTGTATGAGGTGCAATGACAATAAAGTAAACTTAAACTAAACTAAAATTATAGGTACATTATCAGTTAACAATTATAATGCAGGCAGTCCCCAGCTTACGACCACAATTGAGCCCAAAATTTATATTGTTAAGCGAGACATTTGTTAAGTAAGTTTCCCCACATTTTACGACCTTTCTTGCCACATTACTTAAGTGAATCACCTCCGTTGTTTAAATTAGTAACCTGGTTGCTAAGTGAATCTGGTTTCCCCATTGACTTTGCTTGTCAGAAGGTCACAAAAGTTGGTCACATGATCCCGGGACACTGCAACTGTCATAAATATAAACCAGTTATCAAGCATCCCGAATATAAATCATGTGATCATGGGAATGTTGCAATGATCATAACTGTGATAAATGGTCATGTCACTTTTTTCAGTGCCGCAACTTTGAACAGTCACTAAGTGAACTGTTGTAAGTTGAGGACTATCTATGTTAAAAGCCCACTGAATTTGTTCTGAGATACCTGTGCAACTCTTTGATATATGTAAACTCAGGTATCTCATGCTCAGTTGTGCTGATTTGGTTTGTTTGTCTGTTCCAAACTGCTACTTTGAGATCTGTAATAGAATTAGATACAGATTAACTGAGTTGGAAGGGACCTTCACCTTGTAGGTCATCTAGTCCAACCCCCGCCCAAGTAGGAGACCCTACACCATTTCTGACAGATGGCAGTCCAATCTCTTCTTGAAAGCTTCCAGTGATGAAGTTCCCACAACTTCTGAAGGCAACTTCTGTTCCATTGGTTGATTGTTCTCACTGTCAGAAAATTTCTCCTTATTTCTAGATTGAATCACTCCTTGATCAGCTTCCATCCATTATTCCTTGTCTGGCCTTCGGATGCCTTGGAAAACAGTTTGACCCTCTCCTCTCAGTGGCAGCCCCTCAAATACTGGAACACTTCTGGGTGGTTAAAATATTCTGTTATTACTTGTTTTAAATCCTGATGTCAGTTGTGTGTCCATTAATTCTGTTGCACAAAATCCAGCTGGTATGTCCTAATAGAATCCAGAGGGATTTTGCTGGCACATGTCACACTAGAGCAGTGCTTTTTTAAAAAAAATATTTATTTTTGTCAATTGCTTACAAGATAATAGGTATAAGTAAAAACATAGTTATGAATACATGGATACATATAATAAAAATAAAAATAAAAGAAACAATAGGAGAGGGACGGTAGGCACGTTGGTGCGCTTATGCACTACAGACCTCTTAGGAAAGGGGTGAGGTCAATAGTAGACAGTCCAAGGTTAAAGTTTTTGGGGTTTGGGGAAGAAACCACGGAGTCAGAGTATTCCAGACATTGACCACTCTGTTGCTGAAGTCGTATTTCCTACAATCAAGTTTGGTGTGGTTAACCTTGAGTTTGTATCTATTGTGTGCTCTTGTGTTGTTATGGTTGAAGCTGAAATATTCATTGACAGGTAAGTCATTGCAATGTATGATTTTATATACCATACTTAGATCAGACCGAAGGCGGCATAATGCAAGGTTTTCTAGGTCTAGAATTTAAAATCTGGTGGCAGAAGGTATTCTACAATGAGTAGAGGAGTGGAGAACTCTTCTTGTGAAATATTTCTGGACTTTCTCAACTGTGCTAATATCAGATACATAATGAGGGTTCCAGACTGATGAGCTGTATTCGAGTATTGGTCTAGCAAATGTTTTGTATGCTCTAGTTAGTAGTGTAATATTACCAGAGAAAAAGCTACGTAGGATTAGGTTAACACCTCTTAATGCCTTTTTGGCTATGTAGTTACAGTGGGCTCTAGCACTTAGATCATTAGAGATGTCCAATGTCCTTTACAAAGTTTGGGTCATCAACAAGGTCTTGACTATTCAGCTTGTATTTTATTTTCTGATTTTTTTTGCCAATATGTAAGACAGAGCATTTATTTGTTGAGATTTGAAGTTGCCATTTGTTTGACCATTCTGATACATAGTCAAGGTCTTTTTGAAGGGTAGCAGTATTGTCTGTGGTATTGAACAACTTTACATCATCAGCGAAGAGAACGCAGTTGCTCTTAATGTGATCACAGAGGTCATTTATGTAGAGTATGAAGAGAGTTGGTCCTAGAACAATGCCTTGGGGGACACCACTACTGACAGGTACGGAATTTTATAGGACAATCCCAATTTTGACCATTTGTTTTCTGTTTGACAGGAATGCTTCTATCCAGTTATTCAGTTGTCCAGAGATACCGTAAGATTTTAGTTTTAGGAGTAGTTTGTTGTGTACCACTGAATCAAAGGCTTTACAGAAGTCTATGTAGATTGCGTCTATTGCTTTGCCCTGATCGAGTTTTGTAGTCCATATGTTTTTGCAGTGTAAGAGTTGCAGATTACAGGATAGATTTTTCCTGAAACCAAATTGTTTATTAGAGAGTACGTTGTTTGTTTCTAAGTGGAGGATGATGGATTGGTTAATAATTGATTCCATGACTTTACAGGTGACGCAGCATGAAGAGATTGGTCTGTAATTTTCAACTAGGCTGGGGTCTCCCTTTTTGAAGATGGGGATGACTGTGGCTTGTGACCATAGTTTTGGCAAGGAGCTGGTCCTGAAAGATTTTTCAAAGATTATGCTTAGAGGTTTGGCTATGGCAGTGGGTAGCTTTTTTAAAAAATAGGCACATATTTCATCCTGTCCAATAGATAGAGATGGTTTTAGATTGTGTAGTGCTTTTTCAACATTGTCTTCTGTAAAATCGATATGTATTAGATCATTGTAGTTATTTGTGGTTCGACTAGGAAATACTGGGCATGATCCATTGCTGTTTACAAATACTGAGCCAAAAAATGTGTTAAAGAGGTTGGCTTTAATAGTGTCGTTGTTGCAGTCTTTACCATTAGGTCCTTTCAGGGGTGGGATGGACCTTGAGTCTTTTAGTTTGTTGTTTACAAAATTGTAGAAAGCGCGGGTGGAATTGGTGCATAGAAGGTTTTCTTCTTGTTTAATGTGATAATTCAGTGCATTCAGTTTTTATCTGGTGGCATAGAATTTTGTATCGGCTTTTGAAGGTGGCAACGTGACCAGATTTGTTTTTCCACCAAAGTGATTTCTTTTTGGATTGAAGCTTCCTTATTGTTATGGGCAATTTGTTTTTTCTGGTTTTGGGAGTTGTTAATGGTACATATAGTTCCCAAACGTTTCCTTCATTACTTCAAACTGCTTATCAGAAAATTTTACCAAACTTTGAGGACTGGTATTAAGCCCCTTCCTGAGCAAATGGTTGTAACCTGAGAACCACCTACATTATAAAAACAGTATCACCGAATAATGCTGTTATTTCAACAAATTTCCATTGGTAATATAATCATTTACCATCTTAAAAGTAATGCTTAGGGAGATTTCTGAATATGTTTTAGCACACATGGCAACCTTTAAGTCAATTTTACCCAATTCTGAGTAATATATGCAGATTTCAGAAGCCTTTCATTAGAGGAAGAACACAGTTAAGACACCTGTAGCCTGGTGTGGAAAATTGTTGGATTGATGGTGATGTTGGGGTAAATATGGGCAAAGTACACATTTGGAGTTGTTTCAGGGCTTTGTTCTCACATTCACATATCCTATTGTTTCTGGTTATTTGCAAGAATCTTTTTCTGGATGATTGGCTGTCTATATGCAAGTATGGGTCTGCTACCAAATGCCGGGCTATTGTCCAGTATAGTTTATAGCTTATTAATAATGTGTTTTGAGTTGTGTGAACTATAAGCTATAAGCTGCCAATCAGTGGTAATTTGTGGTTCTGTTTTCGAGGTCTGTTTTTTAATTGGCCCTCCTGGGGAAATGATCTGGCTCTATTCATTTGTACACGGATTTCTCTAGATGGGTAGGTCAATCTCCTAAATGCCCAGTTTAATTTCACCAGTTGAACATCCTTGTCAGAACAAACACAATTGCAACAAATATCCTGGCTCTAGAGTCTCTAGACAATAGTGTGCTTTTGTTAGACTGTATTCCCCTTCCTCATGCTGGGACTGAGAAAGCCAGTTGTTTTCTTCTGTGAGGGTGTGGCTCATTCAGTTCCCCTGCAGTTCTTTCCTCTGCCCCCACGACTGCTGCATCCCCTGCCACAGATGCCTCCAGCGAAGCCTTCCTTTCTTTTCTTTTTTTTTATTCATTCATTCATTTATTTATTTGTTTTGTTTGTCAAGCATGTATGAGAAAACAAGTATAAGTATGAACATAACATATAAACATATAAGTATAAACGGATATAAGTATATACATCATAAATCACATTAAACAAGAAGAAAACCTTCTACGCACCAAGTCCACCCGCGCTTTCTACAATTTTGTAAACAACAAACTAAAAGACTCAAGGTCCATCCCACCCCTGAAAGAACCTAATGGCAAAGACTGCAACAACGACACTATTAAAGCCAACCTCTTTAACACATTCTTTGGCTCAGTATTTGTAAACAGCAATGGATCATGCCCAGTATTTCCTAGTCGAACCACAGACAACTACAATGATCTAATACATATCAATTTTACAGAAGACAATGTTGAAAAAACGCTGCATAATCTAAAACCATCTCTATCTATTGGACCGGACGGAATATGTGCCTACTTTTTAAAAAAGCTATCCACTGCCATAGCCGAATCTCTAAGCATAATCTTTGAAAAATCTTTCAGGACCAGTTCCTTGCCTAACCTATGGTCACAAGCCACGGTCATCCCCATCTTCAAAAAGGGAGACCCCAGCCTAGTTGAAAATTACAGACCAATCTCTTCATGCTGCATCACCTGTAAAGTCATGGAATCAATTATTAACCAATCCATCATCCTCCACTTAGAAACAAACAACCTACTCTCTAATAAACAATTTGGTTTCAGGAAAAAAACTATCCTGTAATCTGCAACTCTGACACTGCAAAAACATATGGACTACACAACTTGATCAGGGCAAAGCAATAGATGCAAATTACAGAGACTTCTGTAAAGCCTTTGATTCAGTGGTACACGACAAACTACTCCTAAAAGTAAAATCTTATGGTATCTCTGGACACCTGCATAACTGGATAGAAGCATTCCTGTCAAACAGACAACAAATGGTCAAAATCAGGAGTGTCCTATCAAATTCTGTACCTGTCAACAGTGGTGTCCCCCAAGGCATTGTTCTAGAACCAACTCTCTTCATACTCTACATAAATGACCTCTGTGATCATATCAAGAGCAACTGCGTTCTCTTGGCTGATGATGTAATGCTATTCAACACCACAGACAATACTGCTACCCTTCAAAAAGACCTTGACTATGTATCAGAATGGTCAAACAAATGGCAACTTCAAATCTCAACAAATAAATGCTCTGTCCTACATATTGGCAAAAAATATATATCAGAAAATAAAATACAAGCTGAATAGTCAAGACCTTGTTGATGATCCAAACTCTGTCAAGGATATTGGAGTTCTCATCTCAAATGACCTAAGTGCTAGAGCCCACTGTAACTACATAGCCAAAAAGGCGTTAAGAGTTGTTAACCTAATCTTACGTAGCTTTTTCTCTGGTAATATTACACTAATAATTAGAGCATACAAAACATTTGTTAGACCAATACTTGAATACAGCTCATCAGTCTGGAACCCACATTACGTATCTGATATTAGCACAATTGAGAAAGTCCAGAAATATTTCACAAGAAGAGTTCTCCACTCCTCTACTTGTTGCAGAATACCTTATGCCACCAGACTCGAAATTCTAGACCTCGAAATTCTAGAACTACACCGCCTTCATTCCAATCTAAATATAGTATATAAAATCATACATTGCAATGTCCTACCTGTCAATGAATACTTCAGCTTCAACCATAACAACAATAGAGCAAACAATAGATACAAACTCAAGGTTAATTACACCAAATTTGATTGCAGGAAATACAACAGCAACAGGGTGGTCTGGAATACTCTACCTGACTCCGTGGTTTTTTTCCCCAAACCCCAAAAACTTTAACCTTAGACTGTCTACTATTGACCTCACCCCTTTCCTAAGAGGTCTGTAGGGGGCGTGCATAAACGCACCAACGTGCCTACCGTCCCAGTCGTATTTCTTTTATATATATTTGTATTTTTCTTATATGTATCCATGTATTTATAACTATGGTCTTACTTATACCTATTATCTTGTAAGCAATTGACAAATAATAAAAAATTAATAAAAATGAGTATGAATAAATGGGAACAGTAGGACAGGGATGGTAGGCACGCTGGTGCGCTTATGCATACCCCCTTACTTATGAACAGTAGACAGTTTAAGGTTAAATTTTGGGGTTTTTTGATGATGTAACAACAGAATCAGGTAGTGAGTTCCAGATATTGACCACTCTGTTACTGAAGTTGTATTTTCTACAATTGAGTTTGGAGCGGTTAACATTGAGTAATCTATTGAGTAATGTATTATTGCGGTTGAAGCTGAAGTAGGCAGCCTTCATCTTCAATAAATGCTAGTCAGTAAGGGCAGGGAAATTACCTTCAGCCACAAAGAATAGAATTGCTGGATATCAAACATGTTTAGCAATGTATTCAATTCAGCTCCTAGAAATGGGAAAGTAAAGTGAAAGGATGAGGAGTTGTTATGAAGAAGGATTCCTTTAGGTATAGTTAGATTGTGTGTGTGTGTGTGTGTGTGTGTGTGTGTGTGTCCGTGTCTGTGCTTCTGTGTGTGTAATGTTCGCTAGATCTCAAAATAAGACCACATCTTATTTTGTGTGACCAGAATGTTGCTATGATGTTGGAACATTGTGCATCCGATTGTACCATTCTTAACTTATAGCATGAATGACCTCCTGGAATGAGCTAAAGAGGGAAGGGCATGGCTTTCTAGCAAATATGAGTTTTGTCATAACTTTTTTTTTAAAAAGACCCACATATAAGCCACCCGTTATTCAATGCAGAATTAATCCTGCAGATGTTTCATGGATGGCAGGCCCTAAAAACCCTGACTGGCATTCCCCTCCTCCCCAAAAGGCAGAAAGATCTAATAACAACAGCAGGAAGAAAGACAAGGAAGAAGACAGGAGGAGGATGAAGGGATTGGCCATGGCCCCATCTGGAGGTCAAGCATTTGCAATTGTAACTCCAGGAATGTGTTGGGAGGATTAGTCAGACCTCCTAGAGCAGTGTGCCTATCAGTTGGTTATCATCAAGCAGGGGATTCTGTTCTCATGAGTAGGCTTGAGCGTACTTAAATAACTTCTGAGAATGTCCACTTATGGCATGTTAATTGTTTGTGAAAGGCCTACCTGTGCAATGCTATATAGTAGAAGCCAGGAAGGCTGGAGAAGATAAAGAAACTATGAGGAAGGGTTCCTGAAGAAGAGAAACAAATACTTGCCGAAAGGGGACTACTTTGCTAGATGACCCACATGTAAAAATGGAGGATTTTTGTGAGTCTCAGCTACCTTCAGGAGCCTTATCAATATTTCCACAATACATTTAGTTTAATTAGAATTAACTTGTCTTCTCAACTCATCCAATATACTGAACCCTAAACAAACTAAACGGACTGGATTTATACAGTGGGCTAAGCCCTAACATGTCCATGATTAACACTACTCAAATTTAGTATACTGTACAAATGCAACTGCTGAATCATTAAATTAAAAAAGGAGTCCCTGTGGATTTTACTCCACCAGTCATTGCCGACCAAAGGGTGCAATGCTCATCTCCATTTCAAGGCCATTGACTCAGCGCTGTCATTTCTTTTCTTTTTTTAACAAATTTTATTCAGTTTTTCACATTAAAAACAAAAATCTCTTTTTAGTGGACAACATATTTCCGGGTCATCACCTTTACATACAAATATGACAGCAATTATACATTCATATATACATACTTAATTCTATTATTACCTTTTCCATTCCAAATTTTCAGTAAGGAGAGAAACAAACACATTAATTCTAGCCTCTTTCATTAATCTCAATTGAAACATCTTTTTGTTTCATTTCAATTATTTCAAATATAATCCTTTAATATTTATTTTAAAAATAAAGATAAACAATATGTGTTTGCCTAATAATAATAATAACAACAACAATAATAATAGGTTACCAATGTCTCTCCTTGCTTTTAATATATTAACTTATTAATTTAGTTGGTTCTTTAGTCTGTCATATTTCCTTTCCATTACACATTCTTTTTATAAATTCTAGATTAATACAAATTTTAACACTAAAGAAAAAAAAAACAAATATAGGTTTCCCCCCTTTTACTGCTTTGTGTGACACCTCAATGATTAAAATATACCTTTATTCCCTCATCTTGATTCCCAATAAACCATTATTTTTAAGAAGTTACAATAATAATCATTACATCTTTTCATTTGGATTCCGCAGCATATTTTCCCCCCTTAATTTTTAATAAAAGTTATCAGTATCTATATTACCCTATTTTCTAAATATGTTTAATTGCAGAAATATTCTTATTACCCCTTGTCACCCTGCAGAATCCCCCTTTTAATTCAACCATTATCTCTGAAAAAAACAATTTCTTTTCAACGTTTTACTATTTCCGTATTTCTTTATTTCATGCACCTGTTTCTTACTGCTTCTCCTCCCCCTTTTCCCCATATCTTTTCTCATTCCAGTTTATATCCCTCTCTCTCTTAATATCTTCCTTTCCCCTTTTCTGCTGGGTCTTTCTGCCTTTCTCTGACTTCAGAGGTGTTCCCCCTTTTGATTGCCTTCTTAAATCTCAACTTTTTAACCTTCCTTCTTTCCCCACTTCTTTGTAGTGTTCTTTGTGTTAATTGTCTATTTAAAATGTCTTCTCCTTGAGTCAACTCCTCCTCCTCTGAAGTTCTTTCTTCTTGTTCTTCAATTGCCGTTTCCATTTTTTCTAACACAGAGCAAAGTGATTCACCTCTTTCCTGTAGTAATTCTCTCATATTTTTAAGCTCCATTTTTAATTCCCAAAGAGATATCATCATTACACACTCTTGTATTTTATGATCGTTAAAGTCCACAAAAAAACCACTTTTACTTTCCTTCTTTCTTCTTTCAATTTTCTAAAGTTCTCAATTATTCCAGCCCAGGGTCTATACCAAAAACATCAATCAATCCCACAGTCAGTCTTTTCTTGCTTTTTTCTTTATTCTGGTTCTGCTTTCACTTTCTAAGATTCTTACTTTGTTTCAATATTTCTTTAGTGTTATATCCACACAAGTTCATTCAGAAACAGGATGCTTTCCCTTTTGTTTGAGCTCAAGTTTTTGTCAAAAGGTGGCACTCTCCATTATACAAAGACTTCACCTTTTTCCTCTATTTTTTTGTTTAGGGTTTTTCGAACCTCAATATTCCAGCACAGTCCAATCTCCAATTTGTAAACTTCATTATTATTATTTTTGACAATCTTAAGTCCAGCTTTATTTTATGCCTGTTTATTGCCAAAACATTTTAATCCAATTTAGTTAAATCTTTAGTTCCGGCTTCTTCCTTTCCCGGTTCAAAGCCCCGCTTAGCTGTCAAAAATATTTTCTTATTTTTTTTTCTGTCCCTTTGTAATTTCGCCGCTCACTTTTCTTTTCTTAAAAATTTCATGTTACTTTAATCCCGGGGTACTTTTGTTTAGTTGTATTGCCCAGTTGCCCTGGTTCAGATGTTATCCACCTCTTTCTTCCCTCCTGCACAAAGCTTAATCCAGCTGAGTCCTCCTCTTCAGGGTGGCCATTTTAAACCACCGCTGCAGTCGTCTTCGAGGGGTGGGGGGAAAGATCAAGCCCAGGAGGTGAGATGCAGCTCCCCTCAACCTGGCTTGCGGCTTCCCCTTACTCCGCCGCCCCTCCAAGGCAGCTTCAGCCCCTAATCGTAATGATCGGGGCTCTCCAACGAAAGAGCACGGACCATAGCCACAGAGAGTCGCGATCTACGGTCCATCAGCAAGGAGGCTCTGCTGTCATTTTTGTGGTCATGTGGCCAACATGATGTCACAGAATGCTGTTACTTTCCCACCGTAGTGGTACCTATTTATCTACTTGCATTTGTATGTATTTGTATTTTGTATTTATTTGTATGTATTTGTAGTTATTTATTTATTTAGTCATGTTTGTGTAGAGTGTAGTATATATTGGAGGTGGTGATCCTTTGAGAGCTGTATGCAACAAAATTTCATTTTAATGCATGCCTATTAGTTTACATTCAAAGTGACAATAAAGTTATTCTAAGTCTAAGTCTTGCATGCTTTTAAACTGCTAGGTTGGCAGGAGCCAGAGCAAGGACAGGAGCTCATCCCATCATGATCAAGTTCGAACATGGGCTGCCAGCTGTCCAGCTGAGCCACTGCGCCACCCGAATTTTAAATGCCTTGATTTATACAGTATAAAGACAGCTGCCCAGTAGTGGCATGGCAGCTTTGCCTGTATGGTGTAGAAAGCAATCACACGCATAGGGATACCAATAGCAAGTATGACCACGTGGGCACAGCCAGTCTTGATCTGATACATGGCTAGACATGTGTGTCAAATATCCTATGGAAGTCTGTTGAATTAGAATCACAGGATCCAATGTTTCAGTGGCTATATATAAATTTCCTGCCATCTTCCCATTCCACAATGCAAGATAAATGCAAGGAAATTGGCCAGTATAGAAACATTTGATAGCCTTCTTAAGGCAGCAGCTGCCGGATTCACATATCTAAGGAGAATCTCAGAGGAAAAGGATAAAGGAAAGCCTCTAAGAATAGGAGGAAGTACAAGAAAAGGAATCCTCCTGGGTTGAGGGTGGAAAGAAGAAATGACAATACAGTACCTGATTTCCACATCCCCCAGGTTAAACCAACATTGTGCTTAAAAAGTGACAATGTGCCCCACCTTTATAAACGCAACTGTGTCAGGCATACGTAGGTATGAGGTGATGAGATTAAGGCAGGGGTGAGGAACCTGTGGCCCCCAAACTCCCTTTGCGCAATGTAGCTTTCTGACTGTGGCTGCTGAAAACTGGTAGCATAATTTCCTGCCTTTTGAAGTGGGAAATGGATGCAAACAGTTGCCTCACATAGGCAGATCATAGCTAAAAAGAATAAAATCTCTAAAACTCCTTCCAAGATCTTGGCACTTGTGTAATTTGACCCCATCCACTTAGGACCCTTCACTTTTCTCTCCCAAACTGTTAAGTGTGACTTTGGTCCCTTTGACAAATTAAAATCGGCCTCTTCTTGGAACGGTGCCCAAGATATCATGGAAAAGATGATTTAGGAGGAGAGATTTGAAAGAATTAAGAAAAGGGTCCTCAAAGAAGCATTCTTAAAGATAGTTCCAGAGGCTGCAAAGGGAGGGAAATTGACCCCCAAAATTTCTGTTGCTAAGCAAGATAGCTGTTAAGTGAATTTTGCCCCATTTTACAACCTTTCTTGTCATGGTTGTTGCCATCATAAATATGAGTCAGTTGTCAAGCCTCTGAATTTTGATCACGTGACCATGGAGATGCTGCAATGGTCATAAGTGTGAAAAACAGTCATAGGTCACTTTTCTCAGTTCTGTTGTAACTTCAAATGGTCACTAAATGAATTTTGTTGTAAACTGAAGACTACCTTTATGTTCTGTCTCACCTGTGACCACGAGGTGAGAGTCCAAATTTCCAAAGGAATATAAATAAACAGACAGGACCAGGAATGACAGAGTTAAATTCCTTTGGCTGGAGAAGTCCTTGGCAGTCTTCCAAAAGCTGCCTACCAAGTCCAATAACAAGACAAGACCATAAATCAAAGGCAAAAGCCGCACAGAGAATTTGTCAAAGCTTCTATTCCAAATAAACAAATTGTCCCGGAACGAGGATTCAGAGCTAACACGCCCTCTTTTATTTCCTGAGTGGCGTGTCAGTCTCTCAAGTCAGTCCCTGATTTGACATTTCCTTTTACGTTGTATTTCACACTTCTGCCTGCGTCTTTGCCTTGCATCAAACCAGCATTCCTCGGCTTGATCCTCAGCCAATGACTCCGGCACTCTCTCCTGATTATCTGCTGACACCTGAGGCACAACCAGGGAGGAAGGTCCTGGGGAGGAAGATGATTCCGAATCTTCCAGCAAAGCAGGCTCAAACCTCAGAGCCAAATCCTCCTCTTCCTCCTGACTCACGTCTGTGTCTCTCAGCAAAGCAGGCTCAAACCTCAAGGCCAAATCCTCCTCATCCTCATTACTCGAGCCTGTGTCTTCTAACAGAGCAGGCTCAAACCTCCGAGTCACAACACCTATATAACTTTAGGGAGACACCTTCAGGTAGTCCTAGACTTATGATCACAATTAAGCCCAGAATTTATGTTGCTAAATGAGAAATTTATTAAGTGAGTTTTGCCTCATTTTATGACTTTCCTTGGCACATTTGTTAAGTGAATCACTGCAGTTGTTAAATTAGTAACATGCTTGTTAAGTGAATCTGGCTTCCCCATTGACTTTGCTTGTCAGAAGGTTGCGAAAGGTGATCACATGACCCCAGGATGCTGCAACAGTCATAGATGTGACCTGATTGCCAAACCTTCTAATGTAAATCACATGACCATGGGTGCTGCAAGATCATAAGTGTGAAAAAAGGTCATGTCACTTTTTTCAGTGTCGTAACGGTCACTAAATGAACTGTTGTAAATCAAGGACTACCTGCATTTACAGCATTTTGCACCTCTTGATTCTGTTTCTGCTAGTGTGAAAATAGGAACTGAAGTACAGATATTCTAACCCTTTACTTTTTGTAAGCCTATTCCTTATGCTGTTTTCTCTGGATTTTATCACAGTTAAACAACTCGAAATGTTTACTTGCTCAATGGAAGAGAAAGAGAGGGCCATCATCTATCTTCAGTTAATGCACTTGTAGGCGTAACATTTGTACTATTCCTGGATAATCTCCATGTTTGTGATCACATGACATTTTCCTTGTTTAGCAACTGAAGTGACTGATTTCTGGCTTAGAAATAATGCAACTAAAGCCATTATGAGGTTCATTTTCCATATTGTAGGAATTGCATGGAACTTGGAGGTTGGCCATATTCCCATTGTTGGGAATTTCAGACTTCTGGATACTGAGCCATAGTATTATGACATATTGTTATTGTTCATCACTGAATATAGAGGACATCACTTTAAGAATAGCACTAGCACTTAGATTTATATACCACTTCATAGTGCTTTACAGCCCTTTTCAACTGGTTTACAGAGTCAGCATATTACCCCTAGCAACCTGGGTCTTCATTTTACTAACCTCGGAAGGATGGAAGGCTGAGTCAACCTTGAGCCGGTAAGGATTGAACTTCTGGCAGTGAGCAGAGTCAACCTGCAATACTGCATTCTAACCAGTGGTGGGATTCAAACTTTTTTTACTACCAGTTCTGTGGGCATGGCATGGCTTGGTGGGTGTGGCTTGGTGGGCATGGCAGGGGAAAGATACTATAAAATCTCCATTCCCTCCCCACTCCTGAGGGAAGGTTATCACTGGTTCTCTGAACTACTCAAAATTTCCGCTACCGGTTCTCCAGAACTGGTCAGAACCTGCTGAATACCACCTCTGATTCTAACCACTGTGCTACCATTGCTCATAAGAATGTAAATGTCTTGTATATTAGACTTATGACCCATATGATGTATTCGCATAATATGTCTTATCAAATAATACTTATATATAAGTATATAAGTTCCAATAACATGATAATTCATAAAGTAACCAAATAAGTTAGATCTTCACAATGTAAGAGTCCACAAAAGCAGCATCCAAGGCTAACATTATTAGTATGCCCAACTGTGTGTCTACTAAGGCAGGGGTCCCCAACCACGGTCCGCGGACGATACCGTCCTGGAACAAATCCTGCCGGGCGTTGGTTTGCTGGGCGCCGCCATCTTGTTTGATGAAAAAGTGCTTCGGTGAGCTCACGGAAGCACTTTTTCATCAAAACTAGATGCGGCGCCATGATCTATATGCCGGGCCGGCATACCAGCTGATGCCGGTACCGGGCAGCGGCATAAAAAGGTTGGGGATCACTGTACTAAGGTTTTAATCACATTGGATAAAAATTGCCATAAATCTAGCATCTTATTCCTCTCACTGGCCAACCAGAAACCAATATCCCATCAGTACAGTACTTCAGTCACAGGTTCCTTCTCATTTGACAACAGTTAATAGCTATTGAGAAAACCCTTATCCTCCATGAATTTGTCTTATTCCTTTAAAGCAGCAGGCCCAACCTTTCCGGATGTGCAAACTGGAGGAACAGGTGGCGAGGGAATGGTGGGTGAACACCCGCACGCATAGCTCCATTTGCGCAAGTGGCAGAAATGTGTATCTGCCACTCACACTCAAATAGAGCTTTGTGCGTGTGCTTGTCCACAGCTTCCACAGCCTGGTTCCGAATGGGCTGTTGCCCGGTACTGGGCTACAGCCCAGGGGTTAGGGACCCCTTCTTTAAAGTCATCTATGCTCAGTTATTGCCTCATGTTGCGGCAGGAAACCCACATTGGTTTAGCTATATGTTATTTACAACTATTCCTGTTTTTTGTATCTTCAATCATTAACTAAACCAAAGTTCTACTAGTGTGGGAAAAGGAGATAAAACTACTTTTGTGTCCTTCATTTTTTATTATAAGAGCCTTGCGGATGACCTAATATCCTTCTAGCCCCTTGACCTTTTTGTGCGCCATGATGAAGTTTACTCTTGCTAGTTTCCATAGCATGAAAACACACTAGCCAAAATCACAAGTTTAACAGCAAAGAGAATCAAAAGGAAAGTCCCAATTATGCTGCCAGCTCTATTGATCAACATTGGAAGGTCTATGTTCTGTTAAGGTACGCTACTGAAAAAAAGCTCCAAATCTGTTTTGTTTGTGTTGTGTATAATTTTGTCGCCTTCTATAAAAGCTCTGAAGCTGTTCTGTCCATATTGTGTGTAATGTTGCTACCTTCTCCTTTCCCTCCACCTTTAGAAACTTTTTCTCTATACTTTGTTTGGTTTTGTCCCCTAGATTCTAAATGCTACCCACAACTTCCAGCCTTCTAAGTTTCAGTCACATCATATTCTCATTTGCACAAATGCAATTTTGATTCCCAAAATAAAAGGAAAAAGAAGGCATTCTGTGCCTTCTCATTCTAAAGTGGAAGAAAGGACAAAACCCAGATCGATTTTCCATAAATAATGCCTTGACCATGAGCCGAAAATCTAGCTTTTCCAAATGTTGCTGAACTACAAGTCCCAGTATTCCTAATCACTGCACATACAAGCTTTGACTCTTGAGAACTGTGGGTCAGCACTATTTGAAATGTAAATAGTAGCTGTAAATATGTATGAAAATTGTTATCATATTGATACAATGTGTTTCATATAGGCACCTACAGTAGTTCGATACTTTGATTATACCATATTATATGAAGTGGGATCCAAGAGGAAATTGCCTATAGTGCAGAAGATGACCATCATTGCAATCACAGATGGAGGGGAGCCATGATAAGCTCCAGTTGACAGAAACAACTGAGACCTCTCCTAGACCATCCATTGTCAAATATTATTTGAGGTAACATACAAGTGTCTGGAAGAAGTGTCTCAAAGAAGTGTCTTCATGTGTAAACGAGAAATATGTATTTTTTTAAAAATTGTAAATGTCAACATAAAGTCAGTGGTCCTGTTTGCACAGTATGGTTACAAAGGTAAGAGGGAAATGGTGCTATATCAATTCTAAATCCAGCCAATTAATTCCGAAGGGTTTAGATTTGGCCACTTGTTTGGAATAAACTGTTCCTCAGAAAAGTAACTCCCCACAATTTCATGAAAACTCTGTAATTGGGACTAACCTTCTCTTCCAGTATGTGTGATTGCTATGAAGTCCAAGAAGAACTCTGAATATTTCACTGGATGAGATTTCTCTAGCCATTCCATCTTCATTCTTGTTTCAGTTTGTAACCCTCCTTCTCAGTCACACAATTCATGGAAAGGAGACAACAATCAAGCAAACATATATACCTGCTAGCAGATGTCCAATGGTAATAATTTATTATAATTTATTATACCCATACCTGCTAGCAGCTGTCCAATGGTGATAATTTATTGATTTCATTCTGTGGAGGGGAAAAAAAAGGCAGAAAGAGAAATAACAAGTTTTGGCGCAGAACTGAACAGCGGGGACAGAGAATTAATGGATACAGAACATTTCTGTCCCCAGCAACCTAAAATTAATGAGGATACCAGTGCATGTAAAATAGATGTTTGTGCAGGTAAGATTATCAACCTTGCTGTCAACCAAAACCAAGCATTTAATAGAGAGTGCCATACCATGTGCATTAATCAAACAGGTGGCAAGAAAGTAGGGGCAGGCAGGCACAACACAGGTTATGTAGACAGTAAACACAGCATCAGACATAAAGATCTCAAGTGTCTATATACAAATGCACAAAGTCTGGGGAACAAACAGGGTGAACTAGAACTACAAGTACATGAAGATAGGTACGATATAGTTGTTATAACAGAAACTTGGTGGGATAAAACCCATGATTGGAGCATACTGGTAGAAGGAAACAAACTTTTTTTTAAAAAGCCCAGACCCCATAAAAGAGGAGGTGGAGTTGCACTGTATGTAAAGGACCACTATATTGCTACAGAAATGCATAAAACCAAAGATGAAAACCTCCTAGAATGCATATGGGTCAATATAAAAGAAAAAAAGAATGACACAGCCATAGGTGTATATTATAGGCCATCCAATCAAGCAGAAAAAATAGAAAAACATATGCAGGAAACTCACAACAATAGTACTGGGGGACCAACCTGATATCAATTGGAAAACTAATTCTGCACCAAGTGAGAAATCAAATAAGTTCCTAATCAACCTAGCTGACAATTTTGTTGTCCAAAAGGTAGAGGATGGAACTAGAGGGACAGCCATACTGGACTTAATTCTTACAAACAGAGAAGAAGTGATAGAGGGACTTGAAACTGCAGGAACCTTGGGTGAGAGTGACCATGTCATACTAAAATTCAACATAACACAAACACAAGCAATATAACATAATGACACCAGAGTCTTGAATTTTAAAAGAGCTGATTTTAATACACTCAGAGAGAACTTGGGAAAGATTCCATGGATGAAAATCCTAAAGGGGAAAACAACTCAAGAATCTTGGGAAACACTGAAAAATACGATCATAGAAGTCCAGACCAGCATAATACCACTGAGAAAGAAAAACAAGAAATCCAAGAAGAAACCAGTATGGCTGCACAACGATCTCTCTGGCAAAGTGAAAGAAAAAAAAGGACAAGTACAAAAAATGGAAAGAAGGACATACAACTAAGGCAGAATATCAGCAGATAGCAAGAATCTGCAAAGACAAAGTCAGGAAAGCAAAGGCTCAGAACGAACAAAGACTTGCAACAAAAGTCAAAGATAATAAAAAAAAGTTTCTTCCAACATATAAATAACAAGAAAAAAAATAAAGGAAACAGACAGTCCACTAAAGAGAGAAGATGGCAAGGAAGTAACAGGCAACAGAGAGAAAGCAGAACTGCTTAACTCATTCTTTGCATCGGTCTTCACTCAAAAAGAAACTATAGCTCAACCCACCAAAAACATAACTGTAAAAGACAGACCAGAAATAAAAGTTAAAATAAGCAAAAAAAATAGTAAGAGAACACCTGTCTGATCTTGATGAACACAAATCACCAGGCTTGATGGATTACATCCCAGAGTTTTAAAGGAGTTGGCAGAGATCATCTCAGAAGCACTGCACCATATCTTTCAAAAATCCTGGAGCACCGGGGAACTACCAGAGGACTGGAAAAGAGCTGATGTGGTTCCCATCTTCAAAAAAGGGGGGAAAAAGGAAACTATAGACCAATCAGCCTAACATCAATACCTGGGAAGATACTGGAAAAGATAATTAAAAAAAACCAGATCTGCCAACATCTAGAAACAAGTAAAGTAATAACTAGCAGTCAGCATGGGTTTGTTAAGAACAGATCATGCCAAACCAATCTTATTTCATTCTTCAACAAAGTGACTAAATTAGTAGACCAGTGAAATACTGTGGACATAATATATTTAGATTTCAGCAAGACATTCGACAAAGTAGACCACAACCTACTTCTTAGTAAGCTAGGAAAAAGTGGAATAGATAGCACCACCACTACATACTCAACTAGTAGTCCTTAATGGATCTAAGTCTACATGGAGGGAAGTAAGCACTGGGTGTCACAAGGTTCTGTCTTAGGCCCAGTACTCTTCAATATCTTTATTAACAACTTAGATGAGGGAATACAAGGGGAATTTACCAAATTTGCAGATGATACTAAGCTGGCAGGAATAACTAACACCCAAGAAGATAGGCTCAAGATCCAGATAGGCTCAGGATCTTGACAGACTAGAACATTGGGCCGTATCTAACAAAATGAAATTCAATATACAGAAAAGTAAAGCCCTACACTTAGGGAAGAAAAACCAAAAGTACACATATAGACTGGGTGAAACCAGGCTCAATAGCAGTAACTGTGAGAGGGATCTTGGAGTCTTAGTGGACAACCAGCTAAATATGAGCCAGCAGTGTGCAGCAGCAGCCAAAAAAGCTAATGAAATCTTAAGTTGCATTAATAGAGGGATACAATCAAGATCAAGTGAGGTACTAATACCACTCTATAAAGCCTTAGTAAGACCACACCTAGAGTACTGCATCCGATTTTGTTCACCACATTATAAAAAAGATGTTGAAACTCTAGAAAAAGTACAGAGAAGAGCAACCGGGATGATTAAGGGACTGGAGACTAAAACATATGAAGAACGGTTACAGGAACTGTGCTTGGCTAGTCTAGTGAAGAGAAGGACCAGGGGAGACATGATAGCGGTCTTCCAATATTTGAGGGGCTGCCACAGGGAGGAAGGGGTCAAGCTATTTTCTAAAGCGTCTGTAGGCCAGACAAGGAATAATGGATGGAAACTGAACAAGGAGAGATTTAACCTGGAAACAAGGAGAAACTTTCTGACAGTGAGAACAATCAACCAATGGAACAGCTTGCCCTCGGAAGTTGTGGGAGCGCCATCACTTGAGACTTTCAATAAGAGATTAGACTGCCATTTGTCAGAAATGGTGTAGGGTCTCCCACTTGGGAAAGTGGTTGAACTAGGTGACATATAAGGTCCCTTCCAACTCTGATTATCTGTTATGCATTCAGCAGATTCTGACCAGTTCTGGAGAACTGGTAGCGGAAATTTTGAGTAGTTCGGAGAACCGGCAAATATCATATCTGACTGGAGATTTTACAGTATCCTTCCTTTGCCATGCCCACCAAGCCACGCCCGTAGAACAGGTAGTAAATTTTTTTTGAATCCCACCACTGCTTTGGTGGACTTGTGAATTGAAAGCATCGTCATTAAATGACTGCCAGTGTTATCTGTGATGGTCTTTGGTGCCAGCACAGAAAGGTGTGCTGATTAGGGAAGGGACACAATAGATCAACTATGTCAGTGGGAGATTAAGACTCACTGGTGCCCTCAGCACTGACAAATCTTGGTGTCCCCCTCCTTTGTACATACTATACAAAGAAAGCCATATTCTCAACTTTATGGTGCCCCCTTTGGGCCTGGTGCCCTAAGCACGTGCTTAGTCTGCTTAATGGTTAATATACACCACTTAACTATGTGATGTAGACAGGCCAAAGGCTGTATTCACCAAGCTGGATTTTCAATTAACTCATTGTTTTGATTTGAACAATACATGGAACTTTAAACTTACTATATAGGCTGGCTTCACTTAGCACACTACCAATAAGCATAAGATGTAGCTTGTAGCAGGTCTTTACCTGCTCTGATTAAGCATTTTGTGTGACCACTGCCACATGCAGCTCAAGGTCTCAGTGCTCTTTTCTGTAATTTGCTTGCAGGGTGTCATGTTGCCTTTCCCTCTACAAAGCGAGACCTTGCTCTGGAAAGAATTGAAGCCACCCAGAGAATGCCAGCCATCTCCTGCTCAAATGACACCAGTCTGTTGCTGCAGAAAGGGCCTCCGTCAGCCCCAAATCTTGCCCAGAGTCAACATTGGAGAAACAACATTTGCATCCATAGCAGCGGCTTCTGCTGTGACATGCCATTTTCAGAAAATCCAGGGTTCCAGTTTCTCCTGGCTGAGGATTGCTAGAGGATTGCTGGCAGTCCCAATGTGGAATATTTAAAGTACTAACGGAATGCTTCAAAACTGCTTTTCATAACAGAGTGTTGATTTGAAAGTGGGAAGAACATGTTTAAGTAATCCAGACCAGTCCTCATTTAGAAGACCTTAATCTAACTGGGAACTCTCTGAGCCTTTCAAGAAATCGTTATGAACTTTGCTTGTCGAGGAAAACCTGCAAAATATTCACCCACCAAGTACAACATGCATCCTGTAGACAAGCACTGCACTGGGTAGTCCAATGGCACCATTAGGTTACGTGCATTGAAAACATTCATAAGCAAAATGTGGAATGAGCATTCAAAGTTACAATGGCACTGAAAAAAGTGACTTATGACCATTTTTCACACTTACAACTGTTGCAGCATCCCCACAGTCATGAAAGACCAGGCAAGGAGATGCATGCCTTGATGTGAGTGATATTGAGTTGGCCACGCTCAGCCAATAACATGACCACCAAGCCATGCCCACCAACTAAGCCACGCTCACAGAACCGGTTGTTAAAAAAATTGAATCCCACCCCGATGAAGATATATGGGTAGAGAAAAACATAAGTATTTTCCCCAACACACTTAACCAGGTCAAGTGATGTTCTACTGTAGCAGTAGACTGCATTAACCCAATACATTGCTTTGATTAGTGCTAGCCAATTTGGTTTTCTGTGACATAGAATATCATGTAAACTCTTTAGTTTAGGTGATGGGTTAATGTATGTACATGAGCCCACTATTAGAGTCTGTAATGGGTTCAGGCTGTTGTATGAATAAAGTCTGAAAAGCTTTGCAGCAGTGGTCAATCGTGACATTTCAAGGCAGGAAGAGGCATTCACATTTCAGTATTCTGCAAGCATCTGTAAGTAGAAAAAGCAACGAGGATGAAAAAGCTATAATGTTTTAGAGATTTTGTGGCCTTTTTCTCGCTCGCTCGTTTGGTTTGTTTCAAAGTTATTTTTCTATTGATTTTGTCACGGATGATGCATTTCAGTTGTGGTACACACATCCCAAAATGAAATATCAACCCATTCTCCTCCTTTGGAATGGCTCCAGGTAGAGATACAGTATATGAGCAGTGCTGGTGCACTTTGTCAAATTACCTCTGTAGGAGCACATTACAAAATGGAACCTTGATTCTGGGGAAAGTTAATGAGACAGTCATTATAAAGAACTCACAAGAGACGAATTTTGTTACGAACAAAATTTTTAACAAAATACCACTTTTAACAAAAAAACAAAAAAAAAAGAATCAAGTCACATCTCCAAAAATTTGATCTTGGACCATGCTGCTGTTATTATTTCATTTTCTTAATTATGCACCGCCAAACGTGTCTGTTACTTTTCTGCCATCAAGGCCTTCGCCGAATATAAATGACTCTGAAAAACTGTCTCTTGACTATTTTAACCAGTGAAAGGCATTTGGCTGCAAGCCAGCCTGAACAGTATTTTATCTCGCTCAGCTGTTTTCCAATAAACTCCTGAGCTTAGCCCTAGGACTTCAGTTTTCAGAACCCCACTTAGTAATAACAGACGAGGAACAGTAGTCTTGAGTCAGAATTTTCCTGATGGCTCTGGTGGGATTCAAATTTTTTTTTTTACTACAGGTTGTGTGGGCATTGCTTGGTGGGTGTGGCAAGGGAAAGTTACTGCAAAGTCCCATTCCCTCCCCGCCCCACTAACCTGCTTTCCAGCTCCGTTCTCCTGGGCAGGGCAACCAAAGAAGACCCAGCCAATCATCTGGGACTTGGGAGGCAGAGAATAGATGGGGGCAGGGCAAGTCAGAGGTGGGAGTTGCTGGTTCTCCGAACTACTCAAAATTTCTGCTACCACTTCTCCAGAATTTATTTTATTTTATTTATTTTATTTGTCAAGTGATTATACGATAACACATATAAGTATAAACATAGTTACGAATACATGAAATGGATACATATAAGTAAAATAAAAAAAACAATAGGACATGGACACATTGGCACATTGGTGCGCTTATGCTTGCCCCCTACAGACCTCTTAGGAAAGGGGTGAGGTCAATAGTAGACAGTCTAAGGTTAAAGTTTTTGGGGTTCGAGGAAAAAAACCACGGAGTCAGGTAGAGTATTCCAGACATTGGCCACCCTGTTGCTGTCGTATTTCTTGCAATCAAATTTGGTGCGATTAACCTTGAGTTTGTATCTATTGTTTGCTCTATTGTTGTTATGGTTGAAGCTCAAGTATTCATTGACAGGTAGGACATTGTAATATATAATTTTATGTACTATACTTAGATCGGACCGAAGGCGGTGTAGTTCTAGAATTTCTAGGTCTAGAATTTCAAGTCTGGTGGCATAAGGTATTCTGCAATAAGTAGAGGAGTGGAGAACTCTTCTTGTGACATATTTCTGAACTTTCTCAACTGTATTAATATCAGATACATAATGTGGGTTCCAGACTGATGAGCTGTATTCGAGTATTGGTCTAGCAAATGTTTTGTATGCTCTAGTTAGTAGAGTGATATTACCAGAGAAAAAGCTATGCAGGATTAGATTAACAACTCTTAATGCCTTTTTGGCTATGTAGTTACAGTGGGCTCTAGCACTTAGATCATTTGAGATGAGTACTCCAAGGTCCTTGACAGAGTTTGGATCATCAACAAGGTCTTGACTATTCAGCTTGTATTTTATTTTCTGATTTTTTTGCCAATATGTAAGACAGAGCATTTATTTGTTGAGATTTGAAGTTGCCATTCGTTTGACCATTCTGATACATAGTCAAGGTCTTTTTGAAGTGTAGCAGTATTGTCGGTGGTACTGAATAGTTTTACATCATCAGCAAAGAGAACGCAGTTGCTCTTGATATGATCACAGAGGTCATTTATGTAGAGTATGAAGAGAGTTGGTCCTAGAACACTGCCTTCGGGGACACCACTGTTGACAGGTACAGAATTTGATAGGACGCTCCCAATTTTGACCATTTGTTGTCTGTTTGACAGGAATGCTTCTGTCCAGTTATGCAGGTTTCCAGAGATACTATAAGATTTTAGTTTTAGGAGTGGTTTGTCATGTACCACTGAGTCAAAGGCTTTACAGAAGTCTCTGTAAATTGCATCTATTGCTTTGCCCTGATCGAGTTGTGTAGTCCATATGTTTTTGCAGTGTAAGAGTTGCAGATTACAGGATAGTTTTTTCCTGAAACCAAATTGTTTGTTAGAGTAGGTTCTTTGTCTCTAAGTGGAGGATAATGGATTGGTTAATAATTGATTCCATGACTTTACTGGTAACGCAGCATAAAGAGATTGGTCTGTAATTTTCAACTAGGCTGGGCTCTCCCTTTTTGAAGATGGGATGACCTAGTGACCATCGTTTTGGCAAGGAGCTGGTCCTGAAAGATTTTTCAAAGATTATGCTTAGAGGTTCGGCGATAATTGGTCAGAACCTGCTGAGTGCCACCTTTGCTCTGATGTCCCCTCTTCTTCTGCCTACATGATGGATCTAGAAGGCCACAAGGGCTTCAGGAAAAAAATCTGGGAATGATGCTGCAGGGAACAGGTAGTTCCCCAACCTGGGCCCATGTCATGTTGGCTGGATGACTTTGGTTGCAACTTAAAGTTAAACTGCAACAATTTGTAAGAGTTACATTCTGATTTTGAATAGCATACCAGACCATAGTCTAGCAAATGGATGGCGGGTGGTGGTGGTTAATTAAAATATAAATTAAATAAGACAGTAACTCTGTTTCCTAAACCTACAAGGCTCTTGTTTCAGCCCATTTTCTCAATATACACAGTGCACGGAATCCTAAACCCGCTAATAGGTTGGGCTTATACATAAGAATTAATTGAGCTTGAGAATAGTTGAATACAGCCATTAGATCCTGAACTGATACAATAAAATGTCTTGTGTGAGTACTAGGGCTGCCAGGTCTGGACTACAAATATCCAGATTACAGTTATATGGCAGCACAAATAACTGGACTAGTTCAATTAGTGAAACCAAATCTACCCTGAAGATATCAGAGGTTGGTCAGAACAAATATGAGTAAGGCCATCCAACTTTAGTGCAGATTCTGTGGAATAGCTGCTTGCTTTGTCAGTACTGTAGAGACAAAGCAGGAACAGGATGGTCAGATCCAACTGGATTGGCTGTTATCTAGAGACTAAATCCCAAGGGCTGCCAAAGGCTTTTGCCTGGCCCTTTCCCTCTATACTTTTTTCCTAAGTTGCCTGGTCCTATTATTTGACACACTGGAACAGTGTTTCTTCTCCTCAACCTTGATAACTTCAAGAAGTGTGGACTTCAACTTCCAGAATTTCCCTTGCTAGCTGAAGTCCACATACCTTTTAAGTTGCTGGGGTTGAACAGAAAAAAGAAGCCTCCTTACTTCAAGTTCATCAAAACTGAACATGTTTTCTTGTTCCATCTGACATTGTCATCACGATTTAGGCTAATATTTTCAGGTTGGAAATATAAGTGTTACCCCAATTTTGATAAACTAAGATTAAACCCTACCTTGTCTCTCTGCTTTTGTAACCCTTACAGCATTCCATTGCAGAATTGCCATCACTCTTGGCTGGCAATATGGGCACTAACTATCCATTTAAGGCTCCCTGCTCTACCTGATTTTTAAAGAATGTTTTAATTAGGAAATAAGCAAATAAGCTCACAATGCAGCAAAAATCCAATGCAATTGTACTTTCAGGTTCCATTGTACTGTTGCTGGGAAAGTATCCTCTGTGAATTACCGTCAGCCTTCTGCACACATAGGTTTGGGGATGCTGTCCATCCTAATAGCTGTTTTTAGAACAAACTATATATAAGTATGTCCTCTAAATGCCCTTGAAATTCCCAAGGTGTCCTTACCCCTAAACTGTGTATACAGCCTTAGGAGCAGAGTGAAACCAGGAAATTGGACGTCAAGCAGTCTGAATGTATGCAATTATTTTGGCCTTCTGCACGACAAAAACCAAAGTTTTATCTTCATATTTAATAGGATTTTCATCATGGAAGAGAAATAGCCTCTTCCCTAAAGATTAGGCAAGGGGGCATAAAAGACTGATGGGACTTCCCACAAAGGAAGATGCGCAATCAATAGGATCTCCCCATGACCCTTTTCTGAAAAGAAAACATGATTCATAACCACCCCCTGGGACTCTTGCAGCTGGAACCAAATGATGTTTTGGAGTGCACAACACAGGGGTATTTTTAGCTCCATAGCTAAAACTGCAGGGCAGCAGTAAAACAGAGAGGGCAGTAACCCCCACTGTGTTGTAATCACAAGCTAAAATTAGAAGAAGATGCAGAGCTGTCTCATACAAAGATTCTTCTCCCCCCAACTTTTTGTTGCAAGCAAAATACCATCAGCCCTAAAGTTGTGGCTATGGAGGAAAAGCGTACAACTTTCCTAACAGCTTTGGGCACTTTAAGCAGTGGGAAATTGCATCTTTCAAGTGGCAGAAGGTTCAACATCTAGAATATGTTTGTTCCAGCGCTCATTATTCCTATCTATTATCATAGCATCTCAACTTCCCAGCTAAACTCCAATGGGCTACTTCAAGAAGGGATCTCCTTGTTTCACACAGACCAAAATAATTTGCTACAATCATCATCTTCTGTGCAGCCACAGAAAACCAACACTACAAATAGAATCCCACATCAGCAACTCTTCAGAATTGCATCTCCTGCCTTTGGCGATGCTCCATTGAGAGCATGTCCTTGAAGGCATTTGCAGATACTGTCATTCCTCAAGTGAAAGCCTGGCAGCCAAGATCTACTTGTAGGAAATGGAGTAGAGCAGTGTTTCTCAGCCTTGGCGGCTTTAAGATACATGGACTTCAATTCCCAGAATTCCCCTGACAGCATGTGGTGTCCTTTAAGTGAGTTAAACTGCAGTTACAATAGCCGAGTATCTTATTTTATAGCAGGCCACTGAAGTCAAGATGGCAGCCATGACAGTGCAGTTGAAGCTCTGCCTAGTTCAGAGGTGTCAAACTCACGTCATCACAGTGGCATCACATGACGTATCTGGACTTTTTTCCCCTTTGCTAAATTGGTCGTGGGCATAGCCAGCACGTGATGCATCCGGCCCGTGGGTCACAAGTTTGACAGCCCTGGCCTAGTTTTATGTGCATTTATGTGCTTTGATTAGTCTGTTGTGGCTGCCATTTTGACTTTTTTGACCACACCTTGCAGACACTTTAATTCATTTTTGGGAAGCTGTCTAGGGAATTCTGGGAGTTGGTCCACATATCTTAAAGCCACCAAGGTTGAGAGAAACATTAGAGTAGAGCTAAATATATTCACGACACACACTGAACCATCCCTAGGGAGTGCTAACACTCAAATCATGGTCTGGGTCCTGGTGGCTTTCACATTTAGAAATGAATCCTCGGCTCTGCCATTACTGCCCTGCCCCATAAGTCACCTAATTTCTATCCATGGAAACAAGATGAATAATGGGGGATTTTTGTTCTGCCCCAAATCTGTAGCTGATACATTGCATTTGCTTTTTAGTCCTACATTTTATGCATGCCTATAAGCCCTTTTGATCTTTTCACTGTATCACAGTAAGATTCCAAAACAGAGGCTGAAATTAGAGGATGATACTAAGCATGAAGGCTCCAGCCTCTATATTACTTGCTGTTAGTCTTGGTGACACTTTTTAAATTTTTATTTATTATAAAATTTACATCCTCTCTTCAAAAAATATTTTTGAAGCATAGCTCATTTCCCATAACTTGGTCTCCCAGCCTGATAATATAATATAAATGTCAGTTTATATTCTTACTACGGCAGGACCTGTTTTGTTTTTTTTAATTGGCAACTCCATAAAAGAAACCTCTCCTTTAGGACAGCTCTGATTTTCCATGACATGTACAGTGCAGAGCAGAGCAGTATCCCTTCCCTTCCTACAGAAGATAAAGTGTCTCTCTTGTGAGATTATCCTGCCAAAGAGGCCATGAGAAATGCTACAGGGAGAAATGGAAAATGTGAGCCGGCTTGTGGAAGAAGAGAGCACCAGCTACCAGACATCCTCACAGCAACCCCAGAAAGAGAGAACCAGCTGGCCATCTTCTTAACAGCAGATCAGAGTGAGGAAAAAGAAACTCTTTTTCCATGCCAAAACAATTAAGCTCTTTTTCACACCTCTGCCACCTTTCTCATTACTTCATTCTGTGGAGGAGGCAGGGAGGGCACATTGGGAGAAGAAGGCCTACTTTAAAAGGCTTAATTCCCATACAAACCTGGACACACTGATTTGGATCGAGTGGGGAACCTTGTTAACAGAGGATCTGTACCTTCTGTTTTCCATCTCTGGTAATTACTTTCCACGTCACCAACTCCAAATAACTGAAACCTCCTGGCCTGCTGCTTTAGATGGCCTCCAACAGCACCTCATATGGCACACATTGGTCCAAATAGGTCAGAGGTGCTTTGTTAATTTGCCTCCTCAATGTGAACGAATAGGGGTGGTGGTCACAAAATGAATAGCTTGTTGAATAAATACGATCTAGATGACATGAATAATTTAATAAGAGATTGGTATCCTTTCAAACTAACCTCCCTTCTACTTTCACAATTTCTCCCAAGCAGCTTCAAGAACTCATGCTGGTCAATATAATTCTTGCCTATCTTGAGTCTCAGGTTGCTTTTCAAAGCTAGGAGGAAATTTAAAAAGCAAGAGGAGGGAAGCAGACACAATTGTGAATGACATAAAATAATAAGCAAGACTTTTTTTGTTCTTATTCAGTGGCTGGGCAAAGAGTTTGTACAAGCAAAATGAGAGCTGAAACCTACAGAAATAACATTTAGCTCTTCCCAGCTTCTGAAATGATAGAACATAGTCACCCTTTAGACAATGGTCATTAGCAGAGACATTTCCTGGGGTCAAGTTGTAGGTTGAATGAATTTGGGAAGAGATGAAAATTGTTACTTTGGGATGGATGGATGGAAGTAAGGAAGGAAGGCCAGTGGTGGGATTCAATTTTTGTTTTACTACCGGTTCTGTGGGCGTGGCTTGGTGGGCATGGTGCGGCTTGGTGGGCGTGGCAGGGGAAGGTTACTGCAAAATCCCCATTCCCTCCCCACCCCACTAGCCTGCTTTCCAGCTCTGTTCTCCTGTGCAGGGCAACAAAAGAAGACCCAGCCAATCAGCTGGGACTCAATGGGAGGCAGAGAAGAGATGGGGGCAGGGCCGGTCACAGGTGGGATTTGCCGATTCTCCGAACTACTCAAAATTTCCACTACCAGTTCTCCAGAACTGGTCAGAACCTGCTGAATACCACCTCTGAGGAAGGCCTTTTCTTTTTTTCTTTTTGGAGCATTTAAAGCATGTTTGAGCATGATGATTCTTCCTTGCTTTGTTTTCTTAAAATTTTTCCCCTGTCCTGCCAAATAAGATGCTAAAAATAGGGGCTCAAGCAGGAATATGTCTTACTCTATAAGCTAAATGCAAAGTATGTCTTCCTCTAGCCTTCACTTTTATCTGAGGTAATTGGAGATTAACCTCTTTTCCACCCGTAGCTAGTGAAAATCTGTCCTTTGTTTACTTATCAGGAAAGCTGGAATCCTGGTCAGCAATAACAAAATAATTTGCCAACATTTGTACAAAAGATGCTACGGCATCCTATTCTTCTGTGCAGTTCTGCAAAATCCTTTTCACTCTGGACAAAAAAACCCTATCTTCCTATCCTTACTGTTCAGACTTGAGTTGTCCATTGAAATTAAATGCAGGAGTATAATTAAACTGTGGGACTTACTGGTAAAGGCAGCCAATCTGGGTAGTTTTAAAAAAGGACTGAACAAATTCATTCAGTATCAGGCTATTAGTGTCTACTAATATTCATTTTAGAATTTCCCGAATCATGGGTAACACACTTTAAACATTGGTTTGCTGGGAAACTACAGTGGATGGATGCTATAATTATCCTCTAGACTTGAATGCTCTCCCTATGCATCTAGTTGGCCACTGTGTGATACCGAATGTATTTATTTATTTAAAACTTTTATATAACTCATCTTAGAAACAACTCTGGGCAGCTCCCAATCCAAACAACCTATAAATCATATTAAAACTATAAAACTAAACAGTTTTAAACGTTAGGATATTAAAAAAAAGAACACAGACTTAATGCCAGGTCAACCTTCTTTTGTGCAATTATCCAATGTCTCCCCAGCGCTTGGTAGAAAAGCCAAGCTTCAAGGCTTTATGGAAGGCTAAGAGGTCTTCCAAACTTAAAGGGGATAGTATTTTATAGGGCAGGGGCTGCCACAGAAATGCATGCTTCCTAGCTTCCATCAGATGGCAATATTTACAGGAAGAGACTAGGAGCATGCCCATTCTATCTGATCTGGTAAGACGAATAGATGTCCTTAAGGACAGGCAGTCTCACAGATAACCTGGCCCTGTGTCGGACAGAATGCGGGACAGATGGACTTTTGGTGTTACCCAGCAGGGTTTTTCTTACCTGGAGGAATGAACTGAATATACTGAGCAACTTCCTCACTATTTAAAATGGATGAAAAATTTGCCTGGAGTGAACGCTTGGGAAGCTGGTTACTAAGCTGCTGCTATTCCAACAAGTTGCACTACTTACCAGCCAGAATTAGCAATAGTGGACAATGATTCGTAAGGAAATGATTGTTAAAGAAAACATATGAGAATAAAGTTGTTTGGAATAGTGGATGTGGGGCATTTGCACCAAGGCATGCCTATGTTTCCATGACTTAAAATTCTTCGGCAGCCAAGACATTTACAATAGTGTCTGACTCAATTGCAACACATGAGAAAATGTTGCAAAGAGATTTCTGTGACGATAGTGCTGGACTAGTGAAGTACATTGCTTTGCCCTGATAAGAATTATTCTTGCCTCATCTTGACCTCAGTTGTCACCTCTAGTTTTTCCATGTTTTCTAAACAGAGTGACTCTCCCACCCTCCTCCTTTTAAAACCAAATAGACAATTGCGAAGCGGGCAGCATTAGTTAAATGTCTATTTTTGCATTCCCTTGTTGGTCAGATGGGGAAAGTGCTGGTTGGTTAATAGGGAGTGCTAATTGTGAGGATAGCAACATTTAGGATGTCCTCAGGATGATGATGTGGAAACTGCTTCTGAGGGTGGAGGGATGAAAGCCACTGGAAGTGCTCTGGATTAATACTAACCTTAATTTCAATCTTTCTGCTTCCCAACCGTCTTTATCCATGATGGCGAACCTATGGCACGCGTGCCAAAGGTGGCACGCATAGCCCTCTCTGTGGGCACACGCATCATTGCCAGCTGGTATTCAAGGGAGCCAGAGCACCAGAATATGGCCTGGAAAACAGCCTGAAAATGGCCCCCCAAATGGCCTGGAAAACAGCCTGAAAATGGCCCCCAACAGCCAGAAAATGGCCCCCCAAATGGCCTGGAAAATAGCTTGAAAATGGCTCCAAACAGTCATTTTTGGGGCCATTTTCTGACCAAAAACGGTCTGAAAAATGGCCCCCAAAATTGCCAAAAAACGGGCATGCACACACCAGCCAGCTGGTCTTCAGGTTTCTGGTGATCTGGCATGCACATTCTGGTTTGGGCACTCGGTGCCGAAAAGGTTCGCCATGATCTATATGAATATTCACCAAGATGGGGTGGGCTGGTAAAGCCATAGGGCGTCAATGCCCAATGGCTATTTATTTAGTAAATGTGTATGCCAATCCAGTGGTGGGATTCAAATTTTTTTACTACCGGTTCTGTGGGCATGACTTGGTGGGCGTGGCAGGGGAAGGATACTGTAAAATCTCCAGTCAGAGGTGGTATTTGCCGGTTCTCTGAACTACTGAAAATTTCCGCTACCGGCTCTCCAGAACTGGTCAGAACCTGCTGAATGCCACCTCTGATGCCATCCATCTCATCCAGAGGCAACTCTAGGCAGTTTACAACCAATAAAAGCAACAAGATAAAACGTTAGAACAAGAAATATTGACATTAAAATTGACTTCAAAGTGAACAAAGATGGCAAAGGAAGGGGACAAGAGGCACATGGGGTGGAAGTGGGGTCATATCTCAGTCGGTTACCCACCTCCAGTATGACACGCCCCCATTGGGGTCCCAGGCCCATTGGCAAGAGTCAGGTCTTGAGGGCTCTTCAAAGGTTAAAAGAGTGGGAGTGAATCTCACCTCAGAGAGGCACAATGTTCCAGAGGGTGGGAGTCATGGCAGAAAAGGCTTCTGTCCTGGACCTGCCAGCCAGAATTCTTTGGGGTTTGCACTGTTTCTGCCGACTGACTGGAGCAGGCCAGTCCCATTGGGTGAGGTGGTTCCTTAGATAACCTGGACCCATGCCATGAAGGGCTTTAAAGGTAAGATCCAGCATCTTGAATTGGACCTGGAAGCAAACTGGAAACTAGTGCAGCTTATACAACAGTGGTGTAAATGGCTCACCCTAAGGGTCCTAAGAACTGTCTGCATGGCTGCATTCTGTGTCAGCTGAAGCTTCCAAATACTCTTTTAAGGGTAACCCCATGTAGAGTGTGTTGTAGCAAAGGTAGGGGAGGCTGAGTTTCTGCCTCTCTGAGTTTCTACTTCTCTTTTAGGAGAAATATTCTGCCTTTTTAGCATATCCGAAAATATGTCATTTTCCTAGGAGAGGAGTGGGTTTTAACTTCCTACACAGGGATTCCTGGTCCAGGATGCAACTGGCACACAACACAAAATTGTGTAAAGGCTTTCATAGTCATAACTGCCACTTGCTCTTTGAGCAGGGGTTGCAAGTCTAGGAAAAACCCCAAGTTGCCTACTGGGTCTATCTGAGGCTGAGCAACCCCATCCAGAATTAAATATGTTAATGTTCCAGATCCTGAAGCTCCATGCATCCAAAACCACTTAGTCCAAAGCTTGTTTCATCTTGGAACGTGAAAAGTCTTGACTTCCTACATTACCAGAGCTAGCATGAACTTTGGAACACAGAAAGCACTGGATATTATTTTTTCTAGAAAATAAATCTCATTTATTCCTATTATATTCTACCAAGGGTATATGGGAATTTCTAAATATTTTGGAAGTGAGTATTTTGCAGCAGACTGGGTTTCAGAGGGACGAGTGAGGAACAGTGGCTTTATCCTCAATCCGTATAAACCTTCTTGGTGAATACCCAATTCTAGCTTACAGACCACTAAATACAGACCACTCAATACCACAATTGAGTCCAAAATTTCTGTTGCTAAGTGAGACATTTGTTAAGTGAGTTTTGCCCCATTTTACGACCTTTCTTGCCACAGTTGTTAGAAAAACAGTCATAAGTCACTTTTTAAAGTGATGTTGTACAAAGGTGGTATTCAGCAGGTTCTGACCAGTTCTGGAGAATTGGTAGTGGAAATTTTGAGTAGTTTGGAGAACCGGCAAATCCCACCTCTGACTGGAGATTTTACAGCATCCTTCCCCTGCCACGCTCACCAAGCCACACCCACAGAACCGGTAGTAAAACAATTTGAATCCCAGCACTGATGTTGTAACTTCGAACGCTCACAAAACGAACTGTTGTAAGTCAAGGACTACCTTACAATTGCAAGAGGGTTTCTGAACCCCTCCCCGTGTTGTTTTGATTGCTTTATATTGTATTTAGAAATTGCTTCCCCTTCTGTTATCTGTTATTTCCAATTCTTTCACTTTTTTTTTCCTGCCCTTCTATTGTTTGGCCATGGCCATTTTTTTCTTGATTTTTCAGTGAGTGTCCCTAACAAATAGGCAGCTGATAAAAGAGATTAAAAAAAAACAACCCTCCTGCAATAAAGTATCCAGCCCCCTTATTTCCTGCATTCATACTCATGTTTATTCTTATACCTATTAGAAACAATTACCTATTAGTAAACGATTGACAAATAAAATAAAAGATGTTGCCAGTATGAGAAGAGTGGTGGTGGGGGTCATCTCCCTGCCCCTCCTTGTTTCAGTGCATCTGGAAAAAAAGACCACAACATGGTAATGGCCGCTTGAGGCTCCCCTTGGTCTAGCTGGCCGTTCCCTCAGAACAAGCGGCTCCCCTCCTTCTCCAGGGCAAGCCACATTCCGTGCCTTTCCCCTCCGTGTCTTCTGGGAACCTTCTGAGCACCTACGGTTCTGTTATCTCAGAACGCATGGCGCCATGCACGCCTCATCATTCCTCCCTGCTCTATGTAAGGCTCTGGCAGGAACAAGATAAGTGCCAGGATGCAGGGAGGCAAGCAGAGCATCCCTCCAAAGGGCCCCGATTGCAAGACAAAGCCAGCAAAGGCAGTGACCTAATTGTTTTCTTCCTTAATTGCTATCTGTTGCACACTGCAGGATACCCCCTGGAAAGAAGGATACAAGGGGGAGTGGAGGGGGAACGGCCCTCAACTAAGACATAAGTTCAAGCCATGCCTTCTAACACCAAGGACCCCTTGGTGGACCATACCATGTATGTTTTGTCAGCACAGAGAAATAGCAGAAGGTCCATATCCACTCATAGTTAAGGTTAAGAAGGGAGGAAGCATCATATAAATTCTAGAATAGAATAGGATAGGATAGGATAGGATAGGATAGGATAGAAAAGGAATTCTTTATTGGTCAAGTGTGATTGGCACACAAGGAATTTTTCTTGGTGCAAATGCTCTCAGTGTGCATAAAAGAAAAGATACATTAGTCAAGAATCATAAGGTGCAACACTTAATAATAATCATAGGGTACAATAAGCAATCAAATCATACAAGGAAACATATGCTGTACTAAACACTTTTCCAGAACTCTGGGCAAGTAATAATCTCATCAAATGGCATCTACAGAAAGAAAAATGTTGGACAGAGAGAGGACCATTGGTTTGAAAGAGTGGTAAAAGAGGCCATTTGTGTTAACACTCAACAGTCTTCACTCCCTAATTTACAATGGCTGCTCCAAGAAAATTCCACACTTGTAATCCAAGTGACTCTGTGGTCACAGATAAAACCCCAAGTAACCACAACGGCTCTCAGAGAGAGTTAAGACCAGTTGACTGCAAAGGGAACCCCTCCCCATCTTTCCATTTCCATTCCCACCACCTGTCAGAACCTGTCATTCCCCCTACCGCCAACTAATCTCAGCTGTCAATAACTGTCCTTCCATCTCCCACAGCATCCAAAACAACTGATGAAGCTTCCAGAATAGGAAGCGAAATGTCTTGTTTTTCCTCAAAATCAGTGCAGTTGCCTTTTCAAAATAAAAATCACTTTTGAAACAGCTGTGACCTGGATAAGTGAGAATCTTCATAGATATTACAGAAAGAAACAAGAACAACAACAAAAGGACATTAGATTGGTTCTGACCCTCCAAACCTTTTGGAAAGCACTGAAGATCTGGATGTGCTCCAGGGCATGGGGTTCAGGAGGTTGAATGGCCCATAAGATGTTATGGTCATTGGGTATTTATTGGGTCAGTTTTTGGCAATCAGGATTTTTATGTGTTTGTTGGTACTAGATTTGTATTGTTTTTAATGTGTTGTTAGTTGCTTAGAGATGCCCTTGTGAGCTGGGTGGCCGTGTAAATCAATTAAATAAATAAGACAAAATCAAAACATAAAAACCACTATCCTATCAACATCAATATGAACTTCCTCTGCACTTAGCATCTGTCTCATCCATCTAAGTAAGAGAGGCTTTTAAATAAAAGCTATCACCAAACCGATAGCCACTATCCTTCCCTAGCAGGGCAGAGAACCTACCTCCAATCACAGCATATTCCACCTGGCACATAATTCCTCACCAAGGAAAACATCAACTCAGATAACGGGAAGAGAAGGTGGTCTGTGAGGTTGCCATCATAAGGGAGACGCGGTCTCATAGGCCAACAGCCTGGAAACAAACCCTTTGCATAGGGTCACCATAAAAGAGCCAATAAGATGCTTGTCTGAAAAATATTCAATCACAGTTGACATCTGAATCCAGGCTGCCAAGCTGAAGGAGAACAAGAACTGGCTCAAGTGGTGGCCTTCTGGAATACAAATCTTCTTCCACCAACTGAATGAGCAAATTTCAACTTTTAAGAAGCCATCATAGCAACCGCTGGTAAATATTGACTCCTGGAAGGATGCAGAGATGCTTGGCATGAGTGGACAGATGTGCAACCCAGGTCTGTCATTGTGTATTGCTGGCACCAAAGTGGAGAGAGAGGGGGAACCAAGTAGCCCACTGGGATCTTTATTATGGAAACTCCAGTGATCAAAGTCACTCTGTTATAAGGATATTTCTTTCTCTTTCTTCTCACATCCCCCTTTTCCCTCATTTGAAAATAATGACTATAATAGACTTGCTGAGGGAAGCAGAAAGGTCTACCCTTCCTCTCAAGAGGCCAAAGAAGGGGACAGAAGCTTGGCCAGCACTGAGAATTTAAGTACAAAGGACTGCCTTTGGTCTCATTCCCACGATCCGCTAAACCAGATCATTTACATTACCGAGCAGCTGTGAGGGCATCACATACAAAGTCTCTTTAGTTATAATGTTGGTTTATTTTTTTTCTTGGGGCTGAGAATACTGCACAATGTCAGCCTGCTTCATTAGTTTATAGTTCAATATATTATGTGAACCCAGAAAACGAGAGATTATAATCTGTAAATATAATTCCCTAGACATTTTTTTTTAAAAAATTATAATCACAAGAACTAAGAACCTATCTATTTAAAACAAATGTTTGGTTTTCAGGTCAGCGGTTTCAATCCCAACCACTTGAAAGCAATTTAAAAATTGAATTTCTGGGCAATGTGGCATTTCTCCAATCCTGTGTCTTGGTTTGGGACATTATTATGACCCTCCCTAAGGCTGAAATTGGAAGGTGTTGCTTGACATATGAAGTGAAAAGAAATTTGTGGAAGATGAAGTGCTTGGCTGAAAGAAAATGGTTGGCTGTATGCCAAGGTCATCCTTCTACCTATATTTAAAAAACCCTTCCCTTTTCACAAACACAGACCTTTCTGTCTATCCATTCTCATTTCTGGTCATAGCGTGCAATAATTTTTTTTTAATGTAGGATCTTTCCTCTGTATGAACCTTATGTCTTGGACACCAATCTTTGCCTCTAGCCTTAACTGCTCATCTCAGCTCTTTACTTCACCAAGGAGGCTTTCTATTACCTAACAACTTAAGATACAATTGAATAATTTCTGCTACCTTTCAGGTTTATCCATGCAATGTGTGGCTGCAAAACTAGGTTTTGCATCCATGTTGCACCTGGATAGAGCTGTCTCCCAGAAATGTGGAATGAATTTAGGTCTAAAATTTTATAGGGCCTCCTAACGTTTCTGGAATAATGACAGTTCCGCTTTGGAGCGCTGGTGAGAAAATCCATTTGAAACTCTTCCAGCTCCCCCCCATCTCCTTCTTCTGGATTTATATTTGGATATATTTTTTTTGAAGGATAGCAGGAACATATTGCAGTCTCTTCATTGATGGCTCCAACGGAGTCATTGCTTGGATTCTTGAGAACCCACTGGGAATATCCCATCCTGTTCAAGGCCTCATTATGATTCATTGATCCTTCCCTGAGACCTCAGCAGTGGCAGCACCTGGCCAATCTTATGCTGGCTCAGAAACTAAGTGGGATTGGGACTAGTTAGCTCTTGGATGAGGTACCACCCGAGAATCCAAGGTTTGTAGGTTACACTGGAGACTGGAGAAAACAAAACAAAAAACACTATTGCATCAAGAGTGGTAAACTGCCAAGAAAACCACATGGCTATGCCTACAAAATCACCAGGATTAGGTCTGACTTTACTACTTCTCTAAAAGGCCAGAAAAGGCCTTTCGTGTAATAGTTCTTTGCCCTTTAATTTCTCTCTCAACCAAGCAGTATAAATTAATACAAAGAAAGCCCTTGCAAAGGGCATTTGATAACATTTGAATAGTAATTCCAATGAACTACATTAATTTCCAGTTGACCACATTAAATTTCAATTGTTTACTTCCCAGGCAGGCAAATTAAAGGTCAATCAGAGGTTCTTTATCCCCCTCTTATGTAAAATGAAATTTTTCCTCCAATAGTAAGTTCGTTCTTTTAAAATTATAATTTCTTCACACATAGCAATTTTTGTCACCAATGCTCTTCTGTGCATGTAAAAGTAACACATTAATCAGAACATGCAACAGCTGTACAGTAACTATTTGGCTGAGCGTCGTTGCATGCTCTTTTTTTCTCTTGACACACCATGATATATGGATGCACACATCTATTTTAAAGATGGTGTCGGTCCAATTTTCCTGTTCTGAAGCATACAGAGTGTCTTGCATTGCTGCACGCTTCCCAGGGCTATGCAACACAACAGTGGGAAATACCCCCTCCATCCCAGGAATGCTTTTGAAGACAGATTCAGACTATTTTTGAGAGTATTATCCATGAGCATAATAGTCCATTAACATGGCAATGTCACAATCATTCTTTCAGCAAAGTTGATAATCTATCTTGCAGATCTACTTCCAAGCTTCTCAGTCACATGAGACATTTTAGGGACTCTCTTACTTTTCCAGTAGGTCAAACTCCAGACTAAATCAAAGAAGGTGCCAAAAAATCAGTGGTCACGGTCCTGATATGTATATGTATATACATATGTATCAGGACTGTGATCACTGGTCTGTCTGTCTGTCTGTCTGTCCATCCGTCCATCCATCCACTCATCCATCCATCTTTGGAGTTATAATTACATGTTGTTTATGCTTATGTGAAAGTCAGTCCCACTAAGTTTGTTTCCACAATATGCTTAACTTGGTTACAGTACACTGAGTCACAACTCAGATGGGTTTGCATCCTTTAAATAATCAAATCTTAACCATGATTAACCCCAACCAAGTTTAGCTCGGAGTACAAATATAGCTTTGGGTGATTGATTAACTAGGTTAAGAATATGAGCCTATTCAGAAACATTGGAAGATCTTGCAGCTAAATATGAGTCTCAGTGATGGCCAGTTAATTCCTTGGCTTGTTTCATACATCACAAACTGGTTACTAATCCATTTTCAGGGATCTTCCAATGTATTGAATCCTAAACAAACAGGCTGGTTTTATAGACTGTTACTGTGACCCTTCCTCTCCATTAATAAACTGAAAACTAATAAACTAACCAGGCTCTGCATATTATGTGGAATAATTTATCTGCAACCAGTGTTTTCAAAATAGTAATTGGAAATTAGCCCAAATGCAATAATAAAATACAGCAAGATTACCTAGAATACTCCTGCATGAGTCAGAACTACCAGCAAAAATAATCCCTGAAAAAAAAACACTGTCCATCCATGAGGTTGATCCTTTCTCAGGCTTTGGATGACTATCTTCGCCCTGCTTTTAAGCAGCCCCTAATTGAAAACAGTGACTCACCAGCAGATCACATAACAGAGCTATGCTCTTACAGGACTCCAATGTGCTATATGCTCTCAGTTGCCAGCAATTTCACACTGCATAATCCATAGGTCCTGTACAAACATGGCAAACTCCAACTGAATAGGCTTAATGAATTTCATCTTTAACATAATAATATAAGAATGGCCCTGTGGGGATCATGTCAAAATGCATCTTTCAAGAAGTGTGGACTGTACTCTTACTTTGCTTTGGCCATAAAGCAGAATAGGGGCTCTGTTTATACTCCAAGGCAAGGGGGAAAGGAGAAAGATACAGCCAAATGCCTCCTTTGGTGTTAGTTTCTGGTAGCAGAAGACTGCAGGTCTTTGGTCTTTTCTCTGATCCCATGGACTGATCACTCCAAAGGATTGGAGAATTGGCAACAAATTGCTTCTCCCTCCACATCATGCCCTTCCACCAAGGATGGCAGACAAAGCAGAGAAGAAAAGGAAGCCCTTTCTCTAAGCAGGGTAGAAGTTGCCCATGGTTTAACTGAAGGGCTGTCAGCTGTTTCTGCCCAGAAACCATGGGCATCTTTCCTGCAAGGCTGCCAGAGTGAACCAAATTAATTCACGAGCTTTTATTTTAAGGATTGAATTTTGGGCCTTGAGTGAAAAGCAACTGACCCACTTGATTATTTCCAATGCTGCATCACAGTTAGGATGAGTCTCCATCATGTTTCAAGTGGGCTTCACAGGAGTTTTCACAAGTTCTGAGACTGCTCAGCATCTCTGGTTGTCTTGCTCCAAAGTTCAGGATTTAGGAAGTTAACATTTGGACAAGATAGGGCTGGAAAACCACTTCTCAGGGATGGTTCCAGTAAAACTGTATGTGGTAGAGAATTGAATTAGATTATTTTTGTAGTCCCTTTCAACTGTACAATTTTGTCTCTACCATTCAAAATATTCTGGATATGCATTTCAGATGAAACTGGCTTGTTTGGAGCAAACCATAACATCTCAAACTTCACTTTGACTTGGATTCCATCAAATCCTATGGAGATGACTGAAGAAATCTTATAAAATTATATTGGAAGAGTTCAAGCCTGTTTGTCCCAGGGAAGTGGATGGAGCTCTTGGAGATGTAGGTATGGCATTCTGTATTACAACCATGTTCCTTCCGGTTGGTCAAGACCTCCAGGGAGGGAGCATTTTACTAATTCCATGTGATGGTAAATGCCTCTTTGAAAGAGGGGTGATTATGCTGGCTGTGAAAGGTGGTTGTGCTCTCTGATCTGACCAACTTACCTCCAGTCGCAAACCTGCCCTTTCTAGGCTGAGCCTGAAACAGGGATGGTGGCAATCTAAGCCTCAGATGGGGTATTCTCTTTGATCTCTCAGTGGCCTTCAATATCTTCATCCATGGTAACCTTCTGAGTCAGTTAAGGAGTTACGAGGCATGATTTTATAGTGGATCTCCTCCTTCCTCTGTGGGTGCTTCAAGATGGTATTGGTGAAAAGAGAATGGTTGAGCCCTAGGCGTCTCCTTTGTGGATGCCTTTTCAATGTCTGCATGAAACTGTTGGGTGAGGTCATCTGCCAGTAGAGGGTGAGGTGTCATCAATATGCAGATTGGATTAGTTATGCATCTCTATTCCTGGCCATCCAAGTGAAGCTATTGAGGTCCTGCTCTAGTGTTCGGTGACTGACAGCCTGGATCAGGAAGAAGCAGCGTAACCCTGACAAGATAAAGTGGGGTCCCCTGAATCTGGGAATTAGAATATTTCCATCTTTGGTTCTTGATGGGGCAGCACTACCCCATTCAGACTCGGTGCACAATCTGGCACTTCTCCTGGACTCACAGCTCCTGTTCAAAAAGGAGACAGTGTCTATAGCCAGGAAAACTTTTACATAACTGCATCTTTTGCATCAATTGGATCCATTCTGGGAGGCCCTGGTCATGATCATTCATGCTTTAGTCACTTTTCAACTGGACTACTCTCATGCACTCTATATGGGGCTGCTCTGGAAGACTATCCAGCTTCCTTTCATCTAGAATGGAGCAGCATGGGTAGTTCTGGCCAGAGTTTGATATGCCCATGTAACGTCATGATGTATTCTAATGATTTCTGGGTATGATTCAAGTGCTGACCTTTAAAGCCCTACATAGCAAAACACTGGGATACCTGAAGGTATCATCTGCCCACCCCAGAAGCTGCCATAAGGAGGGCATGCTACAGGTTCCATTATTGAAACTTTGCTACCTTACGGGACCGAGGAAACATGCCTTTTCTAAGGCTGCAGCTGTGCTCTGAAACTGGAGTGGGCCAATTTGCCACTGGCAACTTGCTGCAGCCAACTTGCCATGGCCAACTCACCATGGGCCAACTCATGGTTGGACAATTTAACAATTCAATTTAATTATTTAAAATAAATAAAAAATATTTTAATTTTTGTCATTCACATTTCATTTTGTCCCTCCTTTTGCATCCTTTCCTTAATGATTCAATTCCACTGTTTCTTTGATATTAGTGTAATTCTTGTCCTGCAGTGAATTGGCCAAGGTAAGTTGGCTGCGGCGAATTGTCGTAGACCCCTCTGAAACAATCTCCCCTCAATAAACAAGCTTCAACTCTGCTCACCTTTATGAAAGTCATTAAAGACCTGGCTTTTTCCTCAAGCATTTTTGTCCAGCTGAATGGTGTTCCCTTTCAGTTGTTTTATTATGTTTGGCTGCCATTTTACAGTTTATATTTATACTGTATATTATGTATGCTTTAATGTTGTGTGGTTCTCTTGCTTTCTTGGTTTTTTTTTCTGTTGTATACCACTCAGAGTCAAACTGTTTGAGTTGGGCAGCCCTATAAATCCAACAGATAAATAATTTTACTCCCAGAAACTAAAAAACTGTCCCTGGAACAGTCCAGAAGGAACTTTGAGATGTGATTCAGATGGAAGTGTGATGTTTTGTTCCCATATTGACAACTTTTTAAGATACCTAATTCTTAGGTTGGAATTTACAGCAGCTACCCAATGAGTCATTTTCATCCACCTATCTAATATGACACCAATATCATTAAAGACAGCTCAGACTTCATCAGTGCATACATAGTTAGTTTGGTTGCCCCAGGGTACATAAATTTACACTTCCTTAAATTGAATTAGAGATGTGCATGCGGTTGATTGTTCACTCAATTTAAAAAGATTCTTCTGGAACACTTCACAATCACTTCTAATTTTTACCACAAAGAATAGTATGATCTGCAACCTTGGCCAGCATACTGCTTACTTCTAAGTGAAGATCCTTTAAAAACAAATAAAAAAGCAACTGGTCCCAGCAGTGATCTTTGAAGGCAGAGTTCCCCAATGTTTCTGGCTTTGTGGACGAGCAAGGAGGGGATGATTTTGTAAATGGCCGGCAAGCACATGTGTGCATGCAGGTCCATTTGCACAAGTGGCCTGCCATTCACGCAAAGTGCACACACTCACCCACTGCTTGCGCAGGTGAAGATGTGTGCATGCACTTCTGCAGCCCGATTGCAAACACCTCACAGTCCACAGGTTGAGGACCCCTGCTTTAAGGGATTCCACTACGCATCCCGCTTCACTGAGAAAACTGGCATTTTATTCCTATTCTGCTTTCTGATAAAATATTTGTAGCTCAGGGCTCTTTGAGCTTGGTTATTTTCTTGCAGACTTTTTATTACCAAACTAGGTAACATCATAATCCCCGTTAGAAGGGAATGGGGTTTGTTTCCGTTCATTTGTTCTCAGGGGTATGCCTTTTGGTGCTGGTGGGAGTGGTCTTGGTAGTTTCTTAATTGGGCTGCTGTTTACAGGTAGCCCTCAACTTATGACCACAATTGAGGCCAAAATTTGTTTTAAATGAGATATTTGTTTTGCCTGATTTTACGGCCTTTCTTGTCACAGTTGTTAAATCAATCACTGCAGTGGATAAGTTAGTAACCCAGTTGTTAAATGAATCTGGCTTCCTCATTGACTTTGCTTGTCAGAAGGTTGCAAAATGTGATCATATGACCTTGGACACAGCAACAGTCATAAATATGAATCCAGTTGCCAAGCATCTGATCACATGATTGTGGGGATGCTGCAACGTTCATAACAGTGAAAAATTGTCGTAAGTCACTTTTTTCAGTGCCATTGTAACTGTGAATGGTCAATAAATAAACTGTTGTAAGTCAAGGACTACTGTACTGTTAACTTGTTTGTCTGCATCAGTAGTTTCAACATTAGGCAAACAATCAAGAAGTAAACAACCTCCCAATGAAGGAATTACCAATTGAAACAAACTAACAGTAATGAGGACAGTATTATATAAATACCGCATTTCTCCAACAATACGGCCTCCACCAATAGGAAGGCCCAGCATGATTTCTAGGCATGAGGTGAAATTAAGCCCCACCCCCAAAATTTAGGCCTATTTAAACCATGTGTCTCCCCACCATTTCTCACATCATTCGTTAGAACTACACGAGGTGAAGAGAAATGGGGGGAAGGGCGGGGGGATGGGGAGAAAGTTTGCCTTTAGGAGTGCCCTGCAGGTAGCCTAGGCTAGAATACCCCGATAGCCGATAGAAGCTCCCCGAAGGCAGAGTCCCCAGCCGCTTCAGGGCGTGGCATGGCTGCCCGTGTCCCCTCGCCTTTAGGCAGTCTCTTTCGGGTGATGGAAGCTCCCCAAGTGCAGTCACCAGCTACTTTGATCGGCCGGTAGAAGCGGCCTCGGGGCGAGCGCACACACACACTCCCCTCACCGCGAGGCCGCTTCTACCGGCCGATTGAAGTGGCTGGTGACTGAACTTGGGGAGCTTCCATCGCCCGAAAGAGACTGCCTAAAGGTGAGGGGACACAGGCAGCCATGCCATGCCCCGAAGCGGCTGGGGACTCTGCCTTCAAGGGAGCTTTCGTCGGCCGATAGAAGCGGCCTCGCGGTGAGGGGAGTGTGTGTGTGTGCTCGTCCCGAGGCCGCTTCTCCGGCCGATCAAAATGGCTGGTGACTGAACTTGGGGAACTTCCATCGCCTGAAAGAGACTGCCTAAAGACGAGAGGACACGGGCAGCCATGCCATGCCCTGAAATGGCTGGGGACTCTGCCTTTGGGGAGCTTTTGTCGGCCGATAGAAGCAGCCTCGTGGCAAGGGGAGTGTGGGTGTGCGCTCGCCCCGAGGCCGCTTCTACCAGCCGATCAAAGTGGCTGGTGACTGCACTTGTGGAGCTTCCATTGCCCGAGACTGCCTAAAGTTGAGGGGACACGGGCAGCCATGCCACGCCCTGAAATGGCTGGGGACTCTGCCTTTGGGGAGCTTTCGTTGGCCGATAGAAGCAGCCTCGCGGCAAGGGGAGTGTGGGTGTGCGCTCGCCCGAGGCCGCTTCTACCAGCCGATCGAAGGGGCTGGTGACTGCACTTGGGGAGCTTCCATTGCCTGAGACTGCCTAAAGTTGAGGGGACACGGGCAGCCATGCCACGCCCCAAAGCAGCTGGGGACTCTGCCTTCAAGGGAGCTTTCGTCGGCCGATAGAAGCAGCCTCGCGGCGAGGAGTGCGCCTGGGTCACTCTAGGTGGGCGAGGAAATTAAGTCACCCCCGAAAAGACGGCCTAGCCATTTTTCGGGGTAAAAAAAAAAGGCCTCGCCTTATTTTGTGAGAAACACGGTATAACACTGCAATGACTCAAATAACTTTTGATGAGGGACTTTGTTAGTTTTTTTTTTTTAAATTCAAGTTGCAATGTTGACAAGATCATTTTCATCCACTTATCCACTGATATCTCCCTTTGGATCCCTTTTTTAAAAAAATGTGTCAGTTCTTGTTCTCTGGCACCAAAACTAAATTTAGTAACAAGTTCCATATTTTGCCCAAATATTTTATATTTGAATTCTTTTAAGAATTCTTGGGTAGATGCCACCAGGACCTGAAGACTGAGTAGTTTCTCAAGATTTCTGCCTGGTGTTACCTCAGTTTGCTATTTTTGTTTCTATAAACACTCAAAGAATTTACAGTAATTAAATATTAAGACCATAAGAAGAATGAATCTGAGGGTGATTCAATGGTCTAAAATTATATTCCTATTCAACAACTTTTAAATCTGAGGGAACCAGAAAGCAATGATTGTATATAATTCTACTCCTCTGGTCCTTTTCCTCCTCATTTTTCCCTTTGCTTTACCCCCCTTTTTTTTTTTTTGCCAAGTTTGTATTCCAATTTGTTCTCTTCTTTAAGACAAGCTTTCCACTTCCTGAAAGAAAACTCTTATCTTTTACGGTTTCCTGAGCACTATTAGCCATGCTGGCCTCTTCCTGAATTTGGTTGACCCTTTCTTCCTCTGTAGAGTAAACTTTAAAGAACCACCTGGTGCTGTGAATAGATTTAGCCCCTTTTTTACTTTTCTTTCAATCTTATTGACCTTTAGCTTTGCATATAAGGGTTCATAGTCATCCTAACCTTCCCTAGTCATCCCAATGCACTAAACTAGGCAAAATTGAGTTGCAGAGTTTAGTGTGTTGTCGGATCCCAGCCGTTGCATTACCATCTTGTGTGAAATGGGCTATTATTAAATCATAACTTGATTTATTTTTAGCAGAGCAAGTTAAGTGAGCCCAGCAACTCTGTTCTGCGAACCTCGATTTTGGGTTAAGGTGCTTGGGGGGGGTGGGAACCAAGCAATGCCTACCTCTTAGTTTGAATGACTCAAATAAACCATTTTCTGGAATCACACAACACATGGAACATAAATTAACCGAATTAGTTTGATATCCACAAGATAACTTAGTCAACCCTGGCGTGTTGTGTGAATGCCGGGGCAATGCCTTTACCTCACCTGGCCAGACATTGGGGGGAACGAAGCCTACAACCTTACTGGGGGAATGTTTTGATTCCTTGCCGGCGCCTCAGAAAGGATCGAGGCGGCCACTCCTTCCGCAGCCACCAGCTCGGCCCCCGCCTCAAACACGGACGGTCTCCCCTCCTCTCCAGCTCCTCCTCCGAAGGGGCGGTCTGCGCAGGCAGGGGGAAATAGCCGGGCAGCACCCTTTGCTCGGTGTATTCCTGCCCGGCCCCCATCAGCCCCTGGAAACCTTCCTTTTGCACCCTCCCACCTGCTCCTTCCGCCCAGTCCACCCGCCTATAAAAAGAGAGGTTGGCGCTGGCAAAAAGAGACGGTGAAGGAAGCGACCGGGGCCGCTTCAGTACTGCTGAAAGCGGGCATCGCGTTTTAAAGGACGCTCGGGTTAAACCGGCCGGGACCTTTCCTCTTTGGACGAGGACACGGGCTTTTTCCGGACTAACCGGGGGGCGGGAGACCCACTTGCCGGGCCGCCATGGAGGTGAGCGCGGCGCGGACGTCGTCGAGCGACATCGCGGACCTGAACAGCCAAGACGCCCAGACGGTGTGCGAAGCGCTGGGCCGCTACGAAGAAACGCTTCGCGGCGCGGTGAAGGAGATCCACGTGGATATCCAGGTCTTTAAGAACGGCGTGGACCGACAGGTGGCCGAAGTGCTGCGCTTGGCCAACCCGCTGGCCAGCACCGTAGCCGAGCTCCAGCAAGAGAACCAGCAGTTGCGGGCGCAGGTCGAGCATTTAAGTCAGCAGGTGGAGATCCTCAGCCGGGCAGCCGGACTCCCGGATATCTCCAAGCCGGCATCTCCGACGGCGTTCGCGGCATCGCCGAAGTTGGGAAGCGGCGGCGGCGGCAGCAGCAGCAGCCGCTTTGCCAGCCACGCTAGACTGTCCCTTGCCAGCAAGAGTCAGGTAACCGTGTGGCAGGAGCGGAAAAGCGCCGTCCGTGAGAGAGCTGCGTGCAGAAATAACTTGGATCTCCTAAGACAGGGCTCTCCAACTTTGGGCACTTTAAGCCTGGAGGACTTCAACTCCCAGAATTCCCCAGCCAGCAAAGCTGGCTGGGGAATTCTGGGAGTTGAAGTCCTCCAGGCTTAAAGTGCCCAAAGTTGGAGAGCCCTGTCCTAAGGGATCCCTGGCGCGCTGTTGAGCCAACCGGTCGCCCTCGGCCCTTCTGCCCCCCCGAGCTTTGGTCAGATCTATGGCTTTTCTCTTGCATTCCCCCGACCTCCAGCGCCCCCTTCCCTCCTTTCCCTTCCCTGTTGAGATGATTCCCCTCCTCGGTGCGATTGAACTTCTGCTTTGCCAGCTCCACCCCAGAAGGTCGCAGATAGGAAGAAGAGGCTCTCGGACGCTCCGTCGGGGAACGTCCCGCGCTGCGCGAAGATGCCCCGCCCTCTCCCCGAATCTGGACCTTTCAATACTAACCGAACTTCCAGGACGGAGCGGTGGAAGTTTTTTCTGGAGAAGCCCTTAGGGCTAACGCTTTCTGCTATTGGATCGGTTCTCTTGGGAATCCTTTTGGGTTCCGTGCTGGGGCGGATGTTTGTATGTGTATGGAATCTGCGCGGGTGTTTTGTTGCGGGGCGGGGATTGCGGGCAATTCCTTTTGGCGCCCCCCTCCCCTCTCCCCCGGTTTTGAGGGGTGGGAGCGCTCCCTGCGAGCGCAACTTCTTGCGCATGACTGAAACTGCGTTAAGCTGCGATCTGGTGGCTGCTAGGCGGGGCGATCCCTGTGCTAGGAATTTGGGGAAATTAGAAGGGCGCAGGTCGCCTTGCCGTCGCCCAAGCAAAAAGAAGCCATCCTTCTTAATCAAGCAGCTTATCTTTGAAATAAAGCAGGATTTTATTTCGGGTCAGGCTTTCCTAAGCACAGACTTGATTTCATCACACTAATCTCAAACTTCGGACACAGGTAAAGTGTGCTTTTAAGCGTGATCATAATATATCCTCCTGGCTTGGAAAGTTTTTCGAGACATGATCCTTCCGTAAAAGAATTGGAACCTCTGTTGAAGGAGAGCTGTTCAGCCAGGAGAAGGGACAATAAGAAGCAATGGAAACTTTCCCTTTAAGCCTCTAAAGAGCTTTCCTGTACTAAACGAACAGATTTGCTTCGTGTTTCGGAACCAGAGAGTTCATATTACAGGGAAGGGGTTTATATGAGGGCTGTGCTAATCACAAAACCTTTGGGCTTTCAATAAAATGTGTTAGTCTGAAAAGATGCCACTGGATTCTTTCTGAAATAAGCCGATCCTACTAACTGATACAATCTGTTTGAGAATGGAGCAGAATGCTTTGTTTCATGCTGTAGGTTTGTGGTTCAGTGTGTTGTAGAAATCCAGTAGGTTGTGTGAATCAGGCTTAAGGTGCTTTATTTGTTTGGGCCTAATATGCTTTATGAATATGCCGACCAGGATCATGTCTTATTAACCAGGTATGTTATATCAACTCAGCCACACTTTTGTACCATGGTGATTCATTCGCTAGGATCTTTTAAAGATGAGTCCAGGTGCCAGGAGGACAGAGTGTTTTATGTGGGAGGGAGCTAATTACACATGACCTTTGAGAGAGTCTCCAACTCTGATTCTTCTGTGGTTGTGTGAATCATGGTTTTCTTCTTTTTCTCCCACAATCCTCCTGGACATTTCCATGTGACTGGAACAGCTGCCTCCTTTTTCTGTTTTAGCCTGTTGCCCAGAGATATTTGAGGTAAAGCAGTTGTGTAGACATCTGTCCAATGTAGACTTGGCCTCTATCTGTTGTACTTCACATAATAGATAGAATAGAATAGAATTCTTTATTGGCCAAGTGTGATTGGACACACAAGGAATTTGTCTCTGTGCAAATGCTCTCAGTGTACATAAAAGAAAAGATACATTCGTCAAGAGTCAAGAATCATCAGGTACCAACACTTCATAATAGTCATAGGGTACAAAAAGCAATCAAATCATACTAGGAAACAGTCAATAAAAATCGTTAGGATACAAGCAATGAAGTTACACTCATACAGTCATAAACCGGAGGAGATGGGTGAAAGGAAGGATGAGAGGATTAATAGTAATAGTAGTGCAGACTTAATAAATAGTTTGACAGTGTTGAGGGAATTATTTGTTTAGCAGAGTGATGGTGTTGGGGAAAAAACTGTTCTTTTGTGTAGTTGTTCTGCTCCATCACTAATTCCCTTTTTTCCATCTCAATAGATGCTTCAGACAAGCTCCTTTCTCTCAGATTTTCAGACTGTGAGTTGTTTGGTTGTCCACGATATCCTCAGAAGTCTTCTTCAGCATTAAAGTTAAAAAAACATCAATTCTCTTCCTATCCTGCTTCTTCAAAATATAACCCGGAGACTTAAAACCAGGCTAGGTAGTTTTTGGTAGTTTGAGAATTACCCTTAACTTGCTTTGAAGGGGCAAAGGCTACAATAGATTTTGTGGTAATATAAAGTGGGAAGGGAAACAATTTTCTTCCCCTCTCATCTTTCCCTGGTGACTGAGGTTCAGTTTCCTTTTAAAGTAGGATAAATCTACATGAGATTTTAGAAACCATTTTCCATGTGTTTTGTGAATTGCTCTACAGTATCTGGAGAACAGTGGGAAGGTTCTTCTGGTGCCAAAAATAACATTCAGTCTTGTATCTTAGATTGTTTACCTCTACTTTAAGAGCTGTCTGAAAAGAGCAAGGGACTTGCACCATTACGTCTCCTACATACCACTTTTCAAAAATGGAAAAATATTGTCTGCTTGAGTGCTTTGTCCACACCTGTCAGCCTGAGGGTAACTTACCACATACTGGACTGTGTTTGTACAACACACCCAACCCAGTTTCTAAAGGAGCCCATTTGGGGGGGGGGGTTGAAATATATTTTTCAACCATAAACTATCTCAAATATCTGCATTTGCACAACACGCTAAGGTATGAAAACATTAACCAAGTTTTATACATTATATAAATGTAGCCATTAGGTCTTCTAATGACCTGGTTAAGTATGCTGTACTGTATAAACACAGCAAAGATGTCTCTTTGCATAGATCTGCCTTGCAAATAATTCTCTCAGTTAAATGCCAGGGGTTGAATTGGAGGTCATGATTATGATAGGTAAAAGACAAGTACGCTCCAAGTAATTTTTCTGTGTCTTTTTTAATTGTACTCCAGGATACAACATAATGTATATACTGTTTGGGCTGATGATGGCAGATGTAATAATTGGAAAGAGCTTTGGACTTGAACCATAAACTATCAGTCATTTCTTTAGCCTGTAAATAGAAGAATGTGTGTTGGTTTGGGACATGATGTCCTGCATCCATCATATACCAAGGACATTTCTCAAACTGGAAATTTTCAAACTTGAGAGCACAACACTCTTTATCTTTCCCTTTAGGATTTACTAATACTCTTTCTGGCAACATTCATATACCTACTCTCACAATCTCAATATATTCCTCCAACATTCCCAAATAGCTAGAAATTGATTCCTGTGGCAGGCGGGCCTTTGTAAAATCTTTATGAAGCCACATGTTACAGAAATTAGGTAGGGCAAACAGACAGAACAGAGATTCTTAGTCATCCAGTTCATGATTTTCCCAAAGGAGCTTTTTCAAAAGGCAATTGGACTTCCTTTGTTTTTCCTTGAAGACGTTTTGCTTCTCATCCAAGAAGCTTCAGTTCTGATTTGCTCAAACGTTTTCAAGGGGGGAAAAAAAGTCCATTTGCCTTTTGAAAAAGCACCTTTGAGACAGATCTATCATGCTGTTTCTTTTAGGCTAAGCAAAACTGAAGAAAATAAGCAAGAAAGAATATGAAGGAAAAATGAGAAAAAATAAGTATACGTACAAGAAAAGGGACATAGCTAAAAGAAGGCTCACCAGACATTCCATGCATAGTAGAGAACGTTATCAGCCTTATTTGAACCTATGCCATATATGCACCATTCTCTACCAAGCGTGAATAAGCTGGATTTAAGCACCAAACCATGAGAATATATAGTAACAAGATCTCTGCTATTGAGTCAACTCTCAGGGCTTATCAAAAAATTTCATCAACAAGGCAGGAAAACAACAACCCCTTGGCTCTTACCACGTTTGAACTACCCCATAGCATTTGGCATATCACCTTTAACCACATCAATTGACTCCCTAGCAGCTGAGTTTGTTCATTAACCAGATTCAGTATGCTCTCTGGAGAGTAGGTTGCAGGTAGCTCTCTTGTTAGTAATGGTGACTTGATCCCCCTCTTTCCCTAAATAACGTTTTTGAAAGCCTTATCAACTAGTGGCCTTCATCCTATTTTGTGGTGGTTGAATATGGTTATCTTTGCTAATTTCTGTTCAGCAAAGCTGGTGTGTTTGACAAAGGGGAAAAAAGCTTCCATAGCCCAGTTTCAAGGGGTTTTGACTCCCCCCCCCATTGAACCCTTTTTATTTTATGTTTTAATTTAGAAATTAGTTATGGGAACAGTCAATGCACATTTTGGGAATGGCCAGCAAAGTAATTTTGGGAATTTCCTCAATGTTTCTCTGGCCAAATACTGATTAGCACCTTCCTATAAACTCCCGAAGAAGCCCATTACGTACAAGTCAAGATGGATGTCGCCAAATCATTGATAAACTGACTAGCTGGGGAAGGGCCACAGTTGGAGTATTAGCTGCAGGTGTGAAAATAGTTATCACAGCTACCGTGTTTTCCCCCAAAATAAGACCCAATTGGAAAATAAGTCCTAGTATGATTTTTCAGGATGCTTGTAATATAAGCCCTATCCAAAAAATAAGTCCCAGTTAAGATTGTCAACCAGACAGATGCATTTATATCTTATTTCCCCCAAAATAAAACCTAATGAAAATAAGCCCTAACATGCCTTTTGGAGCAAAAATTAATATGAAACCCAGTCTTATTTTGGGGGAAGCACTGGTATCACCTGGAAAACCTGAAGGGCTGTTCCTTTTGCTTAGAGTAGAACTGCAAAAAATTCAAATAACCACTGAGGAGCTTTTGCACCCAAGATCTGGAATAAGGTTCAGCCATGAGTATTTATTGATTTGCCAAGCTATCCATTACTAACTCATAAATGCAATACCAGTATTGTTTAAAATGTTAATAAAATTAAGGGAGTCAGGAGTGCCCAACACTACTTCCAAGGATATTGTAAAAAAACAACAACCACACTTTGACACCAGGAGACAAAATTATCTTCAGTGTGAATGCCCAAATGTGGTAACTCTCCTAGTTTATATGAATTCTAAGTTTACCATTTGACTATCTTGTGCTCGGAGGAATCTAAAGAGAATAAAGCTGGATAACAATTGAGTTCATAGTGCTGGAAAATGCCAAGACTCATGTTTTTCATCACTTATAATTGTTAGTTGAATAGGTTTAAACAAATATTGTATCATTTATTTAATTACATCTTATTTAATTAAAATTACATTTAATTCAGAGGTGGTATTCAGCAGGTTCTGACCAGTTCTGGAGAACCGGTAGCGGAAATTTTGAGTAGTTTAGAGAACTGGCAAATACCACCTCTGACTGGCCCTGACCCCATCTCTTCTCTGCCTCCTGAGTCCCAGCTGATTGGCTGGGTCTTCTTTTGTTGCCCTGAACAGGAGAATGGAGCTGGAAAGCAGGTTAGTGGGGTGGGGAGGGAATGGGATTTTGCAGTATCCTTCCCCCAGGAGTGGGGAGGGAATGGGGATTTTGCAGTATCCTTTCCCTGCCACGCCCACCAAGCCACACCATGCCCACCAAGCCATGCCACAGAACCGGTAGTAAAAAAAATTTAATCCCACCACTGATTTAATTGTATTAAAATTAAAATACAATTTTAAAATACAGATTAAAATGTGTTTTGTGCATGAAAAAGCAAATTATAAACTATCAAGGAAGAAGATAGTGAGTCAATAACTATTATTATTTATTAATACTATTATATTGTTTATGCTTCTACTAAGAAAGTTATCTAATTAGATAATGAAACATCTGTAAACAAGCAAACAAGTTCAGAGCACCCAGAATTCCAGTTATATTTCTTCTTTCCTTTAGAAACTGGGAGGAATAAATAAGAACCTGAAGCAAATGAAATGAGAGAGACAGGCTATCCTTTGGTCCTCTTAGTTCTTGTTTTAGTACTGTTGTTCTACCATATCAAGGTTGCCAGAATTCATATGACTAATGGATGGCAGCAGAGTGATCCTGGAAATTCTTGCTGCCAATCTAATAGTCATTCTGACTTTTTCAATCCAGATACAATAATTTTATTTCTAAGTATCATTGGTGTATAATTACTGTATGTTAAGGTAAATATGCTTTCTTTGTTTGAATGTAGCATGTTATTCAAACGGAACAGTTATGTCTTTTTAATCAATGTTAATATTGAGCTTATCGTATAAACCCAGCCACATGGTTGGCAGTGATCTGGACCACCAGGGTAAGTGATGAAGTACCATTACTGATGCATTTTCCTTATGCTCTTAATTGCCCAGAGCATCCAACATCATGCCAATAAATGGAATGGCTGTTGAGGTCTGTCCTTCTTCACAAAGTTGTTTCTCAAGGTTTCTTTTAGTCAACAGACTAAAATCTGGCTGAACAACCAGTCTAAAGTCTGACTTCCATTGTTTATCTCCTTGGCTAGGACGTTTTCCTCCTTCGTACAGCCTCCAGCCAGAATCTGGTGTGGATTTTTTGAGTTCGAGCAGGGAAGCAGTGCACTGCCTCTGTGCTGTATTACTCAGGTGGCTGTGGCTTGGAACTATGGTGGATGTCGTGACTATTTAACAGTGATGTCATCCTAAGGAGCTAGGCCACATTCTTGGCCTTGGGGAGAAGAGAAAGAGCACTGGCAGCTGGAGCTCCCTTGAACTGCCATCAAGTGCAATAAACATCCTCTCCATTTCTATCAATGTGATTAATGGCTTTTCTGGGGAATAGTCCTGGTGTATGTTACACCAAGTGGCACTGAAGGCTGACAGCTGCAATGGGATATGAAGTAAGGATTTTTGAGGGATACGTATTTTGTTCCTGTAAATCTATGATGGTCTCGTGAATGATTCCCAAGTTGGTTGGAGCTTAACTCCAGCATTTTAATCTCACCGTGATGTGTGATGATCCTTCACACTTGGAAACAGCTGTAGTTAAACTTTCTGCACAAGAAGGAAAAAGATCAGACTGGTTTGGAAGTCTGATCAGAACTAGCATATAACTTCAGGAGAGCTAATCATATTCCCTTGGTTTATTTTGGCTCTAGACTAGTTTTTATGATGTTCTAGGAATGTTGCTGTTGAGTGAAGTTTTATTTCACCATTATGGGCCTCCTCACAATCTCACTTGATGCTATTAGATGGAAAAGAATGGATTAAGAGCTGACCTGGGCACCTAAGATTTTCCTCTGAGTTTTGAGCGACTAGAAGAGGATCCCGCCATTAATGGCTTCTATAGTCCCCAAGTCTAGATAGTAGAAGACATTACCCAGAGCTCCCGTCATCTGCTGCTTGCAATACAATGGCCACCAGTCCATTTCACTTGTTTTGCTGCCTCAAATGCTCCTTTTACTTTCCCTGGCTCTCAAACATGAAAGGCACTGAAGAGATGCTTGCTCCTTTAGAAGGAAGCATAATATGTAGCTGTAACAACCATCACTGTTTCCCTTGTATCCTACCCATTTCTGTACTTGGACACTGTTTCCTGAGCTGATATTATGAATACAGAAAAGGGCCGCCCAGCTGTTGCTACAGAGAAAATGTTCTACACATGCTTAGATCTTCTGTAATTGTTCCTTCAGTATCAGAAGCAAGTTTTAAAGCCTAACTCCATATGTATGCATTTTGGAAGTAATGTATCTTTTTGTAGTATGATTTTGGTCTGATAGCCTATAGTTCTGCAGATCATTTCATGACCATTTGTTTCAGGCTGGAATTAGAAGAGAAAGAGGAATAAAGTGTTTAATACCTGGATTTTGCACATCTAAAATTAATTTTTAAATATATAAAGAGTATTAGTTTGAGAAATCAGATAAACGCTACATCTGCATAACCACAGCTTGTAAGATTGGGTTTTATTGTATAAACTATAACTAACTTGTCTTTGAAGGGCATTGCAGCAATAATGTTAGTAACAATTTGCACATGTGTTTTTCTTCTGGTTTATTTTATTGTATACTGCAGAGATGTAGATAGGGAGGAAAATTTGTAGAGTTGTGATTGCAAGCTAATCAGGACTATGAAAAGTCAGGTTCTGTTACAGGCTTGTGGAATTAATTTTCCTATTTTCTGACAGGAACCCAATAAGGTGCCTAATCAGTTGAGGCTTTTACTGTACAGTATTTGTTCAACTGGAGGTTGTAATCTATAAGAGCATTTGTTTTCAGTTGCTGCCCCCCTCCTCATAATAGAATCCCTCCCCAGGTGTTCAAATGCCCTCTCTTCTCCTGCCTTTCCAAATGGTTGTTCCATCATGTCTTTGAGGCAAGGTTGCTGTGACTACTGTATTCTTCTGCACATTGAATTGGTTCTTTGGTTTTTAATGTTCAGATCATCAATCTATGTATAATTTTATTGCGATTCATGATTTTTAGTTGTGGTTTAGATTATGTAAATGATGATTTGTTTACCTTCTCTATTAATCATCTCTGTTTTAATTCAAGTTGTATATTTGGTAAATTGTACATTGCCCCAGGTTGAGAGGGTTTTGAGCTCTATAAACAGGGCTGTCTGTAGGAGGTTTAAAAAACTGTCAAGATGCAGCTGTGACTGTATGATCAAAGCCCCACCCCATTCTAATATTGGTTATTGAAAAATGCGGGGCTTTGATTGCTTGGTCAAAGCAGCTGTCTTCAGTTCTCTCATCTCTCCCTATAGATGCCTCTGCTTGTAAATTAAAAATAAGCATGTCTCTTTCTTGGGTGGTTCAAAATGGCGTCTGCTTCAGAAACGTTGCTTCTTGGGACATGATTTGGTAAGTGTTGTGAGGCACAAAGAATCAGGATTGTTCATTAGATTGCAGCATAGAAGATTTATTCAAGCCTATAGACAAAAATCTAGCTGACTAAAGTTCAACCCTATACTGGCATAGATAAGGGTCAATGGGATTCAGGATGGGTTGGACTTGGACCACTTGTGGGAACCTAACGACTCTAAGCTGATGACATGCTTAACTCCACTTCCCACTCCAGCTCTTCTCCCACAAGTGTAAAATATGAATGGATGGCAACAACACTCCATCCGGGCTGCAAATACCACAACCTTTCATACTGATGAGTTTAAGCCAGGTTTAGCCAGTAATGCTACTCTATAGCAAAATCCAGCCGCCTTCAGTCCCTCTCCTTTAGGATGGGCAATGCTGGTTTGAGGACAGACTTGTATCCTTTTAGTCAGATGTTATTGAGGATCGTACAGAAGAATCTTACAGGGGTATTTTCAAACAGAGTAGATGAAATTAAATTAAAATTTACAACTGAGAAACTAAGTAGGTGATTTACAGGAAAACAAATCAAATGTTTGCTGGAGAACAGCTTTTATTCTTGGCCTTAGAGGAAATAGATTTAGATTTAGTAACATTACTAGTACCTCATACGTATTGTATGTTATCTTCCCTCCCCAATCTTTTTAAAACAAATGGAGCTACAAAAACATAAGTGCATGTTCTCGTGGGATGGCTTTAAGCCACTTACTTAGATCACATATTGCATTAATCCATAGGTTGTATAACCCACATTTTATTAAATAAAACACCCACTGTAAGCCATAAACCAGGGTATGTAAATCACAACTGGCTGGGTTCCCAGAATTGACTAAGCCATAATAAAGTTTGTTCTTTTAGCTTTGTGTATTTTGCAAGCACAGCCTCAAATTCTCATCAGTCTACTCTAGGCACTTCTCTTCCCTTTCAACAGCGCAATGCACCCCTTCCGTTTGGCAAACTGGGAAGTTGTGGGTTTCCAATCTGGGATAGCCATCTGCTCTCTGGTGTTTTCTACCCCCCAAGTAAATGCTTGTAACCGTGTACATTATCTTTTTGCCTTTGCAGAGTTTGGACATTGAGGATGAAAAGAACTTTATGAGCAAAAGAACCCCTGATTCAGCCATAACTGAGAATGGCCATCAATTGTCAGGAGGTAAGGAAAGGAAGTCCTTTTAAGTGAGAACATAAATCTTTACCTGTTTCTGATGTGGTGAAAATTAAACTGGTTTTTGGAGTGATGTTGCACAGGCTCTGGAAGTTTGATTCACTCTTTTTTTTTTCCTGCCTAGATTACACAAAGAAAAATACACATTTAGGCTAGGGCTAGAAATAAAGAGTGTCTTCTAAATCACTAAATATTTTAATGTTTACCACATTGAGCTTAAACCCAAGTGGATGGCCAGCATTCTAGCAACAACAACTTATAATAGTTCAAACTGAAACAGTATTTCATGTTTCAGGAGAGGGTGATTCTTTTAAAGATGTGATTAAGACCACCATAGATAGTATCCTATTTAGTATCATATTTAGCAACTACTTCTGTTTAGCAATCATTAGCAAATACGATGGTAATAAAAAAAATTCTGAACAATGTGCAGTTTTACAACCAAATTTAGTATGCCTGATAACAATGCATGCCAGACTAAGAATAAGGCTGCCATAGTTACATAAGAACTTTATCTGGATAAGACTGCAGCATCCACAATTCATTTTGTGAACATTCAAAGTTACAACAGCACTGAAAATATGACATGACCGTTTTTTTACAGTTACGACCTTTACAGCATCCCCGTGATCATGTGCTCAAAATTCAGATGTTTGCTAACTGGTTCATATTTATGACCTCCCATGGTTATGTTATCCCCTTTTGCGCCCTTCTGACAAGCAAAGTCACTGGGGAAGCCAGATTCACTTAACAACCGGGTTACTAGCTTATCAACTGCAGTGATTCACTTAACAACTCTGGCAAGAAAGGTTGTAAAATGGGGCAGAACTCACTTAACAAATGCCTCACTTAACAACAGAAATTTTGGACTCAATTGTTGTATAAGTTGAGGACTACCTGTATGTGTTTATTTAGCAACCATTTTGCTTAACAACTTGGTCTTTGGAATGGAATTAGTCATTAAATGGGGAGTGGGTATATAGGAATGATTTCCTAAATAAATATTGATCCATTTTTAAAACAAGACATTTATTCAGAAAAGGGGTTCTTGGTGCTCTCTGAGCTTGGTTGTTTTCTGGCAGACGTTTTCTTGTAAACAACCAAGCTGAGAGAGTACCAAGGACACCTCATTTCAGCCCTGAACTACAAATATTCTCCTTTATTTATTGAAAAAACAGCATAAACAAAGTCATTGATGTCTTTTGAACAAGTAAAAAAAAGCCCATGATGAAAGCATCGATTTTCTTGGTTCCGTATCTGAACATACCCCAATAAACTTCAAAAATGGAACTTATTGGGCTGTACAGTCAGATAAAAGTTGGAGATTGGTGTTCTTGTGGTTTATATGCTGTAATCAGGCAATTAGTTGGCCATTTATTTACTTTGCTTAAAGGAGTCTCATATTTGTGGCACTTGAACTTTCCTTAAATGATATTATTCTAAGAAAAAATGGTATTCAGAAATAAGAATTCCCTGGAAAATTTGAGACAGTGTAGAATTTTAAATTTAAAAAAGAAGATCCCAATGCAGTTTTGCTCTTTTCCTCATCAGCCCTGGCTAGCCTCAACCAAGAAACATTCTTCTCTTCACTTTTTAGATTCTCCTCTTGAGGCACATGCTCCAGCCATGTCTTCACGGATGCCCCACCAGCCTGTTACTGCAGTAACTAGAGTATCGGAAACGTTTTCAGGAGAAACGGTCGGATCGTCAACTGTGCCAAACTCTCCTGGCGGGCATCAGAGCAATGCTCATAATGATGCTGCATCCAAAACATTGATTCAAGCAGGTAAAATAGTGGATGAAGAAAATAATCCCCATTTGTGCAAATCTAGCTGTGCAAAGATACCTACTAGCTCTATGCCCCCTTTGAAAATGAAGTGGAAGAAATGTTTTGAACTTCACATGAATACAGTGCCTCTCTGCTGTTCATTAAAACAGTTCTCTTTTCTTCATGTCCTAAGAAACTACCCTAAGAGTCATATGGTGAGTCAATTTTTAAAGTGGGGGCACTTTTATTCAAGATTCTGTGTAACTCTTGGGAAAAAAGCTGTGCCTTGTTTAATGAATAGCAGAGAGGCTCTCTACAAGACTCCAGATATGATGGAATTACTGGAAATGGTTTTCATCAGTAACCCAGGAGTGCCCCATTGCATCCATTACGTCTCTTTAAAAATATCTTAGAGCTAAACCTGTGGGGAAATGTTTATGTCTCAAGTAACCCTTAAAGGAATTAGCATTTTAATTTGGTGTGCGTGTTTTGGTTTTTAGTGGTGGGAAAGGAGAACATAACTTTCTTGTGCATTAAAATTGGGCCAGTCCTTTTCTTTTAAATAAAAACATCAAAGAAGTACGGCTTTGTTTTGGGAAGTGTTATCTCTCACTGAATGCATTCCCAAAGCATATTTAACTTGGTTACAAAACTAAATCATTTTCTGGGTTTGTACCACTCCCATAGAATCTCATGCTAGTCAAATGGGCTGTTGGGCAAATGCTGACTTGTTGGAATGTAGCCTTTTGATAAGAGCGATCTAATCTGGCTTGATGGGTTAATGGTCTAATTTGGAGCTCTGATTTTCTTCTCTGTATAAAACAAAATAACATTTTTTGCTCTTTGTTAAAAAGAAAAAGAGGTGAAAGGTGCTAGCAATTCAACCCTGAGCACTGCGAAGAACTGGAACGTGAGGACAACAAATGCTTCCTTTACTTCAGGTTGGCAAATGTTTTTGCATATATTTTCATTATGTTTGAATAATACTTTTCTATGCTATTATACCATGGTATGGAAAAACTGGCACAATAAATAGGTTTCCAAAGATCTCCATGTTCAGATTCCGTACATTTACCCTCAAATTATATAAATTTTAAATGCATGTTTCTCATGTCTTATTTTAATGTTTTATATTGTATTTTAATTATATGACCGTAGGTGGCATAGAGTTTTAATAATATTTTTTAAAAAAATGTTCAACAGTGTTTGTGCAAATGCTGTCTCACTGACACTTGTATCAGGCAGATGTTTGGCTGAAGAACAGGTACTCCCCATTGAAAATGAAGAACCTGGGGACTAGAAATTGTATGGAAACTAGGTGGCTTGATCAGAGTGGAAGCAGAGGTCTCTGCAAGATCAGAGGATTTGGCAAAATGATAAAAACAGTCCATGCTGTTCTGAAACAAGCTCGACCCCTTTGATCTGTGCATTGTGTGATATCACGACGCACAAACAAAAGGGGTGGCGTTTGCAGCTGGTGTTTGTTTTCATCTTCAAAATTAGCAAGTGGATAAACTCTTGGTGCATGGTGAAGACATGGGCTGCTCTTCATCATAACACTGCCATCTTGCTGATTTCAACACATGCTTATAGTGTCATCAGCTAAGGAACTTCTGCCTTAATGTGGCTCAGATGGGCTTTAATCCCAGACATGGATACCTGCAGCGGATTCCACAATGTCAAAGTGAATGCAGCAGGGCAATTGAAGCCTTTCCTCTGATTAGTGGGTCAATTTCTTAGGCCATCTTTTTTTCAAGTTCAGGCAGAGCTCTGAAAATGATGTGGCTACTTTAATTAACAGAGAAGTTCAATGCTTACCCAGAGCTCAAAGCATTGTTTTGGAATCATTTTTAAGTCCTAAATGTGCTGAACCAGATAGTTTTTGATGTAGTCCAGCAAAGCCAAATATATTTGTATGGTGACCAATAAAAATCTGAATCTATTTTTTAAGGTGATTTTGATGCATTTGTACTTAATCTTAATAATATAAACAATGCTAAGAAAATTATCTGAGTACTTTATATCCTGATCCAGATTAATCATCAGTTTGCAATTGTAATTTAAAGGTGAAATCTGCATAGTAAAGAATTCTTCTCAGATAACATTGGTGGATCGATCATCAATACCAGTGAATTGCAAATCCCAACCTCTTCTCTATTCGGAGCATGATTCCCTCACCCCCCCCTCCCCAATGCACAAACTTGGTGTCAGGCATTCCACCCATCCCCTCAAAAACAAATGCTGAAGGACAATGATCTGGGAGAGACCCAATTTCTTTATTTAATTTTTCTGTGCAGATAAATTTTCTTCCGGGACAAAATCCACATCGACTGTAAACTACGGAAGCCAATCTAGTGAAAGGTGAACATTCTTGTGATTTGCAAGTATCTGCTCTTTGGGTTTTATTGTAATAAGGGCAAAACATGGACATGCTGTTGGGTGGAATAGATCTCAGGCCTTTCCCCGCTGCTGACCTGTGGAAAATTTGTACCAGTATGAAATGTGTTGTTCCCATTTCCTATTATGCCATGTTCTTCCCTTTTCCTGCGCTGTTTCTAGTCATTGCAATACACTTGACTTCCCATCAAGGTGGGAAGGTGGGCCTTATAGTTTTTACACATCTTGTAGCTGCCCTTGGATGGTGTTAAAGCAGCGGTCCCCAACCTTTATGGCTTGGTGGCCGCAGGGAGTGGGGGAGAGGGGAATCGGCCTACTGCTTGGGCAAGTTGAGCTCTATGTGTGTGTGTGTGTGCGCGCGCCAGCCAGCTGCACATGCAGCCCAGTTCCAAACAGGCTATGGCCTGGTAATAGGCCACAGCCCAGAGGTTGGGGACCCCTGTGTTAAAGTAAGTAGAGAAACATTACTTCAACATTAGTACAGCTAAGAACACTTAAGCCTGTCTCACTCTGAAGCAGGCGACAAAATAGTTGCAATGTTGTGGGTATATGGCAGAAAAATATTACTAGAAGGTGTACTAGTACACACTAAGATGAAACTAAACACAGGCATGGTAACGTAATATGCATTGCCACTGTTCCATACTTGTTTTTCGGTGTCCAAGTTCATAAAGTTTGTATGATGACATCCTTGTGTCCATGTTGTCATTTTCCCTCTGCTTTTATACTCCCTGAAAATGTTATGAAGAAATGTTTATGCTATGGTCATGGCCAATGGGAAAAGGCTCATTGGTTTGGTCTGTTTAAACAGGGTTTGTTAACTAAACTATATTTGGCTATAGATCTCACGTCACATTAAATCATAATGAGGGAATTGAGTTTAGCCCAGCTTTTTTTAAAATTGGGAAAAATATAAACGGGAAGCTAGCATGTTATAGAATAAAGCTCCGCCCTCAAGCATAATCTTTATTTTTTATTTTCAAGAATGCCTCTGGGCCTTACATAGGAATAAATAATGACAGAAAATAAAAATGGTAGGAACTGCGGCCTATTTAGGTGTAACTTTAGCTTTTGAATAAGTGGCATTGGTTTTTGTTTTGTTTTTCTACTCTGCATATCTTCCCTGGCTGCTGCGTTTTGAGAGTGCCCATGTCATGGTTTTAAAATTTCAGATATGCCTACTGATCCAAATTATATGTATGATATATAATGGGCCTGACATAGCATACTTTATGAATCCAGCTATTATATTGCATCACTTTTGGAGAATCCAATGAGTCATCCTTTGAACTGTGTACTTTTGAAATGTATTTTCTGTCTTTTTTGTGGGGGCAGTGTCACCACCAGCCAACAAGCCCAGGTTTCAAAGTCCCACTCTTCAACTTCTTCAGTCCATCGACAAGTGGAAAAGCGAAGGGAACTGGTGAGATCTCAGACTCTGCCCCGGACTTCAGAGACTCAGTCTAGGAGAGCACTGTTTGAGAAGTTCGAGCAGGATACTGGAAAGTACGTTGCTCCCTATTGTCCAGTCCAACTTTTAGAGGGAAAACCTGAAGGGTCTCTAAAAACAGCTGCCTTAAATCAGGTCACAGTTTCTAGCCAAATTGCTTGCACTTGTTTGTCTGCAGGACAAGGCTATGCCAGAAGCTCTGTTCTGGTAAAAAAAAACACAACAACTTTAAGAAAAATGTAAAATTGGCTAATCCTTAGTATAGTAGAGTTCCTACAGTTTACTTAGGCAGCATCTTTAGCTGATGCAAAACAGCACAAATCATTGCAATGTTCTCCAACCAGCATGCAGAAAAATATATATCTTAAAAACAGTTGTTTTACTTATGCTAAAGTAAAATGTGGAGGAATTGAATAGGAGACAAGGGATTCGAATGGTAAGGTAAAAGCTAACACTCCCTCAGTTTTCTGATGTTCATCACGTACACAGGATAATGATATTCAAATGTGACAGTTCCTCTGTGATGAAATAGGAAAAATCTGGGTGAAGGTTGAAGGAGATGGTTTTTCCATTTAAAGTACTACCTCTCTAGATGACAGCATTGATTCCTTCTCTTTGTGTCCCTCATTTGTCCAGGGGGAAGAATGTAGGCCGGACCAAACTCAAGAGATCCCAGAGTTTTGCAGTTGCCAGTGCCAGCAGCATCAAGCAAATTCTCTTGGAGTGGTGCCGGTCCAAAACTATTGGCTACAAGGTAGGTAAGGAATTCTGTAAACTGCATCCCTTCCCCCTTCTTCATTGTTTCACTTTGTGAACCCATATAAAGTAGTACAACTTCTGGTTCCTCGCAGATACTTAAATTCAGGCTTCTCTACCCCAACTCTGTCAGTTTCTTATCCTGAATTACAGTACTTGTATTCCCCTTCTTCTGCCCTGTCACCCACTCTCCCCGTCCTCCAGCATATAGATCTGCAGAACTTCTCCTCTAGCTGGAGTGATGGGATGGCTTTCTGTGCACTGGTGCACTCCTTCTTCCCTGAAGCATTTGAATACCACACATTGGACCCCACCAAGCGCAAGGAGAACTTCGAATTGGCATTCACAACAGCTGAGTAAGTAGGATGCTACCGTCATGAGTTGCCTGCTCTAAATTTATAGTAGCTTCACAGAGTTCTTAACTTTCCTCAGTTAAGAAGGCTACACTTTTAAACCTATGTCTGATAATGGAAAACATGAGGACATTAATTTTGAGGAAAGTTTTGTAAGATGGTTGGTTGGTACTTATCCCTTTGAATGCTAGTTTTCCTTCATTTTTCCATTCTCAATTTTTCCAAATTGCTCTCCTTCCTAAATCTGATGCCTTGCCTCCCTTTGTAGAAAAATGGCCAACTGTGACCGCTTGATTGAAGTGGAAGACATGATGCTGATGGGCCGCAAACCAGACCCCATGTGTGTCTTCACATACGTGCAGTCTCTCTACAACCATCTTCGGCGCTTTGAATGAATCCAGGAAGGCCGTGACTCTTAGAATGGGACTGCTCCACAGCTGCTTTTGTGCTAATGTTTGGTGCTGCTACACAGCTGCTTGCAACCCTACAGAGGGAATTCCCAGGCCGCTGGACACAGCCACAAGCCAAAGAGAAAGAAAAGATAAAAACAGTCAAGGTTCCAGGGCAGCTAGAGCTCTTGCTGAAAAAATGATAGAAGGCCAGCAGTTCCTTCCTTGTTCTCTCTAGGCAGCTGTGAATAGAGATTCTTGTTCTAAGAATTTCCTTTTAACTATATGTGCAAGCTGATTTGACCAAATTGGCCTAGAGGGATAATTCAAGCATGATCTCCTCTCTTCCTCCCAGTCTTTCTTCTATAGATGTCTCAAAAGTCTGCTATGTTTATCATTTGTGGGCAGCTATGCTATTAGTTGCTTTGTATTATATCCCCCTTCTTTTCCCTGATTCCACTTCCTTATGTTCTGGAATTCCTGGGATAGATTAATGCGGTGTGGATAGTTTGAAGGCTAATGTTCAAATTCTCCTGATCACAGAGGCTTCTTGCATACTTTTAGAACTCAGCTTGTTTCCAAAGGCTGCAATATTGAAACCTGTTTTCCTTCAAACCAAAAGACTTACTTGTACATTTTAAAAAAATGTTCTTGCAATACTGGAGTATATTAACCTGCATGATCATAACTGACACTTCACCACAATTTGCTCCAGCATTACTTTTCCCCGATATCTGTGAATTTGTCACCCGAAAGCTGCATGCTGAATCCTGCTTTAGACACACCTGAAACTGAGCTCAGGGGGGAAAAAAAAAGAGGACTCAATCAGGCGATGTTATCTGATACTGAAGCAGGTATTGGCAACCATGTGAGGGTTATCAGATTTAGCATTTGGGGGGGAGGTTTAGGGAAAAGAAAGTCCACATGAAAGGTGCAGAGAGAGAGGCAACAAAAAGAGGGACAAATGAGGCAGAAAGGACACAAAAATGGTGCAGTGAGGCAATCTGGCTGGAGGAGAATTTATATATTATTTTTCCTAGTTGTGGGGAAGAGTTTATTTTTAAGAAAACACTATTAAACCTTTATAGGTGTACATTATGATGTAGTAAGAGGGGGGCTCTGGGGGAGGCAGAAATGAGAGTTGTGGGATGCATAATCCTGAGCCCTAACGTTGCTCGCTCCTGCAACAGAGCACGAATACTTACCCCAAATAGCTATGGTGATGCACAAGGACTGTGTTGAGAGGCTCTTATGGGCAGATTGTTGAAATTCTGCATAATACTTTTGCATACCTTAGTCTTCTGGTCTTGAAGGAATGAGGAGAATTTGCTCTTTATGATATACATCAAATTCCCAGGAGGTGATTGCCAGAAAGGAGACTGATTACAGCAAAAGCACCACTGAGTCCAAAATGTTTATCCAAAATATTTGAAGTAACTGGTGCCAGATACATCAGTCCTGGTGCATGCTGACTGAGAATTCTGGATGGCACCAAATTGGTAAGAGTCATTGTAGAAGCATTTGCTCTGGTATGTGGGAGAATTGTGCTCAGTAAAAGAAGGAAGAGGGTAAAATGGAGTTATGGTTCAGATTAACCTGGGCTGGCAAAAGTGTTTACATCCATCCATAAAGACATTATGCTGCGCTTAGACCACACCATTCGAGAAACAGCCAGCTAAAGTGTAGCACACTTCTAATCTCAAGTTTTGGTATTTGCTTTGCATATCTTAAAGCTATTTTGAAAATGGTCTCAAGTATTACACAAGATTTTGCATGAAAGCAAATTGCCTAGTATCAGCATAAGCTGCTTTAGATGATTGACCCACCGCGCTTTAATGGGGCCACGGGTAGGGTTGTCCAGGGCGGCGGGGGCGGGCGCGGGGGGGGGTGGGGGGCCCGTTTGAATAGGGGGGGGGGGGGGGGGGGGGGGTGGGGGACCCGCGGTTAAGAGTTAAATAATTAGTTCTGTACTCTGGGGAAATTAACTTTGTCTCAAACATCCTTTGGATTTGGGCTCAAACTCCTCTAAACCCATCATTGACTAGACTAAGCTATTTACACAGAAGTTTAATTTCCTCTTGATCCAGTTAACTGTGTTGTATGATTAGGGACAGTGTGACCTGAACCTAGGGTCATGCAATTTTCTAAACACTAAATCCAGATTAACAATACCCATTTGCTGGGTTCACGTAGCATCTTTTGCATGAAGAAACCAAATTATGGTTTAGATTGGTGGCCTGATTGACACAAAATGTAAGACAAGGGCCGGGACCCCAGAACATTTAATTCAGCTTCCTCTACCATATTCAATAATGTACGCTTGTGTATGTTTGGAGCGAGTGTATGTCATAAGTCATGACTTTATTCAAATGAAGAAAATAATATAAATTGGACATGACTGACAGATTATGGAATCTGCACCATTTGTATAATGCCAGTGGCTTATGCCCCATCATCCTGATTTTTACAGACATCTGTGTAATCACAGCCATTTGGCTATCCTGAAGCAGCAGGAATAGGCGTATGTGTGTTTTGGGGTGAATTAGTGCTTTTTTAGCTGTCTGTCCCACACAACTCTGCCACTACAGACTCCCATCAACTTCTTGCCAAGGTGTTTCCCTGCACAGCCAATAGCTTGCTCAGAGCGGTTTCTTGCCTTGGGGCTGTACAGATGGCCACTATAACGAAAACAAATAAAATAAAGGCAGCTTTGTGTTTGGTCCTTATTTTATTCTTAGGAACAGAATGCATGAATTTGTAACTCATCATAAGATGACAAAAGAATGGAGTCAGATAATGTAATATCATAAGCATTAGAACGGCTGATCCTTCGTAAAAGGGAGTGTGAACAATGATTTATTAAATTTAATGTGGCCACCCATTCCAGTGGATTCTTAAAAGTGAGACATGCATGAAGAACACATCCCTACAGATATTTTAGGTATTAGGCTTCCTCCCACCAAATATAGCTTACATGATTGTTCTGTCTCACCTTTCTTCTTCCTCAAAAGATGAAAGAGTACAAACTCACACAAACACAAACACAGGCAGGCTGGCTTTCGAAGGAGCTGGGTTATTGGACCCGTCAGCTTGGCAAAACCCGGGATGAAGGTCCAGTAATAGTTAGCGAACCCCAATAGGCATTGAACGTCCTTCACGCCACGAGGAGGTTCCCAACTACACAAGGCCTCCACCTTATGCAGGTCCATGGCAATACCTTTGGGAGAGATGATGTGCCCAAGGAACTCTATGGAAGTCTGAAAGAAGAGACATTTCTCCAGCTTCGCATAAAGTTGGTGCTCCCGAAGGCATTGCAAGACCAGATGAACGTGTCGAAGGTGGCAGTCCCTGGACCCGGAATAGATCAGAATATCGTTCAGGTACACCACCACGAACCGATCTAACATATCCCGAAACATGTCATTCATCAGGTGCTGGAAGACTGCAGGGGCGTTGGTCAACCCAAATGGCAATCACGGTGTACTCAAAATGGCCATATCGGGTGCCAAATGCTGTCTTCCATTCGTCCCCCTTCTGCATCAGCACCAGGTTATAGGCCCCTCGAAGATCGAGCTTGGTGAAGATAGTAGCCTTCCCCAACCTCTCCAACAACTCCGGAATGAGTGGCAAAGGGTAGCTATTCCGCACCGTGATGGCATTTAGTCGACGGTAATCACAACACAAACGTAAGTCTCCCGTTTTTTTCTTGACAAAGAGAACTGGGGCTGAGAGGGGACAACGAAGGCCGGATGAACCCTCGAGCCAAGTTTTTGTACAAAAAGTCCTGTAGTGCGGCCAGCTCGGGCTCGGACATGGAGTACAAACATCCCTTTGGCAGTGGTACATTGGGCAGAAGGTCCACTGGGCAATCATAGGGCCGATGCAGGGGTAACCGGTTCGCCTCCTTCTCACTGAACACATCCGTGAAGTCCGTCAGTTCAGGAGGTATGGAGACGGCAGAGGTGGTGATGTCTTGGCCAGCACAGGTGTGGCGGAAGTGGTCCACACACTGCAGACTTGGAAAAGAAATGGCGTTCCGCGACCATGCCACCTGAGGATCATGAATCCTAAGCCAAGCCATGCCGAGGACTAATGGGAAATGGAGGTCCGCGGTGACATAAAAGCGGATCGCCTCCTCATGTTCTCCAATGACTAAACGCAAAGGCTGGGTGGCAAATTTAATGGGTCCTGCCATAAGTTCCCGCCCATCAATAGTCTCGACCCTCATCAGAGGTTCTACCGGAACCAAGGGGACATCAAAATGGGCCGCAAAGGCCTGGTCCATAAAGTTAGTCATGGCCCCCAAGTCCACCAGCGCATTCGCTGGAATCCCTTCCGACTGGTTAGCCAAGAAAACCCGAGTGTCCAAAATCAGATGCCGAGGGGGCCCAGAGTCAACCTCTGCTAATTCAGGCAGGTGTTTGATATGTGCCCGGCCTAGGGTTTCCCCTAGGTCGGGCCTGCCCCATTTCCTGACTGATCACGCTGAGATTCAGGCACAGGCTTGAGCGCCCCACTTCACTTTAGAGGACAAGAAATAGCGAAATGTCCTGCCCCCCCCACAATACAAGCACAAACCTCCTTGGTGTCTCCATGTTCGCTCCTGGGCCGTCAGGTGAGGTCTGACCGCTCCTAACTCCATTGGCTCCTCGGCCATTGCCACGACACGTTGGGCGACCCGGGGTGCTGTTAGCACAGGGTGCTGCGGTACAGATGCAGATGGCTGCTCCTGGACGGTACGACAGGTCTTTCGCCGTTGGAGATGTGCGTCGATGCGTAAGCATTGCACCACCAGAGTGTCGAAGGTCGGGGCCGGTTCCACTCGAACTAACTCGTCCTGCAGCTCATCTGACAGGCCATCCTGGAAGGCGTCCATTAACGCTGCGTCATTCCAGTTGGAGTCCAGGCATAAAAGCCGAAATTCAGAAATAAATTCTTGCAGGGGGCACTTCCCTTGTCAAAGATCCTTAAGATGCCTGGTTGCCATCTGCACTCGTATGGGGTCTTCATACATGTGGCGCATGTGTTGCCAAAAACCCTGGTAATTAGTTAATAATGGGCTGTTCTTGAGCAACAAAGGTGTGGCCCATCTGGCGGCCGAGCCAGAAAGAAGGCTTATCACAAACCCCACCCGAGCCTGGTCATCTGGGAAATCCTCTGGCCTCATAGCCATAAATAACTGGCACTGTCCCATGAAAGCCGGGAACATCTCAGGCTGCCCAGAAAACTTATCCGGCACAGCCACCAGGCATTTCCGACGGGGGAGGAGCTGCATGAGCCTGCAGCAAAGCAAGTTGGGCCACTTGCTGTTGTAGAGTTTGATTTTCATCTTGCAGCTGTTGTTGAAACTGCTGCTGCTGGTCCATCTTAGGTAAAAGATGGTTTAAGTCAGGTACGGGACAAAAATGTTCTGTCTCACCTTTCTTCTTTCTCAAAAGATGAAAGAGTACAAACTCACACAAACACAAACACAGGCAGGCTGGCTCGGACTTCACAGAGTGAATTCTTTGGAACTGATAACATCCTTGGCATTCCAACACGCTCTGCCTGCCAAGTCCGAACTGATAACAAGTAAAAAGCTACTTACAGAAAATTACAAGGCAGACCATAAAACTCATTCACAAAGAAAAGCTGAAGTAAGATCAAACTTTGTCCCGTACAAAGTTCCAGCCGACAACACACCCACTTTTATCCCCTGTGGGGTGTGGCTCAATGACTCAGCTCATTCTCTGACCCTCCCACGCCTCCTACGTTGCTGCTCACGTTTCTCCCTACGACGCTGCTTAGGATCAAGCCAACATTCTTCCTCTGGACTCCCTGTCAGGGGCTGTTCCGATATGCCTTCCTCCTGATTAATCTCAGGCTGTTCGGTTGTCTGATGAAACCTGAGGCATTATCAGGGAGGAAGGCATTGCCAGAGAGGAAGGTCCTGGGGAGGAAGGCATTCCCAGTTCCTCCTCCTCATCTTCCAAGTCCTCTTCCTCTAACAGCACAGGCTCGGGAATCGGAGCCACAATACATGATCTTTTCAGAAATAACAGTTTGGCTGGAGAAGGGGCAGCCCCTTGTTTTTATGCTAAGGATACCTGTTGCTACTGATTTACAATATTTGGAAAGAAGAAAATGGCAAACCGTTTCTGAAAATGTTGCCTGGGAAAGCTACATGGATTTATTTATTCAAGTGCTTATCAAAACTCGAGTGGTGTGAAAGCCTTTTTCCCGCCCTCTAAAAGGAAAATGAGGCAATATATATAAAATAATGAAAAAAATCTATTCTGACAGCTTTGTGTGTGGATGGAATCCTGTTGTTAAGGGATGGATGAGGTTTTTTTGAGGGTTTTCCACTTATTTTTGGCTTCACAGGATTGGAGCGGGTGGTAACGAGATTCAACCCTTCCAAGATTTTCAGTGATGGGAATAATAGTTTAATTAATTACTGTTAATTATGTAATTAATGTCGAGTTTTAAAAACACAGGAAAATCAATCTAACAATTGTTTATCGAGCTAAACTATGTTCTCCCTAACTGGAAAAGCCACCATCAACCTGCATTTTTCATTGTCTCTTTCACTGATAGAAGCACTAATCAGCCAAAGCACCTGTTGGCCCAGAGTTCTCACCCTTGATAACTTGTTTCAAAGTACTGTGCGAACTAGGCTAATTGTGGATGCTGTCAGTCACCTGTTTGTCTGAAACTTAACCAGGTCACTTAAAGACAAGCAATTACATTCACACAATATGCCAAAGCTGGTGATTGTTCACTTGATCTTGTTCTACAAACCAGACACTTTGGTCTGTGTACAATTCAGTTAAGTGTACAAATATAAAATATGGATTAACCAAGTAACCAATCGCAGCTAAGTTTGTTGGAAGTAAACATTTTTGGGAAAGTAATCTCTGAAAGAGAGGAGGCCCTATTATTCCTGACTGAAAATCGAGGAGAGGCCAAGATAAAATCACGCTTCAAAACTAAGGAAACTTCCAGCCTCCTCGTCTCCAGAAGCGTCCCTCGTTTTCGGGCTGCTGCCTGGAGTATGGCAGTGAAGAGTTTCTGACTCTTCGTTGGAAATCTATTGGTCGTCCGGATTTTTGCAGCCAGATGTGGCAGCCCTCCTTTCAAACCTCCTCGTCCTTCACATCAAAGGCGAGATCAGAGAAAAGGATCCCTCGGCTTTCGGCGCTGCAGGGTTTGCTCCCGACACCACTTCATCTGCATATCCATAACGAATCTACCCACCCAGGGCTAAACCTTCGTGTTAAAATTGCTGCCGGCGGGACCAAGGGTTTGCTTATATAAGGATTTAACGCAGAGGTCTCCAAACTAGGGGGCGTGCATAAGCGCACCAACGTGCCTACCGTCCCTGTCCTATTGTTTCTCTTATTCTTTATTTTTCTTGTATACGCTTATACTTATTATCTTGTAAACAATTGGCAAATCAAATAAATAAATAAAAAATAAATAAACTCGGCAACTTTAAGACTTGTGGACTTCAATGCTGGCTGGAGAATTCTGGGAGTTGAAGTCCACAAGTCTTAAAGTTGCCAAGTTTGGGGACCCCGATTTAATGTATTCAAATATCTTGACCTGGCGCATCTTGTCCATTCATTCGTCTTTTAACCCGGAGCAGCAGCCAATCAGGGCCTCGTTCTACAGCGCCTGCCTCGTTGCCATTAGGAGGCGTCGCCCTATTCCCATGGAAACAGGTTTTGTTGTGCCTGCTTTTCCGCCTTCTTACGCCCCAATTCGAACTCGCGAACGGAGGAGCTGCAGTGGAGAGCACCGCCAAAGGGTGGGTAGCCAGGCTTGCACGGGACGGCCAACTCTGTTAATAATCGGGATAATGAATATAACCTTAAGATCCCCGTGTCCTCATGCACGTAAAGATTCGGAGCAGTTCCCTTCCTTTCTGGGGATTTTGCAAGAAGGTGCTACAGTACTGAACTTGGGGGGAAATGTATTGGAAGTCTCTCAAGTTCTTTAATTTCTAGCTTAAGGCAATGGTCTCCAGCCCTTCCTTGCTTATTTCCAGGGGATAGCTTCTCCCTCTTCGAGCTGATGCAAGGTTTTTACGTCTCTGACTAGATACATTTTTAAAAAATGAATTACTCAAAGCCTCAAACATACCGAATATTCCTTCCTCCTCCTGTTTTCCCCACAACAACAACCCTGTGAGGTGGATTGGGCTGAGAAAGTGATTAGCCCAAAGTACCCAGCCAGCCTTCATGCCTAAGGTAGGACTAGAATTCATGGTTTATAACCCGGTGCCTTAACCACTAGACCAATTTTTTTTTAAGCATTTGAATTTTTTTAAATATTCATTTTCTTTTCATGCATGTTTGGCCCTCTTAATATTTCCTATAACTTTCCAGTCAAGCAGGTTAAAAAACTGAGCAAAAATTTAGCATTCAAGGAATTTTGGATCTGAGGTGGCCACTGACTTTTCTGGATGAATCCATAGAAAGAGCAATTTGGCTGTATGATATCAAAAAGTCTTTAATTTTTCTAAGTACTGATCCTTGGAGGATGTCCTTCTGAGCAGAAAGAAGCAGGAATGGAATACATGAAATATTCAGAGGGTGGCCCTAGTTTGGCCTTTTAAATAAATCAAGTAAATGGGCTCAGTCTGTGAAGAATCCTGTCTCCTAGCTATGCTAGTGACCGTCAGTTAAGATATTTCCCTCAGCTACTGTGTATTTTAAGTTTGGTATTTGTGATTGGGATTGCTTTTAATGCATTTTAAGACTGTTCACCATTCAATCATTTATTGAGATGGACAGCTATAGTAATGGAATAAATAAATACACAGACATGGAGAATGGTGAAGATATACATTTCATTGTAATAATTTTTGAAAGATAACTATAGTCTTATTCCATTAAGCTGAAGGGGAAGTTTTTTAGGGAATGCACCTTTTTAAAAATCAACTTCCATTTATTTTCCCCGCTGTTTACCTAGACCATTTTGTTATTGTTGTTGTTCTTTTGCAATTTTATTTCCAAGTGTTATTTAACTCCTATTCCCTTCTCAGGATCTTCTGGATGCCATAATGGCCAAGTTGATACAAGCACCCCCTAAGTTTCTGCCCCCCGAATGGTACATTGCTAACAAGGTCCAATACAATAGCGCCGAGGCCCAGCGGTCTCGTTCGGAACACTTGGTGGATGAGAGCCAGCGGCTGGTAGATGAAATCGAGAGAACCACTCAGAAGACCCAAAGTGATGTCAACAAGAGAATAGGTGATGGGTGCTTTTAATGCATTTACGTGGACGTATGTGAACATGACTCTGAAAGCGGGTGGATGAGTTTGCAATAGGATGCTTGAAGCAGGTCAATTAAAGATCAATTTGCTGTATTTGTACAACAACGTGCAAAGCTTTGTATTAAGTTTCATTATTGTCTTTGGGGGGGGAGTAGTATCTTGTGTCCATTTTGTTTGTGGTTGTAGTATATCTGAGGGACCATCTCTAGCCAGTCACATCTACCCGACCCACCAGAGTGGAGGGGGGGGGCAAGGTCCCATCCCCTAGGGAGATACACCTGGTAGGACCCAGAAGGGCCCTCTCTGTGGTGGCTCCCACTCTCTGGAACGTCATTCCCCCAGAGATTATAATGTCCCTCTTTCTAATACTCTTCCGGAAGGCGCTGAAGACCTGGTTCTGCTAGCAGGCCTGAGGAACGCAGAGCAGGATGGAGCCATTAAATGGCTCGTGTGCTGTGTTGCCACCGGGGTGTGTGGGGTTATTTTATTGTGTGATTATTCTCTTTCATTAGTTTTATTGTTTTATAATGAGGTTTTTATATTTCTGTAAGCCGCCTTGAGCCGGGATGTGCGAATAGGCAGCAGTATAAATTTCCTTAAATAAATAAATATACACCCAGAAAACACAGATAGTCCTCAACTTACAACCAGAATTGGGACCAGAATTTCCAATTGCTGATAAACGAATTGTGCCTGATTTTACGACCTTTTGTGCCACAGTGAATCACTGCAGTTGTTAAGTGGATCATGCAGTCATTAAGTGAATATGGTGTCCCCATTGACTTTGCTTGTCAGAAGTCAGGTAAGACGTTTACAAATGGCAATCATATGGTCTCGGGATGCTGCAGCCGTCGTAAATACTTACCAGATGCCAAGTGCCCACATTTTGATTGTGGGGATGCTGCTATGGCTATAAGTGTGAGGACTGTTCATAAGTTTGATTCAAAGGGTAAGGGATTGCTGGGTAAGGACTGCAAGAGATGGGACAACGATGCCTTCGTGTACAGGAGTGGATGGACCAAAAAAGAACCCTATTTGAGAGAGGTTGAGGGGCAAAATAGATATCCCTAAGCATTAAAAAATAAAATGGGGAAATTGGCTTGATACTGGAACTTTCCAAAGGGCTTAAATGGGCATGGTAAATTTCTGTAAGACAAGGTATCAATTTTGCCCTTGAACCATCCAACCTCACCCCAAAATAGAAAGTCTGGAAGGAGAGTAATTGGAGCTTGCTGTGCAACATCCTTAGGGGATGATTAAGTTGCAAGGTTCTTGTTTCTGTTGGGTTGTCTTATGGTTCTGTTTTAATGTTACTGGTTTTATTGCTGTTGTGGGCTACCCAGAATTGTTTCAGATGGGTGACCGTAGAAATCTTTTAAACAAATAATTAAAGAGATCTGGCCTTGTCCATGCTAGAATGGCTGTGGGATCCAGGGATCCTCAAAGGGACTCTTGAAGGCTGCATGCTGGCTGGGATTGTCCATGCCTGCTGAAGGGATCTGTGGTGTATGTCTGTCACATTTGTTTATATTTGTTTCTTCCTTCTGTTTCCAACATTTAAGAGCTGCAGAAGGCATGGGTGCTGGTCATTGTCCCATGACAATGATGCAATGATGATTTTTTTTTGTCCCTGGAGGGAAAGGGGTTAGAGGGTGTTTAAACTGGGGGAAAAAACGTGTTAACATGCTCATTTGACAGTGTCAGTTTTTAAAAAGACAACTATATTATTCTGCTGGAGGGTGCCATTTGGTCAACACATTTTAGCAATACAATGTTGGGCTGCAAAAATGGGCTTGGGGGGAAGTGCATGCAGGACTCTAGTTGTCCATCAGTCTTCTAAATCAGGGGTACCCAAACTTGGCAACCTTAAGACTTGTGGACTTCAACTCCCAGAATTCTCCATCCAGCTATGATGGCTGGAGAATTCTGGGAGTTGGAGTCCACAAGTCTTAAACTTGCCAAGTTTGGAGACCTCTGTTTTAAACCAGTGGGAAGCTCTTAAATATTGAGCTGTGAGATGATTGTGCAGATATTCATTCATTCATTTATTTATGGAAATTTATATTGCCGCCTATTCATACATGTTGACTCAAGGCGGCTTACAAGAATATAAAAACCTCATCTATAAAATGATAAAACTAATAAAGAAGAATAATTATCTAATATAATAATATAATAAAATAACCCCCCACTCCTTGCAATGTATGATGATAAACATGTCTAGCCAAGATGCTTAATCAGGTAAGGTAACAGCTGCATTCATAAAATATACAGCTTACAGTTTTAGAGGTTTGGGTCTCATTGTCCTATGCAAACCCAGGCTTTTTGGTTAGTTTATGGTTCAATATATTGCACAACCCCAGAAAAATGGGTTAATGCAATAACTTTGTGAACTCAGCCCTTGAATTGATGGCATCATTCACTTGAGCTTCATCCACATGGTCTGTTGTGGGTGGTCATCGGATTCTCCTTTTGGTTGAAGTCCTGAGTTCTAGCTGCTGCTGGACTTCAATGCTGCTTTCCTCTACCTTGGGGTGATTGAGTATTCTCACTTCTGCAGAACAGAGACTTGAGGAGATAAAATTCTGGAGGCAGCAGTTGGATGACAAGCTTGACCAGATTGTAAAGGAGACTGAAGTGCTTTTGTCATTCAAAACAAGGCTGGAAAAGGCTCTGGAGGGCTGCAAAGAACCACTCTTCACTGCCCAGGAGTGTCTCTTAAACCGGTGAGAAGATATTTTTTTTTATTATTATTTTTTTGGACTTAAGAGGCCACTTCAGTTTCTACGTGCTGGAGGCAGGCGGGATAAACTTGTCTGGATTAAGAAACTGCGTAATGTCATCATGACTGGTTTAGCTGGGAGAAAAGGTCTTGAGTCACTCATAGTAGCTGGCAGGAAAAAAATGTTATGAGAAATAACTGGAGACGTGGGAATATTTAGTCTAGAAAAGAGAATGGTGATCTTCAAGTTTCTGAAAGGCTGCCATATACAAGAAGGAGGCGGCTTGTTTGGCATTGTTCCTTGTGACCGGACAAGAAACAATAGGTTTAAATTAACTTCCTGAACTCTAACTTATTCACCAGTGGAGCTGGCTGCAGTGTGAAGTGGAAAGTTTACATCAGAGGCTGTGTGGTCATCTGTCAAAGATGCTGTAGTACAGGGGTGTCACACTCAAGGCCCACGGGTCGAATCTGGCCTGTGGGGCAGTGGTGGAATTCAATTTTTTTTGACTACCGGCTCTGTGGGCGTGGCGTGGTGTGGCTTGGTGGGCGTGGCAGGGGAAGGATACTGTAAAATCTTCCATTCCCTCCCCACCCCACTAACCTGCTTTCCAGCTCTGTTCTCCTGTTCAGGGCAACAAAAGAAGACCCAACCAATCAGCTGGGACTCGGGAGGCAGAGAATAGATGGGGGCGGGGCCAGTCAGAGATGGTATTTGCCGGTTCTCCGAACTACTCAAAATTTCCGCTACTGGTTCTCCAGAACCTGTCAGAACTGGCTGAATATCACCTCTGCTGTAGGGTGCTTAGATCTGGCCACCAGGGCTGGCCTGGAAACAGTGAAGGACTGGCCCACGGTGCCTCTGCCAATGAAAGCAGATCTTGGGAGGGTTTTCATTGGCAGAGGGTTGCAGGAGGCTGTCACAGCTGAAAATGGAGCTCGGGAGCCTGTTTTCACTGGCAGAGCACTCGGGCCACCAGAGGCACCCCTGACACAAGTGATGTCGAGCTGGCCATGCCCACCCTGGCCACACACACACACACACACACCCCCCGAGGTCAAACAAAAACCTGATGCGGCCCTCAATGAAATTGAGTTTGACATTCCTGCTGTAGTAGATCATGGAGTAGGGTTTAAACGCAGTGACCTCTAAGGTCACTTCTAACTCTGATTCTATTGATAAATGACACAGGTAGTCCTTGACTTACAATAATTCATTTTCTGTAAGTTACAAAGTTCAAAGTTACAATGGCACTGAAAAAAAAAGTGATTTATGACCATTTTTCAAACCTACGACCATTGCAGCATAGCCCCATGGTCATGTGATCAAAATTTGGCAGCTGGCATGGATCTATGGCAGTTGCAGTGTCCCGGGATCATGTGGTCACTTATTGGGACCTTCTGATGAGCATAATCAATGAGGAAGCCAGATTCACTTAACAACCATATTACTAAATTAACAACAGCAGGGATTCACTTACGAAGTGTGGTGAGAAAGGCCGTAAAATGAGGGAAAATTCACTTTAAAACTGTCTTGCTTAGTAATAGAAATTTTGAGCTCAATTGTGGTCATAAGTCAAGGACTACCTGTAGTATATTTCAATCGGACATCAAATAAAATTTCATAATGACTCCTGGCAACAGAACAGACTGCCTCAGGAGAAGTTGGACTTCTACACTGGACATGTTTAAACAAACGCTCGCTCGCCATCTGTGGGGAAGCTGAAGTAGTGGATTTCTGCAAAAAGCAGCGAGGTGAAGGAAATGATCTCCAAGTTACCTTCTAAGCTGTGATGGTTCTACAGCTAAATAGTGGAATGGAGAAGATCTTGGCCTAACCCCTGGTATATATACTAGGTAGGGCTGGGAAAGCCCTTTCTAAATATTAGGGAGCTGTTGTAACCAATAGATGAATATTAAGCCAGATGGCTTAATTTAAGGCCTATGCCAGAGTAGTGTGCTTGAATCCATATATTATTTTTGCACAGCAAAACTGGCTACTTGTAGGTTTGCACCATACATGAAATCCTAAGCTACCCTCATAAATTGGGTTCGTATTACAGGTAGTCCTTGACCACAAGTGAGCTCAAAATTTCTGTTGTTAAGCAAGACAGATGTTAAGTGAGTTGTAACCCATTTTATGACCTTTATTAGCAACTGGGGCAAGAAAGTTTGTAAAAGGGGACGAAAATCACTTAACACCTGGCTCACTAACAAAAGAAATTTTGGCTCAGTTGTGGTAGTAACTTGAGGATTACCTGCATTAAACATGTGATGTGCGCTTTGCATTGATTTCCAGTAGGCTTTTGGATACAATTCCAAGTGTTGATACTGACCTAAAAAGCGATCTATCTTCTTGGGGCAGGGGAGTGTTATGTTGTAAGTTCTTCCCTCAAAACTAATTTGGGGGGAAATGATAAATTCGTGTCTTTGGTGAAAGAATTCTTCTTTTGAAGCAGCCTCCCATCAGAGATTCAGGCAATGCATTTATTCTTACAGGAAAGTTCTGAAAAAAGCTGTTCAGAAAAGCGTTGATTGACATCTATTCATGCCTATTTATTTTAGTTCTGTTGTCGATGCTTTATATGAGTCTATTGGTTTTGAATTATACTGATCTTTGTGCTATGGTAATGTGCTTAAATTTTAGTTGTGCACAGCTGTGAATCCTTGGGAACTATAGTGATATAAAAAAAGTCTGTTTGATTCTGATCTTTGCTAGGAAGTGCATTTAGTGGCACAGCTGTGAATCCTTGGGAAATATAGTGATATAAAAAAAATAATTACATAAATTCCTGCCCATATTACACTGATGTTGGTATGATAAAATTTAGGCTATAGTGGTTGAGATGTTTTTAAATTTATTTTCTGTCTATGTGCCTTTATTTTATTTGTATTTATTTGTGAATTTTATTTGCCACTTATCTCACCATGGGGCTACTTTAGGCAGCTTATAACAATAAAATGTAGAGAAAAAAAAATCAGACATGCTTCATTATTTGGCAAACATTGATACAGTCCCAGAGTCAGGATTTCCTGATATGCCAGAGGGGGAAAAAAAAACACAAAATAATTTTTGTTTTTGTTTCAGGGAAAGGCGGGTTGGTATTGACTTGGTCCATGATGAAGTGGAACGGGAGCTGATCAAGGAAGTTGAGGTCTTCCAGGGAGTTGTTGCTCTGCTTGAACGTACGCGGGAGCAAACTGATGAGCAACTCAGGTATAGGAAAAGCAAAATTCTGAGGCAGGGAGGAAGAAAAGAGAAAACTGTGTAGATTCTGGAGATGATATGGGTAATAGGGAAGAGTCGAAAGTGAGATGCATTATGAACTAAGGCTGTGAACCCCACAGAGTCAAGGGAGATGGGGTGGGTGGGTGGAGACCAACATATGGATGCATTTGGTGTTAAGACTATAGCTTAATGGTATAGTAACAGTAGCTATTCTGCATGTAAAATTTCTGAGGTACAAATGAGCAAAGTTTTCACCTCATTTCCAAACAATGAAATTGGGTGTCAGGCGCAAAGAATCAGGACCATTAGTAAGGTTGCAGCATAAACCATTTACTGAAGCCTATATACAACAATCTGGTCAAGTAACAGCACTAAATTGGTGTTAGATAAGGGCTAACAGAATTCAAGGGAGGATGGGCTTGGATCTCTTGTGGCAATGCAAGGACTCTAAACTGATGACGCATTTAACTTTGCCCTCCAGCTTTGCCTGCTCCTCTCCTAGAGACACATGTAGGAGGAAGGTGAGCTGGTCTCTTCTCTCAGCAAAAATTATGAGAAAAAAAAAGGCTTCCTTGCAAAACTGGTGTTCTGGTTTGTGATATGCACAATACTGCATTATCCACTGTGCTGCATTAAGTCCTTTGATACATGTGTAAAACTGCATTTTAGGACTGTATAGCTGGGCAACTTTTTATTTATTCTCTTCTCAAAAACTGTTTTTCCTCTTCCAGGCTTAATCGCACAGCCAAATACAATCTTGAACAGGACCTGAAGGATAAATTCACGGCCTTGACAATTGACAACTATTGCTCCAATCTGACCAACAACTCTACTGATATTGGATATGCCCAAAATGTTGTGAAGATTGAGAAGTAAGTATCACATGGGGAACCGAGTGGGTGAACCAGGAAAACTTGTCATTGGGACACATGGGCTTTTCTGTAACCATGGTACATTTCAACAAAGGCCATATTGGAAAGGACCTGGGTAGTAGATGGTGCCACAGGTGGGAATAGCAAGAGGGAACTTCATTTGGTTTCATGCTCCACCTATGTCTATGTAGAGTCATCCAAGTCATGGTGGTCCCAAAGGTGCTTTTTCAAAAGGCAACTGGACTTTCTTTGTTTTTCCTTGAAGATGTTTTGCTTTTCATCCAAGCTTCTTCAGAAGTGCTACACCAATCCATCTTTTTTCCCCTCATAGAGCTATAACATCACATTATATTATTTTCTTTGTATTTGATGATAGGACTTTGATCGCACATGTAATGTAATTTTTATATACCCACCCTGTGGACATCCTTGATCGTGATTCTTGCCTCCAAGATTTGAACATTTCACGATGATTCCCATCCTTTTCCCGGACTCTGAACACTTAGGGGTTTCCATGTAGGAATCACCTTTTGTCTCTTGTTTTCGGACAGCTCAGTGAGCCCTGAACAATGGACGGATTTCTCCAACACAAATGTTGAAAAAGCAGACAAACAGCGAAACAATTCCCTGGCCCTCAGAGCCTTAATTGACAGCATTTTGTCCCAGACTGCCAGTGACATGCGCAAGCAAAACAGGACAGTAAACATTGCATTCCAGAATAGAGTGAAGGAGACCAAGGATGTCAAGAACAAATTAGAAATTCACCTGGCAAAGGTAAATATTGGAGGGGTACCCAATTTTGGGATGGGGAGTAAAAAAAGAGGGAAGAAAAGAAATACAACTTCATCCTAGTCATAAGATTTTATTTGCATCTAGCCATTGTGTGCTGAATGAGTTGTAACTTTTATAATATGGTGCCGGGTCTGCTAAAATCTGGAGCATTGCTCATACCTGAGCAATGACCACGTTTACACACGACCACAAAACTCTGACTCAAAGAGTCATCTTACCAGGCTTCCAAACAATAATGCTAAGACTTCAGAAAGGAAGCAGCTACAGCTGTTTTCTGCCATTTTAAGAATTACTATAATCCTTTAAAATTTTCACAGGTGTAAAATTGTGATAGCCTTCTGATACAGGTAGCCCTTGATTTACTTGGGACTTACAATTGGGATCAGAATTTGCTATGTGGTGTGGTTGTTAAATGTGTCTGTCAGGATTCCGGCAGTTACTCCAATTAAATCATGAGCCTTGAGCCACACTCCCAAAACTAAAAAAGATTTATTTGAAGATAACATTCTGCGCCTGGCATTTACCTGGGCGCAGCCAACTCTGAGATACGCAATTCACTGTCACCCTTGATCCTGCTTCCCCCCCCCCTCTGGGTGTATCATCCAACGAAAAAATGTCCATAGCCAAGATCAGTCATACTTTCCAATTAGATTTTTGCTCGGCAAAAGCTTCAGTCATCTTATCAGTGTTTGAAGAAAATATGAATGGTATGTACTTTCGATTTCACGCTACCGCCTGCTCTTTGAAACTTCCCCCCTTCTTTCTGTTGTCATAAAACGTGTATACAAAATGTTTTATGAGTTGACAGCGTCATCACATGACCATGCCCAATTTTCCCATCTTTTTTGTTGCAGGCATTAAATGAATTGTATGGTTGTTAAGTGAACCCAGCTTCGCCTCATTGACTTTGTTTGTTGAAAGCTGGCTGGGAAGGTGATCAAATGGTGATTGTGTGACCCTGGGATGCTGTAACCATCATAAATATATGACAGTTGCCAAGTGCCCAAGTTATGTCACACGTGACTGTAGCGATGCTGCAGCAGTCATAAGTGTAAAGACAGTCATAATTCATTTTTCAACACTGTCATAACTTTGAACAGTCATTAAACAAATGATTGTAAATCAAGGACCACTTATGCTCCCCAGAAAACCTGAAAAGGAGAGAAACCTTGAAAAATTGTTATCTGTCGTTCTCCCCCAACCTTCACAGTATTATTCATTTACTTACAGCAAATGCAAAGGTACCAGTCTTTGATGGGAGTTTTCTTATTTTAACCTTTGGCACCTCCAGAAGATTTGAGAAAACCCTTCCTAGGAACTGATCAAGCAACATTCAGTTGTGGATCAGGAAATTGTCTTTTATTTGTAGTCCTATATATGCCCAATCCTGAGCCTTCTATGGAAAGAAGACCATTCCATGGTTGTCAGGCACCATTTGGTTTCAATACTGTTCTGAACCACTTAAATAAATCTCAGGATTAACACCTGTTCAGAATATTGGGCATAAAACCTGCTTCCCAACTGAGCTGCAGCCGTCCTGGCTTCCTACAGGCAGAGAAACTGCTTGCAATTGAATGAAAGGAGTTGCTCTTTCTGTGTGGCGGGCCACAGGAGAGGCTTCCTCAGCAGATGCCCTGCTCATCAGCCCTGCGAGTAGGTGCAAACATTCCTGTGAACAAGCTTCAAAGAGTTGTGGGGAAAATGGTGAGGACAGGGGGAGAATTAAGAGTCTCTGCAAGCATTTCCTACTCAGCAACCCCTCCGCTTACTCATCTTCCTTAAGTGTTTAAGAATCAAGGACTGAGTCTGTATAATGTTTGATTTGGTTACTGGATTATGGTGATTCTCTGAGTTTGCAGTCCATTAAATCCCAAGCTAACCAAGCACACTCTATTCACACAGAATGCAAAGCTACAAAATCTAACCCCCCACCCCAAAAAAAAAAAAACAGTTTAAAAAGAATAAATTAGAAAATGAACTAAGCTCATCATGTCCTATAACTGTGATGGTGAACCTGTAGCACATGTGCCAGAGGTGGCATGCAGAGCCCTCTCAGTGGGCACACACACCGTTGCCAGCTGGTGTGCTGGTCTTCGTGGGTGCCAGAATGCCGGAAAACACCTGAAAATCGGCCTGACAACGGCTCCCCAAATAGCCAAAAAACAGGCATGTGTGCACCGGCCAGCTGGTCTTCGATTTTCTGGCATTCCGGTATGCCTATGCACATGCATGCATGCGCATTCTGGTTTGGGCACTCGGTGCCGAAAAGGTTTGCCATCACTGTCCTATTATATGGGCAGCCATTAGACTTTCAAGGGTTCCAATTGCCTAGTATGAACACAGCTGAAATATGTTCCTCCCTTTGTTCTGTGTGTATTTAAAGCTGATGGATGAGATCAACTCTCAGACAAAAAATATTGATGCTTTGAAGAAAGCTATCCTGGATAAGAAGGGGCCAGCCAAGGTGGCCCAAACTCGCCTGGAGACCCGGACTCACCGTCCAAATGTAGAGCTTTGCCGAGACACGGTGCAGTATCGACTCATGAATGAAGTGCAGGAAATCAACCATAATATCCAGAGGCAAGTACAACCCAGAAGCCACGGGGCTTAGTTTAATCTGGGGTTATCTCAGGAAGTTAGTACTTTCTGGGGTGAGGGAGGAGCAGGAAAGAGTGTGAGATCCCTGTTCTGCAAAACCTGTATGTGTGGTGGATCATTTCATTTTGTGATTGATCCTTCGGCCGTTGGCCTGTCATTTGCCTTAATTCTAGACCAAATTCTCCCTCTTCTGGTCAAAGATTTCAGTGGATTTGTGGAGTGACTTCTCTTCAGTAGAAGTGAAGGTGGGATTCCTTCATGGGGAGATCAGAGCAGCTTGTTGCTCTTCTATGGACAAAGAATTTAAATGGAGGGAGTCTTTATTCTAAGGTATTATCAATATGACCTACAGCAGAATTAAACTCTAGCAAAGTGCATAGCATTCTGAATCATAGGGAATGATTTTTCTCCTTAAGCTTCTCGTTCTGGCTCTAAATGGAAACTCAAGCAATGCTACTAGGAATCCCAGCAATCCAAATAAGACTGAGATTGAACAGGTGCTTCTAGCAGCTGAGTTGGGAGGCATTTGCCTGCCGTTCTGGCAAGCAGGAATACATGATACACAAGAGCAGATGGATTACCATAAAGTTCTGTTCGTATAACAAACTTATTGATGTTGGGTAAAGACTTGTTAAAGTAGATATTTGCGGCTTGGCTTGTTGTCCAAACTTAGCCTATGGATTGGTTTATCATTCAGTTTATTGATGGATGAGAAACTGGATCCATTTAGTAATCAGGTTAAGCATGTTGTGTAAATACATCAAGTGTCTTGATTTTATGGTGCTAGATTAAAATGTGGTTGGCTAGTTTGTAGCTTGTGACTACATTCATGCAATATGCTTAATTTGGTTACTCAACCATTTTCTGGGCTTGCACATATTTTGAACAATAACTTTGTTAAGTAAACTGGCTATGCAACCCCCATTAAATGACAAATTAACTAGGGCTTGTACACACATTTGCAATTGCTAGGTATCTAACCTCACTAATCACAGCAATCAAGACATTTGGCTTAGTTCTGTAAACAGTGTTCCAGTAAACCATGCATTAATGTATTAATAGTTTGCAGTAAAAAAAAAAGTGTTACTATGCCTGCAAAGCTCTCAAAGGTATGGGATTTGCAATAGTTTCTTCCTGGTAGAGTTAATTAATTAGGGTGATGATGGGAGTAGCTGGTCCTGAAGGTGCCTGGGCATCAAGACATAAAAGATGCAGGCTGCTACATTTTGGACCAAATATAGTTTCTAAATATTCTCTAAGAGGGCAGCCCTCAGTAGAATGCATTACAGTAACCCAAATGGGTGGTGATGTTATTTCCTTGTCCATGATTTCTATTTGCTGAATAGAAAGCCAAGTCTAGAAACACTCCTAAGTTGTGAACCTGTTCCCTGAGAGATTCTGACTGTCTATCAGAGGAATTTGGTGAAAACGGGGCACCTCATGTATTGACAACAAATTGCCAGGATTCAATTTCAGACTGTTCTTTTCCGTTCACCTAGATAGCTTCCAGACAGCTGGAAAGAGTATTTCTCCCACACCCTACCTCAGAGTGGCAATGTACAATTGGGCACATTCCCTAAAGGTTGGTTTTCTCTAAACATCAATGGCTCCACAAATCCCCTCATCAGGAACTTCTTTTTTGTTCTTTCAAGGTTGCCAGAAGTTCCGTCTTCTGCAATGAGGTGTCAGCAATTGTTTAGGTCCGCATGGTCACCCCCTGCCTGTTTTCCCTACAAGTTGGGAGGACAGGGATCCAAGGTAGCAAAAGACAACTGAGGCAGCAACCATCTATTTCCTTGGATGCTGCAGACCAAAACAATCCCAGATAACAGAGCAAGGCAAATACCAAAGACTCTATCCCTTCAGAGTCAAGGTTACAGGAAATCCACCGAGTTCGTTCCCTGCAGGAGGTAATTTAGTGTCAATGACACAGAAACGCTTGGAAACTAAACCTACTTTCTTTTCTGAGGATTAGAGTTGGACACCCATCTCTTATGGCATACTAAAGTGGAAGCAGGGCCAGACCAGAGCATACAATCAGAAGATTGTCATGACTTGTTTGGGTGAAGCCCTGGAGAGGCTTGCCAAACTCTAGAAAAGTCGTGGCCTTCACCTTTTTCTTCTGTTCCTCCTTTAGGCTGATGGATACATTGGCTCAGGCTGAAATAGAACTGAAAGGCCTAAACCGCCAGCAGCTCTCCCTGGAGGAAGAGATTGAAGTCAAAGCAAATACCCTTTATATTGATGAAGTGCTCTGCATGCAGATGAGAGAATCCATTTCCATCAATAATTTCTGATCCGTGAGGCAGGCAGAATCTCTGCTTGGCTGGACCCTACGAATAAATCTTGAGACATTGGCTTAAACTTTCAAAAATCTTTTTACAGAAGCCAAACATCTTCCCTGAACTTTCTAACAGATGAAATAAATTAGTGAAACCTCAGATCCCAACTTCATCCTAAGCTCTTGGAGGGTCCCTGTGACAGAGGACCAGGGTGAAAGTGATGGCTGGAAAGAAAACAACCAGGACTTGAACTAATGTCTTTAGTGTGGACATAGTTTAAAAGGGGGAGTGCTGACATGTTGCTTTCCCAGGATCTGTCAATGTTCTGTCCTCTTCAGGCAGAAGACAGATTTAAAAAGTTAACTTTTAAAATAGGCTAAGGTGGGTATGAGATGAAGGCTAGAGTCACCCACCCTAAGATCCTGACCCCGATTACCAATTGACAGCCCTATCCAGGTCACACAATCATTCATCCACTGAGACACAAGATCAAAAAGGATACCACAGGAGATGGGAGCGATCATAAATGTTGGTGGCTTCAACCAAATGATCACAGCTGCCATCTTGACTCGTCTCTCTCTCCCCCTCCTCCTCAAAGCCCTATAATTCTGCATAATTCTGTGCAATGTTGTGTGACTCCTAATACTTGGGCTAATTTTTAAAATGTAAATATTGTGTAGGCAATGACTCCCATAGCTTATACAAGTAGTCCTCAACTTATGACCACCATTGGAACCAGAATTTTTGTTAACAAGGCAAGGCAGTCATTCAGTGAGACAGACCTGATATTATGATCCTTTTTTCTAATGGTTTTTAAGTGAATCATGCAATCGTTAAGCAAATTCGGCTTACCCCGTTGGCTTTGTTTATTGGAAGCCAGCTGGGAAAGTCACCAGTGGAGACCACATGATCCTGGCACTGTTGTAAATACATGCCAGTTGCCAAGTGCCCGAATTTTGATCACGTGACTGTGGGGGATGCTGCAACAGTCCTAAGTGTGAGGACTGTAAGTCACTTTTTTTTAAAGTTCTGGGTTCCACCAAACCTATATTTTCTTTCTGGGCCAACCAAGTTCTCTTCAAAGACCAACCAACTTTTCTTTCTTCTTTGAGAAATGCAAGATTTGCCCCTGATCTGCAGCGCTTCTGATTCAGCATTTTTTTTGCATGTGCCATTCAGCTGCACCAAACCTCACCTGTCCTTTTTTGCATTCCAAAGACTCTTTGTTGTAAACCCGCAAATGGTGCTTATGCTCAGTCTTGGTTGTGAACTGTAGCTCTTTTATTCTTAAAAAGGCAGATCAGGGTATGGCAAGGCGTTTTACTGAACCCGATCCTGCTGGAACGAAAAGGGCCAGTTCAGCCGCTGAGAAAGGTCATTGCCCGTTATTTCCTTCTGGTGGGGTTTGCGTGGATTCTCCTGCAATACAAAATGGGGAAAGAGAATAAATATACTTTGGAACATGGCAGAGGGCAGCAGGGAACAACAGCTTTGGGGTAGGGAGGGGGAAAATCTCAGGGGAAAGGGAACCATTTCCTCCTTAGCTCTTAGAACAAACTCTCCCATGCCCGGATTCATATTCCAAATACATGCACATTAAAGGTCTTAACCTCTGTGGTTTATATGTTTATTTAAGACCAGTGCTTGAGGTTGGTGCTGGGACCACTGCAGCCTGCCCCATTTGTCCACTTAACAGAATAACAGAGTTGGAAGAAACCTTCTAGTCCAAACCACTGATCAAGTAGGAGACCTTGTATCAGGGGTCTGCAACCTGCGGCTCCGGAGCCACATACGGCACTTTTGGCCCTCTGCTGCGGCTTCCTGTCAGCTGATCCCACCACTGGCTGGCTTTGCCCCTTCCCTCCCCATCACTCCTCGCATGGCCTGAGAAGGTAAGGGTGATGGCGGGGGGATGGAGACTCGTTCCATATTCCAGAGCAGCTGACTGGGTGGGAGTGAGTGACTTCCAGTTGGCCACGTCCACCCAGTCACACCGGTTGTTAAATTATTGGCTCCCAGTGTTTTCTTTTCTGTGAGAAATGGGTCCAAATGGCTCTTTGAATGTTTAAGGTTGTAGACTCCTGCCCTATATCATTCCAGACAAGTGGCTGTCCAGATTCTTCTTAAAGCCCTCCAGTGATGGAGCACCCACAATTTCTGGTTAATTGTCCTCGCTGTTTGGAAATTTATCCTCAATTCTAGGTTGCATCTCTCCTCGATTAGTTTTCTTAGCCCAGGATACCCTCCTATCATCTGGTACAACTGGAGCCTCCAGTGGAAGTATTTTGATGAGGAGCTTGGTTAAGTATAAATTCCATTCTGTCGCCACCACGGGGCCATTTTCAAACAGAGGGTGACCATAGGTGGCCCATATGCCTCCCAAAACTGCGGAATGAAACAGATGCTCCATCTCCCAGTCTTCAAGCAGCTGCTTTATTTGGAAGGAGACAAAGCTGGTTCCATAGGAGAACAAGGAGGTCTGGAGAGGCACAGAAGGAAAGCACCTGTTGAGAGGCTGGGGATGGAAGTCAATACGGCCACCCCATATACTTTTTAAATTCCTCGTTCCTAGAGAAACGAACGAGTTGCTTTCTTGGTTTTTCCTGAGTGATACCAGGACTGTTCTTTTAACTTTGGTTGATAAGAGTTTGCTTTTAAAAACAACAACAGCAGGCAACTCTTAAAACCTTGATTGCTAGCATTTTTCTTTTCTAATTAGGATTGGACTGAACAGGGCCAGACCGGATTAGTTCTTAGATGGGAAACTGCCAAGAAATACTAATGTTGTACAGGTAGTACTTGACTTACGACCATAATTGAGTCTGCCAATTATGATAGTTAAGTCAGGTCACTCATAACTTGGGTCACCCATGTGACACAAGTCAATTGTACTACTTTCCTTATTAAGGGAATGTGGCGATTGGTGGCAAATGATCATTAAGCAAAGCCATTGTTTACTATGGTGCATTTTTGCCGGAAACTGGAAGTAAATGCAAAAATGTTGTAAATTGCAATCTGCAAATAGCCATAGACATGGGCTGGTTGCTGAGCACCTGAAATGTCATGTGATCATGGAGTGGGGAGGCCATTGGAATTTCGGAATCGTGTTCTAAATATCTTTTGGGGCAGGGTCCTCATAACTTTGACTGGTCATTAAGCAACAGGTAAAGACTATCTGTATGCCGGACTGTGAAATGTTAAAAAAATAATAATTCTGGCAACCATTTGGAGGCGGCTGTGAGGAAAACAACTCTATTCATGAATAGCAATAGCACTTAATCTTATACACTGCTTCATAGTGGTTTTCAGAACTCTCTCTGAGTGATTTACAAATATCACCATATTGCCCCCCACAATCTACGTCCTCATTTTTACTGACCTCAGAAAGATGACAGGCTGAGTCAACCTTGAGCCAGTCAGGATCGAACCCCTGGAAGTCAGCAGAATTAGCCTGCAATACTATATTCTAATCACTGAGCCACCAGGGAAGTTACCAAAAATTTCTCTTTAAAATAGTTACTAGAAGCAATTGGGAAGTGAAAGTCAAAGGGGAAACCACTCCCTACAATATCCATTTAATTCCGTTGTCCTTCCACTGTTGGCAGAACAGAGAAGCAGCCGCTGCTGTCTCATTCTGAATCTCTAGCAGCACAGAAAGATGGCAAGTACTTGAGTGGAATAGAGCAGCCTTTTTGAACAGGCGGAGATACTTTCAACATTTGTATGATGTTTCCCATTTAAGAAAAAGCATGAAGTGGTTTAAATAATGACGAGGGAGGGAAGGAGCGAACCAGAAATCATAACAGTACCTTCTTTTTCCAAAAATCGTGGGCTCCGTCGAATTGCTTGTAGAGAAACTGCCCGCTGACACTTTTTCTGAAATAGGAATGAAATCGGGATTTCACACGTGACCTGAGGACATTTCCGCTATTGCAGCCTCTCTCTCTCTTTCTCTCTCCTTTTTTTGAAATGTCCTTTTTAAAGGCGTGATAGAGAAATTCAATTTCTCTAAAAGCTCACTAAACTTGAATAATCTTTTTTCGGTCAATGTTTCCCTTCTCCCACCATTTTCTAAATGTTATTAGCCTGTTATGGCTAGGATTTCAGCTGTTTAGCAGCAAATGCCAGGGAGCTTCCCCAAGAGAAGGAGATCCCACTGTGAATTCTCCCCTGCAGCAGCAGCTCTGGATAATACCCCCTCCTCCAAATGGCTCCCTTATTGCCACATTCCCACAGGCTTCACCTTCCTCACCTCATGCTTCTGTAGGACTGGGCTCGGAAGAAGGATGTTGCACTGGGAACATGTGACCAGCTGGTCATACGTGTCATTGAGGGCCTGTGGTCCAGCGGAGGTCAGGATGGAGGTGAAGGCCTCGCAGCCAGATGCCTTTTTGCTTCTTGGAGACCTCAGAGATATTTTTTCGATAGAAGGCAATTCTCTGTCCCTCCTCTTGGGGCGCACATCCTTCTCGGCCTTCATCTTCCAAGTAGGGGAAGGAGGAGCTGCAGTTGGAGGGTTCTGTGGAGATGGAGGAGACCTTGATCTTGCAGCAGAATGGGTGGCGAGAGATCCCAGGAGCTCGGGAGATGAACTGCATTCGTTCTGTGGGTGAAATAAAGGAGAGGTTTCAAAGAAGGCTTGGTTAATGTAGGTTGAGCAGCTGTCATAAAAGTGGGCAGGATAACCCAGAAATTAATTGCCCCAACATTCAGAGACTAAGATATTTCTGGTAAAACGTCTTCCTCCTTTTCACCTAGTTGAGTGAGAATTTCCCTTTCTTCATGTCCAGCCCCACATTTCCAGAATTGGCCCTGACAACAGGCCCACAACAAAGGCCAAAGGTCAGTGGTCTGCATCCAGGCAGTCCCGGGTTTGAACTTCAATATTCCAATTGGAGGGATAAAAGGTGAAGGGAATATTTTCCCCCCTCTGCTCCAAACTTATTTCTCTAGTTTTTAAAGCTCTTTTATTAGTTAGCTTGATTAAAGGTTTGCATTTAAGTTTATTTCAATTGTTGTCTCTTTTGTTTTTCTGATTTTAATTTTTAATAATTTGAAATCTCCCTACAAGCCTTTAGTAATTGAGTCAATTGGAAACATCATCAATCAATTAAAATCAGAAAGAAGGACAAACTAGCCCTACATAGACCTAAGCGCTTTTGAAAACACATGTAACTTTGTTTGTTTGTATGCTTTCACTTCTTAACCACCCGTTTCCCTCAGAGATCTTAGTTCTTAGATTCATAGTTCTTGAATTCATTTATTGGGCACATATTATGAACCATAAATTACATATACTGAAGATGCTAGGCTATAAAGACGTCGAACAAGGTGAAAGCCAATAGTGTTTTTCATATCCTGCAAATGCGGCTGCTTCCACTTTAACTGCTACAGTTAACATGAAAATATTAGCTAGTATTTTCATAAAATTGCCTGTTCATCTTTGGCAGTAAAATTATCACCGCTGGGTTGGATACAAAGAGATCAGTTGTTCAGAAGTGTGACTGGCAGCTCATGAGATAGATCAGTGGTCCCAAACCCTTTTTGTACCAGGGACCAGTTTCAAGCACAAACACTTTTTCAAGGACCGGGGGAGGGGGAGAATCGAGTTTGGTGGTTTGCTTGCAGACGTTTCATTACCTAACAACATCTGATGTTGTTACCTAGTCGGGTAATAAAACGTCTGCCAGCAAACCACCAAGTTCAGGGAGCGCCTCGGCCCTGCCTCCCTCAGCCCCATCCCTCAGGTGTCTGCCTCGTTCCTCTCTCAGTCGCTCTCTCGCTGCTCCACCAGCCCAGGAAGAAACTGCTTCAAAGAAGCCGAGGGGGTGGCTTTTCCTGTCGCCGCAGCTCCTCCGAGCGCCCGTTTACCCCCCCCGCCCGCCCGCGTGCAGTTCAACCCAGTGCTCCGTTCTGCCTGCCTGCCTGCCTGCCTCGTTTCGGAGCAGCTTCGGCTGATAAAAGAGGCGAATAGTTATTATTCTCAGCGAAGCTTCTCCCAAACAACCAGACAGGCAGGCAGGCAGAACGGAGCACTGAATTGGCGCGCGGGCGGGCGGGTGGGGTAAGCGGGCGCTCGGAGGAGATGCGGCGACAGGAAAGCCACCCTCCCCGGCTTCTTTGAAGCAGTTTCTTCCTGAGCTGGTGGAGCAGCGAGAGAGCGACTGAGAGGAACGAGGCGGGAGGAAACCGAAGCTGCTGAGCCAGAGAGCAGGACAGGCTTCGGTTGCTTCCTCCCTCCCCTTCTTTCATTTGTGTCCTTGATCCCGATCCCAGCAGCATTCACCGAAGGCGAAGAAAGCCGCCATTTTTTCTTTTTTTTTCTTTGCGGCCCGGTACAGAGTGCTCCACGGACCAGTACTGGTCCGCGGCCCGGTGGTTGAGGACCCCTGAGATAGATTATCATCTCCAACAAGTTCCACTCTTAACCATGACTCAAAAGAACACACCAAGGCTTGGAGTAACCATGCTGGTCTCTTGTGAGTCCACTGGTCACTATCAAAATTTCCAGATTTTTTTTTATCACTGGCCACTTCCACTGCTACAAGAAGGCCAATTTTTGATGGCCAAAATTCTTACCAGATGGTGTAGATATTGATCTGCTGGAAACCAATTGTTACACTGCTGGCATAAATTTGTTTTGAAACCTAAAGGTGAGAAGTTAGAAGACAATAATCAGTCCTAACATTCTGATCAAAGAGCTGCAAAAAGATTTCAGAGTGGTCTGTGCCCCTTCCAACAGCCTTTGACTGGCCAAAATCACCTAGACACAGATTTAGCAAGGGAAGAGAATGAATGTATTAATTAATTAGTTAATTCATCCATCCATCCATCCATTTTGTCCCTGTCTTTAGTTTCCTAGGATAAATTGGAAAATACTGAGGCTTAGAATTGGGTTGCACAAACCCAGTTTTAGCAAAATCAACAGTATGTTCACAAAACAAATCCTCGATCAACTATTATTTTCACTAATAATAATAATAATAATAAACCTTACCAATTCATACTGTTGCATTCATGCAACACTTGAGCAACTAAAACAATCATATCAATGTGTTAACATCACACAAAAAGCTAAGGCAATGATTAATAGGGCACTTGGACTATAGCCCAAGGGTCTCCAAGCTTGGCAGCTTTAAGACTTGTGGACTTCAACTCCCAGAATTCCTGAGCTAACATGACTGGAGGAGGAATTCTGGGAGTTGAAGTCCACAAATCTTAAAGCTGTCAAGTTTGAAGACCCTATAGCCGGTCAGATCAGTTGACACAACTTGATTCCCAGAATTTAAAAAAATAAATCTAGGTAAAGGAGGGCAACATTTAAACATGGTGCTAAGAGGACAGCTAAGACTGTAATTGGCAATTACTAGCAGAAAACAAGCTGCCCGGACTGTCTTTCACTGCTAAGCAAGGGACAATATGTCTTTTCGTGGAGTCTGAGCATGCAAAGTGATGCCAGTGTGCAAGCCATGCTCTGCAACAGCGTCACAACACAGGAATTGAAAGGAAGGGGTTGTGCAGTGATGTCACTGATGGGTAGGAATTGCAGGCATGATATTCCCCTCTGAAAAAAAATCTGAAAAGTAGCCAGGGGTGCAGGGGTTGCCTAAGCACCCGCCACGGTCCGCACAGCGCCCGGTGGGAATTAAATTGGCAACTCCCCTTGAAGCTTTAGCAGAGTATCAGGCAAAACTTTGCAATGAGGTTCGCTTCCTTCCCGCATTCGCTCCCGCGTCTCCACCGCCCGCCCTGTGCGCGCTCTTTCAAGGCCGGCCAAAAAGAGACCCGCGCAGCGCAAGAAATCGCACACACAACACCAACGCTAGCGACAACACACATTCAAACTAACCAATTAATGGCCTCCATCCCGCTCTGGGTTCCCCAGGCCCGCTGGCAGAACCAAGTTTTCAGGGCCTTCCAGACAGCCAGTCTAATCTGGGGGTGGGGGTATGATGTTCCAGAAAGAGGGAGCCACCACGGAGATAGCTCTTCTTCTGATGTTTCCTTACCTCCCAGCTCTGGTGGGTCAGGTAGATGTGACCGGCAATTGCTAACCTGGTCCCAAACCACTTCCACATTGAGTTACTCCCTTCTTGTATGCTGCGGTCAGAAATGACCTTGCAGGCGAGCTTTTTCCAGTCAGGAATGGACTGCCCCCCCCGATCCCCAGGCAGAGTAACCTCACCGCTCCCCCCCCCCCGCTCCTTCGGCTTGGCAGCCTCCGTAGCGAGGTCAGAAGGCAGATCGTGGGGAGCCTAAGGGTGTGCAGGACGCTTTTTAAAATTATTATTATTATTACTTTATTAGGTGGGACAAATAGTTTCCCCAAGGGCATTTTTGGTGCAGGGACGGAGCGCAGCGCCTGTGTTTCCCGGGTCGTCCCCCTCGCTCCATCCTTTGACCTCGTGCTTCTGGTCTCCTCGGGGAATCTCCTCCACCGAACAGAGCGGGGATGTTCCGCCGGCGCGCTGAGCGGCCTCTCCAGTCATTGCGGGGAACGCGGTGGTGCTCCCGCAATTACCCAGGGATGGGGCTTCCATTCATTCCCGAAGCCGCCGGCCAGTGCGGGTTAGCTAAACCGCTCGGAGCGGCAAGAAAGGCGCCAATTTGCATTCTCCCCGTGAACTGCCAACCTTAGACTCGCTTTCTTTGGAAAGGGGGCCTTACGGCTTCCTTCCCAGCTGGAGAAGACAGCGGGGTGGGGTAATTCAAGCTGCCTCCGCCGCCACCCCCAATCCTCCATGGGAGGAGCCCGTCAGAAGACTTCTGCCTCTGCCTCTCCTCAGGCCGTTGCCGGAGCAAAGGCGGCAGGTCGAAGAGGGGAGGGGAAGGAGGAGAAGAAGGGGGGGAAAGGGGGGGCGGTTCCCCCAAAAATCGGAATTCCGATTTTAATCGGAAGAATATCATGTCTGGAATTGCTAGACTTTGCCCTGTTTTGCTACAGACAACCCTGGGATATTCTGAGCTACAAATTACTCTACTTCATTTCAGCCTTCCCTAAATACTTACAATTTCCTTAATCCTCATTCTAGCTTCCAGTGAGGAATGTGGCATTCCTGGGGATCTTCGTTTTTATTCTGCCCCCTTCCAATTTCTAAATGTCTAGGCCAGAGGTCTCCAAACTTGGCAACTTTAAGACTTGTGGACTTCATAGCTGGCTGAGGAATTCTGGGAGTTGAAGTCCACAAGTCTTAAAGTTGCCAAGTTTGAGGACCCTGGTCTAGGCTAAGAACAGAGAACAAGCTTATTTATTTGAGTTTTTACCAGCATTTATTTATTAGTGGAGACAGTTCTTCCTGTGAACTATCAGAGCAAGCCAGGATCTTTGGTAAATTGAAAACATGGGTTCCTATTGGTGGCTTGAATTCAGCAGGAACCCATGTTAGAGGATGTGCTTTCAAACATAAGGAGAGTGCTGAATGAGTTCTGAGCAACAATGTCATGTGCCCCTTTTAAAAAAAAGACTATGTTCATTATGTGACACTTTGGATGCAGATTATAGGCTTAGCGCAGCTGTCAACAAATGCTAACAGATGTTCATTATATCTGAGGTAAAAGTTAGATTCGGAAATACAGAAGGATAGGAATGCCTGACTTCTATCTAATCCAGGGGTCTCTAATCTTAGCAACTTTAAGACTTGTGGACTTTAACTCCCAGAATTCTAGGAGTTAAGTTGACAAGTCTTAAAGTTGCCAAGGTTGGAGACCCCTGATCTAAACCACATTTTGAAGAGAGGAAATCACAAGAGAGAAAGAGAGATGGGGAAGGGAAGGTCATTTTGATCTTTCATTTCACTAATCACAGGCTAGGAGAAAAACAGACACAGCTCCTAGATGCAAAAAGATGAGGCAATCTCCATCAATTCCAGGTTGCATTTCAAAAGGGCACTGATAGGGAAGGAGAATGGACAAAGCTAGCAACAATACCTACAGGTGTGAAACTCACCAGGGGCCCTCAGCTTGTTGCCTGTTTGGCAGGTGAGCTTGTGCCCCTCTTGGGCTTTGTGCATGATGTATTTGCCACAATCCCAACACATCGTGGTGCGGCTGCCACACGCATCCAGGTGAGATTGCAGCTTACGGAATGGCAGCTCCAGCTCGCAAAAGTGGCATTTAACTGAGCGCTCTTGGCATTCTTCGGCCTGCAGGGGTGGGAAGAACAAAGGACCCAAAGTTCAGTTTTTGCAGTTGTGTTTAAGGCCTCAGAGCTTGCAGAAGGAACCTTGGGCAGTCAGAATTAGCTATGGAACACAGGAGGTGTGGATGGCATCTTGCCTTGTATGATGTCTTGTACATTGCATAAACCTGGGTCTACAAAAAGTCATGTATTTTTATCCCACCTCTATTAATTTTATAATAACTCAGGGCAATGAACATGCATAATATTCCTTTCTCCTCCTATTTTCCCCACAGCAACCACCCTGTGAGGTAGATTGGACTGAGAGTGACCGGCTGAAAATCACCTAGCTGGCTTTCATGCCTAAGGTGGGACAAAAATTCACGGTCCCCCCTTTCTATCCTGGTCCCTCAAACACTACACCAAACTGGCCTATTTTCTGTGTTCACCCAATACATGAAACATATACTGACCAAAGAGACAGAATTCCCACAAAATGCTAGCCCACAAAAACTCTCTAGTCTGCTATATTCTCAGTTGCTTTCTGTGATTAACACTAAACTGTACTAGGCATGTGCAAATGCTATCACACTAAGTAACAATCCTGGTATACTGATCTGTGATGTACAAAATGAGCACCCAATAGAGCAGTGGTCCCCAACCTTTTTTGTACCAGGGACCAGTTTCACGCAGAAACACTTTTTCAAGGACCGGGGAGTCCGAGTTTGGTGGTTTGCTTGCAGACGTTTCATTACCTGACTAGGTAACATCTGATGTTGTTACCTAGTCGGGTAATAAAACGCCTGCCAGCAAACCACCAAGTTCTGGGAGCGCCAATGCCTCCTCATTGCAACCCTGAGCGACAGATATTCTCTTCTATTGGGACATTTAAAACGGTGGGTTTCAGCTGCAGATTCAGGAACTGTGCCGGGCTGAGGAGCGCCTTCAAAACTGAGCGCTGGCGGCGGCGGCCCACGGCTGTCTCCACGGCTCAGAACAAGACCCTGCAGGACGGCTGAGAAGCCCCGCCTCTTGGCCCTGCCTCCTCAGCCTCATCCCTCAGGTGTCTCCCTCCCTCCCTCAGCCTCACTCCTCAGGTGTCTGCCTCGTTCCTCTCTCAGTCGCTCTCTCGCTCCTCCACCAGCCCAGGAAGAAACTGCTTCAAAGAAGCCGGCAGGGTGGCTTTTCCTGTTGGTGCAGCTCCTCCGAGCGCCCGTTCACCCCACCCGCCACCAATCAATCCAGGTTCAATCCAGTGCTCCGTTCTGCCTGCCTGCCTGCCTTAGTTTCTGGTTGTTTCGGAGCAGCTTCGGCTGAGAATAATAACTATTCGCCTCTTTTACTCAGCCGAAGCTGCTCGAAACAACCAGAAACGCAGGCAGGCAGGCAGGCAGGCAGGCAGAACGGAGCACTGGACTGAACCTGGATTGATTGGCGGCGGGGTGGGGGTGAATGGGCGCTTCGGGAGCTGCGCCGACAGGAAAAGCCACCCTGCCGGCTTCTTTGAAGCAGTTTCTTCCTGGGCTGGTGGAGGAGCGAGAGAGCAACTGAGAGGAACGAGGCGGGAGGAAACCGAAGCCACTGAGCCAGAGAGCAGGACAGGCTTTGGTTGCTTCCTCCCTCCTCTTCTTTCATTTGTGTCCTTGATCCCCGATCCCAGCAGCATTCACCGAAGGCGAAGAAAGCCGCCATTTTTATTTTATTTTTTATTTTTATTTTCTTTGCGGCCCGGTGCAAAGTGATCTGCGGACCGGTACCGGTCCACGGCCCGGTGGTTGGGGACCCCTGCATTAGAGGCAACAGAAACATTCTCTTACCAATTATTATTTTTAATTAAATTTATGGACCTCCCATCTCTTGGCATTTACAATGTTAACATAATCGCATCAGTTAAAGCTTCCAAGGCACAAGACAATACCACAGTTACTATTAATTATATCTCACTTCACCCCAAAACCTTCTGGACTGACTTCCAGGAGGCTACTCCAGATAGGGCCACTCTTGTTCCAGAGTGAAACTGTTTCAAAGAAGAGTGCTACCACTCAGGAGGAGCATTCCTGGTCTCAGTCCTTCCCACCTCCCCCAAATAGGCTACTACCCATGTTTCTCTAAAACAACACTGAGTCTTGTGTTAATTTTTGCTCCAAAGGTGCATTAGGACTTATTTTCGTTAGGTCTTATTTTGGGGAAAATACAGTACTAAATGCATCCTTCTGGCTGACAATCTTAATTAAGGGCTTATTTTGGGGATAGGGTTTATATTACGAGCATCCTGAACAATCATTAGGGCTTATTTTCCAGTTACGCCTTACCTCATGGTGCTCCAGCAGATACTGTTGCATCATCTCGTGACAGAGCGTGCATCTGACCTGGAAGAGGGAAAGGGAGGATGGAAAACAGCCGATCAGTTGCTTTACCCAAAGACACAACCACCCACTGGAAGCCAGGAAGGCAAGACACAGCACTGATCTGCTCCAAAGATGTTGAGGTTTTGCCAAAGACCATGTCTTGCTTTGTAAATTTTTTATTGGTTGCCTGCAATGTTACAGCTCATGGATGGATATACATGCACGTTTTGAAGATGATCATGGAAAGGCAAGGTATATGAAGGTTAATTTTAGACAAATTAGGTTTATAAATGAAAGGTGAAGATGGGATTTAGGAAGAATAAGGCTAGGTGAGGGTGTTCCAGTCCATTATCTGTTGATTTTCAGGGCCATCCTCAAAGTTAATAAACCATTGCAAATATGCATCTATAGAAAATCATGTCCATTTCAACATTGTCTTCCCTCTGCAAGCTTTCAGAAGACTGTCTTCTGCTGCGGTGGTGCAGTGGTTAGAATGCAGTACTGCAGGCTACTTCTGCTGATCACTGGCTGCCAGCAGTTTGGCAGTTCGGGTCTTACCGAATCAAGGTCGACTCAGCCTTCCATCCTTCCGAGGTCAGTAAAATGAGGACCCAGATTGTTGGGGGCAATAGGCTGATTCTGTAAACCGCTTAGAGGGGGCTGTAAAAAGTGCTGTGAAGCAGTGTATAAGTCTAAGTGCTATTGCTATCCATCGTATTCTTTTCTGCAGATCTGGTGCTCGCAAACAGGAGTATGAATCTCTTTCCCACCTCAAATTCTGCAAAACCTGCACCTGTGATAGTCCATTACTCCACCCCACCCACAAAAGAAATTATTCCAAGAGTTAACTAGTGTCAATGGGAAGTCAAAGGGGAAAACTGTTATTGGGAGACCTGTGAGGCGGGGGGGGGGGGGAATGGAGGCTAGAATGTAAATCTATCAAGCCAGCCCTGCTGTTACAGGACCCAAAGCTCAAAAGTTGCATAGAAAGAACTCTTCCTTTCATTGGGGAAAATGGTGGCCCAGCATCCCCCAAAACAATGCAAAACTCCAAGCTGTTTTACATATGGGAACTTGACTTATAGCCATTTGTTACGACAGCACTGAAAAAAAATGACTTATAACTGGTCCTCACACTTACAACTGTCTCAGCTTCTCCACTGGTAAAAATTCAGGCGGCTTGGCAACCCGCATGTAAGATAAACACAAACTCTCATCCTACCACGTTCCTGTGGCACCTTAAGATACAGCAGCCCCCCGGATTGCCTCCTATCAAAGGTAAGCAAAGCAAAAGACCCTCCTTACCTGTTGGTGGGCCTTGGCAAGATGTTCTTTCATGTCCTTTGAAGCAACCGGTTCCTCACATTCAGGGCAAACAGCAAGAAACCGCATGCAATGAGCCTCGTGGAGGGAGAAGTTTACCGCAGCCACATCCCTCTTGCTAGGAAGAGAAGGAAAAAACTGGCCATTGGCAAGGACATCAATATGTCTGAAACTTCACTTTTGGTAACAAGACTGATATAAATAGACTGATTCTTCTTTTTACTCCTTGCAACCCAATGGAATGTTGGGAATAAATTACATACATTTGCTAATGCTTGAACAACTGAAGAGAATGGGGGGTATTTGGTATTATGGATCACCAGCAAAAGTTTTTTAAAAAAGGGAATTTGAAAATGGACCAGAGCCAGCTGAAGCTGTAGAGATAAATACAGGATGTCCTTGATTGACAACAGTTCATTTGCTGAGCATTCAAAGTCACAAGGGCACTGAAAAAGGACCATGTGATCAAAATTTGGATGCTTAGCCACTGGTTCATATTTATGACGGTTGCAGTGCTCCAGGGTCATGTGACTGACTTTTGCGACCTGATTCGCTAAATAACCACGTTACTAACTTAACCACTGCAATGATTCACTTACCAATTACGTCAAGAAACTTTGTAAAATAGCTTTTAAGGACAATAAAGCCAGGCGATTTATAATCCCAGGATTGATTAAATCCTATTAATAATTGGTCTTATTAGAATTGAGATATTGGAATAATGGTGGAATATTGAATAATATTTAAAATATTAAAATATTAGTGATTCAGCAATGGACAACAAATACAGTGTAGAGTGGCTGGGCTTCCCTCCCACACCACTCCTGCTTCAATTTCCAAAAGCTTTCTCCTCTCTTCAGCCTGTCCACCAAGCAGATTCCGGAACAGACAGAAATGATCTTTGCAAAAACAAAGCACACTTGCCTCTCTAGCTACAGCTCTGAAGATAGACCCCTATGTGAGAAGTTGAGATTAGCATTGAGGCTTTCCTACCAGTTCTTGCAGATGCGTCTCTCCTCCTCCATTTCTCCGCTCGGACTCCCTCCATCTTTCACTTTCATTTCTGCAATCTGGATCGGCGAAAACGAAACTGAAAACATCTGCCTGCCTGTAGCACATCCCTTTTCCTGCTGCAAAAGAAACTGGTTCTTTTTCTTTCAAAGTTCTTTTTCCTTCAAAGGCCGACCACCTGGGAGCTCCCTCTCCTCTCCCGGGAACCCTCCCCTCCGCCGCAGATCTCCAATAAATCCCGCAGCTAAGCGCAAACAACAAAGTAATGAAATTTTTCTTTGTAAAAATATTTGAAAAATATTCTTTCAAACTTGGGAAGCCACTAGAGGGCAGCAGAGCTCCTCTTTTTCACCTTCCTAGCCCCATCACCAAGGCCCAGAGACCAACTCTAGATCTGCTCTCACGTTACGGCAGGGAAAGTACCTCACGCAGCGGGTGATGGGACAGGCTGGATGAAACATTCCTCTCGTGGGGCCTAGCCAGCCGCCCTCTTTTTGGAAGAGGACAAACATTTTACCGAACTAGGTTGCTGCTTTTGGAAGCAGAAAACCCTACTCCATAGAGCAGTAGTTTGCTTCTATGTGTGTAATGGGAAGGTGAGGGGGAAATGCCACCTATCCTTTTTCCAAGGCAGCTAAGTCTGTATGTACAGCTTCTCAGTCATCCAGGTCATGGTTGTCCCAAAGGTGCGTTTTCTGGAGGCAACTGGACTTCTTTTTCCTTTTGAAGACATTTCACTTCTCATTCAAGAAGCTTCTTCAGTTCTTCCATTCCCCACTATCCTGTCAGAGCTGAAGAAGCTTCTTGGATGAGAAGTGAAACATCTTCCAAAAAGAAAACAGAAAGAAAAACCAAGAAAGTCCAGTTGCTTCCAGGAAAAGCACCTTTGGGTCTAGGTGGCTAGGTGTAAGATTAGCCTTATTCAGCACTTTGGCTTGCAAGACTGGTGTGCCGTTTCATTTAAAATGGCAAGATCCCTAATGGTTAATCATCTAGAGTGATGTTTCTCAACTTTGAAGATGTGTGGACTTCAACTCCTAGAATTCCCTAGTCAGCATGAAGTCTACACATCTTAAAATTTCTGAGCTGAGCAATACTATTCTCCTATATAAGATTTTCCTAATTTGCAGTTTCTATTGATACAACAGTGCCTGGCAACTCCCTATATTTTGCTTTGATTATGTAATGCTAGGTAAATTTTCCTCCTCAAAGATGGAAGTAGTCTTACATCGATGAAGCAAGTTGTTTTCCTTCTTAAATCTCCATACACCATTGAATGGTGGATGTTTATCTGTCAGCCTTGATCATTCCTTGGTAGATTCCCGGAGGTAGGTGGGTTCTAATTCTTAACAGGAAGGAAAACACCCAGTGGCTATTCATGATTAGTCAGTCAGCCTCTTCAAAATATTCTCATCCTTCCTGCTCCCCACAGTGAGCAGAATATGTTTTGCTAACAAGAGGAAGGGTAGGCTATCACTCTCCGGGAAAAAGCCAAGTGATATTAAGAATCTGCAGGTAGCCCTTGACTTAGCAATAGCACCAGCACTTAGACTTATATACCACTTCACAGTGCTTTACAGCCCTCTCTAAGCGGTTTTACAGAGTCAGCATCTTGCCCCCAACAATCTGGGTCCTCATTTTACCGACCTCGGTAGGATGGAAGGCTGAGTCAATCTTGAGCCTGGTGGGATTTGAACTGCCAAATTGCAGGCAGCCAGCAGTCAGCAGAAGAAGCCTGCAGTACTGCATTCTAACCACTGCGCCACTGCAGCTCCTTGGGATGACAATTGGGCTCAGAATTTCTGTTGCTGAGCAAGGCAGTTGTTGAGTGACTCACAAATGATTTTACAATCTTTTGGGGGGCTTTGTTGTTAAGCAAATCACTATAGTTGTTAAGTGAATCATGTGACTGTTAAGAGAGTCCCGCTGCCTCCACTTGACATTGTTGGAAGCTAACTGAGAAGCTTTCAAGCGGCGATCCTATTTATGATGATTGCATTGTCATGACGTCGTGCCCTTTTGCGACCTTCTGACAAGCAAAGTCAACGGGGAAGACAGATTCACTTAACAACCATCACTAACTGAAGAACTGCAGGGATTCACTTAACAAATGTGGTGAGAAAAGTCGCTTAATACCTTTCTCTTAGCAACATAAATTTTCTGCTCAATTGTGACCGTAAGTTGAGGAGCTTGCCAAGTATCTGAATTTTGCACATATGGCCATGGGGATGCTGCAGTGGTCATACATGCAAGGACTGGTTGATCCCCTGGCCATGGGGATGCTGCAGTGCTTAGAAGTAGAATGACCAGTCACATTTTCAGGGCTGTTTTAACTTTGAAAGATGGCTAAACAAATGCTTGAAAGTCAAGGACTACCTTTATACCAAAGAAAGGCTCTGTGGTAATAGAAGAGGCCTCTCCCGCAGAGGTGGTATTCAGCAGGTTCTGACAAGTTCTGGAGAACCAGTAGCGGAAATTTTGAGTAGTTTGGAGAACCGGCAAATACCACCTCTGACTGGCCCCGCCCCCATCTATTCTCTGCCTCCCGAGTCCCAGCTGATTGGCTGGGTCTTCTTTGGTTGCCCTGCTCTGGAGAACAGAGCTGGAAAGCAGGTTAGTGGGGTGGGGAGGGCATGGAGATTTTACAGTATCCTTCCCCTGTCACACCCACAAGCCACGCCCACCAAGCCAAGCCATGCCCACCAAGCCACGCCCACAGAGCCTGTAGTCAAAAAAATTGAACCCCACCACTGATCTTCCGGCTGCCAGGGCTGACTTCCCGAGATACAACACACATATCCCCAACGTACAAAGCAATACCATTCTTATATTTCATAACAGACAGGTTTGAAGCTTGTGCAGATCTTCTCCTGATAAATCTGTTGGCTTTTAAAATGCCATAAAGCTGTCTGGATTTATTTATTTTTTTGCTGCGGCTGATCAGTTATTGCCCTCCCCTTTGAAATGTTAATCGATAACCATTGTTTCTAAAAGGAGCCGTGGCTTCCCAAAAATGGACAATTAAACAACTATCTGACAGTGAAAAAGACCTTAGGGCCAGGATGAGATCCTCAGCAGATTTCCTCTACTCTGAAGAATGGTCCAACCAGGAGAATTATGCCCGTTGGGACCAATTCAGTCCCACAATGCTGGGACTGCTCAGTGTATGGGATGCAGCAAGAGCCAAACCTCAGATATCCTGCTAAGTCACCAAGCAGCTCTTGAGATGTCCCTATTTTTTTCTGAACTTACCCGTCCTTGGGCCCCTTGTGATGTCTGGACCAGCCCCAGGAGAGCAAATAATGTTTTTATAGCTCATCAACTTGTCCTCTAGCAGTGTAACAATGCTTATGGCTGAGTCAACCAATCATGGTTCTGGGATTCAACTAGTCTGTCACTCAGCAGCCATTGGAGAGTGGTCTTGTAAAAGGGTGGTTCACTTTCTCACGCAATGGTAGAGGAACCTACCAGGTTGTGGTCCTTTTGCTTGCTCAAGCTGGAATCATGATACTGGGCCTCAGAACCACTCTAGGATAAGGAAACCCTCTCATACATTGAGATTGTGATGATTCAGAAGCTAAATCCGTATAACTCACTCCACCTGGATATTGATTTTTTCCCATTTGGGGAGGTTCAGCAATATATTCCACTTAAACTACTCAATATGATTGGGTTTATCCAATCTCCCAGCAATAGCAGTAGCACTTAAGACTTATATACTGGTGCTTTACAGCCCTCTCTAAGCGGCTTACAGAGTCAGCATATTTGCCCCCAACAATTTTTGGATGCTCATTTTACCAACCTCGGAAGGATGGAAGGCTGAGTCAACCGTGAACCTGGTGAGATTTGAACTGCCAAATTGCAGACAGACAGCAGTCAGCAGAAGTAGCCTGCAGTACTGCATTCTAACCACTGCGCCACCGTGGCTCAGAGAAGGAGAGAGAAATATGAAAAAATCATGTTATCCAAACAGGAATATAGTTATAGTAGGTCTTTGGCTTGATCAGTTGTGGGTACATAGCTGATGTGCACCCTTGGTGCAAGCCCAGCCAAGATAAATAATTGCACAAAGACTAAAATAAGCATTGTTGAACTTTAAAAATGAGCCTGTTTGACTTGTGCTAGATCGTAACTCATTTCCTTAATGTATGAAATGCATCATTTGCATATCTTCCTAGTTAGTTATAGTTGTTATAGCTCAGTGGAAACACACGTGATTTGAAAGCAAACAACTATAGGTCCTCTCCCTTTGTGTTACCTGGAAAAAAAGCAGCACTGTAAAACTCTAGGGAGCCCTTGCTAGTCGGTGATGACTGTGGGACAGGGGTGTCAAACTTAAGGGGTGCTTCGATCTGGCCCATGGGGCTACCCTGGAAACAGCAAAGGACTGGCCTGGGGTGCCTCTGCCAGTGAAAATGAAGCTCAGGAGGGCCATGTGTGGCCCTCCCGAGCTCCGTTTTCACTGGCAGAAGGTTGCAGGAGATCATCGCAGCTGAAAAAGGAGATTGGGAGCCAGTTTTCACTGGTAGAGCACTTGGGCCACCACAGGTGCCCCCGACATGAGTGACATTGAGCTGGCCATGCCCAGCCCAGCCCCCAAGGTCAAACACAACCCTGATGCAGCCCTCAATGAAATCGAGTTTGAGACTGCTGCTGTAGGAGATATATTGGAGCTAATTTCCCATAAAAAGAATGCTAAGAATATGAATAACAGACATCTAGCACAAAACAGGAAATGTAAAACCAACTCTTAGGATCAAGTCTTGAGTTTAAACTTAAGCTGGTATGATACCGCAGCTGTAGCTGTCCTAAGACTGTCAACGGTTTAAAATAGCTTCATTCTTAGTGGACAATAACATTTTTATAGCTGTGTTACGCTAAGTTTTCAGAGAAGTTCAGACAAATTTGAAACAGTCAAGAGGAATCTGACATTGACAGTTCTGGGCTAGCTGAATCCATAGTCTGACTCAACTGATGGTTTCAATTGGCTATAATTGTGACTGGATTGGGGCAAGCATATATGTGAACCCATTTAGTTGGCTAGCTTATGATTGGGTATGTTCTGCTAACTCAGCCAATGGAGTTAATTAGTTAGCAGGGGCTAAATTATTGCAACTGCACATGTAAAATGTGGTAAAATGTGCTCAGTGTATGGTGGAATGCTTACTGGTTTCCTAGCTTATATTTCAATATATTCTGGCTGAGAGAATGGGATAATTCAGTACACAGCATGTTGTATGAATTAAGTCAACCAGTATAAAATAACATATGCTGAGTCAATATAGAAATAAGCAGAGATGTTAAACAAAAGAATAGTTAGTGACAATTACGTTATTGTAAATTACCTTGACAAAATTACCTAATCCCTTAAACAATGAAAAATAATTATTAAGAGTGGCCATTCAACGAAGAGATGTTGCTGATAATGGAAACATTGAATAGGTTTTCATCTCTCTGCCTTTTGTAAGTTTTCATGCAAATCTGATAAGAAATAGTTTGTGCCTAGATTCCCCTTCTGTCTAATTCAGAGACACTGATGGCCCTTTGATGGGGCCTTGAACACCTGATTTCCCCTCTTCCACCCCACCCCCCCAGGCACTTGGGCCAGGATGTTGTTTGAACTTGCCTAGATGTGTTCTTAGATTTAATTGTCTCTGATTCTGTATGCTTATATGGATCGGTTATTTCATACACTGATTTAAAAAAAATAATCCTATAGACATACAAGACACCTGGCATTGCTCCATGAGCCTTAAAACTGACTAAAGTAAATACATTTTAATATTATTTTAATATTAACCCATATCAGTCCATCCAGATTACACTTGTCAATGTCAATGGCAGGAGTGGGGTGTGGGTCATGTATCCATCCTTGCTCTTCTTGATCTGGTAGCAGCTTCTGATTCCATCAGTTATGGTTTCCTTCTGGAGGATCCCTCTTGGAGTTGGTAGTACCTGAGGTATGTCGGTTCTTCTCCTGCTTCCAGGCTCCTTCCAACTGGTGTTGATCGGGGGTGAGGGGGAGAGTTCAGTTTCTCTTGTGTGGGGTTCCACAGGCGTTCTGTCTCCTCCTGTATAACATCCACATCATTTGGGGGAGGTCATCTTGCAGTGTGGAGCGAAATATCATCAGTATGCTAATAATGTGCACTGTTGCCTCTCTACCCTTAAACCCTCCCCCCCCCCAAAGTGATGCCATGGAGGTTCTTTTTCTGTGTCTGAAGGTTATGGGGTTAGAATGGAGAACAATAGGTTTTGGATCAACTGTCTATGGAGATTATCGGTCATCCAGGTCATGGTTGTCCCAAAGGTGCTTTTTTCAAGAGGCAACTGGACTTTCTGGTTTTTCTTTGAAGACATTTCTCTTCTCATCCAAGAATCTTCTTCAGCTCGGGAGAAGCTAAACATCTTTAAAAAAAACAAACCCAGAAAGTCCAGTTGCCTCTTGAAAGAAGCACTTTTGGGACTTTGGATCATATCTAGCAAGACTGACTCTGAATATTAGGTCCTCCTTGTTGTGAACTAAAGAAATGTCATTAATAAAGATTCATTTGCCTAGCAGGATCGTAATCCTGCACGTCCTATTGGCCCATATAATGGCAAGTTACGATTGGTTCATTCCGAGCAATCTGACTGGCTGTTGGCGGGCGCGCCAAGATTCAAATGCTATAACACTATCCATTGGTTATCCGGATAGCAGCTTATGCTATAAAAGAGTGACTGCTAGCCGGGGGTTTTTGTCTCTGTTATGCTTGTGAATAAAGAGCTGAAGTTCAAGGTTGACAGTCTGGTCTCCGTTCATTAAACCCATGCCTCAAACTTAACACTCCCGGTTCTGGGGAATTTCTATCATTTGTTCTGGATGGGGTTACACTACCCACCTCCTATACAACCTGCATGCCATTTGGGGATTCTCCTGTGCTCATGGAGGCTGTCAAAGGAGACTCTTGAAAGGTACACAATGGCTTAGCAAACCACGGGACACCGTGGAAGAACATGTCACTCACTCTGTCACCTTCTCTCTTTCATACAAAGGCTGTGTGAGCTCTATGGTGCGTAACAGAACAATACAAAATAGCTGTGTTGGGCACTGCGAGCTGAGGGAGATTCAACACAGGGGCCCCAAATTTACCACAGTGACTCATGCATACCCGAGATTGCGATTCAACATTTATTTTTTAAAAAGGGATATTTTGGAAATAAGCACTTTAAATGTTGTCTGACCCTGTGACGATTCATTCAGAAGAAGCTTTATTATAGATAGTTCTCGACATACAACCAAAATTGGGATTGGAAAATTGGTTGTTATGGTGCGCAGTCATTAAGTGAAGTTTCATGTGACTGTGATGTTTTTTGGGGGGGTCATTAAGTGAATCACTGTGGCTGTTAAGCAAGATATCATGTGACCGTGACTTGTCTTTCTGTAATGACCACTCATCTTTTGCTGGTTGTTCTCCTCTTTACTATACATGTAGTCCTCAACTTATAATCACAATTGGGAGCAGATTTTCCATCGTTAAGTAAATTGCACTCCTTTATACGATCTTATTTGCCACAGTTGTTAAGAGAATCTCTTCAGTTGTTAAGTGAATCACATGGGCGTTAAGTGAATGTGGCTTCCCCCATTGACTTTGCTTGTTGGGAGCCAGCTGGGAAGGTTGCAAGTGGCGATCCCGCGATCCTAGCTGTTCTCAATACATGTCAATTGCCATGCCCCTGAATTCTGATCACCTGATTTTGGGGATAGAATAGAATAGAATTCTTTATTGGCCAAGTGTAATTGGACACACAAGGAATTTGTCTTGGTGCAAATGCTCTCAGTGTGCATAAAAGAAAAGATACATTCATCAAGAGTCAAGAATCATAAGGTACTTTGTAAATAGTTGAACAGTGTTGAAGGAATTATTTGTTTAGCAGGGCGTTCGGGAAAAAACGGTTCTTGTGTCTAGTTGTTCTGGTGTGCAGTGCTCTATAGCATCGTTTTGAGGGAAGGAGTTGAAACAGTTTATGTCCAGGATGGGAGGAGTCTGTAAATATTTTCACAGCCCTCTTTTTGACTCGTGCAGAATTCAGGTCCTCGATTGAAGACAGGTTGGTAGTAATTGGTTTTTTTTTTCTGCAGTCCTAATTACTTTCTGAAGTCTGTGTCTGTCTTGTTGGGTTGCAGAACCCAACCAGACAGTTATAGAGGTGCAGATGACAGACTCAATATGGATGGTAAAGTGGTCAGAAGCACAAGGATCAGGTGTAAGTCATTTTTTCAGTGCTGTTGTAACTATCTGTACTTCCAATTTTCCCAACCCTAACTTTTGAGAACGAATGGATAAAAGGATGCTTTTCACTCCTTTCAGTACAGGTAGTCCTCGACTTACAACAGTTCATTTAGTGACCATTCAGAGAGTCACAATGGCATTGAAAAAAAAGTGACTTATGACCATTTTTCACACTTAACATCATTTGCAGCATCCCCATGGCCAAATTCACTTAAGAACCGTGTTACCAATTTAACAACTGCAGTGATTCACTCAACAAAGGTGGCAAGAAAAGTCTTAAAATGGGGCAAAAGTCACTTAGCACATTTCTCACGTAGCCACATAAATTCTGGGCTCCATTGTGGTCATAAGCCGAGGACTACCTGTATTTGACTGACTTGATTATGTGCAGTTAGCATCCCAAAATGGAAAGTCCTGCCATGGGAAGCGCCTTGTATTTTGCACATCATAGATGGAACGGTGGTTTGAAAGACTCATCACAAAACCAAAGGAAGGAAACACATTTATGAGAGGAGATTTAAGAGAAATAGTAATGTGCAGGGGACTTCCGGTTTGCAAGGCTTTGGCAGCGGCAGGGATTCGCAACACCGCGCGATCCCTGCTGCGCTCGCTGCCGAGGTTCCTCCGATCCGTTTGGATCTGGAGGATATAGCTGCCCCATAGAGGCAGCTGAAGATAGGGGGGACCCGGACAGGGGTTTCGGGGTGTCGCAGACCCCCTCCCCAGCCAGCAAAACCCCCTTTTCCCCAGGCGGAGGAGCGGCGGTCAGTAATGGCCGCCACAAAGAAGCCTGCAGCTGGATAAGATCGTGCAGGAGGAAGAAAGTCGGAAGAGTTGCGAATAAGTGAAAGTGGTTTTTGCTGACCGGGATAAAGTAAGAGAAAGTACCCTGGAACTTGAAACTTGCCAAAGATAAATTCTTTCCAGAGAGATTTACAAGTGGAGAATGGAATTTTAAAAGGAAAAGTTTTTTCTTTTTTTTTTCTTTTCACTTTCCTTCCTAACGTGACAGCAGATGGAACCATAAGAGAAATCGGAAAACCTGCATTGGAGGTAATTAAATGCTGAAGGGACAAGGATTTCTGAACATTAAAAAAAAAACTTTTTGCTGTGAGTGGGAAGGGAGAGGGAAAAAAATTGGAGCAGAATTTGGAAATAAGGAGAAGATTGCCTAGAATATTAAAGAGTTATTAGAATTATTAAACATTAATAAGACTTCTAAAAGATATACTTTAAATGGAACTTTGTGACTAAACACTAACCCCAGAAAGAGAAAGTGAAGAAAGGAGAAAGTATTAAAAGAAACAGCTTATTTGGATTGTTTGGTGATCTTGGAATTTCTGAGAACTATCTTTGACTGAAAGCACTTGGGTGGTTGTTTGGAAAAACCTTTTCTTTCTACAATGGCATCACTTGTGGATGATTTGAAATTTGAATACCAAAAATACAAAAAAGAAGAACAAGAAGGGAAGGACTCTCTTGGCACTCTTTTTCAATTTTTAGAAATGGAGGTTTGTACTTATGAAAAGCTGACTGCACAACAGGATGACTGGGATAAAGAAGAAGCCATTTTTGATGAACAAGTGACTTTATTTGGCGAAGGAAAGGAGAAAGAGGAAAAGGAAAAGGGGACTTTAAGACTTGGAAAAACAACCAAAAAAGAGAAAAATAAGGTGAAAAGTGGATATTATGTTAGAAAACAACAGAAAGGAGGAAAGCAGAAGAAGAAAAGAGAGGTGGAGAGACAAGGGGGTAAAAAGGGCAAGGAGAAGAATAAGCAAGGGAGAAAGGAAGGGATGAGAAGCCTCAATGGTGGGGAGCAAGATGTAAAGAAACAAAATTATTTTAGAGATAATGGGTAAATTTTATTAAAAAAGGGATTCTGGAAAGGTACATAAGATTGTATTTTTATATTTGTATTTAGAAATAATCTTAGAAAATTAGAAACAATATGTAATTTAAAATGTGATAAAACATTTGTAAAGTGTTTAAGATATAAATGAATACTAATATTAATGAGTAGATTTGTATTGGCATTGATAATAAAAAATATTGTATAATTTTAGAATGTACCAAACAGAATCCCAATGTAAGCTATGTATTTTATATTAAGTATTATAAATGTAGGGGAAAGAGATAAAGGCGTCATACTCCAATTAGTGTACAGGAGAAGTTTTGTTTAAAGAAGAAAGATAAATGGATAGCTAGAAATAGAACAAAGAATAATAAATATTATGATTTGAATTGAGATGAGATAAACAAAATAAAATTAAGAAAGTTTAAAAGAGATGAGAAGCTATACAGAAAATTGAAAATGGTAATAAGATATGGAATGGTATATAAAATGAATATGAATTTGAATTTGTGTCTGTACGAAGAGTTGTAACCCGGGACTAAGCAACTTTCAGAAAAGATGCTTTTTATGTTCCTATGTTTCGTGTTTTTGTGTGTTTATGCTTGATTGAGTTAATAAAACCTTGGAGGAATGTTAGAAGAGGATAATTGAGAATAAAAGATAGAAGAGAATAAAACAAGTCAGAGGAAAATATAAGTATAATGAATAAAAACATATAAAATAGATAAATATAGAAAAGAAGTATAACTGAATAAAAATAAAGGGAGAAATAATGAGAAACTTGAAAGGATATGTATGTGTTTATAAGGAAATGTGTCAATGGTGTATAAAATAATGTTTTATTTGCTTTGTTAAAATTTACAAATAACTTTCAGAAAAGAGGTTTTATGTTCTTATGTTTTATGTTTTGTATGTCTTTAAAAACTAATAAAATTTGTTTTTTTTTAAAAAAGAGAAATAGTAATGTGCAAACACACACACACACACACACACACACACACACACGTACACGGAAATACGCAAGTATATTTTAACAGAAGTGCACTTACTGCATATAGCTGTGAAGATTTACCAAAAAATATGCAGCACCATGGGTAATTTGGTCCTGCCCTTGGTAGAGTCAGACTCTGAGGGAGAGGAGGAACAGCCAACAGGGAGTGGAGGTGTGGCTCCAGAGGTTGTGGAGGAGGCTGGGGAAGGGCAGAGGCCGGCTGGGCAGTCAGAGGAAGAACCAGGCCCATCCCCTCTGCATTCTAGGACACGCAGGGAGGAACAGAGAAGAAAACAACTTGGTTTATGAGAGAGGAAGTGGCCATGATCCTCCTCATTGGTTGCAACTGGGGAGAATAGTATATAAGAGAGACGATTACAACACAGTGTTGCCAGAAGCAACGTGTGGGTTATTTTGGGCTGAAGTTATCTTGGTTGGTGTCCTTCCAACTGTGCCTTGATACTTCCTTGAATTTGGTAATTACTTATCCTGGTCCGTTGTGGAAATTTCATCATTGTAGTTTGTTTTTTTATTTCACCTCTATCTGCACATTAAGTTTGGACTGTATTGCTTTCTTTTGAAGACTATTTTTGAGTACGTTTTATCTCCAACTGACAATTATTGAACAGTGGGACCAAGTTGGAGGCATTAAAGGATTTTATTTATGTTTTGGATTTTGTTACATTTGTGTTACACTCTGGGTCATCACAGGTCCTACCACAGGATTCTCAAGGTCAGTGTTAGTCTGACTGACAATATGAGAAAGAAATTTGCATGACTTCCTCACCATGAAGACTTGAAAGTAGTGATTTAATTACGATTATAGCCAGGCAAGAAACATATACTTACGATACTATTTGCTTTAATAAATACATTTTAGGCTGTGCTTTGCACTATTTCTCAAAGTTCGCAGTACTACCGTCACTGTCTGATACAGTTCTGTGACATTGTTCATCACCCAATTGGATTGAGATGGGAGGCTATAGAAACTGAGTGACTGATGGAATAAATATAATATTTATTGTGAAGAAAAAATGTGATCATGAATAGCTTGAAGAAGAAGAGATTCATTGTATTAGATTAATACCTTAACCAAGCCAGCGGAGGCTGAGTAGCTGCTTTCTGACATGCTAAGTTTAACTGACATTGGTTTGCTTTTTTGTTGCTTGGTGTGTTACATGAACCTAGCCCAGGGGTGTCAAACTTGAGGCCCATGGGCCGAATCCGGCCTGCAGGGTGCTTAGATCTGGCCCACAGGGTTTCCCTGGAAACAGTGAAGGGCCAGCCCATGGTGCCTCTGCCAGTGAAAACAGAGCTCTGTTTTCACTGGCAGGGCACTTGGGCCACCACAGGCCCCCCGACACAAGTGATGTTGACCTGGCCATGTTTACCTGGCCATGCCAGCCCCCCCAAAGATCAAACACAACCCTGAAGCGGCCCTCAACAAAATCTAGTTTGACACCCCTGACCTAGCCTTTTTAGTCAGTGTGTGGTTCAAGTTGTGGTGCATCACCTTCAGGGTGGGTTTTCCGGATTTGCACAACACAAGGAGCCGAGTTTATGTTTATGTTTTATTTATTTGTCAATTGCTTACAAGATAATAGGTATAAGTAAAAACATAGTTATGAATACATGGATACATATAAGAAAAATATATATAAAAGAAACAATAGGACAGGGACGATAGGCACGTTGGTGCGCTTATGCATGCCCCCTACAGACCTCTTAGGAAAGGGGTGAGGTCAATAGTAGACAGTCTAAGGTTAAAGTTTTTGGGGTTTGGGTAAAAAACCACAGAGTCAGGTAGAGTATTCCAGACATTGACCACTCTGTTGCTGAAGTCGTATTTCCTGCAATCAAATTTGGTGCAATTAACCTTGAGTTTGTATCTATTGTTTACTCTTGTGTTGTTATGGTTGAAACTGAAGTATTCATTGACAGGTAGGACATTGCAATGTATGATTTTATATACTATACTTAGATCAGACCGAAGGCGGCATAGTTCTAGGTTTTCTAGGTCTAGAATTTCGAGTCTGGTGGCATAAGGTATTCTACAACGAGTGGAGGAGTGGAGAACTCTTCTTGTGAAATATTTCTGGACTTTCTCAACTGTGTTAATATCAGATACGTAATGTGGGTTCCAGACTGATGAGCTGTATTTGAGTATTGGTCTAGCAAATGTTTTGTATGCTCTAGTTATTAGTGTAATATTACCAGAGAAAAAGCTACGTAAGGTTAGGTTAACAACTCTGAATGCCTTTTTGGCTATGTAGTTACAGTGGGCTCTAGCACTTAGGTCATTTGAGATGAGTACTCCAAGATCCTGGACAGAGTTTGGATCATCAACAAGGTCTTGACTATTCAGCCTGTATTTTATTTTCTGATTTTTTTTGCCAATATGTTTCAGAGATTATGAAGACAAGTCTTCTTCCATGTGTTTCTGTCAGTAGTTTGCTTCTAGAATGACGAGCGTTGCAAAGCCCGTCTTAAGCCAGGAGGCACCATGATGTGTTTGTCCATGCAAGGGAAAAAAAATGACAATGGGGCAATTGGGCAACTGAAGCTCCACCTCTTTTTTAAAATATATGTCGTGTAACAAAAAGAGATGGGACGTTCATTGCACAGACCCAGTCTCCCTCTAATTGCAGTCACAATACCTTTGAAGAGCCCTAATATGAGAAAGGCTTTTATGAAAGAGGTAAATTGTTTTATTGTTCTAAAATGTTTTTATTGCTTTAACTGCAGTATGCTTTTTGAATCGTAAGTCACTCAGAGTCATTGACTGAGATAAGCAGCTATAAGAATCAAATAAATAAATAAACCCTCCCTTTAAATACACACAAACACACAAACACAAACACACACACACACACACACACACACACACACACACATATATGGAAGGTGATGAAACTAAGGAAAGGCAGCAGGGGGCTCTTTTACCTCAGAGCAGGACCACCTGCAGGGCAGAAAGAATATTATTATTATTTTTATCCAGGCGTGACCTCCTGGTTGTGGGGAGGCAGGAGTTCAGGTACAGGTGAAAACTAAACCACAATCTTACTTTAGGCAACTTCCCAGCAGAGATCAGAAGTGGATTAAGGACGCTACTTGACACAACTTATTCACCAGCCTCCCTCCAGCTATGTGGAGAAGCCAGTTTTTCTAGTAACTCATTGATGCCCGTATCTTTGATAACTCCCACATTGAGGGCATACATGTACACAAATGGGTTTCCTAGGGGGAGGGCCTGTGTCCTGAGAGAGCCACCCAGAGTTACTGATAGCCCTGTCACCTCTTGGTCTTCAAGCAAAGACAGCCAGACCTCTGAACTCCCTAGCTCGACAGTCCCTGAGTAGTGTGTGTGTGTGTGTGTGTGTGTGTGTGTGAGGGAAATACATTTCTGATCTATCTCCTGCTGGTAGACGGGAGCTTTTGTGCACGGTTCAGAAGGGTTCGTGTACTTCACCTTCTCAAACACTTCACGGGGCTGTGGGAGTAACATGCTGTTCCATAAAAACCCGGATGTTGGTTTGAAAGAAATCAGATTCTTCTGGCACCTAATTCAGTATTTCCAACGTTGCGTATCAGCGGCTTTTCTCTTCAGTCGGGATTGATTGCACGAAGGTTTTCTGTCTGCTACGCAGGTGTTTTCCTAATTACCTGTGACCCCTGGCAAAAAGATCATAATTTATCTAAAGCTGCCTTACATCAAACCAAATCATTATTATTATTTCCATATTTCCTGGGGCTCAAGAGGGGATTCCCTGTTCTTATACCCCATCAATTATTTTCTTCCTCTTATTCTATAAAGAATATTGAAAGTTTGAAAGGTGTATTGCAACAAAATGCTGAAAGCATTATTAGTCTTTGTTCACTTGGTTTCTGAAAAGACATATCCCTCACACAATTTTTTTTCAGGGTATGCAGAACTGGAAGAAGACACTGTAAGCAAGAGAAAAGGAAGTTAGCTAAATCTTGTTTTCCCCATCTTATTTTTGCTCAAATGGATAAATAGTTGATTGTATAAGTACACAATATGTAATATTGCATGCTGTATATGATTGTTAAAAGAACAACAAGTATTTGGAATATAGTGTAAATGTTAATACACTTATACAATCATACAAACAATAGATTAAATATAAGCACAATGCCATTAGTACTATATTTTTATCCTTCCCCATCAACCTATTGTCATTATTTTTACCTACATGCCATCTTTTTCCAGAGATTTGAAAGCTTTAATAAAACAGCTAAATAAAAAAAGTATTTGGCTATGATTCTTTACCAGTCAGCCTATTAAAATATGGTCAAGTGAATTTGAAAGATTTCCCCCCTCCAATCGCATCAAGAAAAGATGCAGGAAATGGTACAGAGAGATCCTAATACTTCCCAATGTCTCCAATAGCTCTTATGGGGCAGAATACGGCCATTATCTCTAGGCTGCAAACATCTTTACGACCAGATGGAAGTAAAGCCATCATGTTTCCTGTAGTAGTCTTTTGCTTCCATGTTCAGTGTTTATCCATATGTTTCAGACAAATGGTTGTCGCCAAGCCAGGGACCCCAAAAAAGCCATATTAGACATCTGCACAGAAGAAAGGAAGAATTGACTAAGGGAAGAATATGAAAGAACATGATAACACTTAGCAATGTTTCAGTATCTAAGGGGGTGGCACAAAGAAGGAGTCAAGCTATTCTCCAAAGCACCTGAAGGCAGGACGAGAAGCCATGGATGGAAACTAATCAAGGAGAGAAGCAACCTAAAACTAAGGAGAAATTTCCTGATCAGTGGAACAACTTGCCTCCAGAAATTGCGGGTGCTCCAACACTGGAAATTTTTAAGAAGAGATTGGACAACTATTTATGTGAAATGGTTTCCTACCTGGTCAAACTAAAAGACCTCCAAGGTCCCTTCCAACTCTGTTATTCTGTTCTGTTATTCACTTTGCTGCCATCTAGCAAGTTATGGATTTTCTACAGCCCAGGTGAGAAGTTTTCCTTGTGACCCAGATAGGTCTGTTTCCGCTCTGAACTCACCTTTTGCATTAGACCTGGAAATGACCCTCAACAAAAAGCTTGCCAGTGTAATGTCCTGTTTAAAGTTCTACACTGAGACTAGACAAGCTTGAGTTCAAATCCACACATTCAGGAGCCCTGGGTAACTATGAGCTAGTCATGTTCTTTCAGCCCAACCTACTTCACAGGGTTGTTGCTGCAGGAAAATTGGCAAGAAACTGTATTGTGTGTGTCACTTAGAGCTCCTAGAAGAAAGGTGATGTGCAAATGCAAGGAATAAGTAAATCAACACCAGCTAGTAAACGTTGTTTTGAACTAATTAAAGACAATTCCTCTTAATGTTGTGGAGCAATAGAAAAACTATAAGAAGTATAAGAATATATATCTGTATATGTGGTGAAACAGCTATATTTGGTATTTTTTTTAAAAAAAGAATGATTATCACGAGTCAATTCTGAACCTCTGAAGCATATGGATTCTGGAGACTCTCAACTGGTACAGAAAGTGGGCTTCATCAATTTCATCGGCTCAAGAGACAGAAGCCCAAGCATGTGGCTTTATTGTAGAGGCAATGGCCCTGCAAAATGTAGATTACTGGGCACTGATCTAACAATCCCAACTCGTAATTTCTTTCCATCTTTTTATTATTTGTTTTTTCATCACATTTAGAAAACCACCCATCTCCCTCACAGAGGGATTCTGATTGACATCCAAATAAAAACCTTTTGGGAAAAAAAAAATAGTGTTGGCTTGAATTCAAGTTCTACTGAAGGAGAGGAAGGTGGTAGAGGGAACAGAGGAGAGAAACCTAAGAGGAGAGAGAGGAAAACAGGGAGCAAGAAAGAATATAACACCCCAGGGAAGAGCTGTACTCCACACAGACCAACTCAAAATGTGGGGAGAGGGGGCAGACACCCCCCCCCACTTGCTTGCTGAAAATTTCTGAGCAGGTGGGATGAATACAGGTAGTCCTCAGGTATCGACCACAATTGAGCCCGAAATGTATGTTGCTAAGTAGAAATTTGTTAAGAGAGTTTTGCCCCATTTTACGACTTTTCTCTCCGCATTTCTTAAGTGAATCACGGCAGTTCTTAAATTAGTGGTACACTTAGGTGGTTAAGTGAATCTGGTTTCCCCGTTGTCAGAAGGTCCGGACACTGCAAGCATCATAATTGTGTGTCAGTTGTCAAGCATCCCAATGTAAAATCACGTGAGCCTGGGGATGGTGCAACAGTCGTAAGAGTGGAAAATGGTCATAAGTCACCCCTTTTCGGTGGGTAGTAGCTTCGAACAGTCATTAAATGAACTATTGTAAGTCGAGGATCACCTGTACAAGACTGAGAGGCACCAGTCACCGTTGGCCCCTTTGGGAACTTTTAGTGGCCGGCTGGGGAGAAGGACTCTTCCGCACTCATCCATCCGATGCTGGTCCTGTAGTTGCGGCTCGGAGTAGCCGGTGTGGCTCACTCCGACCTTCTCCAACTGTTGGACATCCTTCCAAGGCCGTTTGTAGCGGCCATGACTGGAGAAATTCCATCTCTCCAGGACCGGCGAGGAACATGTGGAATTTTCCAGCCGTCGCTCTGGGAAAAGCGGGCAAGGAGGCAGGATACAGAGCCGCGGGTGGCAGCTTCGAAGGGGAGCCTTTGAGGCGCTATGAGGGAGGCCTGCCCAGGGAAGAAGAGAAGGGTCCCCGGCAGAGACACCCCGCGGAGGTGGGAAGCGCAGCCTCCCGAGAGAGAGTCAGCGGGGGCCGGGCAGAGGGAGGGACCGGGGCCGGCGCCCAGGAGGAGCGCCGTTTAAAAGGCCCGGTCCGCAGCCGGGACGCTCTCTCGCCCGCCCCGTCTAAGCTGTGCCCCGCGTCTCCCGGTTATGGCTCCTCGGCTGCCGCCGTTCCTGCGCTCCTTGCTGCGCTACAGGGCCTTCATCGCGCTCTTCGGCACGCCGTTGGTTCTGCTGCCGCTGCCGCTTCTGATCGCCACCAAGGTAGGGTCCGCCGAGGCACGGTCGGGTCGTTGCCGGAGGGAGGATCGGCGTTCTGTGATGCCGGTGCCCCGTGCAGGAGGCGCGAGAGCGCGGTGCGCTCTGCACCCGTGAAAAATCCCCAGGCTGCTGTCGCGGGTCTCTCTCGGACGGTTCTTCGACCCCTCCGACGATCCCAGACTTAGCAGCGGGATCGGATCCCGCCCGCTCGCCCGCCCGCGAGAGAGAGGCTCTCCCCCCCCTTAAACCGAATGGCCGTTGGCTTCTTGGCGGACCGGGATGGCAGTTCCGAGGTGGCCGAGCGAGCGAGGGAGGGAGGATCTTTCGGAAGAAACAGGAGAAAGTGAGCCTCTCTCTAACTGGTTTGCTGGAGAAATGGAGCGCTGGCACCTCCTGCCCCCCCTGGAGAGAAAAAAGGAAAGCTTGTGGAAAGTTAAGGCAGCCGGGATTGGAGAAAGCTCCCTATTCTGCGAAGTCTTAAAACTGTGATAGAGCCTCTATTGGCAAATCCAGTCTACCTTCAATTGCTTAGTTCCCTGGCAAAAAGGGGGAGAAAGTTTTCCACCTGGTAGAGAAGGTGTTGCCAAAAAGGCAAGACTTTCTGGAGGCAAAGTAAGCATTACATTATGCATTAGGTTCGTTCCCAGACAGTATGTAGTCATAGTACCTGAAGCTGGGTGCCAATCCCTGGGGAATACGCCCTCCTCGTACCCCAAGTGTGAACTGCTTTGAGTCATCTTGTTGACCACGGGACGGACTTGATAGCAGGTCTTTTAGTCTGAGGGATCCAGCAGAAAGTCCGTGGATTTTGGTCTCCATTGGCTCACATCTAATGACAGTAATAACAGAAAGCTTTTCAGAATGTATCTCAGCCTTCTATCATTTTTGTCCTGGTTTGCAATGTTTGAAAAGTCAGAAAAAGTCTTACAGGCTTACAACAGTTCATTCAGTGGTCTTTGAAGTTACAACGGCACTGGAAAAAGTGATTTATGACCAGTTTTTTGACACTTAACTGTTTGCAGCACCCCTGTGATCATATGATCAAAGTTCAGAGGCTTGACAAGTAACTCATATTTATGATGGCTATTAACATCATAAATATGAGTTAATTGTCAGGGTCATGTGAGTGAGTACCTTTGGTGATCTTCTGACAAGTCTATGGGGAAGCCATAGACCAGGGGTGTCCAACCTTGGCAACTTTAAGACTTGTGGACTTCAACTCCCAGAGTTCCTCAGCCAGCAAAGCTGGCTGAGGAACTCTGGGAGTTGAAGTCCACAAGTCTTAAAGTTGCCAAGGTTGGACACCCCTGCCATAGACCATAGATTCATTTAAGAACCATGTTACTAACTTAACAACTGGCAAAAAAGATTGTAAAATGGGGCAAACTCATTTAGCAACTGTCTCACTTAGCAACAGAAATTTTGGGCTCAGTAAGCTGAGGACTACCTGTCAGGTTGACAACCATCAAGTCAGGAATTTTGATTTTTAGGAATTGATTTGGGCGATCTGGAGGAATGTTAGCATCCAGCAGGCAAAGTTGCAGCCTGTTTCAGCTCAGCAAAAAGGGATTGCAAACTTCTTCCACAAAGGATGATGTCCTCATTTCATGGGACAGGGCACAGTTTCTCCACTTTAGCAGCTCCAAATGTGTGTGGACTTCAACTGGCTGGCTGGGGGAATTCTGGGAGTCGAAGTACACACGAGATTGAGAAACTCTGGGACAGGGAAATTGGGATTTTACAAGGATGGCCAGTTTGGAGAAATTGGAATGAAGCGGTTTTCTCCTTTCTTATGACACTAGTACTGAGATAAGGAGAAGATTGAAACATTCAAGTGAAAGATATTACCCAGATAAAATCTTGTGCTCATAGGCAGTCTACCTCTAAATGCTTGCTGCGTGGGGATGGGAGTAGAGAAATCTGTAGGACAGACAAGGAATAACGGAAGGAAACTGAACAAGGAGAGATTTAACCTGGAAATAAGGAGAAACTTTCTGACAGTGAGAACAATCAACCAATGGAACAGCTTGCCCTCGGAAGTTGTGGGAGAGACATCACTTGAGACTTTCAAGAAGAGATTGGACTGCCATCTGTCAGAAATGGTGTAGGGTCTCCTGCTTGGGCAGGGGGTTGGACTGGATGACCCAAAAGGTCCCTTCCAACTCTGTTAATCTGTAATTAGAAACAAGCCACAGGAGAATTTGTCTGTCTGTAGCAATTCCAGAACCAGCAAGTACTGCAGGACAAGCCCTCTGCATAAACGTTGTGGTACCCTCTCCCCTAAGGCACACATTAATGCCTGGATGTTGACATCATTAAAAAGAGATTGTGATGCTGACAATCAGGAAGGCATGTTTGTTTGTTTTTTAAAAATAATCCTGAGAAGTGGGAAAAAGGCAGATGGAGGTGACAAGCCAAATACTGAAATATTTACCAAAGTGAAAACTCTGGCCAAATAGCAACAGCTCTTAGACTTATATACTGCTTTATAGCTCTCTCTAAGCGGTTTACAGAGTCAGCCTACTGCCCTCCAACAATTTGGGTCCTCATTTTACCAACCTTGGAAGGATGGAAGGCTGAGTCAACCTTGAGCCTGATGGGATTTGAACTGCAAATTGTAGGCAGCTGTAGAAGTAGCCTGCAGTACTGCACTCTAACCACTGCGCCACAGAGGCTCATCACGAATGCTTTGCACCATTGGAGTGAAAACTTTAGTCTTATTAGGATTGACTAAGCAAAGAGCAAATTCCCAAATCCACACTGGCCCATTGTTAACTGGGTGGGACTTCTATATCTGGCCACCAGAGGAGGGAAAAAAACAACAACAGGAGGGCCAGGACTTTTCAGATCCATCCAGATTGCAGTCTGGCTGCTTTGGCACATGGCGATGGCTAACACAAAATATCCCGCCCGTGAGACCTTTGGCTATCTGAGTCTTCTGGTGATATTTTGCCTCTCACTCTGCTCTGCAACACAGGTAGTCCTCACCTTACAACCCCAACATTTCTATTAAGTGAGGCATTTGTTCAATGAGTTTTTCTCCATTTTACGACCTTTTTTTTTGCCACAGTTGTTAAGCGAATCACTGCAGTTGATAAGTTGGTAACCTGAATCTGGCTTCCCCGTTGATTTTTGCTTGTCAGAAGGTTGCAAAAGGGGATCACGTGACCTTGGGACACAGCAACGGTCATAAGTATGAACCAGTTGCCAAGCATCTGAATTTTGATCACACGATCATGGGGGTGCTTCAAAGGTCTTCACTGTGAAAAACGGTCGTAAGTCACTTTTTTCAGGGCCGTTGTAATTTTGAATGGACACTAACTGAAGTGCTGTAAGTCAAGGACCTTCTGTATTCTGTGGCTACTATGCTTGTCTCCTTAATAATTCCTGCTCTGCGTTGCTGCAGAAAGCAGGGGGATAATAACCAATTGTTCTGCTTTTTCTCACTCTAGTTACAGCCAGGCCTTTTTTTCACAAGACAAATATGTGTTTCTTCCTTAATTTTTTCCTCAACATTGGCTTGTTAATTTCTAAGCCTCCCTGGTCTCTTTGACCTCTGAATTAATTATTTGCTCTAAATAAGCAAAGAGACCGTTTCTTCTAAAGGTGAGTAGGTGCGAAGCATTGAGTTGCACAGAGAACTTCTTCTGCGTGTGCACACACAGACCACAACCTACTTCTTAGTAAGCTAGAAAAAAGTGGAATAGATAGCACCACCACTAGATGGACTCACAACTGGCTGGCAAACCATACTCAACGAGTAGTCCTTAATGGGTCTAAGTCTACATGGAGGGAAGTAAGCAGTGGGTGCCACAAGGTTCCGTCTTAGGCCCAGTACTCTTCAATATCTTCATTAACGATTTAGATGAGGGAATAGAAGGGGAACTTACCAAATTTGCAGATGATACTAAGCTGGCGGGAATAGCTAACACCCAAGACGATAGGCTCAAAATCCAGATGGATCTTGACAGACGAGAACACTGAGCCATATCTAACAAAATGAAATTCAATGTAGAGAAAAGTAAAGTCCTACACTTAGGCAAGAAAAACCAGAGGTACACATATAGACTGGGTGAAACCAGGCTCAATAGCAGTAAATGTGAGAGGGATCTTGGAGTCTTAGTGGACAACCAGCTAAATATGAGCCAGCAGTGTGCTGCAGCAGCCAAAAAAGCTAATGCAATCCTAAATTATATTAACAGAGGGATACAGTCAAGATCAAGGGAAGTACTAATACCACTCTATAAAACCTTAGTAAGACCACACCTAGAGTACTGCATCCAGTTTTGGTCACCACATTATAAAAAAGATGTTGAGACTCTAGAAAAAGTACAGAGAAGAGCAACCAGGATGATTAGGAGACTGGAGGCTAAAACATACAACGAACGGTTGCAGGAACTGGGCTTGGCTAGTCTAGTAAAGAGAAGAACCAAGGGAGACATGATAGCGGTCCTCCAATATTTGAGAGGCTGCCACAGGGAGGAAGGGATCAAGCTATTTTCTCAAGCTCCTGTAGGCCAGACAAAGAATAATGGATGGAAACTGAACAAGGAGAGATTTAACCTGGAAACAAGGAAAAACTTTCTGACAGTGAGAACAATCAACCAATGGAACAGCTTGCCCTCGGAAGTTGTGGGAGCGCAATCAGTTGAGACTTTCAAGAAGAGTTTGGACTGCCATTTGTCAGAAATGGTGTAGGGTCTCCCGCTTGGGCGGGGGGTTGGACTAGATGACCTACAAGGTCCCTTCCAACTCTGATTATCTGTATCTGTATCTAGATCTTAGTGTACTCCTCTCCGGTACATGCAGAGGAAGCTGTTAATTGAACAATCCTCTAAGTCAGCACTTCCCAAACGTTTTCCTTCATTACTCAAAACCACTTATCAGAACATCCTTTTTACCGCTTATCAGAAAGTCTTATTTAAATATCCCTCTTGTGATTGGGTAATGGGTTCATGTGTCATTATTCAAAGAAAATACACTTTTACTCAATTTTGGGTGATATATTTAGGTTTGGGAAGCACCATTCTAGGTAGTAAAGTATAGATAAGATCAGGAAACATTTTGCAAAAAAATCTTGAGAATCTTTTGACATTTTCAATTGACACTGTACAGTGGTTGAAATACGCAGAACATACAGACCTTAAATCTGATTAACAATTGAATCATTGGATCTACATCTGGAAATATAGGCAATCAGTCTGGTATCTCCCAAATATTTGTGGAAGCTCACATCCCCTTAAAATTCCTGGGGACTTTTAAAGTCAAAATACCTGAAGGGCATTATGGTTTCTTGTCTATGCTGCAGACAAAATAGAGCTGAATAGAAATGTTATAATTAATACCTATTTTTTGCTTTAGTGGCGAAATAATGGAAGTCTGTTTTGCACATGCAAAAACACTCAACCCTCCTCTCCACAAGACAAACATTACATAGTAATTTTTAGGCAAACAATAGGGGTGTTGGTCTGTAACAAATGTCTTCTATTACCTTAAAGGCAAATTACATTCTTTATCTTTAAGGTACTTTAAGGCACCTGTGATTAGTATCCAATAAACCTTTCCTCCCATTAGGCATGATAGAGTTAATATAAAATTCTACTGCATTGGTAAAAATCACTTGTTTAGTCCAGAGAGAAACTTGCAAGTCTGGCAGGGCATGAATCCACTTGTTAGCCTCAAGTAAGGCTTTATACATAGTCATTTTGGGCACCGGAAAATTAACAAGTATGAAGCATTTGCACCCAAGAGCTTTTAAGCACCATTTATGACCACTCAATTAGTCTTCCCGCAATAAAATTACTTCACAAATTCCAGACTAGTTTATTCTCTCATCAGCAGTTTAATTTGGCATGTGTATGCAACATTATCTGAGTTGCGGGCACTTAAATTGTGATTTAGCATCTTCGTTCTGATTACAGGCAGGAACTTGTGAAGGTGGGGGAATCCCTCCTGTGGATCAAATTTCCACAGGAATAATTAGTTCCGTTCCTGATAGATGAGGAAATCAGGGCTGCTAGTGGCTCCTGGAAAGTGACAGATTGTTTTATTTGCTTCCAGTATCGCATCACAATTTTGTAGATGTATGGCTTTCAATTCCCAGAATTCCATAGCCAGATGGAATCCTGGGAGTTGAAGTCCAAACGTATTCAAATGGCCAAGATTGAGAAATACTTCTGGTACCTCTTAAGGGCCTGACTTATCTATCCTACTCTGAGAAGTTAGAGCTACTAAAATAGTGTCCCAAAAGTCACACCACACACACACACACACACACAACTAACTCTTTCTTTAGGGTTCAATATCTTTTGCTTTGAAAGCAAACCAGGCTTTATGCATCATGTCAACAAAGGTTGAAAAATGACTAGTGGATCAGGAATGTTGTGCTGATGAGTTTTATGCCATAGGCCAGGAGTCTCCAATCTTGGCAACTTTAAGACTTGGCAAGGTTGGAGACCCCTGCCATAGGCTGCAGTTTTTGCATCCTGAGAATACATCCTAGGCACCCTAATATCATAGCTTGTGCTTAAAATGCTATATATATTTATGTCTACCTCTGTGTCTGAATATGTGCTTCCTTGTCCACAGGAGGCCAAATGTGGCTATGTGATCATTCTCATGGCTGTGTACTGGTGCACAGAGGTGATTCCCTTGGCTGTTACATCTCTCTTGCCAGTCATTTTATTCCCATTGTTTGGCATCCTGGAATCCAGAAAGGTAGGAGCAAAAGCAATGATGGTCAAACCCTTTTCATCATAGAGTTTTAGTTTTCACTTTCCTGGTGAAATCACGAACTGAATTTCAATAAACAAAATCCCATAATCCTCATCCAGTGGGAAAAAATGAGAAATTTTGACTGCGTTCACACAAAACCCTAAATGTGGATTAACAGAACACAACTGCTATGTTCAGTTGTTTTGTTATGTTCAAGGAATATGTTATTCTCAAATAAGTAAATCATCATCACTTAAAAAGGTGGGCTAATTCACATAATATACTAGGATGAGGGCTGGAGTTCCAACTATATGCTGAAACAAGAATATTCAGCCTTATTTTAATCCGGTTTAGTTTGTACAAACACAGGTGTCCTGTACAATTAGAAGTGAATAGAGGGAAAAAAGAGCAGAGGTGATAAGAAGAGTGTCTGGATTAATTTTGTAACATAGATTCCTATAGTGTTGTCTATGGAGATTCTCAATCATCCAGGTTATGGTTGTCCCAAAGATGGTTTCCCCTCCTCCAAAAAGGCGACTAGACTCTCTCGGTGTTTTCTTTAAAATATTTCACTTCTCATCCAAGAAGTTTCTTCAGTTCTGAGCTGTTTTGAAGAATGAAGAAGTTTCTTGGATGAGAAGCGAAACGTTCAAAAGTCCAGTTACCTTTTGGAAAAAGCAGCTTTAGTTCCTTATTCTGTATTAAAGCTTCCTTCCTTCTAACTCGTAAGAGGCAAGCGGCACACTCACTGCTAAGGGACATGCATTCTGCATGTGTCCAAATGCTCATTGGCAGGGAGAATGCTACATTTGCCGTCCTCTGTCCCTCTCAGGTATGCATGCAGTACCTAAAGGACACAAATATGCTCTTTATTGGAGGCCTGATTGTGGCTGTGGCTGTAGAGCACTGGAACCTGCACAAGCGGATTGCACTCAGGGTGTTGCTAATTGTTGGAGTGAAGCCTGCACTGTAAGTAGTAACTCTTCTCTCCCTTTCTCCAAACTTAGGCCAGGCTGGATTAAATGTGTAGGGGAAATTAAGGCTATTATGCCAAAATGGCACATGTATGACCGGAGGTTCTCCCCTTCTCCCCTCCTGAATATGCAGATGCTGGTTGTACAAGAGCAAGGGGGAAATCCATAGGTTTTCAGTCTGATCCCAAGGAGTTAATCCTCATTCAACAGATCCATTGAGCTAACAGAGGCTCCAGATCTGGGCAGCAAAACCCCAGATCACCACCAGATGGCAGCATGGAAGGCCTAAATACAGATGTGCTTCTAACTTATGAGATTCTTTCCCCCTCACTGTGTCTCTTTTCAGCCTGATGTTGGGATTTATGGGGGTTACGGCTTTCCTGTCTATGTGGATCAGCAACACAGCAACCACCGCCATGATGGTCCCCATCATCCAGGCTGTTCTACAGCAGATGAACAATTCAGAACATGACCTAGCAGTCATGGAATCAACTGCTGGACACATCAACAATGCTATTGAACTGGAAGGGAAGGTGGCCACAGGAGCCTCCTCAGTGCAAGGTAAGTGGATTCCTTCCCCAGCGGATGGGAGGAAACGACGTTTCTGAAATTCATTTAGGATTTGCACCCTTGGCAGCTTCCCGGCTACTGATTTAAGCTGCAAAAACACTTACACGAACTAAATAGGGGAAAGTGCAATGACACAGTTATAACATGGATGAGAGTAAATGAGAATCTCACGTTTTTTAAAAGATAAACAGAATTATCAGTTGGCTGACATAAGTAGGGCCCAGAAGCTACTAAGTATTTTATGGTGTGTACTTTTTGTACTTCCTGCTCTTTGGAGCCCCTTGTTATCTTCAGTTGGTCACATAAGTGCATTATATGTGGAAATAAGTAGGAAATACAGAAATACAATAAAAGAAAAATGAGTAATCTGCAACAAGAGAAAAAAAGAACAAGAACAAAGAAATCATATATTATAGGAAACATTTTTAAAAAATATAGTATTAAATCTGGGTCACATATAGTAATATTATCAAAGTTTTTATTAAATGCAAATGTAAATAATTAAATCAAAGGATGTATTTTTCCCATATTTTTCCTATATCCTACTCTTGTTAGAATTATAATTCTTCGTATATTAATCGATTACACTACTCCAACACATACTTGAAAATCACATCCACATTTTTAAAACATATTATTGTTCCCACAACCATATTCAGACTTGTGGATAAATAGGGTAGTCGTTGGACAAGCTGATATCACATACAGTATGCTACTCCGCTCCATTATGTTATATTTTTAACATATTGACAACCCACTCTTTTAAAATATTGTTCAATTTTTAAACATTCTCCAATAAACATGAAAACACCTTTTGTTGAATGAATCTCATCCTAAATTATAAGAAACCTACTGAACAGCCTTTTAGATTCTTAGCCATTGATTATTCAATATGTTACATTCTAACTCTTTTATTTCAAAGTTCTTGCAAATAATTAATAGTGCCCTCAATCTGTTCTTTAATTATCCATTAAAGAAAACCCCATAGGTTTGGAATAATCCAAAACACTTCATTACTGATAACTAAGAACTTTTGATGTCACTAACACACTTGGACTACGCAAAATTAATTTTTATTTATAATTTGAAATATTTACATTTACAAATAAATTTTTAAAAATTTCTTATTTAAAATAATTCATACAAGTAAAACTTACTTTTTTTAGAAATATCTCTGGACACATTAGAACCAGCAAGATGTATATGAAATGGATCAATTAATTGAGAAGCCTGAGAATTAAACTTTTGTATTACACCAATACATTTTGGCAAAAACATTCATATTGATCAACAAAAATAATCTATCAACATATAGTAACTACTGGTATGTATTTAGTTGCTTTTATGCCCTTAATAAGACAGGCATAATAGTTCCAATATTAAATTACGGTAAATATAACAGAAAATAAAGAAAACCTTAATCAGCTTCATGGTAGTTGAGGTGATAATTCCATTTGTATCAGTCTGGTTGAAGAATTGCACAATTACATTTTCATCCAATTATTTTGACTAAAACTTGTTTCAATAAATGTCAGCTTCACCATATCAAAAGACCCTTTTCTACTGCCGATGAAATTCTACTGCCAATTCCAATTTTTGTGAAGGTGCAAAGTTAATAATCAGTTAATACTCAACTATTAGGCTTGTTGCTCTTTCATAAAATTGGATTGTAGATGGTAACTAAACAAAGGTAATCTCATTTGTAATCTGTATGCAAGAATCAAAACTTTAGCATAAGCACTTAACTAAGAATTAAATAATAATGTGTATAATCAATAGATGTGTAGATCAGTAGATTCTTTACGAGCTTTCAAAACTATTGATCCTTGTTAAAATAAATTGAAAAAAAGTTTTTTAAAAAGACTGTTATAAAACACCAAAAATATATAGCGGGAACAAATTTCAGTACTGCAAATTCATTAAAGTAAGCATTGTTGAGGTAATGTAAACTACCTAACAAGTATCACCTCCAACATGGTTTTTTTTGTTATAGATTTAATAATAATTATTTATTGAAGAAGTTAATGTGTAGCTAAATAATAGCATGATTATTTGTGATCTCTGGAAGAACAACATTAATCAAGAAGCAATTAATTTCTGCTTGGTTAACCTTGAAGTCAATATTATAAGGTCAAATGTAAATAATAATGATAAAAAATTTGCTGATTTGTTAGAGTCACTATGTCATTTGCTCTTCACATACTTAGCAGTGTAAATTATATTATTTTAAAGTTGCTGTTTCAGTCTACAAGGCAATAATTTTATCAGGGCACTCCCAAGATCACTGGTGCGATTCAGTTCAATTTTGGCTCCAAGAAAGAGAATTGAATTTCAATTTGGCTAATGCAAAAACTTTGTGTACTTTCGCTGTAGGCTGTCTTGCACTTATATATCCAACGTTTCTTTAACCATTACCCAGATGTTCATTTTTTATTTTTTTTATTTTCAGGAGGCATGTATGTACGATAATAGTAGTAGAACATATAAATATGATATTTAGTCTGGTGTAATGATTAAATGGTGGAATTGGTACAGGGTGGATCCAAAGTCCCCCAGCCAAAGAATACTCTTGTTATGAAGGATTTAAAAATTGTCATATATGACAACTTATGACAATTGGGACCATAATTTCTGTTGCTAGTTGTTAAGCAAGTTGTATCTGATTTTACAACCTTTTTTGCCACGGTTGTTGGACAAATCCCCTTGCAGTTGTTAAATGAATTATGGAGTTGTTAAGCGAATCCAGTTTCCTTATTGACTTTGCTCGTTGGAAGTCGGCTGGGAAGGTTGCAAATGGCACCACATAATTCCAGGGTGCTGCAACCACCATAAACACATGCTAATTGCCAAGCACCCAAATTTTGATCACGTGATAGTGGTGATGCTGTAAAATAGCATGGAAGGACTGATCATAAATCAATTTTTCAGTGCTGTTGTAACTTTGAACAGCCACTAAATGAATGATTGTAAGTCGAGGACTACCTATATCTAACTAATTAACCTCCAGTTGTGGAAGCTATTAGCCTTTTCAATGTACAATAATGAAACGTAATTGGAGGTGTATTACAGCCTAAGAAAGGATTAAAATGTAATGAAAATATCCATCCATAGCCATCAGATTCATAGCTAAATAAAGATGTTTAAAAGTTATATAAAACCTCTGGATGATGTTTAGTAGGGCTGTCGACATTAATGAAGGCAATACAATTATTAGACCATCTCATTAATGAATGGAAGTGTTATAACTCTGAGGCCCTCATTGCCTGTTTAGGCTACTGCAGAGGTGGGATTCAGCAGGTTCTCAACAGCTCTGGAGAACCGGAAGCAGAAATGTTGAGTAGTTCGGAGAACCAGTAGCAGAAATTTTGAGTAGTTCGGAGAACCGGTAGCAGAAATTTTGAGTAATTCAGAATCCCACCTCTGACTGGCCCCACCAACCCCATCTATTCTCTGCCTCCAGAGTCCCAGCTGATAGGCTGGGTCTTGTTTTGTTGCACTGCACAGGAGAACGGAGCTGGAAAGCAGGTTAGTGGGGTGGGGAGTGAATGGGATTTTGCAGTATCCTTCCCCTACCACGCCCACCAACTGATGCCTACCAAGCCATGCCATGCCCACCAAGCCATACCCACAGAACCAGTAGTAAAAAAAAATTTGAATCCCACCACTGGACTACTGCAACTTGTTTACATAGGGGTGACTTTGAAAACAACTCAGAAATTGCAGTTGATTCAAAATGCAGCATCTAACAATCAATGGGAGGAATGGTGTTGCACCGACATTGCATTCACTACAGCAAGCTTCCAAGCCAAATTCAAATTGTTGGTTTTAATTTACAAAGTCCTACAAGGGTCAGCACTCTTGTATTTTCAAGATTGTCTTTCTCAAAGAATTAACATGTTCTTTACTGTAATTCCAGCAAGGATAGCAGAAGATCCCATTCCACCTGAACTGAAAGGAAAGGGAGCTCAGAAATGTATACCTAACCTAACCCACCCATTCCACACACACAGGTGCTGGTTCATTTCAGTTCCTCCTAACCCAATAAATTAACTGCAGTCTGCTGATCAAATAATTGCACCATCCCAGAAAGGTTTGACATTACCCACAATAGAGAAATGGATACTGAAGATAATGGAGAAGGCTAAATTAACTTCTTTGATCAGACAAAAGACAGTATCTATTGTATATTTATGGCTGACAGGAAATCTCTTATAGACTTTTTACATAAAACAGGACTTTTTACATGGAATATAAAAAAATGCACTTAGACTTGTAATTTTGACGATCAGAATAAAAAGCCTGGATAAAAGAGGAAAATTGAGCCTTTTTTATACTGTAATCATGGACTAAGAGATAATTTTGTAATTATACTTATATTTGCTACAATAGATAGCCAAAGCTTCTTTTTATTCCTTCTTTCTGCACTTTTGCTTTTTTCCTTCCCTTCTTTGCTTCTTTACTCTGTATTAGTTTGTGTTCTTATATTATTTGTAAAAATTTTAATAAAATTTATTTTAAAAATTTCATCATCCCAGAATGCAAAGTGAAAGAGATTATCCTGGAAAAAGAAAAAGAAAAAAAAAGAAATGGTTTAATTACTTTGGGTCTTGCTGCTAAAAAAAACCCCTCCATTAAACAACTTGTTCTTGTGAATTACCTCGAGGAAGATAGGAAAACGCATGATTTTATTAGCATTTCATGCCAAAGATCCTCCTTACTGAGATAAGTGCAGGATAGAGACCCATATTGTGGCTCTGAAAAATCTAATCACAGCAAATGCTGTGAGTCTAATCTTGAATATCTTTATTTCATTTCAACATTGTTTCAACATCTATGACCTGTTGTTTCCCAGGATTTTTGAATACATTTTTCATGTGATTTAATAACTCAAGCTTTAAACTCTGCCATGTTCCTGTCCAAGTCTTTACCTCATGTCCAAGTTATTGTTTCAATTCATTCACTGAAATCCTGACTTGCATAAATAAATTCAGTTATTCTAAAAGACTTTAACTCATAAACTCTGAACATAAAGAGCAGTCCCAACTAATAGCTTTTTAAGCAACTACGTGTCTGCCCTTTGAAGTGGAAGAAATACCGGAACTCTGCTTGATTAATATAGGCTGTAGTAATAGAATTTTGAAAGCCCAACAGTGTTTCCCCTTCCTACCGTCTAATACAGGGGTTGGACTAGAAGACCTCCAAGGTCCATTCCAACTTTGTTATTCTATTCTATTCTTTTTTTTTTTTTGAAACAAATTTTATTGATTTTAAAGACAAACAAACCATCATTAACCATTAAATACATAAAACCTCTTTCCATTATTAATTTTACAAGTCAAGTAAAATATTATTTTATACAACATAATTCTGTTTTACACCATTTCAATATGGACATATAGATATCTTTTAACAAATTTCTCATTATTTCTCTTTTCGTATTCAATTTCATTATTATTATTATTATTTTCTATATTTATCCAGTTTATAATCATCATCTACATTTCTCTCTGACTTGATTACCATTATTCTCATCCAACATTCCTCCGAGGTTTTATTAATTCTCAAACAAAACATGAACACACAAAACACAAAAATATAAAACTTCTTTTAAGAAAGTAGTTTGGCCCCAGATTACCTCTCTTTGTATGGACTTCAATTAAATTCGTGCTCATCTTATATACCATTACCTATCTTATTTACCATTCTATATCTTCTATATAACTTCTCCCGCTTTTCACGCTTCTTATTTCTATTTTATTTAATTCATTTTAATTTAAATCATTGTATTTCTATTTTTTGTCCATTCTTTCCAAATTATCCATTTATCTCATTCCCTACAGCAAGAAAAAAAAAGGATTTCTCCTGAAATCACTGATCAGAGTGTGATTCTATTCTATTCTAAATGAAGTCCACATAGCCTAAAGTTGCCAAAGTTGAGAAACATTACTGTCATACCAAAGAGAGTCAAGACAGGGCAATCTTTCTTTTTCATACTATCCTTTTGTCCCAGACTAGGCCCATGTTTTACTAACAGTTGCTGCTGGCTCACCTCTGTACTCCTCTACCCCTCAATTCTGCGAAGGTTTTCTTTTCCCTTTAAATTTCAAGGTTGGATCAATTTATCTTTTTGCCTTTGGACCCATAATTTATCACTGTATAGAGCAATCACATAAATGGAGATAAACAAAAGGTGTTTTCTGTGTACTAGTGCAATAATAAAACAGTCAAAGATAAGGTGACTGCCACCTAGACACTGGAGAGGTTCCAAGCTATCGTCCACCATTTTAGTCTGGAGAGGACAAACTGGCCTCAAATATTACAGACCCCACAACCTTATTTGGCTAGCGTGATTCACCATGCTAAGCCATTGTTCTGTTAACTGTGCTTGCTTAAATAGGCCCCAATTGAATTCACACATTGTATCACAAGATTTGGCAATACAGTACAGAAATTCAGTAAACGAATAAACCAAAGTTGGTAAGCCACAAAAGCCAAGTTTATACGCCTGCAACACAGTATGGCTTACTGCAATGTGTAAATTGAGCCCCTATGGTTATCATACCAAGTATGTTGGAATTTTTGTGACAAAACCGATCAAATCCAATTAAAATCTGAAATATTATATTTTAAATCTTTCTGCTCAGCCAGCCAGTTCCCAGCCTGAAAAGAACAATTGCCTGGGAACAGTTCTCACTGATGAAATCTAAAGCAAATTGTTGGTTGGCAGAAGATATAATCATGTCTGTTGGCTAAACACCCACCCACCTGTAAACTCCATAGTCTAGAAGCCATCAGGTCATGCATAATGAAAACTCCGTGTTCAGAGAGAATACATTTCCAAATAGCAGATGTGTAGGGCAGATAATGAAGAAGCTATCTCTCTGGCTTTTGAACTTTGAGAGAAGGTATTGGGAGCATAATTGAAAAGTGTTCTTCTGCTATTAATTTTGTGTCCTGCTGTTTCTTCTCATCACAAGGGTGAGTGCATAAGCAGTGCTTATTTTTCTCCATCTCTAGACAATGGATACCTTCCTGATGATTCCCGAGAGCAAGACAGGATAGCAAAGAAGCGCATTAACAAAGGAATGACCCTGTGTGTGTGTTACGCAGCAAGCATTGGTGGGACAGCCACCCTTACAGGGACAGGCCCTAACTTGGTCCTGAAAGGTCAGATGAATCAGTAAGTGCTCTAATGACTTACGGCTTTTAAAACCAAAATGGGAAGTGGTTTTTGTTATCCTGAAAACTCATTCGTTCCTCCTGGGGTCTCAAATGAGGTTAATGTTCCTTGTAATTGTGAACTCACTGAGAAATGCATTTTCCCAAGGTCGTATGAAAGCATCCACCCAAATCTTGCCCCATTGGATTCTCTTTTGTAAAAGAGGACACGATCCTTTTCGTTGTTAGCACCCTAAATTATGTGGGCTTCCCAGAGTCGACTGTCACCCATCCAGTGGTGGTATTCAGCAGGTTCTGAGCAGTTCTGGAGAACCAGTAGCGGAAATTTTGAGTAGTTCAGAGAACTGGCAAATCCCACCTCTGACTGGCCCTGCCCCCATCTAGTCTCTGCCTCCCGAGTCCCAGCTGATCGGCTGGGTCTTCTTTTGTTGCCCTGCACAGGAGAACGGAGCTGGAAAGCAGGTTAATGGGGTGGGGAGGGAATGGGGATTTTGCAGTATCCTTCCCCTGCCACGCCCATCAAGATACGCCCACCAAGCCACACCTAGCCCACCAAGCCACACCCACAGAACCGGTAGTAAAAAAATTTGAATCCCATTACTGTACCGATCCCAATCTACCTTCAGTGTGCCATAGGCGAATAAATCAGAGAGCATAATTACATCTTTTTTTCCCCCTTTTGCAAACAGATTGTTTCCCAGAAATGATGACATCGTGAATTTTGCTTCCTGGTTTGGATTTGCTTTTCCCAATATGTTATTGATGTTGGTCCTGGCCTGGTTTTGGCTTCAGTTTTCCTTTTTGGGATTTAAGTAAGTTTTGGGCGACTGAATGAATAATGTGTTGACAAATAATCTATGGAGATTCTCAATCATCCAGCTCATGATTGTCCCAAAGGTGCTTTTTCCAAAAAGCAACTGGACTTTCTTGGGTTTTTTTCTTTGAATTTTTTTTGTTTGTTTGCTTGGATAAAAAGCGTAAAGTTTTCAAGGAAAAAAAGCCAAGAAAGTCCAGTTACCTTTTGGAAAAAGTATCTTTGGGACCATGTGTTGACAAATTAAGCAATGCAGCTTTAGGGGAAATTTTAGGGCCAAATGGATCTCTTCGTGGTTTATTTTTCCCAATTGTTCTTTCCTCTGAACAAGGGATAGTATATGTGTGAGTGTGGGGCATTTGCACAATGTACATAAATCAATTAAATATCCAGCAACCACATTCACACATCATACTATTGTTGGTTAGTTTTAATGAAAGTCTTAAAAAGCTATTAGTGGCTTAGTGTGTGGTATAAATCTACAAATCGGTTAATTATATGCAGTTAGATTAAGCAAGTTATATGAATGTAGCCTAAGATCTGTGAACTGAATGGAATCCCTCTTGGCTTATGCCGATCCATCTCCTTTGCTTCTAGACTGGGTTTTGTCCTCTATTGAGGCCTCTCAAACTGCAGTGATAATTCCCAACATGCACAGCTACTTTCCAAAAACTATCTTATTTCCTTTTCCATGCGTTCACTTTTCCTCTCTATTCTTTCTGTTAAGTTCGGAAGGTCGGGCTCATAGAGGCGAGAGACTCAGATTAAGTGAACAAAAGCTCTTTATTTACAGGATAGATCTGAGTAAAAAAGCAGCACTCGCGCTGGCTCTTTTATAGAGCTCGCCGCGGCTTGGCGGCCAATGACACCGCTTTGAGTTTCCCGCGATTGGTTTCGACCAATCGCGGCAGACTCCTAGCAAGCCAATCACAACTGCCCAGACTGTCCAATCACGTAGTGGTTTTAGCGGACCAATAGGAATGCAGGGTTTCAAGCCTGCTAATATGGAACACTTTCCTTGTTATATCCTGGCTGCTCCTTGTTCTTGTGGCCTGCACTTTTTCTGCTATGTCCCCTTTCCCTCTTGTTCACCTCTTTCCCTGTTCTGAATGAATGACCCAGTATGATCGCCTGACCTAACACACCTACCTCTGCTGGCTTGTCATTTCGTGTTCCTATTTGTCCTTTCATATCACCGTTGCTCAGTTCTTTTGCTTTGTTTATGTTTATTTCAATTCCACCCACTTACAAGTAGAACTCTCAGAGGTGCACCACAAGGAAATAAAAAATGGCCCTACTAAATACATAAACTAAGATTAAACCAATGCAACAATCTATTAATCAGTCATTAGTGTTCTCTTAATCAGCACTCCGTGTCCAGAACAGTTTGGTTTTTAATAGCTTCTGGAAGGCTAGGAATGAGGAGGTACATCTGAGGTCTAGAGCAGGGGTGTCCAACCTTGGCAACTTTAAGACTTGTTGACTTCAACTCCCAGAATTCCCAGAAAGTTGCCAAGGTTGGACACCAGCTTTGCTGGCTGAGGAATTCTGGGAGTTGAAGTCCACAAGTCTTAAAGTTGCCAAGGTTGGACACCCCTGGTCTAGAGGGAGGCAATCTGACCAGCCCCTTTAAAAAGACTTTGCATCTCAGCCCCCTTTATATTGCAGTACAGGTAGTCCTCACATTACAATCACAATTGAGCCCAAAATTTATAAGACTTTTGTTAAGTGAATTTTGCCCCATTTTACGACCTTTCTTGCCACAGTTGTTAAGTGAATCACTGAAGCTGTTAAGTTAAATAACCCAGTTGTTAAGTGAATCTGGTCTTCCCATTGACTTTGCTTATCAGAAGGTTGCAAAAGGTGACCCCAGGACCCTGCAACCATGATAAATGTGAGTCAATTGCTGAGCGTCTAGATTTTGATCCCAGGGTCATGGGGATGCTGCAAAAGTCGTAAGTGTGAAAACTGGTCGAACGGTCACTAAAAGAACTGTCTGTAAGTCAAGGATTACCTGTAATGAAGCACCACAAGCAGCTTCTCCTCAGATGTAGGAATCAGTGGGTCAGTTTTGGTTGAACGAGATGGTCCTGTTAGTTACCCTGGAGCCAAAGGCAGCATTCTGAATTGAACGTGGAAACCAACAGGGAGCTAGTGTAAAGCCTGCAGCGCCACTACAATATGCTTATGGAAACTCTTGGGTCATTGTACTCTGGCCAGCTGAAGGTTCTGAGTGATAGAAAAAAAATAGAATAACAGAGTTGGAAGGGACCTTGGAGGTCTTCGAGTCCAACCCCCTGCATAGGCAGGAAACCCTACACCACTTCAGACAAATGGCTATCCAACCTTTTCTTAAAAGCTTCCAGTGTTGGAGCATTCACAACTTTTGGAAGCGAGTTGTTCCACTGATTAATTGTTCTAACTGTCAGGAAATTTCTCCTAGGTTGCTTCTCTCCTTGATTAGTTTCCACTAATTGTACTAATTTGATCTTCAAAGGTACTATGCACATGTAAAGTGCATCGTTTAGTGTCAGAGAATGCTGACCACTGTTCATCTCTCCTCTATCCCACTTGGCAAGAAAAACCTGGCCAGCTAGCTTGACCATTCATTTCTGCCTTCAGCTTTCGGAAAACCTGGGGTTGTGGAACCAAAAAGAGTGAGAAAGAGAAGGCTGCTCTTAACGTGTTGAAGGAGGAGTACCGAAAGTTGGGGCCCATCTCCTTTGCTGAAATCAATGTCCTCATGGTTTTCACACTGCTGATTCTCCTCTGGTTTACCCGAGATCCAGGCTTCATCCCAGGCTGGGCAACTGTTCTCTTCAATAAAGAAAAAGAGTGAGTGGATATTATAACTGCCTTGCAAAGACTGAGTCTACCTTGAAAGAGCTTTGGGTATCATCTTCCCAGATAGCACAGAGCCTATGATTGACAGTGAATCAACCTAGCACTGCTGGCTCTTGCATATGTTGAAGACATAAATGTGAATTAGCAGCATCCAGTCCAGATGGAGGGAAAGCAGAGAATTTGCAATCAGTTTTGCTGCAACTGAGGCCATACTGAGTTCAAATCTCTCCTTAGCTATGAGTAAACAGCCTGGGCAAACCATGCCTCTCTCTGCAGGATGTTTATGAGATAATCCAGTGGATATCATCCTAACCTATTTGGAGAGAGGTCAGATAACATGAGACTCTTGACAAATATTGATCTGAGTCAGTCATACAATTGATCGGGAAATAGTTTATTTTTCAAAGGAGTTGAAACATTGACATTGGGTTAATTGAGGCAAAGTTGAGGGAGATCTTACTGATTTGCCAAATCACTACCAAACAGAGCATGATACACATACTCCAGGAGAGACTGTGGGCCGAGGGATAGTGATCTTGATTCCCTCACACAGAGTGGCTTGTGCACACTTCAAGGTGCTTAGCAGCTGGGCTCTTGATTGGTTGCTGGTTGCTTGGTTGCTTCAGGGGCTGAAAAAAATATATGAGATGGGCCTCATTTCTCAGGCCTTCTTTATCTTTTTCTAAAATTCATTCCAGGTATGTGACTGATGCCACTGTGGCCATTTTTGTGGCCCTACTGCTCTTCATTCTTCCTTCCACAAGGCCCAGATGTGGTTTCTGCAGCCAGAACAGCTGTGATTTGGAAGAAGCCGAGGAAGGTAAAGGATGAAAACCACTACTTTCCTCCTTTAGTCCTGGAAACTTTCAGGCAGCTTATCTTCTGCCTTTGAACTACAGAAGAGCAGCCTCTTCTCAAGAAGCAGAGCAGGAAGGGATGGAATCAGGCGGCTTTTGAGACCTAGGCTGCTGTGTGATGTTCCATGTTGCCAGATTGAATGGAATGATCCTATTCACACAAGGACATGAGTCATGTGGGGACTCAACACAGCTGAAGATACATCAAAAATTTATCAGAAGTATTTCAGAACTGACATGGCAGGCTGAGGAAAAAAGACCACTGTGGTGCATAGAAGGGAGATGTTGTATTTGCTTGTATGCAAAGTATTTCTTCCAAAGCATTTTTGAAATATGCATATTCCCTACTGTCACAAGTGTTATATAACTAGCATAAAAACCTAATGAGAATGAGTGGAGGTGGGTAAGGGAGGATTAGTTTTAGTTCAAAAGGCTGAGAGAGAAATATAAAATAGCTACTCCTTGTTGACTAGGCCTCTATAAAGTGTTGCTGGTGGGGAATGTTCTGATTGTATTAGAGGTGTCCCGGAAACATAACTAATGGATACCATTCTACAGTGGAGTGTAGAAAAAACATGCATTCCTCACAATGGCGTTTGATCTATTTTCTTGGAAATAAAAAGTTGGTTTTTGCAATGAAGTATTTCCTCCTCTGACTCCAGATGCCCTCCTACATATGTAGCTTATCCTGCTCTTTCTACAGTTATGAAGGAACCATTTTTCCCAGGCCCGTTGCTGGATTGGAATACTGTTCAGAAGAAGCTGCCTTGGAGCATTGTGCTGCTACTTGGAGGTGGCTTTGCTTTGGCCAATGGAAGTGATGTAAGTCCTTGGCACTTGTTTCCTGTAATGTTTAGACTCAGTTGCAACAGGAATTCTTTTTGGTAGCATTCATCCTACAGAAGGAAACCCAGTCCATTCACAATGGTTGCACCTTACCCACATGGATCAGTGTAAAAAAGACAGAATTGCTGGCTGCATTATTACTTGTTGCTTGCTTTAATGTTTTTTTTTTTTTGTGGTTTAACATATTTTGCAAACCTGATCCAATCTACGATGGAAATATGCTGTAGTTACCAGGCTGAGTGTTATTGTTGTTTTTATGACCCCAGCCTTCTGAGCTCTTTTCCTATCCTACTGTGCTGTGCTTATATAACATTGTGATTAAATTGACATTTCTGCATTGCACAAAGTCCTATATTTCTACACAGAGTTTCTATATTTTTACAAACATTGAGCCAGACAGGCAAGGTTTGTAAATTGAGTTAAGCCACACAAAGTGAAAATTAACCATGCTTAGTATATTGTGTGAATGCAGCTGCCAAATTTTAATTGAATTGGTTAAAGCAGGGGTGTCAAACTTGCAGTGTCACATTGTCATCACATGACGTATCATGACTTTTTTCCCCTTTGGTAAACCGGTGGTGGGCATGGCCAGCGGGTGATGCATCCAGACCGTGGGCCGTGAGTTTGGCACCCCTGGGTTAAGGTGTGTTTAATTAGAAATTTGGCAGCTGCACTCACTTAACATACTAGGCGTGATTAGTTTGAACTTGAACTTGAACTTTTGTGGGGATATAAGCTTATGCAATGGATGGACCCGGCCACTATGGTTTATAGATCATGCTTTATCTCTTAGTGTGATGTATAAACTCAGCCATTGTAGCTTGTTCAAACTATGGTTAAACTAAACACTGATTCTGTCCATACACAATCCTGGTTATTTTTCAACTGACCTCTAAATTAGACTCACCAAGTTATTCTGTTTGCATAAAATTTGCTCAGGATCCAAATGCAGCCTTATTGATAGCAACTGCTGTGAGGAGCAGATTTTTTTCCTTAACAACAACAACAAAAAACCTTCTCATGGACTGCACAATGCAGAGGGTCAGATTATCAGGATTTTCCTCTGGTCTAATGTAGAGTTTTCAGTGAAGCAGTACCAATATGCCTCAAATGATTGCTCGATATCTATGGAGATACATATGGCTTCCACTCTTCAAGCGTTTTGGGAGTCTCTTAGAACCTCCTTCTGTTCCCAGGCCTGAGATTAGGCTGTCAGCAGAGCCTGTTGAATTTTGGGGGATGCTACTTATGTAGTTCTTAAAATATCATAAATCAACCATGTGGCCTCAAAATTCAAGACCTAAGCAAACAAACAAAGGATAATTTCTCTTCCCCAGTTCATGTTTGTAGGTAGTATTAGGGCATCCTGGGCTTTAAACACAGTTCAGAAAAGGGAAAGATCAGCATCTTACGACATAAGTTTTTGAAGTCCTTGGGTAAACCCATGTCCTACATTTTCTGGAGAACTCTTGATTACAAAACAAGTGATTTTGGGGCCAGCACACTGCACCAATCAATGAGCACCTTCTGCTTTGCTTTTCCAGGAAACATGCTTGCTGTTGCAACTGTGGCTGCTAACAGCGAACCACTCAGGACTGTGCATGTGAGGTTTTGTGGGGTTCAAAAGGGGAGCCCCTCAGCCTGCAGCCTGGCACCCAACCAGAGTGCTTATTCCTGACTGGCAGGCAGCTGCCGTTTGCATTCAGATGGCATCAGGACAAGGAGAACTTGACCTAAATTTAGCTCTTGGGAAGCAGCATCTAATAGTTAGGCTGCAAGCTTGTTGGTTATTCAGCATGGTTCATCTGGCAACATTTTAAATTGTAGGTTTAATACAAAAATACCAGCCATTCAAATTGAGCAGTCAGTGACTGTAAGGAACAGGCTGCCCTTGTTCTCCTGAAAGAGCTTTGGCAGGAGAGAGAAACACAGGAGCCAGACAAAGAGGTTCCTGTGCCTCCCAGCCAGGCACATCCCTTCTTCCGGTGTTCATGCCTTGCAGAGTATATGGTCACCCAAAAGATATTGATGCTCATATTCTGATGTGTTTCAAGTTATAGTTGAGCTCTGGCTGATTAGAAGCAGACACTGTGAGCTTTTTCCTCTATAGCTGGCAGATACGTATTGTGGGTTACTCTCATAGCTTTAAGGTAAATAGGCAAATTCTCCTGTGCACATCTCATGAATGTGGAGAGAGTTGTGTGAGGATTTTATGTGGCTCCCGTGGAACTGGACATTGCTTCCTTTGTATATGTGAAGAATATACAGTATAATACGTTTTGCATCTCATGGAATAAAAGTTGAGATTGTTGCTTTCTCTCCCAGGCAAAAAAAGTTGGGTAAGGGGCGTGCATAAGTGCACCATCGTGCCTACTGTCCCTGTCCTATTGTCCCTATTTATTCATACCTATTTCCTGTATTCTTACTCAAGTTTATACTTATATCTTGTAAGCGATTGACAAATCAAATAAATAAATAGATAGATAGATAGATAGATAGATAGATAGATAGATAGATAGATGATAGATAGATAGATAGATAGATAGATAGATAGATAGATAGATAGATAGATAGATAGATAGATAGATAAAACATAGGAAAGGGTCCATGACATTCTTTACTGAGCTATGTTTGCCTAATAGACCACTTGCAATAGCCATCAAGTAAGTAGCTGGGATGGGGAAAAAATGGTGCATGGAATAATAATGCATCTAATAGAATATCTGTAGATCTGAGTTGACCTGTGGAGTCCTTGATGGTCTCTGGGCTTGGTTGTTTGCTTGCAGATATATCAGTACCCAGCTAGATAACATCATGCACTGGTGATATCTAGTTGGATAATGAAGCATCTGCCAGCAAACAACCAAGCTCAGAGAGCACCAAGGTCTCCATAATGTTATATCCTTAGGTATGTGGCTTAGAAATTAACCCATTTTTCTAACAGGCAGCTTTGTTATGAAGGGATGGCTAAATTCTGCCAACTATTTGTAAGAACAGTTTTGCTGGTTCAGGGTAATTTATGTGTGAATGCAGCCATAGAGTTGGAAGGGATCTTAGACATCATGTACATCCAGTCTCCCAATTAGTCAGAGATGTCAGTGCAGCTTCCTTAACTAAATTGCTGTTTAAGCTCCACCAGAGAGTTGGTTTGGTGTAGTAGTGTTTCAGGCTAGAAACAGGAAGACTGAGAATTCTAGGCCTGCCTTAGGCACAAAGCCTCCTTGGGCCAGTCACTTTGTCCTAGGAAGGAGGCAATGGGAAAACACTTCTGAAACAAGTTGCAAGAAAAACTGAAGGGAACTTGTAGAGCAGTGATCCCCAACCTTTTTTACGCCGCGGCCCGGTACCAGCATCAGCTGGGCGCCGCAGCGACCGGTCCGGCATCAGCTGGGCGCCGCCATCTTTTGATGAAAAAGTGCTTCCGGTGACCTCACCGGAAGCACGTTTTCATCAAAAAGATGGCGGCATGCTCGATGAGCTTTCCGGGTAGAAATGGCTTTCTGCCGGAAAAGCTCACGAGCGCAAGCGCCGCCATCTTTTGATGAAACGTGCTTCCGGTGAAACTTTCTACCCGGAAAAGCTCACGGAAGCACTTTTTCATCAAAAAGATGGCGGCAGCAAGCTGCTGCCCGGTAGGACTTGTTCCGCGGACGGTACCGGTCCATGGACCGGTGGTTGGGGACCCCTGTTGTAGAGGAAGTCTTCAATATCAGGCACAATTAAATGAAAGGGGGAAAAAACGCTCCAGCAAAGCGATCTCCCAGTACTGCCCAGAGTAGACCGGTGTTAGGATATTTCTTTTGAGAATTACCAAAAATTACGGTATGCTTTCCTGCAATTCCTACTGCCTGGTTCTAGTCCTTCCCTCTGCGGCAGAGATGGTGTTCAGCAGGTTCTGACCAGTTCTGGAGAACCGGTAGCGAAAATTTTGAGTAGTTCGGAGAACCGGCAAATCCCACCTCTGACTGGAGATTTTACAGTATCCTTCCCCTGCCACGCCCACCAAGCCACGCCCACAGAACCGGTAGTAAAAAAATTAGAATCCCATCACTGCTCTGGGGCAGTAAAAAAACCAGATATTCTTCCTCCTTTCCTCCAGTGTGATTGATGTGAAATTCATCTGTTTCTAAGCTAAACTTATCCAGACACGATTTCCACTATTCTGATCTGAACATTGTATTATGACCCTTCTGATAGCCAGTAGTTGTTTGGCCATAGACCTACTATACAGAGATATACTTTTTTTCTGAATTTGGAGGTTCTATTTAAACTGGAGGGTGATAAAAATATCTCCACCGTTAAGGAGAAGTTGACTTTTACCTAGCTATGAGGGCTTATGTTTCACCTTTGCAGGGCACAATCTTTCTTCATAGTTAAGAGAGGAATACGCCTGGATTTGCACTAGTTTACATTAAAATGGGTTGGGTAGATTGTGGTTCAGCATATTGTAGCCACTGTGATAATATGTTGTGTAAGTTATCCCATCACATTAAGCCAAACACAACTTATTTATTTGGGCAAATCATATTCCTAAATACAGCTATTCCATTTTAAAAATGGAGATCTTGTGTATTATATAAATTTAGTTTTGTAATGTTTTTATTTTAGGGGATTTTCTTTCTAACTCGGTTTTTCTCCCTTTATCTACCAGGCTTCAGGGCTATCCAAATGGCTGGGGAATCAGATGACTCCACTGCAAACCATTCCTCCCTGGGCCATTGCAGTTGTTCTCTCTATTGTCATCGCCATTTTCACCGAATGTACCAGTAATGTGGCCACAGCCACCCTCTTCCTGCCTGTCTTTGCATCACTGGTAAAGCTCTTTTCTTGGCCGATATTTATTTTGAGGATTTTGTTTCGTAATGCCTAATACAACCATTCCAGCAAGATGCATGAATATCCAGGCTTCTGGATTAGGCGCTTGGGGAATCATCTAGTGTCTTTTTATGGGATCAGATTCAGTTTGGGGCTCCAAGAGGTAACTTTTCTTTGATTAATTGAAAGCAGCAGGACCAATTGGATGATTTGTTGCTTTGATAACGTCATCAATATGCATAGTTATAAAGAAGATGATCCATTACTAAAGTCACATGCACACAATATTTCAACACAAGGAATAGGAAAGGAAGAAAGTAAAATCAAGGGTAAATAGCAGTTGAAGGTACATTTATTTCAGTTATGCATTTATAGCTATGTTCACACAATAATATATATATAATACATATATAATCAGATCTGTTAACTAGATAAGCCAACAGTTGCATTCCTACAGCAAGGTAGCCTTGGTTAATTTTTTTGTGATGTTCCATCTTGTGTGAAATTTAGTTTATGGCTCAGTGTTTATGTGAATTCAGATAATGGGTTAATTCAGAAACCAGGTGAAGCATGTTATGTGAACAAAACAATGGAACAGGATGTTAGAATAGGGGATTGAGCCAGCATGACCATGAGAACAGTAGCATTGTAGGGAAATTTTGAAGGACAAGGGAGTAAAACAGATTTCAATGGAAGGGAAAATAAAAAAGGACAAAAATATTGAGGGAGCTTTTGAATTGATGACTAAATATTTATGCTTCCTTTGTTTGTATATGGAGATAATTTTTCTCAGAGCAGTTACCCTAGAACAGGGCTGTCAAACTTGTGGCCTGCGGCCTGGATGCATCATGCGCTGGCCACGCCCATGCCCAGTTTAACAAAAGGTCACAACATGTCATGTGATGCCACTATGCCACTGTGACAACGCGAGTTTGACACCCCTGCCCTAGAGCATGCTTCATTTTTTTCAGTACAATCTGATCACACTATCAAATTGCAAGATAGAATTCTTTATTGGTCAAGTGTGATTGGGCACACAAGGAATTTGTCTCCAGTGTGTAACTGCAGCAACTATTATTGTATGGGAAGAGTATCGGTGGTATGCTACCGGTTCGGCTCGGTTCTACCAATGGCGATGAGCAGCGGAGACCAAATCAGTTTTCTCCGCTGCTCTGCTATTGGGCCCACCCACCCGCCCAGGCTCCCATACACACCTTTATCTTCCGCTTTTGAAGCATAGCTGCTTTGCGCGGCCCAGAAGAGTGCCGAGAGGCAGCTGCTGAAGCGACCGGGAGAGTGCAGGCCTGCAGGAGGTGAGTTGGAATGCCTCTGCGCCTGCGCAAACGCCTCTCCACCTGCACAAAGTGTGTGTTTGGCATGCGCGTGCACGCAAAGTGTGTGCCCACCAAGCACAAAGCATGCCCACCAAGCCACGCCCACCGAACCGGTGGTAAAAGTTTTTGAATCCCACCATTGAAGAGCATGTAAGGGAAGATATATTTTTGATGTAGAAATCACTGATTTCCGGATTTCTTCCTAACTTGGAGAGAGGTCTGTTATTTTGAACTGTGGGAAGAGTTACCCTTGAATCACAACCTGTTGTTTAATACCATATCAATTCTGCCCAACAGCTTTTTAGGCCAAGGCTATATTCTTATGGGACAACCTGTGCCGCTGAAATTATTTTGTTCTTTTTCTGGTGTGGCAGTCAAGAGACCGATATACATTACCGTATTTGCCGGCGTATAAGACGACTGGGCGTATAAGACGACCCCCCAACATTTCCACTCAAAATATAGAGTTTGTTATATACTCGCCGTATAAGACTACCCCTCTTCCACACACCTTCCACTTTTGCACTTTTTTTTTTTTTGACGCACTTTTCTGCTTTGGACAATTTTGAAATGAGCTAATCCAATTTTGAACCAAGAATATGCCAATAGCTATGGAGTTTAGAAATGAGTTTTAAAAATATTTTCATTGCTTACCATTAAGCGTAAAATATGTTGTAAATAAAATGAGAACACAGGAAACGTTCTCTTCTCAATACAGCTGCTCTCTCTCTCTCTCTCTCTCTCTCTCTCTCTCTCTCTCTCACACACACACACACACACACACCAAAAACCCGGACACTGAAAAGGCTGCCAAGGAACAGTATATTCAATGCCTTCTCTTTAATCAAGAAACAAGGAATTCCTTAGAATCTTTTTTTTTCCCCAAGTGGCCCTCTTTAAAAAAATATATGGAGGTAACACTTTCATTCAAAAAGTCTTCCAGTATCTGGAGTCGCTCAGACATATTGAAGTGAGGCAGGAGAGTAAGTGAAATTTGAAATGATCCAGCTACAGTTTTCTTCCCCTCCCGCCCGAAGGCCATTATCTCCACGTCAAAACGAACGAGGGGAGGCAAAGAAGCCAAACACTCTAAAAGGATCTCTTTATTTTCCTACACAAGGTCACACCTACTTTTCCGCATTCAAAGGACAACCTCTCCTCACCACCACCACACACACACACACACCCCAATACCCGCAAACAATGTTCTGGGCATTAATCACCATTGCTACATTAACCTGGTAAATTTATACCCTGCCTCCCCAGTGTTGCTTTGACGGCAGGATTTCACACAGCGGGCGCTCGCTCGCTCTCTTCTCCGCTCTCCCACCGTTCGCACATGTTGGAAGCACCGTAAAACCTGATAACTCACCCGGGGCTCCCCATCCTTAACCTACAGCCGCCCGCATGCAAAACCTGCGTGCAAAAGAAAAAAAAGAAAAAGAAAAGTACGCCGCACGTGAGGATCTTCGAATCCTCTCCTCCCCACACCGCTAAGGAAAGAAGAGGGGGAAAGGTTGCGCAGCGCGTGGCGAGTGACACCCGCCCCCCACACACACGCTCCCCCAGCCTCCCTCCCGGCTGCAACTCAAGCTCGAAGTGGGAGTCGGAGTCCTCCCGGCGTATAAGACGACCCCCCACTTGGAGGCATGTTTTCAGGGCAAAAAGTCGTCTTATACGCCGGCAAATACGGTAGTTTGGTCCTTTAAGACACAACTGATGATTTCCTCAACCTTGACTTTTGTTTATGGCCTCTGAAAGGAGTACAGAATGCTTGGCCAGCTCCACCATTTCCTTCATGTTGTATTTCTATCCTGGTTTTAGAATAGATAGGGGGAGCCTCTAAAACAGTGGTAGTCAACCTGGTCCCTACCGCCCACTAGTGGGCGTTTCAGCTTTCATGGTGGGTGGTAGGGGTTTTGTCCCCTACTTTATAAATCACCATTACTGTGGAACCGGTGGGCGGTTAGAGAAAACTTTACTACTAACAGAACTTTTTAAAACTTTTTTAAAACTTTTGCTACTAACAGAGATAGAAAAATGGGAGGTAGGTATAAAAAGGTTGACTACCCCTGCTCTAAAACATTTCTTTGCTGCTTCAGACCAGCATGTCTTTCCACATGTCAGTTCAATACTGTAAATGTTTCTCTCCCTTCTTTCCCATTCCTTCTCTGCTTCTATCTGTGTAGTCACAATCCATTGAAGTCAATCCTTTGTACATCATGATCCCAGGCACTCTCAGTGCTTCCTTCGCCTTCATGCTTCCTGTAGCAACCCCTCCAAACGCCATTGTATTCTCATACGGCCATCTCCACGTAGCTGACATGGTAAGCTGGCAGTTTTGCTTTCAACTGAAGTTACAATAGCCAAGTTTTTAAAAAGAAGACAAGGTGTTTTTTTAAGTAGAGGTATTTCCAACATCTTGGGGGTCAACCCAAATATAAAAGCTATAATTATTTATTCAATTGAAAGGGATTTTAGTTATCAAGTTTATACTGTAATTCTGTGTAAGCTTCGAGTTAGTAATGCTTGAATAACTTCAAGGATATATCCAGCTGACAGGAATATAGAAATGAAATCTATTTTTAAATATTTTTTTAGTCTAATTTTCAATACTGGGGTTTATCTTCCATGGAAATAGCAACTAGATCTGACTTTTCTTTGATTTTCAGTATCCATCAGGGTAAAGCTAGGTGTTGTGTTGCCATTGCATTTTGGTTTAAATTGGCTCAAATAAAACACATTTTTTATCCTGAACTTGCTTTCTTTTGGGAGTACGTCTTTAGGCATACCACTCAAAATGCTTGTGTGTGTCAGAAAAAGCTCTACACATTTGTATGCAAAGGCTCATCTCTCTCTCTCTCTCTCTCTCACAACAGGCAGTGTTAGTAAAGCCAGATATTTTCTTCCCCTCCGCCCAGTATTGCAAGAGTATCGGTGGTATGCTACCGGTTCAGCTCGGTTCTACCAATGGCGATGAGCAGCGGAGACCAAACCAGTTTTCTCCGCTGCTCTGCTATTGGGCCCACCCACCCGCCCAGGCTCCCATACACACCTTTATCTTCCGCTTTTTGAAGCATAGCTGCTTTGCGCGCCCAGAAGAGTGCCGAGAGGCAGCTGCTGAAGCTACCGGGAGAGTGCAGGCCTGCAGGAGGTGAGTTGAAATGCCTCTGCGCCTGTGCAAACGCCTCTCTGCCTGCACAAAGTGTGTGTTTGGCATGCGCGTGCACGCAAAGTGTGTGCCCACCAAGCACAAAGCATGCCCACTAAGCCACGCCCCACCGAACCGGTGGTAAAAGTTTTGAATCCCACCATTGAAGAGCATGTAAGGAAGATATATTTTTGATGTAGAAATCACTGATTTCGGATTTCTTCCTAACTTGGAGAGAGGTCTGTTATTTTGAACTGTGGGAAGAGTTACCCTTGAATCACAACCTGTTGTTTAATACCATATCAATTCTGCCCAACAGCTTTTTAGGCCAAGGCTACATTCTTATGGGACAACCTGTGCCTCTGAAATTATTTTGTTTTTTTCTGGTGTGTCAGTCAAGAGACCGATATACATTAGTTTGGTCCTTTAAGACATAACTGATGATTTCCTCAACCTTGACTTTTGCTTATGGCCTCTGAAAGGAGTACAGAATGCTTGGCCAGCTCCACCATTTCCTTCATGTTGTATTTCTATCCTGGTTTTAGAATAGATAGGGGGAGCCTCTAAAACAGTGGTAGTCAACCTGGTCCCTACCGTCCACTAGTGGACATTTCAGCTTTCATGGTGGGTGGTAGGGGTTTTGTCCCCTACTTTATAAATCACCATTACTGTGGAACCGGTGGACGGTTAGAGAAAACTTTACTACTAACAGAGATAGAAAAGTGGGAGGTAGGTATAAAAAGGTTGACTACCCCTGCTCTAAAACATTCCTTTGCTGCTTCAGACCAGCATGTCTTTCCACATGTCAGTTCAATACTGTAAATGTTTCTCTCCCTTCTTTCCCATTCCTTCTCTGCTTCTATCTGTGTAGTCACAATCCATTGAAGTCAATCCTTTGTACATCATGATCCCAGGCACTCTCAGTGCTTCCTTCGCCTTCATGCTTCCTGTAGCAACCCCTCCAAACGCCATTGTATTCTCATACGGCCATCTCCACGTAGCTGACATGGTAAGCTGGCAGTTTTGCTTTCAACTGAAGTTACAATAGCCAAGTTTTTAAAAAGAAGACAAGGTGATTTTTTTTAAGTAGAGGTATTTCCAACATCTTGGGGGTCAACCCAAATATAAAAGCTATAATTATTTATTCAATTGAAAGGGATTTTAGTTATCAAGTTTATACTGTAATTCTGTGTAAGCTTCGAGTTAGTAATGCTTGAATAACTTCAAGGATATATCCAGCTGACAGGAATATAGAAATGAAATCTATTTTTAAATATTTTTTTAGTCTAATTTTCAATACTGGGGTTTATCTTCCATGGAAATAGCAACTAGATCTGACTTTTCTTTGATTTTCAGTATCCATCAGGGTAAAGCTAGGTGCTGTGTTGCCATTGCATTTTGGTTTAAATTGGCTCAAATAAAACACATTTTTTATCCTGAACTTGCTTTCTTTTGAGACTACGTCTTTAGGCATACCACTCAAAATGCTTGTGTGTGTCAGAAAAAGCTCTACACATTTGTATGCAAAGGCTCACACAACAGGCAGTGTTAGTAAAGCCAGATATTTTTTCTTCTATTGGAATGTAGACTTAAATAAAAGTTTTGAAAAAATGGATTTATCTTCATTTTGAAATATAAAACTAGAGTTCAATTTAGTGTCCAAGTGTAAATTTTGAGGCATTCCTACTACTAATTTAGAACTTGTTGAAATACTACACTTTACTTTTTGAAAAGTAGGATATAAATTACTGTTAGCACCAGAAAAGCTCAGTGGTTTTTCAGTGATATATGCATTCTAATCCCACCTCCTCCCAGTTTCCATAAAACTAGTGTTGTAACTCCCACTTTGAAGGCAGAAAACAAATTAGGAAGAAGCAGTAACAAAATGGACCGAAATTTCCCATCCTATCCCATAGCAGCTTATTCAGGCTGTTCCTGCAATTCAGCAGCATTGGGTTTTTTTCTCTTTAGAATAAAACAGGTATATATCTCTGATGATTGGAACAATCTTGCATAATAGTGAGTCTCAGTTAAATCTGAGTCTAGTTTGTATGTGAGAAGTTCAGAAGGTCCAATGCTACAATTCCCCCAGTGACGGTGTTAAGTTCTAAATGAAAGGGGAGGTTGTTGGTGTTTTCATTTTGTTCTTTGGAATTTCCCAGAATATGCAAAAGGGGGAGCAAAGGGTACTTGTACAATGTATTCCTGGAACAGGGAGAATGGTGTGATTCCCTTCCCGATATAAAAACATCACAATCTGACATGGGGCTAATGACTTCTCCTCTTGCTTGCTCTATGAATGAGCCACAGAACCTTTGGACTGCTCATTGTTTTCTTTGTTTTTGTCTCCCCTCCAGGTTAAAACTGGAATTGTGATGAACATCATTGGAGTCATTTGCATAACTCTGGCCATCAACACCTGGGGACGTTTCATGTTCCATTTAGACACTTTTCCCTCATGGGCAAACGGCACCCTAGGGAAGTGAAAACAAAGCCAAAAGCGTTCTGCACTTGTATGGACATCCTGTTCCTTTCTCGACCCAATTTTTTTCTCAAACCTTAGTTAACCCACTGAGGTCCATTTTTTGTCCTGAGTTGGGACAGACCACCTGGAAAGTATTCCAGCTGCACCTACATGTTTGTGCTGCTTCCAGAAGAATCTCTGAGCAAGCATCTCAGTGGCATCTCCTGCAGCCAGTGCTTGCCCAGCTGTGTTTCCAGGCTAAGCAGGAGCAGAATACGGGTTTTTTTTAGAGACAAAACATGGAGGCAAAAATTGCTATGCCTAAATATAGGAAGACAGTGGCTTCAGAACAGAGTAAACTTACAGTCATTAAGGTAAAATTGGGAGTATGTCAAGCGCACGCCTGATTAATTCCTTGTATTGACAGTTACGGGCTTGCAAGTTAACCATTTTACATGTGACTCCTGCTGCCTGACTAAACTCACTCACTCAGGCAAATCTTGTCTGGGAAGGCCTATTAAATGCTTCAAGACAAGGAGAATGTCTCTTCCACACTGGCATGTTGATCTGGACTATATGGGCTTACAACAGCCTGCTGTGTTCTGATTGTGGTAGTTCCCAGTCAGGCAGAAATGCAATTGTGTCTTCCCAACCTGTTTGCAGGCCCAGAGCTAGGCAGTTGCTAGTGAAAAAGCAGAAGGGGATATGAATGGGCAGGGGTGAGCTTGAAAGGGAGAAAGTAAATGCAATACAGCCAAAGTTAAACACAGGTAGCTTAATATGTTTAATATGATTTAAGTTGCCTTAAAATCAATGCAATACAATTTGAATTTTGTGCATCTGATAAACATACATTTTACATATGTCAGTGCCTTTGAACTCAGTGGCTGGAAGGCAGCAGATCAGTGAGCTATTGGATAAAATCTTGCCTTAAGAAAAGAGGAAGAGGAGATCTTTAAAATTTTACATAGATATTCATGGAAAACATCTGGAGTATCCTCATATGCATAATCTTTCCTCCCATTCCCTAAGCTGACGTTCTTCTTGCCTGGCCTTCTGAGTATGAGAAGTCATGATTTCAAATGTTCCTTTGTAAGAGTCAGGAAGAAGGGCACTTGGAACACAAATATATAAAGCAGATGTTTAAAATATTTTTCCTATTGTAGCTTGCCTGACTTTGGAAACTTACAAGAATGAATGTCACAAAATAATAGTAATTTTTTTAATTGTTGAATTTATTGGATGTTTTTCCTTACTGTCTTCAATCAGTATGAATGACTTTAAATGCATTTTAATTCTTCAGTTAAAGATCCAATGATACTTAAATTTCCAATTCTGACAGATGTTTAGGTGGCAAAGTTGAATAGTTTTACCCTTGAGTAATGGATGGGCAGGAACATCTGTGACTTGATTCATACACTGAGTCAAGCCATCACATGGTTTGCTTTGTTTCAACATAGCATGTTGGCTATTGTGGCTTAGCCTGCAGTGTAAATACATGAACAGCCGTACGATTCTTGAAATAGCTTATCCTGCCTAACTTCACTAGTGATTACATGAAAAGTGGGAATGTATTGCCTTCCAAGGTAATAAGGACTGGAGATTTCTGGTCATATAACTCCTGAGAAGAGACCAAAGGGTGATAGCGACCTCCTACCTTCCCCATTTCATATATGTTCAACTATATGTTCAATTGTAACATATCTCATTATTCATTTTGTGAACTGGCACTATCAGCTTACATGGTGCTTGAGGGAATAGAGGCTCTGTACTCTAAAGGGGAAGATCTTGCAGGATCCCACCTTCTGGTCAGGATCCTTCTGGTCATGTTTGTCAGTCCTGTTGAAAGAGTTTCTCCTTGCAAGGAGTGGTTTAGGCCTACATTGATGGGTACTGTTCAATTGTTCCTTTTTTAAAGATCTCTTTTTAAAGATGTTATCTTTCATGAGTTTGTAGACAAGATTTTGTTGTCCTAACTTAATTATTATAAAAAAAAATAAAAGTATTAATGGTTTCACCATCCCAAGACGGTTCTTGTTATCTGTCTGTGCCATGCTGAGCTGTTTCAAAGACTAGCATAATATACAGACAAGTTTTCCTATCACCTGATAAAGAAAGTAAATCCAAGATTGGGAACATTTCTGAAGATGCAGCCGCACAATTTCCTCCCTCCCTCTCTTCCCTTTCTTTCTCTATATTACCAGTATTGGAAGGCTTCGTATAGGCCCTACTATTACAAAATTTGAGGAAAACCTAGAACACATTTAAACCATTACCATGATTCTATACTGCATCACAGAATTTATATACAATAGGGGTAAGGGAAAAAGACTACAGGAGAGTCCATGCTAGCTCTTAATTTTTCATAGTTCTTCAAATAGCTAGCAGTGATGTTAATGGACTCCTCTGGAAGTTATATTTCACCCTTCCCAAGGAAGCTGATCAGGTGCTTTAGAAAATAGCTTGACCCCTTCCTCTCTGTGGTAGCCCTCAAGTATCGGAAGACTGCTATCATGTCTCCCCTGGTCCTTCTGTTCACTAGACGAGCCAAGCCCAGTTCCTGTAACCGTTCTTCATATGTTTTAGTCTCCAGTCCCCTAATCATCCTGGTTGCTCTTCTCTGTACTTGTTGGAGAACCTTGCTCTAAACCTGTGTTTCTCAGTCCATAAAGGTGCTGAGTTTGAGAAATACCACTCTAAGCCATCTGATAAACAGAAAATTGAGGTAGCAGTTTCTTGCTGGGTCCTTTGCTTGATTCTAAAGGGTGCTTACATTACCCAAACCAAGACAAAAAAAAAAGACATTGTTCCCAGAGACTGACACAAAGGGAGTGATGTCAATTCATGAGAGTCTTGTAAAATGTACATGTACAATATATGAGAGATTTTTTTTAGCACAAAGGGTAATTCTGCCCTGACTGGAGCAGAAGAAAGCTCCAGGTAACTAACATAAGTGTCATTTTCCTTAATATAGGCAAACCTATCAACACATTCCATCAGTTTGGCTCTGGAGCACTTCTTTGGGTTCAGTGCTAAAATTGCACCAATGTCTGGGAACCCAGAACTAAAAGAATCTGAAACAACTTCCCATGAGAGATCTTGAGTGGCCAAAGTTTGAAAGCAATACCTTTATGTAACAATAGAACAATAGAATACTTTATTGGCCAAGTGTGATTGGACACACAAGAAATTTGTCTTGGTGTAAATACTCTCAGTATACATAAAAGAAAAGATACATTTGTCAGGAGTTGAGAATCATAAGGTATGATACTTAATGATAGTCATAGGATACAATAAGCAATCAATCATACTAGGAAACAGTCAATATAAATCGTAAGTATACAAGCAACAAAGTTACAGTCATACAGTAACAAGTGGGAGGGGATGGGTGAAAAGGAGTGATGACAAGATTAACAGTAATAGTAGTGCAGACTTTGTAATAGTTGAACAGGGTTGAGGGAATTATTTGTTTAGCAGAGTGATGGCTTTTGGGGGAAAACTGTTCTTGTGTCTAGTTGTTCTGGTGTGCAATGCAATGTAGTGCAACAATTGTAAGAATGCCGTGTACAGCATTATACTTTAAAAAAAACCTCTGAGCTACAAAAATACAAAAAAGAGCAACCAAAATAGGGGGTTAAAATTGCTCTCCATCTAGGAAAAACAATAGTATTTGGAACTTTTTAGTGTAAAAAGCCATGTACGTAAAAGCAATGTTTCTCAACATTGGCAACTTTAGGTTGCCTAGACTTCAACTCCCAGAATTCCTAACCAGCAAATCTTTTAGTATGGCTAGAGTAGTTTGTGACATTTTTCCATTAGCTATCCAGCAAGGGGGAAAGATAACCAGATTCTTAAATATCAGAAAAAAAGACAAAAGGGTTTGTTGAACAAGGAAAAAAAAAAGCATTCTTTTGGATTGGTTAATATTAAAGATTCTGACAGCCAAAGTCCAGCCAAGACAAACTTCAGCCAAGATCGTCTCATTTTCACCCTGGCTGTGAATGTTTGCCTCACTAAAGTTCTCGTAGAAAAGTTTTGTTTGTGTTAAGAAACACAAACTTATTTCACCTGGTAGGTTGCTGGTAATTGTTATTACAGGCACCACACCAAGGCAGTCAATACAAAAGACACAGGACGGTATCTTGCTCAAAAAGAAATCACCTCTGTTTGCACTCCATGCTAAATCATAAAAGGTCTAGTGAACGTTAACAATAATCAAGCTGAGGATGTTGGGGAAATGCATTGCTAAATGTTTAACTGATCTGGATTAGAATGTTCTATAGACCCAGCAATGTCGTGATGTTTGTTATGTACTTTCAATCAAATAAGAGCAGCATTTCTCAATCTTGGCAGCTTGAAAATATGTGGACTTTATCTCCCAGAATTCCCAAGCAAGCCATGCTGGCTGGGGAATTCATGGAGTTAAAGTCTATATATCTTCAAGCTGCCAAGGTTGAGGAGGGACACTTCACAGGGTGCAAAAAGCCGAAATGAAAAGCACAATACAGTAAGATGAGATATATTAAGATGCAATTTTTCCTAGAACTGGATAGGGCTGAAGAGAAAGCAGAAGCAAGAGAGAAGGGACAGCCAGAGCCAAAATCAGATTTGCAGAATACTAAGGTGACCAACTTTTTTACAATGAAAAGGAGGACACAAATAAATTTAAGAAAAAAAACAAAGCCACTTGCGTGCAGTGCACTCTTGCGCACGGCACACTCTTGCGTGCGGCACACTCTCTCAGAACAATTCTCCTGTGTGGAGCGCATAAGTCTCATAATCGCGTCTCGCTGCACTGTACCAAGCTTTGATGAATCGTCATGTCAAATACAAATACGTCACATCACCACAACGGATCGGATCGGCATCGATCAAATACAGAGATTTACAGATTAGTCTTCAAATATCAAAAAGGAGGACATGTAGGAGGACACTTTTCGAGAGAGGACAGAACTTACAAAAGAACAACTGTCCTCCCTAAAGGAGGACGGTTGATCATTTTAAGAATATACATTACTGAGTCAAGGTCAGCATACCATGTTATGACAACAGCAGGGCCCAGACAGGGGCAGGGAAAAAAAGTTGGTTTTAATACAAAAGAGACCCAGATTTAGCTCAGTCTTGATCAATTATGTTGCATAAACACCAAAACATAACTTTGTGGCAGTGTCCAAGTCTTATCAAGTCAGTTGTCCAAAATGATGCAAAACCCACAACTGGAGATTGAGGCTGTATTCACAACTTTTTAAACTTAGTTACTGGATTAACCTATTATATAGATTTGCAAAATAGAGAATGATAGACAATATGAGTTAAATATTTGTAGTATCCTCAAAGAAATATTTTCTCCATTTCAATTAAATATCATGCCTTTGTGGGAACACTCATGCTTTCCATAGTTATTCCCCCCACCCACATGACATATTTTATATAATTGTTTCGTTAAAATGTTCCCCCTTCTCCTACTACAATTCTCCCATTTATTTCATTGCTTTCTTTTTCTTAGCAAAAATTTCACTAAATTATATTGAACATTTTATCAGATTTTAAATTACTTATTGTTTCCAATTTTCTAAGATTATTTCTAAGTACAAATATAAAAATACAATCTTATGTACCTTTCCAGAATCCCTTTTTCATTAAAGTTTACCCATTATCTCTAAAAGACTTTTGTTTCTTTGCATCTTGCTCCCCACCATTAAGGCTTCTCATCCCTTCCTTTCTTCTCCTTGCCCCCATCCCTTGCTTATTCTTCTCCTTGCCCTCTTTACCCCATGTCTCTCCACCTCCCTTTTGTTCTGCTTTCCTCCTTTCTGTTGTTTTCTAACATAGTATCCACTTTTCACCTTATTCTTCTCTTTTTGGTTGTTTTTCCAAGTCTTAAAGTCCCCTTTTCCTTTTTCTCTTTCTCCTTTTCTTCCCCAACTAAAGTCACTTGTTCATCAAAAATGGCTTCTTCTTTATCCCAGTCATCCTGTTGCGCAGTCAGTTTTTCATAAGTACAAACCGCCATTTCTAAAAATTGAAAAAGAGTGCCAAGAGAATCCTTCCCTTCTTGCTCTTCTTTTTTATATTTTTGGTATTCAAGTTTCAATCCATCCACAAGTGATGCCATTATAGAGAGAAAAGGTTTTTCCAAACAACCACCCAAGTGCTTTTAATCAAAGATAGTTCAGAAGCTCCAAAATCACCAAGCAATCCAAATAAGCTGTTTCTTTTAAGTACTTTCTCCTTCTTCACTTTCTCTTTCTGGGGTTAATGTTTAGTCCCAAAGTTCCATTTAAAATATATCTTTTAGAAGTCTTATTGATGTTTAATAACTCTTTAAAAGTTCTAGGCAATCTTCTCCTTATTTTCAAATTCTGCTCCAGTTTTTTTTTCCTTTCCTCTCCCTTCCCACTCACAGCTAAAAGGTTTAAAAAAAAAAAAAAAGATGTTCAGAAATCCTTATCCCTTTAGCATTTAATTACCTCCAATGCAGGTTTTCCGATTTCTCTTATAGTTCCATCCGCTGTCCGCGTTAGGAAGGAGAGTGTAAAGAAAAATAGAAAAAACTTTCCCTTTTAGAATTCCATTCACGCTTGTAACTCTCTCTGGAAACAATTTATCTTTGGCAGCTTTCAAATTCCAGGGTACTTTCTTTACTTTATCCCGGTCAAAAACAACTTTCACAGCTCTTCCGACTTTCTTCCTCCTGCACAATCTTGTCCGGCTGCAGGTTTTTTTGAGGCGGCCATTGCTGACCGCCGCTCCTCTGCCTTGGGAAAAGGGGTTTTGCCGGCTGGGGAGGGTCTGCGACACCCACAAACCCCTATCCGGATCCCCTGTCTTCAGCTGCCTCTACGGGCAGCTATATCCCCAAATCCAAATGGATCGGGGGCACCTTGGCAGCGAACGCAGCAGGGATCGCACAGTATCGCGAATCCCTGCCGCTGCCGAAGCCTTGCAAACCGGAAGTCAATTAGCTAATGCTAATATATGGCTATCACAAAAATGTGCTACTTTTAATGATAATTTTTCATTAAAATTAAATTCTCCTTGAGACTATTGTCAAACAAATTATTTGAAAAATCTTCCAAGTACTTTCACAATTCTTTTAATGAAAAACCTAGTTATCAGAGAAGTACAGAAAAAGGAGAAAATTGTTGGCATTCTCCTCACCAACAAGCTGCTTTGAAAAATTATGTTATAACAAAGAGCCCAAGATTTTTACCCATATAAAAACATTTTGCATCAGTAGCCTCCAAGTGAGGGTTCTGTCATATTTTTAGAAATATTTTTTCAGAAATTTCAGAAGTGGCATCAAGGAAGAGCAAACTGAGCAAACAATAAGCATCATGGGCAAATTGGCTGAAACATGGTCTCAAAAATTATTACGAATGAAGGCAAATATATGTGTCCCAGGATAATATTGCAGGATCCAATCTGGGTCTGTCTCTTGGACCAGAGATTTAGTCTTCCCAATTATTTGTTGGTGCAATTCTTTATTTCATTCTGAAGTTTATGGAGCTATGGCTATCTTGTGGACCACTTTTGGAATGATTAAGGGGCCTTAAAAAATTTTTTTTCAGATTGAATGTTCAGAGAAATAAGTTGTTTTGAAATTAATGTCCTAGTTTGGAATATTTTGTTTCAAGACCATCTTTAAACATTTCCTTCAGTCTCTACCTTGAACTCTGGCTCTAGGAGTTTTGCCCAGACTTCATTGTAGGGATGCATTTTGGATGATAGATGGTTATATTGGTCTACCATCCACCTCTTTTCAGAGGCCCATTTCACTAGACCTCCTTGAAGATTGTAAATCATGGAAGAAGTAATGAAATTTTGATTTGTCTCACAGCACAAGTAGTCACTCAGGAGCTGAGCTGTCATGGATGATCGATAGCCCACAGTGCAGTAGCAAACAATGTGTCTATGATACCCTTCATATTCTGAAATGGAACAAAAACAAAACTATTACATGTATATGTAGTGTGATGGCTCTATATGCTAATACATATCACTCTGTTCTCTTTCTGTGTAAACAAAGTTATGTAGTATACGAAAAAGAGTAAAAGCAAGTAAGCCAAATAAATTAAAACCATAAGGGAAAAATGAGATTTTTTTAAAAAGGAAAATATAATAAAACTAGTTTATACCAACAGTTTTCCATACTTTTCTATCCTTTGGTCCTCATTCATTCTAACTTTTTCAAGCAAGCTAGACAAGAGCTAATTAAACAGGCACACAGAAACCAAGAACTTCTCATAAGGAAGTTTTATTAAAGAAAAATTAAGAAGGTATTATGAAAGAATTCTGGTTGACTGCACTTTATCAAATATGAGTTCAATTTATAACAAGTAGTGTTCAAATTACTTGTGCCTTTTTCTGCTGGCTTTACAAAAAGAGCCAGAAGAAATTATTCTTTTTAGGCAGACATATAGTTTTCATCTGTTTCTTAATGTGGTCAGTCTCATTTAATATCAGGTTGTTTACTTTTGACCATGTGTGAGAGCAACCCTAATTACTGGTCACTTCCATTGGTATTCAATCACCCATTCAAAGTCTTCTTGTTTTACACACATACTTAAGTACTCCTCTCCCACTGAACATGCTGATTGGCATTTTTATAGCAAATAGCTTGATATAATGGCTTGCTTGAACCCAGGAACTGGGAAATAAGGATAGGCCAATATTTCCAAAAATAGGACCGGAAGGAGTCAGAAGAAAGAGTGTGCTGTGAAAAACTAAAGGAGGCCAACTTGATTCAGGATCTTTTTTTCCCACCAGTTGAGTAGAGTTGGCAATGTCACGTTCTTTCAATCCAAAATAGTTTGCAAAAGGAAAGAAATGAGAGAGCAGTAGGAAAACATCTGTATATGACAGAACCATAAGAAATAAAAATAAAAGTATAGTGGATAATTTTTACTGCATTTAAAGGTCCCGAGAGAGAGGGCAGAAATAGGATATTAGACAAACTGTTATAGAAGCTTTTGTGGCCAATAGCCTGGTTCTTGGTCATATTGTTGCAATGAAAAATAAAAATTTTCTAAGTCTTCCAACTCTCAGCCTTTTGTGCCATAGTGAATAAGTATAATAAGACCTTTTAGAAATCTAGGAGGATGTAACAACTGAAGTCATGGATGATTTATGGGAGAAATTCAATTCTGCTTGATGAAGATTGTCTCAATAGTATTTAAGCATATCTTGATCATGTCTCTAAACACTGGTAAAGACTGGTTCATTTGAAAACCTTCACAAAGCAGGCCAATACTTTCTAGAATTTTTTTAACCATACCTTGTTTGACCCATGCTTTGAAAATTTCCTTTACAGCATCAGTTTCAGGAGGAACTAAGATTGCTTCTGGCAAGTGGCTGACTTCAAATTCTGCTAGACTTCGAGTATCCTAAGACCAAAGGAATATGCAAATGAAAATCTTGAAAGGACTGAGCAGAATCACCAAGGGAATTCCCATCCCATCTTTTTCCTTCCTTTGTGTTCCTTCCTGGCAGCAGGATCACTGCTTGAGAAGATGGAATCAAAGGCATTTTAATAACAGAAATGTTCTGACAGAGCAATCAACCAAGGGAACAGCTTCCCTTCAGAAGTTGTGGGAGCTTCATCACTGGAAGCTTTCAAGAAGACTGCCATCTGTCAGAAATGGTGTAGGGTCTCCTCCATGGGTGGGGGGGGAGGTTGGACTGGATGACATACAAGGTCCCTTCCAACTCTGTAAATCTGTTAATCATCACTAGGCACATTTCTCTGGAACAGGAGATTTGGGAGAATAGAGAAAATAGTTGGAAGGATGAGATATAACCCCTGCTGTACATCCTTTCCAGAGGATATTCAGATTCTTTGATCTGATGTTATTTTGGCTCTCTGATACAAAAGGTTGTAATTGCCCCATTTGATATATTGTCCAAGTCATTACTTGGGCGGGGGGTTGGACTAGATGACCTACAAGATCCCTTCCAACTCTATTAATCTGTTAAACATATCATATCATAAGTCTCATTATTTTTCTCCAAAGATACCAAGCTTCCAGTCTGCTTAAGTAAGGAGGTAAATCAGCAAAAGTAACTTAATGGAGAATGGTTCTAAGACAATGGAAAAGCTTAAAAATTACATACTGGTATTATATTGGAAAGAACAATTTTCAGATATCCTCAAGCCCTCCCCCCCCCCACTTTTTTTTTTTTTTGCAGGTCTCTGGGCATCTACTGCCAAAAATCAGTAGTATACGCTTCCATTCTGGTGATATAAACTGTAAATAGTAATAATTTATTAATAGCAGAACGTACATAGCAGATAACCTGGTAACGGCTAAGAACAGGAAAGTTGAAAAAAAGATTAATTCTAGCTACACAAGACCAAGCCTTAAGAACAAATGCATACAAAGCCAGAATTGAGAAGACAGAAACAGACAGGAAGTGCCACCTCTGCAAAGAAGCTGAAGAAACTCTTGACCACCTAGTTCAGCTGCTGCAAGAACATGGCATACAGACTGACTACAAACAAAAGCATGACAAAGTAGCAACAATGATACATTGGAATATCTGCAAGAAATACCTTTTGTCTGCAAGCAAGAACTGGCGGGACCACAAAGTAGACAAAGTAATAAAAAATGAAGCAGCTAAATGCTCTGGGACTTTAGAATTCAACAGACAAGCACTTGACACATAGCATCCCAGACTTATCAATTGTCAATAAGAAAGACAAAGATATCTGGATAGTGGACATAACAGAACCCTGAGGCAGGAGAATAGAAGATAAAGAAAAGAAGAAAAATGCAAAATGAAAAGATTTGCAAATAAAAGTGGAATGAATGTAGCAAAAGAAAGCAAAGGTAGTGGTAATAGTAATCAGTGCCTTGTTGCAATCATTTAAAATCAACTGGAGCATCATTTGAATGCCATCATCATAGATGAAATCATCATCAATCAACTGCAAAAGACAGCTTTACTTGGAACAGTTCATATCCTGTGATGATACCTTTAACACCGTCAAACAACATTTGCCTATCCCAGGTCTTGAAAGGGATTCGATAGGTGGATAAAAATGCCAAATCCAGTCTAAGGATCTGGTTGATTGTGGGACTAACTGTAATAATTTATTAAATATGTGCTGCCCAAAGCTCAATGAGTCTGGGCAACTCGTAACAATAAAAGACAATAAAACAATAAAAATAACAATCAAGTCAATAAAACATAAAGAGAAAAATAGCAAGTTATATTAAATGAATTCACTATAATTTTTAAAAACAATTCTAATAGAAACTTATTCCTGTTCCCAGACATAATGCAGTCCTGTTTACACTATATTACTAATACATTCATTGCTTCTTGTAATTTTATGCCTTCTTCTGCTTCTTCCTGTAACATTGTATCTGTAGCTTAAGAGAACTGGGGTTTTTAAAACAAAGGCAGTAATGGAGTCTTTTGAACAGACTTTACTGAGTTTTTCTGAGAGGGCTCTTATCAAGCAATTGATTAGACTTCCCAGTACTATAGCATTCAGTCTTGGAAGACATTGTGGTGCTTGGGAGAATATGAAGGGTTCATTTTAGCAGAAGCAAAATCATCAACTGAATGGCACACTGCTTTAAGGTTATAAGATAGGAAGTCTGCCCAGGTATTAATCAGTGGCACATTTTTAAAAAAATCACTGAACTGACTATACTAGTAGAAGATTGGTTAAGCTTCAAAACTGATACAAATGTGAGGGGAAAAGGTTGTTTCTTTACGCTCAGATGGGTCTTTTGTAACATGTTTAACAATTAATGATTTTTTTCGGTTCATACCATACGCCAAACTTTCACATGACCATCCAAGTTGCATTTGTGCCACCTTGTTGGTGAAAATGTAGTCGGCTAGTTGGGGGTTCAAGATGTTGTGTGAACAGATGCTGTCTAACACTTCATCTCCAAGACTAAAACCTTAATCAACAGATAATAAATAATCTATAGAAACAGTAGCTCAAGAGAGCAATTTAAGAAAGTAGACTGTTGTACAATGGATTTTTTTGTAAATTGTGCCTCATCACCTCTGTTCCTTGTGACTCCCCAAAACAGAACTGGCAGAACATTCAGATCTCTAATCAAGTATGTTCCCTGCATCATTTCAGGCAGTGCTTCCCTATGATCTTTCAGCTGTTGATGTGTAATGACAGAGGAAGAGTAAAGAAATTGCAGGCTACATCCCAGTTGTTATAAATAAACATCTAGCATGCACACCCTGCTTCTATAACCTGGTTGAAAGTAAATTTTTGGGTGTTTCTACACATTTTATAGGACATATGCTAGAAATATATTTGAAGATTTCTAGATAGTCTTGAAAAAGCTGGTTACACTCTGTTCCAGTTTATTCACAGAAGCATATGCACAAATGCACACATATGCTAGGAAAGTGACCTCCTTCTACAATAACTTACATCTTGCTCCAGGCATTTTGCTACTATGAATCATAGAAAAAAATTACAAGGAATGCTGCAGAAGACAGATTCTCCCAGGATCAAAAAGAAGAACAAAGTCACTGAGGCTTAAGCCAAACACACTAAGCCTAAATTAATAACTATTAATATCATAACAATTGTGTTCAAATATATAAAAATATTATTGCTTAATATAATGACCATGCTATGACAATGGTTACATCATAAATGAGTCAATCCTCCTAGTCTAGCATTTGGTGGAAATCCTGATTGTGTGTGCTTTTTGTGGTGACCTGCCGCGTTGTCCAGTGGGGGGGACAATTGGCAATATCTGGTCCAAAGGGCCTTTTGAAAGTGACCAACAAATTAGCCACAGTAGTATCAGATTTGCAGAGTGGAGGAAATATATCAAACTCTGAGCACACTGTATGCAAATAGGTTAATGATTCCACTGAAAAAAATGGAATGGGATTAATAGTCAAATTTTCTGGCTTTCAAGAAAGCAGCAGCATCAGGTCTTATCAGAAAAAGACAAATTTTGTAATCAGACACAAAGTTAGTCATGGTTTTGTTAACTAGAAAAAGGGTGAAAATCCTATGCAGTTCAAAACTATGAGGAGATATCGATCCTGGTCTCACATAGAATGTTAATTTTAAATATGAGGGTCTGTCAAAAAGGAAGACAGTATTTCAAAGCATGCTCAATTGGGAATAAATGCCCCATTCTGATTGATGACCAAAATGACCAAACTGTCATTTTGAGCTTCATGTGATGCATAAAAAGAGAAATGAATAGAACTGAAATGAGTAGACTGGTAGCAAAAGGCAGTGTATAAATTCATGCAGTCAAAATGGCATTTGACTTTACTCGGTTTTCATTTCTGTGAATACTTTGGCAGGCAAAATGAATTACTGCATATATTGCATATTCTCTTTATTTTTCTTTGTATAATGCATCTTGATGAACACCTGGAAAGCAATAAAAGTAAGATTAAAAACTCTCTAGAGTTAAATTTTACTCAGAAGATAACATTGACAGAAATGGGTTGTCATTTTCTTCTTCCTAGGATCTCTTTTCAGTTTAGCCAACCTTTAGTCAAAAATTCAGGGGAGACTTGTATCAGGTTTTCTGGCTGACATATTTTATTAAAAGGCCACCAGACTCCTTATTTTTTTACTGCCATGGACTAAAATAGCTTAGCAAATTTACCCACAAAAACTTTAGAACCAACCTTCCTTCCTTCCTTCCTTCCTTCCTTGCACAGTGGAATGGTTCCCAAATAGCTGCTAGAGGAGGGGAGAATCTGAATTGCAGGCCTCAAAATGGTTCCAGCTTTTGGATTGGCAGGAATGAGATGCCAGCATTTATTTTCTGTTTCACCAAAGTCTTTTACAGGGCACTGACTTCTCACGTGAAAAAGAAATCAGGATTGACAGTGAATCTGTGGTTTATTCTCTGCTTTTAACCCAGAGGCTATGTTTACTGGGGAGGGATTCCATTCTTTTTGCTGTGATAATAACAGTTTGCTAACCATTAAAGCCTCTTGACTAAAAGTTATCATTTCATTTTTAACAAAAACTAAGAATAAGTCCATTTTAGAAGGTTTTGTATCTTGTTTCCTAAGTGAACCAATAGATTGGGTAGGATTATAGGTTGAAACATTTATAATAGCACATTGTATAAAAATAAACAAAACCACTACTAAAAAAAGTCCAGATGGATATTTCAAGGCTGCTATTATAAATGGAAGGTTTAAAAATAATGCAGCAAAGGAATGTCAACTGAAGCCTTACTATTTGGGCTTTATGGTTAACCACAGGGGTTGTGCAAACCTCTTTAGGCAAGAGAATCTGGTTCAGTAGGCAGAATGCCACACTATTTTTGATCTGCCCCAAATTTATTATGGCTTTCACTGAGCCCTTTTCATAGCACTTCTTATTTCAGGATACTGTAAGGCTTTTGCTAGTTCTCCTACCTACAGGCAACTCATCCCCTCCCCTTCACCCCTCTCCTTGTGTTGGGATTTGCAAGTACATCTCATTCAAGTAAATTCAAGCAAGCCAGGCTGGGAACCTTACTGTGAAGAATGAATGGGAAATGTCCTGTGTTTGGAAATTAAACTCTACAGAGACTCTACAACTTGAAGTATTTGTGTATCTGAAGAGGACTGTTTTAAATGTTCCATGAAGCAGATCATTTGCATGCTAGGGAGCTTGCCATAAGCTCTCAGCTACCAGTAGCACCATAAACACCAGGGAATGGGCTAGTGATGCATCACAGCTGCACTTGTTAAGTTATCATTTTGGAGATAATGACTACAGGATGACTTTTGATGGCTAGCAAGATTGACAAATAAAGCCATCTGTCAAAACTTGCACCAGGTTTTGCACAATGGTTTTGCAGGCATGGGTTGAAAAGGGATTATAAGAAGGTTGTGTACTGAAACAGCTGCAACACAGAACCCTCCTTTCACATGTTACCTATTATTAAAGAGGTGGGGGAGTGTCCACCATCAGGCAATGCATTTTGAGATAGATCTGATTTCAACAACTGTATTTAGGATGGTTGCCTGTTCCTCTCCTGCATCTGACTTGGAATAATGTGAACTCAAGAAATATATGGGAAGCCATTAAAGCAAAAAGAGCAGTTGGCAGGAGGAAAATAGATCCTGCCATGATTGTGATAGTTAGGTCTTGCTGAATGGGTAGCTAATAGAAATTACCTGCTAGGCAACAGAAGAATATAAGACTGTAGGAAAAGCTTTGTTGAATTAAGCCTATCAGCCCATGTAGTCCAACACTGTCTTACACAATGGCTAAATGAATGCATTTGGAAAGTTCATATGTATGTCTGGTTTGGAAGGCAGCAATTCCTTCCCACAATGATTTATTCATTTATTAAATGTATATGCCTCCCATCTCACTGTCAGTTGATTCTGGGTGGCTATTATCACCTCCCTGAAACTGCCTTTCTTCTGACAAAGGCAAAAGCAAGTGAAGCTGACAAGTTCAGGATAATTTGAGAAATTACCAACAGAAACCCAGATCCTCTAGTGAAGAAAAGCAGGACTGATACTGCAAATATGCAAATGAAGTGCAATGAAATGTCATTTCAGAAGACTGTTAATATAGCATTTTGATATATGTTCTTTCTTTTTGCTAAATAAAATAATAGTGCTGAAAACTTTGACATTAATAGTGCTGAAAACTTTGACATTAACAGGCTGGTGATATCCAATGTATTCAGAGGGTAAGAACTGAAAATAAATTGATATATTAACAATGTAATGCATTTTTAAAATATTTTTTCTCCAGATTATGAAAAACCTGGTGATATCTCTAGCAATATATCTTGTTTGGAAGAGAGTAATATTTGAAACAGCACAGAATATGGAATATTAAGAGGTGGATGAAAATGAAATAGGCAGCATATAAATGTAATAAATTTTACATGCATGCACAAAGAGAGAGAATAAATACTGTATATATGTAACAAAAACAGAAAACAAAAACAAAAACAACTGTCATGTTTGGAATAACTATTTTAAAACTGACAAAAATACTTTTCTTTGGAAAGCATTAATGAAAAATGAATTAGTTACCCTTCATCACTTAGTTATTTAATATAGTTTAAAAACTGTTAAGCTCCAGGGATTGCATTGGCAAAGGAGAACAAATTTCCCTGCCACCCTATACAGTGTAGGCCAAATAGCGCTATACCTGAAGTGGGAGCCATTTGTAGCATGGCCACAATAAATTGTGGCCCTTTAGAAAGGGTGACCACTTCTGGATTTCCGGTCTGCAGCGCTTTGGAGCAGGCAGGAATCAACAACTGTGCGCGGTTTCTGCCTGTGTTCACTGCCCGAGTGCCCCGAGCCATTTGGCTTCGGGGCTAAGCCACCTCCGTAGAAGGTGGCGAAGACAGGGGGGGTCTGGCAGGGTCGAGAGATATCGCACCTCTCTTCCCTAGCCAGCTAAACCCCCTTTTCCAAAGGCAGCTGAGCAGCGGTCAGCAATGGCCGCCACATAGAAGAGCTCAGCCGGAAAAAGAAAGTGCAGGAGGAGCTGTGAAGAAATGAAAGTGATCTTTGCTGACAAAGTAACAGTGAAAGTACCCTGGAACTTAAACTTATTAAAGATACATCGTTTCCAGAATGTGTTAAGCGGCGAATGGAAATTAAAGGAAAAGCTTTTTTTCTTTTCACTCTCCTTCCGAACGTGACAGCGATAGAACTTTAAGAGAAATCGGAAAACCCGCATTGGAGGTATGGATTTCTGAACATTTAAAGGAAAATCTTTTTGCTGTAAGTGGGAAGGGAGAGGAAAAAAAATTGGAGCAGAATTTGAAAACAAGGAGGAGATTGCTTAGAATTCTAAAGAGCTATTGAATATTAATAAGACTTCTAAAAGATATATTTTAATTGGAACTTTGTGATCAAACAGCAACCCCAGAAAGAGAAATGGAAGAAAGAAAAAAGTATTAAAAGAAATAGCTTATTTGGATTGTTTTGGTGACTTTGGTACTCTTGGGAATTATTTTTGATTAAAAGCACTTGGGTGGTTGTTTTGGAAAAAAAATTTCTCTTTATAATGGCATCGCTTGTGGATGAACTAAAAATTGAATATCAAAAATATAAAAAAGAAGAACAAGATGGGAAAGATACTTTGGGCACTCTTTTTCAATTTCTAGAAATGGCGGTATGTACTTATGAAAAATTGACTGCACAGCAGGACGACTGGGACAAAGAAGAAGCCATCTTTGATGAACAAATGATTCTATTTGGGGTGGAGGAGAAAGAGGAAAAGAAAAAGGGGATTTTAAGACTTGAAAAAACAACCAAAAAAGAGAAAAATGAGGTGAAAGGTGGATACAAGGTTAGAAAACAACAGAAAGGGGGAAAGCAGAAGAAGAAAAGGGAGGAGGAGAGACAAAGGGGTAAAAAGGGCAAGGAGAAGAATAAGCAAGAGAGAAAGGAAGGGATGAGAAGTCTTAATGGTGGGAAGCAAGATTTAAAGAAACAAAATTCATTTAGAGACAATGGGTAAACTTAATTGAAAAAGGGATTCTGTAAGGTACATAAGATTGTGTTCTTATATGTGTATTTAGAATAAAATGCTTAAGATATAAATGAGTATTAATATGTATGATTAGTTTTTTAATGGCATTGATAGTGGTTTTATATACCTATAAATATGTTTTTTTGTTGTTGTTGTTGTTTTTTCTTATAAAATACATTGTGTAATTTTAGAATGTACTAAACAGAATTCCAATATAAGTTAAGTGTTATATTAAGTATTATTAAGTTAGGGGAAAGAGTTAAAGGTGTCATACTCCAATCAGTGTACAGGAGAAGTTTGTTTAAAGAGAAAAGATGAATGGATAGCTGGAAATAGAACAGACAAAGAATGATAAGTATTATGATTTGAACTGAGATGAGATAAATAAAATAAAACTAAGAAAGATAAAAGAGGGAAGAAGCTATATAGAAAATTGAAAATGGTAATAAGATATGGAATGGTATATAAAATGAATATGATTTTTGAATTTGTGTCTGTACGAAGAGTTTTAACCCAGGATCAAGCAACTTTCAGAAAAGATGTTTTATGTTTTCATGTTCTATGTTTTGTTTGTTTGTGTAAAAAATCAATAAAATTGTTTTCAAAAAAAAAAAGGTGACCACTTCTGGGAAGGAGCCCTGTGGTCTCCACTCTGTAAGAAGGCTGAGTGGTAGAATGGCTGCTTCCAGAAAGAGATCCCAAGAGGCTGGAAATGGAACACATGGGGTGCCCCAGGGGTGGTGGAGGCCTTGGGACACCCAAAGCAGCCTATGTGTGAGCTGGGAGGAGAGGTGGTGCAGTGCAAGCCTGAGCCTGCATTATTATCTCCCAGGCCTCCCCCACTGATGAGGTACCCAAGGCTTAATGACCTGCCCGGTCACTTAATGGCTGCATTGGGAAGAGCAGGAATGAGGGTTGTTAAGCAAAGTGATTCTGTGGACACCTCACATAATGAAATCATGACTTGCAACTGTAATGAACAGACTCCATTGTAAGTTGAGGACTATCTGTGCATGGAACTGCAAGGCCACTGCTTCTTTGATCATCATACTCAGGAAAGGAATATTTGAAGTTAGTCTACAATGATAGAGATCTTCTGGTACAAAAAGGCCTTTTTCGGTAAAGACATTATAACAAGGTTTCTTTTAAGCAGGTAAGAATGGATCTGACATCTCCCTTAACCATGAGCTAGGCACAAACTGTTTGATTTAATCAGGTGAGTGGAACAAGAATTGAGCAAGTGGGTACAACCCTCTCCTGATACCCCAATTCTGACTTATGTCTTGCTCAACTTTGTCCCCAAAGTACAATGAAAATTGCTCATTGTGAGCTTCTTACTGTTGTCTTCCCTGCAACATGTTGATAGAAGAGATAGTGCACAATATAATAAAACACCACTGGCATCTTTTGGGCAATCACAACTATGATGGAATGTCTAACAGGTTCTGGGAAAGTAGAGGAGGAAATAGGATTATTGCAAAAGAGGCATCTCAGCACAGGGGAGGGGGGAAGCGTGAGAAAGATGCTCAGAGTAACTCCTTCCTAATGCTAGGCATATGCTGAGCAGGCCACTTCCCCTGAAGGCTTTCAAGGTTGTCTTATGTTACCATTGCCAATAAAGATCTTTCTGAAAATCTTAGTGTTTCTTGTACCCAGAGTTTGTCAGCCTTATAGAGCTTGTATCAATAAATACAAAGAAATAGTCCTTCTGCATCCACTGTCATGGAACAGGATTTCTCATGAGACTTAAATATGCCTCATTTCATTTTTGATCTGACTTCCCAAGAGTTCTTCCACCTGTGCTGCAGCTTCTATCTAATTCTTTGATTTGCGTTGCTGAAGGCATCTACTTACCTCTGCTTAGAAGGAAGAGGAAACAAGTTACAAGGTTACTTACCCTAGACATTTTGTGTTCTACGGTTCAGCCAGTATCCAACCGTTTTACTAATAGACAAGATGGAAATTCTAAAACACTTTTAGGAAACCAGATCCATCAGATTTTTTGGTTAAGCCATTTTAGCAGTCTCAATTGCGGCAGAGATTAATGGCAGCTATCAACTCATAACAAGAGAACTGCAGAGAGATCTTTTAAATCACTGACTCTAGCTAAACAGGTATAGAGAACTACAGAGATGATCAGGGAGAGGTTAAGCAGAGACTATAGTCACAAAAATGTGTTTTAAGCCCAGGAAACAAAGTGTGAGAAAGAGCTTCAGACTGACTCCTACCTAAATCACTGGGAAATGGGCAAATGCAGTCAGGCTTTCATGATTCTGTTACTATAGCCTAGGTCAGCAAAGTATAATTCCAGGAAAACATGTGCAAAATGTTTCCTGACCTGGATTATTTTAAAGGCCTAACAACAGCAAACCAAATCCAGCATGGGTTCTATTGCATGTGCAGGCCAGATACAGTGGCTAGAAGTTCATGATGGTTCTGAAATCCCTCAAGACAAACAAAATCTAGAATATTTACAGTAACTGTTGTTGTGAATGAATAAAATTACTAAGCCTAAATGCAAAGCAGGTTTTGGAAGCCTGCACATTTAATTGGTCCTTAAACAACGAACAAGGATTGGCTAAACTTAGGACACTTCTTATTGGTTATTAGTTGAACTTGATGCACTAGTATTGGTTAATAGGGTAGCAGCCAACCCTATAAAAGGGGCTACTGCTGCCCATAGTTTTGCTCTGTTCTGTTCTATATTACTGTTATTAAAGAGTTGAAGTCACTGGTCAGATGTCTGGTCTCCATTATTCTCCAAACTTAACACTGGCGACGAGGATGGGATACGGAGACCGAAGAGCTGACTGATTTACAGAGCAACCAACAGAGCACGTGGTCAAACACGCACCATCAACGGCAACATGACCAGCGGTGCCGTACCACCCGCTCCATTCGACCCAGAAACCGAAGACTGGGAGTCATACATGGATCGGTTCCAGATGTTTCTGGAGACCAACAATTTGAAAGACGCAACAACCAGCAAAAAAAGAGCTATATTTCTAACCCACTGCGGGCCTACCGTGTTTAAAATGGCAAAATCACTTGCCAAGCCAGCCGAAGTAAAAGCGATGGACTGGGACGTCCTCGAGCCTTTACTACGGGCCCACTATGCGCCCACCGTGCCAACCTTAGTCCGAAGACACGAATATTACCAGAGGGACCAATGGAAAGGCGAAAGCCTTGCCAACTACATCGCAGACCTCACCGATGCCCTTAAAGAAGCCACTGCAGCGGAGGCGACCAAAAAGTCGGCAGCCCGAATGCGCCGCACCAGCGCACCGCTACGTCAACTCGCCAAAGATACCTTGCCTCGCTCAGAGAGACACCAGGTATCGACCCACCACGAAGACCTAGAATCCCCATCAGAAAGCGATGAGGAAGAGGTCAACCGACTCCGAACGGAACGAGACCAGTTCACACAACCCTCATCTCGACCTTGTGCAGGATGTGGGGCGAATCACCCACGATCCAGCTGCAAATTCCTCGACGCACTCTGCTGCGTTTGCGGGAAAAGAGGTCACATTGCAAAGGTTTGCAGAAGCAAACAAAACTCAAAACCCCGACAGGCCGAATGCCAGTCTTCAGAATTCTTCGGCACACCCCGAAACAAACTGAATCACCAATGGGGAAACCACTCCTACAGAAACAAACCATCCACCACTTCCACCAGGCGTGAAGAAACCAGGCGGGAAGAGACCCACCAAACAATTACCATAGGCCATGCTACATCCCTTGATGCCGGGAAAATCAGAGTAGAGGTCGCTATAGAAAACAAACCTTGTGTAATGGAGGTGGTCTCAGGATCATCTCTCTCGATGGTGTCCTGGAAGACGCTTCAACAGCTCATCCTGACGATTCGCCGCCAAGACCTAAACCCTCAAAGAGTTATACTCAAAGATTACCAGGGTAACCGAATTCCCGTTATCGGGTCCCGCCGATTCCAGGTCTCTTTCAAGGACCGCACTGTCGCACTGCCACTGACTGTCGTGAACCGTGACCGGCCTAGTCTTTTAGGCCTTCAATGGTTCAGACCGCTTGGAATCACTGTAGCCGGAGTCCACCGTGCCGAGAGCAACGATTGGGAGGAAGGCCTCGTGCAAGAATTCCAAGACGCTGCGCGAACGGACTAGGCAAGTACAAGGGGACCCCGATCTCATTTAACTTGAACCCCGAGGTAGCACCCATCCGCCTTAAGCCGCGTCGGGTGCCGTTCGCCCTGAAACCTAAAATCGATGAACAACTCGATAAACTAATAGAACAGGGCGTGCTGGAACCCACCGACCACGCCCGGTGGGAAACCCCAATAGTGACGCCTATCAAGCCTGATGGGTCACTGAGAATTTGCGGAGACTACCGGGCCACCCTAAACCACGCACTCCAGCAAAGTGCGTATCCAGTGCCGGTAGTGCAACACCTGCTCCATTCCCTGGGCGGCGGGAAAGTTTTCGCTAAACTAGACCTAGCACAGGCATATCAACAATTGCCTGTAGATCCGGCCACCGCGGAGGCGCAAACTATCATCACGCATAGGGGCGCATTTAAATGCAACCGGCTCCAGTTCGGGGTGAGCGTCGCTCCAGGAATTTTTCAGAGCTTAATGGAAAGGCTGTTGCAAGGAATAAGAGGGGTCGTACCGTATTTTGACGATGTGCTCATCGCCGCCCCGAACAGAGACATTCTAGAAAAACGACTCCGCGTAGTTTTACAAAGGTTCCAAAACGCAGGCCTCAAAGTTAAAAAAAATAAATGCCAGTTGTGTACCGAAAGGGTGGAGTTTTTGGGATACCTCCTGGACAGTCAAGGAATCCATCACACTGAGGACAAATTAAAGGCAATTAAGAAGGCCCCCACTCCAAGGAACAAGGCAGATCTACAGGCGTTCCTTGGACTTATCAATTTTTATAACGTCTTTTTACCCAATAAAGCAACGGTAGCTGAACCATTACATAGACTTTTAGACAAAAAAGCAACGTGGGTTTGGGGACAACGTGAACAAAACGCTTTCCAACAAGTAAAGAAATTGCTAACTTCTGATTCTGTACTTATGCAGTACAACGAGACTCTGCCGTTAACTATTACTTGTGACGCCTCACCTTTTGGGGTTGGAGCAATCCTTGCCCACGTATTACCGAACGGAGCAGAAGCTCCCGTCGCGTTTTTTGCACGAACTTTAGCTAAAGCTGAAAGAAATTATAGTCAGCTGGATAAAGAAGCTTTAGCTATTGTGGCGGCAGTTAAAAGGTTTCATGAATATGTGTATGGGCGTGCGTTTACAATAATTACTGATCATAAACCACTACTGGGGATTATTGCGGGTAATAAACCAACCCCGTATATATTGTCCCCCAGAATGACCCGCTGGTCTGAATTCTTGGCGGCGTACAACTACACCTTGCAACACCGCCCGGGGAAATCAATTCTCCACGCTGATGCATTGAGCAGAACACCGCTTCCAGAATCGGTTGAAGATCCAGCCCCAACCATCACAACCTTGCAAATTGAGACTCTACACGCACCGCCATTGACGGCGAGAGACATTGCCCTCGAGACAAAACGAGATCCGGTCCTGCAACACATCCTACGCTGGGTTGAGCGTGGTTGGCCAACAGAACAACTATCACCAGAATGGGCGCCCTTTAAAGCCCACCAAACCGAACTGTTTTCTCAAAAGGGCTGCATCTTGTGGGGCGATAGAATCGTAATCCCGGGCAAACTGCAACGAACTGTTTTAGCAGTATTGCACGACGGACATCCGGGCATCGTGCAGATGAAAGCGCTCGCATGGAGCTACGCCTGGTGGCTGGGAATCGACAAAAGAATCGAGGCCTGGGTCGCTACTTGTCAACGTTGCCAAGACGTCAGCAACGCCCCACCTAAAGCAAGCCCAACCGAATGGGAAACTCCGAGAGGACCATGGTCCCGTATCCATATTGACTTTGCGGGGCCTACAAAAGGGCACACTTTCCTTATTACAGTCGACGCCTATTCAAATTGGCTCGAGATCCATCGAATGAACACAACTACAACGGACTCAGTTATCAACAAATTAAACAGGTTATTTGCCACACATGGTTTTCCGGACGTTCTCGTCTCGGATAACGGCCCACAGTTCACAGCGTTACCATTTGAACAATATCTTGCTGACCGGGGCATCCGCCATGCGCTAACCTCGCCCGCGCACCCTGCGGCGAACGGGCGTGCAGAGCGCATGGTACAGTTTGTAAAAAAGACCCTCCACAAAATGGAATTCGGAAACATCGATGAGAAAATCAATCGAATTTTATTGTTGCAGCACATCATACCCCACCGCGTTACCAACAAAACGCCCGCCGAACTTCTTATGGGGCGGAAACTACGATCGCACCTCGACCGGCTCCACCCCGCATACGCACCCGAAAAGCCTTTCGGCTCTAGCAGCAAATGCCGGGAATTTAAGGTAGGCGATTTAATCTTTGCAAAAAAACTTCTCCGGCGACCCTTTATGGATACCCGCAACCGTTACCCACCTCACTGGGCCTAAATCTTACCGCCTGCTAACAGACGATGGGAGGGTGTGGAAACGCCACATAGACCAACTCCGTTCGAGATTACTACCCAGCGCCCATGGCTCCCCGGGTTCACCAACTGAGGGGGGAGGAAATATCGAGGAAATTGACTTCGATATGACGGATAGCAGGCCAATGGAAACCCTACGGCCCAGCGAAGTACCGGGGATTGAAGCGGGGAGGGAGTTGACTGTTCCATGGGACTTGAACACGGGGGAAACCGAACCGCGAAACCCCGAAGAAACACTGATTGGCGGAGACAACAACGGAAGCAGCACGGAATCACCGTGCAGCGAAACGGAACTTAATAAAGATCATCCAAACGCTCCACTGGAACCGGACTTGAGGACAAACCCGGTGGAGCCACGGAAATCATCCAGACAGACCAAACGGCCTGTCTATCTTGAAGATTTTGTTACAGCTCCCCTCAAACGGAACCCAAGGGGGAGGGGTGTTGTGAATGAATAAAATTACTAAGCCTAAATGCAAAGCAGGTTTTGGAAGCCTGCACATTTAATTGGTCCTTAAACAACGAACAAGGATTGGCTAAACTTAGGACACTTCTTATTGGTTATTAGTTGAACTTGATGCACTAGTATTGGTTAATAGGGTAGCAGCCAACCCTATAAAAGGGGCTACTGCTGCCCATAGTTTTGCTCTGTTCTGTTCTATATTACTGTTATTAAAGAGTTGAAGTCACTGGTCAGATGTCTGGTCTCCATTATTCTCCAAACTTAACAACTGTCTTGCCAGAAGTCATTCTGGCTAACTCGGAAAAAAGACTATGCAGTGGGATGGAGAATACATTAATGGTGTTAATGTTCCTGCCATCCAGTTAATTAGAGAAATCAGCAGACTGTTCAATGGAACTTCCAGTTAGTGAGATGCAGTTTCTGTACACTACCATTGCACCACTAATCACAGAGTAATTCAGAGGAACTAGTAGGGACCTCACGCCACCTCCTCTCAGCTGTTTTTATAATACATTTTAGGATGATGGCACTTTTATCAAGGATGCTCTCGTGAATTTAGCCTGCATGAACAATTGCAGACTCAGATTCACGACTCACATCCCCATGTGCAAAAGATTTGCACTATGTCACATACAGGTTATCCCAGACCCTTCCACTGCTGAAGGAAGAGAACATTTTAAAAAAAAGAAAGAAAAGTCTGTGGAAAAAAGATGGAAAAGGAGGAGGCAATCATTTCCCCCTGCACACACTGATAAGCATTTGGAATTTGGAAGCCCAGAAAACTGAACCAGGAGTTATTCACTTCAGGAATGTAGAAATAGGTAAAATGTACTTGTATGATCCAGCCATTTGTATTAAGTTTTTTATTTCTATTTTCTGTGGTGTGCTAAGTATTACTCCCTTTATTTTCCTGTACAAGTTATTTTCACTGTTCAATTGTTTTTCAGGGTATGTGGATAAAGATAAAGAATGTTTCTTTAGAAATCTAATCTGAACCTTCTCCAGACTCTTAATAGTGACTTGGGGAATAATAACAAAACCACTGCCATCTTGTGATTTGTCTGGAGCATTGCATTTTCTTTTAGAGATTTGGGCAACTCTGAAATTATGTTCTTCCATATTATTAATGTTTACTTAAGCATTGCTTCAATTGTTTAATCAGTAGATGACCAGGCATTAAAAATAAGATAGTTTGGAGGGCCTAAAGCTGTCAGTTGGATTCTTTGGTTAGATTGCCACCTGAAAGGAAGTCTTCCTTCCTCTGCAAGAATAAGATTGAAACCTCTCATGTATCTGGTGGTGCGGTGGTTAGAATCTAGTACTGCAGGCTGACTCTGCCCACAGCTTAGAGTTCAATTCTGACTGGATCAAGGTTGACTCACCCTTCCATCCTTTCGAGGTCAGTTAAATGAATACCCAGTTTGTTGGGGGCAATATGCTGACATTGTAAACTGTCCAGAAAGTGCTATGAAGCACTATGGTGTAGTATATAAGTCTAAGTGCTATTGCTATCTCTATGGCCAGTTACTCAAAGGTCCATTCTCCTGACAATTTTTATACTGTATTACCAAACCTCAGAAAATAAAACCAGGAAGCTTGAATGCTGGTAGGTTACAGAAATGATATGAATCAATCTGAAGAAAGAACTAAGAAAACCCTGAAGATTTGCCAGCATAGTTATTTCATGTGACATAGTGGCTTTACAGGCCTATCCTATCAATTGATATAACCTTAACCTTAACATATTGGAAAACTTACTGCATATCCAATAGAAAAGACAATGATTCAGCAAAGGAGAAAGCAACTTACAAGAAGGAGAAGCTCTCCTGGTTTATCTTCCATCCACTGCTGGAGGGTTTGTGTTGGTATTGACTCGACTCTTGGAAACCGCTCTTCAATCCATTTGATCACCAAAGGTCTCATTTCAGAGGGTTCCCTCAAACCTGAATCTTCAAGGTCTTTTAGAAATTGGTCAGCCATTGGCTTGTGAGGTTCACCGAGTAAGCACTTTTAGCTGTAAAAGTAAACGTTGATTGCAAAAATTCTTGGCAAAAAAAACAGTTTACAAACAATTTTGATAGCAAAGATTATCTCTTTAGCCAATATATCTATAAAATATGTTTAAATGGTTTGTATGCCTCTGCCCTGCTTCACTTCTGCCTCTTGCTTCTCTTTCCCTACAAGCATTCAGAATTTGACCTCTGGACGAATAGCACATGAAACCTGAACAATTAAAAAAAACATGATTGCAAAGGGAGGAGACATAGTCACGATAAAAAGTTAACGTTGCCTCCTGTTAACAAAAATCTGAAATCACTGCCCTTTGAACACTCAAAAACAGGAGCCAAAGAGGAAAAAGGTGAGATCTAAAACAAAAGGCAAACTAAATTTGCTTTTAATGCATTACAGACAGTATTCCTACACTTTTGAGATAAGTGAATTTCAACCAGTGTAATTTTATGATTTTTCTGTGTAATACTTTCCTCTTCAATACAACCCAATTCCAGGCTCCGCTGAATTTCACATTCTTTAAAACCTTGCTAATCAAGCTTTGAACCCGTTGGAAAGAAACAGATTTAATTCTGTTGTTGACATGTCAGAGGCTGGATAGAAGAAGACTAAATCTGTCATTTTGGACATTTATTTTTTTTAATGGAGCTTTAAACATGAAACATAAAAACTAACAAAAGCTTGTTGGAAGAAATATCCTTCTGGGTTCAGTTCCAAGTGGGGAAAAAGACACTGGAAACATGGAGGCTGTTTGGAAGGTTTAATGGTGGACAGGACCACATGGCCTGGAGCTCCAGAGTGAAAAGGAAGGTGAAGGAAGAGATCAAGAAAGAGGTGAGGTGCTGAGAGTGCCTGGGTTTTGTAACCTTTGTTGGGATTTGAATTGAAGCTTGTTTCTAATTGGTTGTCAGACTCCCATGAGGCCATGCAGGGGCAACTCTGTAGGCTATCCTGAGTTCCAGGCTTGGTTGAGCCTTGCTGGATGATGATGCACTGAAAAGGGCTTTTGGCAATTGCTGGAGATCTTTGTTATGTAAAGTAGCCAAACCTCTAAGCATAATCTTTGAAAAATCTTTCAGGACCAGCTCCTTGCCTAACCTATGGTCACAAGCCACAGTCATCCCCATCTTCAAAAAGGAGACCCAAGCCTAGTTGAAAATTACAGACCAATCTCCTTATGCTGCGTCACCTGTAAAGTCATGGAATCAATTATTAACCAATCCATCATCCTCCACTTAGAAACAAACAACCTACTCTCCAATAAACAATTTGGTTTCAGAAAAAAACTATCCTGTAATCTGCAACTCTTATACTGCAAAAACATATGGACGACACAACTCGACCAGGGCAAAGCAATAGACGTAATCTACATAGACTTCTGTAAAGCCTTTGATTCAGTGGTACACGACAAACTACTCCTAAAAATAAAATCCTATGGTATCTCTGGACAACTGTATAACTGGATAGAAGCATTCCTGGCAAACAGACAACAAATGGTCAAAATTGGGAGCGTCCTATCAAATTCTGTACCTGTCAATAGTGGTGTCCCCAAGGCAGTGTTCTAGGACCAACTCTCTTCATACTCTACATAAATGACCTCTGTGATCATATTAAGAGCAATTGCGTTCTTTTCGCTGATGATGTAAAGCTGTTCAATACCACAGACAATACTGCTACCCTACAAAAAGATCTTGACTATGTATCAGAATGGTCAAACAAATGGCAACTTCAAATCTCAACAAATAAATGCTCTGTCTTACATATTGGCAAAAAAATCAGAAAATAAAATACAAGCTGAATAGTCAAGATCTTGTTGATGACCCAAGCTCTGTAAAGGACCTTGGAATACTCACCTCTAATGATCTAAGTGCTAGAGCCCACTGCAACTACATAGCCAAAAAGGCATTAAGAGTTGTTAACCTAATCCTACGTAGCTTTTTCTCTGGTAATATCACACTACTAACCAGAGCATACAAAACATTTGCTAGACCAATACTCGAATACAGTTCATCAGTCTGGAACCCACATTACGTATCTGATATTAGCACAATTGAGAAAGTCCAGAAATATTTCACAAGAAGAGTTCTCCACTCCTCTACTCGTTGTAGAATACCTTATGCCACCAGACTTGAAATTCTAGAACTAGAAAACCTTGAATTACGCCGTGCTTCGGTCTGATTTAAGCATGGTATATAAAATCATACATTGCAATGTCCTACCTGTCAATGAATACTTCAGCTTCAACCATAACAACACAAGAGCACACAATAGATACAAACTCAAAGTTAACCGCACCAAACTTGATTGCAGGAAATACGACTTCAGCAATAGAGTGGTCAATGTCTGGAATACTCTACCCGACTCTGTAGTTTCTTCCCCAAACCCCAAAAATTTAACCTTAGACTGTCTACTATTGACCTCACCCTTTCCTAAGAGGTCTGTAGGGGGCGTGCATAAGCGCACCAACGTGCCTACCGTCCCTGTCCTATTGTTTCTCTTATTCTTCTTTTATTTTTCTTATATGTACCTATTTCATGTATTCACAACTATGTATACACTTATACTTATTATCTTGTAAACAATTGGCAAATCAAATAAATAAAATAAAATAAAAATAAGTATTCTGGCCCAGGCCTTAATGGCCCACCCATTAACAAAGGTGGGCGTGAGTTTCTGCTTCTGAGGTGAGTTTTTTGCTTCTGAGTTTCTACTCTTTTTAGAGGAAATAATTTGCCTTTTTAATATTTCCTAGGATATTTCAATTTTCTAGGAGAGGTGTGGGTGCTAAATTCCTACAAGCTAATATTTAGAATAAAGAAATAAGTCCCAAGGGGGCAGAAAAAAGATTAAAAAATAATTTCTGAAGTATACATGTAAATTAATGGTTACAACATTACTTTCATGTTTTCTATTCTTTCTAGTTAACAAAAATATTCAAATTCATTTTTTTCTGTTTCACACAAAAAGTCAAAAAGAAATTTCCAAATGGCAATAAATTTAATAAAATTGATGTCTTTTCACTGATCAAAGCTGTCAATTTAGCCATCTCAGCAAGTTCCATCATCTTCACCATCCATTCCTCCATTGTGGGTAGTGTCAAGTCATTCCATATAATGTAATAGTCTAATTGCAGTTGTCACATATAAAAATAAAGTTCTGTAACTTTTTTCCAATTTTTTTCAATGTCTCACAAGTAAGCGCACAACGTGCCTACCGTCCCTGTCCTATTGTTTCTCCTATTCTTTTATTTTTCTTATATGTAACCATTTCATGTATTCACAACTATGTATACATTTATACTTATTATCTTGTAAACAATTGGCAAATCAAATAAATAAAATAAATAAATAAATATTAATACTGAAAATCTCCTAAATGAATGTATGTAACTGAATCCATTTTTCACCTTTTTTATAGCATGGTAAAATGTCCCCACATTTCCTGTACAAATTCAATGTAGCTTTTGCATATATATTTTTCCGGTGACATATATTAACATCTTTTTATAAAAATTCTCTTTAGGGTAATAATGTACATTTCAGCCATTTCAGCCATATATTCTCTCATTGTTCTATTTATATGTTGTAACCAAAAAAAATAGTCCATTTTATCATACTTTCACTTGTTCTTCTGTTTCAAATTTCAGCGAACGTGAACGTTATACATTTTAGAAATAACATGTTCATTATTTGTACACAGTTCTGTTTCAAACTCAAGTTTTACAATATTCAAAACCAAAAGTTATTTTATTTACTTTAAATCCTTCTAGTAATTGTATGTAGGAAAACCATTAACAAGTATATCCTTCTAATGTCAAATCTTCTCTTGCATTCTTCTTCAGTAAAATCTAGCATCTCACCATAAGTTAACTACCGGTATTTATGTTTAATTTTAATCCTAACACTTTAATACAATTTGTAACATTCTTCCTCCAAAGATTAGGATAGCCCTGCTGGAAGGCTTTGAAGACCTGTGTTGGGGTCCTGAGTATGTCAAGGGCCTTGTTCCTGCTTATGTTAATACCAATGGATAATAATATCTGTTGGTTGCTATTTGTATTTAATTTGGTTTTTGTATTGTGTTTTAACTGTTTAAATTGTTTTTATGACTATTTGTTGTCCAGACTTACTGAATTGAGACGGCTGCCTAAACAAATGGAATGAGTAAATGAACAAACAAACATAGAGGTTTCTGAGGAAAAAGCAAGATAAAATTTCACATAGCAAAATGGAAGGCATTTTATACCTATCTCGATTATGATTTAAGTGTGCTCATGACATGGTCTCCAATTGACAAAAATGACATTTTAAAAATATTTGTTCAAATACTATCATGAAAATCTTGTCACATTTACATAAAAGTTAAAATGTGTCAACAGCTGCAATTAAAGAATAAAAACTTGTAAGAATAACAAGTTCCCAATTTCTGCATTTTTTTAAAAAATGTGGATGCCAGAGATTGAATTACTGATCAGGCTCATATATTATACAGAATTATAAATTAATTTCCATAAGTACAAAATGTTAAATCACTACTGAGAAGCATCCAACATGCTAAACTAAAACTAAATAACCTATATTATGGCTTAGCCTTAGCACAGGAATAGACTTAATATATCCAAGAACCATGATTTGGGAGTGGTTAGAAGCATTTTATTCTATCATGAGGTTGCCTTGGGAATACTTATGGTACAACAGAAATATATGTGAAGAGCCAGTGGGAATACTTTCATAAAATGCTTCTTTATCTAGCAAATGTGACCATTGCTTAAATAGAGAAAAAGGCTGGATTTTTTTTTTTTTTTAAAAATGCCCTCATGAGGCTAGATATCAGCTTTGACATCACTGTTGCCACGGCAACGCGTCCTAACCGCCTCTGGGAATTTCCCAGAATGCACTGAGATGCGTTGGGAGGGCTTAAAAAAGCCGCCGCCGCCATCTTGGTGAATGGTGCAGTTGCGGTCGGAGTATTGTTTCCGCTACCATGGAGGGCGGTGAGTGGACGCGGGTCCGAGGAAATAACGGGACGGGGAGGTGGGGCTGTCTTTCTCTTTTTCATAGCCCTCTAAACAAATAATTATACCTTTTATATAATTTATATTAATTCAAAAGTCACTCCCATCGTATAAGTTCCTCTGTACAGATAAGTAAATGAAACCAACGTAAAAAGCATGGCGGCTTCCTTGCTCTTGATTCAGAATAGCCTCTTGCTTGAGCGATCGTAAAAGTAAATAGGCGTGTCCTTGAAGGAGGAGGAATTGGCACTAAAATACCCCCAGAAGTTGCAGGCGCTGGGAGAGAACTCTTGCCTTTGTGAATTACATGAGAGCAGCCACCCTCCCATCAGAGAGCCGCCACATCTGTTGCTTCCTAGCAACTCATCATTCCTATGTATGTTGTAGTTCCAGATTTTGAAAGATCAAAACAGATATATAGAAAGTTTGCACATCATCTGTAAAGCAGTTTCTTGGCTGTTCACAGACCTTAAAGACATGCCAAGTGACTGGTACTACTTCCTCTAGTCTAGAATTTATCCCACACATCTCACTAGTGTTTTGGAAATAATACAATCCTTGGTTGTATAAACAAAATAGAATCAAAATCATGTGAACTATTAGTACTGTTTTATAAAGCCTTTGTAAGACCACAGCTGGAATACTGCATCCAGTTTTGGTCACCACATTACAAAAGAGATGTTGGGACTTTGGAAAAAGTGCAGACTAATATGATTAAAGGCCTGAAGACTAAAACATGAAGAATAGTTGCAGGATTTGGGTTTGGCTAGACTAGAGAAAAGAAGGACTAGGGGGGACATGATAGCAGTATTGTAGTATTTGAGAGGCTGCCACACAAAGGAGGGGGTCTATTTTTGAAAGCACCAGAAGGCAGGAAAGAAACAATGGAGGGAAACCAATCAAGGAGAGAAGCAACATGGAATTGAGGAGAAACTTGTGAGGACAATTAAGAGTGGAACAGCTTGCCTTCAGTTGTTGGGGGTGCTTTGTCAGGAGGTTTTTAACAAGAGACTGGATAGTCATTTGTCTGAAATGATATAGGGCAGGGGTGTCAAACTTGCAGCGTCACATCACATGATGTATCGTGACCTTTCCCCCTTTGTTAAACGGGGTGGGCATGGCCTGCATGTGACACATTGGCCTGCGGGCTGCAAGTTTGACACCCCTGGTATAGGGTCTCCTGCTTGAGCAGGGGCTTGGATTAGAAGACCTCCAAGCTCCCTTCCAGCTGTATTCTGATTGATTGATTAATTGAAGTATAGATTGCAAAATTTCTTGACTAAAGCCTATCTTAGGATATGTAGTCTGAAGTTAAATAAGTGACTTTATACAGTAAATAGCTAAAGGAAAACAGCATTGTTTTTATCAGATTACTGAGGAGCTTCCATTATAATAATTTTCCATGCTGGTTTTATGGTATATACCTTTCATTTATTTTGAGTTTATTCAACAGTATAAGCAATATCTGATATGAATAATTCAGATTGACTTACATGTTGACTAGGATTTTCAAATGTTGCTATCAAGAGATATTGTGTATTTTCTGAGACTGATACAGATTAAACCTTAAGAATCCCATTTTTTCAAGTTTTTCTCTTAAGTAGTATAAAAACTACTCATCACCAGGTAATTAATGCATGCAATATATATTGTATAATTCCACACTCCTTTATCTTTATCCCAGATGATACTGGAAATAGACTTCGTTTCCAACTAGAGCTGGAATTTGTGCAATGTCTGGCAAACCCTAATTACCTCAATTGTAAGTATCTAAAATATAATATAGATCAAGATCTCTTTATTGACTTCTTCAATCAGGCATCATGAAATCTAGACAGGAAATTACAATACAAAATGTACAAAATGGAAAACAGTAAAGTATGTAGAAACTAATCAGAAATATATGAATGTGTATTCTTAAATAGACCCAAATTCATAGGCAAAATATTTTAAAGCCAATGTCAAAAGATCGTGGCTCATTGAACCTTGTTTGAGTTGGCTAAAATCTGTATGGTAGATTACAAATGAAAAAGAATGAATCAACAAAATTAAAGGTTAATATTAGAATTGTTTAAATCAGAAAGCTGGACGTTTGGTGAGGACTCGCTGTACTGTTTTGTAATTTTATATTGTGTGCCTTCATTGGAGATTAACAATCTCCTTACAGATTGCTGTGAGGTTATGCAGAGAAAATCTATTTTAAGTAAATTTATTTTTGTATCTTTTAGTTCTTGCCCAGAGAGGATACTTCAAAGACAAAGCATTTGTAAATTATTTAAAATACTTGCTCTATTGGAAGGAACCAGAGTATGCCAAATACCTAAAGTAAGAATTATCATGGTATCCCTTTTGTATTAAAAATATCTGGAGTTCATAACGCATAGCATAAAACTGTATTTTAATGAAACACTTTAGTCCCCTCTTCTTTTATGTAATTGAAAAATAGTATTAACATGCATGTTTGTTTACTAAATATACTAGAAAACTGGCAATTTGCTTCAAATTGTGACTAAAATATTTTTCAATTCCTTTCTACTTGTAGAATTCCTTATTTGTTTTCAAGAGTACTAGTGACTTAGGAAAAGCATTAAAAAGTATCTTATAATATATTCTTGTATTATGAAGGTATCCCCAATGCCTGCATATGTTAGAACTGCTCCAATATGAACATTTTCGTAAGGAACTGGTCAATGCACAGTGTGCAAAATTCATTGATGAGCAACAGATACTCCACTGGCAACACTATTCCCGCAAGCGGATGCGCCTTCAGCAGGCCCTTGCAGAACAGCAGCAGCAGCAACAGCAGAACAGCACTTCTGTCAAGTGAGCCATTAGACGCTACAAAAACTCCTTGCAAGGGCAGAAGGCATCTGTGGATTTAATCTGCGACACTGTTATCTGAAATGTCATGGTGTTAGTAAAACATTGTGGATGTTTCAACAGTTTCAGTTTGGAATTTCAGATTTGCTACAGACTAAACAAATGATTTCTTCAAGATGTAAGAGATTCTTCTCATATCCTTATTTAAAGGTGTAGATGTATTTCCTGATACTGTATAGCAGAAGAGTATTTTGGAACATTTACTGTGAAGTAAAAGTGGCTAAACATTTTTGTTGTATGCTAATTTGTGGGTGTTAGTAAATGGGATTCTGGCTCTCTCTTAATCCATAGAAATTAGCTTTGTTATCTTAGATCCTGTGATTTGGGTGTAAAGCATCAGCAATAACTGCAAAAGGTGGAAAAACTTGTTAACTATAGTTTACAGCATCACTCTTAGCGAGGCGACTTGAGGTTTACTGGGCAGCCACCTTTCATGGATAGTTTAAATAGCTGTCCTATACACTTTAGAGCAGCTGTGTCAAACTCACGTCATCATGTGACATATTGGGACTTTCCCCTTCACTAAACTGGGTGTGATGCATCCAGCCTGTGGGCTGGGAGTTTGACAGCCCTGCTTTAGAGGGTTGGACTAGATGATCCTTGTAATCTCTTCCAACTCTACAATTAAAATAGGTATGTAGCATGCAGTGGAGAATTTCTTGGCTTTTAATCCTTGAATTGTAGATTGATAAGAAAATATATTTTAGAAGATTTCCTGAACCTAACTCAAAGGAGACTTTGGTGAAATAAGCCAGTAACAGTTGGCAAATGGCAACTATTAGACCTGATAGTGATAATTTAAAGATAGATATTTTACATCCAAACTATTGGTAGTCACTTTAGTAATTCCATTTGTTAATTTCAGTGATTTTCTTTTGTGTTTAAAGTCTGCTTTATTATGTCTATTAAGCAAATAGCAGTTATTTTCTTACAACTAGTTACATCAGCATTCTAGTCCTCAGAAAAACCTTTTTCTAAGTCATTTTCTTGATCATTGTAAATGCGTAGAACAATTATACTTTCTCATCGTTGTCCTGGTATTACCTAAGTTTGGAAGTTCACTAAATATAATATATAGCTTCATTACTTAGAATAGTTAATATAAACTATTCTATGAAATGAAGTTATATAATTTACTCTTTGAAAGACATTCAACAGTCTTTATTGCAGTGGATGTTCATTTAAAATGTTTAAAATAGCAAATTACTCCAGAAGACTGAATTCTTTCTAAAATATATTTGCCTTAGACAGTGAAACTAAAGGAATCCAATCTAATCTTGAGTAGATACCCAGTCTCCAGCAAATGGGTTCATATGAACTAGTCGCAGTTTCAATTGATATACAGTCCAGTTTTACAGTGATTTTATTTAAATTTATGGGCTTATAGATTAGTGTTTTATTCACTCCCAGTTTGACATGATTTAATCTAAAAGCATTTCCTCTGCTGATAATAGCTTCAATTACTTAGTCCTCTGTAAACAGCATTCGCACAAGGTTAGATTTAAAGCAATCTTCTTCCACCAGCTTCTGAGGCTGAAACAAAAATTAGGATATGTTACTGTTTTTCCAAGTATAATAGGAGATCCAAGTCCTTTGTAGAAATATTTCCTTCTATATACTGTTGTTATATTGCTAAGTAACATGGCTTATTTTTGGATACATTTTCCCAACTACTCTTTCTAGTTTTTCTAATATTTGCAAAATCCCTTTTTGGCTATCAGCTGGACTTCTAGAAGAAAATTATATCTGCTAAATTACTCAATTACCAGAGATGAGAAATAGTTTATCCATTAAGATACCAATGGCCTGACTTTGTTCAGAAAATAACTCTTTGGACGCTTGTGAGATTTATAGAGGATTAGATCATTTTTTTTGCAAATATAATTTCTTTATAGGTTTGGCATTTTTAGTTGACAGCAGTAAAGCCAGGATTTAAGAATAGAGAAGAAATTTGGCAATTCTGCTAAGTACTACAGGCTTTTAACCACATTGACTCTTTCCAAATTAATTAGAAAATGTATATACTTACAGTTCCATATTTGAGAAGTGTAGGCACACCAGTTAACTTAAGATTCTTCTTGAATTCATTATTGGGATTTTTCCAGCTGTGGAGAAAATAAAATGATTTTATATCTTACAGTATACTTGAATATTGAAAGAAAACCATTTTTGTTAATATTTTGTGTGGAAAAACTCACACAAAATGGAAGCTGTCATATTTGACAGAGTACTGAGAAACGCAAACTTTTGGCAAAAGTAAATTACCCTTAATGTGATGTGATCCAGACAGATGAGTACAATGCACTCAATCATCTTTTCAAACATTGCTGTGTTTCAGAAAAAAAAACCTTTTAGGTGGGGAAAAGCAAGATTTTGCAAATACAGAAGATGACTGCTATGTGTGGAAATCATACGAAAATAAACTGCAGTCAGTTGTACAGTTGCAGTCTTAGATTCAAACAATTAAAGAATAACAGCTGGTTCAGAGTGCAGCTGTATAAAATCTATGGGTATGTATCAGCATCACACTTCCAGATGCTGATCATCAGCTACAAAGCTCTACATGGCATAGGGCCTGGTTATTTTAGGGAGTGCCTTTTTCCAACTTTCTGTAAAATTCAAATGCAACAGAATAGGCATGCTCAGATACCATCTTTTAAGTAGTGCTATCTTATATAGTGTCTTCTTGGTTGGAGTACCTGTTTACAATTGGTTTTTAAATACTCATTCCATTTCTAAATTTTGTGTGCTGGCCAAGTGAGTGGAAAGACCTAGAAATTTATATAATACTTGGCAGATACAACCCATTTTATTGTAAACTACCTAGAATCATGTAAAAGTGAGATGGGAAGCTATATAAATAATCAAATTTCAGAGTTCAAAATGGTAAAGTTCAGCTGATAAGAGCAGATCTGGCAGAAAACAAAGTATAAGCAGGAAATGATTGCAGAGGATCTGATCTAAGTAGTCAAATTGCACTTAAACTAAAGCCAGTATTTCTGCAACTTAGAAGTTCCTTTTTAAGTTTTTTGTTGAGGACATTTTGCACATGGAGATTTTTAAATATCTTTACTACATTGATCCTCATACAACCTGACAACAGACTAAATGTTACTATTGCTTCTATGAACCATATAAGCAATACTTATTTGGTTGGCTGAACCAAAGTAACTCTACCACCTTTCTCAAAATGTCTTACTTACTAGTCTCTGGGTCCTACTTGGCAGTAAATGAATATAGATCCATCTGGCAGGTTTGGGAGTTCAGCTCGTACAATGGGTTCAGCTAGGATTTTTAAAAAAAGGTTTCCAATTAGACCTTTACAGAAGAAACACTAGTAATAAATAGGTCTTATACTGCAACTTTCATCTCCATGCCCGCCTCTCCAACTTGTAGTACCCTCTCCCAGTTTCACTAGAACCTCCATTGAACTGGAACATCCAACACTGGAAGTTTTTAAGAGATTGGACAACCACTTGTTTGGAATGGTATAGTTTCCTGCCTGAGCAGGGGATTGGACTAGAAGACCTCCAAGGTCCCTTCCCACTCTTAAATCTTGTTCTGTGGTTTCCCATTCATGCTAGTTCATATAACAGAGTGATGCCTGTATATGTGCATGGACTAATAGACTTCGCATTTTAAATGCCTCAAAAGATACCAGACAACTTCTCAAGTAACCTTTTAAGGCAGTTCACAAACAACCTTTTACAGAATAAATTAGAAATTAAACCTAAGGAAGACCTTGTTGGTCAAAGCCCTTCAAAGCTTACATCTACGGCATCTGATGGCAGGGAAAAGGCGGTGGAGAAAGCCTTACTTAGAAATGATAGAGACGGCTTACCCTTAACACAATCTGGGCACCAACTAGTACCGCTGGCTGGATCCTTGTCACCGCTAAAATACGCAAATACTTGGCCTTGCTGTTGCTGTTCGCGGGCGACCCGAACGAACTCCTCGTATCCGTGCACAGAGATTTCTTCCCAACCCATGGTGGAATCACGTGCCTCTGTGGAAGGGCGGAAGTGTGGAAAGACAAAAAGGGAAAAGCGAAGACCACGCCCCCCAGAGGATGGTGGCCGCCTGGGCCAAAAACTCTGAAGAGTTTTCAGGATTGGATTGAGGGCGTTGCGAGTTTTCCCGGCAGTTAATTGGCCATTATCGCCATCCGTTGTCCTCGAACTGTTTCAAGGCGTCCTCGAAAGCGCCGGTTGCTAAGGAAGCAAGGAGAAGGCGGGATCGGCTCAGCAGCCTGTAGCGGACCCCCGCTATGGCTCTGTAGGCTTCTTCCGGGAATTCGTCAGGTTGGTCCCGTGTTTGTTTTTTTTCTTAGAGAGAGAAGGAAAGGGAATCTTATCTTGATTTTTGCACTTATCTAGGCTAAGTACAGCAGCAGCAAGGCCAAAGGTCCAGCTCCTTGCAGCGGCTAACAGAACAAAAATGTATTGGTTGCTCAGAGATAGATTGCATTGAGGGGGTCCTTAGTGCTGTCTGAGCTTGATTGTCCCAAAGGTGCTTTTTTTCAAGAGGCAATTTGACTTTCTGGGTTTTCTTTGAAGAAGTTTCGCTTCTCATCCAAGAAGCTTCTTCAGCTCTGGGTGAGAGGTGAAACGTCTTCAAAGAAAAACCAGAAATTTAATTTACAGACCCCATTCATGTGTGAAGGAAAAGAAGAAGGTGTGGTTTTTTTTAACCATGTGATTGCAACTCTCCATTATTGTGGAGTAATGTTAGCTTGCTCCATATATGGTGGCAGGGACATTCAGCTTTTCCCACTTTGGAGGGGGAAGAATGGTCTCCCAGCTTATTTATTTATTTATTTATTTGATTTGCCAATTGTTTACAAGATAATAAGTATAAGTGTATACATAGTTGTGAATACATGAAATGGGTACATATAAGAAAAATAAAAGAAGAATAAGAGAAACAATAGGACAGGGACGGTAGGCACGTTGGTGCGCTTATGCACGCCACCTAAAATATGGAACGCTTCACGAATTTGCGTGTCATCCTTGCGCTTCTACAGAAAGGATTGGAAAAACAGAAATAGCATATCAAATGTCCTTTTGCAGATTTTTCAGCATAAGCCCTCATGCTAGTTGGCAATTTGGGAGGTGTAGTTTCCATGCATCCAGACACTATAGAAATAGATAAAGCGTATATGTCTCTTGGTCACTAATTGAAAAAAGCACCTTTGGGACAACCTTGACCTGGATGCTTGAGAATCTCCATGGACTCTGAGCTTGATGGTTTTCTTGCAGATGTTTCATTACCCAAACTAAACGTCTGCAAGGAAGCAACCAAGCTCAGAGAGCACCAAAAACCCCTCATTTCAACTCTGATCTTAGACTATGGATAGATTACACTATACTGGGAGGATCTGATTAGCCTTCCCCAATCCTGCTTATGACATTTGGGCAGTCATAAGCAGAACAAAACTGGAACCAAAGCTGAACCATGTCTTTGTTGCCTTTCAATCCCTCTGTGATTGTCAAAGCAATTTATAACTATAACTATAAATTATATCAATCATGTGATATTTTCTGAATTTTTTTCTGGAAAGGAATTTTCTATATATGTGTGATTAATGATTTTATAGATTGTAAAGGATTTTAAAAATAATCAGCATTTTTATAAGTAATTGTAGCTGATGGTTAGGTATTTATAGTTTAATCCATTCTATTTCTGATTAGAACTTTTTTTTGTTGCAAAAGATTCCTGGCTGTGTGTCTGCTATGTTTTCAAAGTCTTTGTAAAGAAGAAGCAAACTTTAACTTGTCAGTCCCTTTGCTTAGTTTACATCAATGATAGAATGATGGCAAATTAGCCTTAATATAAGGAAGCTTTATTTCTGATTTTCATCTACGTGTTTCTTCCAGATAATTAATATTGGAAGCAAGCAGCATTTTTGTGCTGCTTTTTGCGGGACAGATGGCTATATAGGTTCACCTAAAAGTTTGTTTATCAAATTTGTATGGCTCCTCCTCTCACACAAAGTGATTCTGGATGGCATACAGTAAAACCTGTAATTAAAACATTCTACAAAACCAATTGAAAAAAAAAATAAACATAGATAAAACAAAATGATTTCATAACTTTTAAGAAAGATAGCCTTAACACTTTTATTCTAAACATTGTAAGTGCTGATGAGTGAATTTCAATTCTAAGCAAGCTCAGAAAATTAAAATTCTTATGCCTAATTAAGTGTCTTTTAGCTAAGAAAACAATGTGTTTATGCTAATGGCAGTTTAATATTTGGTGACTTTCAGTAACTTCATAAACAGGAGCTTGAGCTTCTGAAAATTATGATGGAGGTGCGAAAAGCAACTACAACCACTATTCCTTTGGCATCCCACCCACAAATGGCCAAAAGTGATGCAAAGTCCCCACAGACACAGGTATTGTGCCACATCAGCATCTTCTGTGGATTTTACATGATGAAATGTTAACATGTAATAAGCTTGCCAATATGTATTCTAGCATTGCCAACCTGTCATTTTTTTAAACAAACAAATGATGTGAGGGTGCTGATTGTTAGAAACATATTGCATGGGATTTGTGTTTTTAATACTAATTATCATAAACACAGTAAGTAAAATCCTGTCTGGATTGTTTTATGTTTTCTACCTTTAAATAAGTTGCATTTTCTTGCATTTTCCATGTATGAATTGAGGTACAAGACCTATTTAGATTGTTGGAGGTTCCTCAGAGGAATATGAGAGGAATTATGGAAATGTATGGGCCACACATGTCTTCTTTCCTTCCTTTGGCAGAGTAATTATTACTACTCCTCTAAAGTTAGTATAAGGTATATGTTGGGCTATATAATGGCTCCTTTTGTAGAGGAGCTAACAAATAATGACATTAGTATAAGGTGGATGAATTTTTAATTAACTAGTTTATTTTTAGTCAACTGGCTTGGGAAATAATTTAAGATCCTTGTAAGCTGCTTATTCTATGCTTATGCATAGAAACCTAAGTAGGTATACAAGCATATATATTGGTCTCCATTACCTCCTTTAACCCTCACCACAAACTTTGTGAAGCCCACTTTAACCGCTAGGGAATGATGGGTTCAGTTATCCAGTGGGGTTTTTTTGTGTGTGTGGTTAAACAGAGATTTGCATTTGGGTGATTTTAATCCAATACTCACCTTGTACCACATTGCCTGTTTTAAATGTTTGGACCAGTTGCAGTTCATCCGGAATGCTCCTGCATTGCCTGAAAACCTGTCAGCCCACTACACCAATCCCTGTCCAATTGTCATAGAAAAGTTGAAACAGCCAGCAACTCAACAGAATCAAGGTGCTGGTGATGGAGCTGATCTGAGGAGCTCTGTTGAATTCTCAGTTGTATCTGAAGAGAAACTCAACTTGGCTGTTCAGATGGCCAGAAGGGATGTGAAAAGAAAGCACCTGCAAGAGCAAGTGAAGCAACATGTCAAGATGAATAAGTGTCCTGTGGGATTTCATTGGGGAAAGGAATCAGAGAATGTTGCAGGGTTGAGAGCATCTAAGTCCCACCTGAAATATGAACACCAGCTTAGTAACCCTTCTAAGATGGAGAGGAACAGCACTGGAGCAAAAGTCCTCCTTTGTGATCCAAGTCATGTCAAGTCAGAACCAGCTTTGTCTGATTCTCCACCAACACGTGATCCAGGACCTGGGCCCAAAAAGGAGGAAGACAAATGTGCCATAGAAATCAGAAGGCTACAAAAAGAGCTTCAGACTTACATTCAGAAAATTGAATTGCTAGCAGCCAAAGGTAAGGGGGAAAGCTGACTTAAATGAAGATGTAATATAAGAAAGTAAAAGTGATACAGGCCCCTCTTTTGGCCTAACAAGCTGGTTACCTGCATATAAGTCTGTAATTGATAATGCAGAGGAATCTTCATTGACTTTGTCTGTTTCTCTCTGAATGAAGGCTTTGAATTCAGTGCAACCAGTATTCTTGTAGCAAGTCCTGAGAATTGGGTAAAAGATTAGCTTTACAGGGAAAGAAAATTGTGACAAGCAAACTGACAGCTAACAACGATGTAACTGTTGTTCCTAACTTTCAGAACTTCATTGTGTTACGTTCTTACATCTAAATGAGGCTTATAAAAAAGACTTGAGTAAGCATGAGGCTCTGTGCCTACTATCCCGCCCCAATTTATCCTGCTACCATCTCCCAGTTCAATATAAAGAAATGTTCGTAAATAGTAGTGCTTGACCAGGGACTATTTTTTGCCAACGTTGCTAACCAGAGCATGTGCACTTTGCAGCCAGATTCTCCCACAGACTGATTAGAGTCTTAAAATTGTAGCCCATGTGTTACATATGATTCCCTTACTCATTTTTTGAAGTCTGCAATGATATGCTGCAGCACTGATCTTGGGAAAAAAAGTATCAACACAGTAACAAATCAAATGTATGTGGACAGACTGAAAGTGCTCTATTTTGCAATAATACAGTCTTTTTAATTTAATAACTACATGCTTGCTAGCATACTATGATACTTTTAGTTTCTTCATTTTTGTATCAATGTATGAAAAGTCTTCAGTGTTGTGCCTTTGGACTAATGATCTCATGTGACATAATTTCAGTTTAAGCCCACTGGTTTTGAGGCTAGTTATGAGCCGATTATTTGAACTGCAAGAATTAAAGAGAAGAACTCTTGGATATCAGTTTTAAAAGTTTACATTTGAGACAGAAAAATGAAGAGCTGTCTGAATATTGCTGACTTCTCTTGGGTAGTCTAGATCTAAGCTGCTGTTATGGGATATAGGGCATCTAATACAGTTTTTGGAACACTTTATGATAGCTTTTGAATGACACAGACATTTTTCTTCATTTTCTCAATTGTAATTGTGTTATGTATTTCACGTTTGGTACACCAAATTGTTTGCTCTTAACTGAGCATTATCAATTGTTTTGCTAAACTATTTTTTCCCCAGAGAGAAGTGAAATATGTCTGGATCCTGAGGAAGAACGCCGAGTCCATATTCGGAGGCAGGAACAAGCTGTGCGCTCTGCCCGAATGCTCTATGTTCTCCAGCAACAGGTCTGAACAATCTTTGGAAACTTTGGGAAGATATTCCAGACTCAAACTGGGGAATCAAAACAAGGCAGTCTGAATTAGATAGCTTGGTTCCAAATGCAGACTTTATTATGCAGGCAGAGAGTTTTCCAAACTACATTCTGTTGTTAATTTATTTGTTGCATTATCAAACAGGTAAAACAAATCCAAGAAGATCTGGAGAAGCTGAGTCCCCTTAAAATTAAACATACAAAGAAGGTGAGATGAAATTGCTTTACAAGTTTGGGGGAAACCTAAGTGATGAGGGAAAAGCTTGGTTGGAGCCTTTGGGGCAGTGTTTCTCAACCTCAGAAACTTTTAAGATGTGGCTGAGGAATTCTGGGAGTTGAGGTTCACACATCTGAAAGTTGCTGAAGTTGGAGCCTCCCTGAAAGGTCATTTTGGAGAGTAGTTGGAAGCATGAGGATAGAAGATGACTTTTCAAACTTTGTGTTCAGTGTGCTTTTCACTGAGCTGTGCGATCTTTCAGTCAGGCCTGAAGTTTGTTTCTACTTTGCGTATCATCATAGAAGTCCAGTTTTTGTGATATTCCACTACAGTCGTTCTTCTGATACAGACTAGAAATGTCTTCTCCAATCTTGGCGTCTTGGGTTGTGTGGGCTTCCACCTTCAGAATTTCCCCCCCATGCTCATTCTGACTGGGAAGTTTGTGGAAATGGATTCCACGTATCCGGCCAAGCTGCCAAGGAACCAATGTTTGAAGATTGGGTGGAATTGCTCTGGGTTTCTTGGCAAGAGACTACTTGATTCAAGTCAGAATTCTTTTTCCTTTGTGATGCAGTCACGCGCTATGGCCAAGCTGGCAGCAGCTCACAGAGGTGCCATCCGAGCTCTGCAGATGTTTGTCACTCATTTTGCTGACCAGTCAGAGCAGCAGTCTGCCTCTGCTCATTGTAAAGAGCTGGGCAATCTCATCAGGCAGCTCTCTTTCTGTTCTGCTCGCCTCGAGATGGACTCATCCATTCCTGATATCATCATAGATCTGCTACTACAAATTGAGGTCAGGAGAGAGTGAGTTTTTTCTTTGCTTGGCATTCAAGGCAGTGTAATGTAACTCTTCATGGGGAGGAACAGATTTCCATCATCAGAGAAGGCATGACCCTTTGAAATAAGTGTTAAATAATGGCATGTTTGGGCAGTTGGTCTCTAAGGAATGAGCCATTGCTCTTGAGTTTCACATTGAATTGAGAATATGTTACAGTTATCTATATGCTACTAAAGAATTTTAACTGGGTGAAATGGTGCATCACGGGCAACCATTTTTGAACCAAGGAACCCAAATGGGCTAACTTGCAGAATGTCTCTAAATCTGTGTCTAAAATCTGGGACTCATGACTCCTGTGGATTTGAAATTTGGCAAATTTTATAAAACATGTTATGATAAAAATTATAATAAACAGCTGATGACATGATATAAAATGTCAGAAAACATTTCCTGTGCTGATATTTGTGCTACATAGTTCATTGTGGGCTATTTTCAAGGCAAATATATTTCCAGTAAAGGCAGGACATTAGAAGTTCTGTCATTTTTGAAGGCATTGAGGAATCTGGTGAAGAAATATCTCTAAAAGGATGACTTAACAGATCATAGGTTGTCTTGTTGTTTAAAAATCTATTGTGCCCATGGGATGAGAAATATAATTACATTATCTTAAAATTATCCCTAAATCTTATAGCAGACAGTATGTTAGCTAGATAGCATTTTTCTTCTAATTTATTCAGAGGTGGTTTTGATTTTTGTCAGTTAAGGCTGAACATCCACCTGAATTTTGCATCCTGTGGGTTGGATTGTGGATGTTCAGGGTAAGATTTTTGTGCTAACTTGATACAAATTGCTATGGCAGGATTTGGACTCCGTGTTGTCCAAAAAGGAGTCCCCCAACAAAGGGCAGGAATGGCTCTCTACCTCTCAAGTTGATGCACCAAAAAGCACCAACAGATTGCCAAAAAACCAAAAGAAATCTTGTGCGTTGGGCCGAAAAAAGTCTTCAGTGGCTCGGAAACTTCTTCCGGGTGAGTCTTCTGGGTGTTGAGTTGGAAGAACTCAACACTCTATTAATAATTCTTATATTGTGTTTGATTCCCCGAAAAAATTATAAACCAGATGAGTTGGGGATTTCTGGGTGAACTCATTGTAACCACTTCTGGTCCAATTGGATGGTCAGAATTGAGGAGGTTCAGAATTGAATACTTTGGAAGATGATGCTGAGGGGGAAACACGGTTGTTTGGATGTTTATTATGTGAAGAGACTCCTGCTTCCTCTTAAAATTATTCCCTCTGCTTCCTAACCCTAGATCTTACTGTAATTAAGTCAAACTCAGTCTGTTTGCTTCTGTTTTTAGTATGCCTCTGCTGCATACTGTTTTTTCCTGTCCCCTGTTTTAGATAGTAAGTACCCTATGATATGCAACTATTCTTACCTCTTTTTTTTTTTTTGTAAAGTGCCATGGTCATATAACCAATCAATATGATATGTGTAACATTACCGTAACAAATTACTTTAGACGAATATCCAGAATCTGCAGTCCCATTACCACACAAGGGAATCAGTCACTGCAGCACAAGAGCCCAGGAAGACACACTCCCCGTTGAGCGAGGGGCAGTTGCACAGTGCAAGAGTGAAGCTGTAAGGAGATCAGGACCTTTGAAAGCAGGCTCTGGTTTAGAACTGAAGGCAGGAAATCTGAAGAAGAGAGGAGGCTTGTTTTCCCTCAAACCTCAGGTACGGTTTATATAATCACCCGCTTCTACTCCTCTTCCTTGTTTCTAAGCTTAATTTTAGGTGCTGTGAGACACACTTTCTCCCCTGAGGTAATGTCTTTCCTCCAAAATTACAGTGATTGAAATGAAGGCTTTAATAGATGTTGTTGTGTAGGGAAAACTGCTAAAACGTGTCTGAAAGCACATATTATTTTAATGTTTTTGTTTCTCTAAAGGGTAACTGTCGACCTCCCAAAACAAAAACAGTGCAGCCTGTAGCCAAACAAGCCCGGTTTCTAGACCCCACCGTTGCATTCCGGCTTAAGGAGACCAAACCACCCATCCGAGATAATAGGGCCCCATGGATGCCTCCCAGTGTCAAGTCTCCCCTCCCCTCTGCTCTGCGGTAGGTGAACACCCTTGCGAGGGCAGTTGTTAGGGGTATAAACATCTACAGTGGATTATGAAGGTTATGGTGGTTCATTTATGGCAGATGGCATAATAGTTTCTTCCAAGTATAGCTTCTGGGATTTTATCTGGAGATTGAAACATTCAGAACTGCTGTGTATTAAAATGGATCAGATGTTTGACTCATTTTGTTCAGCATGATCTTCCATTCTGTAGAATTTCAAATGTTTGAAGTGATAATATGGAATGAATCTAGAACTTTCTGAATGAAAACTTAGTCACGGCCCTGTCGTCACCACTCTTGAGATCCTTTTGGGTTTGTATACTACAGCAATTGTCAACCTCTTGTGAGGAGACCCTCATGTTCTTTGGAGACACATTCCTGTCCCTCTTTTGGAATGCTTGAAGAAATGTTTCATTCACATCAGTGTCAATAATTCATTTATGATGTGGAGATTTATAATTGGTGCCAGTGGGGTGGCAAAAGTGACGATAAGCTTGTCTTGTTATTTTTCTTCTCCCACTTAAATTCAACATCCTGCAGGCACCTGGAGAAAAATCCTGAAAATCCTGAGCCATCTCTGGAGATAGAGACAAAGGAAAAAGAAATACCCGAGAAAGAAGTACCCAGGTAGGCCTGAAAGGGAAGGTGGAAGGTTGTGTATTTTAAAATAGTTACATTTTAGGATTATTTCTCTTTCCTCCCTCTCTCTCCCTCCCTTCCTCCCTGTGCCTTCAAATATATTTTTCATGCCTGGTCAAATCCTTGCAATTTTCTTGGCAAGGAGTTTTGGAAGTCATTTGCCTCTTTCCTCCTTCTAGGGCTGAGAGAATGACTGGGCCAAGGTCATCCAGCTGGCTTAGTGCCTAACATGGGAATAGAACACACAGACTCTCGGTTTCTGATCTGAGGCCTTAACCACTATATCTAACTGGCTCTTTCTCATAGATACATTTTTTTTCTCTTTGTTCCCAACAAATATCATTTGTCATTCTAAATTTGGACTGAAACATGGAAGAACATTTACTTTGGAAATAGATCTGAATTGGGCTTGGTTTCCTAGACCAGTGTAGATATATAGCAAATAAAGGAAAACTACCTATGAGAAAAATGTGCCAATACCCTAGATTTTACATCCTGACAAAAAAGAAGCAGTTGGAATGATTTACCAAAATTATGAGAGAAAAGGAAAAACTCTGGTTTGCTTCCATCATTACTTGTTATTTATTAGTTGAACCTAAGAAGGCAGAGTAGAAGTACCTATATAGGGCAGTCTCAACTGCCATGTTTTCATAAAAAGCTGTGTGTATACATTTATCATGTGTTGCTTTCTTTGAAAACTATATGTAAAATTAACTAAGTCCTTACATCTGCTTGCCACTTGACCTTGACTTATCAGATGTCGAGAGTAGGGCAAGATTTCGCAAGAATATTGCAACAAAAATCTCACCATCTTTCATTACTAAGATTTCGGATCTAAATAATCTCCTGACATCATTATTTCATCTCTTTTGATAATGTTCTATACCAGGGGTGTCCAACCTTGGCAACTTTAAGACTTGTGGACTTCAACTCCCAGAATTCCTCAGCCAGCAAAGCTGGCTGAGGAATTCTGGGAGTTGAAGTCCACAAGTCTTAAAGTTGCCAAGGTTGGACACCCCTGTTCTATACTATAGTCTTCAGTATTAATTTGGATAGGAACATATGTGATGATCGAGGGATCGGTTGGCTTTTCACTTTTGGAAAAGGCTTCCAGTTTCTGTGCTTTTGAGCTGTGGGAAGAAACTAGGAGCTCCAGTTCCCTGGGTCTGTTTCTCCTTTTTGTGTGTGTACTCTTCTGCATTTGGTGAGGGAAGAATTAAAACCTGGCATATATTTTGCTGTTTCAGTCTTATCTCTCAGGAATGCAAATGGGAAAGATTTTAGGCCCTTCCATATTATTAAAAGCGTGCATCCTGAAAGACATAGGCTTCAGAGTGCCCAGTCTGGAGAGATGCTGAATTATGCTGTCCTATTATTGTTTGTGCGTGTTCTGTTAGTCACATTTTTAAAAGATGACATGAGTCATCAGATTGTCATTGTGCTGTATTGTTTGAAAAATTTCAGGGATAATGCTGCTTCCCCAACAGAGGAGGTAGAGGAAACTGATCCTGAGGGTCTGGAGTTTCTTTTGAAAAAAGCGCAGGTAGAGTATCACATTCTTCCTCTTTTCCTTTTGATTTTCTTGACATATTTCCTTGGTGATAAAATGAAGAAATAACTTCCTCCTTTCTTTCTAGAACTTTTATTGAAGAGCACCCCAAGGCTGGATATTTCACATAAGTTGAGTCTGACTCAACTCTTGCTTCCAAAGTCTTACCTCTTGTTATCAGCCAGGACTGCAAATAAAATCGTTTCCTCGGCTAAATAGCAATAGCACTTAGACTTATATACTGCTTCACAGTGCTTTACAGCCCTCTCTAAGCGGTTTACAGAGCCAGCATATTGCCCCCAACAATTTGGGTCCTCATTTTACCCACCTCAGAAGGATGGAAGGCTGAGTCAACTTTAAGCTGGTGAGATTTGAACTGTCGAAATTGCAGGCAGACAGCCAGCAGCCAGCAGAAGTAGCCTACAGTACTGCACTCCCTAACCACTGTGCTACCATTGCTAAATGCAAGAAGTAAGACTTATAAGGCAACAACTGAGTCATGCTTATTAGAATTCATTCATTAATTAGACTTATTTCCTGCTTTTCACATAGGAGCTCAAGGCAGCACACACAGTCCTTCCATTACAGGGCAATGACGGGACTCAAATAAGGAAGTCTGAAAATTTTGCCTTTCTTTATGAGGTACTTAATGTGCTTATTTCCCTCTCTTGTCTTTTCAAAAATGCCCGTAAATTTACAGATGCTGTAGGGATATGGTTGCCAATCCCTGCATTATATGATTGGGCAGACCCAATGGTTTAAAAAATGGTACAGAAAAGTTCAGTTGTCCGAAGTAGATGTTGAATGTGGTTATGGGTGAAACGAAAGCTCTACTTTTGTAAACAAATATGGTTCTCATGTTTAATTCTTTTTCTCCACTGCATTGGATGCCATTGAAATACATCACAAAATCTCTGTGAAACCACCTCTCCCCACCTCAGTTGTTGAGCTCACTTGGTTGTTAAACAGTTTCACATTAGGCATCCAGGGTGTGATAATTTATGAAAAAAGTGTCAGACTTTACAAAGTAATTAGAAAAAGCGCCAGACTTTTCTTCCTGCTTTCTTTTAAAATGGGTTATATATTTAACCATCCCTATTCCCTAAGTAATTTAGCTTTGCAACATTGCTCCAAGACAGCATCTTGACAAAAATAAAAGAGCTTTAAAGTATTCTAAAGCCAAATAAATTTCACCATAGAGACAATTCCACATTCTCATTTTTAGTTTTTTTTTTCATTTTTAATATTCTGTAAGGCAAAAAACCAAAATACAGGGCAATAACCAAAAACCAAAATACAGGACAATAACCCAGAACAATATATTTCAGTGTTTAATCATAATTTTCACATAACACTATATTTATTAAAATTAAGAGTTAGCATAAGTTATATAATTATCCTTTTTTGTTGCAGCATATTGTGGAAATAGTTGTTCTCAGGAGACTAGGCTGGTTCCCTCTGCTGGTTTTCCACAAACCTTTACATTTTTTCAGAGTCTTCCCTTGATTTGAGTTGTTGTTACCAATTTTCTTTTCTTTCAATTCTTCCAGTTGTGTTTTTCTTTTTATATGGAGTTGTTTTGTGTTACATTTTTCTATGTGCTTTGCCAAGAGTCCAATAAAAACTTCTGCAAAATCATTTGAACTTTATCAATAACTTTTTCTGAAAGAGCAACTGACCATACTTTAGTGTGTCAGTGATCCAGTAATAAATTATTTGTGAATGTTTATTAATTTTGTAGCTAAGAGTAAAAGAGCTGCTGAGAAACTATAAATGCTCTTAAACCGAGTTCATTTTGTTGGCCCTTCTAGCAGAAAGTCTTAATTCAGACTGAAGTGATGTCGGCCATCTTGACTAACTGATATATCTTTGTTTCGTTAGAAGTTAAATCTCTCCTTGAAAAGAAAGATTGTTTAGGGGGGGATCTTTGTGGTATAACCATTCAGTACTGGACACCGGGAAAGTACAATGTACCTCTAATACTGTAGAGCAGGGGTGTCCAACCTTGGCAACTTTAAGACTTGTGGACTTCAACTCCCAGAATTCCTCAGCCAGAAAAGCTGGCTGAGGAATTCTGGGAGTTGAAGTCTTACAAGTCTTAAAGTTGCCAAGGTTGGACACCCCTGCTGCAGAGTATTACAATTCATGGAACATGATTTGTGGCTTGGCTGCTCTCATTCTCCCAGTGGTTATTTTGTGTATGGGCAGATAGTTTTAGAGAACACAATAAGCTATTCTCTCTCTTCCCCCACCCTTCTCTCGTTAGGATGCAACAAGCTTACCAGGAATTTCTTTGGAGGATTGCCATCTGGAACCATGCAAGAAGGTGGAACATGAGGGCCTTTCTGCACTCAGCATGTCTGACCTGGAGACAATGATGAAGAGGATGGAGGAATTAGAGGTACATTCATTTGTTGGTTGCGTGTGCATCAGTTTATTGAGCTCTCAGGAGTCAAGCACTTCAAGCACTGAGTTCAAGGAATATCTTGAAATCTACTGTATTTTGCTGCTATAGGTGCTGTATTTTGTCACTCTACAAGAGGAAAAACAACCTATTTGTTGTGTGCCATCTGGCATTTTTGCACATGAGAAAAATGGGGAGAAATAGTACAGGTTCTACTCTATCCTTTCTTCCATCTTCTCCCAGTCTGACATTATTCAGATGTATTGGGATTGTAATTCTCAGAATTCCTTCTCAATCAGCATAGAGTGCCAATTGGGGAAGGCTGCCTTGTGCCAAAATTTGTGCCTTACAAATTTAGGGCTTGCTCTGTTCTTTACTGAAGATTCCTTGAGATTTCTGATGGTTTTACTTGGAGATACCCAAACTGTTAGAAATGTAGAGACATTCATTCTGGTCAGTACTCCCATTTCTCTTGCCTTCATTCATCATCAAAATTTAATTCCCAGATTGGACTCTTTGGGATTATACAGTATGATTTTTTGTTTCTTTTCTAATTTTGTTTTTTTTGTTTCTTTTCTAATTTTTCTCTTTGTAAGCTGCCCAGAGCCCTGCTAGTTTGTGGCAGCACATTAATGCTGTATATTTATTGTAACCTGTTCAAAAAGTGTTGTATAAAAGTACCAGAGAGAGAAAAGATAATTTCTCCCATTCTGACTTCTCCGTTAATTCAGGTTTCTCACTGCATGAAAGTAGAGCAGTTTGCTTTACTAGGAGTCTTTTAATCTGTCAGTTTCCCAGTCTTTCCCAAACCAGTCAAACTAACTGAAACATTTGATTAATACTGGGTTTATCTTTGTATATTGAAGCACTACCAAGAAACTGTGCGCAGACGATACAATCAGATTGCTTACGCTGATGTTGATTTTTGGGTCCAGGAGAGCAAAGGTGAGCTTCTGGTTTGGTTTTGGATTTATAAGAAATAACAGCTGAGCAGTGAATGGTTCTCTTTCATTCCCTGGTTGTGAGTATATATTTTTACATTTTTAATGTGTGTATATTGTAGAGATGAAGGAAACAGACATGGTTGATACTATAACGTAGTCTTTTGGATAAACACATTGTCAGCAAATAAATATTCCATAGATTCTTGGCTTATGTTTCTATAAAAATATGTTAATTTAATGGGGAAGATGTAATTTGAAATACAGTGGGAGCTTGTCTACTCTGCTATTGGTGAGGTAATTATTTTCTAACAATTCCTTCTCCTAGAGGAAGAGTCTGTAGTAAGAGACCAACAACCTGCAGTTGTTCGCCCCATCCAGATAACAAAATTAGATAACCACAAAGAGCCACAAGTAGCCATAGTATTGGAAAAACCCTTGGATGCCAGGTGAGATTTATCAGCTTACTGTATCATCTCTGTATCATCAGCATCATCTTTGTTTATGATAAAAGCGGATTTGCCCCCTTGGCTAGACTGTATGGAATGTTTAGGAATAATCAAATTATGAAGTTATCACAGGGCAGCAATAATATTAGTATTTCAGGAAAATGAAAGCAAGGGAGGGCTTAAGGATTCTGGGAATTAGGTAGATAGGAAAATTAGTGCTAAATAGACTAAGACAGTTGCATCTAGCCCACCATTTTGTTTCACATGATTCTTCAGAGAAGTTTATGAGCACAGCAAAATCAAATTTTTCAATGTGAATAAAAATCAGGAGGTGGGCTGAGGTGAAAGAGAAGCAGTTTTTCTTTCTTTGACTTTTACCTTCTCACTGAAACTTGCTTGGCTTTATCATTTTCTTTAATTGTTTTGGGAGACAGATATCTGAGGTCTAAAATCAGGGGCTGAAGTTACACAAGAAATGGGTTAGAAAGGAACAAGGATTAGGGGAAGAGAGTATTTAAATAAACTTGGGGTGACAGTAGATGGTTTGTTTTAAGCTTAAGTGAGCCTAAGAAGAATAAGCCAAGCTTGCTAAGGAGGCAGAGGACTATAGAAAGAGTTAACAGCTGTACTGTGGTGAGATCCTATTGGTTTTAAACTGAATTTGATTTGGGGGTTCTAAATCCTCTATATAGCAGGCTCAGGGGGGAAAACGGAGAAGTCAGTTGCCATCATGCCCAGCCTGTTTGCTTCTCGTAGGTGTCAGTCATAACAGGACCATCTCAGTTAAGTAGAGGCTTTTGGCCTGATCCAAATTTAGAGCTTATTTTTTCCTAATTCTGGTTGTATGTTGTGCTTTCAGCGCTATTGATGAAGATCTGTCAGAGCCCCGGAATGGGACTCTGCAGTCTTTTACACATCACATCCCCCCACAGAAAGAGTCTGGCATTTTCCTCTCAGTACCGAAGCATGTTCTCCAAAACCTCTGTGATTATGATGCCCGATACCGGCAACACCTGAAGGGTATTTTCCTTGAAGAGGTGGGGCAGTTTAACCCTTGGAACATTGCAGAGAGGTATGGGGTGCTTGCTTTCTTTGTATCTTCTGGAGGGATTTGCTTCTTTATTTCAAAAGCCCACATTTCACTGTCAAAAACAGAGTTCCCTTGGCTGGGGAATTCTGGGGGTTGGAGTCCACACATCTTAAAGTTGCTAAGGCTGAGAAACACCAAGTTAGAGGTTGAAGAGAATTGTGTTGTGGATTCTTTTTAGAGCCACTAGGTGGCAGTCCATCTCCTTCTGTTTTTTTTGGTTTTTCTGCCTTTGTGTTTCTCTGGCTCCTTTCATAATTTTCCAGTGGGGCAAAAAATAATTGCTTTGTCTAGTTAGAATATCATTTAATTTTTCAGAATAATTGCGTTCTTCTTGGATATCTTATCACCTTCCTTCACATTTGTTGTCGAGTAGCTGCTCTCCCACTTTCTACTTCTTTCCCCAATTACCACAGCTAATGTTTTTGTTTCTTCAAGCCCAGTGCGACACAGGATCTTTTTCATTCCTGATTCACATATGTGCAGAATCCCTTTATAGTAGGGTCAGGACTGTGGTGCACCAAGGGAGGGGTGAGGGAACAGTTCCCCCAGGTACAGGCAATAAGAAGGATGCTACTGAAGACATGAGGTTAACAACGGGGGTCAAATGGGGTTGCTGCTGCCTATGCCCTGATCAGCTATTTGACAGTTGGCTGTGCATCTGTAACAGAGGGCAAAATTTGCATCTTCAAGTCAGTTTTGACTCTTGGTGACTGCCCCTTGCAGTTTTCTTAGCAGCATTTTTCAGAAGTGACCTGCAGGTTCCTTCTTGCTAGTTGTAGGGAATGGTTTTGAGGGACAGGAGGAAAAGAGCTGCTATCAAGACTATGATCAGAAAAGAAAACCTTGAGTCCAGAATGGAACTGAGCAAATTAAGTACCACTGTCTTTTTTTTTGTTTCAAGTTTTCAATTTTATTTTACAATATATCCATATCAATGTGTGAGCAGTGTGGCACCTGGATGTCATACATTTTAGTACAAATAAAAATAGTGATATTAATCATATTTGTTACATTCCTCAAGCTTATGTAGTTCTAGTGTTAATACACATATTTGTATTAAATCATACTTTCATTATTTAATTATTCAGTGTTTCAATACGTTATTCCAGTGCCAATCACAATATTGTTGAAACATACATAATACATCATTCAATTTTAATCTTCCCTCTTACTATTACTTTTGTCTTATTGTATAAAAATGTCTATTCTAATATTCCCCCTCTCTCTTATTTCTATCCCTATTCTAACTTTTAATCATGCCACCATTATATTTAAAAACAAATCCTTTCTATCCGTCATCTCTTCTTTGCTTTAAAGTTTTAATTGTTCAATTTTTAACTTGCCTCCCATATTCCTCCCTTGGATCTTTATCCCTATCTGCATCTACATCCTGACTATTCATTTTAAACATTTCTCCCATCTCTGCCCTTTTCCATTGTCTAGCTTTCAAAATATCTACCCATGCCCCTATCTCCTTTTCAAAAATTATTCCTGCATCTCCGGTTCCCTTTTTAAATCTCTTAAAATGTTTTCCCCTTGGTTTATTTCATCAGTCATTGTTGTTTTGTTATTGTCTCCTCCTTGTCTTGTTTTGTTTGCTGGTTAATCTGTTCTGCTTTTTGATCTGCCCTTTCAGTTGGCTCCTCCTTTTCCTGAGTATCTTGGTCACTCATTTTCCTTTGTATAATATTTCCCAGTTTTTTGTCTATGCCATGCATTAAGTTCTTCATCTCCTTGTGGTTTCAGAATGTCCTTGATGCTTTGAAACATTGACGCCATTTCTTCCCAACTTCTACTCATTTCCTCCTGATGGAGCATCTTGTCTTATTTTAATAAGTCCTGCTCTTGTCCAGTGATCCAAAGCCTAAAGTCACTCCCCCCCAAAATTCAATGTTCACATTTTTTTTATATTTCATAGTTAATTAATATATTCCTTTTGATAATCCCAGAAGCCTTTCAGAACCTCCTTAAATCCCCTTTATGCATTCAATCTTGTATTAGAGCATTCAGGGGTCTCTTTAATGAAGACATCTTCCTTATTCTCATATTTAAATCTCCAATAGTCATATATCCTTGTCAGAATTTTCTAAGATTTAAGAATGTGTTATACTTTCCTTTCATCAGCAGATGGCACAGTTTAGATTTCAATGTTAACCAGTTTTAGTCAAATAATAAGTCAAAATATAGGAACAAAGTTAGTTTTTCAGGTAAATAGTTCCAGTATTTTTAAAATGCCTTTCCAAAACAACACCTGCTCAATTTAAAAGTCCAATTTTCTATATTTTTGAAAGGTTTTTTTTTTTTTTTTTTTTTGGGGGGGTGGTGGGGGGGGGGGGGGGGGGGGGGGGGGTGGGGGGGGGGGGGGGGGGGGGGGGGGGGGGGGGGGGGGGGGGGGGGGGGGGGGGGGGGGGGGGGGGGGGGGGGGGGGGGGGGGGGGGGGGGGGGGGGGGGGGGGGGGGGGGGGGGGGGGGGGGGGGGGGGGGGGGGGGGGGGGGGGGGGGGTGGGGGGGGGGTTTGCTGTTATGGTTTCTTTATAATAGCAGTAATATTGGCCTGCATCAGAGGTGGTATTCAGCAGGTTTTGACCAGTTCTGGAGAACCAGTAGCGGAAATTTTGAGTAGTTCGGAGAACCGGCAAATACCACCTCTGACTGGAGATTTTACAGTTTCCTTCCCCTGCCACGCCCACAGAACCAGTAGTAAAAAAAATTGAATCCCACCACTGGCATGACTTCGCTTTCCCAGTCTGGTCTATCTTTGAAGGGCTGAAACCAGGACCGAGAGCAATGATGGGAGAAGGAGGTCTATGTACTGCTGCTCTGGATCAGGTTGTAGGATGTTGTAGAAGTTTTAGAACTCAGATCTTGGCTGTTGAACTACTTCCATTTCTTTCCTTTCAGCCTGGCAGAGGAGCTGACAGAGCAAGTGTTGACAGATGTAGCTGCTGAGCTCCATGGCTTCTGTGAGGACTATGCAGAAGCTGTCTTCACTTCAGAGTTTTTACAGGTGGCTGAGTAAGTGGCCTTTTGAAGAACACCGATAAACCGGGCCCTTCAATGAATACTGTTTAGCCGAAAGATTGAACCTGGCAAAGACCAGTTCTCAGGAATGAAATTCATGTATTACTTTTTATGTTCCTTCTTGGGAAGGCTGCTAATGGCAGAATAAATAAATAATGTTGGGAGAATTCTGGTCCTTGAAAGCCCGAAAAACACTCTCACTGTTCCTTTAAAGAAATGTTATGCATTCCAAAGCATCTTTTCCCAATCATTTTCAAAGCATGCACAGCCTTATTGTCCATTTCATGATTCATTTGGGCTGAGTATTTGACAAATTATTCCCCTCCAAAGTTCTATGTCTTATAGAAAGGGTCACTAGTTTCTTGGCGGAGTTCTTATAGTGGCAGCCATCTTACAAGAATGTTCATTACTCAAGGGCTGAATCCAGTTAGTTCAGGCAGTGATAGAAAATGCCAGCTTTGTATAGTGGAGAGCTCACTCTTAGAGATACTACAAGTTCAGGTCCTGGATTCTCTGCTGCTGATGTTGATAACATAGTACCTCATTTTACAGTATTTCAGGTAATGAAAAAAAAGTAGGTGTCCAATATTTGAAAAAGTCACTGACCCTGAGATTCTACTCCAGTTTTTGTGAAAACGATAACTTCTAAAATGTCCAAAAATCTGTGGAAACTCTGCTTTTACCCTGTCAGTGGCTAATGGCAATCCTGAGGTTTGGTGAAAGATTTCCAGTGGTGTCCATATTACCAGGTTGATCTTTGGATGTCATTTTTTCCTCTTCTATTCAGTTTGATTTCAGTCAGTCTTGTTTAACTTTTCTTGGGGTGTGTGTGGATCAAATAATTATTGGCATTTGATCCTGATGTCTCCTAACCCTATCATTTCTGGTTAGTCTGCTGTATTTCATTGTATAGAAGGAAGAGTTATGCATGTACAGCACCGGTTTTCATCTGAATTGTCCCACTGAAAAATTACTTGAGACTGAGACAATGGGGAGTTTCCTTAAACCAGCTTCTTTTGAAAATAAAAATTAAATATTTATTTTACTGCTGCTGTTTGACTAGCCATACTTATTTTGTATACAGTCCAGAGGGTTTTGTACGATAAATCAGTGCAATTCATACTTGATTACTTTCATTTTTCTACATAAAAATTATTAAACCAGCTTAATGTACTGAAATGTTTTGTGTAAAGTTTTTTTTTCTAACTGCATTTTTTTGTAATTTGTGTTTATAAAAATGAATTCTTAAAAGAGGAAGGCAGAAAGGCTTCAGTCACTGTGTTGCACAAATTATTAACCCGTTGGTTTTGAATTGTCTCAACCGTGACCAAAGTGATATTTTTTTTTCGGGGGGGGGGGAACTGCTTGGGTTTGCTTTTTCTTTGTATTGCTAATGCCTTGCTGGAAGGTCACCAAACATCAGCCACTTGTGGCTGCTGTAGATACAAAGCCTGGGACATCCTCGGCTTTTTGGCAGTGCTCAAGCGGCTGCAAATTAAGGGGATCTTTTTCTTTCCTTTGAAAGAGTGAAATGGACAGTTGGCTCTTTTTTTAAAATGTGTGTGTGTGTGTATCAAAGAAGGAATTTCTTGGGGCATTTCCTACCCCCAATAGATGGCAGCAAAGCAAAGAAGGGAATATTTTCCCCTCAAGGGATCAACTCAATTTGAATTAGAATTGACTATCCCAGGGGTATCAAACTTGCAGCTTGCAAGCTGGATGCATCATGCGCTGGCCCTGCCCAACCCCCACCCCACTTAGCAAGGGGGGGAGTTGTGATACGTCACATGACAACAACGTGTCATTACGAGTTTGACACCCCTGGACTATCTGTATTCATGAATCTCAAAATAATAGGCACAATAAAGGCTGTATTATTAATTTGTGAAAGCAGTAGACAAAACTTGGGGCATTATTAGTAACATTACGTTTGTACCCCACATTTTATTTATAAAGCTGCCTAACTATGGTGTGCATGAGTTTATTAAATTTATACTCCACCTTTCTACATACACCTATAAGCACTCAAAGCAGTTTAAAATATAATAAAATATAAATTGCAAACCATAAGGAAAATCAATACCATCAAATTTAAAGGTAGTAACCTTAAAAACAATCCATAGCAAAAAAAATGTATTTTTGACATTTTATAAACATTTGACAGACTGGGGACAAAATATACTTCCTTGGAGACTGTTGTATTCAATCATATAGAAAAAGTCCCTCTCCTCTGTACCTAATAGCTGGGTTTCTGGCATTAGGGGCATCTTTCAAAAGGGCCTCTCCTAATCCAACATTCATAGTAGGAGAAGAAAGTCCATCAAGTGATTAGTCTTAAGCAAATTACGAGTTTAAAGATCAATTGCAGCAGTTGTGCCCAGTAGGCCACTGGCAACCTGCACAGAGCTTTCTAAACAAGCATTAAGTGATCTTATACTTAGCAGTCTGGCTCATTGCTTTATTTTTAATCAACAGCATCTTCACATTGGAATTCATTTCATTTTATTTTTTCTCATCCAGTCTCTCTGCAAACTCTTACTGGAGATTAGACAATCAGGGTCTTGATTATTTCCTTGAATTGGATGGTATAAAGTTGCAGTGGTAGATATAATTACCAAAGCAGTTTCATTGTGTATCTCAAATGGAACGCCAACCCAAATTGGTTCCAGATAATTATTTTCATAAAAATGCATCTTGACCTAGTAGTATCTTGATCAATTGTTCCAAGAAAAGAATATTTGACATTGGCTTTAATTACTGGCTTATAATTACAACATTTTCTGTGATAAAAAGGAAGAATTTTTAAATCCTGACATTGGTGGAAATACGTCCCATACTCCAGGTGGCTGTAATTAGCTTGGTTAATCATGTGTCAACCTATCATAGTCAGTCTTTGTTGGAATCCTTACAGGCTGTGATTTCCCCACCTTGCATACATATATCATTCATACCTGCATTATGCAGCTTGTAATGTACACTTAATAATTGCTCAATTATAAATTACCTACAGAAATAAACATCAAATTTACGATCTTAATTCTCCTACTTAATTGCTCCCACCAAAAAACTGATTAAAATAGAAGAGACTATAAGTCAATGTTTCTCTGTTTTGGTCACTTTGAGAAGTATAGACTTCAACTCCCAGAATTCCCAGCCAACAATCCACACGTCTGAAAGCAGTTAAGATTGAGAAACATTGCTGTAAGCGAATTTAGCCATCAGTTCAAGGTAAAAGACTGGATTGTCAAGTAGCACTGTTCTCCAGCAGTTGAAATGAATATTGATGGGGAGATGCTATGGAGTGTAGAGATAGTTGATTGTGAATAGATTATGATCTAAAATGAACTAAATTAACTACCTTCTTTTTCTCCTTGAATTGTACTAAGGTGGAAAAATGTGTTCATCTGGACAGCCATTTTCAATTACTCCAATTGCAGTATTGTTATTAGAATTTAATAAATTAAATTAATAAATTAATTCTAAATTATTAGAATTTAATCCCCCTTTTAGAAAAGAAATCTGCTTTCTGGTCAAAAACAATATCTTCATCTATCAGAATGGGGAATTTAGCTATTGATATTTGGGTCTTAGTTCTCATGTCTACCCAGCTGTTCTAGACCCACCTTTGATACAGTAAGGTTAGTCTGGAATGAAATATCTTCCTGTTCATTCTGGGGTTATTTTGTTCATTAGTCATGTTTGCAAATGAATCTATCATTCTTGATACAACTTGATTTTAAAGCAGTTCTTTAGCCATGCACTGAACGTGTTTACATAGGAGTCGTTTTGCTCAAACAAGGCTGTTGATGGGATACGTCAAGCTTTAGGTATCCCTCCATGTTTTATTTCATAATAATTCAGGTACTATTTCAACAGTATCTTTTCATTCATCATTTTAGCATCATCACACTTTGCTTTGAACACCTTAGGCCAATTATGTGATGGGATAGGATGGAAGCTGAACTATCTCCCAACACATTTCAGGTATCATATTGTATACTACAGACAAATTCCTCTAAGCCATTGAGCCTGACTTGGGGAGCATAAGAATGCAACCCTTTGTAGGGATTTCTGACCAAGATTAGGATTGGATTTCTGACCAAGATTGGATCAGGATTTGGAGTTTCTCTGAAACGCCTCTAGACTATGCACTGAAACAGAAAGATAAACAAAGTTTGTATCTTCATATTGAACTTTTGGACTGTAATAATTGGGGTTTCCAGCAGTGTATTCAATAAGGGCACTTCTACTGACTGCTGTTATTTTAAATTTCCTTCTCTTTTAGCAATAGTTGGAAATCTGTGCATTCTGCTGGAGAAAGGCTATTCAGGGAGAAATAAAGAGGGCTAGTATATTGGAAAAGCTAATTTAGTAAAAGCAGGAGTGATTCAGCCTCCACAGTTTTCTCTTGTAGCTGTCACATTTCTGCTTTTTGGCAGATAGCTTAGACAGGAAGCAAAAACAAACCAATGAACTATCTAGATTGTGACTAAAAAAGGTCACAATAAGCCATGGCTAAAACTAGCTGCAACTCCTAGCCCAAGAACAAACCTTGACTTCTAATGGTAATTTGGATCTCCACACCAGACTTGTATGTATAATACAAACAACAAACCATAATCTAGGTTTGCCTAGGAATCTAGCCATGGTTGGTGCAGTTAAGTGGGTAGGTTCAGCTATTATGGCTATGCCATAATCTGCCTTGTTGAGTATGGCAGTGTGATGTATAAATAAAGGGTGGTTTATTCAACAAGTAAGTTAGAATAGTTAAGAATGTTTTAGCACCATGTCTGAATCCAGTCATTAAACATCAATTATCAATACGGTTTGCAGGTTTTTTTCTTCACTTCCATGAGGGATGAAACCTAATTTATAAATAATATGCCCGAAATCTAAACAGAGCTTCCATGCTCAAAGACACTTTAGTTTTTCATGTAAATAAATGGATGGTCAATACTGGTAGTCCTCAAGTTACAACTATAGTTGAGCCCCTAATTTATGTTGCTAAGTGAAACATTTGTTATAGAATAGAATTATTTATTGGCCAAGTGTGATTGGACACACAAGGAATTTGTCTCGGTGCAAATACTCTCAGTATACATAAAAGAAAAGATACATTCGTCAAGAGTCAAGAATCATAAGGTACAACACTTAATAATAGTCATAGGGTACAATAAACAATCAAATCATACTAGAAAACAGTCAATATAGATCGTAAGGATACCATAGGGATGCTACAAAGGTCATAAGTGTGAAAAATGGTCATGCAACTTTTTTCAGCGCTGTTGTAGCTTTGAACGGTCACTAAGTGGACCGTTGTAAGTCGAGGACTACCTGTACTTGTGGCCTTCCTGGAAATAAGATTAGTTATCTGGGTCAATGTCACTGACCCAGATAAATCAGGAAAATTGTTCTTTATCTGATAGATTATAGTCATGTTTCAGCAACTGTTTTTACATATTCACCTTATGAGTATCTAACAAATGTTGGCAAGGAGTAACTTACACAGTTTGAATGAACAGTTGTATTCCTTTTTGTGAGTGGTGAAAAAACAGAAATGGAGCTGATGTTCAAGAGAAGCAACCATCCTTGATAAGCGTGGGAACCCACTACTCTTCATTGCCTGAACCACTGGCGGGAATCTACCAATTGGGGTAGCTTTCTTTCATGTGTTCAAACCAAGACTCTGGAGCCAAAGCTTTGAAAAAATAATTGAAGATCAGCCTGGTATTTCAGGGTAAAAAGCAGCAACTTCAGCCTGCAGGGATACCAGGAAGCCCTGGAAGGGATATCAGAAGGCTTCAGCCCAAGCAGCCAGAAGGTTTACACACTACACAAAGCTGTAATGCATTTTGACTTCATATGCCATATGAGCTTAACTGTTCTGAATTGTAATGTCTGATTTATGGCGTAGCATGGTAGGTGGTTCTTCAGTTGTGCTATTTTTCAGTAAACCATCTCTACACAATTTATTTAGCAATCTGGATTAGATCAGGGTTGTTCAATTCTGACAACCTGAATTCTGGGAGTGGGAGGTCACACATCTTAAAGTCATCAAGGTTGAGAAATATGGATGAGACTAACGGAGGTGTTCACACCTCTCATTAAACTAGAATTTGTTTTAATTGTGACATGCTGACTAAGCTAAAATGTATGTTAGAGTTCAGTTAGTGCAAGGGTCTTCAAAATTGGCAAGTTTAAAACTTGTGGATTTCAACTCCCAGAATTCTTGACCTAACATGACTGGAGGAGGAATTCTGGAAGTTGAAGTCTTAAAGCTGTCAAGTTTGAAGACCCCTGAGCTGAGGGATTCTGGCCTGCCTTGGTGTACTTATCAGGGTAGTAGAGGAGGAATATGGAGATTCTAACTAACATCAATCAACAGACACTATTACGAGAAATAAGAGGAAACACAATTTTCTTTTTCAAATAAACAAACTACAAAAGAGTACAAAGGGCTTCATTATTCACTGGATATAAATTCTAAACTACCATTCCTACCTGCCAGGAAATAGTATGGCTAACATTTCCTGAATTACAATAATACAATTTTTAGCCATGTTTGTCCTTGTCTCTGTAGGAGCCTGATGAAAATGAGGTTCATACATCCTGCTAAGTCACCATCAACCAATCTATGTTATGTCTTAGCACAGCATGTAAACCTAGCCTTCAACCAACTGACCTCTGTGTGAAATGTTCTTCAGCAAGACAGATGGAGGGAGGTAGACAGACAAGTAGACATCTGTTTTTGTCTTCCTCGCCCATTTTGCAGCTGAACATTCCTGCAGGTATTGTATTAACCAAAAAAGTTAATACAATCCTTAGTGGCATAAACAGAGGCATAGAATCAAAATCACGTGAAGTATTAGTACTGCTTTATAAATCCTTAGTTAGGAAGACCACACCTCGAATACTGCATCTAGTTTTGGTCACCACGTTACAAAAAAGATATTGAGACTTTGGGAAAAAATGCAGAAAGGAGCCGTTAAGATGGTTAAAGGCCTGGAGACTAAAACATATGAAGGATGGTTGCAGGATTTGGGAATGGCAAGTCTATAGGAAAAAAAAGGACCGAGGGGAACATGATAGCAGTATTCCAGAGACTGCCACAAAAAGGAGAGGGGGTCAACTTATTTTCCACAGCACCAGAGGGCAGGACAAGAAGCAATATATGGACATTTGAAATTAGAGAACAAGAAGATAAACAATTTTATATGATATGGGATTTGTTTTATCAATGGTTGGACGAAAAGACATGGTAATGTAATAGACTAGATAATTTTGTAATAGAAGTTTAATAGATTGATATAAAATATACTATAATATATAACCATTGGATGAAAGTATAATATAAATTTTAAAACAAAATTTTGAATATCTCATATAAAATGATGGAATAAATAGTTTAGTCATGGATGATTAATAACTGATAAATATATAAGCATATGTTAGTTTGACAATGTGAAGATTGATATAAACTGTGAGTAATGACTACAAAAGGATAGCACAAAAAATTTGTAACCAACTGACACACTGTATGTATATAAAATGGAAGATGGTTTTATGTTTTTATGTTTTGTTTGTATATGTTTGTCTTAAAAAATATTTTTTTTTTTTAAAAAAAAGAAGCAATGTATGGAAACTAATCAAGGAGAGAAGCAACCTGGAACTAAGTAGAAACTTTCTAAGTGAGAACCAGAGGTGGTATTCAGCAGGTTCTGACCAGTTCTGGAGAACCGGTAGCGGAAATTTTGTGTAGTTCGGAGAAACAGCAAATGCCATCTCTGACTGGAGATTTTACAGTATCTTTCCTCTGCCACGCCCACCAAGGCACTCCCACAGAACCGGTAGTAAAAAAAATTGAATCCTACCACTGGTGGGAACAATTAATCAATGGAACAGTTTGCCTTCAGAAGTTGTGGGTGATTCATTACCGGAGGTTTTTAATCCTAACACTGGTGAGAACAATTAATCAATGGAACAGTTTGCCTTCAGAAGTTGTGGGTGATTCATTACCGGAGGTTTTTAAGTACAGGCTGACAGCCACTTGGCTGAAATGGTATAGGGCCATGATGGCAAACCTATGGCACGCGTCCCAGAGGTGGCACGCAGAGCCCTCTCTGCGGGCACGCAAGCCGTCGCCCCAGCTCAGCTCCGCCGTTCATGCCTCCTGCCAGCCAGCTGGTCTTCGGGTCTCTGCAGCCCATACACGGGGGCGAGGCGCATGTGGGGGATGCACGTGCATGCATTTGGGATGCGTGTGCATGTGCAGGGGCGGGGCGCATGCATGGGGGGAGCGTGTGCATGCATGGGACAGGGCGTTGCATTTTGGGGGTTTGTGCATTCACGTGCATGTGTGCATGCGCTTTGGGCGCTCGGTGCCGAAAAGGTTAGCCATCACTGGTATAGGGTCTCTTGCTTGAGCAGGGGGTTGGACTAAAAAATGCCCAAGGTCCCTTCCAGCTCTGGGCTGATTTGACTTAGGTGCTGCCGTTAAGGTGGTCATCATGAGAAAGGGCTTCTGTTCAGGGATAGCTTTGTTCTTTGGTACCAAGTTTCATGCTGCTACCTATCAGGAACTGTCCTTCCAAAGAAGCAACATTTCACAAGAAGCGTTTGTGGCCTAAAATCATAAGGAAGATAGACAAACTTGGTTTGGACTGCAAGGCATTCTGAAGTATCTCACTTGAGACACCCCATTTTTTTTATGCATGCTCTGGCCTTACTGGGAACGTGTTGAGGTAATTCCCCGTTAGGAGAATGAGCACATACAGGGAGACGTATTTGAGAGTAGTGTTTGAATAATACACACACAGCACACAGATACACTGTACAGTAAATGTAGGTTTTTACTTCCAGAAAGGTTTAAGCAAAGTTCAAAATAGGCAGTCCAAAGTCATTCACAGGTTAAATCAGTCAGTTTTCAATCCAGGGATAATTCAATAACAAAGTCCGGTGTCAAAAAACACAGTTCAGTAACAGACTTACATTAAATCCAGAAATATCAGTCAATCAGGAAAAATGGAGGAACAGCAATACTTTCCAACAGAAGGAAAAACAGACTCACTCAGACTTCTTCTGAGACTAAGACAAAGACAAACCAGGTTTCTGGCTCCATCTTATGGCCGTTTGAGAAACCACACCTAATTACAGTTTTGCATTTTCTTAAAGATACAGTTTTAAAATGTTTATCCTGGTTTATATATTTCTAACCCAAATACCTGTTAGGTGACTTATATTCCTAACATTCTCCCCTTTTGGGTAAGACAATATATACAACCTTACATTCTAAGTCCATAATCTTCACAGCTAGCCTTATGCTTTATAGAGCCTTGGGCCTTTGTAAAATGATCTGCTGTATTGTTTTCTGACATACAGTATTCTAGCTTAATCATCTTACTTTGCACACATTGTCTCACATTTAAATATCTTAAATCTGTGTGTTTCGCTCTTGTTTTTACAGCAATATTTGAAGCCATCTGTATTGCCGATTGGTTATCTTCATAAACAACAATGGGATGTGTTACATTAATTCCTATATCAATTAATAATTGCTTATACAAAACTAAATCTGTACATAATAAAGACAAACATGAGAATTCAGCCTCCATTGTTGACAAACTTAGATGTTTCTGTCTAATAGATCTCCATCCAATCAATGCTTTTCCCAACAATACAGCAGTACCCAATGTAGATTTTCGTGGATTTATGTCTGTAGCAAAACTTGCATCAGCATATGCAGTTAAATTCAGTTCATCTTTTGGCTCCAAATACAATGCATAATGCATTGTTTGTTTCAGATATCTTAACACACGTTTAGCAGCTTGCCAGTGCCTTTCAGTTGGCTCAGCATTAAATCTCACTAATTGATTAACACTGTATGCAATATCTGGCCTTGACCAATTACTGAGATAAGATAAACTACCAATCAAAGACTGATAAATGTTCTTATCAAAAATAGGACTTTGAACATCACTATGGCTAAACTCCTGGCTCATTGGTGTCTTAGCCGGCTTACAAAGTTCCATTTTAACACTTTTTAGTAATTGGTTAATTTTATCTGCCTGTGAGATCTTGTATCCTCCCCTAGTTCTATCTATCTTTAAACCAAGATAATGTTTGATTTCTCCTAACTGTTTTATCTTAAATTTCTTTTCCAATAGTGAAATTATCTCAGTAGCTTCTTGTTCAGTTTTGGTGATTAATGCTATGTCATCAGTAAATAATAGCAATAATGAAATTATACCATTACTTTACTTTTTAAACAAACATGGATCAGCCATGCCAGCTACAAACCCTATTTTAGTCAATTCTTTAACTATACATTGGTTCCACTCATATCCTGATTGCTTCAAGCCATAAAGACTCTTTTTCAACCTCCAGCAATCATTATTATCATTTTTGAGACCTAAAGGTTTCTTTAAATATATAGTGTGTTGCAATGGTGCATGCAGATATGCTGTCTCTACATCCAACTGATTTACAATATATTTCTCTTTAGCTGCCCACACTAATGCCGCCCTTAATGTAGTAGCCTTCAGACTAGGTGCAAACACCTCATCATAGTCATTTGCTGTCTGATTAAACTCTTGTGCTACTAACCTGGCTTTATGGGTAACAGTCCCATCTATACCTGTCTTTAGTTTATAAATCCATTTACATCCTATGGCATGTTTACCTGGTGGTAACTTAACATTTTCGTATACCTCCAGTCTTTTTAATGATTCCAGTTCCTTATCCATTGCTTTCTGCCAAGCAGCCTGATCCTTAGCAGGATACAGTTTCAGTTCATTATAATTACTTGGAACTGTATTCACTTGGCATACAACACTAGCCTGATATCTATCAGGTGGTCGTGTTACTCGGGTTGAACGTCTTGGTAATACAGGGCTAACTGGTGGACTTTCCTGTGCCACCTGCTCCTGTTCTTCTACCTCTTCCTGTGCCTGTTCTCCTACTTCCTCCTGTTCTTCCTCTTTAATGGCTATTTGGGGTTTACTGATTTTATCTTTAGGGACTATTTGGGTGTCAATAATAATATCATTGCTGGATTCCTGTTCCAGTTTATCCCACCCAACGTGCTCAAGAAATTGTGCATTAGCACTACAATAAATATGAGCTGTGCCTTGATCCCAGAATCTAAATGATCTATGGTTGGCCTCGTAACCCACAAAAAATAATTTCTTAGCTCTATGTTGCCCTTTCAGTCTTACTTGTGAGGGAATATGCACCCATGCTGGAGCTCCAAATGTGTGTAGGTAACTTAAATTTGGGTTTCTGCCATGCCAACGAGTGAATGGCAATTCTCCAGTTGTTATATTAACTACATTGTTTAAAACATGGTTATACATATTATGGCTTTACCCCACAGTGTTTCAGGTAAACCTGAATCAGATAACATAGTGCGAGCCATGGCTTTTAATGTTTGCCCTCTTTGTTCTACAAATGAGTTAGGTTGTGGTCTGTAAGGTGCAGAATGTTTATGCTCAACACCAGCCAATTTCAGCATAGTTTGGAATCTTTTGTAAACAAATTCAGTCCCATTATCAGTTACTAAAGTAATTACTTTACTCTTCATTTCTCTCTCTGCAAACCTTAGCCAACTAAAGAAATGTTGGAATGTTTCTGTTTTGTTTTTCATAAGATAGCAGAAACTGTATCATGAGTAATGGTCCATAATACTCAAAATATAACAGGCACCTCCTAAACTTGGTTTCTTAGGACCAATTATGTCAGCAAACACAACCTCTAAAGGTTCTTTGGTCTTAAACCCATTTAGTCTGTTTGCAGGAGTAACCTTACTCTTCTCTTGGCTACAAGCATTACAGTTTAAATACTTGCTACAGGGTTTCAATTTTACTCTCTTTGCCAATTCAACAGTTTGTTTGAGCATTTTGAAATTAATGTGCCCCAGACGTCTATGCAGTAAATGTATACATTCATCATGTAGCTTAACATTGTTATAAACTGAGTTAGCCATCTTCAATTGGTCATCATGTATTACATATAAATCATTCTTTAATGTAGCAGTAACACTTTTACCTTCTTTCTCTATTATACAGTTATCTCCCCTAAAGGTTACTACATAACCAAGATTAACTAAAGCCCTTACTGATAATAAATTAAATTTCAGTTTAGGTACATATAACATAGTTAAATGTTCATTTATACAAGAACAATATGCAGTACCTTCACCTGATGCTTTAATCTTCCATCCATTTGTCAATGATACATGTTGTTTACTGGTGGACATCTTTACAAACCTTTTTCTATCTTTAGTAATACACTGCGATGCTCCACTATCAACAACCCACAAATCATGGTTTACAGTTGAATTGTTAGACATAGCTAAACTATGTCCACTGGTCGTCTGCGAGAAAATTTTGGTGGTCCGCAGATAAATGTCACCCCAAAGCAATTAATCAAGGCTGCACAGGAACACAAGGCTGCACCACCCACATAGCCCGCGGGAACACAAGGCTTGCGTTGCTTGCATTGCAAACAACACAAGGTAGTGAGGGGAGGGGGGGAAAGGACGGAGGGGGGGAACTTGTCCCACTTGCCTCACGTGCCTTGCCTGGCCACTGGGTGGCTTCTTTTCACTTCTTTCTTCTTCTGCTTTTGGCTCCACACAAGGAAAGCAGCAAAAGTCTTTGTTTCTCTCCCCCAAACTCTGCCAGGAGAGAAAGAAATACTTCTGCTGCTTTCCTTGCATAAAGCCAAAAGTCTCTCTCTCTCTCTCTTTTTCTCTCTCCCCCTGAGAACAGAGCTGGAGACGGTATCCTGCGATCCCAAATAAAGAATGATCGATTGGTAGGAAAGCGGGGTGGGGAATTTTCCTGCAGACTTTTTGGGGGATTTTCCCAGGGTCTCTGGTCCACGGGATTGAAAATTATGAGTTTGGTGGTCCCTGAGGTCCAAAAAGTTGGCGACCCCTGCTGTAGCCAGTCCAGAAGGATGTCATGATTGATAGTATTGAAAGTGGCTGAGAGATTAAACAGCACAAGGCTGGACTGACCACACCCATCCTAGGGCTGCCAAAGGTCATTGACAAGCATGACCAACGGTCTCCTTGGGCTAAACCTGACTGAAATGGGTCCAGAATCTGCTTCCTGACGAATTCTCTGCAACTTCTGTCTGCTTATTTTCCCAACAACTATGGAGGCCATTTCTGCAAACAAGCACTTTTCTCATGAAAGCCCTTCAAATCATTTCAAATATGCCCCTTGCCCCAAAAGGCTGCCTACCCTAAAATCAAATCAACCAGGATTTATCAACATGTGCCTCTGCCTATCAAAAGTCCAAGGAAATCTTTGATTAACATTCCATTCAGGGAGAAGAGATGTCCTTTCTGAGCATCCATTAAGATGAAATTATATCATCCATGTTGATTTACAACATTATTTGTGTAGTGATGTCAAAATGCAAATTAAATAAATTGCATAATGCATCGATTTGCATCATACCTAAATGACAGTTTGCATCACTGCCTAATAGCATTACACATATGTAAATTGACTCAACCGATGTAATTTCTGTCATTTGCATAATTATGCCATTACAGAGAGAGCTGCAAATAAAGTCAATTAACAAAGGTTTTTGTATTTTTTTTTAATTGTGTCATCTGAGCTACACTGGATGCAGTGAATATGTTTGTTATTCAGGAGAGATGTCTGAATAAAATTTTTGTCCATTGCATCGCATCTGAATTCTAAATGAGGATCTATTAATTCCAGGTTTCGCTATCTTTTGAGGGGCATTTAGCAACTCATTGTTTCTGGACCTTGCTTTCAGCTATTTTATATTCTGATCCATTTTGATATCTGACTGTAACTGGAGTATGGGATAAATTCAGCCTGAAGATTACAATAAATTGTCTGCAAATATTCAAAGTGTGGTCACACAGAAAATGGAGAATCTTCAGTGGCACAACAGAGGTTAGGATTAATTTCATTATAATGATTATAAGTGAATTTATAAAGAAGATTGTGCCTATACTGTTAGGATAAACTTTCTAACACTAGGAACTCTTTCAAAATGAGTCAGAATGAACCAGAATGTCTCAATGGGTAGCGATATCCTTTCCTTGTTAAGAAATGTCTATGTATCCTTTTATTTTGGGGAAAAGACTGTCTTATCAACATGGTAGATCCTGTGTGGAGCAAGGAATGGTAGTGATGATCGCACTTCCAGAGATCATTTTCAGGCCTTAGGATTCAACCCCACCTTTTCCAAGGACATCTTGCTTCCACCCATCTGGGCTGAGTTTAAAATTTGTACAGGTAGTCCTCAATGTACGACCTCAGCTGAGCCCAGAATTTATGTTGCTAAGTGAGAAATTTGTTACTGAGTTTTGCCCCCATTGTACCTTTTTCTTGCCTTATTTATTAAGTGAATCACTGCAGTTGATAAGTTAGTAACCTGGTTGGTAAGTGAATCTGGCTTCCCCATTGACTTTGCTTATCTGAGGTTCGCAAAAAGGGATCACATGTCTCTGGGACACAGCAACGGTCATAACTATGAATCAGTGGCCAAGCATCTGTATGTAACTCATGTGACCATGGGGATGCTGCAAAGGTTGTAAGTGTGAGAAATAACTTACTTTTTTCCAGTGCCATTGTAACTTTGGACAGTTACTAAATGAACTGTTGTAAGCCAAGGACCACCTGTAGAGAGCAACCATTACTGATGACAGTTTCAGTGGCATAAATTAATAATTATTTCTTGTATATGCTTTTCTTTTTCTTTAGAAAGCTACATAAAATGCAACAGTGAAGGCCAGCGCTTTCAGAATTGATTATTTCTTTTTGGCAATAAAAATGTTTAGGCTTTGAATAATCAATGGGTGTCAATTAAATCATACAATTTAACAATTGTGGGAAAGCCAACAAATTATTCTATGAACTGCTACTGCTGTAAAAATGTGGACTGGTGCCACAAAGGAAACTTGTGCCATGTTTGAAGAGCATTTTGTCTGAGTAAGGGCTTTTGATCTAGTATCAGTGGAGTGGAAACAGGTTGGAAAGGTATATCAGGAATCAATTTCTCCAGGACATGCACAGTCAGGGTTTTTAGAATGATTAAAACTTAATCAAAGTTAATTCCACTCAAAAGTCCAGAAAGCACTATGGTAAAGTTTGGTTCTGGGAGGATGGGAATTATTGAAGGAGAATGGGCATGGAAATATGAAATATTATATGGCAGGTAAAATGTTAGAAGGGGAGCCATTTTATGGATGGCAAAATGCACCTCGTGGCTTGTGTATCTGTTGTGATGTTGCCTCCAGTTTCTAAAGTAGTTGTAAATGGCAAACTTTCGTATTCTATTTTAGCTTTGAAAATAGAATGTGGGGTCCTTGGTGCTCTCTGAACTGGGTAGTTTTCTTGCAGAAATTTCATTATCAAAGTAGGTAACATCATCAGTGCTAGGAGGGAGTTGTACTTATTTTTATATACTAGTGTCAATCTGTCAATCTTGATGATCCCTTGATTAAGCTATTCTTTACTGTCAACTTGTTTGTCTGCATTAGTAATTCCTCCAATGAGGTATTGTTTGTTTTTTGATTGTTAGTCTAGTGTTAATCTTGGTGCTAATCTTTGCTCGTGTGTGTATTGGTTGTTGGTGAGGAGGTGTTTTGGCCTTTCTATTTCCTTTTTGGCTTTTTGATTGTCTCTTTTGAATGGTATGTTAATGTTGTTTACCCATATGTGTTGATGGTCGACTTGTCAGAGTGCTAGGCTTCCAGGAATTCTTTAGCATTTTTGGACTTGGCTTGATCTAAGATGTTGAGAGTTTCACAATTGAAACTATGGTTAAGTCTATCCATGTGTTGTGAAGTTAAGGAGTTTTCATCATGTCTCCTGACTGCTAGTTGGTGTTCATGAATGTGCTCTGCTGGTCTACATAATGGCTGTTATAGTACTTACACTATGTTGTGGATGACTCGTTTTTCTTTTTCTTTTGGGGCTGCTGGATCTTTTGGTTTGAACCTAGCTAGGTCTCCAAACTTTATCGCAAGTAGATATTCTGTTTTTTCCATGACATACTTAATCAACTTCAAACTCACTGAAAGGCCTTTATGCTGGCATGAAGCTGCCCATGAAGGCCCATAAGAGAAAATTTGTTACTCGGAAAAACAATGTCCATAACCTGGACGTACAGAAACAATACAAGTATGTGCTTCTCAAGTGCCTGTTTACAGAGATATTCATACTAGCCTCCTCTCACCATTACTATATAAATATTCAGGGAACACACGACACTTGTATACCTCCCTGCTGTTTGAAGAAACTAATTCTGTTGTAACATATAATGTTGCTAGGTTCTATGCAGCAGTGCTTAAAATCCATCAGAGGATGATGACCTGTGCCTCAAACCAGCCTTAATGAGCATTTAATTTGTTGGTCAGGTCTATTTTGTATTGTGATAAAGTTAGTCATATATTAACTTTTATGTTCCCTTTATTTATTTAATGTTTTAATTTTAGTAGATATTATTTTTGTTTTTCATGCATTTTAGCTTCTTAAAATGTATTTTGAATGCTTTTTAGTTTTGTGTAACTTTTGTTTTTATATTGTTTAGCTTTTTAAAAATTGTATCACATTCTCTTTATGCTGTTTTATGACCATAATAAAGATCTGATGGAATGTAATCACAATTTCAGTAAACAGAACATCGTGAATTCAATCCTAGCACTTCACACTAAAACAGAATCTATTACGGAGTGATGGAAACCTATCTGCCTAAGAGTTTGGAGAGCCACTATGTGATGAGAACAGAGGAGCTACTATAAGTATAATGGGTGGGTTCACCAGCTTTCTGTATTTCTTTCTCTGACAGGCAGAGACACAGTACAAGAAAATGTAAGTTTTCCTCTCTCCACCCCAGATCCTGCACTGTGCATCCTTCCCTAACTGTTGTTCTCTAGCTTTGTGGGTACAAGTCCCAGATTTTTCAGCCAAGGACCATGTGTTATGGGGGCCTTTTGAAAGGTATGCCATTGTAGCTGGACTTCCTCTCCTCCACCCATAGGAAAGGCTGGCTCCACCAGTGAATTCAGACAGGTAACAGGTGCAGCCCCGTGTTATTTCATGGAGGACAGAAAGACAGGAATTAGTCTGAAAAAAGTGACTTATGACCATTTTTAACGACCCGCTGCAGCAACCCCATGGTCACGTGATCAAATTCAGATGCTTGCCAACTGAGTCATATTTATGATGGTTGCAGAGTTTCAGGGATCTCCTTTGATGACCTTCTGACAAGCAGTCATTGGGGAAGCTGGATTTACTTATCAACCACACTACAAATTTAACTGCAATGACTCACTTAACACAAGAGGTCGTAAATATGGGGAAATGCTCTTAACAAATGTCTCACTTAGCAACAGAAATGTTGGGCTCAATTGTGATCCTAAGGCGAAGATTACCTGCATCTTTAATTTCAACAACCCAGGTTCTCTTGGGATTTCCTGCAGCAAGGCCACTGCCATAATTCTAGAGCTGGAAAGATAAATGCACTGAGTTCATTCACACAACATAACATGGTTAACATTTGCCCATTCCGTGGCTTTGCACAATGTACCGCTAATTGTCCAATAACCCTATCGCAACACTTCACACAACATACCCCATTCCAGCCAAGCTTAGCATATCAAGTGAGTACAGCCATCGCTGTGGTGCCGATGCACAGACACCCCCTTTGAGAAGGCGCTCTGTACATGCTCGGGACCTTCTTTTTGCTCTGGACACGGAAGAGCCTCCCGTCGAGTTTGGTCCCACCGACGTGTGGGGCAGAGCGGGGAGAGCCGCTGGATCTCTCTTCCGGCCCTCCGCCGGTGCTTTTCCACAGGGGCGTGACGGGGATGTGTATATGGGGTGGGTGGGTGCAGCTTCTCCAATTCAAATGTTTCTGCCTGGTTGCGCGGCGGCAAAACCTGCAGCCGCTGCAGCAGCCCTGCGCCACCGGGAGGGTGCTGTCAGTTTGGGGTCGGCAGCCCCTCCCCAGCCGCTTAAACAGACCTCTCCCCCTTTCCCCGCGAATTGGCTGTGGTGCCTTTAAATGAAGGGGGCCGGCGGTGCGAGCAGCAGCAGCAGCTCCTCCAGGGCTTGAGCGGGAGCTTCTGTCAGACCGGGGGATCGAGACGCAGCTTCTCCGCTGGAGACGGCGCGCAAGCGGCAAAGGAGAAGCCAACGGGGAGGCGCTGCGCCCGACGGCATTAAGAGGCGATGGCGACCGGCCCGCCGCCGCCGCGCCCAGGTAAGCGAGCTTCTGCGGCGCGGCTTCTGGCTTCCCTCGGCACGTGCCCCGTCTTCCGCCTCGCCGAGCCGCAGCTCGGTAGCCGAGGCATGGCCGAAAGGGCGGGCGGCGGCGACGAAGGAGGGCGAGAGGCTTCCCGAGCACATGCAGAGCGCTCTGGATCAGGAGCGGTGGGCGGGAAGGGAGCCTTTCCCCCCGCGAGAGTTACTCGGCCTTGGGGAGTCTTCACCCGCCGCGCCAAAGCTGGGGCAGGGCGCCTTGTCTGTGAAGGTGGCGCGCCCTACTTTGAGTAGTTGCAGCCTTGCGGTCGTGTTCCGTCTCCTTCGGATCCCACGGGATCCCATTGCGGCTCTTGTTCTCGGCCTCTGAACATGTGTGGAGTGCTGTGGCAGGACGGCGCTGTTGCTTACTTCTGTATACTGTCTGTCGGTCTGTTCAGCAGACTGCGCCACCCGCTTCCAATAACAAAGTGAAAGCCCTTTTAAATTTCTTGGGAGTCTCGGTAAAGCCCGCTGCTTTCCTAGGCATTGTCCTGCCCCTTCATCCTGTTGGGTCAAGGAAATTCATGATGGTAACCTGGATCCGGGTGCAATTCTTGCTCAGGTTGGGCTTCCTTTGGAGGGAAAGTGAGGAAGGTCGATAGCCTTTTCTGACGCTCGAATTTATTAAGATAGATAGGTTAAGCAGGACAGAATGCATATTTTAACTTTGCCGAGGGAATTGGCAACTCCCCTGCTGTCCCTTTATCACAGCTTTCCAGAGAGAAAATAGCACCGTTGTGAATTCATAGTGCTGTCAAATCTCAAGGATGAGACCTGTGTTTTTAGCTGGGACGGAAAGATTCTCCATTGCAGGCAGTTTTATGGCAGTTGAGAGAAGAATTGTGAGCAATCTGACAATTAACGGGAAAGAAAGAAAATAAACAATTTTTGCCAGAACTATTAGGACAATATTTAATAATGTTGATTCTTCTATGGCCAAGTTTCCAGTTTTGTAACACTTGTATGACATGTGTCTCTATTAACATCCATCTGCTTTTGCTGGTGTTTGGCTTCGAGTTTAAATGGCAAAGTAAGCACTTTGTTCTCCAGGGTGTATGTGTGTTCAGTTTCAGATTACCAGGAAAGCAAAGCAAAAGGAAGCTGCATCCCCACCCCTCCATATAAACATGGGTTGCAAAAGAGAGTGTGTGGTTTCCTCCCCACCCCAGAAATTTGTTGAACCCCCCCACACACACACACTTGCTCAGGCATCTTATGAATGTATATGCTGGTGTTTCCCAGGCACTTCAGCATAATTATTTCATGTAGAAATGCAAATGTAGCGAGGCCAGTTGCCCTTTTGGGAAGAATATACTGTTTGCTGTTTACCAGAAGGTGTGTTTAGGATTGACAGAGATGTACAGAGAACCAGATCTTTCTGCCTTGCCAACTGGGGTTTCATTGCATGATGCCCAGCTTTGCCATGACAACTCTGATTCTGTAACATGCTCATTTCTCTCCAGGTATCTTTGACAACAATCCATCTATTTTGTGGCTCTGCTTTGGTTCCTTTTGAACTTTGGAAATGTTCAGACTGACTGGCTTCTAAGGGTCTTCATTGCCTGATACAAAAGTGAATGGGGTTGTCTTTATAAGTAATGTTTCATTATTTCCCCCATTACCTCAGCATCAGAATTTTCAAAAGTAGTGCCATTTCTCAGTTTGCTATTCTTTAAATGCCACATGAGAAATTAAGGTACCTATGTGATATTTTACAAGCTAAAAACAGTGTACCAGAATATAGGTGTTTCCGAAACGGGGATCCACAATAGCTGAAAGCTCTTTGGTTTTCTTTTCAGAAAGCACCAATTGACCCTTGGATGCTTTGGGCAAACCTTGGCAGGAGTTATCTCTTAAATTAACTAAGCTGACCTCCATCTGTTTCTCTGCCCTGTGACAGTCTGGGTTCACTTCCCTCTCCTCTGGTGGGCATTTCATTCTGAAGGCATGCAGATTTCTGATTACTAATTGATTGTCCACTTGTAGTAATTAAACTGAGCTGATCTGCGAGAAATATTTTTGCAAGCCAAAGCTCCAAACTACAGAAAGCCCTCACTTTATTACAGTTCATTTAATGGCCGATGTTGCAACAGGACTGGAAAAAGTGACTGATGATTGTTTTTCACCCTGATGACCAATGCAGCATCCCTATGTGATCAAAATTCAGGTGCTTGGCAACTGATTCATCATATGGTTGCAATGTCCCGGGGTGTGTGATCATCTTTTCTGGCCTGGGGAGATGACAGATTCACTTAACAAACCTGTTACTAACTTAATAATGGCCGTGATTGACTCAACGACTGTGGCAAGAAAGATCATAAAATGGGGCAGTACTCACTTAACAACTGTCTTGCTTAGTAACAGAAATGTTGGGCGCAATTGTGGTCATAAGCAGAGGACCACCTGTAATAGTTTGGATGTTTCAGTCTCTCTAGTTCAGAGATTTGAACGGTCTCTATAACCTTTGGAAGATTGCATCTCAGCTGTAGCCTCTACTACTTCTGTGAAACTGGAAAACCGTGTCAGCAAATAAATTACCCAAATATATAAAGAATTCTGTAGTGAAGAGCTGAATAGGAGCACTGGGCTTACATTTAAAGCAGGAGGCATGTGAGCATGAGAAAAGTGTTCGGATTTAGCATCAATGGTGTGGGGACATTATAAGAAAGCTGACTTTTCTTTCTCTTTTAATTAGTCTGTCTCCACCCCTGGTTATTGCTTTCCTTTTAGGACATTGCCAAAGGAGCTAAAACAGAAGACACTTCCATCCAAAAAGTGACAATGCTGTAGAAGGGGATGTGCATGTGTAACAGATCATTGAGGTGCTGGCAATAAGGGGCAATGAAACAACTCCCCCTTATGCCCTTTAGTGTTGTAGCAAAAATTCCTAATATGTGACTTGTTAGAGGCTAAAATTCTCATTGGCTCGAGGTTGACGTAGCCTTCCATCCTTCCAAAGTCGGTAAAATGAGGACCCAGATTGTTGGGGGCAATATGCTGGTTCTGTAAAACTGCTTAGATGTAAAGCACTGTGAAGTGGTATATAAGTCTAAGTGCTATTATCAAAGCTGGCTGTTTGATCTGTAAAACAACAAAGGGGAAAGAGAAAGATGTTAGCCAAGGTAACTTTTCTACTGCTATTTTATGAATCATTCCTTTAAAAAAATCTGCTGTAAAGATATTTATTCCCTTTTGTGGACGAAGTCATACAGCTGTCTTAACATCTGTTCCAAAGAGAAACAAGTGCATCTCCTGGTTTTGTTCAGAAAATGCTAAGGAGATGAACTCCAAAAGTTTGCAAAATTTCTGATGAATTATCTTGCTGAGGACTTCAGAAAAGTTTGTGAGAGTCTTTATATAATGGGGTGTTGTTGTTTTTGACCTCACAGAACAGGAAAAACAACTTGAGGTTTTAATTTTTCTCAGAGAAACAGGAAGGCAGAATCTGCCTGGTTTGAAGGATGTCTGGCATCTACTATTGGGATGGTTCCAATTGGAGGCAAGGGTTTGATTCTTTTTTTCACTTCGTATAGACAGAGGTGACCTCTTCCTTTTTCCATAACTGGCTGCCACTAATATTGATTGCTGAAGAGGTGCCAGGCATAGTGCTGGGTATATCATTTGGATCGGCAATGATTCGATTTTACAGTGCACCAGGAAATACACAGGCTAGAAAGTAAAAATTAAAACAGTGACAATGACTTCCATATGGTTGCCTTGAAAACTTATGAATATGTCCCTGAAGTTATCTGGGGTCAAATTCTAGTTAGAAGGACTCTTACTGTTTAATGTTTTATGCATGCATAGCTGCAGCTGAAAAAATGAATCACTATGGCTGGGAGTTTAGAATGCTGTGGTACTTTCCCCCCTCATGTTCATAATAGCATGTGGGAATCTGTTCCAGAATGTTTCAAGAGTCAGATGTCAGTGCTCTAAAGCAGTGATCCCCAACCTTTTTTACGCCGCGGCCCGGTACCGGCATCAGCTGGGCGCCGCGGCCCGGTACCGGCATCAGCTGGGCGCCGCCATCTTTTTTTGATGAAAAAGTGCTTCCAGTGACCTCACTGGAAGCACGTTTCATCAAAAGATAAGCGCGCGCTCGTGAGCTTTTCCGGTAGAAATGGCTTTCTCCGGAAAAGCTCACCGAAGCGCTGGCGCCGCCATCTTTTTGATGAAAACGTGCTTCCGGTGAGCTTTCTACCCGGAAAAGCTCACGGAGCGCTGGCGCCGCCATCTTTTTGATGAAACGTGCTTCCGGTGAGCTTTCTACCCGGAAAAGCTCACCGGAAGCACTTTTTCATCAAAAAGATGGCGGCGCCCAGCAAGCCAGCGGCCCGGTAGGAGTTGTTCCGCGGACCGGTACCGGTCCGCGGACCGGTGGTTGGGGACCCCTGCTCTAAAGTATAGTCTAAAATGTTCTGCACTTTCAGGAAACTGCAGCAGATTCCTGAGGCCTCTACTCCACTTAGAAACACATTCTGGGCTTAATTAGCAGGAGGTACTCATTTCCCCTCGTCAACTTGGAGGAAGATGGGTATTTGTTTTGTTTTGTTTTTTCTTCAAGCATGGGAGAATTCAGAGCTCAATATTGTACTTCTGCTAATCAAAGTACAGTACTTTAAGTTCAGTTCGTCACACTTTGCCTTAACATAAATCAGGGGTGTCAAACTCCTGGCCCGTGGGTCAGATGTGTCACCCGCTGGCCACTCCCACGCCCGGTTTACCGAAGGGAAAAAAAGTCGCAGTATATCGCGTGACACTGCCGTGATGACGCGAGTTTGACACCCATGACATAATCTGCTTATTGTTTTGCCTGATGTGTGTACCAGACCTTTCCAGTTTATAAACTTGGATCCATGGCACAACAGTTACGTTTCTATGAGCAGTAAAGTATGATTTAATGTTAGCTGTATTTTACGGCATCTAGCTATCTAGCTAGCACATATCCTCTGTGTCAGGTTTAGCAGTGTTCCTGATTGGTGAGATATATCTTATATCTGATAGTCTTTTTTAAAAAATTTGCTTTACTGGTATTTTTTTGTTTTGTTTTGTTTAATGATTTAGTATGCTGCCCAGACTCTCACTGTTTGAGTTGCGTGGCTATATAAATGTTCTAAATAAATAAACGTGACCAGTTTGGCTGGCTATGGTTTGTTCGTCTCCCTTCTTTTTTGTAGACGTCTCTACAATTTGGTGCATGTTGCTGCTGCTTCTTCTCTTGCATTCTTATATTTTTAAAGCTCACAGTTACCCAAGGTCTCAGAATCGCATGAAAGAGGTAGGAAAACATTAGTTTTTCCTAGACTGTTTTCAGAATAAAACTCTTGCTGCCCTTCAGTAGGAGTTAGAGCTGAAATAGAAGCATGAAAAACATAGATACCCTTGTAGGAACAACACTACAATCAATCAGTCCTGAACTCCATCTTATTTTCCTGGTAACATAGGCTGCTTAATTTGTTTAAAGTAAGCTAACCTACATTAAGCTATGGTTAGTTTGGCTGGGTATTTCTTAGTAAACAGATACAACTGGTCTATTCATATGTTATGCCCAGCAATCATATCATGGCTTAATGTGATGGCCTGGGTTATATGCTTAGACAATAACTTGAGTCCCATAACATGACAAACTATTTAAGCTTAGTATATTATGTGAACTTAGCCATTCTCTGGGCACGTACAACCGTATTAACTAGTTTGATCCAGGGATGGAGTTTAGACAGCTGAACAATATAAATTACCTTATTGGGCAAACCCAATCCAACATGTGAAATGCCAGCCTCTCTGGTTAACACCATCATAGTTAAAGCCCCATCACATGTCATTGTGTTAGTCTAATCTGTGAAGCGAGTTAATAATGGGAAAGCCCTTTGCTGCTGGAACTCCAGTGAGAATGAAACCCTTGTCTTTTGGAAAGGAATGACGTGAGGGCCGGGTTTGAGCAGAGTAGTGTTATTGATCCCGGCATGCTATCTCCAAGACTCTTATTAACAGCAAGCAACAAAATGGATTAAGCTAAGTAGCTTTTGTTGAACCAGGGAACTTAACCTGTGGTATGACAGCTATCTGGCTTAACTGTTGAAGACCAGGTGTGAACCTCTGAAAATATATACATTCTTAGTTAAAAGGGAGAACTACACTGCATAAAAACCCTTGAAGTAGAACAGCTGTTTGTGGGGAAATTGCGGGTTTCCTATGCAATGTCCTTTTTTGTAATCTCATCTTCAGGCTGTGGATGTGTGTTGACATCTGAGGGAGAGAACTGGAATATTAGCAATTTTGGGAAGCGGCATCTTTCCTAATAAAGGACCAGCATTGTGGTTATAGCACCGGAGAGGATAAAACATCCTATTTGTAAATTTCCCCTCATTCCCATTATTATTTGTTCTTGAAAAGGAAGTAAGTAAGAGAAGGAACAACTAGATACGAACTTGGGAGAACACCCTTGATCTTCTGAGGTATTTCTAAACATTTTGTTTTTCCTAAGCAAGGATGAAGATTGGCTTCTCCCAAGAGGTTCTACCTTCCATTTGACTGATTTGGAAGAAATTTCAAAGAAAAAGAAATGTCTCTTTGGACAAATATGTGGTTCTTTCATCTGCTTTTTCTTGTGGAGTAAAATTGTTCAGTAGAAAGACCCAGCTGATAGCATTGCTAATATGTGGATAGTGAGCGGCTTTGGCTTTTTGATATTTGTGGTGCAATAAAATATAGCCAAAACTATTTTGATATAGAGAGAGTTTGTGGAAAAACAACACTGTTTCTCTACAGACAGGATCAGACTTCTGGGCTGGATCAACACAAATATTGGTTTATCTTAATTAAGCTAAATTGTTGCCTTTGTATATTAGTTTTTACAGAGCTTGCTTGGCCCAAACCAAGCAAGCTACATGTCTTTAATATAATCTATAAAAACTAATGAAGATTTGGGATCATACTAGATTAAGTTAAAATATGCTGGATCGTTGGTAATCTAATTTATAATGAGAAATCAATTATTTACTATGCTATGTGAACTAGGTATAATTTGGTTTTGGTTCTTCATGTTATGGGAACTTAATACAACACTGTTTTGTTGACAGGGACTTATGAATGATATCTGAGGAAGAAAACAAGCAGTGCTAGAGGTTTCAAAGCATTTTCTCGCCTCCTCTCCTCTCACCCCCCCCCAAAGTATTAAAGGCTGGTTGGGTGACCTTTAATTTTGATTCTGCAGAGACTGACACCACTTGGACTTTTCATGGGGGATTGTAGTTGTGTTGGTAGATATGTGTACTTTTTATGCAGATGAATCATGCTTTCTTTCCTAGGTTTTGCTGTTGAATTATAATAATTACTTCTGGGACAGAAGTTATATGTACTACTGTCAAATACAGTTTGGGTTTGCTCATCTTGCTGAACTGTTATTTGTTTAATTATGACTAAATCACAATTGGCTGTAATCATACATTGTGTTAAACTATAACCTGTGATTCATAAATTACAATAGCAGATTTGCACAACATAGCCAAAATCCAAGAAGCCCTGTTGTGCTTTGGTGTGTGACATACAATATAACACAGGTGTGAGAATTAAGAAAATTATTTCTAACCAAGCTAAAGAAGCCAGTCTCTTGATAGGTTTGTTCTGCCCCAGGTGCCCTTTTATTTGATTTATTTGGCCTTCCAACTTGCCATAGCAATTCTGGGAAGTTTACATATGGTTAAAAACAAACACAAAGGAACCAAACACACCAACATCCAATACAGAAGATTGAGATCAACTACAGCATTCACATTCAACTCATTATCATTTCTAGACAGGATCATCCAGCACTTTGGAAAATGCCTGCAGAAAAGTTGGATTGTTCATTTAATCAGTCAAACTTTAATATGGTCATATCAAGTTTTCAGGACCTTGTTGGGAGGCCATCCCACTCTCAGATAGGATGCTGTTCCACAGGGTAGGCTCTGTGATAGAAAGGGCATCCTACTTAGGTTCCATAGATCAGTGGTCTCCAACCTTGGTCTTTAAGACTTGTGTACTTCAACTACCAGAATTCCAGCTTGATGACTCATGTTTTGAATTACACCAGGTAGCCTATAGAAAGCCAGTGCATCTTATAATGCTGCACATAACTTGGTTATCTTCACCAAGCTATGGTTGACTCTTAACCATACAGATTTTCTCCATGATGATCTGTCCCTAACCAGATCTTTCAGACCTTCCAACATGCACTCATCATTCCTGTAACTGATGTCCATTCCTGTAACTAAATGGGGTTAAGTGTTGGAATCCTGACAACTGAATCTGTCTACCTTGCACCACAGTGCAATCATAACTATCTGCACAACTGCATTTTCAATCAATTGCAGCTTCCAAGTGGTCTTTAAGGCAGCCCTGCGTAGAGTGTATTGCACTAGTGCGAATGGGAGGTGACCAAGGCATAAGCAGCCATGAGTAGGGCCTCCTGATTCAGGAGTAGGCATAGTTGCATACAAGATGGATTTGTGTAGATGACCCGTTGGCCATGGCTGCTACCTGCAAGAGCCATGAAGGTCTGCTGGGGTGTGACCACATCTAGAACAAAGATGGAGTTTCCCTAGAACCAGTGAACCTCAAAACCCACAACCACTTGGTCTTGCTCAATTAAACTGAAGCTTGATCTTTCCCATCCAGTTCCTCACAGTGCTGGATTTTATCATGACTTCCCCTTTTCCTTTGTCAGTTACTGGTGAATTTGATTGTGCCACACTTGGCTTGAGTTCTTCGCTTTTTTTTTTTTGCATTTTTGATTGTTGTTAGATTTAGAGCAACATATCGATGAGCTGTAGTTATTGTGGTTCCTGTGAGTGATATGCAGTTGAAAATACATGCAAATGTCACGCAGATTTGCAAAGTAACGTGAACCTTGACAGCAGGCAGGAGCTGAAATGAGGCAATGCTGTATCTTTCAGAGGCAGGAGAGACTTCCCCATTCTCAGGCACCTTCTGTAAGACTCCTTGAGAACAGCATCTGGGTAAATTAACCTCAACCCTTTCAGACGAACCTTGTCCCTGGAATGAATGTGTTGAACAGAAGCTCATTCATAACAATCCTTCTTTGATAGATTGGATGGCTTAATAGGGAAATTGCACATATAGCCGAAGATATTAATCACGCAGCAAGGCATGTAACATCTACATTTTAAACAGTATCCCTGCAAGAGATGCAAAATTCGAGCTGAACAAACAAATGCAGAGGTTTCTATCCTAACCAGGGAGGCCAGAGATGCTTATCCATATTTTGTTCTCCATCAGCTCCTGTTGCTCACTTTTGTAAGTGTTACCTGTCACTTATTCAGCTGATGTTCTTATCAGGTTGTCTCTTCCAACACTGACCAAAATTCAGAATGAGTGTGCAGCATGGGTTCAAGAATAGAAAAACGGGCAATATCTTAGCCGCTATTGTCTGTAGAAAAAGCAGTGGAAAAATATGGCCAGGGATGTAGATGACTGTAAGCATAGATAATATTTCACAGCTTCCCACCACTAAAAGGGACTCCTGTGTTTAAATCTTTTCCAACTCCCTCTAACAAAAACAAAAAAGTCTTCCTTCTTTGCAACCTTTGCTCTGGATAAATGGCTCCAACACTGCTAGGAGAGTCACCCTGGCTCTATGGTTGGGCTTTGATTTTGGCCCCTGTGGCCTTTAAGGAGGGAGGGGTGGGACAAGAGTTGCACTGGCTGCTTCGTTGAGTTGTGAGTGAGCAGTTTCCATGACAACAAAGGCTACTCTGAGATCTTCACAAGCCAGCATTGCTTACTTTGAGTGTGTGTGTGTGTGTTTGTGTAGAGAGAAGAGAGTCAGCATTTTTCTCATATAGCAGTGATGGTGGCCAAATATCAGAGTTGGGCTTGTCCTCTGTGAGTCATAAAGAGAAGGATCTGACAAGTGGTTAAATGGAGGTAATGTGAAGGAATATGAACCTTTTTGTGTCTCCAGACAACTTTATTTGTGAAGGTAGGCAATCATGAACTCTTCAGCTGAGCTTACCTCAGAAAGTGTTATGAGAGTGAAAGGTAGAGGGAGGTGAACTCTGTCTATCATGATCTCTGAAGGAAACAAACCCCAAGGGAAAACCAAAACAGGGACTTTGATTTTGGTTCCCTCTTTTGCGCCAGGAACACTGAAGAAAAAGGGGGCTTAAAGCAGACCTATTTTTTTTTTAAACAAGTAGACAAACTGGAACAGTTCCAAAGAAAGTGAGACGAGGACTACAGAAGACCTATCCCATAAGGAAAAGTTGAAAGATCTGGGCTTCTGTCCCTGAGAAAGAGATGACCAAGAAGTGATATTGAAGAGTACCCCATGCACGTGACCGAAAGGCATGTTCTCTATTGTCCAGAATTGTCAACTTAGATCTAAAGAAGTTACGTGCAGGAAAATAACAGATGTGAAACTTTTCAACAGAAAGAGCAGGAATATAATCACATAGAGAAACAGAATGCCTGGGAACCATCCATTGGAGTCAGTGGTGGGATGCTACCAGTGTAACAACCGGTTCACTAATCGCATGCGTAGGTTTCAAAATTACTTACCTTCAATGTTACTTTGGGGAAGTAACACAGCTGAGGCGGGGCAATCTGCCGCACGAATCAGCTGAGCAGATATAAGTGAGGACAGCTCAGGGGCGGGCGGGCGGGATCACGTGATTGTAGGAGGGAACCGGTTTGGAGCCAGCTGATCATCTGAGCTAGGGGTTTGCTTGAACTAGTCCGAACCGGCAGAATCCCACCCCTGATTGGAGTGCTTTAGAACATAGAACATCATCAGAGTTGGAAGAGACCTTGGAGGTTTTTTGGTCCAACCCACTGCTCTAGCAGGAACCCTATACCCGTGCTGGCAAACCTATGGCACATGTGTTGGAAGTGGCATGCAGAGCCATTTCTGCCAGCATGTGAGCCGTCACCCGGAACTTATCCACTGTGCATGTGCGTGCACCCAGGGGTCGGATTCTACCAGTTCACACCTATTCGCTAGAACCGGTTGTTAACATTCTAAGCAGTTCGGAGAACCGGTTGTTAGAAGAAATTACTGGCCTAAACCTGTAAAGAAGGCAGGAAGGAAACATTCTGGAGTTGCTTACAGAAACTGCCTCTCCTTTGACTCTTATTACATTCTTGGCAGGACTAGACTTCCTGCCTCAGGAATGTCTCTGGAGTTTTTTTCCTCTCCTTTGCTGGTACTTTGCTTGTGTGGAGTGACCATTCAAAATTACAATTGCACTGGAAAAAAGTGACATAACCATTTTTCACGCTTACAACTGTTGCAGCATCCCCACAGTCATGAGAGGCCAGGCGAGGAGATACGTGAGTGATGTTGAGTTGGCCATGCCCAGCCAGTCACATGACCACCAAACCACGCCCACCACCTAAGCCACACCCACAGAACCAGTTGTTAAAACATTTGAATCCCACCCCTGCGCGCACCCCTGCCAGACAGCTGATTGTCGGGTATCTGCCGGCAAGCGCAGGGGAGATGTGTGTGCATGCGCAGAGACACGCAGTGCAGGGGAGGGTCACACGTGTATTGCATTATGGGTGAAGGCACGCGTGCGTGCACACTCATACTTTCGGCCATTTCAGACAAATGGCTGTCCAGGCTCGTCTTCAAAGCCTCCAATGACGGAGCACCTACAACTTCTGAAGGCAAGATGTTCCACTTGTTGATTGTTCTCACTGTTAGGAAAATCTTTATCTATGGATGTCCTGCATTATGTAGGGAGTTAGACTAAATGATCTGTAACTTCTCTCTCCTAAATGTTTTTGATTCTGTTAATTAGCAGTGTAGTCTTTTGAATTAAATGGGGAATAATGTTGAGAGGAAAGTGCTGAAATTAAAGTGGAGTTAATCAGGGAGCTGGAAGTGACTAAAAGATTGGGGATGCACATTCAGATGGCTGACATGTTTAATTCAGAGTTTTATTTTTCCAGGGAGTTGAAAGAGGCATAATTGCTTGTGATGCAACTTCTATCCTGTTGTCACCTCTAGCTAATCAGCATTCCAGAGGTTTTTTACATTTTTTTTTTTTTAAAATGACAAGTTCTGGTCAAAAATGACAGTGAGAAATGATGGTTTTTTTTTTAAATTGTTGCTTGCAGTGATTGGAGAATTTTCTTCATCCCTGTGTTTCATGTCAAATAAAGTTTACAAGTTTTTTAACCGTGCCAAAAAAGTATAAAATACAGATAATTAGATAACAAGGAAGAAGTAAACCAAGTTATACATTATTCCATTTAAACTTAAAGGGGAAAAATGTTGCCTATCTCTAATTTTGGCTGAGCTCTTGGCCAAATCATCTAGCAGCTTTCTCATTCTCTATGTGATGGATGGTTTACTGTATTAATAAGCCATTAAGATGGCTTTGTTTAGTTTCCTTCAATATATTGGTGAAACTGGATGTGGTATTAAGATGTGTTTTGTGATGGTAGTCCAAGCTGTAAGCTCATCTGGGGTGGCTGCTCTGAATTTTCAGAAAGGATAGAAAGACGATTGTCACTATGAATAGAACGCAAAATTTAATGGGAAAAGTAGAATCAATACTGTACAATTGAATGATCTGCAGCTTGATTGGCTTTGCTGATGAAGTATCTCTATTCTTTCTCTATCCAGATTATGTAAAAGCAGACTGTCCAAAAAGCAAAGGAGGAGAAAAAAGAGGTGGAGGAGGATAGTTGGGACTTTATAGGGAAGAAAAGAGGATGCCCTGGAAAAATTCAAGGAGAGGAATAATTTTGTTAGCTGAGGTTCTTTTGCCCTGACTGCCATATAAAATTGGATTTTGCCATTTAATATCTGTTAAATATCCAAATTGCTGTGCTTTCTGTTTTCTGCAGGGAGAAGTGTATCTTTCTGTGGTAGTTGCCCTCTCAGACCCAATATTGCACATAATCCTTTTTGTACCATGTTTCTTTTTGCTACCGTAGCATTCAGAGTTTGATAGGTGAAACCCTGCGGCTCCCCTTGTTTTCATCAACTATTGGCTTCTTGGCTTTGCCACAAGTTGTGATGTTTAAACAGCATATGCTATACATGAACTTGATTCTCAGGGAGGGAGGGAGGAAGGGGAGGTAAATAGGTAGGTTCTGGAAAAATAAACAGTATTTTTCAAGGTGTTAAAGTTTTGTTGTCATGGCTTAATGCCAGTTGAATGTAGCTTCTGCCAGGGTTACTTGCAGTCCTTATTGGCACAAGTGCTTAATGAGACTCTTGACTGCAAATAGGCTTTTCAGAGTCTGGGCATTGACCTTTTTTTCTAATACAGACTAATTTATCTCTTATGAAAGCAGTCTGTGCTCTTGAGTTTCAAAGGAGCTCATGAAAGAAAGATGTTATGGTACCTTCTATAAAGGGAAGGTGGGCTTACCCAATCTTGTTTGTCATTCGAGAGAAACTTCAACTGAGAATTCCAAAACTTATCCTCAGAAGGATCGCTTCCTGTCTACCTCTTGCTTTGCAACAGTGCAAATGTTCCCCTTAGTTATGGGCAACAGAGTTTCTGTTTTCTTTGGTTTATGGCTGAGGCTACCTTATAGCAGAGTACCAATTATAGCATTTTTAAAAAACTGCTGCCTCAGGTTTCTGATCTTCATTAAGCTTTTCTAATTCTTTGGCCAGAGGTAAAGTATTCTACTTCAGATAAGTCAAGACAAGTTGTATAGCATACTAAGAAAACTCTTAAGCTGAGAAAACCACTGTGAGGCAAGTGAGAGTCTGCAAATGACTTCTGAAACTTTTGCTAATGGAGATTCCATTCCATATTATATTTGAGAACCATATGAGTGGAAAGGTCTGTAGATGACCTGAGTGATTGCCAATTTCTTTCCACAGACGTGTTTGGACTCTCCAGGAAATAGTATTTTCTCACTGCAAATTGGAACTATCCTTGCAATTAAATCCTGTTGATTCCCTTCCACACATTATTGATTGCTCTTTTGAACCTGTATTTCTGCAGTTCCCACCCAAAATTATTCTTGGCTTATTTCCTGTAGGGCCTCTGCCTTCTGTTGCTTCTCGGCCCCAGCATTCTGTTTGCTAACGATCTGTTGAAACTCATATTTAGGACAATTATTGATGTTCCGTTTCATTTTCTAAATCTGCCAGTTCCTATTTCACTGACTTTGGGGTTTTCAGTGGTTGCAAATTCTAGTCTGTATTTAAATTTACTGAAGATGGCTGTTCCCTGTCTTTGCAGAATTGGGTATTGGCTTTATACTTTCTTCATTGTTTTGTCTTTATAGCTTTGTTTACTATTCTGTATATTTCTGATGTTCTTGTGTATGGATCAGGTATTGATTCAAAGTCACAAACTCAAAGCAACAGACAGGCTCAATTCATATAGTATCTTAGACTCAGATCAAATAAGATAGAGTGGTCCGAACCGTAATCATTTGGGAGAACTTAGGCCATTAAGATAAGCCATCATTGGGTTTATTAGTTTCTGAACAGATTGTTATATGAATTTAGCAATTGGGGGCGGAATTACATCCAGATTTAAGTATCAGTGAGTTCTGTGAATCTGGGAGCAGCTTCAAATATAACTCACGGTTATGTCAAGATCCATCTAATGTCCAATTCTTTGCATAGCTGACTTCATAGTGTAAAAGAATAGTGATCTTTCATCCCATAACGAAGGAACAAGGGGGTAAGGCACCAGCACGCTGCTGGGGTCCAGGCAAGAGGGAAGGAACCTCCCCCAACCCAACCAAGGATCAATTCAGTGACCAATCAGGATTACAGATGTGACCACATGACATGAACTACATTTCCCAGGATGCATTAACTACATTTACCATGAGACATTCCCTTAAGGGGACAGCTCCCAATTCTAACTTAAGTAACTCAATTCCCATTACCTATATACTGTCTGGACAGCACATATAGAATAAATATATACTGTAGCTACATATCTGAGAATTCAGCCTTTTTATTAGCCATTGCTTTATCTTGCTCTAGCCATGTTACTTATCCTTTTTCGTGCACATGGCACCTACTTCAGTGGTTTGCTTCACCCCTTACTCTGGACCATCCTTAGAGTTTGAGCTGAAAAATTTGTGTACTCAGTGATCTCCATAGAAAGACCAAGTCTGTGTGCAATTGATTGACAGTAAGCAGCCTTTGGATCAACCAGGCCAGAGGTCGCCAACCTTTTGGACCTCAGGGACCACCAAACTCATAATTTTAAATCGCGCAGACCAGAGATCCTAGGAAAATCCCCAAAAAAGTCTGCAGGAAAATTCCCCACCCCGTTTTCCTACCAATGGATCATTCTTTATTTGGGATCTCAGTATACTGTCTCCAGCTCTGTTCTTGGGGGGGTGGGGAGAGACTTTTGGCTTCATGCAAGGAAAGCAGCAGAAGCAGCAGAAGTCTTTCTTTCTCTCCCCCAAACTTTGTCAGAAATTAGTTTTTGTGAGACTTGTTGGGCCAGTGCAACCTCTTGGAGCAGGATGCCTTGCAGGGTCCCAAAGATTCATTTCTGGTGGAGTTTGGGGGAGAGAAAGAAAAACTTTTGCTGCTTTCCTTGCATGCAGCCAAAAGCAGAAGAAAGAAGCAGAAATAAGCAGCCTGGTGGCCAGGCCAGGGGTGAAGGGTGAGTGGGGCAAATTCCCCCCCTCCGCCCTTTCGCTCCCTCCCCTCACTACCTCATTCATTTTGTTTGCAATGTAAGCGCCGCAAGCCATGGGCCATGTGGGTGGTGCAGCCTTGTGTTCCTACGCAGCCTGGATTGTTTTGAGGGGTGCTTTGGGGGTGACATTTCCCTGCGGACCACCAGAATTTTCTCACGGACCACTAGTGGCCCCCGGCCCATTGGTTGGCAATCACTGAACCAGGCTACCTGGCCTTATAACCTTGTTACAGAACAGACTTTGTTTTCTTGTGATGACAGCATGTCAGACCATAGTACGTTCATTGTACTTCTGTGTGAATATATGATGTAGTCTTACCTTGAATTAGAGACTGTTCTATTTGCAGCAGACATTTTCTAGCTCCTGGCAAAAGAAATTTTTCTAGCTTTGCTACAAGGGCTTTGATTTTTGTCTCTCAAAAGGCAGGATACAGGTAGAATTCATTCCTCTCAACAAAGGCTATATTCCTGCATGCACCCGGCCACAACAACAAATGGCCTGGCAACGTTTTTCTGCCTAATCCCCGTGTTACTTTCATATGATCTTCAGCTCATGAGTGAGATACAAACAAGATAAAGTCCTTGTTTATTGTAAATCTTTACCTTTACTAATGTTAATTTTCTCCCCTTACTTCAATAATATAAGCAGCTTTGAGGTGTAGCCAATCAAATCACTTGATTTAGGATGAAACTCAGATGACTGGCAGTGATGAAACAGAATCTTAGAAGCAGGATAAGGATCAGCAAATTGGGATAGTAAATATCACCCTAATAATATAATAAATGAATAATAATAAATATTTCTGCCAACCAAAGTATGGGCAGATAGCACTACTTTTCTTTGGGGAATGGATTATCAATTTCCTATAGAATCAATGGGAGATGAAAGCAATAATAGATTTCACATAGCTGCAGCTTATTTGTTTATTCTAAAAAGGTGAAGTCTAGGGTGGTTGGTGCCCCCTTTGTTGGATGTTAGTTATAGGGTGGGGGGTTTGAGGTTTATCATCTTGCTCGTCTTTCTTTTTCAGTTTGATTTTGTTGTTTTTGTTAGCAGTATATTGTTCCATATTGTTTGGTGTATTCTGAGTTGCATAGCAGCATCAAATCAATCAACCAAATATTGTCTCTCACTGTAGGCCAGTTGAGCTTCTAGATTTATAGTAAATCTCTAATATGTGAATTGGTGCAGAAAAATGGCTGAAAATGTTGACTTTCTGGGTCTTGCAAGCTTGGACTGCCGTGACTGGGCAGAAACCCTCATAGGACTGTTGGTTGAGGATTTCTGATCTTTGGCTTAATTGTCAGGTGTTAAGGAAGCACAAATCAGTTCTCTTACCTCTTTTTTGTTTGCTGCCCCCTCTCCCTTTCCTCTCTGAAATTGTAGCAAGGTTGCATCCGCGATTCCCAAATTAGTGTCTGATATCACTCTGGAACTTGGCATGCTGTGGAACGCAGCTAGCTGGCTTGCGTCAGCAGAAGCTCATTGGCATTCTCTCTGGTGCTTTTTCCTTCTCATCAGCATGCGCAGCAAGTCTCTGCTTGGGTTATTTTTAACCTTCCAAGTTTTAGCCGAATTAAGAGTCTTCATTTTCTCCCAACTCTATGGTTGTGCTTACAAATCTCATACATGGAGATTATATGCTTGGTAATAAGGTCTGCGAAATGAACTTTAGTTAGGCTCACTGAGGCTGAAATCAACTTGGTTCTCTTCATAAATGTGGAATCTGATAGAAGAATAACTACTCCCTTTCTTTTTAGAAAGTATGCCCTGATCGAATGCCATTTTCTCATGCAAAAAAAAAGAAAAAAGGAAAAGGTTAGGATGCTAAATCACTGCATGAAAAAAAGAGATGCTTGTCTGAGAGATATAAACTGTAGCGTGGTGTGGCTTGTTCTTTTTATACTTTCTAACAAATGGAATGTTGGGCAGAAATTAAATAACGGGATTTGCGATTCTGTCGGTCCTTTTATCTGCCTGCCTGCTCATCTATCTGTCTGAGTATCAGCAGGATAATGCTCCAAAAACTGAACAAAAAAAGACCAAATTTGGTATGGTTAAAGAAACCAGCCAAAGAAAGATTTTAAAAAAATTAAAAAGGGCTGGGTCTAGTTACGGGCTGCACAAAAAAGAAATCATTTGAAGTGTTGTTGACAGCTCCATTCTAAGCCCCTGCTCCATCATCCACCATAAGAGAAAAAGCAGAAAGACCCATTTACAACACATTAATGTATTACTCAGAAGAAAGTACGGGTGACTCTTATGGTGACTTTGGGTAAAGGGAGTGGAAAGAATTCAAGAAGACATGCTCTGCATACTTTTCTTAACCTGTTTATTCTTGCCAATTCAATGGAATGCCTGAACCTAATGATTAAATAGGCTTAAGATTTTGTCTTTCTCTGTGCTTGCATAAATTTTTGAAATCTGATCAGGCAAGACAAAATTTGTTTTGGGGAGGGGAAGGAGAAGTTTGCAAAAGAAAGATCATGTTTGATAAGGAACAAGGTTAGGCCAGGGCCTCCAGAGGAAAATATCCCCCCTACCGCCCCCAAACCCTCCAGTGTTCCTATGGGAGAGGCCTTTTGGGGCAGTGGCTTGGAATGATGGTAATGAGAACATTTTAAGCCCCCTCCCTCCTCATTAGACCCAGAGTGGCACATATGCAGTCCCTCCTCATGATTTTCACCTACACAGAAAACTCATAGCTGCTGGTAGTAAGTTGGTTGGAAGAAATTTGAGAAACTAGACTCTGCATGGTTTGCTTAACTTGTTAATGTAATGAAACTTCGGTATTGTTTCAGGAAACAAACATAAAGCCCGCATCAAACTGCCCTTACTTTATTATCTGTGTTGTAAGTTCAGTCTACTTCAGCGTTGGTGACTACACGGCTCTTTTTTTTAGGGGGAGGAGGGTTAATTCCGTCTTTATTATTTTTATAGATAATTCAGGGGTGGCGAACATACCTAATACTCCTTCCTCCTCCTAGTTTCTCCACAACAACAACCCTTTGAAGTGAGTTGGGCTGAGAGAGTGTGACTGGCCCAAAGCCACCTATATAGCTTTCAAGCCTACATTTATGGAAATGGGATGGTATAGGATATATAGGAAAGTACGTGCTTGCTTCATACAAGTAGATCTTTACATTTCATTTGTACAGCTAGGACCCATAAGGCTCTTGAAATAAAATGCATGAGGCTTGACAACGGTGTTTCTTTCAGTTATTCATCCATTGCTTCCCATAAATGTGCCATTTTAATGCACATTTTAGGTCCAAGCAAAAGACACTGTCTCACTTACGATGTGCTGCTTCCCCCCCCCCCCCATGTTATTAAGAATCTTAGCAACACAATAGTAACCCATTCCCTGTTTTGATAACTTTTTCCATTGCCTTGAATTGTACTTGTTCCACATCACTAATCTGACTAATTTCCTCCCCAAGTATCAAATGCTTTGTACGCTGTCCAGAGGAAATAATGGAAGGATTACAGGAATAATATTTTTCAAAGGTTTTTGGATAGGCTTTTATTTCAGAGCCTTTTAACTCGCTGTCTGGTCAGAATGGCAGGGCTAGAAACAGGCAAATTTTGTGAGCCTCTTTTTGTCTCTAGAAATAATTCTGCGGGGGTTTCTGAGAGCGCAGCTGACGTGCATGATTCTTTCTTGTTCCTCTGTTTGGGTGTGAATAGGCTTCTTGTTTTGTAATTTGTTGGTTTTGTCTGATTGAGGCTCGACATTTAGCATCCTGCAGCATTTGGTAGAAGCACAGTGCACCCCATGTGGCAAACAGGAAGCATGAGAAGGCAGCAACTCCTTAAAACAACCCAACTGAGCTCCTGCAAGCATTCGAGTATGTGGAAAAGGAGGAGTAAGTGTGCCATTTTGCTTAGGCTAGGCCAAATTGGCAATCCCTACTCAAGAAATGATTTTGAATAGCATGCTACGCAAAGTTGCAATCAGACTATCATAGAATTTGTTGAAATAGATATATTTTAATCCAACATCCTGCCCATAGCGGTAATTCTCAAACCATCCCAGACAAAAGGCTGTTTGCTTAAAAATCACCAGTGATGAAGCACCCACAACTCCAGGAGGCAGATTATTCCACTGCTTAATAACTCTCATCAGAAAATACTTCCTTATTTTAAGATTAGGTCCCTTAGCCTCAAAATAAGTGAGAGTTTAGGCACTGGAGATAAATTCCGTGTGTGTCCAGTCACACTTAGCCAATAAAGCTATCCTATCCCATCCCATCCCATTCATCTCCACTCCACTGTTTTTAACATTTTTACCCACTGGTTCTTGTCTTCATTATGGCAAATTAATCTACATCCTCTTCCCTGTGATAGCCCTTCAATTATTAGAAAACTGCTATTGTGTCTTCTCTTGGCCGTCTACTATTTTGACTTGGCATCCAAGGCCACGATTATCTTTGTCGCTTTTCTCTGCATTCTTTCCAGTTGCTCAGTCAGCATCCTTCTTATATTGTGAGGACCAAAACTGGGCCCTGTGTTCCCGGTGCAGTCTGACCAATACGGTGTAGAGTAGAGCTGTCATTTTTTGTGATATCACCATTATACCTCGGTTGGTGTGGCCCAAAACTGCACTGGTTCTTTTAGCAGTTGTAGCTCACTATTGGCTCAGGCTTAAGCTGTGGTCTACCAAGCTACCCATATCCTTCTCAAAAGTATTGCCTACCTATCTTGTACCTGTGTATCTGGTTTTTCATACTGAAATGCAGAACCTTTCATTTTTCACTTTTTAATTGCATTTGGTTGGATAGGGGCTAATATAAAGATCCTTTGAACCTTGAGCTTCTCTTTTAGGATATTAATAATTCTCCCCACCAGGTATGTGACATTTGCGGATTTATTAAACACCCTTTCTATCTCTTTGTCTAAGTCATTTATAAAGAATTAAAGAGAAGAGGGCCCAGGACATTATCCAAAATTTCCAATTGCATTTCCTATTGCATTACCTCCTCCATGTAGAGATATATATCTATTAAGGATTGCTAGCTTGAGACAAAATTATACTTCTCGGCTGCTTGCAGTAATCTTCTTGCTTCCCAGAAGATTCTAGGAGTATGCAGTTTATACCAATAAGAGTTAAAATCCAGTGTGTTGTAGGATCCTAGCCACTTTCATATCATCTGTGGACCAGGTTATTATATAGTATATCTAGCAGTAATACTATGGGAGCATCTCAGTTGTGTTTTGTTAACTCTGTTTTAGATATAGCGTATTATGTGACAGAATCACAAAGATAGACACAGCCCAGTGAAGAGTCTGAAATGAACAGGAACTATATATAAGACGTGGTAATCTTGTACATATCTTGTTCATCTTGTTCAGGTCATACATTGAAAAACATCCTGGGAGATCATGTCCTATTAATCACTTTCAGCCTATGTTTGGAATTTCAAATTACTAACTTGTGGTTTTAAAAACATGTGTCAACTGGCAGCATTGTTGATTTTCAGTGGTTGAATTGAGGATTTAGGAGAATTAAGGAGCACAGCCTGGTGGATTAACAGGTGGAATTAACAGACAGGAGCAAAACTTTCCTCAAAGTAGCTGTTTTGTCTAAAAACTGATACTAAATTGAGGTTTTGAGGTAATGTTCTCATCTTACATAAGGTTCTTGTAGATGTTGTTATGTTTACTCCAAACAGAATATGTTGGCCATACACATTTATTCTTTTCTTCTATTTTCCAGGCTGTGGAATTCTAGGAGTTGAAGTCTACACATCTTAAAGTTGCTGAGGTTGCTGCTGTATTCTGTTTTATTCTGTTTTACAATGTTTTTATAAATAGAGGAAACTGTAGCTATAGGGATAGTTTTGTAGTTCTTATAAGTAGCGAGTGAAGGAGGAAGCCTGCCTTTGGACTCAGTCAATGAGTGAATGCTACCCTAGTTCTGCCATTCAAAAAGTTGAAGGGATTTGAAGCTTTTTTCCTCTCACACTCTAGTTTATTGAAGCCAATAAAACCTTTTGAATGGAGAGGCAAGGGACTTCTGGAAAGGAACAGAAAAATTGTTTCTTCCTATCCAAATGAGAAGAGGCGGGTGAATATTAAGGAATGATCCTTTCAATGGGGAGGTTATTCCAGATTGTGGAATAATCTTCCCAAGGAATCTCTTTTGGAGCCCCATTGCATTGCAGTGCTGAAGTGGCACTTATTCTAATCCCTGAGAAATCGTGGATATGAGCAAGGAATTAATAGTCTGGAGATGGGCAAGATTTATCCCTAGATAAAGTCAAAAAGAGTCAAAAAATGGAGGATTGTGGTTTGATCTGCAGAATGCAGCAATTCCTCTCATAGGTTAGTGTGTGAATCACCCTGGGAACATTTCTAGAATTGATTAGAGCCCTGGTAATGCAGTGGCTAGAATGAAGCATTGCAGACTGACTCTGCTCATTGCTGGGTGTTTGATCCTGACTGGCTCAAGGTTGACTCAATCTTCCATCCTTCCGGGTCAGTAAAATAAGGACCCAGATTGTTGTGGGCAATATGCTAACTCTGTAATCCACTTAGAAAGTGCTGTAAAGCATTGTAAAGCGGTATCTAAGTGCTATTACTATTATCAGGTGGTTTGTGAGTAGCTACCAAAGCGTACTTAGATGATTAGGGGCCAGCTTGAGTTTATCAAAAATAAATCATATCATCTTAACATGCTTTTAATAGCTAATGGCTTGTCCTATCATAAAAACATTCTGTTCTGTGTATCCCATTTTCAGCAACGCATGAAAAATATTTGAATGATACAGGTTGTACCTAAGCCATGTGTTATTCAGCAATTCTATAAATGACTTTATAAGGGAGATGCTTATGCTAATTACAGGGTGCATGCAAGGACAGGTAACCTGGTAGCATACTGAATTAATATTCAGAATGACCTTGACAGGTTACACACTGGGACATAACCAGGATTAGTTGAAGGTACTGTGTTTTCTAAATAAAAGAAATTGGTACTCTCTTATTTCAATTTCAGGAGTAATTGGATTGATTCTTCTGGTGTTATACACACACACACATACATGCATACACATACATACATACATACATACATACATACATACATATACATACATATATAACAGGAAACAAGTACAAAGACATTAATTTGTTATAAACAAACCAAGTTCATTATTCATGAATTTTGATATTATGCTGTATAATAAATGTTAAATTTTGTGAGTTCCTTTAACAATGAGAAAAATTGGAAATTAAGATGTTAGTATTTCCAGTTCAGATTGTTAAATACAATACTCCTTTCAGTTGATAAAGTGCTTGATCAAATATAGAAAGAGATAGACTCCTCAGCTCATTATATACCTGATGGAGCATAAGTATCCTTCCAATCTTGTACAATCAATATCTTTGTAACCATAAAATATGCAATTTCATTGTCCTGTTAGTTTCCAAACAATTGATTTCCAATTAAAAAAAAAGAATCTACAAGAAACCAACAAGTCTTTCAGTCCATTTGATTTGGTTATTGAATTCTAATTTCAACCCTAGTGATGAGCTAAAGGCAAAACTTGAGCTTGATTCCTAATTATTGTGATTTTCTTGCCAGTAGTTGCCAATAACTTTCCATTTTGGTCCCTCATCCCAGTATCAACCAAGGCTGAATGCATAGTTTCTGAAATGAGCCAAAGTCATCTAGCCTTGCCCAAACCAATTCTGGTGGATATAGAAAATACAAGGAGGAATTTGTTGAGCACGTGACAGAAAAAATCCTGGAATTTATTCTCAGTTGGAATCCAAACATGGAGCAGATCCATTGGAGATGCCCAGGGAGCAGACTGACCTAATTATCTGGGAGCAGTTTAACCCTGTTGGATCTGAGAAAGTGGACAGTGCAACTACTTGTTTATTAAATCTTTGTCCCTCCTCATTGGTAAAAGCTGCCAAGAGAATGACTTGCAAGTGGGTCCAAGCAGTAATTAATACATTCCCTGCAGGAGGGGGTATTCCTGGGATCTTAGGAAACCTTCACTGGATCCCATCTACCAGCACATTTTCTGTTTAATTTCCCACCTCCCCTTTTTAGGGAAGGCGGTGGAAGAAGTGGTTATGCTGCAACTTCAGAAGATCCTGATTAAATGGATTGTCTGGAGCTCTTTCAGATGGTTTTCAGGTTTAGTTATGGAAGGGAGACGACATTGCAGATGATCTCTTGGAGGAGCGGGATAGGGGTAGTGCTGTTGTGGTCCGCCGGTAGCCTGCAGAGATGGAAGCAGAATTGGACAGTGGGGAAGAACATGGGCCAGTCTGGGAGTCTGGGGAGGACTCAGACAATGGTCCTGCATCCGATACAGAGATGGGGCCAGGGCCATCTGGGAGTTATGTGCTGACTCCGGAGCCTCCAGACTGATGGCAACGGGGCAGAGGAACAAGGGGAGCCTGTTCCCAGTGTGCATGTGTACAGAGCTGCCAGAAGGCAAGAGCAGCTAAGACTAAAGGGGCGACTCGGGAGTAAGGCTTGGAGGTGATTGCCCCTCCTGTAATTTATAAAGGAAGTGCAAAGGACAGGAGCCTTTGCAGGAAGCAAAGTTGTTCACTCTGGTCAGTTTGGAACCTGAAAGCTCCGTGGTGAATTTGTGCTCCGTTTGGTTTTGAAAGACTAATTGGTACTTTAGTCATTGGCAGCACTTCAAGAAAGATACAGGTGTGTTCTTATCAGACTTCTTCCGAAGGACTTTGGCAGACTTCCATGGGATTATTTATAGCTGGTTGAGACTCATTATGGGCTGTGAATGACGATAATTCACAGCCATTGAACTAAAATAAAGGGCTTTTGGATTTAATGTGTGTTTGTTGGTGTCTCAGGAAGCCTTGGTCAGAACAAGTGCATCCATCTTTGCTCTTGTTGATCTCTTGGTCGTTTTTGATACCATTGATTATAGTATCCATTTGGGCCAACTGCAGGAGCTGGGACTGGACGGCGCTATCTTAGGCTGGTTCAGCTCTTTTCTTCAAGGCAAGTCTCGATCAGTGTTTATAGGGAGTGAGAGGTCCAGTCCATGGCCTCTCCTTTATGGTATGCTGCAGGGCTTGGTGCTGCCTTCACCCTTTTTAAATATCTACATGAAATTGTTGGGTGGGATCATCCAACATCATGGGATGAGGTATCATTCATATGCAAATGATAACAACTTTATATCTCCTTCCCTGATGAGTCAGGGAATGCTGAAGCTACCCTCTTGTGGTGCTTGGACCCCTGATAAGATGGATTGGCTGTGGGTTCAAGAGGCTTTGGGATCTGGAAGTTTATCATCCTTAGTTTTGAAGGGGCTTGCATGACCCCAGACAGACCTGGTGTGCAGTCTGGGTGTTCTAGACTCATGACTCCTGCTAAAAGAGCAGGCGGCAGTCATGGTGAGAAGAGCCCTTGTGCCCTTCATGTGTGTGTCAAATGTGCCCTTTCCTGGATCATGAACCCTACACCCAGTCAGCCATGCTATCTCCCAGGTGGATTCCTGCAATATGCTCTACATGGAACTACGCTTGAAGAGCATTTGGAAGCTACAACTGGTACAGAGCACAGCAGTGCAGACAGTTCTGGAGGCCCCTTGAGTGGCACATAATTTAGGGATATACTCTAGAGACAAGCAAGATGGTTTTTGAGTATTATACTGCTATAATGCAGTTATGTGAGCTCTAATGCTTCCAGGTCCAATTCAAGATGTTGGTTTAAAGCCCCTTGTGGCCTGGATCTAGGGTATCTGGGGAACCATTTCATCCTGATGGAATTATCCTGCCCCTCTCCTTCCAACGGAAATGGCTTATTTTGGATCCCATTGGACAAAAGGTTTTGGCTGGCAGGGTCCAGGAGAAGAGTCTTTCCTGTTGTCGCCACCATTGTCTGGAAAAGTCTTTTGATGGAAATGAGGTCCAGCTCCATATTGCTAGCCTTCCAGAAGAGTCTAAAAACTTTTCTCTGCACTTGGCCTAGGGCCCCAACATGGGCCTTCTATGTTGGAGTAGCTTACCAGGTAAATGTCTATGGAGATTCTCAGTCATCCAGGTCATGGTTGTCCAAAAGGTGCTTTTTCAAGAAGGCAACTGGACTTTTTGGTTTTTCTTTGAAGATGTTTTGCTTCTCATCCAGGAAGCTTCTTCAAGTAGTTAAATGGTGGGGAATGGAAAGGAGTATAAATCCTTCAATTTCCCCATCATCCAGTCAGAGCTGAAGAAGTTTCTTGGATGTGGAGCGAAATGTCTTCAAAGGAAAACCAGAAAGACCAGTTTGCCTCTTGGAAAAGCACCTTTGGGACTTACCAGGTAGAGAAAATCTCCACCTCCAGGCTGCCCATAATCTTGGTGTTTAGCTTTTCTATTCAATCTTTTCTATTTAATTTTATCAATTTTTAAAATATTTTGTTATATTCTGAGCCATCCACTATATCAGTGAGATGGGCAGCAGGGAAATTAAACAAACAAATAAATAAAATATTTGGTGGAAAATATAAGCAAGCAGGTTCTCTAAAATGGTATTGGAAACTCTGTAACAGTGTGAATTGTATGTGAATGGAACACATAAAGTAGTTTTTAAACTACTTTAAAAAGTTCTGGTGGGATATTATAACTGCATCCTGCACTGCAAAGTTTGCATTCTATGTGTGGCTAGATTAGATTACCCTTAATATATTTTTGACTATATTATTTATATAATTTAATTATACAGTCAAACTAACTGCTGCACACAGAAAATGGTTGCATTAGAAATGGTTCTACCCTGCCTTTTTCTTTTCTAATGTGTGGTAATACCTTTGAGTGGACAATTTCAATTTTGTGAGTCCCACAGCTGCTGCTGTAAGTGGTAATATGTAGATATGACCCAAGTTCCTAAAGGTTTATTGTTCCGAACTATAGCAGCATAATACTCAAAAAACCATCTTGCTTGTCTCTAGAGAGCATATCCCCAAATTATATTGGTGTTGGCAAAAGCTAAAATAGATTTACTGTGTTTGAAAATAACACCAAGATCAATAGAAGATTGATTGTGTTTAGTAAGAATTGAAAGAGAACAGACTTTAACCAAAGAATGCCATCAGAGATTGGCTTAAATCCGTGTAAACCTTTAGATTCATTTCCTGAGTATTTGGAGATGTAATCCTGTACCTTCTTCAGAATTCTTGAAGATGTATGTAATCCCTCACCTTTTGGATTCTATTTTTTTTTTCCTTCAGAAAGATTGTAGGCCTTGTTGTCTCACCTCCAGCCACCTTTCACCCTAGTAATTCTATGAATTGTACTGTGCTTTTGAATCTGGTTTTGTGATAAAAATAAAATTAGTCAGCCTAGGAGGGGAATTTAGAGGAATAGAAAAACGTTGGAATGGCTTTTAGTATGGCTGGTAATGGTATCTTTCTGGGTTGATTTTGGGACTTGGACTTTGATCCTTTCTCAAAGAAAGGATTCAGAAATTGATTATGCTGGAGTGGGGGAGAGAGGTTTGACCTGGGAAGGACTTCGGGATTGCCTCAAGATTCGTCGTTAGCCTTTCTTTCTTTATCCTTCCCTCACTGCAGTTGTTTTAAAACTATTAGGGCAAATAACCTAGTTAATTGATCTAAGTTCTCGTTAATATCATTGGCTAAGGTCAGGAGGAGGTTGTGTCCAGAGATGGGGTTGGGTTGGATGAAGACAAACATTACAAATTGAGGATTAATTTAGTTATTAGTTGCATGACATTTATTTATCAAATTTAGAAACTGCCCATTTCCCTCACAGAGGGACTCTGGGTGATGTACAAATAAAATGTTAAAAACACAAAAACAATATAAAAAATAAAATAGAGACAAGTCTAGTAAAACTCAACATTAAAAATTAATTAAAAGACGAGAGGAGGGCCTTCATGACCACACATGCTCTTCTATGAGCCCCAAGCAGATGGCAAGAGCCAGGCCTTCAGATATTTTTGAAAGACCAAGAGAGTCAGACCTGCCTCACCTCTGGAGGGAGAATGTTCCAAAGAACGGGGGCAGTGATAGAGAAGGCTCCCTTCCTGGACCACACCAGTCGAAATTCTTTAACTGACAAGGTCTGCAACATTTCGAGGCGAGATGGGTGGCAAACAAATCTAATACACACATACTGTATACACACACACACACACACACATATATGTTCTGTCTCGTCTTTCCTCTTTCCCAAAATATGAAAGAGTACAAACTCACACCAACACAGGCAGGCAAGCTGGCTCGGACTTCACAGAGTTAATTCTTTGGAACTGATAATATTCTTGGCATTCCCACATGTCCTGCCTGCCAAGTCCGAACTGATAAAGTTTTACTCACAGAAAATCACAAGGCAGTCCACAAAAATAGTCATTCACAAAGAAAATCTGAAGTAAGGTTAAACTTTGTCTCGTACAAAGTTTCAGGAGAAAACACACCCACTTTTATCCCCTGTGGGGTGTGGCTCAATGACTCAGCTCACTCTCTGACCCTCCCACGCCTCCTACGTTGCTGCTCACATTTCTCCCTACGATGCTGCTTAGGATCGAGCCAACACTCTTTCTCTTTACTCCCTGTCAGGGGCTGCTCCGATATGCCTTCCTCCTGATTAATCTCAGGCTGTTCCTCTCGGTTGTCTGATGGAACCTGAGGCATTATCAGGGAGGAAGGTCCTGGGGAGGAAGGCATTGCCAGAGAGGAAGGTCCTGGGGAGGAAGGCATTCCTAGTTCCTCCTCCTCATCTTCCAGGTCCTCTTCCTCTGACAGCATAGGCTCGGGAATCGGGGCCACAACACATATATATACATATATATCCCCTGCCTACTGGGTAGGTCACATTGATGTTGTGATGGGATAAAGATGGTTCCATAGGTAATCTGGGCCCATGCCATTTAGCACTTTAAAGAGATAATAACTAACACTTTGAATTTGACTCGGAAACAAACCAGCCTCTAATGCAGCTCACATAGCAACAGCACATATTTTGCTGTTCTTTGGTCACCCAAGATTGCTCAAGCAGCTGCATTTGTACCAGCTAAAGCTTTTGGATACTTTTCAATGTAGAACACATTGCAATAGTCCAAACTATGACCAGGGCACGAATGACCGAGCAGAGAGCCTCCCTGTCCAGAAAAGGGTGTAAATGGCACATAACCCATTAAAACAGTGATATTCATACTGTATTGTTTGCACCATCGATTATAATGTTATTCCTGTAATTATTCCTGTTGTAGTAATGAAATACCACAACAGTAAAAAACATAATTAAATTATGTTTAAATTATAGTGAGCTAGGAACTGGCCTTGGTATTGATTTGGGGCTGCAGGTACAGGTGAAACTCGAAAAATTAGAATATCGTGCAAAAGTTCATTTATTTTAGTAATGCAACTTAAAAGATGAACCTAATATATGAGATAGACTCATTACATGCAAAGCAAGATAGTTCAAGCCGTGATGTGTCATAATTGAGATGATTATGGCTTACAGCTCATGAAAACCCCAAATCCACAATCTCAGAAAATTAGAATATTACATGCAATCAATAAAACAAGGATTGTACATAGAACACTATCGGACCTCTGAAAAGTATAAGCATGCGTATGTATTCAGTACTTGGTTTGGGCCCCTTTTGCAGCAATTACTGCCTTAATGTGGCGTGGTATGGAAGCTATCAGCCTGTGGCACTGCTGAGGTGTTATGGAAGACCAGGATGCTTCAATAGCGGCCTTCAGCTCTTCTGCATTGTTCGGTCTCATGTCTCTCATCTTTCTCTTGGCAATGCCCCATAGGTTCTCTATAGGATTCATGTCAGACGAGTGCTGGCCAATCAAGCACAGTAATCCTACGGTCATTGAACCAGGTTTTGGTGCTTTTGGCAGTGTGGGCAGGTGCCAAGTCCTGCTGGAAAATGAAGTCAGCATCCCCATAAAGCTCGTCTGTGGAAGGAAGCATGAAGTGCTCCACAAGTCTCCTGGTAGACGGCTGTGTTGACCCTGGACTTAATGAAGCACATTGGACCAACACCAGCAGATGACATGGCTCCCCAAATCAACACAGACTGTGGAAACTTCACACTGGACTTCAAGCATCTTGTGCCTCTCCATTCTTCCTCCAGACTCTGGGTCCTTGGTTTCCAAATGAGATGCAAAAGTTGCTCTCACCAGAAAAGAGGACTGTGGACCACTGAGCAACAGACCAGTTGTGTTTTTCTTTAGCCCAGGTAAGATGCTTCTGACATTGTTTGTTGTTCAGGAGCGGCTTGACAAGAGGAATACGACATTTGAAGCCCATTTGAAGCCCAAGGATCTGTCTGTGTGTGGTGGCTCTTGATGCACTGACTCCAGCCTCAGTCCACTTCTTGTGAAAGTCCCCAACACTTTTGAATGGCCTTTTCCTGACAATCCTCTCCAGGCTGCGGTCATCCCTGCTGCTTATGCACCTTTTTCTTCCACACTTTTCCCTTCTACATAACTTTCTATTAATGTGCTTTGATACAGCACTTTGGGAACATCCAACTTCTTTTGCAATTATCTTTTGAGGCTTTCCCTCCTTATGGAGAGTGTCAAGGATGCTTTTCTGCACAACTGTCAGGTCAGCAGTCTTTCCCATGATTGGGATTCCTACTGAACCAGACTGAGAGACCATTTAAAGGCTCAGGAACTCTTTGCAGGTGTTATGGCTTAATTAGCTGATTAGAGTGGGACACTTTGAGCCTAGAATATTGAACCTTTTCACAATATTCTAATTTTCTGAGATTGTGGATTTGGGGTTTTCATGAACTGTAAGCCATAATCATCTCAATTATGACACATCACAGCTTGAATTATCTTGCTTTGCATGTAATGAGTCTATCTCATATATTAGGTTCACTTTTTAAGTTGCATTACTGAAATGAATGAACTTTTGCACGATATTCTAATTTTTTGAGTTTCCCCTGTATAACCTCAGGCATATGGTACTTATGATTGTTCTGTCTGGAGGTATTTGGTAGCTGGTTGATGTGACAGCTGCATTTCTGTTTGGAACAATTACACATGCCCTGGTACATCTATACTGTAGACTCTTGCAATGTGCTGACTGGCTGAATTTGCACAGCACAAAGTGGAGTTAGGTAGTTTGCAATTTAGCATGTTGCAGGAGCTCAGCTGTTGCCTTAACAGTTACAGTAAGTTAACTGAAGATATTACTTTATACCATAATATGTTTTTTTTTTGTTTAGAATGTTATATGAACATAACAATTGCTCTTGAGTTTATAGTTTAATATATTGTGTGACTCAGGACACTGCATGGGATAGAAGTTTTGAGAAGTAGGAACCTGGAGCTCCACCCAGAAGAAAATAGATTGTACACTTTTTTAATGGCTACTGAAGAGATATGTGGGGGTGTGTGTGTTAGGGATAACATTGTTTACCCTAACTGGTTTGGGTAAAAAATAATAAATAAGTTATCATGGTTTGTTGGTTAAAGTGTGTGTAACTTTAACTACAAGAATGTAATTAAGGGTGTGGTTGTAAAAGCACCATAAAAGAAACAAGTCAATTGCAGCTCTCTCTCTCTGGCTTAATGATCCCTAATTACTGGATGGATTGATGACTGCGTTTTTCCTTACTGGAACGGAGGAGAGAAAGGAGTGTTGATTTCTCAACCGGAGAGAAGAGATTTATTTATTTTTATTTTTTATTTATTTATTTGATTTGCCAATTGTTTACAAGATAATAAGTATAAATGTATACATAGTTGTGAATAATACGGACTGATTTATTGTAAGTGAACTGACATTGGCTATTCAACACTGACTTTGCAAATTGAGTATCCTCGACTGGACTGACTGAAATGATACATGACTAATGGACCGTTTATTTTGACTATGCTATAATTCCTAATGGAATAAACTATATTTTTGATAGCACAAGCGTATCTGTTTTTACTGCGTGTTAACTAAAATACAAACTTATCTCACACATTTACCTGTCTGCCTATCTGACTACGCTACACATTCTGTTTAGTTTGTTTTCCTTAACACTCGTTGGGGAATTCAGGCTTAACAGGGGGGAGGGGGAAAGGTAAGAAAAAAGAGTTCCGCAGATACAACCTTTCTCTGGTTGCTCACCTAGAAATTCTTTGGAGCAATTTTTTTTGTCCGGCTCTTTGAAAAAACTATATGCTGGTTCACATGGCTTTAGAATGAAGTGGAGAATAAAGTTGGGTTTTTGTGTCTAGATATTTTGCATAGGGTGTCTATTAGGATTCTAGGAAAATAACTGTTAAGGCATGTTTTCAAACCATCAGTCATGTGGTGATGACTTGCACTTTTCCTTGTGCAATGTATTTCCGTTCTGGGTAGAGCATCCCTCTTAGTCAATCCTCTCTTTTTAAGTTCACTAAAATTATCTGCATGTGGACTCTTGATGCAATTATATAGCAAAATATTCGAGAGTTGAAGAAGCTTCTTGGATGAGAAGAGAAATATCTTCAAAAAACCAAACCCAGAAAGTCCAGTTGCTTCTTGAAAAAGCACCTTTGGGACAACCATGACCAGGATGACTGAGAATCTCCATAGGCATTTAATTGAGCAAAACCCTTGGTTCAAGAGGCTGTTCTCCCATGCTAAGAATTCAGCAAATGTTCTTTGCCCATCCGACAGAAGAGTTTTCATTCTCACCTGTTGGTTATAATATTTTATATAATATTTTGCCATTTTCACTGTTAAAAGATTGAACACATCCCTGCACAAAGGACACACCACATCTGTTTGTTGGAAGGAAAAGAAACAGGCTTTTTTGTGCTTTCCTTCTATTCAGCATGGTCAGCCAACTTAATATTGTATTTTCTAACCTACTCTTACACCAGGGTGCTCTTAGCCTAAAGGTCACTAGATATCTCCAAGTTAATTGCTAATTTTACTGCACTGGCCATCAGTATCAGATATCCAGCTGTCAAACAGCTTTGGGAAATACAGTATCATTTTATTTGTCTACAGCTGTCAGTAATAAGTCTATAATACGTTTTATTGTTTTCCTATATTTTGCTTTGGTTTTTAATTGTAAAAATAAATTAATCAGTAATCAGTCAATGAGAGGTAAATTTCTTATGTCAAAGGAGGACATAAGGTATGGAGGAGTTGAAAGGTATGTAGTTCAACAAGGCACCTGTAGTTGCATTCCAGAAGAATGTACGATATCGTGTAATCATGCTCTTCTTAGTACCATCCTGTCTCATTGTGTTTATAGCCAAATAGTATAAAGTTATCTGTCATGATGATGCCATTTATGGTGTTCTTCTGTAATATTGTGGTAGAATTTTTGCAATATGCTGCATAGCCCTTCAAGGATAAGATTTGCTCAAGTGTCAGAACTCTGAAATGTGTTGGTAAAAAAACTAGGAGCCAACGCAATTGTTATAACAGCCGTTTAAAAAATCTTTTATTATTCAGGCAGGCAGCTGCTTCCTCTGAGTATCTGATAAAAGAGGTCATAATTTTGTGAAATCTCATTCTGAGATGTTTTCAAAGCCCATTGCCTCTTCATGGCGGTTATGGTTGCGTGCCACAAAAGTAGTTGGAAGAAGGTATTTGGGAAGGTTATTAACAATTTTTCCATAGATTATTTTCAGTTGTTCTAGGCAATTTTAAATGGAGCTTGACCTCTTCAATATCAATGCAAATGTCATGTTTTCTTGAAGTTCTCAAAAGTGGATGGTGCTATAGTCATATTGGTTGTCTGAATCTTTTTAAAATTTGGTCTTATTAAGAGGCAGAGGACAGGCTAGAATGAAAGTTAAGTTCTCTTCTCCATTTTGTTGCTAGGTTGGTATGCTAGCATAGGAAGTTTAGTACCTGAACTTTTAAACAAAGCTTGTCAGTAAAATTAATCCTTCTGACTTTTGTTGAATGTTCTGTACTGGAAGAAAAAGCATTTGGCCTGTACCACTCCTTCACCATGATTCCAAAGTTATTGTTGGGTCATTGAAAGGAATTTCTGCATCTGGATGTTGACTTGTGTTTGCGTGCAGTTGGTTATTTGTGGAGCAGATCCAATTGAGATGATAGAGACATCATTATGCTTAGTTACCTGTGATTGTTTTGAGCAATGAGTCCTGAGGAAGCACACAGGCTTCTCTATACCTTAAGTCCAGCATGGTGTTGACTGGATCTCTGTCCCTTCTGGTTAATAAAAGCATCCAAGAAGGTAATAGGGGCTGGGTATTTGAAGTGGTAATACATCCTTGGTGGAGAAGCATTTCTTGATAGCTTTGAAAGAGGCACTGATGTGTTCCTTTCTCAAGAGGCCAACTCTTGGTCCAGCAATTGCAGATGACTACCCTGTGCTTAATCTTCTCTTTTAAAAAAAGCTGGTAGCTACAGAGACTTCTGGAAGAAATTGATTATTTGATCCTTGTCAGTAAGGATTCAGGTCTGAGTAGAGTACCAAAACCACATTGATCTTCTGGCTTGATGGCCTCTAGCAAGACTGGAATAGGAAGAGTCTAAATGTCTAGCTCTTGCTTGATTTGTTAGCAGTCTTGGGTACCATCCACTATGGTATCCTTTTAGAGCAGCTGCAAATTTTAGGAGAGAAGCCATAATGCTTTGGTGGCTTTCTTCCTTGAGTTGCCAGTTCTAGACAGTTGAAAGAGATGTTGAACTTATGACTACTGAACTGCATGGTTCAGTCCTTTCCCTCATCTCTTTAATAACTACATGAAGCCATTGGTTGAAGCGACAGGTCAGTATAGTTTGGGGTATTATCAATATACATACTGTATGTTATTCAGTTCTGCTTCTCCAGTTCTGGCAAGATAGGTAACATGGGGAAATTCTCAGCTGTAGAGGCTGTCAGGATCTGGAGGAGTGAAAATAGACAGACGTAAGCTGAGTTCAGCAAGCTGTGGATATATAAACCTTCTGACTCCAGTAAGGTAGTATATTTACTGCTAGATACATTCCTTCAGGTGGAACTTGCTCACAATTTAGGGATTCACTGGATTCACACCTTCAGCAGGTGAAACCATGGCCACTATAACCTTTGTAGAATTGTACTGTGTATCTTGTACACCAATTTTAACTTGGTAATATGTATTGTCATTGCTTTGATATTGCTGCTTGGAGCCATTTTGGATAACAACACTACAGAAATACTAATAACAAATATAAATAAATTCCAGTTCTCTGGGTAGAGTTTCCTTTTCTTCAACAATGGTACACAAGATTCTTCAGTAATTAACTTTTCCTGACCTGTGGTCTTAATAGGTTCTTGCTTGTATTATAATGGTGGAAAATATAATTTGCATCTTTGTGGCTCTGAGTGATACAGGTAATTTATCATAGTGGTGCTATTATTAAGTCAATTTAGTCATTGAATCTAAAAATTGGCATTTTTTTCTATGTGCAATGTCAAGTGCTCCTCCCTAGCATATAATGGTTTTGTTTTTTTTAAATTAGCAGGCCAATGTGATTTCCATTAGGCTATGGTATCTGTGACAATCCATGTATTGATGCTAGATGTAGAATATATATTGAGAAGTAGAGTTTCCCAAGGGAGAATGCTAGAAATGTAAAGAAACAACAGCCACCTGATTACATAGCACATGAGAAGCATAAAACAGTATTTCCATTAATATTTGGATAGAGTGGGAGGACCTATTGAGTTTAAACTCAAGAGGGTATAAGATGCAGACAACAGCTTTAACTGTCAAAAGTCAGTTTAAAGTGGCTTTAGTCCTAGTGTATAAGATCCTTTACTAGCCTTCCTTTGTTGAGTGTTTGTAAATCTTCAGCCTAATTCAAACCTGCCATTATGAACTTTGTTTGCTGTGTCCTTTTTCATCATTTTCAAGATGGAATTTTGGGAGGCACATGATATTGGGATCCATTCCGTAAAACATTTCATGTCCTGAGTGTTTTATCTTATAATGGTTTATCCAATAGCTGAAATTTGGAACTTACTGAATCATTCATTTCTTAGTAGACAGGGCTGTCAAAGCATTGATCCTCTGACATGTGTCACAGGAAATTGTTCTATTTGGGGCTAATAATATCTATTCTCCTTAAATCCTTATCATAGGAGAAATGATGAAGATCTTTAATGACTTCATGATCAATTCCAAATTTGTCAAGAAAATTGTCCTGAAAATATAGCTGTTAGATACTAATCTCTTGTGCACAATGGAAAACACCTCAGTTAATCTTTCCCTAGCATTGACTAGACCTGTATAGCCATTACATATTGGGAACAAAGTTCTTTTATCACTGTTGCACTAAGAAGGTGACTATATATGCTGTAATGACATCACAATGTTTGAGGGAATTTAACTCAAGGTTTTGTTCATTTTTCATTTGAGTAGCTGAAGTTTCTGAGGCAATGCAGAAAACAAGTTTCTTTGAAATTTCTGACCAAATTGTTGACATTACAATATACTGGTAAATGTTCACTTAAGTTGAAAATATTCATAAGTAGCATTTGTCTGTGGTGCCATGACAGCAAATACTACAACTTGGTGTTTGCAATGTGTGAAAAAAACCTTATTGGAATCACAGATTATATGTTACTAAACATCAACGCTCTGAAATTTAAATAATTTCTTTTCAACGTTAATTCACTAGTCATGTGTTAAAAGTTTCAGGATGTCTCAAGAGGCATCATTTCACAATCTCCTCAAGGAATATCTTACTTTTTCTGCTTCACACATAGAAAGCTGGAAATTAAAAAAGAAGAAAATTTTCCATTTACCTCTAACTCTGCTTGTTTCAATGGATGTTAATCAGGCTTGAATATAGTATATTCTGGGTTGATCCCGGATCCTCTTCTGTGTGTTGATGAGACACCAGGCTTCCTTGAATACAGCTCTGAGTTTCTGCTGTTAGTTTTATGGGGAAGAACTGGGCAGTTGAGTAAGGTCCTTGATTTCTGGTGACTTTATGAACATATCCATGTAGTTTTGTTGGCAGCAGTACAAAAATTGCTTTTATCTATTATTGAGACATGTTTTAAAATTCTCCAGTCTAGACTTACATCCCTACTATTCCTTGGAGGTCTCCCACTTGAGCATTAATCAATCCCGACTTTACATAACTTTCAAGTTCAAGCCAGTTAAATGCTGCCATCGTTTGTTGAGGACCTTTAGTGAAGCAAAATTATAGCACAGATTCCAGCTTGAGAATCTTTCCCTTGTGTGAATCCATAGAAATGTTTCAGTATAAGTTTTTTTCAGCCAGTGTAATGGAAGCTAGTACAGTTTAGCTGAGAGTTGAGACATTTGTAGAGCCTAACTTCAGTGGCAATGAAAAGGGTACTGTCCAACTGCTATTTATATTTTTATTCTGCTTTTCCTCCCAAAAGAGTCAAGAATGGTATGCAAAGAAAGCAAAACAAGACAATTTACAAACAATAAAATAGTTATTAAAGAAGAAAAGCAATTAAAACAAATTTTCCTCTTCTAACAATTGTTATCACAACCTATGACACTGAAAGTCAGATACAGATAATCAGAGTTGGAAGGGACCTTGTAGGTCATCTAGTCCAACCCCCCGCCCAAACGGGAGACCCTAGACCACTTCTGACAAATGGCAGTCCAATCTCTTCTTGAAAGTCTCAACTGATGGTGCTCCCACAACTTCCGAGGGCAAGTTATTCCATTGGCTGATTGTTCTCACTGTCAGAAAGTTTCTCCTTGTTTCCAGGTTAAATCTCTCCTTGTTCAGTTTCCATCCATTGTTCCTTGTCTGGCCTACAGGAGCTTTAGAAAATAGCTTGACCCCTTCCTCTCTGTGGCAGCCCCTCAAATATTGGAAGACCTATATCATGTCTCCCCTGGTCCTTCTCTTTACTAGACTAGCCATGCCCAGTTCCTGCAACCATTCGTTGTATGTTTTAGCCTCCAGTCCCCTGGTTGCTCTTCTCTGTACTTTTTCTAGAGTCTCAACATCTTTTTTATAATGTGGTGACCAAAACTGGATGCAGTACTCTAGGTGTGGTCTTACTAAGGTTTTATAGAGTGGTATTAGTACTTCCCTTGATCTTGACTGTATCCCTCTGTTAATACAACTTAGGATTGCATTAGCTTTTTTGGCGGCTGCTGCACACTGCTGGCTCATATTTAGCTGGTTGTCCACTAAGACTCCAAGATCCCTCTCACAGTTACTGCTATTGAGCCTGGTTTCACCCAGTCTATATGTGTACCTCTGGTTTTTCTTGCCTAAGTGTAGGACTTTACTTTTCTCTACATTGAATTTCATTTTATTAGATATGGCCCAGTGTTCTAGTCTATCAAGATCCCTCTGGATCTTGAGCTTATCTTCTTGGGTGTTAGCTATTCCTGCCAGCTTAGTATCACCTGCAAATTTGGTAAGTTCCCCTTCTATTCCCTCATCTAAGTCATTAATGAAGATATTGAAGAGTACTGGGCCTAAGACGGAACCTTGTGGCACCCACTGCTTACTTTCGTCCATGTAGACTTAGACCCATTAAGGACTACTCGTTGAGTACGGTTTGCCAGCCAGTTGTGAATCCATCTAGTGGTGGTGCTATCTATTCCACTTTTTTCTAGCTTACTAAGAAGTAGGTTGTGGTCTGCTTTATGGAATGCCTTGCTGGAATCTAAATATATTATGTCCACGGTATTTTGCTGGTCTACTAATTTAGTCACTGTGTTGAAGAATGAAATAAGATTGGTTCGGCATGATCTTTTTTTAACAAACCCGTGCTGACTGCTAGTTATTACTTTACTTGTTTCTAGATGTTGGCAGATCTGTTTTTTTATTATCTTTTCCAGTATCTTCCCGGGTATTGATGTTAGGCTGATTGGTCTATAGTTTCCCGGGTCTGTTTTTTTTCCTTTTTTGAAGATGGGAACCACATCAGCTCTTTTCCAATCCTCTTGTAGTTCCCCGGTGCTCCAGGATTTTTGAAAGATATGGTGCGTGGTTCTGAAATGACCTCTGCCAGCTCCTTTAAAACTCTGGGATGTAATCCATCAGGCCCCGGTGATTTGTTTTCATCAAGTTCAGACAGGTGTTCTCTTACTATTTTTTTTGCTTATTTTAACTTTTATTTCTGGTCTGTCTTTTACAGTTATGTTTTTGGTGGGTTGAGCTATAGTTTCTTTTTGCGTGAAGACAGAGGCAAAGAATGAGTTAAGCAGTTCTCCTCCATGCTGCATCGAAAGCCCAGGATGGGTTGACTCCTTCCTATGACATCATTTAGCTGAGTCTGTACTAAGATATAAAAGCCAGCCCCCGGAAGAGACCCCAGCTTTTGACTCAGCTCCTTTCAGTCAGTAGCTGTGTCTCTGAAAGCTTCTGTTAGATAACACTCGCCAGCGATCTTCAGTGCAGTTTTTCCTCGTTTCAAGCAAGGTTGGGAGCAGCGTTGCCAGAGCGCTGTTCAGGCAAGTTGGGCAGCGTCTGTAGACCTCCCCCACACCTGCGGTTTGAGTGGTCGTAAAAAGCGATCGGCAAACCAATAACAGCTTCAGCCAGCTGAGGTTCTGTAGATAGCACTCACCAGCGATCTTCAGTACCTTTTTTCCTTGCTTCATCAGCTCTCAGGATCTGGGCAGCTGCTCTTCCAGGAGAGCAGGGCTCGCTCTCTCCTGCAGCGTTGGGAGCAGCGTTGCCAGAGTGCTGTTCAGGCAAGTTGGGCAGCGTCTGTAGACCTCCTCCATGCCTGCGGTTTGAGCGGTCGTAAAAAGCGATCGGCAAACCGATACCAGCATCAGCCAGCTGATCGTGTGGCCAGAGGTTGCCCTTTCCTTTGCTGACTTCACTCGGGGCTCTTTATAGCCTAAGGAGAAATTCTTCGATCTCGGAGCCTCTTTCCCATAGTCAGCGGCCATCTTGGGTTGAAGCCTTCTACCACGAAGTGAGCGGCCATTTTGTAAGCCCGGGGGCCAATTTATACCCTAAGGGGCTTAATACAAAAAATTTACAAACAGTTTCTTTCCAGCGTAAGAGCCTTTATTCTTCAAATGGAGCAAGATAAGGGTCAGGCAGAGTCCCCCCCCCCAGTGGAACAGTCTCTTAAGCCAATAAGAGAAAAAGTTGTAGGCAACGCACCCAATCAGTCCAGAGGGAGGTGGCTGCTAAAATCAGAGCTAAGACTCTAGCCCCTAAGAAGGCAACTCAGGCTGAGTTGAGGGCAGAAAAGCGCAGACATGCAGCCCTAGAGAGGCAGTTCAGCAGAACTATTCAACAGAAGGGAGTGCAACTACAGCATCTTTCAGGTGATACCTGTGGGCCCCAGCCAAGCCCTCCCAGGGGAGGAGAAGTTATCTACGAGCCTGTCTCCTGAGGCTTTTGCAGTACAATGATCTTCAGGATCTAAGCAGATCTGGGCCTTATTTCCAACAGGCTTCTGGGCCCTATGCTCCTCCCCCTCCCTCCAGGCCTCGAACATCTTCTCAATCTAGGCCTGAAGCCACCTTCACTCCCTCAGCAGCGGGCCTTCGGCCTTCTGCCCCTATCTTTGAGCATAGACCAGGGGATATCCAAGATGTTGTCTCATTGGCCATTAGGCAGGGATTGGCTGAAGGCTTCAAGCAAATCTATAAGTTGCCTCATCACCCTGATTTACATAGGCCCCAGGACCTCAGGGTCCATTCTTCTCTACCAGAATGGGAGGAGGTTGATAAGGAGGGAAGGGCTTCACCATCTGAACACAGTTACTCCTCTCGTTCAGAACGTGAAGAGGGCGAGACCTTTGACCAAAATCTTTCAGAGGAAGAGGACTCTCACCCAGAGCAGACATCCTCTGCATTGGTCTTCAATCCTTCTCTCTTCAGGCCATTACTCAGCAAGGCCTTGGTCACTGCCAAGCTGTCGCCAGAGGAAGTGGCTCCCGAGCCACAAGGAATTCCCTCTAGCCAGGGAGACTCATTCTTCTCCAAGCCTGTAGTGCATGCAGGGGTTTTGCCTTCTCCCACTTTATTCTTGGACATGGTCAAGGAACAGTGCACTTCCCCTTCGGCAGGTCCTTGCCCATCTTCTCTGGATAAGCGTTTCTACAACGTCAGTGCAGCCCTGGACAATTCTTTGGCAGTGCCTTCTGTTGAAATTCCGGTTCTGGCCTCGTTCCCATTTTCTGGCACTCTCACGTGGGCATCCATATGGTGGCTGCACCAACTCCAGATTAGATTGCCTACATCTGACCTTCGGTCTCACCAAGGCCTTAATAAGATTATCGCAGCGGCGGAATTCACTGCAGATGCCACTCTCAATTCCGCCAAATTTGCATCTAGGGCCATGGCATCTTCAGTAGCAGCAAGAAGACTGTTATGGCTCAGAAATTGGCAGGCGGAGTCACGCTGTAAATGGAAGCTGGTTTCAGTTCCATTCGCGGGCGATAAGCTTTTTGGCGATGCTCTGGAACCTTATCTCATCGAAACCAGAGATAAACGTAAAATTCTCTCTTCCTCTGGGAAGAGAGCCGACTATCGCCCAGCTCCTTATACTGATAAACAGCCCTTTCGGGAGGGTGGGGGTCGTTCCTGCCATCGCTCTAAGTAATCCCTTGTTCTCCCCACCCATCGGAGGTCGCCTAGCCTTCTTTGCCTCCAAATGGGAGGAGTCAACGGCGGATGCCTGCATGGTCAGCACTATTAGGTCAGGATTACAATTGGACTTCCTAATGCACCCCCCTAAAAAAAAAAAAAATTGATCTGTCCTGTCTCTCGGGACATTTCAAGGCAAGACCTCATGAATCAGGCCATTCAACTCCTTCTTGAAATCCGAGATATTCAAACCTGTTCCTCCCTCTCAATGGGGACGTGGGCTTTATTCTTGCCTTTCATCGTTCCCAAAGCCTCGACGGGGGGGTAGCGAACCATCCTGGATCTAAAATTTCTCAACCAATTTGTAAAATACAGGCTATTTAAAATGCAGACTCTGCATTCTATTTTAGAGAGCGTTCGGGAGGGCGATCTCCTCTCTTCCACTAATCTCATGGAGGCTTACCTCCACATCCCAATTTGGCCTCATCATCTCCAGTTTTTCCATTTCTGTTATCAGAATACCCATTACCAGTATCGAGCACTTCCCTTCGGCCTCTCATCGGCTTCAAGGGTCTTCATGAAGGTTCTGGCAGCATTGATGGCATCTCTGCTTTCTGTTCCAGTGAGGATCCAAAGCTACTTGGACAACATTTTGATTCTGTCCTCCTTCATCCATGCAGCCCATCGGGATCTGCAAATTACCCTGTCATATCTCCAGAGCCACGGATTTTTCCACTCCTGTCCATTCTAATGGTTCCTGCTTCCCTACCAACGAGCAGGAACCAGCCATTCATCCATCAAGGTCCCGCTCCCGCCACAAATCCGGAGATCTCTCAATTGGTGGTGTTCCCTGTTAATCTGGAAGGGATTCCTTTTCAGGGTCCCAGACAGGCTAGTGATAACCACCGATGCCAGCCTCCTGGGTTGGGGTTCCCATATGCAGGGCCAGATAGCTCAGGACCTTGATCCAGGTCAGAGCAGGCCCTTCCCATAAATTGGCTAGAGCTCAGAGCCATTTTCTAGCTCTCAAGCATTTCAGGCACTCAGTGACCGGCTCTCATGTTCTTGTCCTTATGGACAACATGGCCGCCATGGCTCATGTCAACCGGCAGGGGGGGACGAGGTCCAGAGCCCTCATGGGAGAGGCTCTACGGTTGGGGTTATGGGCAGAGCAACACCTGTTGTTGATCTCAGCGGACCACTTCTCTGGGATCAACAACTCCCAGGCCGACTGGCTCAGCAGGAGCCTAGTCGACCAGGCAGATGGTCTATTCCTCCTTCTCTATTCAGGGACCTTTCCCTCAGATTCAGAACGCCGGAGGTGGATCTTCTCCACTCCTCAAATTGCCCAGGTCACCAGATTCTTCACCAGGTTTCCTTGCCAGGAAGTGGAGGGGACCAATGCCCTTCGGTGCAGATGGCCCAAAAGTCTCCTCTATGCCTTTCCCCTGCTCCCATCATTCCGGCAGTAATTCGGAAGATGTTGCAAGAACGAGCGGAGCCCCTCCTCCTGGCACCCTATTGGCCAAGGACGCCCTGGTTTGTGGACCTGGTCAACCTGTCGGTGGCTTCTCCTTGGAGGATCCCAGCCCATCTAATCTCCCTTCATCAGGGGATTCTGCTCCACCTGGAGCCCCAGTGGCTCAAGCTGACCATGTGGCACTTGAGCGGCAGCGGCTAGAGGTGGCTGATCTTCCTGAAAGGGTCATCATCACTATCCTGGCATCTCGCAAACCTCCCACAAGGCGCATCTATGATGCCACCTGGAAGGCCCTTCCCGATGGTGCCTTAGGGAGGGTCTCTCTCTCCCACTTTAGCCCAGTTGGCAGAGGTTCTTAGATTCCTTCAGCATGATCTGGAGAAAGGTTTGGCCCCCAACACCTTTACACAGGCAGGTTGAGGCCCTCTCCTCGGTTCTTTCATGGGGTTCGCTTCCTTCCTTATCCCATCACCCTTCAGTCAGGAGGTTTTCGAAAGGGGCTTCCAACCTGCGGTGGTTCACAGATATCCTTCCTGGGATCTTCATGTGGTCCTTTATGCCCTTACAAAGCCCCCTTTTGAACCCCTTAGAACATTGTCTCTCCGTTTCCTGACTCTGAGGGTAGTGTTCCCTGTTTCCATCACTTCAGCCAGGCGGGTATCCGAGCTCGCTGCTCTTTCCATCAGACAGGACCTTTGTTCCTTTCATGATGATAGGGTTGTCCTCAGTCTGGACCCCTCATTTATTCCAAGGGTTAACACCTGTTTCACAGGTCCTAGTACATTATGTTGCCTGACTTCTGCCCCCTCCCGCATCATGACTTAGAGCAGCAGTGGCACTCGCTAGACGTAGGTAGGGCTCTTACAATATACATTAAGCACACTTCCTCCTTCAGGAAGTCTGAAGCCATTTTGTTTCCTTTTCTCTTCTCACTTGGGGCACAAGGCCTCTTCTCCTACTATTAGCAGGTGGGTCAGATCTTGCATTGAGCAGGCCTACAAAGCTGCGGCCCTTCCGGTTCCTCGAGGTCTAATGGTGCACTCTACCAGAAACGCGGCCACTTCGGCTGCCTGGGCGACCCAAACACCCTTGGAGGAGATCTGTCATGCGGCCACGTGGACATCTCTGTCTCCTTTCATCAGATACTACCGTCTGGATGTCTTTGCCTCGGCAACTGCAGCCTTCAGCAGACGGGTGCTTCAACAGTCGGTGTGATGAGCCGGACGAGGACCCACCCGTGGACATGCAAGCTTTGGTATGTCCCATCCTGGGCTCTCGATGCAGCATGGAGGAGAATGGGCATTGGTAGAAGTTACCCTGAACACCCTTTCTATCTATGCTGCGAGAGAGCCCAGCCCCTCCCTTGATTCGTCCAGAGAGGGTAAGTCATATTTCTGTATTCATTTGTGCTTTCAGAGACACCTTTCAGTCTGTCAAGTATCTTCACCAAAGCTGGGGTCTCTTCCAGGGACTGGCTTTTATATCTTAGTACAGACTCAGCTATGACATCATAGGAAGGAGTCAACCCATCCTGGGCTCTCTCGCAGCATAGATAGAAAAGGCGTTCAGGGTAACTTCTACCAACGCCCATTCTGCTTTCTCTCTGTTGCCTGTTACTTCCTTGCCATCTTCTCTCTTTAATGGACCAACTGTTTCCTTGATTTTTTTCTTGTTATCTGTAGGTGAAATTTCATGAATGAGTTCATGGATGCTACAATTTATGAGAAACATATGATTCCAAGATGCTTCAAAGGTTTGTAATACATGCAAATACACACACACACACACACACACACACACACACACACACACATATATATATATTTATTTATTTATATTGCCAAACATCCAAAATTTGATCACATGACTAGGGCTACTGAAACTTGTGTGGCTACTGTATAAGGAAATGCATTGTTAGGCCTCAAAAACTGAGAAGAATACAGTAATTCTTCTAAGCAGATTTCTTTATTGTTCCTCAACTATAGACAGAATCTTGCCAAAGCAAACTACCCTCATAAAACATACAATCTGGGAACTTTTAAGGAGGTTCAGTCTTCACCCTCTTTCTCTCACATAAACTATTTAAACTGAATTGTCTCTTGGCCTTTTGGTATGCCCTCCCTCCCTCCCTCCTGGGAATCCAGACTACATTCCATCACAAGTCGTGAGTGTGTGTAACTTGTTATAATATCTTGGACAGTTGGAATCAAATTAAGTTGCAGTATACTCTAAGGCAGGGTTGACAAACTCGATTTCATTGAGGGCTGTATTGGGGTTGTGTTTGACCTCAGAGGGCCGGGGCAGGGGATGGACATGGTGGGCGTGACTGGGGTGGGTGTTTGACACAGGCTCAAGATGCATTTTCTTTCTTTCCATGGTTCTTTACTATAACTATTTTCCTATCTCTTCTACCAGATATTATGGGCAAACATTTATTACTTATTCTTCATACTCCACTAAACTTTTTATTTCAAAATTTATACCCCATTGTTTAATAGTAAATTGCTTTTCCAGGCAGGAAAGCTATTTATATTATTGTATTTTTATTATTCATCTAATAATAAAAATACAAAAGCATAAATAACATGATAATACAAGATCTAACAGCAGAGGTAAATTTCCAGGATAGTAAATAGAAATGGCTGTCAATGATAGATTGTTGATTAAATGGACCTACAGTATGTAAAATCTGGCATTAAACTGTAGTATTAACATAGGATACTGCTTATTTTCTATCCAGATCAGGCACTTACTTGAGACCACATAATTATAATCCAGTCCAATCCAGTCCTCCTGTAGCACTCTGCTGGCTGAAAATGTGCTGTGCAAAGTGCTTCTGGTGGCTAGAGAGGCCGAAAAGCACACGGGGGGGGCGTGGCCCATTTTGGCTGGCAGAGGCACTGCGGGCCGGTCCTTTGATATTTCCAGGCCGACCCTGTGGGCCAGATTTAAAAATCCCATGGGCCAGATCTGGCCTGTGGGCCTTGAGTTTGACACCCCTGCTCTAAGGAAATCTAGAGAAATCTAAGGCAATTTCACAAAACTGGGATCTATTCAGATATATAAATTTAAACTACTGTAATTCCTAACAGTACCAATACTAAGTTGAGAATTGAGAGTTTAAGTTTACATATCTGGAGTCACACCTGTATATTGGAGAATACACAGTTGGGGATATACGATTGGGGAAGGTTGGTTATAGGAATGAAATGGGGTGGAAGCTGGTTTGTCCTTGGAGGAAGAATTGACTCCACTCTCTTAAGCCTTGTTTGACCTAACAGTAGGGAACAGGGTCTTTCTTTTCCTGTATGTAACTATTTTTAACATTTTATTTTTATTTGTAAAAATGGTATTTTTATTTTTTTTATTTGTAAAAATGGTATTATTATATAAATGTTCTTATTTGAATCAAAGGTGTTTTTGAAAAGGCAACTGGCCTTTCTTAGTTTTTTCCTTGAAAACGTTTCACTTCTCATCCAAGAAGCTTCTTCAGATCTATTCAAAGAGTGTTTATCCCAAAGCACATAACTCAATGTCTATGGAGATTCTCAATCATCCAGGTCATGGTTGTCCCAAAAGTGCTCTTCATAAGGTAACTGGACTTCTTGGATGAAAACTGAAACCTTTTCAAGGAAAAAAACCAAGAAAGCCCAGTTGCCTTTTGAAAAACACTTTTGGGATAACCATGACCTGAATGATTGAAAATCTCCATAGACATTCTTATTTTGAAATTTCATGATAAAAATCAAGAAAGATTGTCCAATTTGTCCCACATTCTTCATGTTTTTTTCTACAATTATCCTAATGTATAATGTGTCACAATAACTTTGTCGTTTTATAACTTAGCCAAAGGATTTTTTTTAAAGAAAAAAGCAACTTCCTTTGCTTCAATAATTTACTCATTTAAGTATTTGGCCATTGTTTCAGTCAAATTACCTGTTTTGGGCAAATGTATTTTATTTTTCCTTTTTTTTTTTTTTTGCATAATTGAAAAAAAATGAGAGTTTTTCTGATAAAAGAAGACAGTTTGCGTTAACACAGACCTTCTTTCCTTTACAGCAATTTTATAGATTTGGATAAAAAATGAACAGTTATAGGATGCTGACTAATGAAACTGATTTTGTCAGCAATAGAGAGATCATTTTTGCTGTTGTAATAAGATGTAGTTTCAGTCCACTATGAAGTAAATGTGCCAGTATGCATTATCTCCTTTTCTGCATTCAGAGAATAAAACACTTCAGAAATTCAAATGACTTGGGGAAATTTACTCCAGTGTACATTTCCCTTTGCGGCCGAGGCTCTGCTCTGCTGGGTTGACAGGCTGCTATTTCCTTGAATACAAAGGGGTACATTATAAATAACTTCAAAGCACTTAAACCAAGAGTGGAGTGTCATGGTAAGTTCCTGGGGGAGCAATAGAGAAGAACCTGAGTCTTATCAGAAACTGAGTTGTGAATTAAAGTGCAACCAAGATATTTTAATTCTTAAACTATAAAGGCTATCCCAGAGGAAAACAAAAAACCAGCAGGCATAAGACTACATAGTGGACCAGTTTCTGCGATCAATACTACATATATTTCTATCTCCAAACCTGAGAATAAATGGGTGAAGAACTGATTTATGAAATGTTAAGTTGAGTCGCAGAAGTTTGGATGATTCTGAAATCTTAGGTGCATATCTTCTGCTCTTAGCAAGTCCAGAACAGGGTGTGGAATAGGACCAGTTGAACCATCATTTAACCTTAAAATGAAAACATGGCATGTGGACTTTGTGTCAGAAATCCACCTTTCTAGTACCAGGATTATATGGTGCTACCAATCTTTAAAATTCTGTTAAGATAGCTTTCTCAAGACAGACATAGTTGTAGCATATGCATGCCTTGGCAAGTATCCCAAAAATGACTTTTTGAATAGTTTGTGTGGAGGCAGCTACCGAATTAATTGGCAAAGCGATCTAATTAATTAGCTTAATATAGACAGTGGCATCCATTGCCAGTATGTAGGCAAATTCTGTAAAATGTATTTAAACTTTATTTCCATCAGAGTGGGGAACAGAGAAGCACTGAGCTGATGGATGCACAGAAAAGGTGTACACTTTTTTTGTTGTTTCTATTTTGGAATAGCTTAGTTTTTTTAAAAAAAAAAAGCTTTTGTCCTCTTTCTCCTCTCATCATACAGTTGCATCTGGTTATTAAGAAAGGAAATGTGGATGAAGTTGGTTGGACTGCTGCTTTTTTGTAATCACCACAGAGAGATTCATTAGATGATAAGATTTAAAACTTTTTAAAAAAGAAACCATTTTGCTCAATTTTGCCCTTTTCCCCATGTACTTTTTGTTGTTGTTTCTGGCGGAACAGAGAAAAGAGCTGGATCTGAACAAGGAGGTCAGAAGCAGAGCACATCCTGGGCTGGATTCCTAGATTGAAGCTGGCCTTGTAAAAAACAACGGGAAGGTGGACAGGAAGCAAGGGAGAAAGGGAGTGGGAAACAGGGCTAAAAACCAAGAATCATCCATCTTTAAAGTCATAAAGACATGGCAACAAATCAGTTAAACTGTGGGAAAACTGGATGAAAGAGGGTGCAATTATATGGATTATATATATCAATACTGTATTCTTTCATAATTATTCAAAAAAAATTTATTCAAGAAATAAAGCATCCCTTGCCACAGCTGAAATGGTCAGTCCTATATACTCTCTCTTGTGTAGCCTATCCAGCGCATCAGAAGGCAGCTCTTCAACAGGCATTCCTGCCAGGCTTCGTGTAGTTTTGTGTATTGTTTAGCTAGAAAAGAGCAGGCTATAGATATAATTTAATATGAAAACCTTTTTCTCTTCCACCTCTACCTCCCCCCACACACACTTGATCGCCATGGCTGCTATAAAAACCTTAGTATATAAAAACTGAACTTTGTTTTTGAGCAAAACCTAATAGGAACATGCTTTTTTTATGCTAAAAGGTGCAATATTAGAAAAATGCCCTCTTTATTCTTCTCTCGCTCTGGAAGGGAAAAAGCAAGTGCATCTAAGATTTCCATGAAACGAATGCTTGTTGAAGGAGAAAACAACTCTTGAGTGCCTGATAAAAGGTTTCATTTCACCAAGCAGTGAGGTGACCCTCAAGAAAGCTTCTAATGGGTTCTGTCTCTTCGTGCATGTGTGTGAATCAGTAAGGGATAGTGTGTGTGTGTGTGTATAGCTGGGCTCTCCAGCTGGAATATCTTACATGAGATGTTTTGTGTGGAGGGAGGGAGGGAGGGAGAGAGAGATAGGAATATGAATATGTTCTGGGTTTTTTTTTTTTTTTGCAGATACATTTTCCATCACATAGTTCAGGGTGCCAAAGCTTTGAGTGATGCTCTTGCAGACCAGTAATTGTCCTCAGTGTTCATTCTCTTAGTTCTGGCTTGTGGTTAGTTGCAGGCAAAGGAGAATGTTGTGGTAGCCTAGCAACTGGTAGGCTAGGAAACTATATTTCACTGGAACTAAAGTGGAGTCAAAAGGTGCTTATTAGAGTACCTTCTGTGGAGGGAAAACCTGGTGGTCTTGTTTGAAAGTCAGAAGTAGGCCCAGTTCTCTGGCCCTATTTGCTTACATTTTATAGTGCTTTTTGAAGAAATTTGTTGCTAATAGGCAACTGGCATCAATGCTGTAGATGTTTTGCAGAATAGTGCCCTCTGTTCTGTGATTCACTGACATGGTACCCATCTTTTCACCTTTGGCTAGGTTCTCAAAGTAAACCATGGTTAAACAAACCATGACTTAGCACAAGCTACCTCTAAATTTGGGGAAGACTTGCTGGAGGTCATTGGGACCATGGAACAACATTATTTAGTCTAGGATTTACCCTAGGATTCAGCTACAGAAACTTTTTCTGATCTTTAGTAAAATGTGGACAGGTGACCCATGGCTGTCCTATTCCAGACCAATAGTATCTTCAGAACTGAATGTGGGCAGATACCCTGAGCCAGTGGTGGGATTCAAATTTTTTTACTACCAGTTCTGTAGGCGTGGTGTGGCTTGGTGGGTGTGGCTTGGTGGGCGTGGCAGGGGAAGGATACTGTAAAATCTCTATTCCCTCCCCACTCCTGGGGGAAGGTAAAATCTCCCCATTCCCTCCCTACCCCACTAATCTGCTTTCCAGCTCCGTTCTCCTGTGCAGGGCAACAAAAGAAGACCCAGCCAATCAGCTGGGACTCAGGAGGCACAGAATAGATGGGTGCGGGGCCAGTCAAAGGTAGTATTTGCCAGTTCTCCGAACTACTCAAAATTTCTGCTACCGGTTCTCCAGAACTGGTCAGAACCTGCTGAATACCACCTCTGCTCTGAGCCTCTTAATTATCTGAATTATCCAAAAATGCAACAAGCTTATCTAATTTCATTGCAAGTGAAGCAAAACACAGTCCATCTACAGTTCTTGGATAATTTTTTGGTGGTTGATGGTGATTGATTAATTATGTGCTACTGAGTTGGTCTCAACTCCTAGTGACTACATAGATGGATTTGTTTCCAATTTGGTCCTTTTTCATTGATGTATCTGTCACCACTGTAATTGAACCCATTCAGCTTACAGTACTGCTGGTGTCTTTTTCTTCTTTTTCCTTCCATCTTTCCGAGCATTACAGATTTTCCTAGAGAGAGAAGTATGTCCAAATTATGATAATATGAGCGGATCATTTGTGCAAACTCTTGAGATCATTTGGGTGAGAGCTTTGGGTTGATTTGCTCGAGGACCATCTGTGATATTCTCGGGGTCTTCCCTAACATTAAAATTCAGAAGCATCACTACACTTGATATTCTGCTTCTTCAAAATCCCAAAAGTGTCAGATTGGTAGCTATAATTTGTTGTTTTTATTTCAGAGGATGTTAGCAGGGATGTGATGTCTGTGAGGGGAAGGATGAATATATCAGTCCTGAGAACAGTGGAGATAATTGGGGCTTTTTTCAGACAAGAAGATTGACTTTATTAAGCAGCTGAATATATTAAACATATCCATACATACTTGATTGCATTATTTATTTTCAAGTTAATAATATGTTGAAAATGGAATAATAGAAAAGGGACAAGTAATAAAAATATTAAGAAAAGAGAAAAGAAAATGTAACTTACCAAGTAGACCTGTAGATATGAGTGCCACAATCTACTATGTTTTTGATCAATCAAGACTTCTGGATAAGAAAAAGAATATATATGTATATTAGGAAACTAGTTTTAATTTTATCCCTGCAATATGCAGCATTCCTTGCTAATGATAAAGACAGCCCTATTTAGTTGGGGGAAGTACATTAAATTTATTCACACACATAAATACAAAAACGCCAAGCTCCTTTAATGTTAAATTTGATTATGTTTTTGTGTCATAGCATGTAATGCAAATTGAGCCCATTTAATTAAAATATATTTTAGTGCATTGTGCAACCCCCAAAGATGATTAATTAAGCATATCACATAAACACTGTCATTTAGTATCCTTAAAAGTGGGAACATGTGAAAATAGCATTGCTGAAAATAAGTGAGTTTGCCAGAGGTTCTTTAACAAACTGAAAGTTCACATAGAAGGCTACTTGCACCCATGGTTGAATTAGCTATTCCTGGTTAATAAATATAAATTATGTAAAATTACCCAGTCCAATGCCTACTGTTAAACCCAGGTATCTGAAAAAAGGTCCTTCCTCATTCTTTTCATATTTTTAAGAAGTGTTTTTCTGTCTGAATGGGATGAGAAGAAGCCTTTTGTTTTTACTTGGATCTATTGAGGCAGCATGATACTATAATGTGCCTGTGAAGTGAGAACTGTTTGACAGAATCTCCCTGTGGGATCTGAGGGCAATAATTGATTTTTAGTAATTGGGCTGAGTGGGATGACTATCGCTAAGGAGAAAGAGTGAGTGAATTAGTGAGAGAGAGAGGGAGGGAGGGAGGGGGAGGGAGAAAAAAAGAGAAAGAGAGAGAGAGATTCTGCTTGGCAGAGATGGAATGGGCATATTATTGAAGGAATATTTTACTCAGGCACCTTGATCAGAGCATGCTTGATGTTGCAGCTGCAATCTAGGAAACAGATACAGGTACTCCTCAACTTACAACAGTTCATTTAGTGACCATCCAAAGTTAAAACAGCATTGAAAAGTGTTCTGTCGCCAGGAATAAGCAGACTCAAAGACCGGAGTTGAATTCAGCTCTTTATTAGCAACCAGTAACTTCAACTAAAGTCGAGCCGCGGCAGCCCTTTTTATAGCGGCTGCTCGCGGCTCGCAACCAATGGCATGTATTTAAACTTCCTGCCACTTATGCGGCCAATTGCAAACCGCCCTTCTTAACCAATCATTTAGCTATGTTAACTAACCAATAGGAATGTAGTATTAGAAGTCTATATTTGAATACACTACAAAAAGGATGACCGTTTTGCACATTTAAGACCTTGGTAGCATCCCCAAGATCATGTGCTCAAAATTCAGATGCTTGGCAACTAGTTTATATTTATGACTGTTGCCTTGTCCCAGAGTCATGTGATCACCTTTTGCGACCTTCTCACAAACAAAGTCAATGGGGAAGCCACTTAACAACCGGGATACTAATTGATGCAGAGATTCTCTTAACAACTGTGACAAGAAAAGTTAAGTGGGGCAAAACAAATGTCTCACTTAACAGCAGAAATTTTGGGTTCAATTGTGGTTGCAAGTTGAAGTCTACCTGTACTTTTTCTTCCATGAGTGAATCAGGATCTGGTGCTTAGATGAATGGCCATCTTTATGCAGGTTTGAATAGGCCAGGACATTTTTGGAATCCAAAATTTCCAGTTATAAATGACATCTAAGCTTGGCATTCTTTCAATAGAGATACTGTCTGCTATAATTTCAGACTACATCCTCCACAATCAAGTAAAATGGGTTTCTGTTCCCTTAATTTATTTTAACTCTTTTACAATGCGGCTGGTTAAACGATATGCCTCACCATTTCAGAGCATGCTGAATCAAGTTTGAGAACAGTGTCCTTTTCCTTTTCAGAACAAGAATGTGTTGGGGGGAGAGAAATGGAGGGATGGGGAAGGGGGAATGAAGCCCCATACGGAGTTTTCTGTTTCTGTATAAGAAAACGTGACTAATTCTGCAGTGCTGTATAGAAAATAATTCTACTTGTTGTCTCGTCAGCTAAGAAATATAACATGCAATAACTTCACAGCCACCAAAATATAACTGGTTATTTTTGCTGCAGAAGAGGAATATATTGCAATTTTAAACATTTTTAAAAAGTTAATGATAACAAGAGAGTAGAGCAGGGAGAAATTCCAGCTGAGGAATTCTGGGAGTTGAAGTCCATATATCTTCAAATAGCCAAGGTTGAGAAACACTGCCATATCTAATAGGTCTGGAGATAAGAGTTTGGGAGAGGAAGTTGAATTTTTTTAGCTTTAACTTCCTCTGTGAGGCAGGGGTTCAGTTTGTACTATTTTGACTCTGTGAACGGTGGAAGGATAAGGAGTTTAGTACTGATTAATTCTTTTTTTCTGTTTTCTTTTCCCCTTTAGTTAGGGATAGGACTACTCCAGTCCTACCCCAGTCCTGAAGCATTCTTGTACAGCAACTTGAGGCTAAATATAGGGTGGAGATGCCAGGCTTCATGATACATTACATTCCTGCCATTAATATGCATTCCTTCTTTCAGTGTGGTATTTTTCCCCACTAAAGCTGTGTTTCTTAAACATTTTTTTTCTCTCGGGCCTCCTTTTCACTTTATATATATTTACATTATATTTACTAATGTTTAATGTACTTAGTTTTCCACATAGGCTGGCAAATAATTTTGATTTCATGGATTCCCAAGAGGCACTTGGGAATCCATGCTCTAAAGGAAGCATGGAGATTGTTAGTGGCTTTGAGAACGTTGCTATAAATTCAAGAGATCTCCTTTTGCAAAATCAATTTCTACTTTTCTCAGACAGTCTCTTGATGTCAGACCTCCAACATCAAATCTATGAAATTTATTTTCCCCATGAAAGCAATCCTCTGAGTGGGTAGGGCTGAGAGAGTGTGACGAGCCCAAAATCATCCAGTGGTTTTAATACCTAAGAGAGGAAGGCCGGAATTCACTGCCTCCTGATTTCTAGCCAAGCACCTTAATTGCTACACTAAACTGGCTTCTCCGTGCCCTAAGGACATAGTCACTTGGCATTTGAGGGAAGTGGAATTGAGGGACTGGCATTAAAATTCAAAGCCAGAGGCTTTCCTTCCTTCATCCCTCTTTTCTTTGTGTGCCATTCCATTCTGCCTTCCCACCCACTCATTATTCCCTTTGGCTCCTTTTATCTTGCTTTTCCTTCTGGCTGCCAGTTCTTACCAGGTGTTCCACCAGTTTGGCTTAATTAAAATCAAAGCCTGGCTTTCCATTCAATAAACCATTTGTGGCTGATTTAATTTTTATGAATTAATAAGGTGTTTTGCTCTCCCCACTTTTCTTTTTTCTTTTTTAAAAGAGGAGAGCCATTTGATGCTTGTAATTGCTGCCAGTCTAACCACAAAGATGGTCGGTATGATATTTTGGCACATGGGAGAGATTAAATAATTTTTTGTTAAGTCTTCCATTGTGGGATGTCTACTAGGTATATATGTATTGTACATATATACCTAGTAGACAAATAAGTTGTGCTTAATTGCTATTTCCTCTTTTCCCAGCTAGGATCTCAGTAAAAGTGGTTTGAAAATGGCTGTGAGATTAGACAAAGGTCTTCCAAGTGCAGGGTTTCTTAGTCACATGACATCCTTTCCTGTTTCTCCAGTTTGATAACACCACCAGTCTCTTTGTATAAAGTCTCTTTATAAATGAGAATATTTGTAGCTCAGGGTTGAAATGAAGGGTTCTTGGTGCTCTCTGAGTTTGCTTGTTTTTTGCAGACTTTGTAGATGCTGAGGTAACTGATGCTGTTACCTAGTTAGCGTAATAAAATGTCTGCAAGAAGATAAGAAAGCTCAGAGAGCACCAAGGATCCCTCGTCTCTTTATGTATATCATATTGTATTATTTTCTTTTGTTTGCAATATTTATGTTTTTAGATTAACATGAGATAAAGCAACTTCAATTCTAAATATCATCAGTAAAAAAAAACAAAGTACCCAAAGACATTTTGGTTGACTTAATGTTGTTATTGAAAATTTATGCACATTAATAAAATGTTTATGTAACTTTGGAAACCGATGGGAGATATATATGCTTCCCAGGAGAATGCTTCCCACTGTCCAGAATATTAACAAAAAGGGTCAGTTCCAGGGGTGGGATTCTACCAGTTCGCACCTATTCGCTAGAACCGGTTGTTAACATTCTAAGTAGTTCGGAGAACCGGTTGTTAGAAGAAATTTCTGGCCTAATCCTGTAAGGAAGGCAGGAAGGAAACATTCTGGTGTTGCTTACAGAAACTGCCTCTCTGTTAACCCTTATTACGTTCTTGGCATGACTAGACTTCCTGCCTCAGGAATGTCTCTGGAGTTTTTTCCCCCTCCTTTGCTGGTACTTTGCTTGTGTGGAGTGACCATTTAAAGTTACAATGGCACTGAAAAAAGTGACCATTTTTCACACTTACGACTGTTGCAGCATCCCCACAGTCATGAGAGGCCAGGTGAGGAGATGCGTGCCCCGATGTGAATGATATTGAGTTGGCCACGCCCAGCCAGTCACATGATCACCAAGCCATGCCTACCACCTAAGCCACGCCCACAGAACCAGTTGTTAAAAATTTTGAATCCCACCCCTGGTCAGTTCCCTGTCGGAATCCATCTCTAAGGCTTCGGGACTTCTTAGAGAGTCTTCATTTTGTGTTATAGCATTCGCAGTTAGCCCTACCCTTCACATTGATGCCAATGTCACTCTCGTTAAGAAAGATAATTAGAAATGTTAGCATTTTCTCTCTACAACAGGCAGCCTCTCTTTAAGACAGATGGAAATATACGAGCCTTATGCCAACTTTACACATTTCTCCCTTCTTTGGCAGTTTTCCTGATACAGAAAACTTTGTATAGTGGGGGCGTCCTGCTGCTACCAGCTCCTTCCCTCTTCAGGAAGCCAAATTGTCTACAAATCAGCGAGTCTGAAGAAGTCCAAGTTTGCATGTTGTTCAGTTTTGATAATGCAGCATTTGGCCAAATGGATGCAATATTTTGCAAAAGCAAGCTGTTGTCTGAGAAAATAGTGATGGGCCCATTCTTTGCCTATAAACAGTAGATAACGTTCATGAAAATGACAGCAAGAGATATTTGCCCTATGAAGCCATCATGTCTTCCCAGGAGGAGATAAAAGACGTAGGGGAAATGCAAATGAAATATGAAATAACATTGAGAAACCTCATCAGATGCATATATTATATAAAAGGAAACTGAAAAGGGCAAATTATTCCCCCCCCCCCCAACTATGAAGTTCTTTCTTATTTCAGCATCAAGGCCAAAGGTTGCCTGTTTTGATCTTCTGCAGAGAAGAATTGGATCTATTTTTGGATATACCAAACTTTGCTAGCATCATAAGTGCTTCTGTCACAAATATGTTCTTGTGTGAACCAGGTCTTTTGAATATTTATTTATATAGCACCTTCTGTATTCATGGAGCTTTACCATGTCCCATGAAAAGCCCATAACCTAACATTTGAGGAAGGGGGAAAGTAAAATGAAGTTCAGTAAAGCTATTGGAAAACAAATAGCATAGCAACATATGCTTATCCAACTGCATGTCTTCAAGTACTGTAATTTTTTTAAAAAAGAATTTTATTACATGGAATGAGTGGGTTTAGAAAGCTTGGATAAGAGTAGCAAAATAGGAGATTCCAGACTAAAAGCATCTGATTGGCCCATTTTCACAACCAGATGTGAAACCTAACTGCAATTAATCCCAGCTGTGGATGATTATTGAGACTTGAGTAAGCATAGAGGAGGATTTTAATTTTTTCTTTCCTGCTCGAGTCCTGAAGAAATAATTCTTCTATAGATGGTGTGTTTGTTTTGGGGATGAATCACATCAGGGCCAGTGGAATCTAAATAAAAACCATTTTTAGATGCAGATTTTCCTCAGGATTTAAGCAGGAAGGCCAATGTTAAATCCCTGTAAGTTTCAGCTATGGCCATATTGTATTTTTTTTTAAAATAGTGTGTTAAGTAAATTGATCCTTCACTACTGTTGCCTGAGTGATATAGTCTGTTTGCAGCTTGAAAATAAAGGCCTGCAAAATTGCTTTCTTTAAGGTAAAGATGAAATGTAAAAGAATGTCCTTCAACCCCTTAACATTTATCTTCATAATATTTAGGCTCAATTAGCAAGTTTTTGTCATTTTTTTGTAGATTAATTTGAAAGGCTATTTGTGTGTCTGACAACAGCATTAAATGGATTTTATTTAACATAGCCAAGCTGTTAGCATTTTCCAGGTTCTGGGTCTTCAAAGCCATCAAGATACTGGCTTCATAACAGCAACGTTCATTAGCTTTAATTGGATATCTTAAATTTGTAAAAACATAGCCTACTGTATTCATATTAAATGGGCTCTGCAGGAGAAATAGAGAGAGGATTTGGTTGATAGCAAATTGTAGCTGAATGATTAATGATTGCATGTATATGCCAACATATTGTTTGGGTATGAAAAGCGGAAGAAAACAGCAAATGATTAGCATTGTACCAACATATAACCTCAGTTTGACTCATGAGTTTCTTCACTGTATTTGGGGAATTGGGAGTGTAGTAAAATTTTGGAATAATCAATATAATAAAAAAAAAAATAGCTATTCTGCACTCTGACTAGAATCTATTATTAAGGGTTATCTTGCTTGAGAATCCATCTATCACTAAGATCTTTAGAAATAAGAGATGTTCAGCAATGGAGCCTTCTGCCCATAGAGCATGTGCTTTGTCATTGAGTTAAGATCTTTGGACAGAACTACAATTAATTATTAGAGGAAGAGGCCCACAAGAGTCACACAAATTTAAAATAGCAGCCTGTGACCTGTAATAAGAACAGGATGTAACAACCTCTTTAGTTATGTTCACCCAGAGTGTGACTCCTGTCCTGTTATACACTTAATTGTTAATTGTGTAGTTCGTCCTCATCAGTTTGAAAGGCTCCCATAGTATAAGCATCTGAGGGGTCAATGAAAGAGAGGGCAAAATGATATATAATGGCATGACGTAAATGATACCACAATACTTATATCAACTTTGTGATGTCATACCATTTATGCAATGATGCATATATTGCCATTTTAATGTCATTGTTATTTGTTACAGATGTTGCTGCACTGCAATTATAGACTAATGAAAATGAGAACTAAAAAGATATGACACCAAAGGAAAAAGTGAAGTGTTGAGAAAACTAAAACAGAGATAAATTAAGCACCAATTCTGAGTGATCTAAAAGCCTAGTTTAGCTCAAAACATCAGTATTGAGAGAAGATGGCAGCTCCTTTTCTTCTCCTGTGCTTATTCACAAGCTGTTGGTATAGGTTAGGTTACCCTGGCCTAGCTGTTTGAGGCAACATCAAGAGGAAATAGTATTTCTTAACAACTTGATGCAATTTTGAAACAGAAAAGGAAAAATCCTAACCTAAGCCTAAGAAGAAAGAACACATTTGGCCATGAACTTCCGCTTTGGACCTCTTGTATCATCAAAGCATTGGAGCTGAGAGACTTTAGGATATGTCATAAGTCCATTCCTTATTGCCATCTCACATCAGTCTGTGAAGTATTACAATACCATTCTGTCAGTGTCTCTGATATTCTGTTGTTGAATTTCATTGAGAAAGGTATATTTCTTGGAATGAGAAAAAGAAAGGGTAGCACACACTCCATTTTCATTCATGCATCAATGGATGATGAACTCTTGGGAGATTGCATCCAGGTTTTTCAGAAAATATAATGGGAAGAGAACATTTGGCTTGTTTACAGTGATCTTTTGTTTATTTGCATCAGAAACATCACAATCAAAATAAAGCATACAATGCAACGTAAGTTTTAAAATACAAAATTAAAATATGTACAAGTCAAACAAATCTTGCCCTGAAACTAGCAACATTAATTGTGCTGTCGTACTGCAATGAATCATCAAATGTACACTGATCAGGGCACAAAGAGTAAGTATACATATGTGTGGTTGTCTACATGTTTACTGTTACGAACTAATAAACTCATTCGTCAAAAACTACTAGCTTACTTCAGCAGCAGGCTTGTAAGCCTGCACTTCTGGTTGGCCCGCGGATAAGCGAATCGTGATTGGCCGATTCTGGCTGACCTGATTGGCTGACAACGGGCCGTCGCCGATTGGACGCTTTTAGAGTGGTTACTTCAATTTCATTGGTTGTTGTGACAGCAGCTAGCTCTATAAAAGAGCTGCTGCTGCCCTTGTTGTTGTTCTGTTCTGAAGTCACTATTAAAGTGTTGAGTTGAGTCACTATAGATGCCTCGTCTCCGTTATTGTGCCCACACCTCCAGATCTAACATTTACAATGGCAAGAAAAGGGCAGATGCAAATAATCTGTTTTGCACTTTGCTGCTTCCAGTTGCCCTAGAACTGGAGAGCCCCATGGCACTTCCATCCATCTGCCATAACAAACCTGGCCCCATCTATTATCCAAAGGAACAACTCTCACAACTTTCTATTGAAGCAAGAGCTTCAGTAAGTTAAAATGAGTCCAGACTGAGCCATGTATAAATGCCATCTTACTGCTTACCACTTCATTTTGGCCTCGAACAGTCAATCTGACTCTTCTTCTTTTCCTACTATTTCTCATCTCCCATGTGCCTTGTCCTTTTTTGACTTTAAGCCTCAGGGCAGGTCCAGCTCAATATCTTTTTTTTATGACTTGAGTTATTTTGGCAGACAAAACTGATTGAAAAACGGGACATAAAATGAACAGTATGTCAGTGTTTGAGGTTTCTTTAGAATGCTATGTGTTTGAGAAGCAAATCTGTAATGTAGTGTGGCATCCCAAATCTGCAAGTTGATCTGGGCAGTCCCTTATCTAAAGAATGGAGGTATGTCAGCCAGTATGATGATTTCCCAAGGCTAAAGTTAAAGCATATTGGACTTGCCCTCAATTTGAGTACTATCATCTGAATTAAATACAATCTGATAGGGTCAAATCCGAAGACTTCTGCCAGCAAGGGAAAATGAGCAGCTTTTCCTTTTAGTAGCTCCAATGGTAGGGTAATAAAATAGGTCAGTTCCACTTTCCCCCTGATCCTGGGTGGATTGTTCAGAGTTTCTCTTAATTTGTCCCCTCCAAATCCCTCTTGATGTTTAATGTCCTTTATCTCCTGTGTCATCGGATTTCTGATTGCAGAGGCACAATGGCAATGAGGAAGCTCCCAAACATACAAGTCTTTGTTTAATGCTTCACAAAGAGATCCTCAAAATCCCATGACTACTGCCAAGACTCTTACGATTATTTAGTTAGGAAATTGTTATATCTAGTCATTGATTAATAGGTTATATCTGCATCAAAATTGCATAGGAGAAAGAAGTATGGGGGTTTTTTTTGGCATTAAATGACAGATTATTACAGCCAGGGAAAATATGATTTGACAGCAGCAATTTTTAAAAATGGATATATGTATGCATGTATTTGAATTTATTAGCCACCCAACTTCAGTAGACTCACATATGCTTAATTATATATATATTTTAAAGTTGCGACTAAAAACTCATTTTGGAACCTTGCAGACTTTATAATGGCAAACTGTGCCCAAAGATAATATGGATACCTATATCCAGCCATATATGTATGTTAAAGTTGCTTACTGAGTGATGGAAGGTTTTAAATATACAGAATGTTTGATTGGACTCCATCTTGTAATCCTCTGTTTGCTAATATTGCATTTCTCCCCTTTTTCAGTTGGATTGCACCAGTTTGGCTCCCAGTGGCCCATGGAAGGCATCGACTCAGTGGAAAGTGATGATGATGAATACTTCGATGCACGAGGTTTGTAATCCTTCTTCATTGGTTCTGAGCTGTCAGGTTTTTAACAAGCATGGTCTACGCGTAAGATTTACATTTATAGTAGTGAATATCTGTGGCTCGGGTGTAGGATGAGGGTGAAGGTTCATTCTCTGAGCTTGTGGGTTGGTTTCCAAACATTTCGCAACAAGGCTAGGTAACATCTTCAGCGGAGTTTAGGGGATGTCAGTGTCAGTGTTCCTCTGTTGTGACTCATCACAAGACTCACTGATGACTCACACTTGACCCATCATAAGACCCTCATTTGACACATTCATACCTGTAACCCTTATAAACTGAAGAACACTGACACTGACATCCCCTAAGCTCGGATAATGAATCTTTACCCTCATTTACATTTATGTTTAGCTTTCTTAAAATGTAAAACTACAGTTTTATTCTCCTTTTAGGGCTTTATTGAAAACTATTCCCGTAGATCAGCTTTGCAGAAAAGAATTTGTAATGTACTTGGAGAATCTCTCCAGAGAGGAAAGTATATGGCTAATTTGTTTTTTTAAGAAGTGGAGAGGAAGGTGCTGTAGCCACCGATGATCTGAAATTGAGTAATTGGAGTTTTTTATTTTGGAGAGGATTGTCTATCTGCATGGATTAGTGAATATTTGAATCAAAAGTTGAAATACGTTGGACATGTTGCTCCAATTAAGAGCAAGACAGTGCAGATTTTCTGTCATATTGAATATACATTTCTTGAGAGAGGTTGGGTAAATTTTTGCTTGTTACTTGTTATGGTTTCCCCTCTTTGATCTATTTGTTCAGGGGCTGAGATTTGATGTGCCAAAACTAGACTGTGGACTCTGTGTGGCTGGCTCACATACCATAGTTTAGGTTAGCTAAAAATAAAGTGAGGAGAAAATTACAATCCATCCTTCTCTGCAATTTTGTTTTTGCTTGACAGAGAGAAACAAAAATGCCCTTTTCAAAGCAGGCATAAGCTCTTAGATCAAAGCCTGCTCTGAAACTTCTCAACTTATTCAAAAAGTATGCCGCTGTTTTGTTAGTAAGAGGGTTTTTTTGGACATTTAACAGATTGTTTTACTTTGATTTTCTGCCATATATGTAAAAGGTCCTTCTGCTTAAAACCTAGTATTTTGGAAGGCTTTGCGATGAAAGATAATGCCGGATTACATCTTTTATCAAAAGTTTTGGGTATATCTCTTTAAATTAACTTTTCTGCTGCTTGCATTAATTTAAGTGGGATTTGCGATGGAATTTATTACTATATGATCATCCATATATGAATGGAGGTAGCATTTTGGTTTGGTTTTACTATGAATGATCTTAGTGAAAGCATGGCATGGGAAAAAGTTATTTATCCTCAGATTTGTCTCTGGATCTTAGAAATTGCCAAATTAATTGCTTGCTCAAATGTTGTGACTCGAAACTCATTTTGGAATTTGCAGACTTTATAACGGCAAACTGTTCCCAAAGATAATAGATATCTGCAACCAAAACAACTTTTATGGATTATTTGTTTTTTTTCATTTATCTGCTATTTATTTCTGACTTCCTGCATGTAAATGGCATGGTCCAATTAAACTGAGGTCCACTTAATCATTCTGATTAATTTTGGATCCTCTAAATTTAACAGCAGATATGTTCTCTCTTTAATTGAGGCTGGCCTTAGAAAAAGCTATGGGCATTAGTGGACCACTGCAGAGATGAAAAGCTCATAATAAACTAAAATCATGAGCCAGCAGTGTGTGGTAGCAGCCACAAAAGCTAATACAATCTTTGGTTGTATAAACAGAAGCATAGAATCAAAATCATGTGAAATATTAGTACTGCTTTATAAATCCTTAGTAAGACCACACCTGGAATACTGCATCCTGTTTTGGTCACCACATTACAAAAAAGATATTGAGACTTTGTAAAAAGTGCAAAGAAGAGCAACTAGGATGATTAAAAGACCTGGAGACAAAAACATATGAAGAACCATTGCAGGAATTGGGTATGGCCAGTCTAGAGAAAAGAAGGACTAGGGGTGACATTTCTTTTTTTCAAACTTTTTGCTTTAAGATTCCTTGGATTTATTTTATTTCCCCCCACTTTTTATTAGTTGTAATATAAAAAGAAAAATACAAAAGCATATTATAGGAAAAGTAGGGGAGGGAAGAGGGAAGAGAAAAGTGTAGAGAAGAAGAGAAAAAGAAAGAAAAGGCATTGACTTCCAACTCCCTTTAGTGCAGTAGAATAAGAAATAACATTGAACCTCAGCTGTTTACTTTTACATAATACCGTAGTATAAACTAGACATTTCTATAACAACAGATCTATCTAATCATACAGTAAAACCCAACATCAAATTTTCATTTTTTTCCCCACCTCAAGCACAAAGTCCGGTTTCCAAGTAGAAAAAAAACACTTGTGTTTTTTTCTTTTATCAAAGCAGTCAATTTAGCCAACTCTACTAATTCCATCAGCTTTTGCAACCGTTCATTCATTTGTAGGGAGTAGAGCATCCTTCCATTTTTGTGCATAAAATAACCTTGTTACCATCAACATATATAACATCAAAGTTCCAAGGGGTGACATGATAATATTCCAGTATTTGAAGGGCTGCCACAAAGAAGAGGGGGTCAACTTATTTTCCAAAGCACCAGAAGGGCAGGATAAGAAAGAATGGATGGAAACTGATCAAGGAGGAATTAAGGAGAAACTTCCTAACAGTGAGGACAATTAACCAGTGGAACAGCTTGCCTTCATAAGTTGTGAGTGCTTCATCACTGGAGAAAAGACTTTTTAAGAAAAGACTGGACAGCCACCTATCTGAAATGGCGTAGGATCTTTTGCTTGGGCAGGGATTGGACTAGAAAACCTGTAAGTTCTCTTCCAATACTATTCTGATTGATATGCTGCAAATATTGATGACAGATAACAATATAAATCTAGTTTCAACCTTCAAATATCTTGGCACACTGTTTTTACTCTTTGGAAATGGGAGTGGAAAAATGATCTACCAAAGCTTTTCTATTTTTTAAAATAAACATCTTTTTGTGACTTCGTGTATTTTCTGATCAGTGTTCTCTTCTTTGATACTATTGCTGAAAAAATGGCAGCTGCTATTTTTGGGGTTGCTCAGCTAGATCTGTCATTTAAAGCATGAATGGTATGTGTCCTCAGACATAGGTTTTAACAGAGACTCAAATTCTCCATAGCAACCACAGATACGTAGTGACAGGACCAAAGTCAATATTGTTGTATTCAAAGACTTTAAAAAAAAACAATATTATTAAAACCTGGGTTGGTCTAGATTCTCAATGATTTAATGCTCTAATATATATGCACTGTCTATTAGAGCATTAAATCAGTGGGAATCTAGAGCGTTAAATCTGCAACTCACCGCAGAAACAAAATGCACAAACAGAACACTTACAGCATTAGATTAAAATCTTCAATAGGGAAGACACAATAAGAAGCTTTCTTTTTCCTCATGATAAATGCACTTCTTGAAAGTTATAATGTGAAATTTAAAGGAAGGTGTCACAGGAACAAGCAGGAGCTTCTCTTAAAGTGTAAATTTCAATTTTTGAGTAAACGTGTATGACTTTTTTTTAAAAAAAAATCCAGTTTACCTTAGTGCCTACATTATTAGGCAGAATTCCAGCCTGGCAGGTTTTTTAAAAAAATGTAGAACATTTTACTGCTATTTGTCTGCAGAAAATGCATATATAAAATGAGTAAATTGAATGTAGTACTTAAGGAGATTATGTAGTAAAAAGTAAGGTTTTTATTTATTTATTAAACAAAATACACTCTGGGCCAAGAATGAAAGTGGATTAAATATGAAAGAGAATGACCAGTGAAAGAAATAAGTTGTGATAAAGAGAGCATGTATGAGGATCAAATTTCAAAACAAATATATGAAAGAAAAATGAATGGATTTAGAGGGAGAGGAAAGAGGAAATAATTGATGAAATTGATGTGATTCTGAAAAAAATGTAAAGAACAATATATGATGTGGTACATGAGCATGGTGAGAAGTAGGATGATTTGTTAAGATAGAAAGGTGTGTTGCAGTGTACAGTAGAATAATGTTGATTTAAACTAGTTTTCTCATGTTTCCTTTTCTTTTTGTTCCCATGCCTAATTTCCTAGTATTTTTTACTCCTTTTAATGTGGAAAATGTTGCTTTCCTCCAAAGGGAATAGTTATATGTATGTAGTAAATGGACATCTTCTAAATTAGTTTTGTGGTTTCATCATATCTTGGTAACAACTGACATACACTGCATTGTCTACAAATATTCTTAATACAGATTACCGTATTTGCGAGGCGTATAAGATGACTGGGCGTATAAGATGAGCCCCCAACATTTCCACTCAAAATATAGTTTTGTTATATACTCAGAAGTATGAGGCGACCCCCCACTTGGAGCATGCTTTTCAAGGCAAAAAGTGCGTCTCATACGCGGCAAACTCATTCCCAAGGGGACCCTGGAAAGCAGCTCGGGGCCGGGTGGCCCTGCCCAGCGGGGTCCCATCAGGAACTTCCTGAGGACACCCCCGCCCCCCAAGCACAGCCCTCCCGGTCTTTCAAAGAGGGAGGGAGAAGCGGGAGGAGCAAATTGCCGCCCCCGCCCCGCTGCCCAGAAGGAGGGCGCCACAGTCCACCCCACCACCTTCTCCCCCCCACTCCCGGGCCATTACGCGGCTCAGGGCTGGCTGGGCGACGGCCCGCCAGAGACCCTCCGCTCCACCCCCACCCCACCTCCAGATTGGCCTCCGCGCCCGAGCCGGGCGGAGGGTGGGTGGGTGGGTGGGAGGAGGAGGAGGAAGAGAGACTTCGGCTGGGCTTGAAGGGCTTCGCAAGTTGCGGAGCTCCGCCCCGTCGCTCTTGCACCCGAGTGACAATGTATTTACCGCGATATAAGACGCCCCCACTTGGAGGCATGTTTTTTAGGGCAAAAAGTCATCTTATACGCGCCGGCAAATACGGTATATTGCTTTTTTATTTAAAAAGATATAGTTTAAAAAATAAATTTCCTAATGATGACACTTACAAATCAAAGCTATCACAGTTTCATATTTTGTGCCAATTTCAAAAGGATATGTGGTGGCAAAGGATCTTTGCAGAATTGAGCACTTATGGTTCATGGATACAGTGAAGCTAGAGTTAAATTATCTTCACAAAATGACCCGATCTTGCCAAAACAGTAGTTACATATGGCTGTAATTTTTTTCATACTGATGTCAGTATATGCATAGATTTTGAGTATATCAAAAGTATAAGACATTAAATTTAGAACAGCAAAAATACAATGCACAATTTTATACAGTTTGCAAATCAGTTTATGGAGTTTACTGGAGCACAATTGAAGACAGACAATTTCTTTCATGGTCAGTCTCTTTCAATAAATTTGTCCATCAGTGGTTATCGGTTGTAGTGATTATATGATAATCCCAAAGACTCTCTGAGATATAAACATGTGGAAGATATGAGGTTTTCAGGAGACTAGTGGGATTTTTAGAACCATGATCTACTTAACCCTTGTGAGAAGAGAGATTCTGGTTTAAAGGGGATTGGGCAAGTTGGTATCCTACACATAATTTGATCCCTTTAATTGCTGTCTCTTGATCATACAGACTAAGGTTTATAGGAATTGAAACTATCCGAAGGGCACCCAGTTGATTACTCCAAGAGGATCTATCTTGATCTGATTTTCAGGGCTGTTCGTATGATGATGAAATGCCTGGAAGGGAGAATCAGTCCCAGTAAATTGTAAATTATTGAAGCATGGAACACAGCAATTCTATAAATATGCTTCCACAGTGAATGAATGAATGAATTGACAGCAGATGGCTTTCCTTGATTTGAATTCAGTTTGATATATTTTATACACAACGAATGGCAGTGTTCTTGATAAACAGAAAGGCTTTGTGAAGGAACTCTTGAAGTAAATACTTTCATTTCAGAATTTTTCTTCCTTTGGTTATTCTAAAAGAAAAGAAGGGAGCCTTACAGATTCCTCTCTACACTGTGCTTTTTACACTGTTGAGGATTTAAAGGAAGGCAGCCTTGTAGTCAGCTCTCATGAAAGTTTCCTAAGTTGGAACAAAACCAGATTCCATATTTGCAATGGGTCTCAAGTAGCTATATTTAGTTGCAGACCAGATGATTTGCTCTGGATAGTTTGCATCTTTGTCCAGAAAAATGTTCAAGCTTCTATCTGATTTCAGGGACTAGTAGAAGCAATCAACCACTATTTATCACCTGTGACAGGTTTATTGGGAAAAAAGAAACTGCAGCTTAATCCAAATAAACAAAAAAAAAAAAAACAAATACTTTTGATGGATGAGTAATTTGGCTCAGGTATGGCTATGCAGCGGGCTGCAGTCCTATTGGAAGTTTATGTTAACAATTTGGGAATGCAAGTTGCTTCTTCTGGGTGACAAGAACAGTAAAAACAAAGCTTTTTCCAGCTTTTGTTGGGCTTCTATTAATAACTAATATATCTAGATCTTATCTCCATCTATGCCTTAGTTGTTTCAAGAATAGAACATAGCATAATAGAATTGGAAGGGACCTTGGAGGTCTTCTAGTCCAACCACTAAATTACTTTTATCATACTACAGCATGTAAAAATGGCCTTGTCTGTACAAGCTTCCAGAAACTTCCACAAATGCAAATAATTACAGGATACTGTCTAGGAACATATACCTGACTATCTCACAACTATTTTGTGGACTATAAATTTGTTTCACTTTTTCTGTCCTCATCTTAAATGGTTGGCATTAACATGTAATGCTTCCATTATGTATGGTATAAACCAGGACTGTCAAACTTCCAGCCAAACGGGCCGGATGCATCACGCACTGGTCACACCCACGCCCGGTTTAGTGGAGGGGGGAAAGGTCCAGATATGTCATGTGATGCTGCAGTGACGACGCGAGTTTGACACCCCAGATCTAGACAACTCAAAGAAGGTCTTTCTTCTCTTCTCCCATCATTATCGAGAGCTCTACTTCTTGTCTTACAACTTAGGCTACATTCATGCGATACTTTTATCCAAGTCAGATTAAAAAATGTATGTATTTGTACAACATGTGCTTAATTGCTGGTAACTTCTATTAGCTCCATTAGGAGAATGTTTATGTGGACCTGGCTTAGAATCTGGGGTATACCCAGCTTGTTTGGTTATTTGGCAGTGCAATAAATTCTGCAAATCCAGAAAAATGATTTAATTCAATAAGCAGATTCAGTATGCTGGGTGAATGCAGACCCTATGAATTATAGTGGACAGCTTCTGATAGTCAGTGTTAAATGGTTGGCAAAATGATTATTTAAAATTTCCTTTGGGTGAATATTTTCCTGATCTGCTTTAATTTTTTTTTTCTTTTTCAACTTTAATCTCTAGAAATTATTGCTGGTGCAGCTTTTGTAAGTTAGGATTATATTTCTCTTATTATTAGAATAATGCTTATATAAATGAGTTTTAAACATGTTAATGTACCTGAATTCTTCTGGAAATAAGATGGGATGTAAAGTATTTAAAACAGGGGTCCTCAAACTTGGCAACTTGGCAACTTTAAGACTTGTGGACTTCAGTTCTGGGAGTTGAAGTCCACAAGTCTTAAAGTTGCCAAGTTTGGAGACCTCTGATTTAAAACAAATAAATAGGTGAGGAGGTTATTGCTTGTAACTCCGTACCATTTTACAGGGGGGCTACTAGAGGTAGTAATCAGCAGGTTCTGACCAGTTCTGGAGAACCGGTAGTGGAAATTTTGAGTAGTTTGGAGAACCGGCAAACACCACCTCTGACTGGAGATTATACAGTATCCTTCCCCTGCCACGGCCACAGAACCAGTAGTAAAAAAAATCGAATCCCACCACTGGGGGCAGTAACTTAGTGGTTAAAGACACTGAGCTGGTCACCTGGAAGGATGAGAGCCTATGTTCAAGACTTGAGTGTTGTGCAATGGGGTGAGATCCCATTGCTTGCCCCAGGTCCTACCCACCTAGCAATTCAAAAGCATGCAAATGTGAGAAGTTACCACTTAGGTGGGAAGGTAACAGCTTTCTGTGCGCCTCGGCATATAATCATGCTGGTCATACGACCACGTAAATGTCAATGCTGGCTCCCTCAACTAAGAAATGGAGATGAACACTGCCCTTAGAGTCTGAATCGACTGGACAGGGAATACCTTTACCTTTACCATTTTACTGGAGTCCATAAATAGTGATTATATGTTTTCAATTTGTTTGGTTTTGTCCTGAAGATAGTGGGACATATAGCGCATGCCATCCATTTGCCTAAATTCAACACCTTCCCGTTTAAAGTGTACATATGTGGGAATTCCTAGTTTCCAGGTAGTAGCATTGAACTCTCTCTATATTTTGTAGCAACCAAACTCCTTATAAGCATTAGGATGTGCTTCAGTAATAAATTGTTCCAGTGCTTGGAGTCTGATCTTCTGTATAGTCATTGCATCAATAATCCAAACCCTTTAGGGATAGACAATTTACCTCTGCCTTCTATAAGCACACAACAAGTGCTAATGAGTCTTAGTTGCTGAAGGCAACTTGTGCAGTCCAGTCCCCTGAGTATGTCATTAGTTAAGCTAGATGGCAACTGTACTTATCTCTGTGTTTCCCACTGAAATGGAGGACAGCCACAAGGAAAGGAGAGATAATAAATAATATGTGAGGTCATATTGTGAGTGGAAAGCAATTGCTGGCAACAGCTAGGGCAATACTTTTAGTATCAGGAGATCAGCAAGGATGGTGCTGTGTCATTCAAAAATGGCACCTATATAAATGTTCACTATTCACTTGGAATATCTACCCTTTAGATATTATCATTGTGCTCTGCCTAGAATTTGATATAGTGATAAATGTAATGACTGGAAATAAAAGAGAGGTGTCACATTCTAGGCCTCCTTGAGGCAGGCATATTATATGGGGAATATGTCCTTGCAAAGCCCTCTGGAAAACCTGGGTATTTTCCACTTAGGCTGATTTTGCTTTCTGTTGATTGTCAATGAACTAATCTTGTCTCTGCTTTCTAGGTCATCACTGAAATTACATGATTGTTTTTTCTCTTTTGCAGAGGAGGTGGCTGAAGGGAAGAATGCCATCCTTCTGGGGATGAGTCAGTGGAATTCCAATGACTTGGTGGAGCAGATCGAGACAATTGGAAAGCTGGATGAAAATCAAGGTACAATTTTGGTTTAACCTATGTCCAAATGAATGAGTGCTATCTGGTTTTTATTATGTAGTGTGGCAAAATTTGGGACTGATATATAGCAATAGCATTTAGACTTATATACCGTTTCACAGTGCTTTACAGCCCTCTCTGAGCAGTTTACAGAGTCAGCATATTGCCCCCAACAATCTGGGGTCCTCATTTTATAAAGCTGTTCAATACCACAGACAATAACTGCCACCCTTCAAAAACATCTTGACTATGTATCAGAATGGTCAAAAAAATGGCAACTTCAAATCTCAACAAATAAATGCTCTGTCTTACATATTGGCAAAAAAAATCAGAAAATAAAATACAAGCTGAATAGTCAAGACCTTGTTGATGATCCAAGCTCTGTAAAAGACCTTGGAATACTCATCTCTAATGATCTAAGTGCTAGAGCCCACTGTAACTACATAGCCAAAAAGGCATTAAGAGTTGTTAACCTAACCCTACGTAGCTTTTTCTCTGGTAACATCACACTACTAACTAGAACATACAAAACATTTGTTAGACCAATACTCAAATACAGCTCATCAGTCTGGAACCCACATTACGTATCTGATATTAACACAGTTGAGAAAGTCCAGAAATATTTCACAAGAAGAGTTCTCCACTCCTCTACTCGTTGTAGAATACCTTATGCCACCAGACTTGAAATTCTAGACCTAGAAAACCTTGAATTACGCCGTCTTCGATCTGATCTAAGTATGGTATATAAAATCATACATTGCAATGACTTACCAGTCAATGAATACTTCAGCTTCAACCATAACAACACAAGAGCACACAATAGATACAAACTCAAGGTTAGCCGCACTAAACTTGATTGCAGGAAATACGACTTCAGCAGCAGAGTGGTCAATGTCTGGAATACTCTACCTGACTGTGGTTTCCTCCCCAAACCCCAAAAACTTTAACCTTGGACTGTCTACTATTGACCTCACCCCTTTCCTAAGAGGTCTGTAGGGAGTGTGCATAAGCGCACCAATGTGCCTACCGTCCCTGTCCTATTGTTTCTTTTATTTTTCTTATATGTACCCATTTCATGTATTCATAACTATGTATATACTTATACCTATTATCTTGTAAGCGATTGACAAATCAAATAAATAAAATAAATGGAAGGCTGAGTCAACCCTGAGCTGGTCAGAATTGAACTCCTGGCAGTGAGCAGTGAGCAGTGAGTTAACTGCATTCTAACCACTGCACCCCCACAGCTCTTATATAGCAATCTTGTCCACAGCCTCTGATCTGATAGCATATATCACTTGGCAGGAATATTTTTGATGGCCTTCTAAAAAGGATAGGACAACCTTACAGAGAAAAAAAATTCAGCCGTGGACTGTCCTTTCTTTCATGGAACTATTAACAGGCTTCTATTCTAAGGAACCAGTCCATATGCACACTTAAGAGAAGAAATGGCTAGCTCTGGCATGCCTTTCCACATATTTTCAGTGAGACTTCATATTCATGTATCTATTATATTGTCAATGGGCACTGCTTACCCTAAGGCTGAAGAGAACTTTGGGAGAAGGAAGGGGATCAACTTACATTTCTGATTTAAATGAGGTTTAGAAACAGATTGGTCATTTATGGAGAAAGTGTTCAGCCCTGCCCAAAATACGTATCAGTATATCAAGGGAAAACAAGACAAGACACCCATTGAAAGAATTCCTTTGATCCCTCTTCCATTTTCTCAAATTGCATTATATATAGCTAGTCCAGCACTGAGGTCAGCAAAAATAAATAAGTGTGTCCTTGTGATTTGCAGTTATTGAAGACATTCAGAAGCAGTTCTCTTGTGCACAATCATAGCGAATGTTGTTGCTGAATGAATGGCTCAGTTAGGTGGGGATGAGAGTCTCATAGATCAGGCCTCAGATTTCCACTGTTTTTTTTTTAAAGAATTTGTGTACAGTCTTGGGGATATCTGAGGTGAGTCCTTCTCCATGTCACCCTGAAACAGATAGATCAATTGTGAGATTAACTGGCTGTCAGTGTATCTGTGCAAAGAAAGTAGTTTTGTATTTATTTTGCTGATAAGAAGTTGAAAGTAGGTTTTAGTTTAAATTTTAATAGAAAATAGTGTTCACAGGAGAAAGAGTCTGAAGGCAGTAAATGGAAAACTCTTGAAAACAGCATGACTATCAGAAGAAGCAGCTTAGAAATGTAGATAAATAGATAGAGTTCTTTATTGGCCAAGTGTGATTGGACACACAAGGAATTTGTCTTGGTGCAAATGCTTTCAGTGTACATAAAAGAAAAGATACATTCATCAAGAATCATCAGGTACAACACTTAATAATAGTCATAGGGTACAATAAGCAATCAAATCATACTAGGAAACAGTCAATAAAAATCGTTAGGATACAAGCAACAAGGTTACAGTCATACAGTCATAAATAGGAGGAGATGGGTGAAAAGAAGGGAGAATTAATAGTAATAGTAATGCAGACTTAGTAAATAGTTTGACAGTGTTGAGGAAATTATTTGTTTAGCAGAGTGATGGCATTTGGGAAAAAACCGTCCTTGTGTCTAATTGTTCTGGTGTGCAGAGCTCTATAGCATCGTTTTGAGAGTAGGAGTTGAAACAGTTTATGTCCAGGATGTGAGGGGTCTGTAAATATTTTCACAGCTCTCTTTTTGACTCATGCAGTATACAGGTCCTCGATTGAAGGCAGGTTGGTAGTAATTGTTTTTTCTGCAGTCCCAATTACTCTCTGGAGTCTTTGTCTGTCTTGTTGGGTTGCAGAACCAAACCAGATAGTTATAGTGCAGATGACAGACTCAATAGTTCCTCTATAGAATGTATGTATGTATGTATGTATGACTGGCAGTTGCAATGACTAACTTTGAATTAGATGGTTGCATCTAGTAGTTTAAAATGAAATAGACAGTGTTGCAGTGCTGAATCTCATTTGTTCACAATTTATACAAAATCCATAAGCGTTCAAGGACGCAATCTGAGGAAAGAGCACTAAAGAATAAGACAACTGGCATGGGGCCTTATCTATTAATTGCAAAGGAACCTTGAGGTATGTTTGAAGATGAAGAAGAAGAAAACAAAGAAGTGTTTTTATCATAGGATTACATGCTAGCTAGATTAAGGTCTGTTTTCAGTTCATATAATTAAATCAGAAAAAGAGGAAATCTTGCCACCTATAAGGCCTATAAGCACTTTCTTGATTCTAGAATTAAGAAGAGAAGGTGAGTGCAGAACTAAAAGAAATGAACTACATGGCAAATTTGTATAATTTGCACATTGACTAGAGCTGAAAGTTGGAATTCAGAAAAAAAATATTCTGAGATTTGACCTTTTGAAATTCTGTCCCATTGGAGAAAGGGACGCATGCTAAGTCTGGAGATTTTCACAGTTTGCTGCCAATCAGTCACAAAAATATAAACTAACTTCCTTAATTGTTCCACTTCAGATTGTGTGCCTTTTGCTAATAATTCAGAAAATATCACCTAAGACTGGTATTTTTATGGTCTAGAGGAGGGATGTCAAACTCATGTCATCATGGCGACATCACATGACATATCGGGATTTTTTCCCCATTTGCTAAACCGGGCATGGGCGTGGCCAGCGTGTTTGACAGCCCTGGTCTAGAGCTCATATCTCTGGCTCAATAAGTTGTACTTGTGCTGTTTTATCATTAGTTTAAATAAAAAGAGGAAAAACATGTTTTGCACTGTCTTTCAGTCAAATTCTCTGAACCTTTAAACATACCTTATTCAATTTTCCTAAGTAATATTTTAGTTAATTAAAAATATGAGTTTTAGAAAAAGAAATCGAGAAAAAATATCCAGGATAGTAGGAATATATTTTTTTGTCTGAATTCACATATTTTAAAACTATTTACTTCCTTAAGTTGTTCCATTTTTCATCTGTTCAGATTTTCCAGTCTCTGTAAATCTGTAGAAATGTGTGCAAATTGGTTGGGAAAGGTTTTAAGAAAATGTTGAGGAATGATACCAAATAATATGTTTATCCTATAAGGTGCTTCTTTAATGCTTCTTCAAAGCATCTGGCTACCCACAGTTTGAGAGAAATACAAATTATGCCCAGCCTCTTACTTGTTCACCGTACTTTATCCAGCACTCTTTTCTGTTCTTGAAATAGAAGGCAGAACTGTATCCTTCCTTAATGGATTTCTTTATTCGTTCTCAAGGGTGACCATTCCCACTAAATATATTTGAAGTAGCTATGGGTAGGATGAGGAAAGGTTCAGTTGGCTTGTGCAATTGTTTACACACACACATAAATTGTTGGAAGAATGAATTTACTTTCTGAACTTATATTAGATAAATGTTATTGCTCTGTTTATAAGTAGACTGGTATATATTACCATAATTGGCAATTTTACAATATAAAATATAATTGTATTTCTTTAATTAAACAAAACTACAAAGAAAAAGAAAATGCAAAACTTTTGAATATTTTTTATAGAAATTGGGGAAACACCCACCAATCTTTGTTCAAGAACATTGCTTTTAGTTTTTCCTGAACTGAAGCAACATGACAAATTAAATCAGGTCTCGTAAACAACTAAGTTCTCTATTGCAAAGCACTAGGAAAGTAAACAACATGCTTCGGTGATTCAGTGGTGCTTACAAAATTGGGAAATTGCTTTGGTTAAAAAGTTCACACAATCCCAAATTGCTATGAAAATACCCACAGTTAGATTTATTCAAATATACTATTTTCCAGCTAAATGAATCTTCATTCTAACAAGTTATCCTTGTCTGTGCAAAGGTTGTGAATAAAATACTTATTTTATTCTGTATTTTTTTCTGAGTCCGTATTTTTTTTTTACTTTTTATCATTTGATTTCTAATTTATCAGTTTTTGTCTTGGTGGTTTATTTAATTGGTTTTTTAAAAAGTTGATATTCTGTGCACGAATAGATCTTTGCATTTTTTTTTATACACCACTGATAAGCTGAGTGATGCAGTGGCCACATACCCAAACAGTGTTTCAAAGACAGCCAAATAGATAATTAGTGGGTGAGGTTTGAGGGACTGCAACATGTTTTACAGCTGCTCTTGACAGTGATATGAAGGGCTGCCTTGTGTTCCCTGCTAATTTATGTCAATCAACAGCCAGGGATTCAGGGGGAGTTGAAAGAGATGGTGTCTGCATTCTGAGCACCTCTCCTCTTGACAGTGAGTAGGAAAATACATTTAATCTGGTAGTGAGCTGAACCATTCTATGGGAAATGAATAGACAGTTCTGAAAGGAGATTTTACATCTGATTTCTCTGAGGAATCGTGTAATTTCAATGTACGTTCCATGGGACATTAAAAGAAATATTTTAAATTGATTTTTAATCTTGTGTTTCATAAATCTTGTGCTGTATTTGATTTATCAAAGTTTAACTGGAATTGACAGAACTGGTTCATCCTTTCAGGGAATGGCAATATGTTAAAATATAGTCAGCTTCAGTTGTATTGATCTGCTTGTGACCCATAAATTTTCCTTTCCAATTTTCTGTGTCCATAAAAGTTAGTTTGGTGCAGTGTTAAAGCACTAGAATAAAACTAGGAGATGGTGAATTATAGTTCTGCCTTGGGCATAAAATCAGCTGGGTGACCTTGAACCAGTCACTTTTTCATCCATAAGAAGAATGCAAGGACAAACCACTGGTGAAAATCTTGACAAGAAAACTACAGACACTTGCCCAGACATTTGCCAGGAATTAAGGTGATATCAAGGCTTAAAGTAATATTGAAGATGGAGTTACTTTAATAGTTACTCTGCTTGCTAGCTACAAATTCTGGAAAGAAAGATAATAGGAAGAGCAGAAGGGTAAGATTAATGAAGGTACTTAGAGCTTTAAAGATTGTAATATATTTTAGGGGCAAAATACTTTGTTAAAAGTAATAAAATATTTATGATTAGAATAGTACCAGGATTGTTGATTTAATGCTAGATGTATGCATAGTTAAGAACATATGCAGTGCCTTTGCCTGATCAGACTTCTGGCCAGTCTGGCCAGAATCCTGGGATAAATCCACCAGTCTGTTTTCACAGTGGCCAACCAATTGCAGAAGGAAATGACTAAGGCCATTACACTGTTATCAAGGCTAATAGCATAGAGTCAACATAGAGTGTAAAGATTGTATTTATCCAGCTCCTCATCAATAATCAAAAATGCAAAGCTTTTCTATATTCATTTCAGCAGTAGAATAATATTTTTGTTGCTTTATCCAGGGTGTCAAACTGGCAGCCCGTGTACCAGATGCATCACACTCAAGCCATGCCCACCCCAGTTCCACAAAGGCAAAAAACATTGTGATACATCATGTGACGCAATTGAGTTGGACATTCATGCTTTTGTTTCTTTGTTGGACAGAGGGGGACCTTGGACAGCTCCCTTGCTTCTCCCCCACCTGAAGAACTAAATTCTGTCATTTTCTGTTGGATAATTGATTAGTGTAATTTGTCCAATACTGTGCTGCACACCTATGCAGAGAAGTGGATTTAATAGCAACATTTCTTTCAGAGTATATATAGGCACAGATGTAGCTCTTGTTGGGCATACCTTAAAACAATGGTACTTTTCCCTGGTTATGTGATTCCTGCTGTGGAATCCTGGGATTAGTTTAGTTTCTCATGAGATCCCAGGAAAAGACATTCTTGCCTTTCAGATCAAGATCTCTGCATAGTTCTAGTATTTATTCTGAGAACCAATCCATATGTATAGTTTGATCTCTTGAAGGTGGGAAGCACCTTTGTGTGCATTATACATGAAAAACAACTTAAGAGGTCTACATGTTTCATTAGGAAGTGGACAGCATACATATAATTCTTTCACATGAAGGCATTTTCAGAGCAATAAACCAAAATTGATCATATGGATGAGTGACTATTGTGAATTGAAGAGGTGCAAATAATACATATTAAAATCTAGGTTTGGAGAGACTATCTTGATAACCATACATGACCACAGTATGTATGGATTCCAGCTACATCTAGAAGGACAGTGAGAAAACTAGTATTAATAATGAGAGATCTTGAAGCCAGTCCACTAAAAAGTAGTGTAGGATTTGTAGCCAATGAGATTGCAAGAAAGATTGAACCTTTTTATGCAAAACATGGAGCATATTAATTTCCTATTGCTGCATTTCCCATTCTTGCAGAAGCCAAGACTAGAACCAATGAATAAAAGCTGTAAACTTTTAGAAGTACTTGCTAACAGTATTTATTTAACAATGGATCAATTTAACAATTGGAAAAGATACTGTTTTCTCAGTGGAGACTTTTAAGAAAATATTTGTCTAATGTGGGCCCTATATCTTTTAATTCTGCTCATCACAACTGGCTGAGTTGCTGCTACGAATTACTGCTTATTTCATAGGTTGTCCACCAATTAGTTGTTAGGAAACAGTTTTTTTCAGTCAAATTACTACATTTTTTGACTGTATTAACATGATTAGCTAGAAGTGGATTTTTCATGTTACAAGGTTATATATTTCTTGTTCCCACATACTGAAAATAATGAAGGACATCTGGTCTCATAGTATGTGAGCTTTATCCGAAAATCTGGTCGGTTATTTTGGTCAATCTGAACTTGAAAGACCAATTAATGATGATTTCTGCATTTAATAGTCTTTGCATTTATGCTGCTTTGAGTTACTGCTCAGTCATTCTAAAGGATTACAAGCCATGAGAACCCATTTTAAAATATTGTTTCTTAGAGGATTAAAATATCAGCATCTGGAAATTCAGCAGAATCCATTCTAGTGCAATTTACAGGTAGGAGTGAGAGCGAATCTGTAAGGCATCCTGGTGATGATGTAGTTTTCACAGATAACTAAATTAATCCCTCTTGGAAACCTCCATATTTTCCCAGCTTGCTGCAGTTGCCACAAATACTTACACTGAAATACCTACACTTTTTAATCCCCTGAACAAAATTAATTTGCTTTAGTGTTCAATCTGCTTTTCAATTTGAATATTTGTGTTTTCATGGAACCTTCTGGTTGGCAACTCAGTATTTGCATTGTAGTTTTTTTAATTGTCATTTGAAAAAAGAATTGGAACCTTTCTAAATTAATGGACCAAAATATTTCATCTGGCAAACAAATAAGAGTAGAGTAGTGCACTCAACAATATTTGTATATTATGACAGAGGAGAGCATGGTAGCAATATTAATGCATGGTTAAGCTGGGGAGTTTGCTTCCAATATGTGGATGTTGATACCAGTTCTGATTATTTTAAAGGGGGACGAGACAAAGACATGGAGGATTGTACTATCAGTGCTCAGAAACCTTCATGACTAAATCAGAAGTAGCATATCTTAAGTAATAACTGCTGGGATAGAACAGTGATGAATAGCACTAGATATTTTTTTTCTCCTATAAATATTTGGGAGCTTCTCTGAATACATTGGGTTGACACTTACAGGACACAGAAGGAATAGATGGGTTGTTGGAGAAATCTGAATAGTGGTACTATTCCAGATATTAATTACAGCTTTTAGAAATCTGGAAAATGAAACAATATGTTCTTCTATGATTCACATTTTATATTTTACAACAATATTTTTCTATTTGATAGCAATATATTATTACGGTGAGATGTTTTGATAAGCAATGATTTCTATATGCTTATATAGAAATACATATATTACATATATTAGATATTTTATATGAGTACATTTGGAATTCCCACCCCTCCCTTTTTTTCCAGGTTTGGTTTGGGGGTTGTTTTGTAATTTATTGTGTTTTGAATTTCATTGTTTCATTTCTGTATTTGCGCACTCTGTTTATTTTTGTAGTCTTGCTATTAAAAAAACCCAAGAAATTTGGGGAAATTACATGCTCCTACTTCACATAATTTATAAATTGGTGTTCAGTGATATGCTGTTTCTGTACTGAGAGGTGCCATTGTGACTAATACCATTAATCATCCTATTTTCTGTGTATTTGTTTTTTAAAGATCTAGTAGCCAACGATTGGTGTTTTGTGTTTGAATTATATTTAATTAGACATGGTGGGAAGCAATTCTTCTTCCTGTTAGTTCAGATATCATAGCTGATTCCAACAAGATCTATAAAGCACCCTGAATTCTAACATCAGGAAAAAAGAAGCAGAAATATTTTCTTATGCTTGCCTTGGTTCATCTATTGTAGTTTAAAACCTAGTGTATACCTACCTATAAAACCTATTGCAGTTTTGTCAGCAAAGTAAACATAATTTTAAAGTCATTATCCATATATTGATGCAGCTGAAAGGAAGCAGAAATGGAGGACAGATAGATGAAATTAGAGGAAGCGGCAATGGTCCATCTTTAATGTGAGCTGAATGGATGAATTTGGGTCTTGGGGTTGGGTACTGATGGGTGATGTAACAATTGAATGAGTCTATAGAAAACATAGGTACTTATGAATAAAATCTAACATCTCTATTCCTGTCTTTGACAGGTGAAGACCCCGCTTTTTGCTCATCTGGTGTTCTACAAGAAAAACAACGTAAGTCCTGGAGCTTTTAAAATGTACTTCCATATTTAAGGTTTATTGTAATGTCTAAAAGTACAGACAATAGGTAACTTTAACCTATTAAAATATATTGCCCCCTTGTATGGCTTTTTTTTTTTTTTTTTTACAAAACTTACTGGATCTCAATCCTTTTCTAGTTTGAAATACTTTTGTGATCACTTGCTAATAGGAAGCATATGCCAGCAGCCATGCATAAGTTTATTTCTCTGTAACAGATTTGTTATTATAAACAGCTAGCAACAGTGCAACAGATGGCAGAAAACTGACAACTTTTTATGGGAACGTGAAAATGGGAAATGTCTCTTTTCCTTCTCTCCTTTTACTGAGATGGCACTTCCTCAGATGTTGGCATTTAAAAAAACAGATCTGAAAAAGATTATTCAGGTGTTGAGGCCCAATTTTTCATTCCCATGTGAGTCTGAATGTACTTAGTTGCTCTGATCAAATATAGCATCTTGGCAAATTCTTCAGGGATGAAAGATAAGCACATCTGTCATTTTCCAGAACTACTTACGGACTCCGCCATTCTGCAGCCTTTTACAGTAGGCAGCATAAGCTTTCTCGGCCATTATTTCTAGCTGCTTCTTCTTCTTCTTCTTCCTGTTAGTCTCAAAGTCATGTCTGACCCATCATGACCCCATGGACAACGTTCCTCCAGGCCTTCCTGTCTTCTACCATCCCCAGAGTCCATTTAAGCTCATGCTGACTGGTTCAGTAACTCCATCCAGCCACCTCATTCTCTGTCGTCCCCTTCTTCCTTTGTTCTCAATCTTTCCCAGCATTAGGCTCTTCTCTAGTGAGTCCTTCCTTCTCATTAGGTGGCCAAAGTACTTGAGTTTCATCTTCAGGATCTGGCCTTCTAAAGAGCAGTCAGGGTTGGATCTCCTCTAGGACTGACCGGTTTAATTGCCTTGAAGTTCAAGGGACTTGCCGTAGTCTTCTCCAGCACCTGTATGCCAAATGTAAGCAAGGATAGCAAGTGATCTTTATCCTTCTCAGGTGCAATGACTGAACTTACATATTGCATTAAAGTATAGCTTGTTTGAGTGAAGTACAATTGGTTGTCTTTGTTAGGGATAACATTGTTTACCCTAACTGGTTTGGGTAAAAATAATAAATATGGTATCATGGTTTGTTAGTTAAAGTGTGTGTAACTTTAACAGCAAGAATGTAATTAAGGGTGTGGTTGTAAAAGCACTATATATGAAGCGAGGCAAATGCAGCTCTCTCTCTCTCTGGCTTACTGATCCCTAATTACTGGATGGATTGATGACTACGTTCTTGTAGGAGTGTTGATTTTTCTCAACGGAGAGAAGATAAGATTGGACTGATTTATTGTAAGTGTACTGACATTGGCTATTCAACACGGACTTTGCAAATAGAGTATCCCGACAAGACTTGACTGAAATTGATATATGACTAATGGACCGTTTATTTGACTATGCTATAATTCTTAAATGGAATAAACTATATTTTTGATAGCACAAGCGTATCTGTATTTTTACTGCGTGTTAACTAGAAAACTTATCTCACACATTTACCTGTCTTCCTATCTGACTTCGCTGCATGTTCTGTTTAGTTTGTTTTCCTTAACACCCGTTGGGGAATCCAGGCTTAACAGTCTTCATACAAAATAACCCCTCGCACATATGTGCTAGTTGTTTCTGGCTCTAGAATGCAGTGCTCATCTCCATTACAAAGCTGAAGAGCCAGCACTGTCCGAAGACGTCTCCATGCTCATGTGGCAGGCATGACTAAATGCCGAAGGTGCACAGGACGCTGTTACCTTCCCACCAAAGTGGTCCCTATTTTTCTACTTGCATTTTTATATGCTTTCGAACTGCTAGGTTGGCAGAAGCTGAGACAAGTAACAGGAGCTCACTCCATTACATGGCGCTAGGGATTCAAACCGCCAAACTGCCGACCTTTCTGATTGACAAGCTCAGTGTCTTAGCCACTGAGCCACCACATCCCGTGCAACCTATGCTATTATATCTTGCTTATTATATTGCATGAATCAGGCCAGATATATTTCTGAAATCTGACCCATATCCTTCTCTAAAGAAGAGCCCACTTTATTTTTGCTTTTTTTCACACGTCCTCAGTGGAGGCAGCCAAGTTCATCTATCAAGACACATAGCTACACATCCTCTGAAATTTTAGTTTTTGTTACACAATCATATTTATTGAACTTTGGGAGAAAGACATTGTAGAAACATATATTTCAAAGAAGCATTAAAATGTTCTCCATCTGATGGCAAATCCTTTCTGTATTAGCAACTGCCATGCCAAGGGCTATCTGAGTTGCTTTGTTTATTTATTAAACTTGTATGCTACCCATTTCACCAGAGGCAATGCTTACAGGCATGTATGCTTTAAGGAAAATCTGTAGAAAACACAATCTAAACTTGTGCATATCTCAAGAAAAACAGGTTATTTTTTGTTCACAGTGCCCACTGTATCGAAAAAAGCAATCTCTCCTGATCTCCAGCAATTGTGTTCAAAAGCTCTTCTTGCTGAATGTTTGATTGACATAAGCAAAACGGAGAGGAACTGCCTCTTGAGAATTCTCCAGAAAACATTCCACTCTGTAATTGGGGTACGATATGATCTGGAATGAAATCAGTTCAAATCTCTTAAACAGAAATCCTATCACTCCAGCATTCTCTAATAACTGATTTTCAAACGGGAGGGACAGTTCGCAAAATGTAATTTGTGCTTCAAAGCAGACAGAAAAATGTCCCAGCCTCAATCCCTTGGGCCTACTAAAACTAGTTTTTCAAATACGTATCTTCAGACTGCAAGTTATTTTTGCTATGAAATATAGTGAGTCAAGAGTTCCTTTAATTAGAGATTTCTGAACCAGAATAATTAAAATACCTCTTAGGGCCCAGTATTTCGATGAAGCTGAGTCCTATAATGCCAGGTATCTCTTATTCCCCAGGAGCTGTTGTCTTGCACACAGAATGAGAGAAGTAGGAAATAACAAGGGAGTAGAGTAAGTACATGCATGGCTCCAGGCCTCTTCTTTCTTTGAGGACTACAGAGCTGAACTACACGACATGAATTTTTATGCAGCACACATTGCCCCATAGTCTCAATTGGAATTGAGCTCCCATCCACTTACTGGAAACAAAACTCTGAACATATACATACTGCATTGTTTTAAAGTATTCATTTATAAAATGAATATAGGAAGGAATATACACCTTTACAGTTCTTATATAATTGTTAAGATTTGTCTGTTTATTTAATAATAGTAAAAAATAGGAAGTATATAAACGAATATATACAGCTTTGTTTTCTAAAAGTTTTCTAAAAGTTTTGATCCCCATAGTGATCAAAACATACATCCTCTTAAGAATAATTTCTATGTGGTTTTATGGCATCCATAGTTTTTCAGTCTGCGCAGTCTTTCATGTTGGGTATTGGTTTAGTAATTTGTTCCTTTGTAGCACAGATTAGTCTCATTTAAGGCTATTCACCTTCCATGGTTTCCCTTGCTTTTTACTCAGTTAAAATTCATCCAAATAAGTGGAGGATTTTATTAAGGCAGAAGCCGATAAGACAATTTTGTTGCCTGTGGCTTTGTCAGTCCTAAAAAGCCTCTTCAATAATGAAAGCATGCTACCTTTCAGCAGCTTAGATCTTTCATTCATTCATTCATTATCTTTTATAGCCAAGTGACTCTAGGCATCTTACAATTCTTCTTCATATCAGAGATCTTTTCTGGTAATGTTAGTAGTGGAATGCCTAGTCATCTATGGTTGCATTAGAAGTTGGAGTGTCTAATTTCACCCTGTAATATTAAATTGGACCTCCACTTTCCAATTCAAGGATATATAATCCCATTTTTTAATGCCCCTGCAGTTTAATCATCTGGTTTTTTTGGGACAGGCTAAGGACAGATACGATCCAGAAGTAATCACATTGGTCCCATATTGTAGTATGCATAATAGTGCTCATCTGATTGTTTAGATTCTTTCAGGAAATAAATGTAAGGCTTAGCTCTTTTATGACAGAAATGAGATAAGGAGCTAATGCCTGAGCCAAAAACGGTTGTGATTGGACATTAGGACAAACTTAGCTCTCTGATAGAGTAGTTGTACTTTGGACTAAGTATTCCACCTTGATTGGCCAGAACACTGTAAGTATTAATAAAATAATTTTATGTAATGAACCTGAATGAAGGGAGATTCAGGACATAAGAAAAAAGGAACTTTTTCATACAGTGTACAATCTATGTAATTCACTGCACAATATGTGGTAATAGCCACCTACTCGATAGTCATTTGTATTCATAGCAGAAAGAGCTGTCAGAAGCTGCCAGTCATGATCTAGTATCAGAGACATATTTTAGTAAAGAACACAGGAATAAGTTATTGCTCTCACATCCTGTTTGTGGGTTTCTTTGAGGGTTGTTAGCTGGCTACTTGGACAAAAGAGGATGTAGGGCTATGGATGTCTATGGCTGTTTTTTTTTAAAAATATGATATTTATGAAGGTTAGATTAACCAAGCAGATTCTTCTAATTTGCAAAAACGAGTAAGGTTTCCCCCCTACTTGATGAAGAAGTGGGCAGTGTTAGTACAGCATTAATGTGTACTTTTCAAACAAGGCAATTTCAAGGGATCTCTACAGCTCGATCTTCATTTGGAGTTCATAACATCAGTCCTTATTCAAGAAAAAAAAATATTGATAATGGGGATAGGGACTTTAGACAAGCACAGGTGTTCTCCTATGGGGAATCCTACCCCATACCCTTCAAGAGTCTGTCCTACCCTAAGCTTTGCTTTTCAAAACCTTTGGTGCTTTTCCCTCTCTCCAAATTTTCATACTGTAGAACATATCCGGAAAGTCAAAGAATTGCAAAGCAACTTCAGGAAAGGTAGGAGTAAAACAGAAGCCTTATGCCTTTTTGAAGAGTAACAGATTTGATACATCATAAGCTTTTCTAGATCCATGAATGTTGTGATCATAGTATGTGGGTTAGATTTCAAAATGTCACAAGATTCTTGGTGGTAAATATAGATACGAGAGTTCTTGGGTGGATAGGATTTTCTATCATCTTGCTGTTTTTAACTTGTTTCAAAATATGTCCAATTTTCATGCAGATTTTTTTCTCAAATCTATATTGTTAAATTATACATCCAATCAACACCCACCCACCCACCCCTTGCTGTTAGAATAGTGAGGCATTATATATGCTGAATGTCACCTTCTGTGCAACATTTGATTTTTACCTCCTTTGTTCCCATAGTTTTCTTAATGATGTAATTAGCATGAATTGCAGTAATAGCAGTATAAATAAGATTGCCAGAGAAAACTGGTAAAAATCTGAAACCTCACCTGAGAAGTTCTTTTGAGTCCTGCTAAGCCTCCGTTATAATTTTTCCTCATTAAAAGCTTTTCTGGCAAATAGAGAAACATAATTTGCCATATAATCAGCTTCATTTCAGCAGGTAATGAAATTTTTCTCTTTTCTTTGTACTCCTGCTCCCGACCCTGTACTAGCCCTTTCAGTGGCTTTCTTTGATTATTCTGCCATCTGTGTCTGGGACAATTTGAGTTTACCTCACATTTGTAAACATTTGTAGACTGACTCTAAAAAAGGACAGTTTAAAAAAAAAATCTATTCTTTTGTTTGAATCATCAGGAGAGTCCTAGGGGATCAGACCAAAAGCCCTATTTGGAGTGACCCAGTCCCTTCTGGGTAGGGAGAGCTAGAAGTGGCAGGAACATCTTCAAAGCTGTATGGCTACTTGGTGAATAAAGAGATTGACTTCAACAGAGCAGATCTGGCCAGAGAGGCTAAAGGCCAGTCTTGTGATGTGATTTTTGGATGCGTTTGAACCAGTGACTCCTGAGAAAACATTAGGATTCTCTGTGCTGTCAGTTTAGCCACCTAGTTATTGAACCGAGGATCCTCCTAGGTTTGAAAGCAGCCAAGGAGGTGATCTATGACCGAATGCTTTCTATGGTATCAGCCTCCTTGAAGAAAGCAATGGTGCATCTCCTTCTCAAGAACCCAATGATTTTAAATAATTTCTCTCTTTTAAAGGAAAATTGTTGAAAAGCCACTTGGTATGCAGTTGATGCGAAATGTGGAGGAAGCAGATTATCTATACTGAGTTGAGTTTCAGGATGGAATTTAGTATGCAGACAGACTTGGTTAAGCTTGTAGATTACCTGAGGTAGAGTCAGGATGGAGATGGTGCATCCATCGTTGTGCTCCTTGATTTCTCAGCAGCTTTAGATACTGTTAACTATAGTATCCTTTGGAACTAGTTCCAGAGGTTGGGGTACCATTAGGTGGTAGGGGTACTATTTTATGATAGTTTTCTTATTTCCTTGGGACTCAACCAATGTTGGTTGAGGAGAAGTTGCTTCTTAGGTCCTTCCTTTGTGGGATGCCGCAGATCACAACTCTCTATCCTATTTTGTTCAACATTTACAGGAATTAACTAAGGTCATTTGCTGGTTTGAAACAATAAAGCAAACAACACTGTGGCCCCTTTTTTGGACATAAATTGAACTGGTGACAACTGATGCTTTCAGATGATTGTGAAGAAAAGTGGTTAACAGCAATGCTATCAAAGCTAGAGAAGTCCAAGTTCAGGCTGTATTTAGTTAAGTTGACTTTTGGCTGGTCATTCTTTCTAACCTACTTCATGGCTAGTTAGGATAAAATTAAGTGAGAAAGTGCTGTGCATACCACCTTGATCTCCTGGAGAAAAGACAGGATATATATTTTTTTCTTTTTTTTGCAAATGGCGGCGCCCAACTAGGAAGGTGAGGCTCTCGCTCCTGGAGCACTATCTCCCTATAAAGCCACCACCTGCACCAGAAATCACTTTTAAAGCTGCCGCCTGCACCAGTAACCATGAGTAAACCAGAGCCCAAAAAACAAGCCCCAAAACGCTAGATTCTGAAGCCGTGGAGCCCTAATAACGCTGGCGGAGCTCCTGCTAGTTGATCCGGAGCCCTCCTCTCCTTCCCCAGAGAAGTGAAGCTCTTTCCATCGAGCCCTATTAACCACACTGGTGGAGCTCTTGAACTGGATCACTTGGAGCCAGTGGAGTGCAAACAACGTACCTTCATTTAAATCCCTCACACAGCTCATAGAAGTATCTTCCATGCCAGACAACGTGTTTCCATTAATATCCCCCACACAGTTTCCCCGGAGCCACATCGGACAGCTGGCAGGGAGAAACAAGGAGGGAGGAGAAAGCCCTGAGGTTCTTAGGAGCCGAAAGTCACCCTGGACGGCAGAGGAATGCTTAGGTGGTCGCGAGGAGAGGAGAGTCTCCTCGACTGACCCGAAGAAAACCCCTCCATCCGAACTAAAAAGAGAACTGCCAGCATGGCTGAATTGAAGCCAGGAAGGCAGCTGAGACAGAAATGAAAAAGAAAGGAAAGATCTTGTAACAGCGTGCTTAGTCTTGGTAAGAATCACTCCAATTTCTGCAGTGGAATTTTCCTTGGAAAGTGGGACTCAAAGGAGGAAAATAGCTGTGATTAATGATCTGGAGTGACTGTCAGATTTAGTTTAAAAAAAAAAAAAGATATTGCAACTAGAAGTAACTTTAAAAGTAAAGGACAGATTGGATTGGTTAACCCAAATTTCTGGACTGTATTTTTACTACTACTCAACTTGAAGAACTTTAGGAAACTATTGGAAAACAATCTTATTCAGAGACTTATTGATTGTAGTTAAAGTGTTTTAATTCAGCGAGTTTTGCTCTCTTTCAAAAATCCAGCGTGCTTTGAACATCTTGTTACAGCCTATTGTTTACAGAGTAATAGCCACAGCAATCAGAGCAATAAAATCCTCCCACCCAGTAAATCACAGCTGCTAGTCAAACAATTAACCCTTTCCTTGCAGACTCTCAATACTACCTCATTACTTTAATCAAACACTGATTAATTCATTACCTCAAAACTTACAACTTTTCTACCTTATCACCTATATCAATGATTAGATAATCAATTTCTATAAAATATTTCATTAATGGTTTAATTGATTTATTGTTTTAATTGATTAGTGTGATTAGAGTGTTTAGTGCAAATAGTGTGATTATTGATTAGTTTAAAAGATCAAGATTCATGTAATTTAATTGATTAGTAAAATCAGTGATTTAGTGAATTTAATTGAACAGTGTGATTAATGATTAGTGTAATTAATTGATTAGCGATTAGTGTAAGTAATTGATTAGACTGATTGTTACTTAGGAAAATTACTTGACTAGAGAGATTACTGCAATTGATTGATTGGTGTAATGTTGGCTATATTGATTACCCAAAATTGTTCCATTAATTAATTTAATCAACATACCATCTTAACAAACCTACCATGCCAAGAAAAAAATCCAATGCCAAACCACAACCTAAAGAGAAAGTAATCCCCACCAATGAACCACAAGACTCCTGCACATGCCTTAAATGCTACAAAACTCTAAAGGATAATGAAAACTCCATCAAATGTTCTCTATGTAACAAATACGCTCATCATGACTGCTTGGGATTACCCAAGCAAATGATTCAATACCTAGAATAATCCAATGAGTTTCCATATCTCTGCAAATCATGCAGACCCAAACTGGATCTGTTGGAAAGAGTTGATACCATTGAAACACGAATAACATTCCTTCACACCATAGTAGCATCCCTGGACGCCTTAAAAGAAAGATTATCCAACCTTCAAAAAAAAGACACAACGCAAAAACCTGAACATCCAATAGCTACAAACCACATCTCTACCCAACAATCACAACACAATCCACAACCCAATCCACAAAAAAAACATAAGCCAGACTGTTAGGTATAACATTGATACCAAATATGGTTTGGGTGAATAAATATATAAAACTTAGATATCATGGTTTAAGTGCTTATCACTTTAAGCACAATGCAGCAAGCAATTAGCCGATTAAGGGTGCGGTTAGAAGTTACAATATAAGGAAGCATTAGAAGCTGGAAAGCTGTCTGTCTGTAACTGTTACTGTGTGCTGCTGCGACTAACTGTGTCTTGCTGCGACTAACTGTGATTACTGACTGTGAGTGCCTGTGACTGAACTGTTTTTGTTTGCTACTGTTTGCTGAATATCCAGCGTTTGTTTCTCTGGAGAGTGAAACCGGAGGAGGAGAAGATATCTTTATCGGCTGATAAAGATATTGCAAGGACTCTTAACTTGGACTATACTAGTGAGTCTTACTGGATGGAAATACTGTGAATGACTTAATGGACTGAATGACAATGCTTAAACTCTAACTGGATTAAAAACTATTTAAACTACAAACAGTGTTTGTGTTCAGTGTGTGTATACTCTGGGGCCCTTCCTGGCTTGACTACTGCTGCAATACTCTTCTAGGGGTTAATCCCCAAACCCTAACATTGGTTATGGGCCCAGCAGCATAGTCTAACTAACCAGGATATAGCAGAGAGAGTTGGTGTGAGTTGCACATTACTGTAAAAACAAACTGTTTTAATTAGTTTAAAATAGTCTAAATATCTGAAGAGTAATGGCACAAGTAAATTTGTCACAACTGTCCATGATATCCAGGCTGGATGGAACAAACTATGTTTCATGGTCAATGAAATGTAGCTTACTTCTCGCAGAGAAGGTTTGTGGGACATTATAGCAAACCCACCAGATGTGAGTAGCTGGGATCCTGCTAATGATGATGATAAAGAAAAGTTACAAGACTTTAAACTGAAGAATGAGCAGGCTTTATGCATCATAGGACTGACTCTCTGTGATCAGCAGCTTGTCCATATTCGTGGAGAAGAAAATGCTGCAAACTGCTGGGAGAACCTCAGGAAGATTTATGTTCGGGACAGTGTAGGAGCACATATAAATCTTACACGGAAGCTTTTCGAACGCATCTTCAGAGGAATGGAGATATGTTAGTTCATTTAAACTGTATGAAGAGCATTTTTCAAGATTTGCAAGAAAAAGAGCTTATATTTAATGAACTGCAACAAGTCTACATAATATTATCTTCATTAGATCAAAGCTATGATGACTATGTGACTTCGTTAGAGGTATTGCCAAAAGAAAGCCTCTCATTAACCGAGATTACAGGCAGGCTATTAGAAGAAGCCAGAAGAAGGCGTGAGCGTGACGAGCTGAGAGAAGATAAGAAAGAAGAGAAATTATCTTCAAAGCTTGAAAGAAACCAGCAAAGCAAAATAAAGCACCTGGAAGAAGAGAATTTATCTTCAACAGCATACACAATTAAAAAGTGTTTTAATTGTGGAAGCAGAGGACATTTGGCAAGATTCTGCAAAAAGAGAAAAAGCCAGAATGTAAAAAAGCCAAAGAAAGCATTTGAACTAGCCACGTTTAGCAACTCTGATGTGAAGAATAATTTATGGGTGGTTGACAGTGGCGCATCCCACTGCATCACAAGAGATAAGACAAAATTTATAAAAATGTCTACAAGCTCTCAACATATATCACTTGCCAATGGCTGGAACATGAAAGCGAAAGGTCAAGGTTTTGCACGTTGTCCGTACATAAACCAGGATATAAAAATGTTGTATGTACCGCAACTAAAGTTTAATTTGCTTTCAGTAAGGGTATTAGATAAATTAGGTTATGTAATTACTTTTAAGGATAATAATTGCATAATTGAAAAAGATAACAAAAGGGTAACTGCAGCTTTAAATGGAACATTATATATATTAGATAATAGTAAGAAAGGGGAGGCTCAAACTGTATTTAATAATATAAAGCCTCATGAAGAATGTATCCATTTATTGCATAGGCGTTTGGGGCATGTAAATTTTAAAATGCTAAAACGTACAGTTGAGTTATCTGAAGGAATAAGTTTAAAACCTTGTGATAAATATTTGCGTTGTAATGTTTGCTGTGAAGATAAGAGCAAAGTATTGCCTGCAAATAGGCTAAATGGTTTCAAAACAAAAGAACCTTTAGAAGTAGTATTTGCAGACATAATAGGTCCAAAGAAACCCAGTATGGGGGTGCTAGATATATACTGAGCATTATGGACCATTATTCTAGATATGGGTTTTGCTATTTAATGAAAAGCAAAACTGAAACATATCAACATTTTTTCAATTGGCTTAGGTTTGCTGAAAAGAAAGTCTAAGCGGCAACTGATAACCCTGGTGACAGATAATGGCACGGAATTTATTAATAACAAATTCCAGAACAGACTTAAAGTAGCTGGAATAGAGCATAAGAAGTCTGCTCCATACAGGCCAGAACATAACGCTTTTATTGAAAGAAGAGGCCAAACACTACAGGCAATGGTTAGAACAATGTTAAATGATTCTGGGTTACCTGATTCTTTGTGGGGAGGCTACAATGTGTGCTAATAACATATTGAACAACGTTGTTAATACAACAACAGGTGAAATTCCATTCACCAGGTGGCATGGCAGGAAACCTGACCTAAGTTACCTGCACACATTTGGTGCACCAGCATGGGTGCATATTCCTGCACAACTCAGAAAAAAAGGGCAACATAGAGCTAAAAGATTTTTCTTCGTTGGTTATCAGGCAAACCATAGGGCATATAGATTTTGGGAGAAAGGCACATCTAAAGTATTATGTAGTGCTAGTGCCCAATTTCTAGAACATGAAGGATGGGAGAAATTAGAACAGGATGCCAATAAAGATGTAATTATTGAATCCTATAGAAATCCCATTAGTTATCCCTGTAACTTTAAAAATAAAGTAAAGAGACAAATACAGGATGAAATAGTGCCCATAAAGGAAGAAACAGACTCAATAGCTGAACAGGATGAGGAAGATGAACAGGTAGTAGTTCAACAAAGTCCTCCTGTAAGCCCTGTAATTCCCAGAAGAACTACACGTATATCTAGACCGCCTGATAGGTACCAGGCTAACACAGTGTGCCAGATTAATCAAGTTCCTAATTCTGTTGAAGAAATTAAAAAGTATCCTAATAAGGAAAAAGAAAGATGGTATGCAGCAATGAATAAGGAACTGAATTCATTAAGTGATATGAAGGTGTATGAAAATGCCAAATTACCTGCAGGAAAGAAATCCATTGGCTGCAAATGGATATTTAAGGTAAAAATAGATAAAGATGGTAATTTAATCCATAAGGCAAGGTTAGTAGCCCAAGGTTTTAGGCAGAATGCTAATGACTACGATGAGGTGTTTGCACCTAGTCTTAAGGCAGCAACCTTGAGAGCAGCTTTAGTGTGGGCAGCTAGTAAAAACTATATAGTTAACCATTTAGATGTGGAAACTGCTTACTTGCATGCCCCATTAAAACATACTATTTATATGAAAAAATCTGTTGGTATTAAAAGTGAAAATAAGGATAATAATGATTGTTGGTTGTTAAAGAAAAGTCTCTATGGTCTTAAACAATCAGGCTATGAATGGAACCAGTATATTGTAAAGGAACTAGACAATATAGGATTTAAAGCTGGTTTAGCCGATCCATGTCTGTTTAAGAGGAGACAAATGGGAAAGTATCATTATTATTACTGTTCACAGATGATATTGCTTTGATAACTGAAACTAATGATGAAGCAAATAAAATAATAGCATCATTAGGAAAGAGAATAAAGATCAAGCAATTAGGGGAGATAAAGAAGTATCTCAGTTTGAATATAAAGAAAACACGGAAAGGTTTTAAAATATCTCAGGAAGATAAGATAAGCAAATTACTAAAAGATTACAAGATGGAGCTTTGTAAGCCGGCTAAGACTCCAATGAGTCAGGAGTTTAGCAACACTGATGAACAAAGCCCTGAGTTTGATAAGGTGATTTATCAATCTTTAATTGGTAGTTTGAGTTATATTAGTAATTGGTCTAGACCAGATATTTCGTACTGCGTGAATCAGTTGGCTAGATTCAATTCTGCACCATGTGAAAGACACTGGATTGCAGCTAAGAGGATATTAAGATATCTTAAAAAGACAATGAATTATTCATTGTATTTAGAACCAAAGGGTGATTTAATTCTGAGTGCTTATGCAGATGCTAGTTTTGCATCAGAAAGAGACACTAGAAAGTCGACTTCAGGAACAGCCATAATGCTAGGTAAGACATTAATAGGCTGGAAGTCAATAAGACAACAGCATATAAGTTTGTCTACTATGGAGGCAGAATTCTCCTGTTTATCATTGTTATGTACAGAATTAATAATGTATAAACAAATGTTAATTGATATAGGTATAACAGTAGATTATCCTATAATTATACATGAAGATAATCAGGCAGCAATTCAAATGGCCACAAATATTGGAGTAAAAACAAGGAGCAAGCATACAGATCTAAGATACCTAAACGTGAGACAATCTGTAAGAAGTAAGATGATTCAGCTAGAGTACTGTATGTCGGAGGACAATTTAGCTGATAATTTTACTAAAGCCCAAGGTGCCAGTAAGCACCAGGAGAGTTGTGAAAAATATGGGATTAGATTGTAAAGGTATTATATATTTATTTCACCCAAAAGGGGAGTATGTTAGGTATAACATTGATACCAAATATGGTTTGGGTGAATAAATATATAAAACTTAGATATCATGGTTTAAGTGCTTATCACTTTAAGCACAATGCAGCAAGCAATTAGCCGATTAAGGGTGCGGTTAGAAGTTACAATATAAGGAAGCATTAGAAGCTGGAAAGCTGTCTGTCTGTAACTGTTACTGTGTGCTGCTGCGACTAACTGTGTCTTGCTGCGACTAACTGTGATTACTGACTGTGAGTGCCTGTGACTGAACTGTTTTTGTTTGCTACTGTTTGCTGAATATCCAGCGTTTGTTTCTCTGGAGAGTGAAACCGGAGGAGGAGAAGATATCTTTATCGGCTGATAAAGATATTGCAAGGACTCTTAACTTGGACTATACTAGTGAGTCTTACTGGATGGAAATACTGTGAATGACTTAATGGACTGAATGACAATGCTTAAACTCTAACTGGATTAAAAACTATTTAAACTACAAACAGTGTTTGTGTTCAGTGTGTGTATACTCTGGGGCCCTTCCTGGCTTGACTACTGCTGCAATACTCTTCTAGGGGTTAATCCCCAAACCCTAACACAGACAAATAATGATATCCCAATCCTCATCAGAGAAGCTGTTGAGCGTGAACGGAAATGTCCAAACGCCATCTTATTTGGTCTAGAGGACATCAATGATAATGATGACATCACAACTGTCCGAAACATCATCAGTGATTATCAAGCATCAACCAGCTCCCCTGATGAAATACTTGACATTTCCCGCATTGGCCGAGAGCTCAAAAACAGAGACGGCTCTGTGGCCCCACGCTTCTGCAGGGTCGTTTGCAAAAATGAATCAAGCAAACGTAAATTCATTTAAACTATAAATTCACTCGCCAAAACCAACACCAACCATAAGAACCTCCATTGTCGCCCTGACCTAACCATACAGCAACATGCCCGCTCCCGTGTACTCCGCACTGAACTCAAAAAACCTCTAGACAATGGAGAGAAAGACCTGTACATTGACTACCATGCTGACTGTATCAAAAGTAAGTCACACAACCTGCAACTCAGCTTTAACCTTCAACCACAACCCTACCTCAACCAATCCACCATCACCCAAGACTAGGCACGCACGCCCCTAACTACCTCAATTCCAACTACTGCTGGCCTTAAATGCAATCTACTCAATGCAACAAGCCTTGCGAATAAAATACCTGAATTTCTCCTCTTACTAAATATGGCTAAATTCGACATCATATTTGTCTGTGAAACATGGCTCAACGCATCTCTCCCTGACTCCATTACCACAGTAAGAGACTATCATGTTTACCGATCAGATCATGAAATTCGTAGAGGAGGTGGTGTTGCTATCTTCTATAAAAAGTCCTTACATCTAAAAAACATCCAAGTTATCCAGGAGCTTGTTCTTCCTGAGACTATCATCTGTGAACTATCCTTAAATATCACATTTCGATTCTTACTATGTTACAGAGCACCTGATTATGACATTGAACATGTAAACAAGCTAAATACACTACTAACATGGGCAGCATCCTGCCCACACGCTTTTATCTTTCTTGGTGACTTCAATCTACCTCATATTGACTGGACCCTAAATGAATGTACAACTGAACCCATACACGCAACCTTCTACAATGCTGTTACAAATCTGGGACTGGAACAACTAGTAACCAACAACACTAGACTAAACAACTGCCTTGATCTCATCTTCTGCAATAGTTTGAATTCAATTTACGAAATACAAACTAAAGAACCCTTTTCCAGCAGTGACCACAATATGATTGACTTTTGTCTCAACATAAAAATATCACCCAATATGCCCACACAAAAATATCACAATGATGTAATCCCCAATTATAACTTCAAAAAAGGCAACTATGATCTTATAGACAACGATCTCTCATTCCTTGATTGGCAATCTCTATTCACTGGATGCAATACTGTTGAAGACCATTACAACATATTTTTACTTGAAGTCAAAAGAGTCATCAAATTATATGTACCAACAACAACTCCCAAAACAAAACAAAAAAAAAAACAGATTACCCATAACAATAAGGAAACTTCAATCCAAAAAGAGATCACTCTGGCGGAAAAACAAATCTGGTCACGTTGCCAATTTCAAAAGCCTATACAAAAATTTATGCCACCAGATAAAGACTGAATGCACCAATTATCACATTAAACAAGAGGAAAACCTTCTATGCACCAATTCCACCCGCGCTTTTTACAATTTTGTAAACAACAAACTAAAAGACTCAAGGTCTATTCTACCCCTGATAGGACCTAATGGTAAAGACTGCAACGACGACACCATTAAAGCCAACATCTTTAACACATTCTTCGGCTCAGTATTTGTAAACAGCAATTGATCATGCCCAGTATTTCCTAGCCGAGCCACAGACAACTACAATGATCTAATACATATTGATTTTACAGAAGACAATGTTGAAAAGCACTACGCAAACTAAAACCATCTCGATCTATTGGACCGGATGGAATATGTGCCTACTTCTTAAAAAAGCTATCCACTGCCATAGCCGAACCTCTAAGCATAATCTTTGAAAAATCTTTCAGGACCAGCTCCTTGCCTAACCTATGGTCACAAGCCACAGTCATCCCCATCTTCAAAAAAAATTACAGACCAATCTCTTTATGCTGCGTCACCTGTAAAGTCATGGAATCAATTATTAACCAATCCATTATCCTCCACTTAGAGACAAACAACCTACTCTCCAATAAACAATTTGGTTTCAGGAAAAAACTATCCTGTAATCTGCAACTCTTACACTGCAAAAACATATGGACTACACAACTCGATCAGGGCAAAGCAATAGACGCAATCTACATAGACTTTTGTAAAGCCTTTGATTCAGTGGTACATGACAAACTACTCCTAAAACTAAAATCTTATGGTAGCTCTGGACAACTGCATAACTGGATAGAAGCATTCCTGTCAAACAGACAACAAATGGTCAAAATTGAGAGTGTCCTATCAAATTCTGTACCTGTCAATGTGTCCCCCAAGGCAGTGTTCTAGGACCAACTCTCTTCATACTCTACATAAATGACCTCTGTGATCATATTAAGAGCAACTGCGTTCTTTTCACTGATGATGTAAAGCTCTTCAATACCACAGGCAATACTGCTACCCTTCAAAAAGATCTTGACTACGTATCAGAATGGTCAAACAAATGGCTCTTCAAATCTCAACAAATAAATGCTCTGTCTTACATATTGGCAAATAAAATCAGAAAATAAAATACAAGCTGAATAGTCAAGATCTTGTTGATGATCCAAGCTCTGTAAAGGACCTTGGAATACTCATTTCTAATGATCTAAGTGCTAGAGCCCACTGTAACTACACAGCCAAAAAGCCAAAAAGAGTTGTTAACCTAATCCTACGTAGCTTTTTCTCTGGTAATATCACACCACTAACTGGAGCATCCAAACATTTGCTAGACCAATACTCGAATACAGCTCATCAGTCTGGAACCCACATTACGTATCAGTTGAGAAAGTCCAGAAATATTTCACAAGAAGAGTTCTCCACTCCTCTACTTGTTGTAGAATACCTTGAAATTCTAGACCTAGAAACCTTGAATTATGCCGTCTTGGGTCTGATCTAAGTATGGTATATAAAATCATACATTGCAATGTCCTACCTGTCAATGAATACTTCAGCTTCAACCATAACAACACAAGAGCACACAATAGATACAAACTCAAGGTTAACCGCACCAAACTTGATTGCAGGAAGTATGACTTCAGCAACAGAGTGGTCAATATCTGGAATACTCTACCTGACTCTGTAGTTTCTTCCCCAAACTGTAACCTTAGACTGTCTACTATTGACCTCACCCCTTTCTTAAGAGGTCTGTAGGGGGCATGCATAAGCGCACCAACGTGCCTACCGTCCCTGTCCTATTATTTCTTTTATTTTTCTTATATGTACCCATTTCATGTATTCATAACTGTGTATATACTTATACCTATTATCTTGTAAGCAATTGACAAATCAAATAAATAAATATATCTAATGAATTATTAAAACATTGTTCCATAATGTAGTCATGAATAGCCAGAGAAAATCTTCCATTCAATTACTAGTAGCATTTTCCAGTTGTTGGAGGTTGTTTTTTTTTTTTTGTAAGAACTTGGTTGAGGACAAGAAAGAATATTAACTGGAAATGGGTGCCCTTGAAGTACAGTCAATTCACTGGCTGAGGTGTCAGAATTACAAAACCATGGCTGTTTAGATCTTGGCTGAAGATTCATATCAATAATGCAGCAATCTGTTTCACAGCTGTTGGTAATTGGGATATTGAAAAGCAAAAAGTAATATTCTTCTTTTTTTTATCTTTCAGGGGAGTTGTACAGAGCCTCTCTGAGGAAACATCGCTATCCTGCACAGGGCAGCATTGAAATACATGAGGACACTGAGGTGAATTATGCCTGGATTATGCTTCAGGCAGTTTCTGCATCTACAGCAGGGGTGTCCACCTATGACAACTTTAAGACCTGTGGACTTCAACTCCCAGAATATCGGAGGATTCTGATAATTGAACACCCTTAAAGTTGTTAAATTTGGACACCACTGATCTATAGCAATATAGTACTCACATTTTAAAAATGTTTATTTTAATCATATTTTTATACCACCCATCTCACTTAAATGACTCTTAGAATTTTGCTACAAAAATGCTCCACAATCTCAGATGTTATAATGCATCAGGGGGAAAGTCTTTTGATTCTCAGCAGTCAAAATTGTCTTTGACTCCAAAATTACATTTGCTGGGCTGTTATTTAGATAACTTTTGTAAATTGCAACCTTCCTCCATGTATTGGGATTTGATTCTGTTACTGAGAAAGCAGAGTAGAGAGACAACCATGGCTTTGTTATTTTTAATTTTAGACATTTTGTTTGTTTATCAATCAGTCATACTTATATAACCATCCATCTCATAAAAAAGCGATTCTAGGAAGCACGTAATAAAAATGTAACGATGGTTTCAAATTATTTTTTAATCTGCAGGCTTGAGCTTTTTCTAATATAGCAAAATGCACTAGACAATAATAATTTACTCTCTGCAATGATCATATTTTCCACCCTCTACTTTCGCTTGGGTGGGAGCCCGTGAATAATTTAGGACAGGGAACCCCAACCCCCAGTGCGTAGACCAGCAACAGGCCACGCAAACAAATGAATCCCCATCTGAAGGATGCAGGCAGCACACAAAACCAAGCTGCCTCCAGTCTGCAGAAAATCTTTCTCCGTGGAACTGGTCTCTGGTGCCCAAAAGGTTGGGGGCTGCTGATCTAGGACTACTGATTCCTGATATCAGAGTTTTGCCCTTTTTCTCATAAATGTAGCATAAAACAAGGCCGCTTTCTCCTCAAATCATTTGGTGTCTTTTTCTTTCCCTCTCCAGGAAGGAAGTCAGTTGCACAAGTGCAGAACACGCATCTTGATTCTTGTCCTTCATGGGGGCAACATCCTAGATACAGGAACAGGGGAGCCCAGCAGTAAGATGGCTGATGTCAACACCTTCACATCTGTATTTGAGAAAGTGACCCAGGCCCACTTTCCTTCCTCCCTTGGCCATATTGTAATCCGACTTGTTCCCTGTCCAGCTGTCTGCTCTGAAGCCTTCTCCCTCATGGCAAAGTGAGTTCTACTCCTTCCTTCTTAACTATCATATTACATATTTCAGTGAACTAGGAAATAGGCTTTCTATGACAATTTTGTGGGAAAGGAAATGAGATATACCTTTTGGTTAACTATTCTTTCTCCATATGCTTCTGAGAAGTGGGGAATAACAGTAGCTTGCCTTGTGAACTACTATTGTGAAAGATGTATGAATTTTGAAGCATTGCTGGATTAGAAATGACAGATTAATAAACAGAAGAAATAGCAGTAGTACTAAATAGTGACATTGTTACATAAATGGGAATGTAAGAAAAGTTCTTTTTTTAGCTGTGGCCGCAGGTGGCTCAGACTGTATTAGTTGATTCTTTTTTTAGTGCCTCTGGCTTTTTGAGATTTCTACAGGGAATTTTCTCAGCACAGTTACATGTACCTCAGACTACGAGCTGAGCATTTGAAATAAAACATAAACCTCCAATTCCACTGCTGAGAATAAAATTCCCGAATGCTGCACTTCTGAAATTGGTTTAGGCAATATTTATTTTGTTCTGCAGGAAACTAAAAAAACAAAAAAACTCCACCTTCTTAACATGAAGCCAGCAGGTAGGAGTGGTGGTGACAGTCCAGGGGAGTGATATATACTGATAAACCCTTTCTGGAGAAAAGAAGCAACTTAGCAAAGGATTCGGTTCTGTTTTATCTGGAGTGTCAGATCATCTGGGAAGAGAAGCACTGAGCTTTTCAACCTCTTGTTCTTGAATGTTCTTTGTGTTCCCTCCCTCTCTTTAAAAACCCCATTTGTGTGCTTTCAACAAACAACGGGAACACGGGAGAAACTTAATGTACCGGAACAATTATTGGAGCTGTACATTAATTGAATCTGATCATTTTAAATATCAACCCATATTTTAGATGGGGTCCCTTTTTCTGTGGGGTCCTGACTCCTCCCATAAAAGACTCGTTTCAAATCAGGATTTTTACTTCCCCTTCAAGGAGAAAATATGGTAGCAAAGTTCTTCAGCTCTTTGGAACAGGGAGAGCCAAATGCCTCTTTCTAATTGCAAAAGAATCCCTTCCATTGTCTTCTCTGGTGATAAGAGTATTCCAGCTTCAGCTCAACAAAGGGGGTCCAAAGACCCTCAACTATTTAGTAGTTTAGATTCTTCCCTCTCCCTCTTTTTTAGAGACAGAATGAGGAGCATATGTCATGAAGATGAACAATTGTTCATCTTCATGACATATGCTCCTCATTCTGTCTCTGAACAGTTCTCAGAATGCCCCTCCAACTCTATAAATCTAAACATTAAGAATATATTTTTTTTCTTCCTTCTCTCACCATGACAAGCCTGGCCAATAAAACTGTTCTGGGGATAAACATAGCGGAGATCTCCACATACGCCGACTTGTGCCCTCAGAGAAAAGCTGGATAATAAGTACACACTAAGTAATCAGCTGCCAAAGGCTGCAGGTACACAATAAGCTCCCAGAAATTAGCCATATGTAATAGAATTCTATAGCCATAGAAATAAAATTCGTGGCCATCTTTCTGTATCCTGGATAATTGTAGACAATCTGTTTTTTGGCATGCAGATTATTAAAGTTACTTTACATGCTATAGCAAGAACTGACCGTGTTTCCACCAAGATATTTACTTATGTACCAATTTACCAATTGAACTCTATGACAGATGAACAATGAACTCATGAGGGAAGCATGGAAATGTGTTAATTGCTCAGGAAAAAAAAGCTGGAGGAGAGAGACTGATGGCCCCATGAATGCAGCGAGCTAAGGAATATGTCAAGTGCCCTCTCCCTTCAGGAAAGCGGAGGACATCAATGATTCTCAGCAGGAGGAAGAAAATCTCTTGTTGATTAATTCCTTGCATGCTGAATGGGCTACAACCCAGATTTTCTGTTGTACTTGCAAATTGAAAGCCTGGTGGTTGCACATTGTGTTTCTTTGCTGGGCGACAAATATTTCCTCCTACTTTGGTTCATATGAAAGTTCTGCTGATGAAATATATAAAATGTCAGATATAATTAGAATCTTTAAGACAATTAGTGTGCTGGTTTTTGCATCAACTACAAAATGAATTCAGAAACAGAATGAAAACTTTCTATTCTCCTACCTTCACTACATTAGTTACAACAATATAATTGGCAGTAAGTGAGCTGGCTCCTCTGTCAAAATATAGCTCCTGCCCTAAATGCTGTTTTCTTCTGTGTTTTTAGAGACATTAATTTAGTTAAATAGCATTGTAAATAATTAGATTTCAACATATCATTCTGGAGTTCCTCTGTGTTCAGAGATTGTAAAGTGGTCAGTGTTATGTTCCAGGTCAGTTTGACCACAGGCCTAGAGAAAATGAAGCTCTGCTATCTTCAGGGTGAGAGACGGCATTTATGTTCTGAATATTATAAGGCTGAGGTCAAGGAAGGCTGACATTTAACTGAAATTGAACCTAAATTGCTCTTTCTGTTTTTGCCTGTTTCATTGGCAATGTCTTTCTCTTGCATTCGTCTTTCAATCTGGAGGAAGAATTGATCCTGCACCAGCTAATAAGAGAAATACAGAGATAATTAACATGTTGAACAAAACAAAACAACCTTTCCTCTCCTTTGAAAAATTAATGTTCATCCTTCAGTTAAAACGAGGCAATCTTCAGCATAGCTATACTGTACATATAATGAAAATGACCAGATTGCCTTGAATGGAGTATATCATCAGAGGAAAGTTCTTAGATAAGGAGGCTGACAAGTTTCCAGACTCTCTAGGAATCACGGAGCATATAAATTTAATAAATTATTATTGCTGTTGTTATATTCCCCTACATTTGGAAATACTGTCCAGGTTAAATGGAAACTTCAGTCCAACTTTCTTCCTTGAAGTATGTCAGATTGAAAAGAACTATTAGGAATTTCTTTGGCTCTTTCTGTCTTTAAGTATCTGTCATTTACATACTGGATATTTAAGAAAGGAGTCTGTATAGTTTTTACTTTGCTAGTCCTGTCAACTATAGGTGGTGCTCATCTCCATTTCGAGAACATGAGCCAATGCTGTCCGAAGATGTTTCCACAGTCATGTGGCCAGCATGACATTGCAGAACACTCTTTCCTTCTCGCCAAAGTGGTATCTATTTATCTACTTGTATTTGCATGCTTTTGAACTACTGGGTGGGCAGGAACTAGGGGTGAATCATCACACTGCCCCATGGGATATTTAAATCCAAAATAATTTCTAGACTATCCCAGAGTTCTTTTTTGCTGCTTTCCAAAGAAAAATGTGCTACCTAGAGGAGATGGCATAGGCTGTGCTCCAACAAAATCCAAGGACTCTCTTTCTAACATTAGACAATTCAATGTCTTTGTCCATCTTTTCTTACTTCTTAATGTAAGTGTTCAGATTTTCCTAAGATTGCTTCTGAATCTTCTAACTTAGCTTTTGTGGATAGATGTTCATAGCTCAGTTTCTTCTCTGTGTGAGTTTGTGGAAGCCCCTTTTCAAAACTGCCTAAATTATTGTTTCTCACCACATCTTAAGCAGTAGATATGTGTATTCATTTAAGCCTGCAGAGTTAAACTTGGGAACATCTGCTCCATTCCTCACATGTCTTCCTGGAAAGCTTCAGGATGAAGTAAAGTTTCTCTGGGATGAAGTAAAACTGTGGGTTTGAAAGTGCTCCTAACTGAGCCACTTCCCTTGTGAGTTGGCATAATATAATCAGGTGGGGAAAAAGAAAATGACTTTGCAACTTTTGCCATTCTTTTGCAGCATAGAAGAGGGAAGTCTGGGCCTGATACTACAGGCCCCACCAACAGAATTCTTCTCTCCCTTTTCTCCCTACCTGTGGTCATAAGGCATTCAGAGATCCTGTATCCTCTTGAACCTGTCATATCCTTGGATGCTTGCTCTAGTTTTAACTTCCTTTCCTCCCTGCTGGGCACACCTTTCTCTCTTCCCCTTACCAGGTGTTTACACTTCAAGGCAGCCCTTGGTTATTTCAGAATAAGGATGGAAATGCTACTTTTGACCTCAGAATAGCAGAGGACAAATTGAGGCTCTCACTTATAGACTGGGGACAAAATGAAGACAACATTGTAGGGCCCCCAAAAACAATGGTCAGGTAATGATTGTGCCTTGGCTCAGAAGGTCTTAATTGAATTGGAATAGCCTTCCTAGAATTGATGCTCATCTGTAATTGCAACTCCTGATATACAACAAGATAGGACACATTTCCTATCACATTTCCAGCCCATTTCTGATTAAGAGGGAGTTTAGGTTAGAATCCGTATTTGGGAAGGAGTATTATTGCTGGGAAGGATTGCATTTTTCACACCATGCAATGTCTAACTGGAAGTTTAATTGCTAACTATTAACCTGTTTCATTTTTAGAATAAATATGTTTTAAATAATGCAGTTGTTTCATTAAAACACTGCAGGGTCTTGAGCTAATGCCCCGTGTTACTGTAGGGATGTTTTACTCCTTGATAGAGCTCAGTGAGCTAGATTTCAGCTGGTACATGCCTTGAACAACAGATGATATCCAAAAGTCCACGAATCATTGAGACATCAGAATTACAATACAGGCTATCAATTTATTGATAGAAAGCAGCAAAGAGATTTTGTAGCTGTAATTAAGCTTTTAATGGAACAATGTCCTGCTGACATTAGTTAAGCCCCTTGATTATAGGGAGCAGGAAAGTCAAAGACACGGAGGAAGAACAGAAGACTAAAAGAAGTGGGAGGGAAGTAAAATGGGGAAGAAAGAAACAGAAAAGCAGCAGACTTGAAAGGGTTGGAATGGAGCAAAAAAGCAAAAGCACGAAGAGCTGCAGAGTTGAAGAAGGCTGAATTTCACATCGTTTCCTGAAATAAGCAAGCCAGTCTGGCACACTACAATTATAATAGCTCTTGTTTAACCTTTAAAATAGTGCTGTAAGAAACAGTGCCCACATAAACAGTGTTTATGAGCTGGATGGAGTTTGCTTGCACTCTACATTGGACAGAGGATCATTTCCCCTATAAAAATCTTGATGTGGTTTTTTTTACTAGTCTCCCTGCTTCAGTCCCTTGGAGCTCATTTTCTCAATTGTAGCTGTTCCTGTGAACCGGCGGCAGCAGCATGGAAGGCAGAGATTCCTGACCAACTTTTCCTAATCTTGCTGCTCTACATTTTTGTTTTAGAGGTTCCTGATCTGAAAACTGGAGCTGATGGCTATTTTTCTGAGCTGTCCTATCTTGTTGTATATCAGGAGTGTCAAACCCAATTTCATTGAGGGCTGCATCAGTGTTGTGTTTGACCTTGGGGGCTGGGGTGGGCGTGGCCAGGGTGGGCAAGGCCAGCTTGATGTCACTCGTGTGGGGGGGGGCACCTGTGGTGGCCTAAGTGCTCTACCAGCAAAAATGAGCTCCTAAACTCCATTCTTGGTTGCAATGGCCTCCTGCAGCCCTCTGCCAGTGAAAACGGAAATTGGGTGGGCTGCGTGTGCCCCCTGGGCCCCATTTTTGGCCTCAATGGCCTCCTTCAGCCCTCTGCCAGCCCTCCTGAGCTCCGTTTTTGCTGGCAGAGGCGCTGCAGGCCAGTCCTTTGCTGTTTCCAGGGCAGCCCCGAGGGCCAGATCCAAGCACCCTGTGGGCCACATCTGGGCCCCGGGCCTTGAGTTTGACACCCCCGTTCTATATCCTCCTTCGAACTGTAACTTAAAGTTCTTCTTTCAGGCTCTGTAAAACTTTAGTTCCAAGCCCTGGAGCTGTTTGGCTATTTTAAATGGAGAGGAGTAATATGAGTGGCTGAGCTCAAAAGAGCATTTTTCTGGAACCTTCTGTCTCCTCTCCAGCTGAAGGCAGCTGAATGTGTCCTCTCCAGAGCTTCAAATTGGAATGGGAGGGGATGCGGCTCAGAACCCAGCGTCTGTGCTGGGTTCAGCAGCTCCCAATTAAAACATAGAACAGAGAATAACAGAGTTGGAAGGGACCTTGGAAGTGTTCTAGTCCAACTCCCTGCTCAAGCAGGAGACCCTATAGCATTTCAGACAGGTGGCTGTCCAGTATCTTAAAAGCCTTCAGTGATGGAGCACCTACAATTTTTGAAGGCAAGGCATTTCACTGGTTAATTTCACTGTTCTCGCCATTAGGAGATTTCTCCTTAGTTCTAGGTTGCTTCTCTTTCATTAATTTTCATCCATTGTTTCTTGTCTTGCCTTCAGGTGCTTGGAAAAATAGGTTGACCCCCTCATCTTTGTGGCAACCTCTCAAATATTGGAAGACTGCTATCCTGCCTCCCCTCGTCCTTCTTTTCACTAGACTAGATATACCCAATTCCTGCAACCTTTTCTTCATATGTTTTAGCCTCCAGCCCCCTAATCATCTTGGTTGCTCTTCTCTGGATTCTTTCCATAGTCTCAACATCTTTTTTATATTGTGTCCAGAACTGGATGCAGTATTATATTAAGGCTCTGTACTAGACCTGGAAATGACTAGCACGTATGTGCAAGGGAAACTTTTACCTTTAGGGTAGTACTAATACTTCATGTGAATTCAATTTAATCCCAGTGTCCAAGATAGAGCTTGGAAATCTTGTAGTCTTGTATAGCAGCAGCCAGTCAGCGTAGATAGTACTAAGCTAATGGTCTGAGTTAGTATAAGGCAGCTTTCTCTATTGCTGTAGGCTCTGTTTGGACACCCAGAAGCCAAAATTACCTTCCAGCCTATGCAAGAGCTGGTCCTTACTGCCTCCTTGTGGCATCTAATTGTCCATTCACAGAGTAAAGGTAATAGAAGAGAAACAGACATGCTTTTCTGGGGAATAATGGTGAAGCAAAACCTGGAAGTTGAACCAAAGAAAAGTCTTTAATATTTGCAAAGCTGAGCAGCCTGCAAAATGCTTCTCTTTCTCTTTGATTTTTGCAGGAGGGTGGGGTTTATTCCCAGCTCTCTTTCACAGACAGCCCTATCTTACCATGATTGCTGAGAACTGATAGCTCAGTATCTCCATGATGTTGATGTGGGTCCTTTTTAGAGGACCCATATTTTTATTGATGAGTTTTGCACAGCCATATGGGCAGGATTGCTCCCATCCTTTTTTCACCTGGAATTTGCATTGTGCTGACAAGCAGAATGTACAAGATGTGTGAAGAGCAAGGCACACAGTGTGCAATTAGCAAGTTTCTTTCACAAGTATGGAAACTTCTAAACTGTTCATTTGCCCATGGCTCCATATTCCTTCACCTTTCCCTTTGTGTGTGTGTATGTATGTGTGTTATATAACAATGTTTTGTCAAAAGGTTTAGCAACTAGTCTCCAAAAATTATTCACAGTAAGAGTAAACATCTTTTCTCCCTAATTAGGTTTACCAAAGTAAGAAGGCGAAAGATGTAATGGCTGCTGCAGTCATTGATTCTCAATTTACCCAAAGTTGGACTTCATCATCAGGCTTTCATTTATTTTGTTCTGCCATTTAAATTTTCTTACTTAGTAATTCACTAACCCCTCTCCCTTTATTAAGTGGGGCTGACACTTCTCTTGGAACAGCTAACAACTGAAACCAGTTGGGATCATTCCAATAAAAACAATATGTATTAAAGAAAAAAACAGACTTGACAGTGGCAAACATAAGACAGCAATTAAATTTTACATGCTGTTAAAACAAACGTCTTCCTCTTCCTAATTAAGGCTTTCATCAACTAGTGAAAGACTATAAGGAGAGTCTCTCCAAATAGTCAATCCCATGTTTTGGTGTGAACATAAAAAAGGCATCTCAATCTGTACTAAATAGGATGATATCCAAGTTCTGTGTTGGACACTTGTATGGTGATAGCACCAAGCCAGTGCTGGTGTTTTTCTGTAAAAAATGCCAGTTCCCTTGAGATCTCAGGAATATGACTTTTCTTCCTCTAAATCCAGGAAAATGCTTGGGTCTCTGTCCTTCATTTTTAAGCTGGAGAAGCTAACTTCCTACTGAGTGCCTCCTTCCATTTTGCACTCAGCTGAGGATCATGAGCTCCTGACTGTTTGCCAACTGTAGGTTAATGGGGCAAAATGCATTGGGAATATCAAGCAAGTTGAGTTTGTGGCATGACAAATCTTATTCACATGGGTCAAGATACTGTTCCTCTCAACCAGCCCCAGGAAGACCTGCTCCATTAGTATGTAAGATGCAGGCAGGATGGTATGTATGAAAGTAGGCAAGCTCTAAAGCAGAAACAAGCAAAAAGTGTGTAAACTGCCAGAAAGTTCAAGGAAAAAGACCCAAGGAAACTACCTGGTCTTTTAGAGGTAATTCCTTCCCTGTCATAAAAGGCCATAGAGAGAATGGCAGTGTCACGAGAGGATTACTTACTTGTTTTTAAAAACAAATAGCTGCTTAACAAACATATTGATGAAAATGTACTATTTTGATGCACAAAAAGTAAAATTTCTTGTTACCAGGAGATAGATGGTTTTCAAAATGTTTTTGAAAAATTGGATTACTACTACTACTACTACTTGTGCCATATTCATCATCGGACGTTGGCGATCATGTTGGCAATCCTATTTTTATCAACAGCCACTGAAAAGGTGCTATTGACTTTTCCAAACCAGTCCCTTAGATTTTTTACCAATTTCCATATAAACATACAAAAACCTCTTGTCCAATTTCTCTTTACTTCTCTTTACTCTTATTCAATTTCATTATTATTATTTCATCTATTTCTTTCTGACTTAGTTACCATTATTCTCATTCTATATTTCTGCAAGGTTTATTAATTCTCCCCCCCCCCAAAAAAAACATATACACACAACACATAAAACATAAAAAAATCTTTTTGGAAAGTAACTTGGACCCAGGTATCTCTCTCTTCATGGACTTCAATTATATTCATGCTCATCTTACATATCATTACTTATTTTATTTACCATTCTAAGCTTTCTATATTAACTTCTCCACATATTTCACTCTTCTTAATTCTATCTTAATTAATCATCTTAATTTGAGTCATTATATTTGTATCTTTTGTCCATTCTTTATTGTCCCTTTGTCTAGTTCCTTATAAAAAAAAGTTTCTCCTGAAATCACTAATCAGAGTATGATGCCTTTCTATCTCCCCCTAAATTAATCAAATTAACCTTTAAAATAACACCCAATACCCAATCCGATTTTGCTTGGTACATTCTATCTAAATAGTACATCCAGAGTAATTAAATACATAGTTAAACAATAAATCTAAATATTAAAAACAAATACTATAATAGAAATTTTATAATAACATCAATACCATAATCTTATTAAACTCTTTAATTAAAACTCAATATTCTAAACCTCCCATCATATTATTAAATTTTAAAACCAATCATTATTAAACATTTCAACATTTTAATCTCTTATCAACTCTTAAACCATTTAAGTTTTCTATTTCTAATACCATACTACAATATCATCTTATGTACCTTGCAAAATCTTTTTGAAGAAATTATACTTTATCCTTTATCCCTAAAAAAGATTCCTTTTTTCCCATTTAATTTCAAAACTTTGTAGCTTTTCTCCACCTTTTCCCTTTCTTTCTTCTCCCAACAAACCTTTCTACCCCCGCTTCTTCTAGCCTCTGCCTTACTGGCTTCCCTTCTCTGTCGTGTTCCTTTTCCCTTTTGTTTATTATCATTATATTGATTTTGCACCTTATTTTTCCCTTTCTTAAGTGTTTTTTAAATCTTAAGTCCTTTATTTCTCTTCCTTTCACTCTTCCTTCTTTCTTGGTTGAGTTCTGAAATTTAATAAAAATGGCTTCCTCTCCTTCTTCTTTTCTGCTGTCTTCATCTGTTGTAATGTTTGTTGATAGTTAATAAGCGCCATTTCTAAAAAAAGAAGGCTTCTTTCAGACCAGATTTACCATTTTTTTTTTGCTTGTTCATAATCTTTTCTCAGTTCCTCAATAGAAAGAGCCATTATAAATCTTTTCTTTCCCCTTCTTTCTTCTTACAACAACCAGAATATTCCAAAGAAAAAATAAAACAGTCCCAAAGTTATCAATCAGTCCAAACCAAGGCAGAGTTCTCACTTTCTCCTCCTGGGGTAGTATCAATCAAAGAAAAAGAAAGTCCAAATCTGTTTCTTAAAATCTTATTGCAATATATTTTAATCTTCAAATCCTTAAGGCATCTCCTCAACAAAGTCTTAGCATACAAATATTTTTTTTTAGTCCTCTCTCTCCCACTCATCGCTTAAAGCCAGTTTTCACCTAAAAGAAATAGGTTTCTTAATATCCACTTATTTATTCCGTAGGAAAAGAGGGTAAGCTTTCCTTTCAGCACCACCAAACTGCCGCTTTTTTCCTCTTCTAGAAGGTATCATTCAGAAAATCATACTTTTCAGGAATTTTGTTAAATATGTCTTAGAGTCCTAGGAACCAAGAAAAACTTTCTCCTTTGAAAAACTTTCTCCACTTCCTCCTGCGCATTCTTACCCGGCTGCTAGCTTCTTTGTGGTGGCCATTACGGACCGCTGCTGCACCGTCTTGGGAAAAGGGGGTTCTGCCGGCCGGGAAGGGGGTCTGCAACACCCCCAAACCCCTCTCCGGATCCCCCCTACCTTCAGCTGCCCCTGCAGGACAGCCTAGCTCGCGTACCCGTCCGGATCGGAGCCCCAAAAACGGCTAGCGCAGCAGGGATCGCGCAGCTTCGCGAATCCCTGCCACTCGCGAAGCCGACAAACCGGAAGACCCCTACCTGGTCTTTTAGAGGTAATTCCTTCCCTGTCATAAAAGGCCATAGAGAGAATGGCAGTGTCACGAGAAGATTACTTACTTGTTTTTAAAAACAAATAGCTGCTTAACAAACATATTGATGAAAATGTACTATTTTGATGCACAAAAAGTAAAATTTCTTGTTACCAGGAGATAGATGGTTTTCAAAATGTTTTTGAAAAATTGGATTACTACTACTACTACTACTTGTGCCATATTCATCATCGGACGTTGGCGATCATGTTGGCAATCCTATTTTTATCAACAGCCACTGAAAAGGTGCTATTGACTTTTCTCCAAACCAGTCCCTTAGATTTTGAAGCCATGAAGCCATGGCTGTTGCTTTCAGGGGGAGCCTGGATTCCCCAGGTGGCGGATTGGGGGCCCTACCCAGTATGGCTTAATGGCGGGTTGGAGGGAATCAAATACCTCCTGTGGACCAACGGCTGGGTGAGTGGCAGCTGGCTCATCAGTATCGACTGAAGGTGGAGGCCATATTGGCCAGAACGGCTTCAGATGAACAGCACATGGTGTGGTGGCAGCCACTTGAACAGCGGTATAGAAAGCAAAGGGAAGACTACTACACTATATATCCCAGGAAAATCGTGATAATGGTGACAAAATAAAAAAAAATTGGACTACTGGGGGTGACTAATGTAAGTTCAGTTGAATGTGTCTTGGTTCATCTTAAATTGCTATCTCTTTTCTCCATCCTCAATGTAACCCTATAATGCTCCTGTTCTTAATTGTGGATAATTTGCATTACCACCCCCTTCTCTTCCCTTAGCCTGAATCCTTACAGTTATGATGAGACATCTCTAAGTAGCAGTGAAGATCACATCCCACTGGCCGCCTTGCCCTTGTTGGCAATCTCTTCTCCTCAGTACCAGAATGCAGTTGCTATGGTGATCAGCAGAGCCAACCAAGTTTATAATGAATTTCTTGGATCTCCTGATGGGGCAGGCTTTAATGGGCAGGTATGACCACTCTTCTTCCTGCTGGAAAACCTAAAAGACATCATTATATCAGTACACTGAAACTGATAGAATTTATTTTTCACAGAAGGTATATGCTTCATTATTTCTTTAATCAGAAAATATTCCACCGCTACTTCTGTAGTAACAAAATAAGAAATTAAACAATATATCAGGCTCCTAGCCCTTGCACTTTTGCTCCATGTATAATCTGTTTCCTGAAAGCTTGGTGTTTGAAATAGATAGTATGAAGCTTGTGGACTGATCTAAATAGAGAGGAAATCTAGGTCCACACTTATTTTTTTTTTCAGTTTCTGAAGGCCTACAGAGGCTTGGTAGTAAGAGAGAGCTGTCATTTGAGAGAGATGGGTGGATTTCTCCCCCTCCCCACTTCACTTCCTCCAAATATTGGTGCTTGGAAAGTTTCAGGAAATAGGTGTTGTCTGTTAAATTTTTTAACAAGCCTAACTTTCTACATAATTGTGAAATTAAAAAAGGGAAATCTCATGCCACCAAATTTAGTCTAGTGGTTAAGGCACTAGGCTAGAAAGTGGGAGACTATGAGTTCAAGTTCTGCCTTAGTAATGAAAGCCACCTGGGTGACTTTAGGCCAGTAACTCAGCCCAACCCACCTCACAGTGTTGGCGGAGTAAATAGGAGGAGGAAGATGCATTGGATATGTTTGCCTCCTTGAGTTATTTGTACAAGTAATAATGGAGGGATACAAATTAATATGCTGTCTCAATTTTGGAGAATTCTAGAGACATGTAAAGGGGATTGATGGACCATTTGTAGTTACTCATATTGGCTCATTGACTTTTTAAAGTTTATCATATGTTTATTTCATGTTTCAATTAACCAATAAATCTGAAACGGAAACTGTAAAGGATGTGATATCAAAAAATAGAGTGAACAGAGGAAAAAAAATCAGTTCTTAAAGATAAATAGTTATTTTATGGTCAGATAGATGCAATTCAGGAAGAGAGAGACAGTCCATTGGAGTGGGTTTTTCAGCATCTCACTTTCTTCTGTTGGGTAAAAATGAAGAACATCATCTCTGGAATTCTAACTTAAGGATTCTTTAAAAAATCACCCATTCTAGTTTTCTTACAACATCAGCCATTCCTCTCAAGTCTCACCTTGACATAACTTTCCTCCCCTCCACAATTGATCCTCAAAAATGCAATAAAAACCATTTCCATGGAAAAAATTATTATGTGGAAGAGGAGATAAAATTTCACGAGGGGTCCTGCTAAGAAAAAAAAAATCTCCTGAACTTCCTTCAAAAACTCACAAGGAAGGGAAACATTATTTTTTCTACTCTTCTGTTCTACTAATAAGTAGTGATGTACTTCTGCACATTACTGGCACTAAATAAAGGCTTAGTAGTTGTGGCCTCTAGATTATCTTTTTCATATCATATTGCTTTTTATGCCAGACTGGACTGTGGATTTAACTAATTGAGTTCTCACACCATTAGAAAAAACAGTGTCTGAGGAATTAGAAGCAGGAGGCATTAGCATTATGGTGTAGTAATAGCCTGCTTATTTAGACTTGAGAAGGTGGCAAAAAAGTAGACCTGAACTAGGTTATTTTATAATAAGTACGGTAAACAATAGTTGAAGTAGACATGTTTATATCCAAGGAAATGGCTTGGAGAGAAGAATTAACCTTTCTTAAGATTCCTGCAATCCAGTGCAATTTTGGATGATCCCTATCGCTGATTTTTATAATAATGTGAACACCTTAATTTAATTTCTCTGTATTTTATGTCTCGTTTATGTGATATTAATTATGCATAAACTTGCCATATCAGCTTATGTTATCGATGCAGCTCATATAAGTGAATCCACATATTGAAAACTTATTATTTCCAGTATGGTAATTGCAAGAAATATTTTCTCTCCGTAAGGAGCCATAACCTTTTGTAAGATCCTTCTTGTGTTTAAGTCTTCGCTGTATGACTGAAAGATTTGTGACTCACCTGTGTCTGGCTTTGGATTCTCACCACACACTACATGATGCTAAAACATAAGAAAGTTTGTAGTTTGAGGTACCGCCTAGATGCTGTGTCTACTGGGCAATCCTGTGAAGCTATAAAAATAGCCATGAAATATTTATTTTGTTAATCATAATACTGCATGGTATGTGACTGTAACGACATAGGGCTCAAAGTGAACTTCTCTGATTAGGCCAAATCACAAACTTGGTGCTTCTTCTTGGTCTTCCAGGTGTGCCTTGTGGGGGACTGTGTGGGAGGAATGTTGGGCTTTGATGCCATTTGCTATAGCACGGGACTGGCAGATGAAAGCCAAGTCAGCAGCAGAAGAGGCAGCACCAGCAGTGTTCAGGTATGCATGGGAGAATGTCAGAGAAGGCAGCCACTGCATATCTTATCATCCACAATAGCAGTTTTGCTACCTGGAAAGATGCAAACTATTTGGAATGTCATGACAGTGAAATGGTATAAAACCAGGGGTGGGATTCTACCAGTTTGGACCAGTTCTATAGAACCGGTTGTTATGATTCTGCACAGTTTGGAGAACCGGCAAATCACGCCCCTGGCTGGCCCCTCCCCTCTCCTCCCTGTCAGTCCTTATTGCACACATGCCCGGCATCGCTGACTGCATTCTCCCCCGGCCAGTCACTCCTTAAGGTATTTCTTTTTTTCTCTCCCAACGATCAGCTGTTCGGATGATCAGCTGTGCCAGGATCCGCCTCACTGTCTTACTGCTTCACCCAGGAGGCTTCCCTGAGGCCCAGGAGGCAAAAAGGGGGGGGGCGCACAGTCAATTTTTGGCCTTCCTGGGAGTCGGGGAAGCCTTTTGGGAGCAAAAACACTGCCCCAGGAGAGTTCCCTGAGACCCAGGAGACCAAAAAATGGAGCGCAGGGGCGGGGTGCTGCAAAAAGAAGAAGCCATGCCTACCCAGTCACATGGCCATTCCGCACACAGAACCGGTAGTAAAAAGATTTGCATCCCACCCCTGTATAAAACTCCTGTGAGCTTACTGTATAAGTGCACTACGCACCAATACAGGTGCATAGCAATCTTGTATGATTTATATGAAAGATGAGCTAGCAGTGTGCGGCAGCAGCCAAAAAAAAGCCAATGCAATCCTACTAGGTTGCATAAGCGTAGGGATAGAATCAAGATCAGGTGAAGTATAAATACCTTAGTAAGACCACACCTGGAATACTACATCCAGTATTGGTCACCACATTATAAAAAGGATGTTGAAACTCTGGAAAGAGTCCAGAAAAGGGCAACAAAGATGATTTAGGGGGCTGGAGGCTAAAACATAGGAAGAACAGTTGCAGGAACTGGGTTTATCTTGTCTAGTGAAAAGAAGAACTGGGGTGACATGATAGCAGTGATCCAATATTTGAAGGGCTACCTGAAAGAAGAGGGGATCAACCTATTTTCCAAAGCACCTGAAGGCAAGACAAGAAACAATGGATGGAAGCTAATCAAGAAAAAGACCAACCTAGAACTAAGGAGAAATTTCCTGACAGTGTGAACAATAAGCCAATGGAACAGCTTGCCTTCAAAAGTTGTGGGTGTTGCATCGCTAGAAGCTTTTAAGAAGAGACTGGACATATGTCTGAAATAGTAGCAGGTCTCCTGCTTGAGCAGTGAGTTGGACTAGTGGCCTCCAATGTCCCTTCCAGTTCTATTGTTCTGGAATCTGTTATGCTGTTATTGTTTTTCTCCTGAATTTTGCCACAGATTTATGTTAGCTTTAAAAACTAACTTCATGTTGATGATTGCAGTAAACTTTGGGAATGAAAACTGTATCAACACTACAGCCCCTTCGTGTGTATCATCGCCGTAATTTTCCCCTTTAAAATAAACCGACATATAAATACATTTTCTATAGGATAAACCTGTTTCGGCGGAAGATTCAAATCTAGAAGATCTCAAGCGCCTCAGCAAAAGTAATATTGATGTCTCAGGAATAATGGAGAATGAAGAGTCCAGGCAACCATTGCCTCGGAAACAAAGTGACTGCTCCAACTATGACTGTGATAGTATAACAAACCACCATGCTTTCCTATCCAGGTAACTAAAAGCCTTGCATGAAGAAAGTGCTAGCTCAAGCAAGCAGGAACAAGACTTAGTGTAAACTAAGCAATGAGTAGATAATGTCAGGTGGGCTGTATGGCTGGGCTTAGTATTTATCTACCTTCTCACTCAGGTTGCCAAAGAGAGCTTTTGAAAAACAAACAGGTGTACTCTGGAGTCCCTGCCATGTGTGAGGCAGCATCATGAAAGTAGGCTTTCCAATTACTTCTCAGATAGCATATCATGATATTGCATATTTTTAAACATTGTACATAAGACACAAACCTCGTAGCTGAGGGAAAAACAGGTTTTAGAAAGTCTATAGGTTTTTAATGCTGATAGTTCTGCATTCATAAACTCTAGTTTCTGGCTTTAAGTTTATTCATAAGCTGAATTTTGTATTTGCAAATATAAAGTTTTCTTTCATTCTTGTTTATTTGGAGTAGATTAGATAAAGGAAAGGAAATTAGTCCTTTCCTTAGGACCGATGGTTTGGAACAAACTGACATCACACACTCTCACAAAAGTGCATCCTTATAAACAAAAATATAAATCTTTTGCCTGCTTCCAAAGTCTAAAGCCCTCCCAGAAGCTAAATTGTTCTCCTGGTAGTAAACCTGCTTCTCTCTGCCTCCTGTGTTGAAATTTTGTCCAGAAATGCATCCATTCACATTTTTATACATTGATTCACTTACCGATATATTTGCAACCCTTAAACATATTAGAGGTAGTCCTCAACTTATGACCACAATTGAGCCCAAAATTTATGTTGCTACCTAAGTGAGAAATTTGTTAAGTGAATTTTGCCCCATTTTACAACTTTTCTTGCCACATATGTTAAGTGAATCACTGCAGTTGTTAAATTAGCAACACTGTTGTTAAGTGAATCTGATATCTCCACTGACTTTGCTTGCCAGAAGGTTGCAAAAGGGGATCACATGCAACCTAGGACAGTACAACCGTCATAAGCGTGAGTCAGTTTTCAAGCATCTGAATGCAAATTATATGACCATGGGGATGCTGCAACAGTCATAAGCGTGAAAAATGGTCATAAGTCACTTTTTTCAATGTCATTGTAACTTTGAACAGTCATTAAGTGAACTGTTGTAAGTCAAGGGCTACCTGTAGTCTTTGTCTAGTTGATTTCAGCCTCAAGTTTATCATCATTGTGGAATGGAGCCATGTTGTTTCACTCTTCTTATTCTCTTTCCCAGCATCCACTCAACGATGTTGAATGAAGATGCGGAGTTTCCCCCAACAAACACTTCAAGCACGCTGGATGTTAATTTGGGGCGATTTGAATTTGAAGTGTCTGATTTCTTCCTATTTGGTTCACCTCTCGGTTTGGTGCTGGCTATGCGGAGGACAGTCCTGCCCAGTCTGGAAGGTGAGTGATACCCAGATAGATACTCTTGGCTACTTTTGGCAAAACTTTTATCTCCCCGAATAGAATGAGTTTGCTAAGGTTGTCTCAGAAGAGCACAAACCTCTTTGGGCAGAGTTGGTTTCTCTTTGGGCAGAATATAGGAGGTTCAGTGCTGTTTTTCTAAAATTATTTGTGAAAAAGAGTTTTCCATAAAAAGTAATAGATCCAACATCTCAAAATGCACAAGTCTTATCAGTCTTCAAAACAGTGAAGGTCCTTCTCGTGACGATGCTTTTCTTCCCACTTTTTCACACTTGTGAAAGATTAGATCAGGGGTGTCAAACTCGATTTCATTGAGGGCCGCATCAGGGTTGTGTTTGACCTTGGGGGCTGGGGTTGGTGTGGCCAGGGTGGGCGTAGCCAGCTCGACATCACTCATGTCGGGGGCATCTGTGGTGGCCCGAGCACGCTGCCAGCGAAAGCAGGCTCTTGGGCTCTGTTTTTGGCTGCCATGGCCTCCTGCAACCCTCTGCAAGCGAAAATGGACCTCAGGACGGCTGCATGTGGCCCTTCCAAGCTCCGTTTTCACTGGCAGAAGCACCACGGGTTGGTCCTTTGCTGTTTCCAGGGCAACCCTACGTGCCAGATCTAGCCCCTGGGCCTTGAGTTTGACACCCCTGGACTAGATTTTTATTTAATGACAGCTGAGACCATTGGAAACATTGTATGCAATATCAACATTTCTGAAATAATCCATTTTGTGGGTTCTTGTCATTCAAGTTGAATATCTATTTTAAGAGGCCATTTCAATTGTATAACAAGAATCAATCCATTGTCAGTGGAAATTATTCATCAGTGGACCAATATGTGCTTTAAACACTGAAGTTTTATCTGATTTATTAATCAGGTCTGGCAGAGCAGACATTTGGTGTAAAATGCCAGGTTTACTATAGCAATTAATACCATTGGATTGTTCTTTGCTTGGCTCTGGGGAAATTCTAATCTGATTTTCAAAGCTCAGTTTCCTATTTAGTTTGCTATAACAGCTTGATTAGTGATGAAACACAGATAGGCAGGTGCTGGAATTGTCTTTTTGTGAATGTTGAGTAATAACAACTTTGTCTTGAAAAGCCAATCGAAGCTAGAAATAATTTGTTTTCAGAACAAAAAAGAGACGTTAGGGAATGATAGACCATTTTGATAAACCTTTTCTGGTTCATCATGTTTATATAACTTCATTGTTATGAACAACTCCAGTTTTATCAGTTTCACAGTGTAGATAGGAAACTTGCAAACTTAATTTTCTTGCTGATTATTTGTTCATAAAACTTGCTTTTATCAGAGATTCAGCACCTTGCTTATTCAGGTCTCTTAGCAGTTCCATTTTTAGAAATCCAATATTTTCATTTTGTTATTGTGTAAATGAACAATCATTTAAAGAGAAGAATATAGCATAATAAAGCATGTTGACTAAGTAGTTTATATCCGCAGGATGTGAGGGAAGAAAAAAAGAACAATGGTTCAGAAAGCAATTTATTAAGGTTGTTAGGAACGCTGTAGAAAGAATTACAAGCTTAAACTATTCAAATGCCTTCCATTTACATTGCTTCAAAGAAAGGCAAGCCATAAAGAGGACAAGGTCTTATCCCCTTGCCCTAGGAGGTGAACTAGCTCTGTCACCATAAAAAATGCACATCAAAGAATAGAAAAAGGAGAATAATACTTTCTTACCTACCTTCTCCAAGAATGTGCATTTCCTTAACTGCATGGGCCCTTCTCCCCAACCCCAGCCCCACAATTATTTTACTATTATTCTTCAAGTGTCTTCTCATTTCTTACCCAGTTATCTGGGTGAAGAAGGAAAAATGGAAGAAGCAAATTAAAAATACAGAAAAACTAGAGCTAGACAACAGCATCTATGTAAAATTGTATTAAAGGGGATATGGTGACTCCATCTTAAATGTTTTATTAGAAATATGGTTAAAGTCCTCTCCAGCTAGCTTATGTGCAGAAAGGAAAAAAAATATTCTGGTTTTTAATTTGTTGGACTGGAATTTGAATGGGACCATTATGTGTTTTCTGAATTGCAACATCACTTGCATACCATTCCAATATTTTGAAGAGGAAGCATTGATATAACTAAAGGTGCAATAAATGGAAAGTCACCTTGTTCAAATAATGTACCAAGTATGGAATTTTATTTGATATGTGTTCTGAGTACTACACCCATCAAATTGTATTCACTCAATTCATACTTTCTGTGAAATCCAGCATACCAGGAGGTGGCTTGTTTGGGTACTCTGCGCTCTGATTTAAAGAATGTTTTTTAATCTTTAAGAAACTATTTGATTCAGTGATGGTTTACTAAAGCAATTGAACACAAAAGCTATTCTTAAAAAAATAATTGCTTTGTTTATAGGAGAAAACAACACAGAATCATCTTTTATCAAGTGGAAAGTATTTTTATTCATTAACATATATATGCTTAACCGTAGAGATGGGTTGGAAGGCAGAACAGCAGGAAATAGCTCGGAATGAACTCCATTGTTTCCAAAGCACTTGACTCTTCTTCCATGGGAATTTTATATCTTTCGAAATTTAATGACAAGCCTGTAACTCCTTGTATTTTCTTTTTGTACTCTGAAGATATATCTAAACAGTTCATGTTGACTGTGAGTCATCCTTTCTCCCTGTGTCTAGTCTGCCAAGTACATCCAGCCTGCAGCCAAGTTTACAGCCTTTTCCACTCAGCTGACCCTTCTGCCTCCAGACTAGAGCCATTATTAGAGAATAAATTCCATCTTCTGCCTCCCTGTACTGTACCAAGGTACCAGAGATATCCCTTAGGAGATGGAAGATCCCACCTCTTAGGTATTTATGTCTTTGGCTTGTACAGTTCACAACCTGTTGTAGTCATGTAGCAGCCTGTCTACTAAATACTTCTGCATGCCTCAGACGTCTAGACAATTATGTAAAATGATCTTTACAGAGATGAATGAATAATAACATTCTGCCAAGAATCAGCTTGTGCTGTCTGTCAAGTTTCAATGCACCATCTCATGATTTGCTCAGAACATGACATCATAGTTTTTTTTTCAATCCATGCATCTTATCATCTAAGCTTGCCTCTAGACAACATACAGTGCACACATACATTCATTCATATTAGAAACTCGTTGTCTTCCAGATGTGGAGTTTAATTCCCATAATATGTTAGTTATTAGAATCTGGGATGAACCTTTACCCCCCCTCCCCCTTTACTTACAGCTCTTGTGTTTCACCAAGATTGTGTTTCATATGTCATGTATCCCAAAATTATGATACCAAACTCCACTTGTTATTGTTTTGATAGGGAAAGGAATGTTTCATACTCGGTATTCATTGGGCTTGGCTTTCTGAAATCTGTGTGGTTCTTCCTTCCTGGGTTTTCCCCTCTGACATCTATGCCCATTAGAAAACATACATGGCTGAAATATCAAATAAGATAGGGGAAAATTACCTAAATGGCTTCATAGAGTGTCCTTCCATGCCCAAATGCTTATCCTAATCAATACACCTGGTATTATTTATCAGAAATAGTTACTTGCAGAAAAATGTCTCCCTTATCTGATTCAGCTCTTTCCCACCTTACAGCTGATACCCTCCAGTTCCACAGCAGCCTGTTTGCTGAAGATAATTCTGCAAAGTCATTCTTCATGCAAGAGACTTTAGCACTTCCCAATGCTGTACAAGGGGAAATGCGAAGAGAGAGCCTGGACAGCAGCAACAGTGAGAGCTCTGGGTCAGCAGAGAGCTTATTGTCCAGCAACATAGCAAACAGTGAGTGCAATTAATTTTAACACTAGAAAGTCATTTTGGACTAGTAGTTAGTTATTGGTAGCTTTCTCCTTGTTGGCTGTTTTGGGTTGGCTTACTGTTGGCAATTTGATGAGATAACTCAAGAAAAGCCTTTGTCAACAGCTACACCTAGCTTTTGCCCCTGGATTTCTGAGGAGTTCACTCTGCTCCTTCCAGCTGATGTTATTCTCAGGTAGGATCTGGGGAGCTTCTGTGATGTGGAACGGACAAATGAAATGCCTGTTTGTTTTCCACAGTAACTTCCAAATGGTGGGGAGCCAAGAGAATAGATTACGTTTTGTACTGTCCGGATGTCCTCACAGCCTTTCCTACAGTGGCTTTGCCACATCTCTTCCATGCCAGCTACTGGGAGTCAACAGATGTGGTTGCTTTCATTCTGAGACAGGTAACAATGCCTTCCTTGTTTCTATATCTGTGGATCACAAATACAATGTATATCCTGGCCACAAAACTGATCTGATGGCCTTGCAGCAAATCCCTGCTTCGTTTAATCAATGCAGTTACTATGTGGATAAAATTGATAATTCAGTGTAAAGTAGAATAGCAGAGTTGGAAGGGACCTTGGAGATCTTCTAGTCTAACCCCCTGCTTAGGGAGGAAACCCTATACCATTTCAGACAAATGGTTGTCCAATCTCTTCTTAAGAACTTCCAGTGTTGGAGCATTTGCAACTTCTGGAGGCAAGTTGTTCCACTGGTTAATTGTTCTGTCAGGAAATCTCTCCTTAGTTCTAAGTTGCTTCTCTCCTTGACTACTTTCCACCCATTGCTTCTTGTCCTGCCCTCAGGTGCTTTGGAGAATAGCTTGACTCCCTCTTCTTTGTGGCAGCCCCTGAGATATTGGAACACTGCTATCATGTCTCCCCTAGTCCTTCTTTTCATTGTACTATGTGAGAGAAGGTAAAAATGCAGTTAAACTAACGAAATGCCAAAAAATATTACGCAAATTTCCCCCGTAGATAAGAACTTCTTGCAAGCAGTAAGCTGTTCTAAACCTGTGGTGTATGAAGATTCACTTTTGCCATTATTTTGAACTCATTTGGCAGAATGACTATGTTGAGTGCAGTTCCCATGTTTATGTTTCATTTCAGGTGATGAGATTTGAAACCATCAATGTCAAGGAAAGCAACAGTTTGGATCCAGTGACTCTCAGCCCTTCAAATCCCCGAGAAAAATGGCTGCGCAAAAGAACCCAAGTCAAGCTAAGGGTACAGGATTGCCTTTTAGCCAAATCCCTCTATAATTTAGTATGTTTCAAAGGAAACAAAGCCATTTTAAACCAGTTTAAAAAAAAAAAAAACCAAGAACAGCAGTGGTCGCTCCACCAAAATGGGTTGATGCATTTCAGATTTGGTTGATTTGTTACTACTTGGTTTTTTTAGACAGGGCTGCCTTTCGGGTTATATCTTTTTAATTGCTTTTATTATTTTGTATTTGTCCAACTAGTCTATGGGAGTAGATGTCTATTATAAATTTTAATAATAACAACAGCATTTGGATCAACATTTGAAAAATAGGAAATGATGGAAGTACCTTTTGTGGCCAGGTACTTTTTCAACGATGGCATATATGTTAAGAAAGCTAGAAGGGTTTCTGATCAGCCTGTCTTGTTTAAAATATAAAAGCAACAATCTAAGCCTGAAATTGATGCACATAAACCTCAGTGGGATTTTATTTTAATTTTTCAAGGGTCTAGTTAAGAAAAGAGGTCCAGTTAGGTGTAATGATGAAGGCCCAAGGCTAGCCATGAAACCATCAGTTTGTCCCACCTTAGGCAAAAAGCTAACTGAGTATCCTTGGGCTACTCGCTCTCAGTCCTAGGAAATGGCTGGCAAACCACTTCTAACATCTTGCCGAATTGCAGGAACTTGACTAAAAGTCAGCTACATAGATTTATTTTTTTTATTTTGTCAAGTGATTATAAGATAACAGGTACAAGTATAAACATAGTTATGAATACATGAAATGGATACATATAAGAAAAATAAAAAGAAACAATAGGACAGGGACGGTAGGCACCTTGGTGCACTTATGCACGCCCCCTACAGACCTCCTAGGAAAGGGGTGAGGGCAGTAGTAGACAGTCTAAGGTTAAAAGTTTTTGGGGTTTGGGGAAGAAACCACAGAGTCAGGTAGAGTATTCCAAACATTGACCACTGTTGCTGAAGTCATATTTCCTGCAATCAAGTTTGGTGCGGTTTACCTTGAGTTTGTATCTATTGTGTGCTCTTGTATTGTTGTGGTTGAAGCTGAAGTATTCATTGACAGGTAGGACATTGCAATATATAATTTTATGTACTATACTTAGATCGGACCGAAGGCAGCGTAGTTCTAGGTTTCTAGTTCTAGAATTACAAGTCTGGTGGCATAAGGTATTCTGCAACGAGTAGAGGAATATCCATCATATTGAGTCTGAATGTCCATCAAGAGCTTACACTGGCCCAATGTCTGATTTTTTTCAACATAGACCATCCTGTCCTTGAATGGCTGGGTGGACTGGACATTAGCATTTGAACCACTATAAGTCCATGTATTTACCATACGCTAAATAAGCATTGACACAAACACACACATACAGGGTTAAGGAAAAGATCAAGAAGGCTCATACACATATCAACATGTAAGGGCTGACTTTGGGTTGTTTCTCCTAATCTTAAAGGGTCTATTCTTTCAGATGTTCAAAAACAAATACCCTTTTTCTAGGTTGGATAGTGGTTGGGATGATCCACTCACTTCATTCCCCTCCTTGTTTCCCCTTCAGAATGTAACTTCAAACCACAGATCAAATGATGTCATTGTTGCAGAAGATGGCCCTCAGTTGCTCGTTGGCCGGTTCATGTATGGACCACTTGACATGGTGGCTTTAACAGGAGAAAAGGTAACGTTCCAAGGTCATCCTTCTCTCTCTCCCTCCTTCCCGGTTAAGCCATTGAAGACATGTAAGCCCTTAAGAACATGGGAAGAGCCCTGTAGCTGATCAGACCATTTTCTATTCTGCATTTTCATATCAGCTGACTGTATTCCAAACTTATAAACTAGAAAAGAGCTCAGTACCTCATCTGTATTGCTTCTTCTGATCCCATGGCTTGCAGTTTTCTGCAGACAAATGTTTCTATAGCATTTAATTATGCCCTTCCTTGTATGAGATGATGCTTGCAGGAAGCTGTTCTTGTTCTGAATCAGATCATTGTTCTTTGTGCCCACTGTTGTCAACTCTGCTTAGAAACAGTCCACAGAGTTTCAGGCAGCAAAGTATTTATTTCCTTTGATCTTCCTGTTGGAAATATTTTAGTTAAAGGTGCTAGAGAGTGAATCTCACATGCAAAGTACCCATTCTAGAATTATAGGAGGAACCAAGCACATGCCCTACTCATTGCTAGAACTGCAAGATGTTTAACTGGTGATTCACATTTTTATTCTGTCTTTTGTGAGATAGTCCTACAGGTATTTGAAAGTTACTATTATTTCCCCTTTATTGTTTCTTCTTCAGGAAAAACACGCTGTGTTCTTTCAGCTATTTCTCATTGGACTTGGTTTCAAGGCCTCTCACCATCTGGATTGTCCTCATCTGGCACTGTCTTTCTTAAAATGTGGCATCTAGAATGGGACACATGCTTTAGCTGCAGACTGAACAGTACAGAGCAGCAAGCTTTTCTTGTGCTTCTATTAAAACCAACTAAAATTGTCAGTGATGTCATACTGCTGAAATAGCTACTAATCCTCAAAGCTTTGGGCACAATGTTCTAGGCTTTAACATGCTGCAAAATTAATTTTTCTTTGAGAGAATAATATAATATCCCTCATGAACTTTGATGTTAACTATGTATGTGTGTCGACAGGAATTTGTTTGCCTAACCTGAACTTCTCTATTACTGCATTTTAATTCCATAAAAGAATTTTACCACAGGTTCTCTTTCATCTTTCAGGTTGACATTTTCATCATAACCGAACCTTCCTCTGGACATTGGGTCTATTTGGATACAGAAATCACCAATAGTAGTGGTAGAATCTCATACAACGTCCCCAAAGACAAAAGACTTGCTGTTGGCGTCTATCCTATTAAAATGGTAGTCAGGTAAGTCTGGAAGAATCTAAATACATCCTTAAATTTTTGAGAGATTGAGGAGTATGTCCTACTCTCATAAAGTGTTAAATCAAATTCTAGAGTTAGAGTTTTCTACAACACATGAAGGTGGCTCAGTCGCTAAGACGGTGAGCTTGTCGATCAGAAAGGTCGGCAGTTCGGCGGTTCAAATCCCTAGCATTGCATAACAGAGTGAGTTCCCGTTACTTGTCCCAGCTTCTGCCAACCTAACAGTTCGAAAGCATGTAAAAATGCAAGTAGAAAAATAGGGACCACTTTGGTGGGAAGGTAATAGCGTTCCGCGAGCCTTAGGCATTTAGTCATACCGGCCACATGACCACGGAGACGTCTTCAGACAGCGCTGGCTCTTCGACTTTGTAACGGAGATGAGCACCGCTCCCTAGAGCTGGAAGCGACTAGCACGCATGTGCGAGGGGAACTTTTACCTTTACCTTTACAACACATTGCTTGAGGCTGGAAGTTGATGGGGGGAATTATTTATCACGAATGAAGGCAAATACTGTATACGTGTCCCAGAATAATGTTGCAGGATCCAATCTGTGTCAGTCACCAGGCCAGAGGTTTTGTCTTCCAAGTTTTCAGACTCCTGCTGGAGCCTATCTTCAGGAAACTTCTCTCTAGAAGAGTGTGTGTTTGGGGCTGTTTTGTATGCGGTATTTATATGGTGCCTATTGTATGTGGCTTTTTAAATGTTCCCTGAAGATGTCCTCCAGCACGAGTCTGAAAGCTCAGAAGACAAAAGCTCTGGTCCTGATGACCGACCCATACTGGATCCTGTGAAATCATTTATTTTCAATTATAATATACTTATTTCAGGGATCATGCTCCAATTTTCATCTGTTTTGTACCATACCAAATCATGACATGAAGCTTTGGCCTCCAGTTTTACAGTTACAGTCCAAAATCTGCAGAAGAGGGACTAAATGAGGCTTCTTGTAGCTCTGGAGCCACAAGTTGCCCATTGCTGTTGTAATGAATGCAGCATTTTTATTACACTCTCTTAGAATCCTTATCACTCAGCACAGGTTACTATTACAAAGATAAATATCACCATGAACCACAGAAAGAAGAATGTTGCTATTGGAATTTGGCGGTAAAAATTTCCTTAGGTGTCCTTGGGCTGATTCACTGGCAGAATGAACACGGTGACAGATCACTGCCACCTGACGTAGTCCATACGCATGTCTCTCTCTCATAGCTGTTCCCCAATGATGGGACATGCAAAGCTAGGTGTTCACCAGGGAAGATGCACTTTAATATTCCTCCTCTCTACTAACACTGTCAGCTGGTGCTCCATTCAAAATCCAAGAAAGAAACACTTAAGACTCCGTTAATTAGAGAAAAGATATATTTTACTGGAAATCAAGTGGTAGCATCAAAGGAATTATGATTCTGAGAAAATGAGCGCGTAAATCACATATACAAAGTGATGGCAATGGTCCCGCCCACAAGGGTTCATACTGTCCATCCAATTAAAATTTGCATGTAATGTCATGTGGGCATCTTCAGGTTATGATGAGGCATCTGTCTGTTGACCTTGGCCTATTTTGATAAAGAAGCATGCACAAGAAAGAAGCATAAACAAGAAACTCCCCTCTCCCAACTTATACAGTTTATTCTCTCAAACCTCCAGCTCACTTCCCATAACTATTTCACCCCCTCCTCCCCTCGTTACTTATGACAGCCGGAAGATGCAAAGCAAAGGAAAGAAATCTTGAAGGCTGACAAACACCTTTCTTGGAATTTCTGTATCATTTAAGTAAGCTGTGACCACCATATGAAAAGCTGAAGGTCTTTTTTCTTCAACATAAGGCCATCTGAAGAGGTATGATGGCTTTCTATTGTAACTTTTTTCTGTGTTCCTTCGTGGTCATCAGGGGAGATCAGAGTAGTGCCATAAGCTACTTGACTGTCCTTCCTCGAGGAATGGAGTGTGTCGTCTTCAGCATTGATGGGTCCTTTGCTGCCAGCGTCTCCATCATGGGCAGTGACCCTAAAGTCAGAGCCGGAGCAGTTGATGTTGTCAGGTAAAGGGCACCTCATAATTCCATTAAGCTTTAAATGTTGCTTATTTTATTAAATTTATTATAGCCACCTGTTCCAGCAGATTCTGGGTGGCTTACAAAATAATACTAAATTTAAACAAGCCAGCTAGAACAACTATTATTAAAAGGCATAACAGTGTATACTACCACGCCCAATGCATTAACATCAGCCAGGTTTTAAGGACTTTTCAGAACCCCAAGAGAGAGGGTGTTGTCTGTATTTGGGGAGGGGGATGTTGTTCTAGAGGGTGGGGATCACAAGAGAGAAGGCATACTTCCTTGGTCCCACAAGATGGCAGCCTTTAATAGAAGGGACCTGGAGTGCACCCAACTCAGCCCAAATGTACCATAGAAAGGTGATCCTTCAGATAACCAAGTCCAATTCCATGAAGGGGTTTAAAGGTATCAATCAGCACCATGAATCGTACCCAAAAGCCAGATGACAGCTAGTGGTTATACATGGGCACAATGAGGAGTGCTCATTATTGCTCGCACTGCTGCATTTTATTTATTTATTTTATTTGTTAAACATGTACAAGATAACAAGTATAAGTATGAACATAAACAAGAACAAAGGGAGTAAATACAGATAAACGAGGACAGTAAGACAGGACGATAGGCACGTTGGTGCGCTTATGCATGCCCCTTTTAAGGACCTCTTAGGAATGCCCCCTTTAAGGAGGTCCTTAAAGGGGGCGTGCATAAGCGCACCAGCGTGCCAACCACCCCGTCTTACTGTCCTCATTTATCTGTATTTGAGGTCCACGGTAGACAGTTTGAGGTTGAAGCTTGTGAGGGGTTGAGGCCAGTGGTGGGATTCAAATTTTTAACAACTGGTTCTGTGGCTTAGTTGGTGGGCATGGCTTGGTGGTCATGTGACTGGCTGGGCGTGGCCAACTCAATATCACTCACATCGAGGCAGGCATCTCCTCGCCTGGCCTCTCGTGACTGTGGGGATGCTGCAACAGTCATAAGTGTGAAAAATGGTCATAAATCACTTTTTCCAGTGCCATTGTAACTTTGAATGGTCACTCCACACAAGCAAAGTACCAGCAAAGGAGGGGAAAAAAACTCCAGAGAAGTTCCAGAGACAGGAAGTCTAGTCCCGCCAAGAATGTAATAAGGGTTAATGGAGAGGCAGTTTCTGTAAGCAACACCAGAATGTTTCCTTCCTGCCTTCCTTACAGGATTAGGCCAGTAATTTCTTCTAACAACTGGTTCTTCGAACTGCTTAGAAAGTTAACAACCGGTTCTAACGAATAGGTGTGAACTGGTAGAATCCCACCCCTGGTTGAGGCTACAACAACGGAGTTGGATAGGGCATTCCTGGTGTTGACCACTCTGTTGCTGAAGTCATATTTTCTGCAATTGAGTTTGGAACAGTTTACCTTGAGTTTGTATCGGTTGTTTGCCTGTGTATTATTGTGACTGAGGCTGAAGAAGTTGTTGACCAGTTGTAGCTTATCTGGTCTTCAAGGGCAGCCCAAAGTAGAGTGCAGTACAGTAGTCCAGTTGTGAGGCCTGCACTACCTCCTGGGCGAGGAAAGAGCATAACTATCGCATAAGATATATCTATGCAAGGGCAAATTAGTCAATCCAAGTGGAAATAGGTGATGGCTTCCAGACAGAATTCCTGACCTTGCCCTGTAAAGGGAGCCCCTTTTGTCTACTTATAAAGCAGTCAAGTGATAATCATTCCTGAATGAAAATATGTATTGGCATATTCCTGTCAGTTGCACCTTGGAAATAATCTGTTTGGGAAAAACCTTGTTACATTTTCACCACTTGGTGGCAGGAGTGCTAGCGAAATATCCCCAGGCAAAACTTCCAGGTTCCGTGAAATATTAAACTGTGGAACTTTTCTTCAACTTTTTGAAGAAAATGGTGTTTCCTCTCTCTATCATATGCCCCCTGGCCCCTCTCTACTTTTTCCTGTGATTCTCCTGCCACCAGGTAGTCAAAACAGGAGCGAAGCACCTTGTGCGAGGAAGGGGAAATTCCTGCTTTCCCCCCCGCTTTTCAGTCCTGTGTTGACTAATAATATGGCTGTGGAGATGTTTAATTTTGTACTTTGATTGTTTTAGAGTGTGCACCACAACTTGAATGTATTTCCATTCTCAAATGGCTGGGAGCCTGGTTTGTTTAAAGGAGTCGTTTGTGAGGGCACAAAGAAATGGCCAGATCTGCTTAGCCATAAACCATTCCTATGTTAAGCCATAAACCATGTTTGATAAACCACGATAGCGTTCACATTCCAGGCTAAACCAAAACCTAACAGGTCTCTCAGTGGCATAAAACAAATTTAAAATCAAAACTTTAAGAATAGTTACAGTAGTAATGAAAACAAATGTATGAAACAAGAAGAATTAATAATATTAACAAGTACAGGTAGTCCTCGAATTACAATGGCATTGAAACTTTTCACTGTTAAAGCATGGTCACATGATCAGAATTGGGATGCTTGGCAACTGGTTCATATTGATGATATTTGCAGTGTCCTGGGGTCATGTGATCACTTTTTTCCACCTTCTGACTAGCAAAATCAGTGAGGAAGCCAGATTCACTTAACAACCGTGTTACTAACTTAACAACTCCCCTGATTCACTTAAAAACTGTGGCAAGAAAGGTCATAAAATGGAGCAAAAGTCACTTAACAACTGTCTCACTCAGCAATATAAATTTTGGGCTCAAAAGCAACTGGTAGAAGCCTGCATGGAAAAAAAAATGCCTCGAGGGCCTTTTTAAAGCTTGTAAAGATGTCAGGCCCCTCAGAGAAGGTTTAGTCAAGTTTTCCCGGTTGTAGGCAGTTTTCCTCAGATGCTTTCAGTCAGATTGGAGTTACATAAAAGGAGTTTTCTCAAACAGTCTGGAGTTAAGCATTATAGGGCTTTAAAGGCAGCAATTTGCCTGGAAACAAATTGGCAGATAGTGCAATACTTAAAGCATAGGTGTAATCTGGTCTCTTAGCATAGTTTCCTAGATTCACCTGGCTGTTTAGTTAAGTAACAATTAAAACCTCCAGGTGCCTAAGACTCACAGGCAATGCCACATACATTAACGTAGTCAGGCCTGGATGTTATCACTGTGTGCACCACATTTTTAAGACATCCTCTTCCAGAAAGGAGGATAGTTGAGGTCTCAAACTAAATTTTAAGGCAGTCCTTTCCTCTCTCTCTCTTCAGTCTAGAAATTAGATTTGTCTAGAAGCTGCTCCAGACTGCCTACCTTCTCCTTTTGGGAGAATGTAATCCCATTCAGGACAGACAGAACTACTATCTCTCTGGAATTATGGTCTCCTAAAATAAATACTTTCATTTTCTCCAGATGCCGTTTTTAGTTCATTTTTCTCTCATTCAGCCCACTACTGGCTGTAGGCAGGCAGCTCTGCAGGGAAACCTTGCCATTTCCTGAAGATGTAACAATGAAGGAGGGTGTCCTCAATATACTAATGTCACCTCGCTCCAAATCTTTGATGTGGTCTTTAGCAGTTTCATGTAGATATTGGTAAGCCTTGGAGACCAAATGGAACCCCAAGAGCTCCCATTCGGCTTAACAACTGTGGTGCATCCATAGGCCGTCAGTGCTTTCATCAGAGGGATGAGAATAGCCTCACACTGCAAGCTGCTTCCCTTTTAGGAGTGCATGCAATCTTCCACTGCATATAGAAAAGGAAGGTCTTGCTCATGACCCAACTTGCAATCACTGACCCTTCCTTGAGTGACAGACAACTCTGAGCAACTCTGTTCAAGCAGCAGCATTGTCCAAACTCTGTCCAAGCTAGAGATGGAACCATTGTTGACCTGTGACTCCTATTTCTAAATATCAGCGATCTAGTCTACCAAAATTGAAACTATCTATAGCCAAAGTGAGAACACAAAAGAGAGATTCAACCTGGAAATAAGGAGAAATTTTCTGACTATGAGAACAATCAATCAATGGAACAGAAGTTGCCTTCAGAAGTTGTGGGAGCTTCATCACTGGAAGCTTTCAAGAAGAGACTGGACAGCCATTTGTCAGGAATGGTGTAGGTCTGCTTGGGTGGGATGGGTGGGTTTGGAGTCGGACTAGATGACCTACAAGGTACCTTCCAACTCTGTTAATCTGTATCTGTATCACACCCTCTGTTGTTGCCCAAACAAAGATCATCAAGCCAGCCAACCCATAGCCTACCCTGAAGCCAGTTGTGCCATTATTTTATTGGATTTTATCTATCACATTGTTATATTGCCACAAACTGAAAAACTTTTGGCAGTGTCATTAGAATAATCTGTTTCCTCCAGGACTGGCTACAATTGATAAATCACCAGTCTCTCAATCCTTTTACCAACCATGGTAGATTAGAGACTAGCTTTTAACTGCCTGTCTTCTTAAGGGGAAAGCTCCTTAAGAAGTGGCCTAATAGCTATCTTTTTTAAATAAAGATGCATCTGGCCTTCCCTCAGAAAGGCATGCATAATTTTAAGTAATATGTAATTACTAATATCCTCTTGGCTAGAAGTTGGAAGCCAGGTTGTACAAGGATATAAAAATATTGTTGCAAACATGCTATCTGCTTCCTCGTGCATTGCAAATTGGGGTTGATCCAATTCAACTCTATAGAGAAGGCACCCTCATCATTAAGCTAAGCTTCAAATGTAAAATAATGTATCTGTAAAAACTCCTAATCTAAAGTGTCTCTGAAGTTTCTATAGTAGAACTGAGGGAAAAGGGAGGAGAACTTGAACCAAGTTTATTGGTAGATGCACTATATGTGGGGACAGAGGGGGAAACTTCATTGCTTTTTGTATTTTGGATCACTGTATACAATTTTTACAAACCATGTTTAATATGCATTTTTATTTTTTTTTCATTAATATGTATAATTTATAAACTTTTATCTAAAGGAGGAAAAAGATTACAGCAGTGGCTGGGGAATTCTGGGAGTTGAAATCCATACGCTACAAAACTTTACCAAGATTGAGAAACACTGGATGAGAAAGAAAGTTGAAATTGAAAATAATTGATAACAATTGATAATTGATAAAAGGGGGAATTTATTATTAAGAAGACTGTATTAAATAATAGAGAGAAATGCAAATTTTATTCCCCTAGCTCTGACTATTACGGCATGCTAATAACCATGGGACTTCAGCTCCTTACAACTTCACGTTCACAACCATCATGCGCAATTCCATCCCTTCCATCTTCCTAACCATCTGTTTTTCCTCTGTTGTTACCTTTTGGTACTCTCCCATTCTCACTCTCCCCTCTGGGATTCTATCAGACAGAATAAATGTCTATAGGGATTTTCAATCATCCAGGTCATGATTGCCCCAAAAGTGCTTTTTCAAAAGGCAACTTGACTTTCTTTGTTTTTCCTTGAAGGTATGAACTGAAAAAGCTTCTTGGATGAGAAACAAAACCTCTTCAAAGAAAAACCAAGGAAGTCCCGGATGCCTTTTGAAAAGGCACCTTTGGGACAGCCATGACATGGATGATTGAAAGCCTCCATAGACACCTCTGTAGTTACCTTCTCACCTTCTGTTATTCTCCCATTCTCACCCTCCCCTCTGGGATTCTATCAGGCAGAATAGTCATACACTGTTTAATGATCCCAGTTGCTTGTCTCTTCTCTCTAACACAGGCATTGGCAAGATCTTGGCTACCTGATTATCTACATCACAGGACGTCCCGACATGCAGAAGCAACGTGTTGTCTCCTGGCTGTCTCAGCACAACTTCCCTCAAGGAATGATTTTCTTCTCTGATGGTCTTGTCCATGATCCTTTAAGGCAGAAAACCATTTTTCTCCGGAATCTTGTGCAAGAGGTAATTTCCTCCTTGCTCTTTCAGGAGCATTAAATGGGGAGAAGTTTGATTAATTAGACACTAATTTTCTTGACTTGTTGGATCAGATTCGTGGCCAGAAACAGCCATAACATGTGAACAAAGACTACAACAATCCATATACTTCATAGTTCAAATTCATGATTGCTAGTGACCCAGACTGATGACATGGGTAAATTGGGACATTAAAAATGGGAGCTGACTGGTATCATATTTTCATGGCTAACCTTTGACATTTCTCCCTTCCTTCAGTGCCACATCAAGATTTGTGCTGCATATGGCTCCATGAAGGACATTTCTGTGTATAATGTCCTGGGACTTTCCCCCTCTCAGATTTACATTGTTGGACGACCAGCAAAGAAATATCAGACTCTGTGCCAGGTGATTGTTTTTTCTTTTTGTGGAAGATTTAAGGGCCCTGGGAAATAAGAAGGGTTCTGGGGGCATTGTACGAAATTTGGAAGCCCCTTGAGAAGGGTGCAAATGACTGCAACCATCATACATACATGCCGGTTGCCAAGCACCTGAATTTTGATCATATGACCGTGAGGCACTGTGACAGTCGTCAATGCAAAGACCAGTCATAAATCACTTTTTTCCGTGCCGTTGAGCTTTCAATAGTTGTTAAACAAAAGGATCATAATTCGACCACTCTGTATTATATGCCCATTATTTCTGATCCTATGGAAAACATTTCTTAATCGAAAGAGCATGGCTCTCTTTTGTGCAACTGATGGATCTCCCCAGTTTTATTCAAGCTGAATCTCTCAAGTTTCTTCAGTCTTTTCATTATTTATTAAATTTGTTTGCTGCCCATCTCACTGGGAGGTAACTCTGGACAGGGGTCTCCAACCTTGGCAACTTTAAGACTTGTGGACTTCAACTCCCAGAGTTCCTCAGCCAGTTCCTCCTGGCTTACAACATTAAAGAGAGCATTACAGAGCATGTTCTCAAGTTATAGCATCATCTTTGTTACCCTCCATGGAACCTGCTCTAAGTTGCACATACATCTAGAAATGGGCTGCCAGAATTATAGACATTTCATGTGTAAAGGGGAATAAGAATTTCACTTTTTTAAATTCAGTATTTCCCCTAATGTAGCCCAGAAGTGTGTTAGCACTTCTACCAGCTGTCTAACACAGCTGCCTCATGTTGTCAATGACTACATCTAAGATCCTTTTACCATGTAATGCTTCTAAGATGTTAATCTAATCTACTTAAGTGTTATATCTATGCTTTCTATGCTACCAGAATAAAACCTGCAATGGCCATCAGCAATTTTTAAAAACTTATACTGCATTGCTCTGATTTGTACCTGATTTGTTTTAAACATTAAATAAGGTCAGACTCGATTAATATCCTTTTTTTAAAATAATTTTTATTAAATTTTACAAATGCAAAGATAGAGATCTGATTCAAACTAAGAAGAATATAAAAAAGAAAAATGCAGAGAAGAAAATACATTATAAAAAATTAAAAAGATATAACATTACTCCCATCCACCTTCCAGACAAATATGGAAAACTTCAGCAGCTTACCTTCTCTGATATTTCGGTAAACATCTCTTCTTCCCATATCTCATCTCTTATCAACAGATTAATTATAAAATCTCAATATTCAGTCCTAATCAGCAAAAATCCATTAAGAGCTGTCAGGAATAATAATATATATACATTTTCCCTTAATCAAGTAAATCAATTTTATACTCACAATCTTTATATCTCAAAACCTATACCCCAAAATCTTACATGAATGTGTCCAAGAACCAAGTTTATCTCAAAGGATTTTATAGCTTATGAATGATGCAGTTTTAAAAATAAAATTAATAGACAGGATAAATCCTTACATATTTAATGGATAAAGAAAAGATATCTGTTTCAAAGTCATGCTTAAACGAAATTGCCTTATTTGATATTTTATGTGTTACTGGGAAAGGAACTTGAAAATTGGGCAAATAAAAGTTTAGACTCCACAGCAGGGAAGACAATTTCTAGCAGTTCTAACAACAAATTGTTCATTGGTCCCATACAGGAATTCAGCAGCTGCTGCTGTCTGGAGATGACATGTGACATGGCTAAAGACTGTGTTGTATTGTTCCACAAAAAAAATCCTCTTTTTCCTAATTTAAGCCAACAAAACCAAACAGCTGAAAAATATTCTGCTGTTTTTTATTGATCTGTGGTCACAGGGTGATTGTTCTCTGTGGAAGACAAAATTTATAGTCATTTTATCAAGCTGATTTCATGTTGTCATCTTTCCTATTTTATTAAGAACAAACAGTAATTGGTTTAGGAAAGGAACAGCCTACTCTTTGACCACACATAATTATTTCTAACTTGCTTCTATCTCTAGCAATTCGACAAGGCAATAAATTGAAGAGAGCTTTTTTCTAATCTTGTGTATAGCCTACATGTTGTATTAATTCTCTTCCCTGCCAGAGAATGCTTGGTGCACCCTATCTTCTTCACAACGGCTTCTAGTTTATTCTGTTGTGCACTCTAAATATGGCTTTGGTTATGCCTGCTAATGTTTGCTGATTTCAGGTTCCTGCATTTTAAACAGGTTTGCAGTCAACTAGGTCAATTGATCAATTCTAATATTTAAGCATTTTCAGTATATAAACAGATTCGGGTAGTCTACTGTGTTTCCACATTTTCCTCTAGCTAATCCAAAACCAGCTTAATGTTTCTTGCCCACCCACTTATCCCTCTGTAGAGGCTGTAAAGTCCCTGTGTTCTGTGCATTTCTTACTACAAATGTAAAACAAACATTACCTTCCACTAGAGAATCCACTTCCCTGGCCAATTCCTTGGCACAAATTCTGTCTTAATCCTTACAGGTGGCTGCAAGGAAAGAACCAGTTGATTGGTCTATTTTTGATTCATTTGTCCTTTGTTGACTTTTAGTCTGTTTGGGTTGGTGTTTGGGGAGAAGAGCAGTGAAGTTTCTTGCAGTACATTACTCCCTCATGCTACAGGTGATGCTAAACGTTTGCCATCTTTGTTCTCCTTCTCTCCTCCAGTTTATCAGCGAAGGTTATGCAGCCCACTTGGCTTCCCTGGAGTTCAGCCTCCGTTCCCGGCCTAAGAAAAACAACTCCCGCATGATCCTAAGGAAAGGCAGCTTTGGTCTTCATTCTCAACCTGATTTCTTACGCAAGAGGAATCACCTCCGGAGAACTATGTCTGTCCAGCAACCTGACCCACCATCCTTGACCCCCAAGCCAGAGCGTGCCCAAAGCCAGCCCGAGTCAGATAAAGACCATGACCGGCATCTGCCCTCCATGGTGTGGATGAGAGGGGGGGTTCATAAGTTTGAGTCTGTCCCATAACAAGAGCTGGGGATGGCACCACCAGGCCTCTGGCATCCTGCAAAGAGTTTGTAGGCATTTGCTCTTTGAGTTGCACTTAGCAGCTTCATGGTTCAAAGTGATGGAGAGGATTGGAATTCACAAAGCTCTGGCAGCTTCTGTCTCCCTAGGGGAACTCTCCTGTTTGTTCCTCTTGTTTGTATCCACTCATGAAACATTGAAAGTAGAGAAAATGATTTGTACCAACTGCAATCTCTTGCGGGGGTGACGCTGGACAGGAAAATGAGCTTGTGTCTTAATGTTTACTTCATAACAAAAATGTGCAATAAAGCAGAGCGGGAAAGCTCCAGCTTATCTCAGTGAGAAAGGGCCTCACTGACAGCAACCACATCTGCTTCTCGAAAAGGCAGCCTTCTGATGTGGCAGCAGCAACATCTGCAGTTCTTGGGGCAAATAAGAATCAAAGGGAGGAGCCCATAGCTGTGCACTGGGGAATCTCTTGGGTGCCTTAAGCCCAATATCTTTTCATCCAGACAGCTCTATCACTGGCTCATCACCAGAGTAGGTTTCAATTTTCCTTATTTATCAGAGACTTCAATGGAGGCAACACATGAACGTGGAAACCAGTGGTGAAAATGTTGAACCCTGGATTCAATGTAGGCCTACTGTTTTTTTAGATATGGCACCCATCTTCTCTGGCCACACAATAGCATTTTTTGCTCTTTTTGCAGAAAACCATAACTTCTAAAGAAACTGAAGGGATTGTCTGCATCCTTCTGCTACCATCATCATAACCCCACTGAAGCAACCTTCACTCCTGCTACTCATAGTGTCCTATCCTAAGTATTGAACACACTGTTGAGCTTCAGGAGAGAACTTTCCTGTGCCCTATTCCCAGTGCTGTAAGATACCTGCCATTTCTGAATAAAATATCCCAAACAATCAGTGATAAGGTATTGGTTTTCCATATGAAGGGGTCCCATGACAAAAAAAACCTCACATCTCCAGTTAGGGCTGGTAAATCCTAGTCAATTTTCATATAAAATGAATTAATAAACTAGTGAACTGATTCAAAATAAGGGAGTTTATTTTGTTCCTGTAAGGTAAATGTATGTATAGCATACCTGCTTTTCGGAAGTTTCTCTCCTCCTTTTCCCACCATTAAATGCAGTGTAACTATAGACAAACACAGAGTAAATGAAACTTCCATGCAACTCTTGAGAAAGAGACTTAAAACTCTGTTCTGGGCTCAATCCACCTGACCTCGGTAGAAGTTGAACAACCCCAGTCAAGCATTACCCCATCACAAGAAAAAGTACAATAGAAGCATGGCAAAGGGAATGAGTCAGGAGATAGCAAATGACATTGTACTACTAAATATTGAAGTAGAGTACAATAGCCCATATTTCATAGCAGAAATTAATAGGCGAAACATGCCTGTCATTAGTTCTTAGGATTGACCAGACAAGCTAACAGCACACAAAAACCTTATGAATAGATTGAGCTTTTTTCCTCATTGGAAGTGTATCGAAGATGGATATTAGAAAGCAGATGGTGCCTACAATAATGAAAGGAGAATGAAAAATGGCAAATTGCTTCATGGCTTAATTGCTGTACAATCCTGAGATAACTATTTCCTTGCCTTTAATAATTTTGCTTCTGGTAATACAACAGTATACCTTCCTTAACCTGCAGCAACAAAATTTCCTCAGAGAGTTAATCAAGGGCTTTGTTAAATTTAGCTGTCAGACAGTGTCTCATAGCTAATGCAATCTTGATTTTTTCCTGTATCTTCGAATCCTTTTCTCCCTATGGGCGTCTGCACCAGTTGCACTATTCTCCTTTCATAATGATTTCTGTGGCAACTGCTCTTCAGAGATTTTTGGATCGCTCTTGAATCTACATCTGTTTGGCAGCCTAACACTGCTATTTCTATCTCTGCCTGATAAACGTTTTCTTCTTCTCTTGTATTCTTGGACACCAACAGTGTTAACTTCTTACCAGCCTTCTTAGCCCCTTTTGGCTTCTCTTCACCACGGGACACTATATTTTCAAACTATCTGCTTCCCCAATTCTTCCCAGTCTCAGGTTGTCTGCTTGAAGTACAGATGGAATATCCCAAGTATTTATATGACAGATGCGGACATTTTTAACTTTTCAAATTTGGGTTGATTCCGAGCATCAGACTCATTTAATAACATCTCTTGCTCCTTCAGGTGTTCAAATGGTCTCCTTATTCTGCCATAGTTACACATTAGTTTTCCAAGAGAATATCCATAAATCTGAAGCTGCTTTCTGATTGAATATACTATTTAACCTTCATGATTTTGACAACATGGGAGCACAATTCTATTTCCAGGCAAGCGTGCATCACATTGGTCCATTTATCTTTCACATGCTGAACAGCAAAGATGACAAAATAAAAGAAGTGGGCAATGAAATTGAAACACCAACCCTCCAAGTTGTTGACCTTGATTGATTTTTGAGTACAGAAAGAGCAGGTGTTCTTTTTTTTGGCGCTCTTATCTTACCACACCACTCAAAAAGCTTTGAATCTCTTACTGCAGTGTTCCTTCGTTTTATCTCTTGTTCTCCTTCGTATCAAGAATGCCTCTTTAATCATTCTTTTTATTGGTCTTTTTCTGGTTCTTGCATAGGTAGGAATAGCATATCTGCCAGAATTGCTCAGAATTGTTAAATTGCTCAGAATTGCTCAAGTTCATGCAATACGTGGTTTTGATTGATTATCCTGCATATCATCAAGTTGGTAGGTAAGGCTAAAATGAGTAATCGGTGATTCAGGCCTTTGTGAGAATCCAGCCATTCGTTTAACAAGTGGTGAGAATTAGACCATAATGTTGACATGGTTTCTTTCTTTGGGTATAGTAATGTCTCAAGGTAGTTGTTTTTGTAAGCTGCATTTAGTGTTTTTAGTGAACCCAGTCAATAATAAGCATCCCTTACACCAAGATTCAATCAGATAGCATGGGCTTAAAAACCAAATTAGACGCAATCTATCAAGTAAATTTGCTATTTTTTTTTAAAAAAAAGATAGCATAGGCCATCTTCTGTAAGTAATTGAGGATGCATCTTGGGAAACAGAGAGGCACTTTCCCTTGGTCTGCTTATTAGTCCAGGCCCCTGGACTAATATAAATGCTTCTACATGACTTAATTGACATCACATCTAGTTAATGAAGCAAGTTAAGGTTGAAGAAGAATTCCCAATCATTTTGCAACAGTCCATCAGTCAGCAGAATGGGTGACATTATTAAGAGATTGTGCTACCCACCCTAACTGGAGAAAAATAGACCCCAGGGAGTTGTAGCAGAGTCCTTTACACCAAGTAATTCAGAGTTAAACACATCAACTTTAGCTCATGACTATAGTAAGGGACTATATTCCCCAAATTGTATGCTTGAATGTGGTGTAGTCCTCCATGCTTGTAGGAATGGGACAGAATAATTGCATCTTCGTGTGTGACAAATCCATAAAGTGTGCAAACAGGTTTGCAACTCAATTTAAATATAAAGTGTTACCAAAAAAATGGTTTTGTAAGGTCAGATCTATTAGCACCTGAGAGATTTTAGCAAATTTGTTGGCCCTGGGATTATCTGCTGGTATTCTTCAAGTGCAGTTTATTTAAAAAACAAAACAAAACACTCCTTTCTTACTCATGTCAGACCTTCGCATTTAATAATGCTTCCTCTTCCATTGACTTAATTATTGCCTCAGTAGCTACTTCCAGGCTATTTATGTGACTCAACATAAGCCTTGCTATCCAAAAGTGGGACAAACAAGAATGTTCAGACATGACAATTTAGGGATCTCTACCAAAGAGTTCCATGTAGTCAGTCTCATTTTAGGCCTGAAGCTTTAAGACATGGAAATGCTGGCACTAAAACCAGGAATGTATTGTGTTGGCTGACATTTTCCATTCCCATGTGGGCTGCATCCACATCCTGTTACTTTTCACTGTAGTTTTACAGGAGAGTACCATGTTCTTCTAATGCTTTGGAATTCACCTGGAAAAATGGAAGACTGGAAAAAGCAACTAGACAACATAGGTACAAAAGATGGCTTAAACAAGATTGTTCTGTTTTGTCAGAAGCAAATAGCATCAAGTGCATTCAGATGGGAAATTTGTAGGAAAACTGAAGATCTGGGTAATTCTAAAACATTACAGTAAAGAAGAAGGAACACTTGTGAACTATCTTGGAACAGCAGTCTTGGTATTGGAATAAATGGATGTTTGAACCTACTTGTGTGTTAGGACTGACCCTAACTTGGACTGACCACTTTGTGGGTCTTGGATTCAATCTGTGAGGATTCCCCAAAGTTACTTCCATCTACCAGTGTGTCTCTTTCTGATGATAAATAGAAAGAAGTATCCTAGTTAACCAACACGTCATCTTCTTTCTCCCCATCCAGAACTGGGACAACCTTAATGTTCTTAAATGCCTTGTTAACAGTTCCCTTTATGCTGCTCCCTCATATTTAAGAACTTGTTCTTTTTTTTAAAAAAAAAAAGGCAGTGAATAACAATGGTGGCTTGTTATAATGTGTGTTGTTACGAGATGACATGTATATGGTTGTGCTTTGTGTGCGCATACACGTGTGTAGAGTGTTTCACATCAGTGCCATTGCTAACTTTGCATAACAGAAGTTAACTTTTATATTACATGTTTTGTTCAAGGTTTGGCTGTTCTGTTGTAGCATTGTGAAAAGACCTTCGATTCTGCTCCAGGTGTGAGTAGCATTGTTAATCCAAATCTCAGCTTTCACATTTAAGTAGCACTAAAGGAAATGTTGGGCTGGTAGCTTCTGCTGCTTGACCCAAATATTGTGTGGTGTGTCTTTTTTCTGAAGTAATCTTTGAGTCCTCTTCAAAGATAGAGGTTTCTTCTCATTGGCATTTACAGATCAACTCCTATTTTTATGACCTCATTGGGTGGAAAACCGCATTATTCACCACATCATTTGAATGCAGCATCTTCTGTGTTGCACCAAGGTAGGGAGGGAGGGAAAAGAAGAATGGAAAATGATATTCAAATGGGACTGGATGTGAGTATTTTGCCTTTTTTCTACACAAAGCACATTTGTGCTTTGCAGTGTCTCCTGTCAATTATCAGAACCATTATTGGGAGTGGTGAATATGTTCTACAAAGGGATTCTCTTGTAACAATATCAGGTAGCAATGCAGGCTGACTAAGGGTCATTTGAAAGCTGAAAGTTGAGTTCATAAAAGTTCAGAGCTGGTAGAGATTAACTATTTCACATTTTTTCTGCTACCATCACTTGCACTGATTATTATCATTGCCTATATTTGCCAATAGAATGAACCCTTCTGACAGCAAATGCTAGACACATAGTTTCTCCGATCCCTGTTGTAAAGCTGTAACACATTTGGTCCCTAAATTTCTTCATCACAAACTGGTGGATGAATGTCCAAATTCTAAAGGTTTCTGCAAATTTCCAAGAACCAAATTCCCCAGAAAGCAGAATATAAACCATTTGTACACCATATTTGATATCTTTTGCTATTCAAAATGTTTAATACTAATCTGCAAAATATTTAATACTTGTATTTGATTTTTTTAAATATTGTCTTGGAAAGATGACATGAAGTTGTTGGCTTATTAGACTTCATTTTAAAAGGGCCCAAATCAATATAATCTGAGGCACTAATATTTTTATTTTTTGAGGTGAGATTTTCATTGGTGAGGCCAGGTGCGCTGAATCATTTCTAGATACTTAATTAGATTTGTACAAATCTTGGTTTAGTCAGTAGACACAGCTGAGCTAAAGATACCCCCTTTTGAAGTATGAAGAAATCAATGCTTATTTACAAGATTCCATTCTTTTTCCTGCCACCTTTCCAAGTCAATATATATTAGACTGTTTTCTTACAGCCTTGGGAGGTATAGTGACATAGTTATTCTTCCAGGAACTCTGGCTTCTTGCCTTATCAATGTCACTCTTTACATCCATAATTACAAAATAAAAATAGCTTTGATCTTTCTCCATCTAGAGGTGAAATGGCAAAATTAAAAACCTGCTCTTGTTTTCTGGGTTAATTATGAATATTGATTTCAGATCTAGCTATCACCAAATGTGATTTAGTCAGTTGGATTGGTTCTCTGTACTAGAAATAAGCTAATTTCAAGGCATTTTAGATTCTCAGCCCTGAGACTCCTAAAGCTATGCTTCCCTAAATTGGCCTAAAGATGTTGATTTCAAAGTCAAGATTTGTATGGCTCTGTGGCTCTTGGAAAGCACTTTAGGGTGAGATTTAGAGATCAATGGAATGGTTGAAGGGCATAATTGGAAACACTGAGAGACTTCAAAAATTAAACTTCGAATTGCTAAATGTAGAGCGAGTATGAGCAATACAGAGGATTATCAAGTCGAATGATGATGGATAGCCAGCTAAATCTTTATGGAACAGTCAGAGAGACAGGGAATATGTCAAAAAGTTCTACCCTGCCTCAAAGCAGCACACCAAATTGGCCTTGTTATGTTTATTGTATTTGGAGGTTTTATTAAAAAAAACTGCTTGGATTTGAAAGCTGCCGTATATTTATATTTTTATTTGTATGATTACTTTATTTATATATCAGATTTGTAGATTGCCCATCTCCTTCACAGAATGACTTTAACACTGAGATGCCAAAGAATGTAAGCGTTGAACTAAAATTCTGTTTTTTTTATGAGTCTGCATATGAGAATGTGGTATTTTGAATTTTGGATAAACTCCAGCAGCAGAGAGAGAGAGGTTGTCAGAATATTTTAATCACATAACCATTTCCAGTGTACAGCTAATGAATTTCTTACAGAGGAGCTTAAAAAGATGATTGGGGAGCGGGGAAGTATTAACGTTTTTCCAAAAGGTATTAATTTTATTTTCAGCTGGTTTTTAAAATCTTCTGACATAACATGACTTAATGTCAAGTATTGCACTTTCTTTGCCTTTTGGTATGTATCTTTTTAAATTCTTTCTTCGATGTGGGAGCATTTTTCTGTTGCTCAGACCCACAATTTCTGATTAATTGTTTTAACACTCAGCACTCTGATGAAATAAAGCAACAGACCTTCTTGTTTGAGACTAGTGTTTCTTACTGTTTCCACGTGTGCTACGGTGCATCTTTGGTTCATGCACAAAAATCAATGTATCTATTCCTACTCTATACATTCTACAAATCCATGACTGTACATAAGCAGAAGAGGAAATAAAGCAATGTAACTTCTACATCAAGCTGAGTCTTTACTGTCCGCTACCACATGTCCTTCAAATCCCTTACATCAGGGGTGTAAACCTCGATTTCATTGAGGGCTGCATCAGGGTTGTGTTTGACCTCAGGGGCCGGGTGGGCGTGGCCAGGGTGGGCGTAGCCAGCTTGACATCACTTGTGTCAGGGCGCCTGTTGTGGCCCAAGTGCTCTGCCAGCAAAAAGGGGCTCCTGAGCTCCATTTTTGGCCGTGACAGCTTCCTGCAGCCCTCTGCCAGCAAAAGGGGAGCTTGGGTGGGTTGCGCATGTTCCCCTGGGCCCTGTTTTCAGCTGCGATGGCCTCCTGCAGCCCTCTGCCAGCAAAAAGGAGCTCTGTTTTAGCTGGCAGAAGGCTGCAGGAGGCCATTGCACCCGAAAACGGGGGCCTGGGAAGGCCACACGCAGCCCTTCTTAACTCCGTTTTTGCTGGCAGAGGCACCACAGGCTGGTCCTTCGCTGTTTCCAGGTCAGCCCCGCAGGCCAGATCTAAGCATTTGAGTTTGACACCTCTGCCTTGCATGGTTTTGGATGAACAGATAGGGGAATGGAGGAATGACCTGTATTCCATTTTATGGAATAGCCTGCAGATGATGGAGGAACGTGGACTCTAATTTATAAATAGGGAATGCCTATCTTAAGTGGGGAAGAATTAGCTAAGCAGCCTTTCAAGGCTAAAGTTAATTAACCATATTCACTCCTTGTGTCCTACATGCTATGGGAATTAATTCATTGGGACTTATAAAGCTTGCTTTATGGCTTAGCAACGGGATAGAAAATACTCAGGGCACCGACATTCCATGACAAAATGGCAGGTTTTCAATGGCATTTTAGAGTTTTTTTACATCGAATTAAAAATGGAAATGGATGTGCTCAGCCTCTGAGCTTTAAGCACCCATTTTGACTCTTAAAACTACCAAATTCCTTTCAAAGTGTACAGTTTTTAGCCTTCTTCATTAGATCTGCTCCTTGTGTTCCTCGGAAGCCAAAATGCTGCTTTTAAGCACAAGACTGAAAAATGTGTAATGTAAATTCTGTCAACTGCAGTTTGTTCAACAAACCATGTAATGTGATAAACCCACAACTTATTTTAAATTGCAAATAACAAATAATTTTTTTTTAAAAAAATTAACTAACTACAGGCAGTCCTCAACTTACAACCACAAGTGAACCCAAATTTTCTGTTGCTAATGAAAGATTTGTTAAGTGAGTTTTGCCCCGTTTTACGACCTTTCTTGCCACAGTTGTTAAGTGAATCACAGCAGTTAAGTTAGTAACCATGTTAAGTGAATCTGGATTCCTCACTGACTTTGCTTGTCCGAAGGTCGCAAAAGGTGCTCACGTGAGCCTGGAACGCAGCACCCATCATAAATATGAGTCAGTTGCCAAGTGTCTGAATTTTGATCATGTGACCATGGGGATGCTGCAACGGTTGTAACTGTGAAAAACGGTCATAAGTCACTTTCTTTGGTGCTGTTGCAACTTTGAACGGTCACTAAATGAAGTGTTGTAAGTGAAGGATGACCTGTATTTCTGACAAGTTGGTTTAGCCTACTGTTTCCAGCATCAAGGAAAATAACATTGGTTTATTGAATGGCAGAGTGGGATTACTGTTTCCAATAAACAGAACAGAATATAGAATAGAAAAGAAAAATAGAAATAGAATGAATGGAATAAAACAGAACAACAGAACAGAACAACAGAATAGAATAACAGCGTTGGAAGGGACCTTGGAAGTCTTCTAACTCAACCCCTGTTGAATCAGGAAACCCTATACAGTGATGGGTTGCTGCTAATTCGGACCGGCTCGCCCGTACTGTTAGTTCCGACCACCAGCTGGGCCCACCTACCCGCCCAGGTGCTATCCCTATATATCTGGCTTGCTCTCCCCGCCCACGCAGCCCAGCTGCTTTCCGCACCTCGCCCACACTACTCATCGCAGCTGCTGTGTGCAGGGAATCCCTTTTTGCAGCCACGCACAAGCTGCATGAAGGGGGCGTGCACACGCTGTCACATTTTCGGTTCTGCTCTAGGAGAACTGGTTGTTACAGTATGTGTAGCCCATCTCTGACCTATACCAGGGGTGTCAAACTTGCATTGTCCCAGTGTTGCATGATGTAACCCAAACCCTTCGCTAAACTGGGTGTGGGCGTAACCGGCACATGACGCATCCAGCCAGTGGGCCATGAGTTTGTCTGCCCTGCCCTATACCATTTCCAACAAGTGGTTATCCAATCTTCTTAAAAGCTTCCAGTGTTTGGAGCATTTACAACTTCTGGAGGCAAGTTGTGATTCATTGTTCTGTCAGTTTGTTTTTATAACTTAAAGATATTTAAGAAGCAAGCAAGGTAGAAAAGGATTATCCCTTATTAATTACTCATCTCTTGATGAACCGCCAGCCCAAGAAATTGAACAGGTCTGTTTTGGAAATAAGACAGTAGCTTATGTGGGAAAGAGGTGTCTCTCTCTTTCAGTGGATCTTTGCTCCTGATAATTGCCTAGACGTAACATGTCCCCTTTTGGTAACATGTTTATTTATTTATTTATTTTATTTGTCAATTGCTTATAAGATAATAGGTATAAGTAAAAACATAGTTATGAATACATGGATACATATAAGAAAAATAAAACATATATATAAAAGAAACAATAGGACAGGGATGGTAGGCACGTTGGTGCGCTTATGCACGCCCACCTACAGACCTCTTAGGAAAGGGGTGAGGTCAATAGTAGACAGTCTAAGGTTAAAGTTTTTGGGGTTTGGGGAAAAATACCACAGAGTCAGGTAGAGTATTCCAGACATTGACCACCCTGTTGCTGAAGTCGTATTTCCTGCAATCAAGTTTGGTGCAATTAACCTTGAGTTTGTATCTATTGTTTGCTCTTGTGTTGTTATGGTTAAGCTGAAGTATTCATTGACAGGTAGGACATTGCAATGTATGATTTTATATACTATATTTAGATTGGACCGAAGGCAACATAGTTCTAGGTTTTCTAGGTCTAGAATTTCAAGTCTGGTGGCATAAGGTATTCTACAACGAGTAGAGGAGAGGAGAACTCTTCTTGTGAAATATTTTTGGACGTTCTCAACTGTGCTAATGTCAGATACGTAATGTGGGTTCCAGACTGATGAGCTGTATTCGAGTATTGGTCTAGCAAATGTTTTGTATGCTCTACTTATTAATGTAATATTACCAGAGAAAAAGCTACATAAGATTAGGTTAACAACTCTTAATGCCTTTTTGGCTATAGTAGTTACAGTGTTTTGTTTGTTGTTTTTTTTTTTTTTTTTTTTTTTTTTTTTTTTTTTTTTTTTTTTTTTTTTTTTTTTTTTTTTATTTTGGTGTTTTTGTTTTTTTTTTTTTTTTTTTTTTTTTTTTTTTTTTTTTTTTTTTTTTTTTTTGGGGGGGGGGTATTTTTTTTTTTTTTTTTTTTTTTTTTTTTTTTTTTTTTTTTTTTTTTTTTTTTTTTTTTTTTTTTTTTTTTTTTTTTTTATATTTTTATTATTTTTTTTTTAAATAAAAAAAAAAAAAAAAAAAAAAAAAAAAAACTCTAGCACTTAGGTCATTTGAGATGAGTACTCCAAGATCCTTGACAGAGTTTGAATTATCAACAAGGTCTTGACTATTCAGCCTGTATTTTATTTGCTGATATTTTTTTTTGCCAATATGTAGGACAGAGCATTTATTTGTTGAGATTTGAAGTTGCCATTTGTTTGACCATTCTGATACATAGTCAAGGTCTTTTTGAAGGGTAGCAGTATTGTCTGTGGTGTTGAATAGCTGTACATCATCAATGAAGAGAACGCAGTTGCTCTTGATATGGTCACAGAGGTCATTTATGTAGAGTATGAAAAGAGTTTGTCCTAGAACACTGCCTTGGGGGACACCACGGTTGACAGGTACAGAATTTGATAGAACAATCCCAATTTTGACCATTTGTTGTCGTTTGACAGGAATGTTTCTATCCAGTTATGCAGGTGTCCAGAGATACCGTAAGATTTTAGTTTTAGGAGTAGTTTGTCGTGTACCACTGAATCAAAGGCTTTACAGAAGTCTATATAGATTGCGTCTATTGCTTTGCCCTAATCGAGTTGTGTAGTCCATATGTTTTTGCAGTGTAAGAGTTGCAGATTACAGGATAGTTTTTTCCTAAAACCAAATTGTTTATTAGAGAGTAGGTTGTTTGTTTCTAAGTGGAGGATGATGGATTGGTTAATAATTGATTCCATGACTTTACAGGTGACGCAGCATAAAGAGATTGGTCTGTAATTTTCAACTAGGCTGGGGTCTCCCTTTTTGAGGATGGGGATGACCATGGCTTGTGACCATAGTTTTGGCAAGGAGCTGATCCTGAAAGATTTTTCAAAGATTATGCTTTGAGGTTTGGCTATGGCAGTGGGTAGCTTTTTTAAGAAGTAGGCACATATTCCATCCTGTCCAATAGATAGAGATGGTTTTAGATTGTGTAGTGCTTTTTCAACATTGTCTTCTGTAAAATCGATATGTATTAGATCATTGTAGTTGTCTGTGGTTCGACTAGGAAATACTGGGCATGATCCATTGCTGTTTACAAATACTGAGCCAAAGAATGTGTTAAAGAGGTTGGTTTTAATAGTGTTGTCATTGCAGTCTTTACCATTAGGTCCTTTCAAAGGTGGGATGGACCTTGAGCCTTTTAGTTTGTTGTTTACAAAATTGTAGAAAGCACGAGTGGAATTGGTGGATAGAAGGTTTTCTTCTTGTTTAATGTGATAATTGGTGCATTTGGTTTTTATCTGGTGGCATAAATTTTTGTATCGGCTTTTGAAGTTGGCAACGTGACCAGATTTGTTTTTCCACCAAAGTGATTTCTTTTTGGATTGAAGCTTCCTTATTGTTTTGGGTAATTTGTTTTTTCTGGTTTTGGGAGTTGTTAATGGCACATATAGTTTGATGACTCTTTCGACTTCAAGTAAAAATATGTTGTAATGGTCTTCTACAGTATTGCATCCAGAGAATAGAAATTGCCAAACAAGGGATGAGAGATCATTGTTTATAATTGGGGATTCCGTCAGTGTGATGATTTTTGTGTGGACGTATGTTGAGACAAAAGTCAATCATGTTGTGGTCACTGTTGGAAAACGGTTCTTTAATTTGAATTCCGTAAATTGAATTCAAACTATTGCAGAAGATGAGATCGAGGCAGTTGTTAAGTCTAGTGTTATTGGTTACTAGTTGTTCTAGTCCCAGATTTGTTATTGCATTGTAGAAGGTTGCATGTGTGGGTTCAGTTGTACATTCGTTAAGGGTTCAGTTATTATGAGGTAGATTGAAGTCATCAAGAAAGATAAAAGCATGTGGGCGGGATGCTGCCCATGTTAGTAGTGTATTTAGCTTGTTTGCATGTTTGATGTCATAATCAGGGGCTCTGTAACATAGTAAGAACTGAAATGTGATATTTAAAGACAGTTCACAGACAATGGTCTCAGGAATAGCAAGCTCCTGGGTAATTTGGATGTTTTTTAGATGTAGGGACTTTTTATAGAAGATAGCAACACCACCTTCTCTACGGATTTCACAATGATCGGTAAACATGATAGTCTCTTACTGTGGTAATGGAGTCAGGGAGAGATGCGTTGAGCCATGTTTCACAGACAAATATAATGTCGAATTTAGCCGTATTTAGTAAGAGGAGAAACTCAGGTATTTTATTTACAAGGCTTCTTGCGTTGAGTAGCTTGAATTTAAGGCCAGTTGTGGTTGGAATAGAGGTAGTTAGGGGCGTGCATGCCTAGTTTTGAGTAATGTTGGATTGGATGGGGTGGGGTTGGATGCGGAGCTGTGGGTTGTGTGACTTTCTTTTGATGCAATCAGCTCTGTAGTCAATGTATAGGTCCTTTTCGTTAGGGATAACATTGTTTTACCCTAACTGTTTTGGGTAAAGATAATAAAATGATGAATCATGGTTTGTCAGATAAAGTGTATGTGACTTTAAGCTAAAGGAATGTAATTAAGGGTGCAGCTGTAAAAGTACTATATAAGCAGCAAGGCACTCTGGCTCTTACTGGCTGGCTTATTGAAGACTGCATTCTTGCTGGATCGGGAGGAGAAGAAGTGTTGGATTAATTTGAAGATATTTCTCAACTGGAGAGAAGATAAGTTTTGGACAGATTTATTATATGTGTACTGACACTGGCTATTCGACACGGACTTTGCAATTAGAGTATCCTCGACAAGACTTGACTGAATTTGGTATTTGACTAATGGACTGTTTATAATGACTATGCTATAATTCTTAAATGGAATAAATTATAATTTTGATAGCACAAGCGTATCTGTATTTTTACTGCGTGTTAACAAGAAGGCTTATCTCACACATTTACCTGTCTTCCTATCTGACTTCGCTGCACATTCTGTTTAGTTTGTTTTCCTTAACACCCGTTGGGGAATCCAGGCATAACACTTTTCTCCATTGTCTAGACAGTTTTGAGTTCTGCACAGGAGTTCACAGGAGCGGATTCTTTGCAGTATGGATAAGTCTGGTCTTGAGTGAAGTTTTTTGTGGTTGGGATTGCTTTTTGCAATGACATTTATTGTATGAATGAATATGCGTTTGCTGGACTCATTTTTGCATACAACTCTACAAAATCTTGGGGCCATAGAGCCGTCATTGTATTTGTACCCATGTCCATCTCTGGTTATTTCAATGATATCTTCAGGAGAGATGTTTGTTGTATTTGAGTTTGGAAGTGATTTGCCATTGCTTACTTCCCAGTGCTGAGAGCAAGCCTTGGGTGACGCAGATGGCTTTGTACTTGGAGCAGGACTAGAATTCACACCAAACTGCCTCTCCAATGCATATGCATCCAGTCGTGAACTTACAACCACATTTGGGATCAGAATGGGTAGCACTAAGCAATGCAATGATTAAGTGAGACATACCATTTTGTGACCTTTTTGCTATATTTGTTAAGCGAATCACATGGTCATTAAGCAAATCCAGTTCCCCCCATTAGCGTTGCTAGTCGGAAGCCACTTGGGAAGTTTGTAAATGGTAATCCCATGCACTCACATTTGACAAGTGCTTGAATTTTGATCATGTGGCCATGGGGATGCTGCAACAGTTTGTGAGAACTGGTTTTAAGTCACTTTTTTCAGTGGCATTGTGGCCTTGAACAGTGGTCATTAAATGAATGGTTGTAACTTGAGGATTACCTGTAGCACTGTGTTTGTGCATCAAATTAAAAGAGGAGAAGGATCCATTAAAGAAGTCTATAACACCATCACTTGAGACTTTGAAGAAGAGATTGGACTGCCATCTGTCAGAAATGGTGTAGGGTCTCCTGCTTGGGTGGGGGGTTGGACTAGATGACCCTCAAGGTCGCTTCCAACTCTGATTATCTGTTATCTGTTAACTGGCCAGTACAACTACTCAAGGGCCTGACAGTAGTTTTCAATCTAACACTTTTGCCCTGGAAGCAGTATTCCAAGTTTTTAAATCTAGGAAACCTCCAAGTCTATTGTTAGCTGCATCATTGGGAATCCTGAAGGACCACATGGGGGCAAATCGTGCTGAAGAAGATCTAACAATGCGATTGCTAAAAGTCAGCATGACATAATCATTTTGTTTTCAACGGGGTGAGAACAGGATCATCAATTTCCACTCCAAAGATTGCTGCTAGTCATTTGGATGTCATAATGAGATGCTAGATGATGTGCTGGCTGTCTGCCTCTCCTTAATAAAATTATTTTGTGCATATTTTCTCCTGCTGTGTCAATAACCTCATTTGACTCATGGTTTTTTATTTATTTTGTATAGGGAGGCTCATTTGAGCAAGACCAGTGGTTTTTTAGAGTCATGCAGAGGGGAAACAAGAGAACGAAATTCAATAGAGGAATTCCCCTTAGTGCTCTTTAAAAAAAAAAAAAAAAAAGGTGAAGCAAATACTGATTACTTTAACCTTGCTTAATATTTCCCAGACTCTTATTTATTTAATTTAAATACAAATTTAATAATTTCTAAACTCTTCTATGTATTCAAAATAGACTGCAATTATGTATATGTATGTATACCGGTACACACACACACACACACACACACACACACACACACACACACCACTTTTGAGAGCGGGCATCAGAATTTCAATGTGTGCCAGCGTTTACACAGAAAAGTGTCAATAAAGGTTATCTTAACACAAGCATGGCCAAATATGTTTGTATGAACAAGTGTCCTTTGAGGGAAACTATAAGTGTGACACTGTGTTTTTCTACGTACACTTGGAATGACAGCAGTCTATGTAATTGTTAAGGCTGGACTAGAAAGGCCTAGTTTCTTGCTTCCCTGAGAATGGGTCACTTTGGGCCTGTCCTTTCCTCAGTCCAGGAAAGGAAGAGTTTTGTAACATGATGTAAATTTACAGAGAGGTTAAAATATATCTGTGCTTATAACTTTTTCTATCTTTAACTTTTCTTTTCATTGCCCTTTTTATTTGTTCTTTGATTTCTTTTTCTCTGCTACTTTCTATTAATTTACTTTTATTTTTTTGTTTAAAAGTTTTAATAAAAATTATGTGTTAAAATGAAAAAGAAGGAAAGAGAGAATTGTGGACTGTTAACCAAAAGTCGATAGCAAATGTCCCATAAAATATCCATAACAGTATCGTTAAAGGATCTGTTTCAAAATATCCTAGTAATTATAGTAATGTGAGCCTAGTCTACAGAATAACACAGGCAGATTTAAGCATTATAAAAACAGAACCTGACCTCAGGTTCACACAAGCTGTTTCACATCTGCACAGATCAGTCCAATGATGTTTAAATTACAGTATTGTGCACAGATTAAGTGGCATATTTTAAAAGAAAAGAGTTCCTATCCATGAAGCAGGGGTGGTAATAACCACATGCTTTCATGTTGGAAATCCCAGATCTGCAGAAACTCCCACCTGTATTAGTTACAATGCCACATGGTTGATACTCGTGTTAATAGTGCAGGAAGACAGCCAAGCCCCAAACAGCTGTGCAAGATCAACTATAGATTTCATCAAAGTGTCTTTAATGCTGGCCTTGGCTACATGCTAAATCTTGGAATGACCTATTATCATTTATACTGAGTTAATTAAGGTACAGTCACTTTAAATAACTTTAAACACCCCTTCCCAGGTTTCTTGTCACCTGGACTAAGATGCTGTTTGTGATAAGTAAGCTTTTAATTACTTGTAAACAACCATTCCCCCTTTCCTTATCTCTTCCTTGCAGACAGAAAAAACCTGCAAGTCTTCAATGTTAAAGCAGCATCCTGCTCACATCACAATCTTTACTGCATACAACCACATAAACAGCAGTATAAGGTGGGGGGGTTTTAAGAATAAGAGTGCTGGAAATGAAGAGAAAACCAACAAGAGTGGAGCCATTTTAGAATGGAGCCACGTCTTAATGTGAGTATAACGAACAGACAAAAGAAATAGCCCCAATGGATGGTTTCAATAGCTTTCACTTTGATTTTGAAAATCAAAAAGGAAGAATTTAAGCTGCAAGCATTTGCAGATGATCTGGTTTTCATCTTAGAAGACCCTCTAGAAACAGCACCAAAATTGATAGAAAAAATAGAGACATATGGAAAGGTGGCTGGTTTGAAAATAAATAAAGATAAGACAAAGATCTTGACAAAGAATATGCTATTAAGACAAAAGGAAGAACTGGCAGACCTATTGAAAATTCAGGTCATGAATAAGATCAAGTACTTGGGGATATATTTGACAGCAAGATGTAGTACACTAAAAGAGAATAATTATATCAAACTTAAACAGCAGATAGCGCTAGATCTGGCAAAATGGGAAAATTTACAACTGTCAGTAATAGGGAGAATTTCAACAATCAAGATGAATATATTACCCAGAATTTTATATTTGTTTCAAACTATTCCAATTAGGCTTGGAAAAGATTACTTTGAAGATTTAAATAAAATTGTGTTGAAATATATATGGCAAGGTAAGAAAGCAAGAATAAAGTTAAAACTTTTGCAAGATGCTAGAATTAGAGGAGGATTTGGTTTGCCTAATTGGGAGTTGTATTATCAAGCTACAAATCTGATGTGGGTTAAGGAATGGATAACACTAAGAAATACTAGATCGTTGACATTAGAAGGACATTATTTGTTGTTGGGGTGACATGCTTTTTTATGGTATAAGGGAACCAAAACACAGGGCTATTTTAGAAGACATTATATACGGGAGTCTCTGTGGTTAAACTGGGAGAAGATTAAAAGAAAATGATTTTAGGATAGATTTGGGATGATAATATGAACTGTTATAAAACAAACTAAGTAAATTATGATTATCTTGTAAAACATGAATGAATAAAAGTATAGTCAAATGATTGATTAATAATGATACTAAGGTGTTTAATTTTTGATTGAAAATACGAGATTATATGCAATGTAACTGTAATTGAAGACTACGAAATGGAAGCACAAAACAATTTGTAAACCAACCGGCACACTGTATGTATACATATGGAAGATGGCTTGATGTTTTTATGTTTTGTTTGTTTATGTTTGTTTTTAAAAACCAATAAAAACTTTAAAAAAATAGCTTTCACTCCTACTTCCATGTTATTTTTGAAAGCTTTACTCTGAATACAGAGTATCTCCACTTTGCATGCTGCTACTTCCTTGTCTCATAAGTTCCCGTGCACCAGCAGCACCGTCAACGGAGGGTATAATGGTCTTTGTGGGAATGACCTTGGGAGTCAGGGCAGACAGAGGCAGATAACAGGCAATTTAGCCTGCAGCAGGAATGTGAGTAGGGCAAGAGACTCGGGAGAGACCATCCCTAGTTCCTTAGACTGTATAAGGGGATGGGAGAGAAAGATACTTTCAGATTTTCAAGATTTTGTTAATGGAACTTTACAATAAAGTAAAGTCAGTTCATTTCACTGTGTTTCCTGTCTAGTCTACCTTGCAAGATTGGCATCAATCTTTCAAGTCTGAAAAGGAGGGATGTTATGAATGATGGTGCAGGAGCAGATGGATCCCCACTCTCAGGGAAGGAGAAGAGCCAGAACCCAGACAGTCCTAATCAATCTTTCAATGAACTAAGAATTGTTGTGTAACCTGAAGGAGATCTCGGAAAAGATGTCAGATATAGACAAGCAGAGGCATGTATGGATTTCGTAACCCTGAGATTTATTCATACATTATGTTTCCGTCAAATATTTTTCAGAACCTTTAGATAAATGAACTTCTTCTTTTAAAAAATAACAATATAAAATACATATTTGCCCATAATTTAAACACATTACATGAACATTATTACATATATATTATTTCATCTTCCATCAATGAAGTTTAAGTTAGGAGTGTGCAAGGTCAGAATAAGAGTCACGCATGTTCTTTTTTCCCACATCCGAAGCATTTTAAAAGCTTTGACTTCTTGGAGCTTCTCCAGGTAATATGAAGGAGGTGGGACGTTGTCAGTTTTGGGACAAATATTTTACACGATCCTGGACCCATTGTGCATTGGGATCTGCACACATCTGCCGATTCCTATTTGTGATAAATCTGCAGAAGAAACATACACATACATATTTTAATCACAAGCTGGAAAGAAAGCAATTCTCTACAATTGGCACCACACTTAGCTTTCAAGGGGGCAGAGCCTCTCCCATCAGTCACCCTCAAGAGACTCCTATTCCCAATTGGTTTCATGAAAGGGGGTTCATGGACAGATGTCCACTAAATCTTTCAATTATTTATGCTAAAGGACTGATTTGTCTGAAAATTGTGAATCGAAGTGTTGAATTAAACCTGCACACAGGCCCTTTCAAGAGGAAGATAACTTTAGATTTTGGTATAAGAATATCTGCAGGGGGGGGTTGACAAATAAATCAACATAGCAGCCAAGGGCCTTGCAATTGAAACCCCAACCTCTTTATTAATGTTTATTGCAAAAAATGAATAGATTTTTTTCTTCTGACTCTCTGGCCTCATTGTGATATGTTGGGTAGGAATGCCTATCCACGAGGACCGCAACTAATTTTACATTTAAATTAATTTCACATAAAGTCAATATAGGGAAATGATTATGGCTGGTGCACTTTTCCATAAAGGTCACACAAAAGATACTAGACGTTTCAAGGGCAGCCAACATTACATTTAACATATTCAGGAATCACTTAGGAGTTGATAGATTTTGTTTTAGTACTTACACGACAGCTTCCATGGAACACCTGGCACTTGTGCGTTCAAAGGACCTCACGTTCCTTTGTGGAATAGGCTTCTTTACGTAGTCAAAACAACAGAGCTTGGCATCTGAAAGACAGGAAAAGAGACTTGTGTTATTTTAATGGTTTCCCTTCCTCAATCATTGAGTCTTGAACCTGAATTTCTTACTTACTAGTTTAGAATATTTACCATTCACCTCATATAATATGGGCAGATTTTCCCTGGACTGACCTTACCATGGAGCATATTATTTTTATTAGATTTATATCCAACCTTATTTTGTACAACTCAAGGTAGCATACATAGCTAATGCTTCATCCTCTTATATTGTCCACAAAAACAGCCCTAGAGCTAGGTTGAACTGTGGCAGAATGACTGGCCCAAAGTCTTTTAAACAATGTGCTCTGGTGCAGAGCTAGAAATGGAGATTTGTATTTTACTTCTAGCTGTGAAAATTTCAGAGGCAAATTCAACAATGATTTGTGCAGAAATTAAGAATGCAAGAATTGTCTCACTCAGGCAGAATCCCTTCTTTCTTTCTTTCTTTCTTTCTTTCTTTCTTTCTTTCTTTCTTTCTTTCTTTCCTTCCTTCCTTCCTTCCTTCCTTCCTTCGCAATAGAATGGATTCTTACTAGTATCTATTGCAGCTAAATAGTGACTATGTGAGCCCCAAAACACTAACTCCTAAAAATTCTACCTGGCACTAGAGGAAAATAAGCTTATTTTGGAGAGGAATTTCTGTTACATAGGGAATCCACTTTCCTTTTGTCCACTCAATAGACAATGTTCAATATGGAAAATAATTTTTCTGCATGCATTAATACAACTGATACTGTATTCCCCCAAAATCCTTGAAATAAATGGCTTATGATGATTATAAAAACATTTCAGAGTAAAAAGGACAAATGTTATATATCCATCCACCCTATCCTCTTTTGAAATCTGAAAGGAAGAGTTCATTCTCTCCACATACATCTTCTGAAGGGTGGGATAGGGTGCTGCGCTTTCCTTCTCACCCCAAATTCAGCTCAAGCAAATGGTTTAATTCTTCTGCAGAGCTTCCCTTTTCAAATGGGGTTGTACTTACACTCTGAGCAGCATTTGCTGTCCCTAACTATCCTTGTTGTTTGTTGCATGACCAGCACTTTCAGGAGAGATGGTTGGACAAAACCTAGAACCCATTCCAAGATAGCAAGGATTATAACTATGCATGTAGGTAAAAGGTAAAGGAGCCCCTGAGGATTTTACTCATCTAGTCATTGTCAACTATAGGGGTGGTACTCATCTCCATTTCAAAGCTATTGAGCCAGCACTGCCTGAAGACATTTCTGCAGTCATGTGGCCAACATGACATCACAGAGCGCTATTACCTTCCCACCAAAGTGATACCTATTTATTTACTCGCATTTGCATGCTCTCGAACCAGTAGGTTGGCAACAGCTGCAGCAAGGGTGGGAGCTCAACCCATCACTTAGTGCTCGGGTCTCCAACCTAAGCTGCTGGCTTTTCAGCCAGCAAGTCCAGCATTTTAACCATGAGACACCTAACCACCCTCAGAATGCAGGTGGGATGCTGAAAAAAAAGAAAAAGCAGTCTTACCAAACTGAGCCTGAGCTTGGGATAGGAACATAGCAGCAACCAGGAAGACGGCGAGGGTAGCCAAGGAGCTGTTCATCTTTGCTCTTGGATCAAATGAGAGGAGCAATAGTAGTTGGGGTAGCTTGTGCACCTCCTTAGTTCCATGCTGAGAGGCAGAATTTCTCGTGTTTATATAGATCGGTTGTGGAGAGGGTGGAGATTTGCTGGAAATAAAATCCACAGATCATATCTGAGAAATGATGACATAACAGTAAAAAAATCTGCCACAATCAGTTCTCTGGATGAAAGAGGAAGCAAATGTTGCCAGAGAAAAAGGGAATTTGCAGCCTTCCTCTAACTTTGCAAAGTGGGTGGCGGATAAGCCATCTGAGCCAGGGATTCTGGAAATAACATTCCTAGCAGGGGGGAAATGGTGCTAGAAGAGCAGGGGAGCTTTTTCTGGCGAGGGGTGAGAGGGTGAGGAGCAAGGAAGTAGGAAATCAAGCAGGGTCCCTCGGAGGTGTGGTCTCACTCAGATATCTCACTTTTTAAATAAGGTGATAGATGGATATGCAGCATTTATTGTTTATAGACTTTTAAATATACATTAATCTCAATTAGGGCCTCAGGATCTGAAAATGGTGCAAGGCTTTGGGGATTTCTTGCAAAGAAATGAGGGAACAATTATGGAATTCAAATGAGTTCTCAAGGGCAACTTGCTCTTTAGCTCGAGTTTGGCCCTGGTATCCATCCAAAGGTCCACCTGAGATGAGCAGATGGTCTCTGAACTGCAATCCTCTTCCTGCATCTTCTCTGCCTTTTACAGCAGAGGCCAGAGAGGCTGAACAAGCAGAGTTCCCTGCAATTCCTGGAGAAGGGAATGGAATGGAATGGAATGGAATAGAAACAGAAACTTTACTGTCATTTTAAGTGACAATAATCATTTGTCAATAATCATCCATTAATCAGCATACATTAAAATGAAATTTCGTTGAATTCAGCTCTCAACAGATAACCATTATGCATATAACACACACACACACACACACACACTTTTATGACACAGAGAAACATAACAGTCTAGTTTGAATGTATACATCAACATGGTGGGGGGGAAAAGAATCCTGTGAATTTACAAGATGGATGGCAAAAGGAACAAAACTATTACAGAATCTAGTAGTCCTGCTGTAGATATTTTGAAACCTCCTCCCGGGGGGAGCAACAGAAACAGACCATAAAGTGGGTGTGTGGGGTCTCTGACAATGCTTTGAGCTCTAGGCACATAGCACTTATAAGCAATATCCTGAATAACGGGAAGCGAGCTTCCTATAATCTTCTCGGCTGTCCTTACCACTCTCTGTATGGACTTTCTATCTGAGGCACTGCTGCCACCAAATCAAAGAGTGATGCAGTTTGTTAAAACGCTCTCAATCGTGCCTCTGTAAAAAGTGGCCAGGACAGAAGGAGAAAGCCGTGCTCTCCTCATCCAATGTAGGAAACGCAAAAGCTGGTTTGCACACTTCATTAACGATAACCTATTAAGAGACCAAGTTGGATTGTTAGTTATCTACACCCCCCACATAAATGCTATGGACCATCTCCACAGCTGCAGCCTTAATGCCAAGTGGAGAATGACTATGCTGGCTCTTTCTAAAATCGGCAATGATCTCCTTTGTTTTATTAACATTCAGAACCAGTTCATAATTGGTTAACTCTCTGAACACAAGTCCCAGGACGACAGATGTATTTTCATATTGAAGAGGAGCCACAAAGTCTGAAACAGCTGTGTGGAAGGCTGCCAACCATTCCTCCTGAGAAGCTAAGCTGAATCATGATAACTTGCATAAAGCAGGTTATTATTGCTACTTTCTGACTTCCAAGTGGGTCAACCAACTATCAATCCACTATTTAAAGATAACTCTATTTTCTTTGAAACACAGCTGAACTGATGTAAACCTGAGCCTCAACTGTATACAGGTAGTCCTCAACTTACAACAGATCCTTTAGTGACTGTTTGAAGTTACAACTAAAAAAAGTGAGCATTTTTCACACAACCGTTGCAGCATTCCCAAGGTCACGTGATCAAAATTCAGAGGCTTGGCAACTGACTCATATTTATGACGGTTGCAGCCCCCTTTGTGATTACCTTTTGCAACCTTGCGACAAACAAAGTCAGTGGGGAATCTAGATTCCCTTAACCAGGGGTGGAATTCTACCGGTTCTGTCTGGCTCTGTAGAACCGGTAACTCTGAAGAGCAGCAGACATAGAACCAGTTCTATGTCTGCTGCTGTTTGGCCCGCCTGCCTGCCCAGGCTCTTACCTGACCTTTATTTCCTGCTTTTTCAACCTCAGCTTCTGTGCGAGGCACAGCTGCGGTTGAAAAAGCAGGAAAAAAGTGCTTTTTCAAATGCTGCTTTCCTGCACGCAGCGCTGCTCAGCTGTCCAGGCAGCAAGCTGATGAAGATTTACACACTCGTGCAGCGTGCAGGGAAGCACATCGTAAATCACCGAACTGGTAGTTAAACCTGTCAGATCCCACCCCTGCCCTTAATTATGTTAGTAATTTAACAACTACAGTGATTCACTTAACTGTGGCCAGAAAGGTCATAAAATTGGACAAAATGCACTTAGTTGTCTCAATGAGCAACAGAAATTTTGGGCTAAATTGTGGTCATAAGGAGAGGAAATACTAAAAAAGTATTTTCCCACACAACTCCATAAGGCTGACAATGAATGCAGAACCTCACTAACTCAGGAGTGGCATGATTATTATTTTTTGGTAGGTTGGTTTACAAGTGTCTATATTCCCTGTTCAAATAAATCTAAGTTATCAATGTGAAGTTGATGCTATCTAAATTCAACCCAACTGACCTCCCCTGTAAAGACAGTCCAAAAGGATAATCTAGTCACATTGAGATTAAGCCTCACTTGCCTGTTTAAAAAGAAGTATCTTCATTTTTATTTATTTTTTTTTAGGAATACCAAGAATGAAAAGGCTAGGCATCTTTGAAGACTGCATGTTCCACAGTTTTTGAGCTACTTTGATTAGTAGTTAACTACCACGCCAGAAAAGCCTGAGACTGTGAGTTCTAATCCTGACTTAGCCATGAAAACCAGCTTGGGCGACTTTGGGCCAGTCGCTTTCTTTCCTCCCAACTCACCTCACAGAGTTGTTGTTGTAGGGAAAATAGGAAGAGGAAAGTGTTCACTGCCTTGTGTTATTTGTTATTTTGCTCATTCATGGCTATTGGGGGTAGTGTAGAGCAAAGTCAGAAAGATTCTCTTCATATGTGGCATTTCCAAAAACGTCTCTTTCTAATATTCTGCCACTTTTAAAGGGCCAGTTCTTAGAGGTTTGTGAAGTGGGTTTAATTACATTTGGATTGCTTTGAATCTAATAATGGTGTTTAAAGTGTTTGTTTCTCTTATTTCCATTTGGTGTATTTAGGAAAATTGCTGGCAAAACTTGTACTTAAGGCAACATGGAGAAATATGAATTAAAATATACACCATTTTATATGTCATTTGGGATTTGTACAGAAAAATAGCTCATATGCTTTACATAAACCAAAACCCCTCTTACAGGAAAACGTCATGAATTTGTAAAACATGAAATTGTGTTTCTCATTCTTATAGTTAACAAATTGCTAACTTACTTGTCAAAAAACAAATGTAAAACACATGTGCTGGACTCAGTACAAGCTTTGTTTTCAGAAACAAATGAAACAAATAATTAAGTGTTAGTGTGTGTTGACATGTCAAGTTCAGATTTTTATTTCCAATGAAAATGATCTTCCTTTGAACACATTAATTAATTTATGGAGAATGTATGACTATATGCTTTGAATCTAAACCATTTTTCTCTGTTGGGAAACACGATGATTGAACCTAGTGCTCCCTATGAAAGAATTTCTTCATTGGAGGGGGAAAAAAGCTTTCAAGAGGTACATAACTTTCTTCTCCAATATTTCAGGAAAGTGTGCAAGTGAACAGCGGCAATCACCTGTCCAGAACAGAGGTGGAATTCAGGAGGTTCTGACCAGTTCAGGGGAACCAGTAGCAGAAATTTGGAGTAGTTTGGAATACCAACTCTGACTGGCCCCGCCCCCACCTATTCTCTGCCTCCTTCTCTGGCTGGGTCTTCTTTTGTTGCCCTGCACAGGAGAATGGAGCTGGAAAGCAGGTTAGAGGGCTGGGGAGGGAATGGAGATACCTTCCCCTGCCACACCCTCCAAGTCTTGCCCACAGAACCGGTAGTAAAAATGTTTGAATCCCACCACTGGTCCAGAACCTTTGGGTTTGGTAACAAAAAGATGTTCTTTGAGTTCAGCTTAACTCCGGATGACTTCATGAACTGCCAGCCCTTTGAGGCGGTCCCGACAAGAAGCTAAAACCATTAGTACTAAGACTATCTTTATGGAAGGTTATAGTAGCAGAATTTTGCAAGTCTGAAAGAACTAGGGAGGGTCTCTTCTGAGACATTCCCATACTCCATTTCTTCTGTGGACCAAGATATATTTTGCCTGACTGCTGTCTAGCCTGCAGCTCTTCTTCCTGTTTCTCAAGATTCTTCTCACAGCTCATCGTATGAACATACCTATGAGCACATGAAGACATGATTTGTTGAACAAAATAAACCAGTAAATTATAAATTATAAAACATAAGTAAGCAAACACAATAGCTAGATTCACATAACTGATTAAGCAAAACCAAACAGACCACATTATTCCTTGGGCTAATATACGAACACATCATTCTTTTCTTTCTACATAAAAAGCTTTCTGGCTTTTTCAGTCCCCTTCCTTAAATGAGTAATATAATTTGTCATTAATAAAATATGAAGCATTAACAATGTCAAGAATTATCATTAATAGGAACTTGAAATGTTCTTTTAATTGTAGAAGCAAATAATGCCAATGATGAAATATCAAACACATTAAACCCCAGAGGAGCACTGAACATTGGCCAGAGTAGGTCTTTCCTTTTCAGAAGACATGTTGGACTCCCCTTGGCCACTATTCCAGCAGGGAAAGGATGCATCAAAGGTCAATAATAATATGAAAGATGCAGAAAATTTCTCTTGACATGAATTTTAGTTAGCATGGTTCTTCTTGACAGAAAAAAGACCACACTAGCTTGTATAGAATCCAACAGATCAACCATCTCTCTGTCTATTGAGAGATCTCTGAGACTAGTGATTTCTGTTTGCACCCAACTCAATCTACTGGGGACAGATACATTGGACTCTGTTAAAATAATAAAAATTTGATATTGAGAAGAGAAGGAGAAGTAAAAAAGCAAATTCTAATCCATGATGAAATCGCTCAACTAATTTTTGTTCCTTTTCTTTAGGATGTTTCTTTAGAATGCAGAGTTTTATCCACCCAACTAATTAAAAGGAGAACCTTTGGGCAAGCAACTTTTGGGTCATAGGGAACACGAATCAGATAGCAAGGAGAACTATCAAATGTTAAGAGTTGAAGAGGTAGCGTTGAAGAGGAAACCCAGAAGCCCAGAAAGGAATTTCTACTTTTCCTATCTTGTCTGAGGAAAGAGCAAGACAATGAGTCAGAGACTCCTATTCTTGCCCAACTGGGTTAGAGCCTTAACAAATGTCCAGAAATAAATTTTTCTTTTCTTTAGATTGTTTCTTTAGAAAGCACTTTTCTCCGCATAAGCAATTTTGGCAAAGCAATCTATAAGGGCAAGTTAGTCTTCCTTCTGGTGGCCTGGCAGCTGGGTTGCCCAGTAGCATCCTTCCTGAATTCTTCTCTATATGCTCAAGATTGATGTTACAGTTCTTTTGCCTTTGGGCAACTTCATTTTCCATGTTTATGAGAACAAGTGAGTGGAGGAGTTCATGACCTCATGGTGACCATATGCATGTATGGCTTTTCCTTCCTTTTGGTGAGGATTGTGTTCAGGCTAACATGCCCCACCCCACCCCCGGTCCTGTCTTCCATTTTCTGAAAATGAAGTTATCAGTAAGAGAAGATAAGAAATTGTTGATCCGCTCACTCTTAGCAGAGTTAGATTTCTACAGAAGTCAAGATGTTCTAGTATAGGTTTTCAAAACTGGCACCAACTATTTATAAAGTCTGCATTACTATTACTATTAATCTTCTCATCACTCCTTATCGCCCATCCCCTCCCACTTGTGACTGTATGACTGTAACTTTGTCACTTGTATCCTTATGATTGATATTGACTGTTTCCTAGTATGATTTGATTGCTTATTGCACCCTATGACTATTATTAAGTGTTGTACCTGAAGATTCTTGACTCTTGGCGAATGTATCTTTTCTTTTATGTATACTGAGATCATTTGCACCAAGACAAATTCCTTGTGTGTCCAATCACATTTGGCCAATAAAGAATTCTATCTATGAATCAATGAAACAGGGTTGAGCTTTTGTGTGGATATCAAAATGCCACGATAACCACTGCAATTTCAACCCTCTCTAAAACATTGGTTATTTGATGTGGAAAGTCCTCAACTATATATTCTGCTTTATTTCTCTCTCCTTTTAACCTTACCCAAATACTTCCAACAGGAGGCCCATGTTCAGATTCCTGGATTTTTTGTGTGTAAATTTCTTCTTGCATGGTGGAAGAACCCTTCCTCCCTTTTCTTCAATCTGCTCCTTTTGAAAAAACTAATAACATTGCCTTGCCTTGCTGTATTCCAATCATGAGTATTTTTCCATCAACTTTCATTGATGCTTATCACATACAATTTGTCTTTCTGAATTAGGAATTCTAGCTCTTCCTATTTATTTCTCAGACTCTGTAGGCTGATTAGAAACATATAAAGTTCTGAGTACTGTACCTTCTGTTGACATTCTATTGTAAAGTCCAATAAAATTCAGAGTCCCCATCCTGACCTCATGCTTCTTCCTTAATGTCCTGCTTTCTTGACCTCAGTTCTTGGCTGCATATGTGGGTCTGGGTTTTTGCCTCCTTTCCCGTTTTGCTCTAATACTCTGCTGATGAGTCTGGCGAGATTCCTGACAGCACTGCCTTCTTCCCAGTCATTTCTCTTCTCTTCCCGGTAGTCCTCCATAAACGTATAGAGGGGATGGTCATAAAATCCAACTTTTTTGGGTGATACCTTTTGCACGACCACTTTTTGACTTGTGGAACTTGGTTGACTTTTTGCCTTATAACCCTCAATTGAAATAATTTTTTAAAACTACCTGGTGCTTTCAGTTGCTTCCTGTTTTGGTCCAAGATCTTATAGTCTCCAGAGAGTGTTACTATAATTTTTCTATGAGTATCATTTATTTCCACATGGCAAAAAAGGAAAGGATAATTTGGTAGGTTTGAATAGACTTGGTCATTTCTTAATTATGTTCTACAGTGGGCATGCACTTAGAACTTATACACCTGGTAGGCAGCACACTTTGTGCAGTGTCATACTGGATTTGCACATAGCCATTTCAGTTCTCTTAACAGAAAAACAGCTACCACCACTGTACACCTCTTCTCTCTCCATGTGTTTCTTGGATTTCCTTGATCCATTGGGGCCGGAGTATCTTCTACAATAACCCATGTCCTTCAGCTGTCTATCCATCATTCTCTAAAGAGAGAGTCTGGAAATTGGTTCTTCAGTTCCACTGTCATCTCAAATACTGTATCTTATATATTTGCTCTGCCAATGTTTTTACCCACTGTCCTTTGGTGCCATTTTGATTTCCCAGTCTCTTCTGGTTTCCTTATGTAGGAAATTCACATCTTCTCTGTTGCATTTCAGGGTAAAAATTCTTTCCTCTTCCCCCTCTTCACTTCCTCCAGTAGGGAAACACGCTGACAGGTGTAGCAATTGTAGATTGGATACCCTTTAGGCAAAAAGGAAAACCTTAAAAAACACTCTGATGGACACTTTGATGCTTTCCCTACTATTCATGTTGTTTGGAAACTTTCCTGTCAACTCTCTAGCCAAGTATCTGGGCTACTACTTTGTAAGGAAGATAATACTGGCAAATATCAGTTGGCCCAGAATCCAACAATCCAAATACAAGCTGGCAAACTGGTGCTCTGTCATCTCTACCTATCAGATGATAGGTATCTATCAGATGATCTATTTTTCACAATGATAGTTGGAATAATACCAGGCCAGGTAATTTTTTTTTCCAAAGTGAAAAAAAATATAGAAGTAGGTAGCATTGGCATGAACACAGAGTTGCTGTGAGTTTCCACAAGAGATAACCAGTATGTTTATGACTGCTGAATGAATTGGCATTTAACATGAACACTTATAGATCAGTCAAGTGTGATCAATGTATCCATCCTAAATGCATTTTATGAAAGGAAAAGCAATTGAGAATGAGGACTTGGGTTAGTTTATTGGATACCTATGAAGGCTCACCTTCAGCAGGAAGACTGCTATTGAACCCAAGAGCTTCCTAAAAGACAAGGGTGGTATTGTTGAGGAGGACGAGTTAGGATGGGTCTAAGTCTTCCCAAATCCCAGATCACTTACATAACACATTGTTACAGTAACAAACAATGCCTTTTTAAATATAATTCTTATTGAACTTTATAAAGAGTTAGGAATAATAAGTGCCGAAATCAGAATTTACTAATTTCATTTCAAGCTATTCAGTAGCAAATTATATACTTCAAGCAGAGATGGGGAACAATAGCCCCTTTATGATTTGTGGACTTCATCTCCCAGAATTCCTCAGCCATCATTCCTAACACCTGACTTAAAGGAATGCTAAAGAATATATACTAAAAATAAAACAAAAGACAACAGAAAATGAGAAACAAAGGCAATGCTATAATATTAAAAACCGAAACTAGGGAAAAGCCCCTACAATAATACTATAAGATTTTATGCTGTAAATAAATAAACAAACAAACAAACAAACAAATAAATAAATAAATAAATAATTTTAGAAGTTAAAAGTTTCTTCTATCCCAGGGCTGTCAAACTCTGTTTCACTGACGGCTGCATCAGGATTGTGTTTGACCTCGGAGGGCTGGGGAGGGCTGGTGGATGTGACCAGGCATGGGCGTGGCCATGGTGGGCGTGACATGGGACTCGTGTCATGGGCACCTGTGGTGACCAAGTGCTAATGCAGGACTTCCCTGAGACCCTCCTTCACTCTCATTATAATCTCCTTCCTTCCTTTCTTTCTCCCTCCCTCCCTCGCCTCCCTCCCTTCCTTCTTCTTTTTCCTTCCCTCTTCCTTCTCCTTCCTTCCCCTCTTTCCTTATTTTTCCTTCTTTGCTCTTTTCCGATCTTTCCTTCTTTTTCTTTCTCTTTCCCTTTCTCCTTTCCTGTCCCTTCTTACCTGTTCAAATGCAAAAGGGGAAACATTTCTCCTTTTGTTTTGTTTTTAGTTTGTTTTGATAGCCCTCTGCCAGCGAAAACTGAGCCCGGGACCGTTGCAGTCAAAAACGAGCTCCGTTTTCACTGTCAGAGGCACTGCGGGCTGATCCTTTGCTGTTTCCCTGTGGGCCATATCCAGCCCCGGGCCTTGAGTTTGACACCCCTGCTCTATCCTGTTGTATTGGACTCTAGGGACAGTGTTCATCTCTGTTTCCTACCCAAGGGAGCCAGCGTTGTCTGAAGACACTTTCATGGTCATGTGGCCAGCATGACCCTACACTGAGGTGCACGGAATGCCCTGTTATGGGGCACTTGGGTCTGAACTGCTGGTCAACAAGCCTAGTGTAATATATATAATTTAGCCCTTGCACGCATAATAGGCCCTTTTGGGAGGAAGTGTGTGTGTGTGTGTGTGTGTGTGTGTGTATATGGCATTCAGCTTTGTTCGGGTATTTTCCCACGTCATTGTAGTTGTACTTTTAAAGTTGTAGCAACGTTTCGGCAGAATCTCATCTGCCATCATCAGGCTTCTGTATAGTGTTCATCTGTATATCTCAACACTATACAGCAGGGGTCCCCAACCAACGGGCCGCGGACCGGTACCGGTCCGTGGATCACTTTGCACCGGGTCGCAAAGAAATAAAAATAAAAAATAAAATAAAAATGGCGGCTTTCTTCGCCTTCGGTGAATGCTGCTGGGATCAGGGATCAAGGACACAAATGAAAGTAGGGGAGGGAGGAAGCAACCAAAGCCTGTCCTGCTCTCCGGCTCAGTGGCTTGGTTTCCTCCGCCTCGTTCCTCTCTCAGTCGCTCTCTCGCTCCTCCACCAGCCCAGGAAGAAACTGCTTCAAAGAAGCCGGCAGGGTGGCTTTTCCTGTCGGCGCAGCTCCCCAGCGCCCGTTCACCCCCACCCACCGCCAATCAATCCAGGTTCAATCCAGTGCTCCGTTCTGCCTGCCTGCCTGCCTTCGTTTCTGGTTGTTTCGGAGCAGCTTCGGCTGAGAAAAAGAGGCGAATGGTTATTATTCTCAGCCGAAGCTTCTCCGAAACAACCAGAAACGAAGGCAGGCAGGCAGGCAGAACGGAGCACTGGATTGAACCTGGATTGATTGGCGGCGGGGTGGGGGTGAACGGGCGCTTCGGGGGAGCTGCGCCGACAGGAAAAGCCACCCTGCCGGCTTCTTTGAAGCAGTTTCTTCCTGGGCTGGTGGAGGAGCGAGAGAGTGACTGAGAGAGGAATGAGGCTGAGGGAGGCAGGGCCGAGAGGCGGGGCTTCTCAGCCGTCCTGCAGGGACTTGTCCTGAGCCGCGGAGACAGCCGTGGGCCGCCGCCGCCCAGCGCTCAGTTTTGAAGGCGCTCCTCAGCCCGGCGCAGTTCCTGAATCTGCAGCTGAAACCCTCTGTTTTAAATGTCCCAATAGAAGAGAATATCTGTCGCTCAGGGTTGCAATGAGGAGGCATTGGCGCTCCCTGAACTTGGTGGTTTGCTGGCAGATGTTTTATTACCCGACTAGGTAACAACATCAGATGTTACCTAGTCAGGTAATGAAACGTCTGCAAGCAAACCACCAAACTCGGACTCCTCCCCCCCCCCCACCCCCCGGTCCTTGAAAAAGTGTTTCTGCGTGAAACTGGTCCCTGGTACAAAAAAGGTTGGGGACCACTGCTATACAGAAGCCTGATGATGGCAGATGAGATTCTGCCAAAACGTTGCTACAACTTTAAAAGCACAAGTACAATGACGTGGGAAAATACCCGAACAAAGCTGAATGCCATACATGTAAGTACCCGCGAAAACTTAAGAAAACAAATATATATATATAACACACACACACACACACACTCTGACAGTGTCAGCAGAGGCTGACGAAAGCTTAGTAAGTACAATAAATGTAATATACATATATACATACACATACACACACACACACACACACACACACACACACACACATATATATATATATATATATATAATCATATCGACCACAAAACTATTTCTTGATTCCGCCCTTCCCTCTTCTTGGTAAGGATGATAGTTGATAGATGAGCAAAATATTCCTTCATTGTGACTCAAGGCTTCCATTGATATGCAATGAAGAATTGCCGACACTCATGTGAAATTGTGCTGAACAAACCAAATGAGATAGATGTCAGAAATCAAAATGCAAAATTCTGTGCTCCTTATAATCAGATGGTGGAAAGAGGAAGAGGAAGGAGATGAAATGATGTATTTCCTTCCTGTTGCTTGTTTTCTGCGCCCTGAGCAGAGAAGAATTAGCATTTGTGTGTTTTCTGGAGAAAAGTACTTTAAATATCCACAGGATGTTTGCAATACTTGCTTCATTTACACTACTGTAGAGTCCACTGAAAGTAAGCTGTTTTCTACAAGTTTCCTTACCTTTGATATGAGTCCCCTTGGTCATCCTTGCTGATGGGAGAAAAGGAATTGGTTTTTTTTTGGTTTACTTATATCACTAAACTATAGAATACCTTTATTGTCATTGCATTCCACGAATACAATAAAATTTGAAAGCTACTCCAGCACAGTGCCCCAAACACCACATCACAATCACACTACAGAGTATTTAAAAATTAAAATAATAATAATAATTAAAAACCTAGTCTAAAACATTTAGTAAATTAAATAGTTTAAAAATGCCACTATATGCATAGGAGTAAATCACAAATGCACTGTTTGATTCAAGACAATTATTGCCTTGGAAAAGAAATTGTTTCTCAGTCTATTAGTCCTCATTTTAAGACATAACATCTCCCTGATGGTAACAGTTCGAAGTATGAATGACCAGGATGAGAATGGTCTGTGGAGATTTTTAGTGCTCTAGAGAGGAGTCTGGTCTTCACAATCTCTTCCAAAGAAGAAAGAGAGCAACCGATGATTTTTTGTGCTGTGTTTATAACTCTCTGGAGCATCTTCTTATCCACTGCAGAGCATCCAGCAGACCACACCGTTACACAGTATGCCAAAATGCTCTCAATGGTAGAACGGTAAAAAGTAACCAGCCACTTCTCACCCGGACCACTTTTTTTCAGCAGCCTCAGAAAGAGCAGGTGCTGTTGGGCCTTCTTTGCAGTGGCCATAGTGTGGACCGACCAAGTAAGGTTGTCGGAAATATAAGTTTCATTATGTAAGTAAACCAAAAAAAAAGCACCCAACAACCTACCAGCCTTCCTTTCCCCCATCAGTGAATATGACCTATTTCAAAGGTAAGGAAACCTTTACAAAATCGCTAACTCTCAAGAAGTTTTATAAGGGAAAGATTTTGTGTTGGCAGCATCTAGGGCCAACATAGGAGGTTTGAAGCCTTTGGACACCTTTAAGCCTGTTTTGGTTCCTGTCAAACCCTGGTAGCTACTTGAGCCGACCGTGTTTTTCCCCAAGTATGAATTTTGCAACATTCTCTTCAGCCAAATGTATTAAGATGAAGGCAATAGTGATACAAGGAGTAAACTGCAGAACCAAACTGCAGATTTGGAACCAGGGGTGGGCTGCTGGGGGCTTGCAGGGGTTCGGGAGAGCCCCTAGCTAAGATTATGTGCAGTTTGGAGAACCCCCAAATCCCACTCCTGGCTGTCCCGCCTACCCCTCTCCTCCCCTCCCCCACATGGCCCATTTTGGATGCAGGTAAGTGCTGGGCGTGTGGGGAGGCTCAGGGAGGGCAAAAAACAGGCCTCCCGCAAGTTCTGGAAGGCTGGAAACGGGCCTGTTTCTGGCTTCCAGAGAGCCTCTGGAGCCAGGGATGGCTGTTTTCACCCTCCCAGAGGCTCAAGGAAAGCCCCTGGAGCCCAGGGAAGGCAAATATGCCCCCCCCCACTGTAGTGCAGGGGGCCAACTAGGCCACGCCCACCATGGCCACACTCACCTAGCAACCAGGCAGAGAATCCCTTGCTATAATTTTTGAAGCCCACCCCTGTTTAGAACCAAGGTATTCATGTGTAAACTGGGGCAGGGACTTTCCATGTCTTTTTCTCAACTCCTTGAGGTACATCACAGTGTGTCTCCTGTGATAAATGTGGAGAATCCGCAGCCATAAATTATTTACGCAATGTTTATTCAAATTCTTTTCTGTCTATGAATGAAGGGAACTCTACCAGTTCCAGCCTCAGTGAACTTCATTGCTTCACATTGTTGAATGACTGTGTAAAGAAGAAAAATAACATGAATCCTTGCACACAGCAAACAATAGCCTCTTTCAAGAAATTTTTGGAAACTGCTTTTGTACTTGAAGCCGCTTTCTTCTCAGGCCTACATCTTCACTAGTAATATGCCAACATAAATCAGTTTTATAAGCCACAATAATGTCATATACATCACCATGTAATTCATATAATGTCATAAAGAGAATTGGTTTGGTGGTGGCACAGTGGTTAGAATACAGTATTGTAGTCTAATTCTGCTGACTGCCAGGAGTTTGATCCTGACCAGCTCAAGATTCACTCAGCCTTCCATCCTTCCAAGGTTGGTAAAATGAGGACTCAGATTGTTGGGGACAACCGCTTAGAGAGGACTGTAAAGCATTGTGAAGTGGTATATAGGCTAAGTGCTATTGCCATTGATGTGGTGGTTAAGACAAGAGGCTAGAAATTGGGAGACCATGAGTTCTAGATCCACCTTATGCACAAAGACAGTTAAGTGATCTTGGGCAAGTCAGCCAAAGAAGATGGCAGTGGCAAAGCATTTCTGAAATCTTGCAAAGAAAATTGCTGAGGCTTGTTCAGGTATGTGCCAAGAGTTAATACTGAAACGAAAGTATGTGTTTACCACACACACACACACACACATACACACATGTACATACAGCAATACAACATATGAAATTATTTGGGTTTTTGAGCTGGGAGAACAGTGATAAAGCTAAATAATTTTTTGAGGAAAACCTCCCCTCATTCCTTAGTCTGATTGTATTACATCACTTGTAAAGTACAAAAGTTACATTTCTGATGTTTGCATTCCAGCCCACAAATTGATTGCCAGCCCTAATTTAAAAACACAACAACACTCTGTACAGTTTAAGATTTACTTATACAGTAACACCAGTTTGACTGCCCATCTACTTGAGAATAAGAAAATATATGGTTATAGAAAAGGATAATGTACTGAAATTAGCATCTCTAATTATGTACATGCTTGGCCATCTCCCTCCTGGCTAGACATTCTCTTTATAATATTTTAAAAGGATTGTTGTGAATGAATAAAAGTAACTAAGCCCAAATGCAAAGTAGGTTTTGGAAGCCTGCACATTTGATTGGTCCTTGAACAGCGAACAAGGATTGGTTCATAAAAGCCCTGATTGGCCAAACTTAGGACACTTCTTATTGGTTACTGGTTTGAACCTTATGCACTTATTATTGGTTAATAGGGTAGCAGCCAACCCTATAAAAGGGTTACTGCTGCCCATAGCCTTGCTCTGTTCTGTTCCATTTACTGTTATTAAAGAGTTGAAGTCACTGGTCAGATGTCTGGTCTCCATTATTCCCCAAACTTAACACTGGCGACGAGGATGGGATGCGGAGACCGAAGAGCTGACTGATCTACAGAGCAACCAACAGAGCACGTGGTCGAACACGCACCATCAACGGCAACATGACCAGCGGTGCCGTACCACCCGCTCCATTCGACCCAGAAACCGAAGACTGGGAATCGTACATGGATAGGTTCCAGATGTTTCTGGAGACCAACAGTTTGAAAGACGCAACAACCAGCAAAAAAGAGCTATATTTCTAACCCTGCGGCCCTACCGTGTTTAAAATGGCAAAATCACTTGCCAAGCCAGCCGAAGTAAAAGCGATGGACTGGGACGTCCTCGAGCCTTTGCTAAGGGCCCACTACGCGCCCACCGTGCCCACCTTAGTCAGAAGACACGAATATTACCAGAGGGACCAGCGGAAGGCGAAAGCCTTGCCAACTACATCACAGACCTCCGCAACCTTGGAGGCCTCTGCGGATTCTCTGATTTAGAAGAAGCCCTCCGAGACCGCCTGGTTCTGGGCCTAGAAGGCGGCACGATCCAGAGCAAAATCATGGCTAAGGGGACATCAGCCTCACCGATGCCCTTAAAAAGCCACTGCAGCGGAGGCGACCAAAAGTCGGCAGCCCGAATGCACCGCACCAGCGCACCGCTACGCCAACTCGCCAAAGATACCTCGCCTTGCTCAGAGAGACACCCGGTATCGACTCACCACGAAGACCTAGAATCCCCATCAGAAAGCGATGAGGAAGAGGTCAACCGACTCCAAACGGAACAAGACCAGTTCACACAACCCTCATCTCGACCATGTGCAGGATGTGGGCGAATCACCCACGATCCAGCTGCAAATTCCTCGACGCACTCTGCCGCGTTTGCGGAAAAGAGGTCACATCGCAAGGTTTGCAGAAGCAAACAAAACTCCAACTCCAAACCCCGACAGGCGAATGCCAGTCTTCAGAATTCTTGGCACACCCCGAAACAAACTGAATCACCAATGGGAAGCCACTCCTACAGAAACAAACCGTCCACCACTTCCACCAGGCGGGGAAGAAACCAGGCGGAAGAGACCCACCAAACAATTACCATAGGCCACGCTACATCCCTTGATGCCGGGAAAATCAGAGTAAAGGTCGCTATCGAAAACAAACCTTGTGAAATGGAGGTGGACTCAGGATCATCCCTCTCGATGGTGTCCTGGAAGGCGCTTCAACAGCTCATCCCGGCGATTCGCCGCCAAGACCTAAACCCTCAAGGGTTATACTCAAAGATTACCAGGGTAATCAATTCCCGTTAATCGGGTCCCGCCGATTCAGGTCTCTTTCAAGGACCGCACCGTCGCACTGCCACTGACTGTCGCGGACCGTGACCGGCCTAGTCTTTTAGGCCTTCAATGGTTCAAACCACTTGGAATCACTGTGGCCGGAGTCCACCGTGCGAGAGCAACGATTGGGAGGAAGCCCTCGTGCAAGAATTCCAAGATGTTTTCGCGAATGGACTAGGCAAGTACAAGGGGACCCGATCTCATTTAACTTGAACCCTGATGTAGCACCCATCCACCTTAAGCCGCGTCGGGTGCCGTTAAGCCCTGAAACCTAAAATCGATGAACAACTCGATAAGCTAATAGAACAGGGCGTGCTGGAACCCACCGACCACGCCCGGTGGGAAACCCCAATAGTGACGCCTATCAAGCCTGATGGGTCACTAAGAATTTGCGGAGACTACCGGGCCACCTAAACCACGCACTTCAGCAAAGTGCGTATCCAGTGCTGGTAGTGCAACACCTGCTCCATTCCCTGGGCGGCGGAAAGTTTTCGCTAAATTAGACCTAGCGCAGGCGTATCAACAACTGCCTGTAGATCCAGCCACCGCGGAGGCGCAAACTATAATCACGCATAGGGCGCATTTAAATGCAACCGGCTCCAGTTCGGGGTGAGCGTCACTCCAGGAATCTTTCAGAGCTTAATGGAAAGGCTGTTACAAGGAATAAGAGGGGTCGTACCGTATTTCGACGATGTACTCATCGCCGCTCCTAACAGAGACATTCTAGAAAAAGCGACTCAGAGTGGTTTTACAAAGGTTCCAAACGCAGGCCTCAAAGTAAAAAAATAAATGCCAGTTATGTACCGAAAGGGTGGAGTTTTGGGATACCTCCTGGACAGTCAAGGAATCCATCCCACTGAGGACAAATTAAAGGCAATTAAGAAGGCCCCCACTCCAAGGAACAAGGCAGATCTACAGGCGTTCCTTGGACTTATCAATTTTTATAACGTCTTTTTACCCAATAAAACAACGGTAGCTGAACCATTACATAGACTCTTAGACAAAAAAGCAACGTGGGTTTGGGGACAACGTGAACAATACGCTTTCCAACAAGTAAAGAAACTGCTAACTTCTGATTCTGTACTTATGCAGTACAACAAGACGCTACCGTTAACTATTACTTGTGATGCCTCACCTTCGGGGTTGGAGCAATCCTGGCCCACGTATTACGAGCGGACAGAAGCTCCCGTCGCGTTTTTCACGAACTTTAGCTAAAGCTGAAAGAAATTATAGTCAGCTGGATAAAGAAGCTTTAGCTATTGTGGCCGCAGTTAAAGATTTCATGAATATGTGTATGGGCGTGCGTTTACAATAATTACTGATCATAAACCACTACTGGGGATTATTGCGGGTAATAAACCAACCCCGTATATATATATCCCCCAGAATGACCCGCTGGTCTGAATTCATGGCGGCGTACAACTACACCTTGCAACACCGCCCGGGGAAATCAATTCTCCACGCTGATGCATTGAGCAGAACACCGCTTCCAGAATCGGTTGAAGATCCAGCCCCAACCATCACAACGTTGCAAATTGAGACTCTACACGCGCCGCCATTGACGGCGAGAGACATTGCCCTCGAGACAAAAGCGAGATCCGGTCCTGCAACACATCCTACGCTGGGTTGAGCGGGGTTGGCCAACAGAACAGCTATCACCTGAATGGGTGCCTTTTAAAGCCCGCCAAACCGAACTGTTTTCCCAAAGGGTTGCATTTTGTGGGCGATAGAGTCGTAATCCCAGGCAAACTGCAACAAACTGTTTTAGCGGTATTGCACGACGGACATCCGGGCATCGTGCGGATGAAAGCACTCGCACGGAGCTACGCCTGGTGGCGGGAATCGACAAAAGAATCGAGGCCTGGGTGCGCTACTTGTCAACGTTGCCAAGGCGTCAGCAACGCCCCACCTAAAGCAAGCCCAACCGAATGGGAAACTCCGAGGGGACCATGGTCCCGTATTCATATTGACTTTGCGGGGCCTACAAAGGGCACACTTTCCTTATTACAGTCGACGCCTATTCAAATTGGCTCGAGATCCATCGAATGAACACAACTACAACGGACTCAGTTATCAACAAATTAAACAGGTTATTTGCCACACATGGTTTTCCGGACGTTCTCGTCTCGGATAACGAACCACAGTTCACAGCATTACCATTTGAACAATATCTTGCTGACCGGGGCATCCGCCATGCGCTAACCTCGCCCACGTACCCTGCGGCAAATGGACGTGCAGGCGCATGGTACAGTTTGTAAAAAGACCCTCCACAAAATGGAATTCGGAAACATCGATGAGAAAATCAATCGAATTTTATTGTTGCAGCACATCACGCCCACAGCGTTACCAATAAAACGCATCGCCGAACTTCTTATGGGGCGGAAACTACGATCGCACCTCTACCAGCTCCACCCGCATACGCACCCGAAAAGCCTTTTGGCTCCAGCAGCAAATGCCGGGAATTTAAGGTAGGCGATTTAATCTTTGCCAAAAACTTTTCTGGCGACCCGTTATGGATACCCGCAACCGTTACCCACCTCACAGGGCCTAAATCTTACCGCCTGCTAACAGACGATGGGAGGGTGTGGAAACGCCACATAGACCAACTCCGTTCGAGATTACCACCCAGCGCCCATGGCTCCCCGGGTTCACCAACTGAGGGGGGAGGAAATATCGAGGAAATTGACTTCAATATGATGGATAGCAGGCCAACGGAAACCCTACGGCCCAGCGAAGTACCGGGATTGAAGCGGGGAGGGAGTTGACTTTTCCATGGGACTTGAACACGGGGAAACCAAACTGCGAAACCCGAAGAAACACTGATTGGCGGAGACAACAACAACGAAAGCAGCACGGAATCACCGTGCAGCGAAACGGAACTTAATAGTGATCATCCAAACGCTCCACGGAACCGGACTTGAGGACAAAACCGGTGGAGCCACGGAATCATCCAGACAGACCAAACGGCCTGTCTATCTTGAAGATTTTGTTACAGCTCCCTCAAACGGAACCCAAGGGGAGGGTGTTGTGAATGAATAAAAGTAACTAAGCCCAAATGCAAAGTAGGTTTTGGAAGCCTGCACATTTGATTGGTCCTTGAACAGCGAACAAGGATTGGTTCATAAAAGCCCTGATTGGCCAAACTTAGGACACTTCTTATTGGTTACTGGTTTGAACCTTATGCACTTATTACTGATTAATAGTGTAGCAGCCAACCCTATAAAAGGGTTACTGCTGCCCATAGCCTTGCTCTGTTCTGTTCCATTTACTGTTATTAAAGAGTTGAAGTCACTGGTCAGATGTCTGGTCTCCATTATTCCCCAAACTTAGCACGGATTTTGTGGTAAATAGAACTAGCCCTGGGATAATCGATACTGAACTAGATTTCAAAAATTGAAACCATTGAACCAGAGGTGGGATTCACAGTGGTGGGATTCAGCCAGTTCGCAGCACTTCGGGAGAACTGGTTGTTAACTTTCAGAGCAGTTTGGTGTACTGGTTGTTGGAAGAAATCATTAGGGCAGAGAACTGGTTGTTAAATTATTTAAATCCCACCATTGGGTATTCAGCAGGTTCTGACCAGTTCTGGAGAACTGGTAGCAGAAATTTTGAGTAGAGCAAATACCACCACTGACTGGCCCCACCCCCATCTATTCTCTGCCTCCCAAGTCCCAGCTGATTGGCTGGGTCTTCTTTTGTTGTTCTGCACAGGAGAACAGAGCTAGAAAGCAGGTTAGTGGGGTGAGGAAGGAATGGGGATTTTGCAGTAACCATCCCCTAGGGGTGGAGAGGGAATGGAGATTTTGCAGTAACCATCCCCTTCTACACCCACCAAGCCACACCCACAGGACCAGTAGTAAAAAAAAATTGAATCCCACCACTGCATTGAACCTACTTGTCAGTTCCTGCTGAGGGATCTTTCAGTTGTGGAGCCCTGGCATCCAGCTCTTCTCCAGAAGTGAGAATGAATGCCAGTTATCTGCCCAAATGTGTCTGACTCCCTGATCCTATCCACCCTATGACATCCCTTTCAGAAATAGTTGAGATCCCACAACACAGAACTGCACTCAAACCTACTTGATGGTAATAGCAATTTTCCCCTTATATTTCTTTGCATCCATCTATTGACCATGTGCAATGTAGGGGCCCAGATCGTGTAGCCTTAAGGTTCTGTGTACAGAAATTCAGCATATCAAGAGCTCAATAATAAAATGGATCAAGTTAGCTGTGTGTCAGGAGAAGACAAATATTATTTTGAGGCTCAGCCAATCTTATTGTACACATGTACTCTGATAATAAAAGTTGATTGTGATTGATTACAAGACAATCTGTGACCCATTGGGTCATCCTTTCAGAAATGCTTCTTTACCTAAACAGAGAAACAGAATGAACATGGTTGAGCAAAAAGGAACAAGATCTGACTTCCTGTTGATTTCCCCACCGATTTTCCTTGCAGGAAACTGATAGGGAGTGTTGGAAATGATGGTTATGTGGCTGTGGCTGATCATGGCAGCACGGTAACCTGCTGAACAATACTGGACTGGTCACTGTTTTGCCAAATTTAAATCCACATTATGTGTCTGTGGCTGATCATGGCAGCACAGTAACCTGCCCAACAGCACTGGACTGGTCACTGTTTTGCCAAATTTAAATCCACATGAGTCATGGATCTCAGATTTTGCATGCATTCTGCAATTTAAGGTGTATTGATTCAAAAAGTGTTGCCCTATGACACACCATTTTGCCCAATTGAATGTTATAAACCAACAAGAGAGTTTTACTATTATATAAATTATTTATATATTAAATTTGCATCTCTCTTTTCATCTAGGACTTCAAAGCAACATACATTACATTCCCTCCTTTTGTTATGCCCTATCATAATAATTCTGTGAGGCAGATTGGATAGAGAAAGAGTGACTGAACGAAAGTTGTGGGCTTGACCATAGTTTGGGGGCTTGACCATTAGCTGCTGTTTGCCAGTAAAAGTCCTGTGAAGAAAAAAGAGGGGAAGGCAGGGGAGGAGAGAAAAAGGAAAGGAAACAAAAGAAGAAAGGAGAGAAGGGAAGAAAGAAGGGAAGAAGGGAAGAAAGGAAGGGTAAACTACTGAATTTGCTGTTAATGTTTAAGGTTGGTCATTATAAACTTTTCCAGAGGAGTGTTTAAATAAATTTTAAAAATTGTGGGTTTTGTCAGCAATTCAGGCCAACCTCAAAAAGTGAATCACATTCTTTGAGATATGTGTTATAATAACCCTTCAGAGTGAATCTCCCGTTTCAGTTGATCAGCTGGTTTGGATTAGCTGAGGCTCTCAGACAAAACATTTTAAAAACCTTTCAATCTACCTCTCAGCTGGATCCTTAGCTTAGAATATTGGTCAGGCAAGCTTTCATGACTCATCCAAATCCTGGAGTCATGAAAGATTAATTGAGAAAAAAGGAAAATTCCCTTGTTCAGGACAATATAAATAAAAAGATAGGAGCAGGAACAGCATAGCAAAAGGGCTTACATCTAGTTTCATAGAAATCAGAATGGGGCAACTCAACACAACCAACTCGCCATGGCCAACTCACTGTGGGACAACTTGCTAAGAGGCAAGTTCAAAAATTCAATTTAAGTATTTAACATAATTTAAAAATTATTTTAATTTCTGTCATTCACATTTTATTTTGTCCCTCCTTTTGCATCCTTTAAAAAAAACGATTCTATTCCACCATTTGATATTAGTCCTGCGGTAAGTTGTCCCACAGCGACTTGGCTCCCAGAAATCATCTTAGTTCCATTGATGATGATTATATATGTGTGGTTTCTTTTGGCAACTTTATAGAAATAGATGCATTGTTTCTTCTAGTATTTTTTTTTACTTTCTAATCTTGCAAGCCTTTAAAATCTATTTTTTCAGGTGTCTCAACTTTCTTTTTTGGAGATAGGATTTAATGAAATGTATAGGGCAACAACATCTTACAGTAGGAAATGTATAGTAAAAGGAGGGAGGGAGAGAAGGAGAGAGAGCAATATTTCTCTTTACAGGTAGTCCTTAAGATCACAGTTGAGCCCAAAAATTTTGTTGCTAAGCGAGATATTTCTTAAGTGAGTTTTGTCACATCTTATGACCTTTTTTTGCCACAGTTGTTAAGTGAATCACTGCAGTTGTTAAATTAGTAACATGGTTGTTAAGTGAATCTGGCTTGTCCATTGACTTTGCTTATCAAAAGGTTGCAAAAAATGATCACTTTGACGTATGAATTTTAATTACATGGCCATGGAAATGCTACAACAATTGTGTGAAAAATCAGTCATAAGTCATAAGTCCCTTTTTTTCAGTGATGTAACTGTTAACGGTCACTAAACGAACTGTTGTGAGTGGAGAGCTACCTTAATGAGACAGATCCTAAAGTTTTTCTTACAATTTTCAGTGATGGCAAATGAAAAAGAGGTCAATATACAGTGAAACTCTTACATATTCCTCACTTCAAGAACTTGTTGGAGAGGTGATGATGATCTGATTATCAAGGTCACTCTGATTGGTTGGCAAACCTGTCAGTCACTAATTCTATTGCACCCTTTCTCATCCTTTGCTTCCCCCAATCAAAACATTTTAAGATGCTAGGGAAGAATCAGATGAAAAAGACATATGTTCTCCTTAAATTCAGCTTGACTCCTAATATCTCTATCAGAGAAGCCCATGTAGGGTGGTGGGGATGGCGTTTGCAAAGGGGCAATAATATGGAAATGGTTCGCCTTTGCTAGCTTATGTCTGGGATTTTCTAGTGGCGGTCCATCTAAATATTATACTAAAATATCTTAGCAGACAATGCCTTCCTTAATGTGAGATTCCTAAGCTGCTTATTAACGAATTGACTTGGGGTTATCACTAAGACAGTCCTCAATGAATTTTAAAAGACATCTCAATTGCCCAATTCTCTCTGGATTCATAGTTTATGCCAGGATGGTGTATAATTCTGTTTTAAATATTGTATGTCGACTAGGAATTGGGAGATCTTTTCAATGTGTGCATCTGTGCATACCTTCAGGTCATTGTTGACAGCTGGTGATGGCCTGGACAAGTCCCAGAAATTTTCTTGGCAGCATTTTCAGGCCCGGTTTTATGAGCCTTTTCTGTGGCGAATACCATGGTTATTAAGCAAACACATCGGCTGTTAAATGAACCAATGGTTTGCTATGGGCATATTTGCCAAACCTCAGAAGTAAATGTTGGTTTTCATCGAAACTATTGTAAAACATAATCATGGGGCCACAGGGACACTGCAAAGAGCTATAAATGCAGCCTGGTTATCTTTATACCTGAAGTTCAGTCAGAGGGGGGAGTGTCCTAACCATCAGACTTCAAATTCAGGTCATAAGTAGCCCCTAGGTAGGTCATCCCAACTTCAAATGATCACTAAGTAATCAGATGTACTGTAAGTCATTCTTTACAAAGAGCCCAGCACTTTTCAAGGTGTAGTAGGCTTTTAAAGAATTAAGGGTACTACATCAATACTATGCATAGAAGATCCCAAAGCACACATACTGGTGAGAGAGAAATTCCCTGAGGACGGGCTCCAGCACTAGTTCGAAAGTGTGGAGGATTTAGCCTCTGGTCCCAGTGACCAACCCAGACTGGATCCTGTTTCAAAGAGTTAAAATAACTGAAGAAACTTTTGACCCCTTGGAAGTAAGTCTACACCAGGTCTCATTTTTCCCCCCAAAGATAAACAGCAGCCAAACTACACCCCAGATATCATCTGTCTTGCCATGATTTCCTGTGAATCCATTGAAGTAAAATCCTCATTTTTCCCCCCAAGGGAATTGTATTTTATTTATTTATTTATGTATTTATTAGATTTGTATTGCTGCCTATTTGTCATTGATGGTATCTACACTGCAGTCTGAAAGGATGGAAGGAAAAACAGCTTTTATGCTTTTCCCAAATTAAAAGAACAAGTAGCAATAATGCTGTGGAATAATGTATTGTTTTGTTGTTGTTGTTAGTTGCAAAGTCGTGTCCGACCCATCGCAACCCCATGGACAACGTTCCTCCAGGCCTTCCTGTCCTCTACCATCTTCTGGAGTCCATTTAAGCTCACGCCTACTGCTTCAGTGACTCCATCCAGCCACCTCATCCTCCGTCATCCCCTTCTTTTGCCCTCAATCGTTCCCAGCATTAGGCTGTTCTCCAGTGATCTACTTATAATTTTTTTTGTTTTGAAAAGACTTCCTTTGGAAGGAAGTGTTCTTTGTGTACTCTTTTTGAGAAGAGGACAGAACGAATTGCTATTGAATCTGCAAAGCAACTCTTGCATTCTGGGAAATGGGAAAAGGTTCAAGAAAAGTATACCAAGCCTTCCCATCAATTTTCAATCAGGTGGCAGGACCAAAGAATTGCCTTACCAGGCAACCTCTGGTCAATAATTCCATTTAGCGGGCTTCATAACCACAACATGTGTTTCAATTATAATGTTTTGCACAATTCAGTAAAGGATTTCTATGGTCATATCTATCTCTGTCTGAGAACAAATCACATGTAGGACAAGCTTCTCTTTTTCATGGCTCTTGGGTAGACCACAAGAGACCACAAGAAAAACAAGAAGGAAGAGACAAAAGGAATTAAAAGAAAAATATCTCTAAACACAGCAGCTGAATGTCTTTCATTAGTCTAAATGCATGCCAGGCTGATTAAGCTTTTTAAGATCCTGCCTGGAATTTCCCAGTAATGTAACAATGCCGGGTGATTTATCAAAAAGGGAGGAATGGGGAGGAATGAGGAGGTGGGCTGCCTGCTTCGTGGTTAAGGTTAGAGGAAGCAGATACAAAATTCAGTTCGCTGCATCTTGGATGAACAGAAATGGGGAGAGTAGGCTGTAAGTTACCCCTTTAAAAAAGAAGCCAGAAAACATTTTGTGGCCAGTGGGGTTTTTGCACACTTCATTTTTGGTTTTTGGTTCCAGCAACTGAGGTTTTGCAGAGAGTGCCATCAGCATGATGTCACCTACCTTATATGGAAGGATTGGTTTCAATTTTTTTAAAAAAATCAGAGTTTCTGGTTTTAAGTACGCTCAGGTCAACTTACTTGTCTTCAGTTTTCATCTGCACTTCAGCCCCAGACTTTGTAGCTAAAATTAAGTGTCTTGGGGAATTGCAGAAGGAATCTGGGAACTGCACAAACTGGTAATAGATGGGCACCCTGTACTCTTGACCCAAAGGAAAGAAGATACAGGAAATCCTCCACTTACGACCACAACCAAACCCAACATTTCTGTTGTTAAGCAAGATTGTTGTTAAGAGAATGTTGCTCCATTTTACAACCTTTTTGCCACAATTATTAAGCAAATCAGTGCAGCTGTTAAGTGGATCACGCTGTCATTAAACAAACCAGACTTCCCCTGTTGCCTTTGCTTGTCAGAAGCTGGCTGGGAAGGCGATTACAAATGGTGATTCTGAGGTTGGCCAAATGAGGGCCCAGATTGTTGGGGGCAGTATGCTGACTCTGTAAAACCACTTAGAAAGGGATGTAAAGCACGATGGAGTGGTTTATAAGTGTAAGATCTATTGCTATTATTTTTATTTTCTTAATTTTTATTTGATTTGTCAATCGCTTACAAGATAATAGGTATAAGAATAAACATAGTTATGAATACATGAAATGGGTACATATAAGAAAAATAAAAAGAAACAATAGGACAGGGACGGTAGGCACGTTGGTGCGCTTATGCACGCCCCCCCACAGATCTCTTAGGAAAGGGGTGAAGTCAATAGTAGACAGTCTAAGGTTAAAGTTTTTGGGGTTTGGGGAAGAAACCACAGAGTCAGGTAGAGTATTCCAGACATTGACCACTCTGTTGCTGAAGTCGTATTTCCTGCAATCAAGTTTGGTGCGGTTAACCTTGAGTTATGTGACACACACACACACCCTGGTCAGTGCAACTATCATAAATACATGCCAGTTATCAAGCACCTGAATTTTGGACATCGGATCATGGAGATGCTGCAATGACTGTGTGAAAAATGGTCACAAGTCACTGTGAAAATGGTCATAAGTCACTTTTTTCAGTAGTCTTGTAACTTTGAACGGTCACTAAATGATTGGTTGTAAGTCAAGGTCTACCTAACCCTGGGAGCCTGTGGTATAGATAATAACTTATATTCCTTCCCCGTCTCTTTACAATTCTGGTTATTTTCACATTGACAGCTCCTAACGCTGCCAATTCAAAGACATTGTGCTGGTATTTCTCCACCTTCCTGGGGTTTTCATACAAGGAAAAAAAAACAGCAGCAGTGGGCAGAAATGGGGAAAATACAAGCAAAAGCAATCTATTTGAGATCATAGAATTGGAATCACAGAATGGAATCATAAAACCATAGGCTGCATGTTCACAGCCCTCGTAACTATATCAGCCAAAGATCAAAGTGCTAGACTTAAAAAAAAGACTAACTTTGGCAGGTGCTAATCTTATTTTTATGAGACTATGTGATGTGCAAAAACTAAACCCTTTTGATTTATGATTAAATATACTGTGCACTCTCAGAACATGGGTTCATTCAATAATCAAGGGAAGCATGTTGTGTTAACAGAACTATAAGAAGAGCTTAAGGAAGTGACGCAGGGCACTAACTCTACCAGAAAGGGTCAATCAGGCATTACAGAAGCCTCTTTGGAAGGGGAAGAGCCTGATTCTAATCATAGAAAGAAAGGCTATAGTCAGAATCAAGTGTCTGGGAAATATTTAGGAGCCTAGAAAAATGAGAAAATCTTTTATGTTTTCTGAATGAGGCCAAGCCAGTTGAGAAGCACCATGTCACAATAGCTTCCTTGGATTGTTGTCTGATAAGTACAGCAGTGCAGCCTGCTATAGAGCATGTAATTCAGATGGAGTTCCCAAGATACTCAGAGAAACATATAATTAACCAAATTAATGGAAGTTCTGTGTTTACACAATACACTGATAAACGAAGCAACCATGGAGGCTTTTATTTATTTATTTATTTATTTATTTATTTATTTATTTATTTATTTATTTATTTTTGTCAATCGCTTACAAGATAATAGGTATAAGTATATACATAGTTATGAATACATGAAATGGGTACATATAAGAAAAATAAAAGAAACAATAGGACAGGGATGGTAGGCATGTTGGTGCACTTATGCACGCCCCCTACAGACCTCTTAGGAAAGGGGCGAGGTCAATAGTAGTCAGTCTAAGGTTAAAGTTTGTGGGGTTTGAGGAAGAAACCACAGAGTCAGGTAGAGTATTCCAGACATTGATCACTCGGTTGCTGAAGTCGTATTTCCTGCAATCAAATTCGGTGCGATTAATCTTGAGTTTGTATCTATTGTGTGTTCTTGTGTTGTTATGGTTGAAGCTGAAGTATTCATTGACTGGTAAGTCATTGCAATGTATGATTTTATATACCATACATAGATCAGACCGAAGACGGCGTAATTCAAGGTTTTCTAGGTCTAGAATTTCAAGTCTGGTGGCATAAGGTATTCTACAACGAGTAGAGGAGTGGAGAACTCTTGTGAAATATTTCTGGACTTTCTCAACTGTGCTAATATCAGATACGTAATGTGGATTCCAGACTGATGAGCTGTATTCGAGTATTGGTCTAGCAAATGTTTTGTATGCTCTAGTTAGTAGTGTGATATTACCAGAGAAAAAGCTACGTAGGATTAGGTTAACAACTCTTAATGCCTTTTTGGCTTTGTAGTTACAGTGGGCTCTAGCACTTAGATCATTAGAGATGAGTATTCCAAGGTCCTTTACAGAGCTTGGATCATCAACAAGGTCTTGACTATTCAGTTTGTGTTTTATTTTTTCATAATTTTTTTGCCAATATGTAAGACAGAGCATTTATTTGTTGAGATTTGAAGTTGCCATTTGTTTGACCATTCTGATACATAGTCAAGATCTTTTTGAAGGGTAGCATTATTGTCTGTGGTATTGAAGAGCTTTACATCATCAGTGAAGAGAACGCAGTTGTTCTTAATATGATCACAGGGGTCATTTATATAGAGTATGAAGAGAGTTGGTCCTAGAACACTGCCTTGGGGGACACCACTATTGACAGGTACAGAATTTGATAGGATGCTCCCAATTTTGCCCATTTGTTGTCTGTTTGACATGAATGCTTCTATCAAGTTATTCAGTTGTCCAGAGATACCGTAAGATTTTAGTTTTAGGAGTAGTTTGTTGTGTACCACTGAATCAAAGGCTTTACAGAAGTCTATGTAGATTGCGTCTATTGTTTTGTCCTGATCGAGTTGTGTAGTCCATATGTTTTTGCAGTGTAAGAGTTGCAGATTACAGGATAGTTTTTTTCTGAAACCAAATTGTTTATTGGAAAGTAGATTGTTTGTCTCTAAGTAGAGGATAATGGATTGGTTAATAATTGATTCCATGACTTTACAGGTGACGCAGCATAAAGAGATTGGTCTGTAACTTTCAACTAGGCTGGGGTCTCCCTTTTTGAAGATGGGGATGACTGTGCCTTGTGACCATAGGTTCGGCAAGGAGCTGGTCCTGAAAGATTTTTCAAAGATTATGCTTAGAGGTTCTGCTATGGCAGTGGGTAGCTTTTTTAAGAAGTAGGCACATATTCCATCCAGTCCAATAGATAGAGATGGTTTTAGATTGCGTAGTGCTTTTTCACATCGTCTTCTGTAAAATCAATATGTATTAGATCATTGTAGTTTTCTGTGGTTCGGCTAGGAAATGATCCATTGCTGTTTACAAATACTGAGGCAAAGAATGTGTTAGAGATGTTGGCTTTGAGCAACACATCCAGCAACAGAACAACTGACTAAGGTTAAAACTAACCAAAACATCTGCTTATGCAAATGCAGCTACTTTTTTAGTTTTTAACTAATCTCATTATGTATGTTGAGTAAACCCAGTTTCCCCGAACACTCTCACACACACATACTGCCAAAAACTTTGCAATGAGGACACCAGGAAATCTTGGCAGAACAAGCTGAATATAAATACAATTTATATTGTATGTGTCATGCAATTGTGTTGCATATAAAGTAAACACAAGTGGGTTTTTTTTTAATTTAAAAAGTATTTGCCAATTTGCTTTTGCACTCTTTTATTAGTTCGTTGGAAATCTGATCAATGTTGAGATTGGCAACTAGGTTAAAAAAAAGTCATGAATATATAAATAAAGGGAATAAAATTTCTGTCTAATATCTGCTATATTAAAATGGCTCCTGGGGGAACCTAGAACATCCTGGAAGGGATTTTTAAGTTCCCTCAGCTTCCATCATAGCTGTGTTTGAATCTTACAAGAGTGGTGAGCATCAAGGCTTCTGTTTATTGAGTTTCATTGAAAATCTGGATTTGACCACTGGAAAAGATTGTAGCGGGTCAAAGAAACAGACCCTGACTGTTTCTGGAAGAGTCAGAAATTTTTTTCCTGGGGTTTCAATATTTTATTAGATTATAGAAAAAAAATACAAAAATACAAAAGCAAATAGTAAGATACACTGGGGAGGGAGGAAAGGAAGAACAAAAAATGAAACCAGAAACTTTTCATTTGCATTTACTGGAAAAAGACTTAGGGAAAAAAATAGAACTTTGATTTTATGTACTGTATTTTTCACTCAATAAGATGCACTTTTTTGTCATTTGGGTCGAAATGTCTGTGCATCTTATGGAGTGAATATTGCCAAAGCCCCGCCCACCCACCAGTCCACACCCGTTGGCTGTTTTCGACCTCTGCGCGCCCCGTTTTCGACCTCTGCGTGCCCTATTTTCAGCCTCTACATCCCATTTTTGGCCTCTGTGCACCCCATTTTTGACCTCAGCAAAGGATGCTGAAAACAGGATGCACAGAGGGCGAAAATGGCACGAGCGGGGGCCAAAAACAGGACACACAGAGGCCAAAAACGGGAGTGCATCTTATGGTCAGGTGCGTCTTATGGAGCAAAAAAATACGGTATGTTGATGGCAGCAAGGCTACTGTATGCACAAAAATGGAAGAATATTCAATTCCCACCATGGACAAATGGCTTCAGATGGTGATGAAGTTGGCAGAGATGGCTAAATTGACCATTTTGATCAAAGAAAAGAATATAAATACTTTTGCTGCTACATGGAGACTGCTTCTGGATTTTGTGCTTGAGGTAGAAAAAAATGAAACTTTGATTTTGGGTTTTACTGATTAGATTGATTTGTTGTTATAGAAATGGCTAGTTTATATTATGGAAAAATAAAAATTGAGGTTTGATGTTAATGCTTTATTTTACTGCAACAGAGAGAGTCGGAAGTCAACAGAAAGTCAGAATATTTTATAGATGGAACCAGATTATAGATTAACAGAGTTGGAAGACACCTTGTAGGTCATCTAGTCCAACTTCCTGCCCAAGTGGGAGACCCTACACCATTTCTGACAAATGGCAATCCAATCTCTTCTTGAAAGTCTCAAGTCATGAAACTCCCACAGCTTCCAAATGCAAGCTGTTCCATTGATTGATTGTTCTCACTATCAGAAAATTTCTCTTTATTTCTAGGTTGAATCTCTCCTTGTTCAGTTCCCATCCATTATTCCTTGTCTGGCTTTCAGGTTGTCCTGGAAAATAGCTTGACCCCTTCCTCTTTTTGGCCACCCTTCAAATATTGGGACACTGCTATCATGTCTCCCCTGGTCCTTCTCTTCCCTAGATTAGCCATGCCCAGTTCCTGCAACTGTTCATCGTATATTTTCATCTCCAGAACAAGAAACAAGTGCAACAAGATTCTTTTTAGTTACCATTAATGACAACCTAAGAATCTTGTTAACCACCACTGAACATTTCCAGGTAATGTTTTGGCTAAAAGAAACTCTGACATTGAATTTGAACCTGCAATTGCATTTGTTGTTCTACCCCATGTCTAATGTTATAGCATTGGACCAACTCCCTTTCCCTGCACTTTTTCTTAGGGTGCAAACCATATAATTTTGGGACTCACAGTATAAAGACAAACTCAGCAAAAGAGACGGAAACAAAACTAAATTAAATTTCATTTTTATTTTGGAAAGTATCAAGCAACATCTTCCTGGGATGTAAATGCTAATAAATACTGTTGTGAACACAGCTTTTAACAACTATGTATGAATAGAAATACAATATAAATAGAAATATCACACATTCAGTTTCAGATACAGATGTGAAATGCCCGTGACATCAATATATAAATAAACACAAAGAAACAAGTGCAGAACTGGATTCAAAAATAGTTTTCACAAACCTCTAGCTTGTGAAATCTCTGCTCTCCATTTCAATCTATGTTTAGTGAAATCTTTATAACAAACTTAAATTTCCATCTTTCTTTTCATGATATCCCACACAGCATTCTGGGAGTTACATTTCAGAGAGATGCTCTGGGACTTTCCATATAGTATAGTATAGCCTTGAACTGGTGTAAATTTCAGTAGTTAAATAACACATTTAGTTTAGCAGCACCATTAGAACTCAAAGTGAGAGGTCTTTTGTTTAAGGACAGGAGGGGTAGGTTCTTTACATTCAAGAGTATAGCTTTCAAACATTTTAGGTGAACATCAGGATAAAGCAGAGTAATTTTCAAACTAATTTTGGGAACAATAGGATCTAAAGTTGGAAGATTTAGCTAAGAAAGGAGGCCCTTGGAGTCTCCTGGCAGGGACTCTGTTCATTGCCAGAATATATGGGCAGAGTGATAAAGGCACAGCTGAGTTTCTAATGTAGTTGTTTCCCAGATGGAGTTTCTCTATTGACATCAAGATATGGCAACATGGCAGAAGCTCAGCAGTTAAGATCTTCGTTCTTCTTTGAAAGATCTTACAATATCCATGACCCATTCTTCTCTTGGATTAACACAGACTAGCATATCATTCCTTAGGATAAACCTATCAGAAAGTAAGATAATTTTTTACAATTTAAGCTATATTTTCACCAGCTGGGTTCACATAGCACACTAAGCTACAATTTGTTTAAATATATAATTTGTTTTAAAAAACAACAATTGACTGGGTTTAGAAAAGCATGCTGAGTCCTAAGTGATATCATATTTGTTAGCTACAGAGTAATGAATGGATTTCATAATACTATACTGCAGTATAGTAGTGTTCCTCAACCTTGAAACTTTAAAATGTGTGGACTTCAACTCCCAGAACTTCTCATTCAGTGGTGCTCGCTGGGGAATTCTGGGAGTTGAAGACCACATATCATAAAGTCCCCAAGGTTGGGAAACACTGCAGTAGGGTATGCACACCGTCAAAGTTTCAATCCTTACCCAGGCAGACTATCTCTCTACTGTACATTCAGCGCTCTATGCCTTATGCCTATGCTTTTAGACTTTAATTCATTAAAGGAGCTGCAAAGGACACCTTTTTCCTATGCTTTCGTCCAATTCCCAGACTTACACTAGAGATGGCAGGTGGCATGTCCCAGTGGTGGAGAAAAAACTTTTCACGCGATGCTTCGAAATTTTTCTCTTGGTGTAACTTAGGCAGCAGATAGTTGACTCAAAGCCCACTGTAAGAGATGTTAAAGGTGTCAATATTTAGCTTAGCTCAATTATAAAATATCAGCCTTTTCTATACAATGACTTTGAGACCTGTTTCCTGAGGTTGACCATTCATCATCTCACTGACCACATTTAAATCTCATTGGAACCTTCCAGAATCATCTAACATCACAAGACTGGAATAGGTTTGGGAACTGTGATTTGTTTCCTTTTTTTGTCTTCTAGTTATTTAAAATTTGTTTTGACACCTGGTTTAATGACTTAAAATAGATTCAATGCTCTTCTAACAAGATTTACTCACCCAGCTCCTATTTTGTGGTTTTCTTTATCCCTAGAATTTTGTCTTATAGCAAAGTGACATCTATTAAGATGGCAAGAGGGGAAATGTGATCTGTATGACATTTTTAAACATATTTCAAGAACTGCATATGAGACAGCTGTTGTTCCCATCAGATGCAGGTTCCATTTAGTCATCACCACCCAAAGCTCCTCTATGAGAGAGATGGGTTGTTAAGTTTGATTAGATAAATGATATAGACAAACAAACAGATGATAGAGATAGACAGACAGATAGATATAGATATAGAGAGATAGAGATACAGACAAATGATAGACAGACAGACAGACAGACAGACAGACATAGAGATAGAAATAGAGATACACGTAGACAGATGATAGATAGGCAGACAGACAGACAGATAGAGATAGAGATACAGATAGACGATAGATAGATAGATAGATAGATAGATAGATAGATAGATAGATAGATAGATAGATAGATAGATAGCTTCTAGCCTATAATAAACATCATCATTGG